>NC_058080.1:673520918-674738770 GCF_014858855.1 Bufo gargarizans
GCGTGAATATTCGTATTGCAAATTTTAATCGCTAATATCGGCACTTCGAGAATTTGCGAATATTTTGAATATAGCGCTATCTATTCATAATTTCGAATATTCGTTTTTTGTTTTTTTCAAACAGTACACATGATCCCTCCCTGCTTTTAGCTTGTGGGCCAATGAGAAGGCTGCAATATCTTTGTAAGAGCTTAGCAACATCCCTAGCAACCAATAGGAAAGTTGTCTACCCCTTACTATATAGGAACCTCCCCAGCAGCCATTTTGTGCTGTTTCATGCAGTTGTGAGAGAGAGAGGAGGCTGATTTTTGTGCTTTGCTGAATTCCTGTGTCATATTACATCTGATACCGTGAATAAATACTGAATGCAATGATGTGGAGGTGCCAACTTCTAATATTTTATTCAGAATAGAACATAAATCACGGAACAAAAGTTTAAACTGAGAAAATGTACCATTTTAAAAGAATAATATGTTGAATCAGAATTTCATGGTGTCAACAAATCCCCAAAAAGTTGGGACAAGGCTATTTTCACCACTGTGTGGCATCTCCCCTTCTTCTTACAACACTCAACAGATGTCTGGGGACCGAGGAGACCAGTTTCTCAAGTTTAGAAATAGGAATGCTCTCCCATTCTTGTCTAATACAGGCCTCTAACTGTTCAATCGTCTTGGGCCTTCTTTGTTGCACCTTCCTCTTTATGATGCGCCAAATGTTCTTTATAGGTGAAAGATCTGGACTGCAGACTGGCCATTTCAGTACCCGGATCCTTCTCCTACGCAGCCATGATGTTGTGATTGATGCAGAATGTGGTCTGGCATTATCTTGTTGAAAAATGCAGGGTCTTCCCTGAAAAAGATGACGTCTGGATGGGAGCATATGTTGTTCTAGAACCTGAATATATTTTTCTGCATTGATGGTGCCTTTCCAGACATGCAAGCTGCCCATGCCACACGCACTCATGCAACCCCATACCATCAGAGATTTAGGCTTCTGAACTGAGCGTTGATAACAACTTGGGTTGTCCTTGTCCTCTTTGGTCCGGATGACATGGCGTCCCAGATTTCCAAAAAAGAACTTTGAATCGTGACTCGTCTGACCACAGAACAGTCTTCCATTTTGCCACACTCCATTTTAAATGATCCCTGGCCCAGTGAAAACGCCTGAGCTTGTGGATCTTGCTTAGAAATGGCTTCTTCTTTGCACTGTAGCATTCCTGTTTGTGGTGCAGTGTCGTTTAAGGGCCCGGAGATCACGGGCATCCAGTATGGTTTTACGGCCTTGAACCTTACGCAGGAGATTGTTCCAGATTCTCTGAATCTTCGGATGATGTTATGCACAGTTGATGATGATAGATGCAAAGTCTTTGCAATTTTTCGCTGGGTAACACCTTTCCGATATTGCTCCACTATCTTTCTGCGCAACATTGTGGGAATTGGTGATCCTCTACCCATCTTGGCTTCTGAGAGACACTGCCACTCTGAGAAGCTCTTTTTATACCCAATCATGTTGCCAATTGACCTAATTAGTGTTAATTGGTCTTCCAGCTCTTCGTTATGCTCAAATTTACTTTTTTCAGCCTCTTATTGCTACTTGTCCCAACTTTTTTGGGATTTGTTGACACCGTGAAATTTTGAATCAACGTATTTTTCCTTTAAAATGATACATTTACTCGGATTAAACGTTTGATCTGTCATCTACGTTCTATTACAAATACAATATTGACATTTGCCATCTCCACATCATTGCATACAGTTTTTATTCACGATTTGTATAGTGTCCCAACTTTTTTTGGAATCCGGTTTGTATATAATCCAGATAGTTAGTGGTAGATAGTGTAGGTTAGTTAGTGAATAGGTTAGCTGATAGGTTCCAGTGTAGGGTGTTAGGTACATTAGTTAGTTAACTCAGTCATATATATAATCTAGATAGTTAGTGTGAGATAGTTTAGGTTTAGTTAGTGAATAGTGTAGATGATAGGGTCCAGTGCAGGGTGTAGTGCATGTAAGATGGAGATATAGTATAGTGTAATCTTTTGCTGTCTGTTTAGTCTGTGAAGAAGAAAAAAGTATTTTGCTGTATTTTAGGATTTCGTGTGCTAGGATTATTGTCGGAGTCTTTTGTCTGTGAAAAAAAATAATAAAAAAAAGTATTTTGCTCTGTTTTAGTGTTACTGTTTTAGGGTTTCATGTGCTAGGGAGGGATTATTGTCAGTCTTTTGTCTGTGAAAAAAACAAATCAGAAAAAGTCTTTGGCTGTCTGTTTTTCTGTCATTGTCTTAGGGTTTCGTGTCAATTTTATTTCATTTTTGCCCTATTGTCCCTAAACCAATAAAATTTGCCCAAACTACCTCATTATTTTATTTCTATATTTTTTTTCTGTTGTTTAAAAACATTGTGTTCATTTGGTCAAATCATGAGTGGCCATGGTCATGGCAGGGGAGTTGGTTCCAGTGCTGGACCGCTGCCAGCACAGGGCCGCTCCTCTACCCACAGAGGGGCAAGTGCAGGTGGCAGGGGCGTCCTCCTCATCCGTGATTTTTTACGGCATGGCAGCCGCCCCGGACGCCGAGGCAGTTGTGTCATTCGTGACACAAGCCACTGGCACGGAGTTCTCTGCTCTGGCTCCGAGAAGCAGCAGCTCTCCGCCTCCTGCAGGACCAGCCCCCAAGAAATGACCCCTGATGCTGTTTGACAGCGACAGTAAGAGGGACATCTTGCGAATGCAGGAGAGTGAGCTAGAGTTTGGTCCGGATGCTCAGGACCTTTGGAAGGGATGGAGGAGGAGGAGGAGGGGGCAACACCCATCAGTACCCCAGTGACATCCCTTCAAAATGGTGCAGGTAGCCACAGAACCCCTGCACCTAGTGAGAACCAGGCATCAGCGAGGGGACAGCGGAGCCAGGTCAGGGGCTCCATGTCTGCTGTTCCCCTCAGTCAACCACTGGTTGACCTTGGGTCTGACATTACAGGGGATGAAGAGGAGGGTGACTTAGAATGGGTGCCACCTCCCTTGTCAGGTGACAGCAGCACTGATGAGGAAGGTAGGCACCCAAGGCAAACGGTGCGCCAGGTCACCAGGGAGCCCAGTGGAAGTGGCTCCTCTGGTAATGGCAGCAGGAGGCGGCAGCAGCAGCAGGCGCCGGATCCACCTGTGCACACTGAGCCTGAATAGGCGCAAGCCAGCACCACCCCATCTGACAGGAGATCGATGCTTCACCCTGGCAGCAGACGATCAGACAATTGCCATCTGTAAGCTGTGCCATGCCAGGGTGAGGAGAGTGAGGTCTGTTCTTCGGCTGGGTACCACTGCCCTTACCCAGCACCTGAGAGTCAATTACTGGCGGGAGTGGGACCAGATACAGGGTGGTCACAGCAGCTCCAGCAGCAGTGGGCAGGTGACAGCAGCTCCTGCCACTGTCCTGCAGCCACTCCACCCCCTTCCAACAATGCATTCCCACTCCCCCACTCCCTCTCCTAGAGGTACTGGTACCGGCAGCCAGACCTCTGCCTCCTCTGCACCCTCCTCTATCGCCTCCACTGCTGTCCTGCGCCAGCCATCGGTTGCCAACGCATTTGAACACACCACGGCCTACACCCCTGGGGACCGATGGGTGCGTTCACTCAATGGGCTCCCGGCATGGGTTATCGCCCCCAACATCTGCCCTTCAATATTGTGGACTGCAATCCATTCCGGCAGATGTTGGAGCAGGCCCAACCCAGATGGCATGTCCCCAGCTGCCATTTCTTTGCCAGGATCAGCGTCCCTGCCCTACACCAGCACATTGTGCAGAATGCATCCCTGTCGCTGGATCACGCTCGCTGTCAGCGACAGGGTGCATCTGACAATGGATGCCTGGACCAGCAGACATGGGCAGGGACGATACATCAACTTTACAGCCCATTCGGTGTCCCTCCGAGGGGCCGGGGAGGGATCATCAGATGTGGTGGCATCTCAGTTTATGGTGGGTGCCGCCCCGGCGTGTCCAGGTGAGAACTGCTGCTCTACCTCAAGCCACCGTCTCCACAGCTGCTGAGCCCCCCAATGAGCTTCCCCATAACTACACAAGTGTGGGGTGTAGCTGGACAGCTAAGACCTGTCCCAGGTTGCTAACATAGCGTATATGTTTATATAGCTAGACCTGCCAATAACCTTAATACAGTTCCTATGTTTGTGTGTTAAAGACAAAAGCAGAGTTATTTATAGTGACTTCATGTTTGGATGTCATATAACTGTTATATATATTGTGTTCACAGAAGCAGAAAAGATAATATGCCTTTAAGATTCACTATATTGATGTGAGGTAAGCTCAATGACACAGCAGAAACAACAGAAAGCATAGAGTGTAACTGTTGTTGCTGGGCAGGAGTCTAGACCAATCACAGCCAGCCTCACACACAGCCGGAGTCTTGGCCAATCACAGCCAGCCTCACGCACAGCCTGTGTAGGAATTTCCCTAGCAGGAGCTGCTAGAAATTATTAACCAGAGAGAAGCTGATCAGACATTCACTCCACTAAGAGCTGTGTTTTATGGAAGCAGAGAGGCCAAAATAGGTATTTAAACAGTTATATAATGTTCATACTTTTAATATAGTGATTAGAACTGTATACTGAACCAGTTATATGTGTGTTTACTTACATTTCCACAATTGCAAATACCACACAATTGCAAACTACAAAGTTCACATACAAATTAAAATATTCATATTGCAATCCAAATTGCATACAACCATACCAGATCATACTCAACCAATCTGCAAATAGTTACTGCTAATTGCATACTGCAAATTGCGACCAAATTCAGCAAGTAGAACTATTAGTTAGAACTCAGATATACCTCTCAGAGAGATCATAAAGTGCTTAAAGGGACACTGACAGGCCCAAAAAGCATATTTAGGGGTATATATGACAGTATAGGTCTTATAAAGGGTATTAGAATCATCTAAGTATCCCCCCTGTCCACCTCATAAATACAGTAATCTGAAGTTTTATAACCTGCTTTCCTGGTGTTCAATCTGCCCAAGGGGCGGTGCTTCATATCAACTTGCGCCCAGCCAGCCTATCCACAACTGCCGTTTGAAGCGCCGCCCAGCTCATCAATATTCACTGAGCTGGGCGGCTACTCTGAAGCGCTGTACTAGTGTCCCCGGCCATCAGCACCCTCACTAGCCTGGATCGCATCGCACGTCTGCTTTATGCGCCAGGCACAGCAGCGCCCTGCATGCGCATAAAGCAGACGCGCGATGCGATCCCGGCCAGTGAGGGTGCCGGGCGCATGCGCTGAAGATGGCCGGGGACACTAGTACAGCGCTTCAGAGTAGCCGCCCAGCTCAGTGAATATTGATGAGGCTGGCTGGGCGCAAGTTGATATGAAGCACCGCCCCTTGGGCAGATTGAACACCAGGAAAGCAGGTTATAAAACTTCAGATTACTGTATTTATGAGGTGGACAGGGGGGATACCTAGATGATTCTAATACCCTTTATAAGACCTATACTGTCATATATACCCCTAAATATGCTTTTTGGGCCTGTCAGTGTCCCTTTAAATAACTTAAAGTGAGAGTACAGATACTGAAGAGAGAAATATATCCATCTGCTGCAGAGGCGGTAGTGTTATATAAAGAAAAGTTGAAGTTAATAAAGAAGTTATTTCAAGCATTTGGTGTGCTCTTTAAACCTACTGTTTACATAGAAAGGCGGTTAGACTAAAAGTCAGAGATATAAAAATTCTTCTAATGCCACAGTGCATAAGGCACTTCATAGTAAGAAAAGTTGATGTTAATAAAGAAGTTATTTCAAGCATTTGGTGTGCTCTTTAAACCTACTGTTTCCATTGAAAGGCGGTTAGACTAAAAGTCAGAGATATAAAAATTCTTCTAATGCCACAGCGCATAAGGCACTTTATAGTGCTGTGTCTGCCACATGGGGCACGTCCGCTGCCAGGCCGTGCTCCAGCTTGTGAGCTTAGGAAAATGGAGACACACTGGACCTGATGTTCTGGCCACCCTCCAGGCTCAGGTCCACAAGTGGCTGACACCCCGAAGGCTCCAGGCAGGTATGGTTGTCTGTGACAACGGCAGCAACCTCCTCGCCGCCCTCCATGCTGGCAGTCTAACACACGTGCCCTGCATGGCACATGTCCTCAACCTTGTGGTACAAAAGTTCCTACGCACATACCCAAGGTTGAGAAACATCGTGTCAAGGGTACAGAGGATTGCCAGCCACTTCTGATGCTCCCCAACCGCCACCTCTTACCTGTCCAAATTGCAGCAGGACAACAGCCTGCCACCTCACAGGCTGATTGTGGACAGTGTGATGCGGTGGAACTCCACCCTCCACATGCTGGAGAGGTTGTGGGAGCAGCGACGGGCGGTGAAAGAGTACTTGCTGGACCAAGGCACTTCCGGGCCATCACACCCAGTCCCCTACATCACAAAGGCGGAGTGGGGGCAGATACACCAGGTCTGCAATGTGTTGGCCCCAATCGAGAAAGAAACCAAAATGGTTAGCGGGGACTATGTCGGCCTCAATGACGTGCTCCCCATAGTGTTCCTGCTGGACAGGACACTAGAACGCCTGCTCGATTTTGGGACAGTGCCTTAGTGGAGCAAGAAGAGGCAACACTGCTCCACCAAGACCAGGTCCAGGACGAGGAAGAGGAAGAATTTGTTGAGGACTTTGGACATCCAGGAGTCTGGGCCTGGTCAGGAAGGAGAGCCGATGCTGGGGGCATCGTTATACCAGGGGTGGGACGACTCCCACAGGGAACAGAAGCAGCAGCAGGAGAATCAAGATGTCATGGTCCCGGACAGCCAAGTCACAGCGGGCTGCCCACATGCTGCGATGTCTCCGGAGGGACCCCCGAATCAGGAAAATTAAGGAGAGGGATGATTTTTGGTTGGCCACCCTTTTACACCCTTGCTGCAAGGGGAAACTGGAGCAGTTCATCCTAGCCAGCCGGAGGGATGCCCGTATGCAAAACCTGTGGGCCGGCTGGAGCAGGCAAACCCTCAGCCACACACTCCAGTTCTCCCTGCTCATCTCACACGGCAGGTGGCTGGCCCAAGCAGCTCCAGCTGAGCAGGTGATCTTATGGGTGAGATGAGGTTGTTCTACCAGTCTGCCCGATTCAGTAGCAGCAGCAGTCACCACCAACGATTGGCCTGCATGGTGGCAGACTACATGCTGTCCATCGGTGCTTCCGACAGCATGAGCACCGATGACCCCATGGAGTACTGGGTTGCCAGGCTGGACACCTGCCGTGAACTCGCTCAGTATGCACTGGAAGTCTTGCCCCCCCTCCAGCATACTGTCTGAGCGGACATTCAGCACGGCAGGTAGGGTGGTCACCGACAAGCGGGCCCATCTATCCACAGACTCTGTGGACAGACTGACATTTATCATAATGAATGAGTCCTGGATCGGCAGCAACCTTTTGGCCCCCACCGTCGGTTCAGGGCGCTTGTCAATCCCTCTTATTTGGCTCTCCCAAACATAATTGTTTTTTAACTTCTGTATATATTTGTGGTTGAATGTATTTATTTATTTATTTTGGGATTAATTTTTTTATATATTTATTTATTGATGACTTTATTTATATATTTCTGTATTGATGAATTTATTTAGGTATTTATTGATGGATTTATTTATGTATTTAATTATTGATTACTTTTTTATATATTTCTGTATTGAATTTATTTTTGTATTTATTTATTGATGAATTTATTTATGTATTTATTTATTGATGACTTTATTTATATATTTCTGTATTGATGAATTTATTTATGTATTTATTGATTAATTTGTTTGTGTATTTATTTATTGATGACTTTATTTATATATTTCTCTATTGTTGAATTTATTTTTGTATTTATTTGGTGAATAATATTTTTTTTTTATCAATCGATGAGTTTATTTATCTATTTTTTCATTAATTTATTAAACCTCTTATTTATTTATTTATTTTTTTATTCACTTAACTAATTGTTGAAATATATATATATATATATATATATATATATATATATATATATATACTACACATTAAGCCTGTTAGTACGTTAGTAGGAACAGTTGACCTTAAATGGCAAGGGAACTTGACCACATTGGCTTTTTGTGTTGAATTACTCGATTCAATAGATTTTAATAGTTTCAGCCCTAGTACAGTGTAAGGTAATATAAATTGAAGAATGGACCCTTAAAACATAACTTTTACTAAAGATAAATATAAAATCACCCTGTAATCTTAACAGAGGATAAATAATAATCAAGGGCAACAAAATGGTCCAACTAACATTGTACATGTAGTATCCCAATTTTTGATAAACTTATAAGGAAAAATGGGGGCAGGGCCATGGGATAGTTGAAGTTGAGAACAAGAAAAACACTTTCCCTATAGAGGCCCTGATTACACCTAAGCCCAGGGACAACCCCTAGTGGTGGGATATCCCTGTCCTCATGGCTGTCCTATGAAACCCTAGAATGCCCTAGATGGTTTTAAATAATTGGTATCAACACCCCAAAGCGTTTCTCAGGGGGTCGGTAATAGCTAGAGAAAAATCCCATCTAAATTGATAACATAATTGAAAACATATTTGATCAAATAAATACAGATGTAACAGATTAGGCAGACTTTGAAAATGGGTACCAGATACATCACATGTTCCTGCGGAACTGGTAGGGGAGGATGCAACATGTGATGTGCCCCATTAGTTGCCAGACTGCCTCAGAACAGGTGCTTGATCAAATTCAACTGTCCCATAGCCCTGCCCCCATTTTTCCTTATATATTTAGAAAAAATTGGGATACTACATGTACAATGTGAGTTGGGCCACTTTCTTGCCCTTGATTATTATCTATCGTCTGTTGAGATTACAGAGTGATTTTATCTTTATCTTTATCTTTAATAAAAGTTATGTTTTAACCTGTTGGGGACACATGATGTACTGCTACGTCATGATGCCCTGGTACTTAAGGACACATAACGTAACGATACGTCATGTGTATTTACGATCACCGCCGTGCGGTAATCGGAAGAGAGTGCCTGCTGAAATCATTCAGCAGGCACTCTGTCACAATGCCGAGGGGGGTCCTGTGACCCGCCGGTATCGGTGATCGCGGCAAACTGCAGGTCAATTCAGACCTGCGGTTTGCTGCTTTTCCAGGTTATTCGGGTCTCTGATGACCCGATAACCCGGAATAGGATGGTGATCGGTGGTGTGATAATACACCACCAATCACCATCCTGCGATCCAGAGAGGTGATGGTGACATCGCCTCTCAGTATCGCTTGCTATTGGCTGCGTGGGCGGGCGGGGGTTAACTCCCCCCCAGATCTCCTCCTCCATTCTGTGTCCAGGAGCCAGGAGAGAGAGCAGCCTGCATCGGATCTGACCCAGCACCACCATCTCTGACCAGCACCCCCCTTCTGACACTCCACAGTGCCATCTGGCACTAAAAGGTACTTTGGGGACAGGTTAGTGAAAGGTTAGGTTAGGTAGGGATATTCAGGGAAAGTTTAGTTTCACTGTTGCATCACCCTGGTCGGGTGTGACCCTAGACCCCCTAGGGGTGATGCAGCTTGCCCCCCCACACACATTTTTTCGGGCGCAAGCATTTTATTTTATTTTTTTTGCATACGCTGACTGTGACCGGAACTCTTAGCGTCCGGCCACTGTTAACGCATCGCCCACCCCACCGCTGATCAGCTTCGGACGGCTGATCAGCGAGTTTGAATCTTTTTCTTTTTTTCCTTTTTTGGGGGTTTTCACTTTTTTTTGTTGAGTTTTTTTTTTTTTTCTGTTAGGTTTAGGGCAAAGTCACCCTTGCCCCCACACACACACACAATAAATAACGTTTTCCACGCACACAAACACGCGCACACACACTCACACTCCCCTATGGCCCGCCGGATGTTATCGGCCGAGGAGGCATATGCCCAGCTTGCCTCCGACTCCGAGAGCCCCAGTGAGGACGAGGATGACCCAACTTTCCTCTTGTCATCCGCATCCTCCTCATCATCTAGCAATGATGATGAGCCCCCAAGACGGCGGAGACGCTGCTAGGCGGAGCAAGGGGACCGCCATGCTAGGGACCCTGTGGCCCACACTAGTACGAGCAGCTCTGGGGCTTGTACTAGTTTTCCGACCCACCAGATAAGTCCACCTGAGCTCCCTATCGGTGAATTTGCATGGTGTACCCCAAAGGATTTTGAGACTGTGATTCCTGATTTTGTTGGCCAACCAGGAATCCAGATTCCCACAGTGGTCTTCACTGAATATGACTATTTTAGTCTTATTTTCAGTAACCACTTTGTGAATCTGATGATGGAGCAAACGAACTTGTACGCCCAACAGTCCATTGCTCAACACCCGGGCTAGGGCCGGTGGCTGGACTTCGATCAGTGCAGCCGAGATGAGGACGTTTTGGGGCCTCGTGCTGCACATGGGTCTAGTCAAGAAAAACAGTGTCAGGCTGTACTGGAGTGGGAGTGTCCTCTACCAGACACCACTTTAATCAGAATCAAAATCAGGCCGGTCATTGATCACTTTGGGGCCACATTTTTGGAGGCCTATGTACCTGGTATGGAGGTCGCAGTTGATGAGTCTGTCATTGCTTTCAAGGGGAGACTAATTTTCTGCCAGTATGTTCCCTCTAAGCGGGAAAGGTATGGCGTGAAGCTGTACAAACTTTGTGAGAGTACCTCAGGGTACACTTACAAGTTTTGTGTGTACGAGGGGTGAGATTCCCATATTGAACCCCCAGAATGTCCCCGAATATACTATATTTATACTAGTATCCCCTTGTTCCAGTCCCTCGCCGCCAGATCCACGTCCGCTTGTGGGACCGTGCGGAAAAATCAACATGGTCTCCCTACCCTCCCACTCCAGGTACTTATCCCCAGGGGTGAGACTCGTGTCCTTACCAGTGGAAACCTGTTGCTGGTCAGATATAAGGACAAGAGGAATGTCCTTGTACTGTCCACAATTCACGGTAACGGCATCGCCCCTGTCCCTATGCGAGGTACCGCGGCAACGGTCCTCAAGCCCGATTGTATCGTCGACTACAATCGGTATATGGGAGGAGTTGATCTCTCTGATCAAGTCTTCAAGCCATATAATGCCATGCGCAAAACCCGGGCATGGTACAAAGAATTTGCGGTCTACTTGGTACAGGTTGCCTTGTACAACTCTTTTGTGCTGTCCCAGAGCACTGGCAACACAGGGAAATTCCTTCAGTTCTATGAGGCAGTCCTCAAGGACCTGATCTTTTCTGACAGGGAAAGAGCAGGTCGAAGTACCTCGGGAGCTGGAGGCACCCGGATTGTCCCTGGCCAACACTTTCCAGGTGTGGGCCCCCATACTGGAAATAAGGGACGGACCCAAAAAATATGCAGAGTGTGTCACAGGAGGGGGATACGGAAGGACACCACTACTCAGTGAGACACGTGCCCTGCCCCTTTAGGGAGTACCACACTTCCATGGAGAACTAAATTTACAATCCCCTTCCCCAATTTTAATTCCATTTAGCCACTGACAATAAAAAAAAACTATGGTTCTCAGACGTGAGACACCAAAAATGTTTTTTATTTTTTTCAAAAATTAAATTTGTAAACCTAAAATAAATAAAAAAGTGGAAATATTAGGTATTGTCGCGTCCATAAGAATCTGCTCTATAAAAATACCCCATGATCTAACCCCTCAGATGAGCATAGTAAAAAAATAAAAAATAAAAAAAAAGGTTTTTTTTTGGCACCTTACATCACAAAAAGTTTTAATAGGGAGCGATCAAAAAGTCATATGCCCCCCAAGATAGTGCCAATAAAACTATCCTCTCATCCTGCAAAAAATGAGCCCCTACCTAAGACAATCATATAAAAACAAAAGAAAAAACTGACTCTTAGACTATGGAGATACAATTTTTTTAAAAAAGGATAATATAGTGTAAAACCTAAATACATTTTAAAAAAGTAGACATATTAGGTATCGCCACGTCCGTAAGAATCTGCTCTATAAAAATACCCCATGATCTAACTCCTCAGAAGAACACGGTCAAAAAATTAAAATAAAAACAGTGCCAAAAGAGCAAACAATTGTTCATTTTAATCCATTTTTTCCAGGGGTAACAGCCAAACAAAACTTAATCCATTTAGAAAGGGTTAACAGCCAAACAAAACTTAATATTTATTACCCTGATTCTGCTCTTTACAGAAACACCACATTTGTGGTCGTAAACTGCTGTATGACCAAACGACAGGGCGCAGAAGGAAAGGAACACCATATGGTTTCTGGAAGGCAGATTTTGATAGACTTTTTTTTTTTGGCACCATGTCCCATTTGAAGAACCCCTGATCCACCCCTAGAGTAGAAACGCCATAAAATGGACCCCATCTAAGAAAATACACCCCTCAAGGTATTCAAAACTGATTTTTACAAATGTTATTAACAATTTAGGTGTTTCTCAACAGTTTATGGCAAATGGAGATGAAATTTCAGATTTCTATTTTTGGTAACCTTGCCTCACAAAAATGTAATATAGAGCAACCAAAAATCATATGTACCGTAAAAATAGTCCCAACAAAACTGCCACCTTATCCCGTAGTTTCCAAAATGGGGTCACTTTTATCTAGTTTCTACTCTAGGGGGGCTTCAAATGGAAGGCTATCTGCCTTCCAAAAACCACACGGCGCTCGTATTCTTCTACGCCCTGCTGTGTGCTCGTGCAGTAGTTTACAACCACATATGGGGTGTTTCTGCAAACTACAGAATCAGGGCAATAAACATTTAGTTTTGATTGGCTGTTAACCCTTTCTTTGTTACTGGAAAAAATTGATTAAAATGGAATTAATATTTCATCTCTATTTGCCATTAACTCTTGTACAACGTCTAAAGAGTTAACAAAGTTTGTAAAATCAGTTTTGAATACCTTAAGGGGTGTAGTTTCTTAGATGGGGTCACTTTTATGGAGTTTCTACTCTAGAGGTGCATCAGGGGGGCTTTAAATGGACATGGTGTAAATAAAAAAGTGCAGCAAAATCTGCCTTTCAAAAGCCACATGGCACTCCTTTTCCCTCTACGCCCTACCATGTGCCCGTATAGTAGTTTACGACCACATATGGGGTGTTTCTAAAAACTACAGAATTAGGGCAATAAACATAGAGGTTTCTTATGGCTGTTAATCCTTGCTTTGTTACTGGAAAAAATGGATTAAAATTTAAAATTTGCCCAAAAATCGAAATTCTGATATGTTTTCTCCATTTGCCATTAACTCTTGTGGAACACTTTAAGGGTTAACAGCGTTTATAAAACCAGTTTTGAATACCTTGAGGGGTGTAGTTTATAGAATGGGGTCATTTGTGGGTGGTTTCTATTATGTTAGCCTCACAAAGTGACTTCAGACCTGAACTGGTCCTTAAAAAGTGGGTTTTAGAAAATTTTGCTTCTAAACTTCTAAGCCTTGTAACATCCCCAAAAAATTATCCAAACATAAAGTAGACATATGGGGAATGTAAAGTAAAAACTATTTTTGGAGGTATTACTATATATTATAGAAATTGAGAAATTGAAACTTAGAAATTTGCAAATTTTTCCCAATTTTTGGTAAATTTGGTATTTCTTTTATAAATAAAAATTATTTTTTCCCCCTCCATTTTACCAGTGTCATGATGTGCAATATGTGACTAAAAAACAATCTCAGAATGGGCTGGATAAGTAAAAGCATTTTAAAGTTATTCACACATAAAGTGACACTGGTCAGATTTGCAAAAAATGGCCTGGTCCTTAAGGTGAAATATAGCCGTGTCCTTAAAGGGTTAAGGGTCCATTTTTCAATTTATCCCGCGATACCCGAGATTTCCTGTGAATGCGTGCACGCGCGCGCGCGCGCGCTCATAGGAACGTAAGTTAAGAGAGTGGATCTCCAGCCTGCCAGCGGCGATCGCTCGCTGGCAGGCTGGAGATGTGATTTTTTTAACCCCTAACAGGTATATTAGACGCTGTTTTGATAACAGCGTCTAATATACCTGATACCTGGTCCTCTGGTGGTCCCTTTTGTTTGGATCGACCACCAGAGGACACAGGTAGATGTGTAAAGTAGCACCAAACAATACACTACACTACACCCCCCCCCCGTCACTTATTAACCCCTTATGAACCCATGATCACCCCATATAGACTCCCTGATCACCCCCCTGTCATTGATCACCCCCCCTGTCATTGATCACCCCCCTGTAAGGCTCCATTCAGATGTCCGTATGATTTTTACGGATCCACGGATACATGGATCAGATCCGCAAAACGCATACGGACGTCTGAATGCAGCCTTACAGGGGGGTGATCACTTACAGGGGGGTGATCACCTCATATACACTCCCTGATCACCCCCTGTCATTGATCACCCCCCTGTCATTGATCACCCCCCTGTAAGGCTCCATTCAGATGTCCGTATGATTTTTACGGATCCACGGATACATGGATCGGATCCGCAAAACGCATACGGACGTCTGAATGCAGCCTTACAGGGGGGTGATCAATGACAGGCGGGTGATCACCCATATAGATTCCCTGATCACCCCCTGTCATTGATCACCCCCCTGTCATTGATCACCCCCCTGTAAGGCTCCATTCAGACGTCCGTATGATTTTTACGGATCCACGGATACATGGATCAGATCCGCAAAACGCATACGGACGTCTGAATGCAGCTTTAAAGGGGGGTGATCAATGACAGGGGGGTGATCACCTCATATACACTCCCTGATCACCCCCTGTCATTGATCACCCCCCTGTCATTGATCACCCCCCTGTAAGGCTCCATTCAGACGTCCGTATGATTTTTACGGATACATGGATCAGATCCGCAAAATGCATACGGACGTCTGAATGCAGCTTTAAAGGGGGGTGATCAATAACAGGGGGGTGATCACCTCATATACACTCCCTGATCACCCCCTGTCATTGATCACCCCCCTGTCATTGATCACCCCCCTGTAAGGCTCCATTCAGACGTCCGTATGATTTTTACGGATCCACGGATACATGGATCGGATCCGCAAAACGCATACGGACGTCTGAATGCAGCCTTACAGGGGGGTGATCAATGACAGGCGGGTGATCACCCATATAGATTCCCTGATCACCCCCTGTCATTGATCACCCCCCTGTCATTGATCACCCCCCTGTCATTGATCACCCCCCTGTAAGGCTCCATTCAGACGTCCGTATGATTTTTACGGATCCACGGATACATGGATCAGATCCGCAAAATGCATACGGACATCTGAATGCAGCCTTACAGGGGGGTGATCAATGACAAGGGGGTGATCACCTCATATACACTCCCTGATCACCCCCTGTCATTGATCACCCCCCTGTAAGGCTCCATTCAGACGTCCGTATGATTTTTACGGATCCACGGATACATGGATCGGATCTGCAAAACGCATACGGACGTCTGAATGCAGCCTTACAGGGGGGTGATCAATGACAGGCGGGTGATCACCCATATAGATTCCCTGATCACCCCCCTGTCATTGATCACCCCCTGTAAGGCTCCATTCAGACGTCCGTATGCGTTTTGCGGATCCGATCCATGTATCCGTGGATCCGTAAAAATCATACAGATGTCTGAATGGAGCCTTACAGGGGGGTGATCAATGACAGGGGGGTGATAACCCCCCTGTCATTGATTACCCCCTGTACTGCTCCATTCAGACATTTCTTTGGGCCCAAGTTAGCGGAATTTTTTTTGTTTTTGTTTTTGTTTTTTCTTACTAAGTCTCATATTCCACTAACTTGTGTCAAAAAATAAAATTTCACATGAACTCACCATACCCCTCACGGAATCCAAATGCGTAAAATTTTTTAGACATTTATATTCCAGACTTCTTCTCAGGCTTTAGGGCCCCTAAAAAGCCAGGGCAGTATAAATACCCCACATGTGACCCCATTTCGGAAAGAAGACACCCCAAGGTATTCGCTGAGGGGAATATTGAGTCCATGAAGATTGAAATTTTTGTCCCAAGTTAGCGGAAAGGGAGACTTTGTGAGAAAATACAAAAAAAAAAAATCTATTTCCGCTAACTTGTGCCAAAAAAAAAATTCTATGAACTCGCCATGCCCCTCATTGAATACCTTGGGGTGTCTTCTTTCCAAAATGGGGTCACATGTGGGGTATTTATACTGCCCTAGCTTTTTAGGGGCCCGAAAGCGTGAGAAGAAGTCTGGGATCCAAATGTCTAAAAATGCCCTCCTAAAAGGAATTTGGGCCGCTTTGCGCATCTAGGCTGCAAAAAAGTGTCACACATCTGGTATCGCCGTACTCAGGAGAAGTTGGGCAATGTGTTTTGGAGTGTCATTTTACATATACCCATGCTGGGTGAGATAAATATCTTGGTCAAATGCCAACTTTGTATAAGAAAATTGGAAAAGTTGTCTTTTGCCAAGATATTTCTCTCACCCAGCATGGGTATATGTAAAATGACACCCCAAAACACATTCCCCAACTTCTCCTGAGTACGGCGATACCAGATGTGTGACACTTTTTTGCCACCTAGGTGGGCAAAGGGGCACACATTCCAAAGAGCACCTTTAGGATTTCACAGGTCATTTTTTACACATTTTGATTTCAAACTACTTACCACACATTAGGGCCCCTAGAATGCCAGGGCAGTATAACTACCCCACAAGTGACCCCATTTTGGAAAGAAGACACCCCAATGTATTCCGTGAGGGGCATGGCGAGCTCCTAGAATTTTTTATTTTTTGTCGCAAGTTAGTGGAATATGAGACTTTGTAAGAAAAAAAAATCATCATTTTCCGCTAACTTGTGACAAAAAATAAAAAGTTCTATGAACTCACTATGCCCATCAGCGAATACCTTAGGGTGTCTACTTTCCGAAATGGGGTCATTTGTGGGGTGTTTGTACTGTCTGGGCATTGTAGAACCTCAGGAAACATGACAGGTGCTCAGAAAGTCAGAGCTGCTTCAAAAAGCGGAAATTCACATTTTTGTACCATAGTTTGTAAACGCTATAACTTTTACCCAAACCATTTTTTTTTATCAAAGACATGTAGAACAATAAATTTGGTGAAAAATTTATATATGGATGTCGTTTTTTTTGCAAAATTTTACAGCTGAAAGTGAAAAATGTCATTTTTTTGCAAAAAAAATCGTTACATTTTGATTAATAACAAAAAAAGTAAAAATGTCAGCAGCAATGAAATACCACCAAATGAAAGCTCTATTAGTGAGAAGAAAAGGAGGTAAAATTCATTTGGGTGGTAAGTTGCATGACTGAGCGATAAACGGTGAAAGTAGTGTAGTGCAGAAGTGTAAAAAGTGGCCTGGTCATTAAGGGGGTTTCAGCTAGCGGGGCTGAAGTGGTTATATTACCTTCCACTGTTTGAGGACACCAATGTTATCCTTCTATTATCTATCTTTAATTGTCTAGTACAGTGTAACCCATAGTTCTTTATGTGATCTCTGGACACTGCCCTCCATACATAAACCATACTGGAAAATAGACCTCTCAGATACCAATTGGCACACAGCGATCCACACGCTGCCAACACCGGTCTGCTCTCAGTTTCCATATCGGGCACATCGAGTCTGGAGAAGAACACTGCGGTAACGCAGCCTGCCACGCCGTGTGCTGATTCCTCCAAGCCAGAGGGCAGCAGGACTGGCGGGGTTTAGCAGTGGCTCTCTCATCCTCTTTTTGTCTGTGAGTAGGCATGGTTACCGGTGCTTGCACGACCCATACATGATCAGCGCCACACACACGCTGGTCTCCAGCCATCGGCAGCACCCAGCTGTCCTCTACCCGTCTGAGCACAAAAGCCAGTTAGGCTTGCCTCGGCCCGGGTCGGGAAGTGTTCTCGGCTCTGCCGCCAGGATCAGTTCCCTTCCCCTCAGTAATGACTCAGTCACGGTCTCCAGCTGCTGGCAGGGTCCTCGGCGGCTGCCTCCAGTGCGCAGCCCGGATCAGGCTGCTAAATAAGCCTTTAGCTGCTAGGCTTGGCTACACACTGGGGGTAGTGTCACACAGCCCGGGGCAGACTTCACCAGGAAGGGGATGACAGGCACCAGGGAGCACCTACACTGTCATTCAGCAGAGCGGAGATTGTAGACTGTTTTGAAGGCAACATGTGTTCTCGAGTTACATAGAGCTGCCGGTAAACTTACCCCACAAAACGAATGCAGCTGTGCTTCATCTCTGTGAACTTGACATAGAAAATCAGATCCTGAAGGTTCAAGAAAAATGTACAGTAATCCGGTCCTATACAATGCAGATGTATGGAGGGGGAGAAGATTTCAGGGTTTTTCTGTGAGAGATGAGGTAGATACCGTATATTCCGGCATATAAGATGACTGGGCGTATAAGACGACCCCCAACTTTTCCAGTTGAAATATAGGGTTTGGGCTATACTCGCCGTATAAGACTACCCCTCCAACAACATTTACTTTGGCATCAAGATCTGCAGGTAATTGTTGTGCAATTTTCGTCTTTTGCCTCAGTACCATACTATGCCTTTCCAAGAATCTAGTACACCAGGATGCAGTGGCCTTAAATCTGTTGCTGTGATCTGGGTTAGATTTGGCCACTGAAGTGCAAACAAACGTATTTTATTTTGTGTCACTACATAACCGTTTTGGCGATGCTCATTCACCATGTCTGCTACATGTTTTTTGAGTTCTGGCCAATGTGGGGTGCCTCTCCTTAATGCACACTTACCCCTTGGCATACTCTTTAATGCTTTTAATTTGCTTTCCAGTCGCAAACCATCTTTTCTGTTACTCCATATTGTCTTGCAGCAGCGCAGTTATTATGTTCCATGGCAAAGTTTACAACTTTAAATTTGAAACTGGCTTCATATTTCTTTCTTCTTGCTGGTAGAGCCATGATGGGGTCTTGACTGTTAGCCATTTGTATACAGTACTGTATGTACTGGTGCTATACTGTATGAACCGATGCAGATACTGGTGCTGTACTGTATGTACAGGTACAGATACTGGTGTTGTACTGTATTCACCACCACATGTATCTGCTCCCCAGATAGACTCTGTTTTTTCACCACAGATAAGATGCACACCAAACTTCATTAGAGATCCGCCAACATTAGAATTGGCTGAAGTGCAGATGCTCCTGCTCCCCCCCTGCCTTCCCTCAGAATCACCAATCCAACCCAGTATACAACAACCAGCCAATCACAGCAAGCGATGTACCGGTATTTTCTGTGCACACGGCATACAAAGCCTGCTTGGATTGGGTGGGTGAGCTTTCCCTGCCTGCCCAGCCCTCCCTGTCTTCAAGACGATCTGAGCGGTAGTACGCAATGTGATACTGCCGGCATGAGAAAACCACTGAGAGCAGGAAGAGGGGGCTGCTTCAAGAGCGGCTGGCTGGGATGCAGCACACGGTGGCACAGCTAGAGGGCGCCTGTCCCTGAAGCTGGAGAAGGACAGCTTCTCCAGTCTTGCTAGGAAGTACGTTTCAGCACGCTGTATACCAGCATATAAGACGACACCCGGCGTATAAGACGACCCCCGACTTTTGAGAAGATTTTCATGTGTTAAAAAGTAGTCTTATACGCAGGAATATACAGTAGATAGATTATAGCATGATGGACAACATGTATATATCTATCTACCCCATCTCTCCCTGAAAGCCCTGCATTCTTCTCCCCCTCCAGAGATCTGCATTATATAGGCCTGAATAACTGTACGTTTTTCATTAACCTAAAGTATATGAATTTCTATGTCAAGTCCACAAAGATGAAGCACAGCTACATTCGTTTTGTGGGGTAAGTTTACCGGCACTGCTATGTAACTCAAGAACACATGGTGCCTTCAAAACAGACTAAAACTCCGCTATGCTTGATGACTGTCACAGATGAGGTAAAGGGGTAAACACCACACCTATAACCAGGGGGGAAGGGAAAAGCCACTAGGCCTCAACGCTAGGGAATGGAAAGGGTCACCACCTAAAGAACCCTACTCCTGGCCCTGACTTCTAACCGTATGAGCACCCCTTTCCAAAACCAAATGAAGAAATCTACCGCATAGTCAGAAGTGGGGAGTCAGACTATAAAGGGTAGAAGTGATGACCACCGAACAGCAGCTGAGACAAGGGAAGTGGTTATTAACCCTATCAACACCGAATAAAGAGAAATCAAGGAGGCTGTTAGATTTCTCCACGCTCAGACAGTCTCCTTGACCTCCTGACATCAGTCATCTGAGGGACGTGACAATGACAGTGAAGGTGCTCCCCGGTGCCTGTCAGCCCCTTTCTGGTGAAGTCTGCCCCAGGCTGTGTAACACTACCCCCTGTGTGTAGTAGCCAAGCCTTGCAGCTAAAGGCTTATTCAGCAGCCTGACCTGCGATCGATGATCCGGGCCGCGAACTGGAGGCACCCGCCAAAGACCCTGCCAGCAGCCAGGGACCGTAACTAAGTCATCACTGAGGGGAGGGGAACTGATCCCGGCGGCAGACCTGGGGACACTTCCAGACCCGGGCCGAGGCAAGCTGGCTCATCACTGGCTTCTGTGCTCAGACGGGCAGAGGATGGCTGGGTGCTGCCAATGGCCGGAGCCCATGGTGTGTGTGGCGCTGATAATGAATGGGTCGTGCAATCAGCGGTAACCATCCCTTTTCACAGACAAAAGTAGGATGAGAGAGCTGCTGCTAAACCCCGCCAGTCCTGCTGCCCTCTGGCTTGGATGAATCAGCACACGGAAGCGGCAGACTCGATGTGCCCGATATGGAAACTGAGAGCAGACCGATGCGGGCAGCGTGTGGAGCTAATGTTGTACTAATTTATTGTGTGCTGTACAAACTTAAATACATTAGAAAAACAATTTTGTCAAAGGAAAATATTGCATTTTGTATGTATGGGAGCACATTCCTGCTCTAGACGAAGAACCTGCTGCTGTTAGAGGTATCTACGTTTATTTTTGGCATTGCCGCGGCCTGTGGGGGCCCATTCCTGGGAACACATTCCTTTTGCAAACAAAGAACCTGCTGCTGTCTGTTTCTGCTGAGTTAGTCCGAGCTATGTGTAGGCCTTAGACTCGACCATTACCATGTATCTGCTGCTGCTGTCTGTCCTGATCATGCTGAGTTATGTGTTGACCTTATACTCAGTGGCGTTGCTAGGGCTGGTGTCACCCGGTGCTGTAGAAAATTGTGTCACCCCCCCCCCTCCCCGAAGAAATAATTTTTTAGCCATATATGGGGGCTATGGTGGTGCTACTGACATGGGGGCATCCGTTAGCTCAGCAGACGCCCCCTAGCAGTCAGAGCTTGGTCTCGGGAGGGGCACATCCAGATTATTTTTCGTCCACCACCACAAAACAGTGGTGCTCATAGAACAGACTACACAGTGTAGCGGTATACTGTATATTGTGTGGCACAGTGTAGAGGTATACTGTATATTGTGTGGCACAGTGTAGCAGTATACTGTATATTGTGTGGCACAGTGTAGAGGTATACTGTATATTGTGGGGCACAGTGTAGCGGTATACTGTATATTGTGGGGCACAGTGTAGAGGTATACTGTATATTGTGTGGCACAGTGTAGCGGTATACTGTATATTGTGTGGCACAGTGTAGAGGTATACTGCATATTGTGTGGCACAGTGTAGAGGTATACTGTATATTGTGTGGCACAGTGTAGAGGTATAATGTATATTGTGGTGCACAGTGTAGCGGTATACTGTATATTGTGGGGCCATCTCCCCCTCCAAAAAAGTGCCAGTATCAAGTGCCTCTCTCCTTCCCACCCCCATGTGCCAGTTTCAAGTGACAAACCCCTCCATGTGCCAGTAACATAGTGCCATCTCCCCCCCAAAAAAGTGCCAGTATCATAGTGCCATCTCCCCCCAAAAAAGTGCCAGTATCAAGTGCCTCTCTCATTCCCACCCCCCATGTGCCAGTATCATAGTTCCATCTCCCCCCCCCAATGTGCCAGTATTAAGTGCCTCTCTCCTCCCCATGTGCCAGTATCACAGTGCCATCTCCCCCCTCAAAAAAAGTGCCAGTATCAAGTGCCTGTCTCCTTCCCATCCCCCATGTGCTAGTATCATAGTGCCATCCCCCCCCCCAAAAAAAAATGTGCCAGTATCAAGTGCCTCTCTCCTTCCCAGCCCCCATGTGCCAGTATCATAGTGTCAAACACCCCCATGTGCCAGTATCAAGTGCCAACCCCCCCATGTGCCAGTATCAAGTGCCTCTCTCCTCCCCCCATGTCCCAGTATCATAGTGCCATCCCCCCAAAGTGCCAGTATCAAGTGCCTCTCTCCTCCCCCCATGTGCCAGTACCATAGTGCCAACCCTCCCATGTGCCAATATCAGGTGCCTCTCTCCTTCCCCCCCATGTGCCAGTATCATAGTGACAACCCCCCCATGTGCCAGTAGCCAGTATCAGGTGCCAACCCCCCTCCCCCATGTGCCAGCATCAGGTGCCAACCCCCCCATGTGCCAGTATCAGGTGCCTCTCTCCTTCCCCCATGTGCCAGTATCATAGTGCCAACCCCCCACCCCCATGTGCCAGTATCATAGTGTCAAACCCCCCACCCCCATGTGCCAGTATCAGGTGCCAACCCCCCTCCCCATGTGCCAGTATCAAGCGCCTCCCGCTCCCCCCATAGCAGCAACAGTCGGGTATTAAAAAAAAAAACAAAAAAAAAAACCACTTACTTCCCTCCATGTCAGCGATGTGATCCAGCCTCTTCCTGTGTCCCGCCCTGTATGTCCATATATCGAGTCAGTATTTCTGAAAGTTTCTGCTGGGATTCGAACCCACGACCTTCTGTATCAGAGGCAAAGCACTTACCCAGACAGCAATAAGAAGTGCAATGCCTCTGACTGAAAAAATATGAGACTTCTACTGTTATAGCTAGCTAAGTGTACATCTATACACATGACAGCTGCCCCAGCACACTCAGCTCTGCTACATCTCTATTTATGATGTATACTTAGCCAGCTATAACAGTAGAAGTCTTATTTTTTTCAGTCAGAAGCATTGCAGCTCTTATGGCTGTGTGGGTAAATGTTTTGCCTCTGATACAGAAGGTCGTAGGTTCGAATCCCAGCAGAAACTTTTCTGAAATACAAAGATACAAAAGGTCGTGGGTTCGAATCCCAGACACATCTCTCCTGAGATGACTATGCCTGGGATTCGTAAATGAGAAGTGTGCAAGTTGCTGGCCCTGCTGGTGTCACCCCTTTGCAACGCCACTGCTTATACTCCACCATTATATTTACCTGCTGATGTCTCTCCTGATCTTGATGAGTTATGTGTCAGCCTTATACTACAGCGTTACCATTTCCCTGGTTCTGTCTGTCCTGATATTACTGAGTTAGGCCCAGCTATGTGTATGCCTTATACTACAGCGTTACCATTTCTCTGCTGCTGTCTGTTCTGTTCCTGCTGAGTTAGGCTGCTGAGTTAGGCCCAACTATGCCTTACATTACAGCGTTACCATTTTTCAGCTGCTGCTGTCTGTCCTGATATTACTGAGTTAGGCCCAGCTATGTGTATGCCTTACACTACAGCGTTACCATCTGCTTGGAGCTGTCTGTTCTGTTCCTGCTGAGTTAGGCCCAGCTATGTGTTTGCCTTACACTACAGCGTTACCATTTATCTGCTGCAGTCTGTCCTGCTCCTGCTGAGTTTGGTCGAGCTAGGTGTAGGCTAGGTACTATACCCTTAACAATTACCTGCTGCTGCTGCTGTCTGTCCTGATCCTGCTAAGGACAACCAGCATGGACCACTTATTCGCCCTTTGACTTTATCAACTATCTAGTATTAGAATTCTCTTAAACTGGTGTGCATGCTTCATTTTTGCGCTCTGTTCATCATATATTGTCAATATATGTATATATATATATATATATATATATATATATATAAATATATATATATAAATTTGAAGATTTATTTGAATAAAATACAATCATGCGGTGTTACGCTTCATTCACTCAAAAGAACCTAATTAAATTTTATTATTTTCTTGTTTGGTTTAATCAGGATTTAGTAATGGCTGTAGAGAAAGTCAGAGTGGCACTGCATGTAAATGTAAACACCCCTTTTCTTGTGTCAGCAACTCGTCACCTTGGAATTTAGCGGGTAAACTTGCATGGTGTGCACTACCGGTGGTGCTCTGTCCCACATGTAACCAGGTGGTTACGACTTCAATAATTATATATACAGGTAAGAGACAAAAGGACGGCACTCACCACTCTGCGCTGTGACAATTTCTTTTATTCTTGGTAGGAAGCGGACAACATATATAAGTGTGTTCCAGCTGAACTAGGCGACGGCCGTTTCGCACCTTAGTGCTTCATCTGGCCTTTAATCAGGTGAAACCATTCACCTGCTCTTAAAGAGATTCAGACTGTAACGTGATATTATCTGCGCCCAACAGGTACTGCACCGGTCCGGCGCCTGCCCCTGTGCGTCAGAGTGGATCGCGTCACAGTGAAAGACAAACAATAAAACAAAACTTTAAAATGGTACCATAATCTTGCAATTATATATACAACATGTTGATGAGAAGGATAAGGTCCCTACAGGAATACACCCATGTCGATCTTGTCATTTAGTCCCAGGGGTCCTAATGCGTCCGCACGTAGGATCCACTTGCTTTCTCTCCTAAGAAGCTCCTTATGTCTATCACCCCCTTGTGGTAGACTGTGTACTATCTCTATACCTGCAAAGCTAAGGGTGCGATGGTTACCTGCGTGCTCCTCCCTCACGTGATCTATCAGCCGTATGCAGCCTTTTCCCGTGGTGAGTGAATTTATATGTTCCCTGATCCTCTCCTGAGACACCTGATCGTTTTGCCTATATAAAACCTGCCGCATATACACTTGATAAGGTACACCACGTATTTACTTTTACAGGTGATGAGGGTATTAACTTTGTGTTGTATCCCTCCAAACCTTAAAGTGTTCCATTGGGGATTCAACCTGCAGCATGAACAGTGTCCGCACATGCGGTTTCCTTTAGGTCCCCAATTCTCCAGCCAGGTGATAGTTTTTTTCTCTCGGAATCTGCTGTGGACTAACTTGTCCCTCAGGGTGTGACATCTCCTGAAAGCTATGATGGGTGCCACATTTTTTATCTCCTTTAATGATTCGTCTCTTTCAAGCATGGACCAGTTGTCCTTAATGACCTTTTAATTTGAGAGGCCATGGGTCCATACTTGAAAGAGAAGACAAAGGGATGGGAGCCCTCATCGGCCATTTCTCTCTCTGTTTAATCATTCCCAGTGGACACATGGTAAATTTGGGGTTTTATATAAGCGGCCTTCTTCATGACCTGGTTCAGTAGTCTTAGGGAATACCCCCTGGCCAGTAGTCTATTCTTTAGTTCCAGGGCTTGTCGATTGTAATCGACCTCAAAGCTATAAATCCGTTTAAGTCGGACAAACTGGCCATAGGGTACCGCCTTCTTGACACTAGGGGCGTGGTAACTGGAGAAGTGTAAAAGCGAGTTGGTGGCCGTTGGTTTATGGTAACCCTCGGTCACTAGCTCGCCATCTCTCACAGAAATCTCGACGTCTAGAAATTCCAGTCGCCTCCAAATGTATGCATGAACAGCATGTTCATGTGATGTCATTAACCTTCACAGTAGATATGCCAAGATGTGTGCCACCTTCACAGTAGATATGCCAAGATGTGTGCCCCCCTCACAGAAGATATGCCAAGATATGTGCTCAGATGCGCCCCCTTCACAGTGGTTATGCCCAGATGTCCGACCTTCACAGTAGATATGCCAATATGTGTGCCCCCTTCACAGTTGATATGCCAAGATGTGTGCCCCCTGGCCTTCACAGTAGACATGCCAAGATGTGTGCCACCACCTTCACAGTAGATATGCCAAAATGTGTGCCCCTTCACAGTAGATATGCCAAGATATGTGCACAGTTCCCCCTTCACAGTGGTTATGCTCAGATGTGCCCCCTTCACAGGAAGTAAAATAAATTAAAAATAAATACTCCTCGCGTCAATCACCTGGCTCCTCCCATGATCTGCGCTCCCCATCAGCAGCAGCAGGATACTGTGACACATTGCGCTGCTGTGTAGGAGGAACAGAGTCTGATTCCTAGCCTGCCCTGCTCCTCCTTCTACACAGATCAGCAGGACAATGTGTGAGGACATCATGCTGCTGCTGCTGTGGAGCGCTGGCATTTCAATGGTGGAGCGGGGAGCAAATAAATAGTTCCCTGCTTTAGTGGTGTTCCTACGGTGTTTGGAACCCGGGGCGGGTGCTTTCTCTGGCACCCCCCCACCCACGTTTAAAAAAAAATTGTACCCCCTCACAGTAGTAATACCCTCATTTTACAACCTTCACAGTAGTTTTGTACAGATGTGTGCCCTCTCACAGTAACTATGCCCTCTCTGTGCCCCTTTCGCAGTTGTAATGCCTTATCTGTGCCCCCTTTTCAGTAGAAATCCGAATTGTGCCCCTTCACAGTAATAATACCCACTGTGCCCCCTTCAGGGTAGTAATGCCCACTTAATTGTAATAATGCCCTCTGGCTCTGTGCCACCCCATAGTAGAAATGTCCATTGTGCCCCCTCCAGAGTAGTAATGCCCTCTGTGCCCCCTCCAGAGTAGTAATGCCCTCTGTGCCTCTCCATAGTAGAAATACCCTCTGTGCCCCCTCCGCTGTAATAAAGACCTCTGTGCCCCCTCCATAGTAATAAAGTCCTCTGTGCCCCCTCCATATTAATAAAGACCTCTGTGCCCCCTCCATAGGAATAAAGTCTTCTGTGACCCCTCTGTATTAAAAATAAAAAAAACACAGTAACTACTCACCTTGTCCCGTTCCTGAAGCTCACAGTCCTCTCTTCCCTGCAAGCACAGATCGCTCTGCAGCACTGTGTGGGCGGAGCTTATGCAGATTACGAGTGTTGTAGAGCGATACGAAAGTAATGTAAGCATTGTACCTGGGCATATTCTGTCACAGATCTCTCTGATCCGTTCCGAGTTCCTCCTCTTCAAATCGGACCATTTCTTTAATATGGCCATCCTAGGGTGCCTGCCGTTGAACTTCCTCTATAGCTCGAAATGGATCTCCCTCACAATCCTCTGCTTCTCAGCCTGAACCCGGCTTTGGTCATAGCCCCGCTCCAACATGCGCTGCAGGATAAAGATGCAAGCATATAATCCCATTTTTTTAAATACAAGTATTGAAAATAATGTCCTCAACAAAACATCAAACAGTATTTAAGTGTTTGAAGGGGAAATATTAGATTTAATATTACAGTTATAAGATTGGATTGTATTGTGATTGTATGTATTTGGGGGCTGAGCAATCGGATATTAGCCAGCTGAGCAGAGATGTACCTGTCTAGTGAAGTGACGGTACGTTATGGGGTGTACAGCTGGTTTGCCTCCCTGTGGTGCACCCTGGGTAACTCTAAATGAACCAGCAAATACTGGCGGTAAGACAAAGAAAGCTTCTCCTATGTGTGTGTGTGTGTAGGGGGTATATAGTGTGCAGCAGGAAAATGGATGTGCAATGTACATGTGAGAGATATTTCTATGCTGTCCATACGTACATGCTACAGACATAGTGCTGTGATGTCACAGTGCGCCAATCAGTAAAATCTAGTTAGACCTGATAAAATGTGAAGTTGTATGCATTGCGAAAAAACATTTGCATTCTAAGTGCCGATTTTTCGCAATGTTGAATATTTTATAACACTCTATCTGCATATAAAGCGATTATGCTGACATGCATGTGACATGTAATCAAATACACTGCTGTAATGTCAAATTACTTACAGTGATCAGGAGTTCTTCCTGAAAAAAAAAATAATGAGCGAAGAAAGCAAATTTGCGAATATGTAATGAATATTTACCCAAATATTCGTGAAATATCGTAAATTCGAATATAGCCCATGCTGCTCATCACTATTAGTGATATTATTATATATTATTATATAATTTTTTTTTTTATTATGCACATGCATTTTCACTTTATTAATTATGTCTGATGACTATCATGAAGAT
The DNA here is from genome assembly GCF_014858855.1 of Bufo gargarizans. NCBI lineage: Eukaryota > Metazoa > Chordata > Amphibia > Anura > Bufonidae > Bufo > Bufo gargarizans. Next base: position 673,548,944 of record NC_058080.1, read on the forward strand.
GTATCTAAAATGGAGGCTGCACGTGTTACAAAGCGAAAGTAAGAAGCTTGGGAACGTGAGCTCGCCTATAATGCCATGCAGCCAGCCAATTCGCAGGTAGCCATCCCCCTGTGATGTCACAGCCCTATAAAACCCTCATCACGCACGATCTCCGCCATTGTCCTGTGAGCTAAGCATAGGGAGAGACGTGGCAAGCGCTCATGTGCTAGGGACAGTGATGCTGCAAACTGTTAATAGGATAATATTGAAGAGGGAGAGTGCAGGGAATCTGCAGGGAGAGTGCAGGGAGACTGCAGAGAGTGTAACGCTGTGTGCATCGCTGTGCAGTGCACCAAAATTCATAGTTATCCTCTTATTTTAGTAATACAGTTACAGTGCCTCAGTATTAAAGGCAGGTGTAATATATCACCGTGTACATCACTACTGCTGCTGACACTCTCACTGCTCTGTCATGGAACCACTACTGTCACTTTTACTGCCACTGTTACCACTCTCCCGACTCTGCCATTAGGCCATTAGTGTCACTGTTACTGCAGCAGCCTGCTCTATACATTCCCTCAGCCACCGTGACATACAGATATACCTGATACAGTTGCAAGAAAAAGTATGTGAACCCTTTGGAATTATATGGATTTCTGCACAAATTGGTCATAAAATGTGATCTGATCTTCATCTAAGTCACAACAATAGACAATCACAGTCTGCTTAAACTAAAAACACACAAAGAATTAAATGTTACCATGTTTTTATTGAACACACCATGTAAACATTCACAGTGCAGGTGGAAAAAGTATGTGAACCCCTAGACTAATGACATCTCCAAGAGCTAATTGGAGTGAGGTGTCAGCCAACTGGAGTCCAATCAATGAGATGAGATTAGAGGTGTTGTTACAGCTGCCCTATAAAAACACACACCAGTTCTGGGTTTGCATTTCACAAGAAGCATTGCCTGATGTGAATGATGCCTTGCACAAAAGACCTCTCAGAAGACCTACGATTAAGAATGGTTGACTTGCATAAAGCTGGAAAGGGTTATAAAAGTATCTCCGAAAGCCTTGCTGTTCATCAGTCCACGGTACGACAAATTGCCTATAAATAGAGAAAGTTCAGCACTGCTGCTACTCTCCCTAGGAGTGGCCGTCCTGTAAAGATGACTGCAAGAGCACAGCGCAGACTGTTCAATAAGGTGAAGAAGAATCCTAGAGTGTCAGTTAAAGACTTACAAAAGTCTCTGGCATATGCTAACATCCTTGTTAGCGAATCTACGATACGTAAAACACTAAACAAGAATGGATTTCATGGGAGGATACCACAGAGGAAGCCACTGCTGTCCAAAAAAAATATTGCTGCACGTTTACAGTTTGCATAAGAGCACCTGGATGTTCCACAGCAGTAATGGCAAAATATTCTGTGGACAGTGAAACCAAAGTTGAGTTGTTTGGAAGAAACACACAACACTATGTATGGAGAAAAAGAGGCACAGCACACCAACATCAAAACCTCATCCCAACTGTGAAGTATGGTGGTGGGGGCATCATGGTTTGGGGTGCATCAGGGCCTGGACGGATTGCTATCATCGAAGGAAAAATGAATTCCCAAGTTTATCAAGACATTTTGCAGGAGAACTTAAGGCCATCTGTCCACCAGCTGAAGCTCAACAGAAGATGGGTGTTGCAACAGGACAACGACCCAAAGCAACAACAGAATGGCTTAAACAGAAGAAAACACGCCTTCTGGAGTGGCCTAATCAGAGTCCTGACCTCAACCCGATGGAGATGCTGTGGCATGACCTCAAGAAAGCGATTCACACCAGACATCCCAAGAATATTGCTGAACTGAAACAGTTCTGTAAAGACAAATGGTCAAGAATTACTCCTGACCGTTGTGCACGTCTGATCTGCAACTACAGGAAACGTTTGGTTGAAGTTATTGCTGCCAAAGGAGGTTCAACCAGTTATTAAATCCAAGACTTCACATACTTTTTCCACCTGCACTGTGAATGTTTACATGGTGTGTTAAATAAAAACATGGTAACATTTAATTCTTTATGTGTTATTAGTTTAAGGGTACTTTCACACTTGCGGCAGGACGGATCCGACAGGCTGTTCACCATGTCGGATCCGTCCTGCCGCTATTTCGCCGTGCCACCGGACCGCCGCTCCATCCCCATTGACTATAATGGGGACGGGGCGGAGCTCCAGGGCAGCACGGCGGTGCACGGCAAAAGCCGCAGGACTAAAAAGTCGGACATGCAGGACTTTTTTTAGACAGCCTGTCGGATCCGTCCTGCCACAAGTGTGAAAGTACCCTAAGCAGACTGTGATTATCTATTGTTGTGACTTACAAGAAGATCAGATCACATTTTATGACCACTTTGTGCAGAAATCCATATCATTCCAAAGGGTTCACATACTTTTTCTTGCAAATGAATTTGTAACAAATCGAATTTCTTGGCAAACTTTGGCAAATCGGCCAAATCATGTTTTTCAAAACTACCCTCATCTCTAGTTTAAAGCTCTGCACAACGTGTTCTACAGATCTGTAATATAGTAATATAGTAGTATGAAAGAGACCTTAAAGTAATAAGAAAGGGAGAACTTTAGGCAATTTACAGTGGGAAAATGTGCAGGTAGAGATTCTTCACAAATGAGAAAAGTGCCTCCAAAGTGCTCAATAATTGGCTACCATGTAAGGCTGTGGCCATAAAAAATGTCCTAGCTGTTTAAAGAATGCATAATAAAAGGGATACAAATGGACTGAAAAGTCAATGTCTTGATGTGTGGGTGGGGAAGGGGACGGGCCAGCAGGCCCCTCTCATTTACCATTTTCTATGGCTGTTTTTGAGGTGTACAAAAAGGTCTAAATGTAAGAGAGCAAGGAAGCTGTCTTACATTTAGAACTGGTGGGCAATATGCCGAAGTTATGAAGAGGCCCGTGCTTCTTCATAACGCTGGTCTTAATATATGTGCCCCTAAACTCCTATACAGATGAATAATCCATTGTTTAGTTTACTGCTGCTGTAAAGGAAAGATGTGATCTGCTGGCAAAATAGTACATTGTTAGAATGGGGAAGACAGTATGACAGCTTTATTATTCTCTGATATGCCTAGATAAAGATGCCCACAGAAGAGCATTGTAACATTGTAGCATCAGTGAAATGTGTGATGCCCTAATTGAGTCACTGATCCCCTTCTGGTCACAGTGAATGGTCTGACAGAGAGAGTCAAGCAAGACTGCCTGTCATGCCTAAAAGGGTTTTCGGATATTCTTCTCTGGATAGGTCATCAGTATCTGATCGTGGGGATTCGACCCCCCGGACCCCCGCTGATCAGCTGAGAAGACACAGGCTGCTGCCTTCCCACAGCTTGCCAAGCACAGTGCCATACATTGTATAGCGGCTGTGCTTGCTTAGTATCGGCTCAGCCCTAATCATTTCTATGGGGTAAGCTGCGCCTAGGCCACGTGACAGATGAATGTGTCGTCACTGGCCTATTTAAAGCTGAGAGAAGGCCGTAGAACTTACAGAAGAGCCGGTACTTTCTCAAACAGCTTGATCGGCACAGTCCCGGGTGTTGGATCCTCACCCATCAGATACTTACCTATCCAGAGGATAGGTAATCAGAATTAAAATATCGGAAAACCCATTTCAAGATCAACAAAGATCAACAAGAAAATTACAGAATATTCACATACAGGATGTTAATATGTGATAAGAATTTGATGGTGGTGTCCCTTTAAACAATGACCATATTCAGGAAAAGTTGTTTTTTTCATTACATTTAAAATAACATTTTCATTTTCCTGGTCGCCACTGTGACTGCACCTCTTTCATAGGGATGAGATGTGACAATAAGTAAATAAATGGCCGGGCAGTCGGAACTAAATTAAAATCAATGAGCATTGGCTGACAATTACTTTGATTTTTTTTCTCCTGATGGCTGTAAACCGTGAAGTATCCCTAATGTGGATCCAGCTAATGAATATTCAATCAAATTTCTATCACCCAGTCAGGACCTGTGGGCATGTGACAGGTGGAATTTATTTATGAGCGACAATCTGGTTTATGACTGGTGGATAAAACTGTGACACCAAGTCATATTGTGCTGCTGAGCGCTGGAGAGACAGTAGCTGCAAGCCCTGTAAGCGTGACATTGATAAGCTGCCCCTGCAGTCATAAGGGAGTAATTTGATCACTACTGGATGACACAGGACCTGAAATAAGTTCACACATGTCTCTCTTGGCAAAATGAGAAAAGAAAAATGTTGTCTTCGCTTCATTTTCATTAGTTAGCAATTTTCATGGGCATTGGTAATTATCTGTAAAAATAATAATAATCCTTATTTATATAGCAAGAAATATAAAAATAGTAGGGCACACCAACACTTGGATTACACACGGAGAGTTTGGATATAATAATATGTATTTATTAAACACATAAAACAATCTATTCCGACATATTATAATGCATAGCTAAAATCTATAAAATACATAGATACAGTGGGTATGTGAATATAAAAATATAAAATATAATATAAAATAAAAATTCCTTATAATGACCTATGGGTCAGAGTCTTTTGAGACAAAAAGAGCTTCGCGTACTCGGCGTAATAAATTGTTGCTGCAAAGTCAGTAAAATAAATTCACTATTAGTAATAGAACGCAGTTGTTTTACTCACTGTTTCAACACTGACGATTTGATTGTAACACTGGTGGCGTCCCACGAGTGATACTATTCTTAATGAGTTGCGGTGTAATAGGAATTTCCACCGAGTCTATGTGAGTATCAGGTCCGGGATCTTCAGTGATATATGAAGCTGTGCTGTCGTAGAAGCCGCTCAGTGGTATCTTTATGCTGCGCTGTTTGTTTGTATCACGCAAGCTGTAGAGTCACCAGATGCGCTTCCCATAAGTTACCGACAGGTATCCAGCTTTCCTTTAAGAAAGTATATTCTCACCGATCCCTTGGCTGTTGGTTCCTTTACTTTAAGCGCTTAAATCTTCTGATTCTGTGTCTTATTTCATGGAAATGAAATGAAAATAAGACACAGAATCAGAAGATTTAAGCGCTTAAAGAAAAGGAACCAACAGCCAAGGGATCGGTGAGAATATACTTTCTTAAAGGAAAGCTGGATACCTGTCGGTAACTTATGGGAAGCGCATCTGGTGACTCTACAGCTTGCGTGATACAAACAAACAGCGCAGCATAAAGATACCACTGAGCGGCTTCTACGACAGCACAGCTTCATATATCACTGAAGATCCCGGACCTGATACTCACATAGACTCGGTGGAAATTCCTATTACACCGCAACTCATTAAGAATAGTATCACTCGTGGGGCGCCACCAGTGTTACAATCAAATCGTCAGTGTTGAAACAGTGAGTAAAACAACTGCGTTCTATTACTAATAGTGAATTTATTTTACTGACTTTGCAGCAACAATTTATTACGCCGAGTACGCGAAGCTCTTTTTGTCTCAAAAGACTCTGACCCATAGGTCATTATAAGGAATTTTTATTTTTATTTTATATTATATTTTATATTTTTATATTCACATACCCACTGTATCTATGTATTTTATAGATTTTAGCTATGCATTATAATATGTCGGAATAGATTGTTTTATGTGTTTAATAAATACATATTATTATATCCAAACTCTCCGTGTGTAATCCAAGTGTTGGTGTGCCCTACTATTTTTATATTTCTTGTCATAAATTTTAGAGGAGTGGGTGAATCCTCTCGTAGGAGCACCCATACCATTTTTGACTAGTAGGTGAGCCCTCTCTAACCTATACTCTTATTTATCTAGCGCTAACATATCCAGCAGCGCTTTACAATCAGGACGTTCATGTATAAAAATAAAATACATCACATTACATAGCAACAAATTAAAACAAGAGGAATGAGGCCCCTGCTCGCAAGAGCTTACAGTCTATGAGGTGGGGTGACACATAAGGAAAAAGTGCTTGTTTTGTACAATGGTTCAGCCATCTTATAACCCAACAAGGTTTTTATAGTAACTAAAGACAAGAGAAATGAGGGCTCTGCTCCCAAGAGCTTACAATCTATGAGGAGATAGGGGTGACACATGGCACATTTGTACAATGCTCCAGCCTCTTATAGGGAAGTAGATATAAAGCTGCATGAGCCGTCACCAGCTAATATCTGTAGTGCTTAAGTGCATGAGGTGTGGTGGATGGTGTTTAATGATGGATCAGGTTCAGAAGAATGGTGTTGAAGGGGGTGAAGGAAGTTAGATTAAGGGATGTGATAAGCCACCCTAAAAAGATGGGTTCTTAAGGAGCACCTAAACTGTGGATGTTGTGAGTTAACCTAATTGCTTGGGGTAGGGCATTACAGAGAACTGGTGCAGCTCGAGAGATGTCTTGTTTTTGAATGATTCCGTTTCAGATAGAGATAGGATATGATGTTAGAGACAGCAGACAGTCACTGGTGTTCTGTAGTACAGCAGGACTTAGGTCACAGGATGCAGTCTATTGTTGGGCGTCATCATCACAGAGATGGTACTGAAAACGAAATCTACTGATAGTCTGTCCGATAGGGTCTGTGTACAGAGAAAAAGAGATGACCTCAAACTGAACACTGAGGAACCCTGACAAGGGGAGAGGAGAAGAAGTAGAGCCAACAAATGCCAAACTGAAAGAGCAACTAGAGAGATAGGAAGAGTACCAGAGAGAGCAATGCAATTGAGACCAATAGATTGGAGCATGGTGAGTAGGAGGTGGTGGTCTACAGTGTCAAACTCTCAGACAGATACAGAAGAATGAGCAGAGAGTAGTCCCTGTTGTACTTAGCTGTCAGGAGGTCATTTGTCTCTTTGTTGAGGGCAGTTTCTGTAGTGTACAGTGCAGAAACTAGCTTATAATGGATCAAGGAGAAAGTTAACCGAGAGGTAATAGATGAGGTAAGAATAGACCAAACTCTGCAGGAGTTTAGAGATGAAGGAGAGATTAACCCCTTAACGACCCTTGTCTTGCTAGTATGTCATGTAGACAAGTGACTTGATGACCTTTGACATACTAGTGTGTCATGTTGATTAGATGGGCACAGGAGCCTGATCAAGGTAGGGACCCAGCTGTGACTGACACCTGGGCCCCTCCTGAATACGCCGGTATCACAGTAAATGCAGATGCCGGCGGATTAACCCCTTTTTGCTGCGAACAATGGTGACTGTGGCATATAGGAAGTTAGCAGAGAGGGGGGCTCCCTCTCCTTCGCCCTTCGCGTTGTGATGACATGGCAACCCCAGGCCTCGCAAAGGCCTTGAGGTCTGCCACATATGGAAGCCTGTAAGACCCAGCCCTCAGGCTGGGTCTCACAGGCATTCTGTCAGTGTTAAACTGACAGATTCAATGTAGTACAATACAGGATGTATTGTACTACATTGAAAAAGGGATCAGACCATGAAATGTTGAAGTCCCTGTACTGGGACAAAAAAAAAAATTGGAAAAAACTGCAAAAAAATTTGTTTTATAAAAATAGAACTTTACAGTTAAAAAAAAGTCCCCCTTTCCTTTCATCAAGCGGTTCTTAACAAAAAATTTAAAAATGTAATAAAAATAGACATATTTGATATGGCTGCGTCTGTAACAGGCAGCTCAATAAAAATATCACATGACCAACCCCTCAGGTGAACGTAAAAAAATAAAATAAAAACTGTGCAAAAACAGCCATTTTTTGGTCACCTTGCCTCATAAAAGTGTAATATTGAACGATCAAAAAATCTTATGTACCCAAAAATGGTACCAATAAAAATGTCAACTCTTCTCACAAAAAAAAAGCCCCCACACCGATTGTCCTAATCGGTAGAAAAATAAAAAAAATATTGCTTTTTGACAGGTCCACAAGAAAAAGATTGAACTGAAAGAACTATTTAGGAAGTTGTGCTGCTTAAAATCAGTGACAGTATCGTATTTTGTGTTAAATGGGTTGACTGATTTAATTTTTATAATAAAAAAATAATAAACATTGTTACAAACCCTCCTCAATTCCAGCTGCGCCGTCCGATACTCCCTGCTGGCTTTGTTTTAATTACTGCATTAGTGACTTGCTTATATACCTCACATGGTCTTACAGTTGCAAGAAAAAGTATGTGAACCCTTTGGAATGATATGGATTTCTGCACAAATTGGTCATGAAATGTGATCTGATTTTCATCTAAGTCACAACAATAGACAATCACAGTCTGCTTAAAGGGATTCTGTCACCTGGATTTTAGTGACAGAGCTTTTAACATCATCACATCAGCCTGCTCGTTTTGTATTAAAATATACTAATATTACTACCCTAAGTGTTGTCCTTTGTCTAGAAAATCGCTTTTATGAATACGGTAATTACCTAAGTAAGGTGCGCAAGGGGCTGTCCCTCCGGCCGTTGGTGCCCAGCAGCGCCCCTTCTCCTGGAGCCCAGCACCGCCCCACTGCTAATTTATTCACTCCTCATTGCCGGCTGGCGCATGTGCAGTGCGTCCTGTGAGGCCGATTCCAGGCGCTGACATGTGTATCCACGGAATGCATTCACTGAGCCATTCACTGAATAAATTAGCAGTGGGGCGGTGCTGGGCTCCAGGAGAAGGGACGTGGCTGGGCACCAATGGCTGGAGGGACAGCCCCTTGGGCACCTTACTCTGGTAATTACCATATTCATAAAAGCGATTTTCTAGACAAAGGACAACACTTAGGGTAGTAATACCAGTATATTTTAATACAAAACGAGCAGACTGATGTGATGATGTTAAAAGCTCTGTCACTAAAATCCAGGTGACAGAATCCCTTTAAACTAATAACACACAAAGAATTAAATGTTACCATGTTTTTATTGAACACACCATATAAACATTCACAGTGCATGTGGAAAAAGTATGTGAACCCTTAGATTTAATAACTGGTTGAATCTCCTTTGGCAGCAATAACTTCAACCAAACGTTTCCTGTAGTTGCAGATCAGACGTGCACAACGGTCAGGAGTAATTCTTGACCATTCCTCTTTACAGAACTGTTTCAGTTCACCAATATTGTTGGGATGTCTGGTGTGAATCGCTTTCTTGAGGTCATGCCACAGCGTCTCAATCGGGTTGTGGTCAGAACTCTGACTGGGCCACTCCAGAAGGCGTGTTTTCTTCTGTTTAAGCCATTCTGTTGTTGCTTTGGGTCGTTGTCCTGTTGCAACACCCATCTTCTGTTGAGCTTCAGCTGGTGGACAGATGGCCTTAAGTTCTCCTGCAAAATGTCTTGATAAATTTAGGAATTCATTTTTCCTCCGATGATAGCAATCCATCCTGGCCCTGATGCAGCAAAGCAGCCCCAAACTATGATGCCCCCACCACCATACTTCACAGTTGGGATGAGGTTTTGATGTTGGTGTGCTGTGCCTCTTTTTCTCCACACATAGTGTTGTGTGTTTCTTCCAAACAACTCAACTTTGGTTTCATCTGTCCACAGAATATTTTGCCATTACTGCTGTGGAACATCCAGGTACTCTTATGCAAACTGTAAACATGCAGCAATGTGTTTTTTGGACAGCAGTGGCTTCCTCCAATGAAATCCATTCTTGTTCAGTGTTTTATGTATCGTAGATTCGCTAACAGGGATGTTAGCATATGCCAGAGACTTTTGTAAGTCTTTAACTGACACTCTAGGATTCTTCTTCACCTCATTGAGCAGTCTGCGCTGTGCTCTTGCAGTCATCTTTACAGGACGGCCACTCCTAGGGAGAGTAGCAGCAGTGCTGAACTTTCTCTATTTATAGGCAATTTGTCTAACCGTGGACTGATGAACAGCAAGGCTTTCGGAGATACTTTTATAAACCTTTCCAGCTTTATGCAAGTCAACAATTCTTATTCGTAGGTCTTCTGAGAGCTCTTTTGTGCGAGGCATCATTCACATCAGGCAATGCTTCTTGTGAAAAGCAAACCCAGAACTGGTGTGTGTTTTTTATAGGGCAGGGCAGCTGTAACCAAAAACCTCCAATCTCATCTCATTGATTGGACTCCAGTTGGCTGACACCTCACTCCAATTAGCTCTTGGAGATGTCATTAGTCTAGGGGTTCACATACTTTTTCCACCTGCACTGTGAATGTTTACATGGTGTGTTCAATAAAAACATGGTAACATTCAATTCTTTGTGTGTTATTAGTTTAAGCAGACTGTGATTGTCTATTGTTGTGACTTAGATGAAGATCAGATCACATTTTATGACCAATTTGTGCAGAAATCCACATAATTCCAAAGGGTTCACATACTTTTTCTTGCAACTGTATGTCATACACCACTTAGGCCAAGTTTTGTATACTTTTTAGCACCTATCCCATTGAAGCCGGAATAAAAGCATTAGAAACACTGGACAACTTCTTAGTACTATTTCTTTTATGTAATATGTAAAAAGGTTGTCTGTTTTGGGCAATCCCTAAGATTTAGAAGGGTCCCATGTTAATAAGCTTGCGATAACGTGCCCCCCCTGCTCATCCCTATAGCAATCATCTGTTTTCTGTGGGAAGACTTAGGCCTCATGCACACAAACGTATTTTCTTTCCACGTCCGTTCCGTTTTTTTTTTTTTTTAGGACTGTATACGGAACCATTCATTTCAATGGGTCTGCAAAAAAAAGGGAAGTTACTCCGTGTGCATTCCGTTTCCGTATGTCTGTATTTCCGTTCCGCAAAAAAATAGAACATGTTCAATTATTGTCTGCATTACGGACAAGGATAGTACTGTTCTATTAGGGGCCAGCTGTTGCGTTCCGCAAAATACGGAATGCATACGGACATCATCCGTATTTTTGGGGGATCCATTTTTTGCAGACCACAAAATGCATACGGTCGTTTGCATAAGGCCTTAGTAATATGTGTTCAGTTTTCCTGCAGGGCCACCATAGGAGAAACTAAGTATTACACAGTGCCCTTTCATTGTGCAATACAGGACAACTCTTTGTAGACGCTCTCCTCTCTTCTCTCCCTTAATGGGGGACTGCTCTCAATTGACTCAACATTCCCTAATAGGGTATATGAAAATGTGTTTATTCTGGCAACCCCTTTAACAAGTCCTAAAAAGAAGGGTAGAAGCAGACATACTTCCCTTCATGTTACTGCGCACAATTCATGCATGCCTGTCGTTCAGCTAACTGTCCAATACCTTTCTTTTACCTTGTTGTGTTAGTAATCTATGGTTAGCCTGGAGCTTAGTCTGTGACTCTTTGTAATGGCTCACAAGAGCCAAGTGTATTGTGATTTAGTAGGAAAATCCATCATCACAATGAAGTGTAAAGGCAACGGGATGCTGAAGCTGTGGTGTGAAGCTTCCATGCAGATAATCATCTGACAGAACTAGAGATTATCCGAAATTCTTCCATGTGCTCTTCATTGATTTATTATCTGCAGAGGAAAAAAAACACATCATTAGTGCTTCTCAGCTTGGAAAATTACATAAATATTACTGTATTTTGAAAATAATGTCCAGATCAGTAGTAAATTCGCAATGGCCACAAGTATTTTCAATAGCTATTTATCATTACTGTGATAGTACTCATTGTCTTCAATCAAAACAATAATTTCAGACACCACAATGGGAAGCATGCTGCTTTATTATTGAGGGTACACTTATTAGCTCCCTCTAGAATTGGCAGCAGGGAGATGGAATCCTGACATTTAAGCTTATACAGGAGAGTTCCACATATGGGAAGCAAAGCTGCAACCACTATAAAGACATAGCAGTCATAATTTTCTGATATAAGAATACCTCTTTAAATGGAACCTATAAAAGAAAGAAAAGAGTCACTGAAGATTCAACAAACTTTGCATAAATCAATAGAAGATAAACTTTGTATTATACATCCCTCAACATTGAAATTCCAACACCAACAAAAAGTTGTGGATTTATGGAAATCACAGGATCGATAGACATGTTAATGATATGCAAATGTTAAAAAAATGCAAACAAAATATTTAAAACAATCGCCTTCTGATGGTTTGTGCAGACACTGTTTGCCGCCCTAGGCTTGGGATGTGATGTCCAGTTTCACTTGCAGTACAGAATGGATGAATACACGCCATTCTTCTAATCAGATGATCCGTCTGTGCAGAGGTTCTCCTCTGTGCAGCTCTTGCTGTCATTCCAGTTTGTCATTGTTCTCCCAACCACCGGGACACGCAATGTCAAACAGCTATAACATCTCAACCTAGGTATGTAGCGATCTGCCAGAGTGATAAACCAAGGTCTCTCAGTTCAAGGAGGCATCGCACAATCATTTCACATGACATGATCTAAATTTTGAGGTTTCATGTAGCTACAAAAAATTTGATAATTTTGTAGTGACATCGACTACTTCCTTGACTTGCAAAATCTTATGGCTTGTGCTTCTTGGTACTGCAATTTAAATGTTGAGGAGTATATCATATTATAGAAAACTGCCTCATTCTCCACTTATCGGACACCTTTTCCCAATTTCTTGCTTTCTGCAGTAATCATTCACCCTGAATTCATTGGTAAAATCAATTTTGAGAAAAGAAAAGATGAAGCTCATTAACAAATTGGGTTAAAGCTTCTGCTCATAGAAATCTTTGTAGAGTGGAAGGAAGGAGCAACTGAAGAGGGACACACACACAAAGATGCTACTGGCTCTAGTAAGGCCCCTTTCACAGGAGCGAGTTCCATCAGAGCTATCTGATGACATGCATGTACAAGGGGTTAAAGTGGATGGCCATGAAAAACGTGTATCAGCTATCCACACTACCTTTCCACTCATAGCCTATGGTACTGGTTGAGAAAGCCTAGCACCACTGTTGGCTATGTCAATCAATACACACATGCTCCATTAAAAACACGGAACACAGGACCCCTGGTCCCAAAAGTAGGATTTTCACTGATGTAGCACTGATAATGTATCCCATGGATAGGTGATAATTTCTTATAGCGTAACTGGAATATCTCGTAAGGAACATGTAAACCCAACAGAACTCCTACTGATACCTCTGCACCCCCTAAAGCTACACCCCTAAAAATGAGATGTTAGCACATGACCCACAAAGTATATAGTAGCACAAGAGGACAGATATTGTACTAAGTGTGTCATCTTAACCAAGGGGAATCCATACTATAGATTTATTGGATGCTGTCTATTTAATGTACTACGACAAGCCAAGGTCACATAGACATGCATTGTCTGTGTGGTCTGCTCAGACTTCAGTGTTTTAAGCATTTCATGCTAGAGCTTGTTATAACTCATTAAAGATTTGTAGAAACATAGCCGTTGCATCACCCTGGAGATCACATGGCATCCATGCATGTCATCACCCATGATTTGCGGCTATGTGGTCACAGAAGAAGCAGTATGCTGTGGAAGAACACCCTGCACAGCAGACAGCAGCAGTACTCACAACGGTCTTTAATTACAATACAGGTCCTTCTCAAAAAATTAGCATATTGTGATAAAGTTCATTATTTTCTGTAATGTACTGATAAACATTAGACTTTCATATATTTTAGATTCATTACACACCAACTGAAGTAGTTCAAGCCTTTTATTGTTTTAATATTGATGATTTTGGCATACAGCTCATGAAAACCCAAATTTCCTATCTCAAAAAATTAGCATATTTCATCCGACCAATAAAAGAAAAGTGTTTTTAATACAAAAAAAGTCAACCTTCAAATAATTATGTTCAGTTCTGCACTCAATACTTGGTCGGGAATCCTTTTGCAGAAATGACTGCTTCACTGCGGCGTGGCATGGAGGCAATCAGCCTGTGGCACTGCTGAGGTGTTATGGAGGCCCAGGATGCTTCGATAGCAGCCTTAAGCTCATCCAGAGTGTTGGGTCTTGCGTCTCTCAACTTTCTCTTCCCAATATCACACAGATTCTCTATGGGGTTCAGGTCAGGAGAGTTGGCAGGCCAATTGAGCACAGTAATACCATGGTCAGTAAACCATTTACCAGTGGTTTTGGCACTGTGAGCAGGTGCCAGGTCGTGCTGAAAAATGAAATCTTCATCTCCATAAAGCTTTTACTTTCAATAGTTTTTTATTATCAGAGTATAGGCTCATGCCAAGACTGAAACAGCATACATATTACAAGCAATATTAAGAGTCACTGAGCACAGTACTCCTCTTTTGTCTAAATACAAAACTCAGCCATACAGAAGGTAATCCATAGCAAAGTTTGTCATAACATGTAACTAATAAATCATACAATAAATCATACAATAAATCATATAATAAAATAAAATAACATAACATGTGCCGCGTCTTCATTGCCACATTTTATACAAGTGCAGTCTGCGCCCGAGACCATACATATTACATGCTTGATTCCACCATCTACACCCCATTTCTAGTGTTCTGTGTCTCCAGACCCTTCTCCCTCCACGCATCCCATTTCAAGTCATGTTTTCCAACCTGAAAGGTTCGGTGAGCTATCATATATTCGTATGATTTAGTGGTACTGACTGCACTAATGATCTCTCGAAGGTCAGGGATATTAGTGCTTTTCCAATTTTTTGTTATTGCTATTTTGGTAGCTATTAGTAGATGTAGTACTATAGTTCTATACTTGAATGGAATTTTATCCAACTCCACCAAGAGCAAGGCTAGAGCTGGGTCTGGAGGAATTACATATCCTACGATCCCCGACACCTTAGAGAACACTCGAGACCAGAGAGAATAAATATTCGGACATTGCCAAAGTATATGCATCAGTGTACCTTTATGTCCACAGTTCCTCCAACAGTTTATGTTAGTACTTGGAAAAAGTGAGTGTAACCTAACAGGGGTGTAGTACCATCTCAAGGTTGTTTTGAGAAAAGTTTCTAGGTGTGAGGAGCATTTGAGGGTGGAGATAGCAATTTTATTTGCTGCTGTCCATTGGGCTGTGGAAAAGGTTGTTTTAAGAGCAGTCTCCCATGCTAGGAATGGAGCGGTCTTTGAAAACCTATCCTTGTCCCCCAGAAACATATATAAAGGTTTAATCCCTTTGTGAATGGGTCCTTGGATGGACCATTGAGCCATCAAATGAGTATGACTCTTGAGGACAAAGGACGGGTTACCCGACAATATGTGTCTTATTTTGATATAAGAGAACACTTCCTGTGGAGGAATATTATAAGATTGTTCAATATCTTTAAAGGGTTTTAGATCCGAACCTGACAACAGGTCTGCCACAGTGGAGAGTCCACTATTTTTCCACACCTTAACATTTAAATCCGGTGCTAGATATTGAAGAGTTTCTATAGGAGCCAGGTGTGCCACTGATGATGGGGCTGCTCGACTGAAATCATGATATTTTTTCCACAAAGCCACTGAAGTATAGACATAAAAAGCGGGATAGAGACCTGAGTAGCCGTCGTGCAACGCTGCCATGAGAAGAGCGCGTAAATTTCGTCCTGGGATTTGTGCTTTCTCAATATGCACCCAATGTTTTCCTATTCCACCACTCCACCAGTCTCTAAGCTGATTAATTCTAGAGGCTAGATAATAGTCAAACAAGTTAGGCATGCCCAAACCTCCACACTTTTTATGTCTGCACATGATACTTCTCGCCAATCTAGGTTTGGCTTTATTCCAAATAAAAGCGTTTAACATCTTGTTAGCTAGATTAAAGAAGGAAATTGGAACAGGAATAGGGATAGTTCGGAACAGATATAATAATTTTGGCAATATATGTTGCTGTAACGCAGCAATGCGTCCTAACCAAGATAGCTCTGTTTTGGCCATGCTATCAAGTTCCGGTTGAAGTGAAAGCAGCAGGGGAGGGAAGTTAGCTTTATACAGTCCCTGGGGGGTAGTAGTCACTTTAAAACCTAAGTACTGAACCATGACTTCTTGCCAGTCTAAGGCGAATTCTGCCTTCATCTGAGACAAGCTAGCTCCTGGGATCCCCAACGATAGAGCCTGAGACTTGCTCTCGTTTATCTTATAATATGATAAGGCCCCATAAGAGCGAATGATGTCCATCACTGCTCCTAATGATTTCCTGGGGTTTGTTAGGGACAGTATAATATCGTCCGCATATAGCGATATACAATGTTGCCTGTTTCCAATTTGTACACCCGTCACCTCGGTCGACTGACGGATCGCCTGAGCTAATGGTTCCAACGATAAAATAAATATTAAGGGGGAAAGGGGACATCCCTGTCTCGTGCCATTAGAAAGTCTAAACGGATCTGACAATACACCATTTGTTAATACACGGGCTGAGGGGTTGGAGTAAAGGACCCGAATAGCTTGTATAGTAGATTCCGGGAACCCCATTCTGCGGAGTACAGAGAAGACAAACGACCAGTTTACTCGGTCAAATGCCTTCTCTGCATCCAAGGTGACCATGACCGTCGGAATACGAGCACGATTTACAAAATCCACTAAGTTCAATACTCTTCTTGAGTTGTCTGTGATTTGTCGCCCCTGGACAAAGCCCACCTGGTCAGGGGCCACCAGAGATGGAATGATGTTCGCTAGTCGGGAAGCTAAAATTTTTGCATAAATTTTAAGGTCTGTATTAAGTAAAGAAATGGGGCGGAAGTTTTGAGGAACAGAAGGATCCTTACCAGGTTTGGGTAAAGTCACAATTACCGCCTCCAACATTTCAGTAGGCATACTACCTATTTCCATGGCACGGGACAGAGATGCGTGAAGAGGTGGCAACAAATAGTCGGAAAAGGTCTTGTAATAAGAGTTTGAAAGTCCGTCTGGACCAGGACTCTTCTGATATGGCAAACCCTTAATTACCTTAGATATTTCAGCTAGGGTGACAGGAGCAGTAAGGGATTCACTCTGACTCCTATCCATGGAGGGTAACGATAGGGATCCCAGGAAACCTTCAATGTCATCAATGGAAGGGGAAACAAAGCCAGGTTCTTCCTGTAAATTATATAACTGAGAATAGTAAGATCTAAACTGATTAGCTATAGCCTTTGGGTCATATAGCTTATAGGATTTTGAAGAGTCCCAAAGGAACGCAATTTTTGATTTTACAGCTTTAGCTTTAACTCTGCTAGCCAACAGCTTCCCTGCTTTATTAGCTTGGGAGTAGTATGTAGCATTAGTCTTTTTAAGTGCTAATTCGTACGTGTGCAGAAAACTTTCTCTGAGTTGCGATCTGAGAACTTTCAGTTTATCGGATAATTCCAGTGAGGGGGACGTCTTATTCAGTGCATCTACAGATTGTATTTGTGATATAAGAACATTTTGATACTTCTCCCTCTGTCTTTTATGTTTATGGCTCAGTTTCATAAGGATTCCTCTTATGAACGCTTTATGGGCGGTCCAAACTATAGTGGGATCCGCAACAGAGTCCGCGTTAAAGTGAAAATATTCCCTCAATGCTGCAGATATTTCTGCCTGGTATTTGGTATTAGCTATTATAAAGTCATTGGCTCTCCATAATGGGTTGGGAGGGGTCGAAAACTCTTCCTTTATTTCTAAGGTCACCGGGGCGTGATCCGACCAGGTAATCGTCCCGATTGAGGATTTTGCAGAAACGCTCAAAGACGTTCTATCGACAAGGAACAGGTCTATACGGGAGTACGTTCTATGTGCCGGAGAAAAATATGTAAAATCTCTCTCCGACGCATGGTGAATGCGCCATACATCAAATAGAGAGTTAGCTAGCAAAGATGGTATGAGAGATGTTGCGCTCGGTCTAGAAACAGAGGAAGAGTCTTGGGATGGGTCAGGTGTTACGTTGAAATCACCACAGATGATCACTCTACCTTCTTTCAACGTTTGTATTTTGTGGAAGAGTTTATTAAGAAAACGCACCGGGCGAATATTTGGGGCATACACACCCACTAGGGTATAGATTATATTATTTATTGAGCACACATGAATAACGTACCTACCCCCTGGATCAATGACTGTTTTCCTCTCAGAGTGTGCCACAGAATTTCTTATTGCTAATAAAACCCCCCTCTTTTTACCAGTAGTATGGGAGTGAATCAAAGTCGGAAAGGAAGGGTGTTTCAATCTCCTCATATCAGCCTCTAGTATATGTGTCTCCTGCGCACAAAATACATCACATTTATTCATGAGTGCCTCCTTCCACATCATCCGCCTCTTGTATGGACTATTTAAGCCTCTCACATTTAACGAACTAATTGTCAACACCATCTTATCACATAAGAGGCTGCATAGAGGAACTCACACGGTCCATGCGGAAGGAGACACCCATCGACACCTGCATATAGATCAGGTAAGTGGTAAAATATAGACTTGGCACAGAGAAAACAATAAATGCAAAAAGAAAAGAACTGTAACAGTATAAACCATAACTGACCGCCCTGGAAAAGGGACGGTAAAGGATTAGCACAAGGGTTAGATCGCATATCCCCTTGTGATCTTTCTAGGGGGAAGACAGTCTTGCCTACCACCATGAGGCTCCACATTAAGAGCCTATTCCCGCTCCTTCTGGATGCAGGACAATTAGAAGAACCTTCAGCGACGTTTCCTTCAGCGATGTTTCCTCTGGCGTCGTCTCTCAACTTGTTGCCACTCTCCCTCCTCTTCAGGCTTCTGCTGAAGCTTCCCGGTAGGGACCACCGATACCGCGATTCCCCAGGCTGCCATGACAGATTTGCCCTCCTCGACTGTGCGAATAACAGACATAGCCCCATCTCTCTGTACAAGCAGCTTCATGGGGTAACCCCAGCGATATGGAATTGAGTGTTCTCTCAGTGCTACAGTAATCGGGGTTAGCGTGCGTCTGAGTTGTAGAGTGGCTACAGAAAGATCCGCAAAAAGCTTTACAGACTGGTATGGATCCGGTAAAGTTCCTAGCTTCCTTGCCGCTGCGAGGGTGTCATCTTTAGTTTGAAAGAAATGCAGGCGAGCTAGCACATCTCGAGGCACATCATCAGGCAGGTGCTTCGGCTTGGCAATCCTATGCGCCCGGTCAATGATAAGATCCTGTTCGGTGCAATCGGGCAAAAGCAGCTTGATCAGATTCTTGATGTAGGCTTGCAGGTCTGCCACCGCGACCGATTCCGGCACCCCACGCAACTTTAAGTTGTTTCTACGGGACCGGTCCTCAAGGTCCGCCACTTTCGCCCTGAGGTAAGCAATCTCCTCTGAATGAGAGCCATGTGAGTCAATCAGATTATTGTGCGAGTCCGCAAATTCGCCCATTTTCTGTTCCACGTGTTGGACTCTGTTGTCCAGGGCTGCTACTGACGCCTGAATAGGCGAAATTAGGTGCGATATGTGGCCGGTAACTGACTGATTAAATGCCAGGAGCATGTCCTTCAGCAGCAAGCTAGACGCCGGTTTGTCGTCAGTGGGAAAATTATCTAGCGCGTCCGATAAGGTGCCGGTCTCTGCATGGGTCTTTTCCCCATCTTCTTGCAGTCTGGGTCTCTGCTTAGCCGGACTGGTACCGGGAGATTGCAGTGACGCCTCGGCCTCCAGCATTAAGTCCCCTTTCTCCGTTAGATGACTCTTACCCGATCGGGATAGTTGCGGGGATCCACTAGGGCTCTGGTGAGAGCTGCTGTTGTCTGAAGCGCGGGGAGATCCTCCGCTAGTCGTGGATACTGGACTGGAGCCGGGCCCTGTTTGTCTGCCTCGTGAGCCAGCGCCATCTTTGGTTTGCTCAGGGCCGAAGAAAAACTCCAGTTTTCCCTGGTTTTTTATGCTCCTTTTTCCCCTGGTCATCATCGGGGATAGTGCCGATGCCGAACCGCACCAGAAGAAGAGAAATAAAGTGCAATATGAAGGTTCTGCTGGGCTGAATTGCTAGACTGGAGCGGGAGCTCTGGAATCAAGCAGCCATACTCCTCTGCGGCTCGGCCACGCCCCCTCTCCATAAAGCTTTTCAGCAGATGGAAGCATGAAGTGCTCCAAAATCTCCTGATAGCTAGCTGCATTGACCCTGCCCTTGATAAAACACAATGGACCAACACCAGCAGCTGACATGGTACCCCAGACCATCACTGATTGTTGGTACTTGACACTGGACTTCAGGCATTTTGGCATTTCCCTCTCCCCAGTCTTCCTCCAGACTCTGGCACCTTGATTTCCAAATGACATGCAACAGTTCAGTGCTGCTTCTCTGTAGCCCAGGTCAGGCGCTTCTGCCGCTGTTTCTGGTTCAAAAGTGGCTTGACCTGGGGAATGCGGCACCTGTAGCCCATTTCCTGCACACGCCTGTACACGGTGGCTCTGGATGTTTCTACTCCAGACTCAGTCCACTGCTTCCGCAGGTCCCCCAAGGTCTGGAATCGGTCCTTCTCCACAATCTTCCTCAGGGTCTGGTCACCTCTTCTCGTTGTGCAGCGTTTTCTGCCACACTTTTTCCTTCCCACAGACTTCCCACTGAGGTGCCTTGATACAGCACTCTGGGAACAGCCTATTCATTCAGAAATTTCTTTCTGTGTCTTACCCTCTTGCTTGAGGGTGTCAATGATGGCCTTCTGGACAGCAGTCAGGTCGGCAGTCTTACCCATGATTGCGGTTTTGAGTAATGAACCAGGCTGGGAGTTTTTAAAAGCCTCAGGAATCTTTTGCAGGTGTTTAGAGTTAATTAGTTGATTCAGATGATTAGGTTAATAGCTCGTGTAGAGAACCTTTTCATGATATGCTAATTTTTTGAGATAGGAATTTGGGGTTTTCATGAGCTGTATGCCAAAATCATCAATATTAAAACAATAAAAGGCTTGAACTACTTCAGTTGGTGTGTAATGAATCTAAAATATATGAAAGTCTAATGTTTATCAGTACATTACAGAAAATAATGAACTTTATCACAATATGCTAATTTTTTGAGAAGGACCTGTATGTCATTCACATAACAGACGGTCCCCAATGTCTTCAAACACAACAAAATCACGGGCCCCAACTGAATGAGAGGGACACTTACAGTATAGTCCAGTGTACAATAGATCCACATACATGACCATGCTCTTCAGAAATCCTTCATTTACTTATTATCAGACTACATTGTAATAAATCATATCACCATATACAATTTATACATTTTCAACACAATGGTACATACTTACCAACATTCTAGGAGAAAAAGACTCAAACCCACCAGGAACACCCACTTATAAGCTGGCCTTACATAAGACGTAGTCAGAATTTGCAGGGACCGTCTCTGAAAATTAGAGACATTCCCTCCAAATTATTATTATTTATTATTAAAGTGCCCTTCATTCCATGGCGCTGTACATATGATAAGCAGTGCACATACATAATACAGACAATTGCACTAAGCATGAACAAGACGAGTTACAAACTGGTACAGAAGGAGAGAGGGCCCTGCCCGAGAGGCTTACAGTCTGCATGGTAAGGGAGAAGGACACAGTAGGTGAGGGTGAAGCTGGTCATGGTAGTATAGAGGCAGCAGGGTCACTGGTTGTAGGCTTGTTTGAAGAGGTGGGTTTTTAGGTTTCTTTTGAAGGATTCCACTGTTGGTGAGAGTCTGATATGTTGGGGTAGCGAGTTCCAGAGTATAGGGGATGCACGGGAGAAATCCTGGAGGCGATTGTGGGAAGAGGTGATAAGAGGAGAGGAGAGAAGGAGGTCTTGTGAGGATCGGAGAGTGCACGTGAAGATGTATCGGGAAAGTAGCTCAGAGATGTAGGGAGGGGACAGGTTGTAGACAGCCTTCTATGTATTTGTTAGTACACATAAGACATATAAAGACAAACATGGAACGGCTACCCTGAGGTTCCTGCCCGCATGAGTAGGGTGTCCTAACTAACAGTTTCCCTCTCGGTATAACCAGTGAACCAAAGGTCTGCACTAAGCAATCACTACTGACTGACTTTGAAGTATTTTGGGTCTGAATACCAAAGAAAGCATGGGGGAGTCTTTACTTCATAATCCCACCATGGTGTAATGAAATACTTGCAAATGGAAGGGTGGCTTTATCCTGTATTCCCTTCCCTGCACTAAAGTCAAAATATAAGACTTATAGCACGATCACTATGGTGACTATAGGTAGCAAAATGGTTCTAAGGTTGAGACGCCATACCTTAGACAAAGCAACAGAAGGGGAGGTCATTTTTTTTCAGCCAGTAACCTCCCTTCTTGCTTGTGGGCCAATGAGAAGGCTGCAATATCTTTATCAGAGCTTAGCAACATCCCTAACAACCAATAGGAAAGTTGCCTACCCCTTTACTAAATGAGAAACTCCCCAGCAGCCATTTTCTGCATTTTTTATTTTTTTTTGCAGTTCTGAAATAGAGAGAGCAGTGACATTGCTGTGCTCTGTGCTTTCATCTGGATCCTATTCCTTATCCTATTACATGAGATAGTTTGTTTTAGTTTTTTTTATTTGTTTTTTATTTCGGTTTCATAAAGACATGTACATTTATACCCAAAAAACATCATTTCAACAATAGAAAAATCCGTATTAACAATAAATAATTACAGTTTCAGGTTTATCAGAACAACTGAATTTTCTGTGCTTAAAAAGCTTTTTTCCCTTAAGATAAGATAGTTAGCTAGC
The DNA here is from genome assembly GCF_014858855.1 of Bufo gargarizans. Classification (NCBI taxonomy): domain Eukaryota; kingdom Metazoa; phylum Chordata; class Amphibia; order Anura; family Bufonidae; genus Bufo; species Bufo gargarizans. The sequence goes on from NC_058080.1 coordinate 673,571,399, forward strand.
TGATATATATAATACAGATAGTCAGTGTAGGGTAGATAGTAATATAGTGTAGCTGATAGGTTCCAGTGCAGGGTGTTAGGTAGTGTGATAGGAATTACTGTTTCTCTGCTGTCCATACATACATGCTACAGACATAGTGCTCTGATGTCACAACAATACTTAGTGCACCAATCAGTAATATCTACTCAGACCTGATAAAATGTGAAGTTGTTTGCATTGTGCAAAAAATATGTGCATCATTAGTGCCGATTTGCATAATCGTGAAAATAATGACTGGAGATCACAAATTCTAGAATTCGCTAATTTATTGTGAATATTATGCAAAAAATTTGCAAAATATTGCGAAAACTAATATTGCCTATGCCGCTCATCACTAGTCCCTCATGCTGAAGTGCCCTTCACTCATCATGATGGATTGGCTAGCAGCTCCACAATCTTCCCTTCTGCTCTGAACGATGGCTGTAGTGTCTTACCAGGAGGCCACTACAGCCATCCTCCACGAGCAGCTCTATCCAAATAGTGGAGGGAGTAATTTAGTAAGAGGAACCACATAAATAGCACCTGTGGGAGTAGTGCCACAACTATCAACAACACTGCAGGTATGGTTTAACTGATTTCTCTTTACCCATCTAGCGCTGTCAGTAGTTTTGAGGGGCCACAACTACTGACAGAATCTCTTTAAGCTCAGTTTTTACCTTGCACGTAGGTATCTGTACAGAACTTGTTTGTCTTTTCCAAGTTTTTCTGTACTTTCTGTGTCTATAAATATACCACACTGAATAGGTGTGTATGCAATAAAATAGTGCCCTCTCCACCTACTCTTTTCAAGATCAGCACTTAAGGCCCACATTTGGCATCCTATATTGTGAATTAGTACCTGTCAAGTTCTCCATTACTTCATCCCTATTTGATAAAAGTAAAAACCCAAATGTTTGAGATTTGCGGTACACTTGGCAGAAAAGTAGACAACACCATAAAAATGTACTTATTGTTAGAGACTGCCCTAAATCACAGATTCTGCTGTGTCAACAGTAATGGAAGAGAGAAGACAGATAGGTCAGGTGATTACTGTTGAACCTAAATGTACTTCTGCGTCCCATAATATAAAAGTGTTTAAAAGCAGAGACATCCACCTATCCCGCTATAAATGACAACTTACTGCAGATCACAAATTGATAGTGATGTCAATTGAAGTACATATCGATTCAGTAAAGAGCTTCTATATTATCAGCTACCAAATGATAAGAAATCTGCAGCCCTAGCAAGAAGATCTCCACAGACAGATTACAAAACCAACCAGGATTACACTTTCTTTAACCCCATGATAATTTAGACATCTAGGTCATAATGACCAGACCAAAGTAAGACCCACAATACCAAACACAACGAATGCTTGAAGTTGATCAGAAGGAGAAATCTGCCAGGCACTGCCAAGGGTAGGGGATATGGAAGTGTGGTCTTTTTATCCTTTTATTGTACAGTTTAAAAAGCTACGCGTTTCAGGACTGGACTGTTCCCTTCATCAGGCATTACACAATCATTGTGAAATGTCTGATGAAGGTACTAGTCTAGTCCCAAACAGAGACCACACTTTTACCCCTCGAAGGTGCCTGGCAGAGTCCTCCTTTTCATCAACTTCAAGCATATCTACACCGGACTCAACAGTATTCCTGTTAACATCTCAGGCTGTAACTATAGCAATTTCCACATCTACAGGGATGCTGTGTTCAGGGGCGTACATAGAAATCATTAGGCCCCATAGTAAGAATATGGATTGGGCCCCCATGCCTCATTCTTAGCCCCTCCCACTACCTGTTCCCTCCTCCTGGCTGCCTGCTTCTACTTACTATATAATGTGCCATACCTCACCCCCCATAAACTGTGCCTGTTACTGCGTATAATATACAGTGTGCCATACCCAACACTGATGTGCTGAGTAAGGAGGGGGAGAGCAGGGGAGCTGGAAGGCAAGGACTGGGCCCAAGGCAGGACTTTGGAAGTGATGGGAGCTTGTGTATGTAATTAGGAGGCATCCATGGATGGGCCCCTTTCCCCCAGGGGCCCGATAGCAACTGCGTGGTCTGCCTCTATTGGAGGTACGCCACTGACTGTGCTCCTAGCACAACTCCTCAAGTTGAGCATACCTTATTGCTCACTTGCTTTCAGGTTAATTGGGATAACTCCCTATGTTGTGCTATTGTATGTTTTGTTTTTTGTTTTTTTCAGAAAACAGCAAACGGAAAGGCAGGGGTGGACATAGAAATTGGGCCCCATAGCAAAAATCTGAATTGAGCCCCCAGGCACTTCCCTTGGTCCTTCCCACTACCACCTCTAGCCCCTTGCACTACTGCAGAGGTTCCGGCATGCAACTGTATTTCATCCGGCAAACTACCTGTACTCATGCTGGATGCCAACGGACCCCATTATTATAAATGGGGTTCGGTGGATGCCCAGCATATGCATGGTCTGATTTCAAGTATGCACATAGCCTTACCAGATGAACTGTACCCACTGCTGCTAATTATTATATAATGTGCCATACCCATCCCCCATGAGCTGCTGTCTGCTTCTATTTCACCCTCTTCCCCCTTTCCCTTCCCATTGCTGACATCTCTCACTGGGACAGACCTTCAAAGTTCTTTACTGGAGTCTGAACTTTTGACGCTGCTGGATCAGGTCAGGCCCGGAATGGTCAGTCAGGTAAAAGTGCGACGTGTGCTGACAGAGGAACAGGACCAGTACAAGGGACTTTGGTGCCCCAGGCAGATTAAGCAAATGACACCAGCTTTGTAGAATTAATTAAAGAAACTATTTTACTTGCTAATGAAATACATTTGAAAACATTTTACAAGGTGCAGACACAGAATAATAATGGATTCAATCCTGTCGCAACTGATGCTTCCCTACTGGAGTTGTTAGTTTTTTCTTCTCTGTTCATCCCAGACCACCATGAAAAGTTCTGCAGAGTGTTTGGGAGAAGCAGTGAAGTAGCTATAGGGGCTTAAGAGGAAGCAGTCACAACTAGGCATGTGGGAACCCCTCCGTCATATAACAAGACACCATCACCATAAATGACACATGGTATCCTAAATCAACTGCTGAAGAACCTCATAATACACACATCAGCTGCTGCAGAACATCATAATATTCACCTCAGCTGCTGCAGAATCTCATAATAGACACCTCAGATGTTGCAGAACCTCATACTATAGACCTCAGCTACTGCAGAACATCATAATACACAACTTAGTTGCTGCACAACCTCATAATACAAACCCCAGATGCTGCACAACCTCATAATACACACCAGCTGCTTCAGAAATTCATAATACACACTTCAGTTGCTGTAGGACCTCATAATACACACCTCAGCTGCTGCGGAACTTATAATACACTCCTCAGCTGCTGCAGAAATTCATAATACACACTTCAGTTGCTGCAGAACCTCATAATACACGCCTCAGCTGCTGCACAACCTCGTAATACACACCAACTGCTGCACAACCTCATAATACACACCTCAGCTGCTGTACAACCTCATAATACACACTTCAGCTGCTGCAGAACCTCATAATACACAACTCAGCTTCTGCAGAACCTTATAATACACACTTCAGTTGCTGCAGAAACTTATTATACACAACTCAACTACTGCAGAACCTCATAATAAACTCCTCAGCCACAGCAGAACCTCATAATATACATCTCAGCTTTTACATAACATCATACTATGCACCTCACCTGCTGTAGAACCGTAAACTATACACCTCAGCTGCTGCAAAACATAATAATCTGATGCTACAGAACACATAAGGCTTTGATCACATCTGTCTTAGGCCTCATTCACATCTCCGTCAAGCAGATCTGGCTATCTGATTTGGCACAAATGCCATCTGTCAGCCAGACAAACAAAATGTTGCATTTATGCCAGAAAGCAGGCCTCATTACAGTCAAAGGGGATCCTGGGGTAAATAAGAAAATCTGACAATGCCAGATCCAGTGAAATCCAATGAGATCTGCTTGACAGAGATCTGAACGAGGCCTGCTCTGCACAGTTTTGCAGCCTGTTAGGCTCCATGATGGAAAACCATCAGTTCTCATCATAGTCAGCAGAATCCGCCAGGTGTTGTCGTCCATAATGAGCCAGGTTCGGCACTACCATGATTGCGTTGTTGTGCTCCTATGGCAGAGATGAACAGTGAAAGTCACAAGTGCAGATATGAACAAAGCCTACCTAATACACATTACAGAGAGAGGGTATAAGTGGAGAGAACTACAACCCCCAGTATTACCAGACTGTTATCATACGGCATCAGTGGACGTAATAAGAGTAGAGAATTCCAATGTTCAGCATGTCAAGACTACTATTGTAGTGCACAAGTGAACATAACATGGAGATACAATAGGACAGAACTACAACTCCCAATATTTCTAGGATGTTATGGGCTCTCCCAGAACACCACTTACCTGTCCTCCAGGCACAGCGCCTCCCCAGGTAGTTCATCACATTTTCCTCTCCACTGCTGAGCTCTTTATTCCTCCACTGGCCACATTATAATGACATCATCGCAGGTCCTTCACCTGCAAAGCTGCTGAACTCTGTATTATTGCCCAGATCCCATGATGATTACATCATCGCAGATCTTTCTCCACATCCTTCTTCTCACAGCTAGCCATGTAAGTGTAATTAAGGGACAGAGTCTTTCTGGCACAGTTGGGCCCCCATCCTCCACGGGCCCATATCAGCTGCATGGTCTGCCTATATTGGAGGTTGTGAGAAATATGAGGAGACATACAGTACAGACCAAAAGTTTGGACACACCTTCTCATTCAAAGAGTTTTCTTTATTTTCATGACTATGAAAATTGTAGATCCACACTGAAGGCATCAAAACTATGAATTAACACATGTGGAATTATATACATAACAAAAAAGTGTGAAACAACTGAAAATATGTCATATTCTAGGTTCTTCAAAGTAGCCACCTTTTGCTTTGATTACTGCTTTGCACACTCTTGGCATTCTCTTCATGAGCTTCAAGAGGTAGTCACCTGAAATGGTTTTCACTTCACAGGTGTGCCCTGTCAGGTTTAATAAGTGGGATTTCTTGCCTTATAAATAGGGTTGGGACCATCAGTTGCGTTGTGGAGAAGTCAGGTGGATACACAGCTGATAGTCCTACTGAATAGACTGTTAGAATTTGTATTATGGCAAGAAAAAGCAGCTAAGTAAAGAAAAACGAGTGGCCATCATTACTTTAAGAAATGAAGGTCAGTCAGTCTGAAAAATTGGGAAAACTTTGAAAGTTTCCCCAAGTGCAGTCACAGAAACCACCAAGCGCTACAAAGAAACTGGCTCACATGCGGATCGCCCCAGGAAAGGAAGACCAAGAGTCACCTCTGCTGCGGAGGATAAGTTCATCCGAGTCACCAGCCTCAGAAATCGCAGGTTAACAGCAGCTCAGATTAGAGACCAGGTCAATGCCACACAGAGTTCTAGCAGCAGACACATCTCTAGAACAACTGTTAAGAGGAGACTGTGTGAATCAGGCCTTCATGGTAGAGTAGCTGCTAGGAAACCACTGCTAAGGACAGGCAACAAGCAGAAGAGACTTGTTTGGGCTAAATAACACAAGGAATGGACATTAGACCAGTGGAAATCTGTGCTTTGGTCTGATGAGTTCAAATTTGAGATCTTTGGTTCCAACCACCGTGTCTTTGTGCGACGCAGAAAAGGTGAACGAATGGACTCTACATGCCTGGTTCCCACCGTGAAGCATGGAGGATGAGGTGTGATGGTGTGGGGGTGCTTTGCTGGTGACACTGTTGGGGATTTATTCAAAATTGAAGGCATACTGAACCAGCATGGCTACCACAGCATCTTGCAGCGGCATGCTATTCCATCCGGTTTGCGTTTAGTTGGACCATCATTTATTTTTCAACAGGACAATTACCCCAAACACACTTCCAGGCTGTGTAAGGGCTATTTGACCATGAAGGAGATGAGTGATGGGGTGCTGCGCCAGATGACCTGGCCTCCACAGTCACCGGACCTGAACCCAATTGAGATGGTTTGGGGTGAGCTGGACCGCAGAGTGAAGGCAAAAGGGCCAACAAGTGCTAAGCATCTCTGGGAACTTCAAGACTGTTGGAAGACCATTTCAGGTGACTACCTCTTGAAGCTCATGAAGAGAATGCCAAGAGTGTGCAAAGCAGTAATCAAAGCAAAAGGTGGCTACTTTGAAGAACCTAGAATATGACATATTTTCAGTTGTTTCACACTTTTTTTGTTATGTATATAATTCCACATGTGTTAATTCATAGTTTTGATGCCTTCAGTGTGAATCTACAATTTTCATAGTCATGAAAATAAAGAAAACTCTTTGAATGAGAAGGTGTGTCCAAACGTTTGGTCTGTACTGTAATTTGATGCCATTTGCTGTCAGAGCGATGGGCATCTGGCATAGGAAACAGGCTGAACAGGTGGCCCAGCCTCAAAGCCTGAAAGTGTTAACATTTCACACCTCCAGCAGCTGGACTAGAAGCAAACTCATCTGACAGGACAATCCACCTGTAGGGGGGCTGAGCTGGTCAAATGCAACAAAGAATTCCCCCAGACATCATGAAACTGGGAGTTCATAAGGAATTATGAAATTACCGCACATCTTAGCCATACACTGTTTACATCTTTGAGACCCTGGGACCGAGCCGGACATTTTCCTGGACTTCGCTCGTTTATAGGACGCAGGGAAGGGCATATGTGGAGAACTCCTAGTGGAAGCCAAGCAGCAATGCCATGTTTGGTCTCCAAGTGTACCAGGGACCTTTCCGGATTCATTGGCACCAGAACCACCTACTTATGACCTTCCGGTGAGGAGTTAGGATCCATATTGGGTCTTTGCATTTCTAGATACCATACCAAAGGGGAGGTGGATTAGGATTCTCCCAGGGTGTGGGAGGGGAGTGACCAATCAAGGGTTAATTGCGTGTGCGGGGCAGTAGCCATTGTCTTTCTCTGAAGGGAGGTCATGCCATTTATCATGTTTGGAGAGACGTGGAAACCCTGCTGACATCACTGCCTCCCATGTGACTACAGCATCAAGGACAATACATCTATTCGGTAACTGACTCACATCCTGTGTGTATATAGTGTTATGGTCTAGTGTGCCCTTAAGGTGATTAAATATATAATTTAATCTTGCACTGTTCTGTTATCTCAATCCACGAATCCCACACGTCCGTGTCTCTGCTTAACGTTACATGCTACCTGGGCTGGTTTCTGGCCTGATATAATCCCGTTAACAGACCGGGCTTATATCTAACAAGGAACTGGTGGCAATTTACCGGGTTGGCAGAACTCTGTTTCACTGGGGCAGTGAAAGGGCTCTCTCAGCCTGTTAGGGTTGTGAGCGAGTGTTGTGCCACGCCGGTGGTTGCGTAGGCCACCCTCTCTCAATCCTTGTGTCTGTGTGGACAGGACAGGGAGTGTCTGTGTAATACTGTGCCAAGCTGAACTTACGTACCCCCAGGAGGTGCTGAAAGTAACGTGATAGTAAAAGTGACAAGACCGTAGCACGTTTCTTTTGGGTTTACAGCTCCCGTGCAAGCCTACATGTCTCCATGGCAGAAAACATCAAACTTGAATAGTCTCTTTATCCCCCTACTTCTTGGTTATCTTGGTTAGAATTAGTGGACCCATAGAAGGCAAGAGGACTGCAGAACCAGACTACACAGGAGTTGCTTGTTGTCTGTTACCATGGAAACATAGGCCTGCATAAAAGTTGTAGAGACAAAAGGATGAGAAATGTTGAAGTTGACTTTCAAAGTTACATACAATGGAGCAATACAAAAATAGGTTCCAGGGGTAACCTTTTTAGAATATTTGTGGTGATTAACCTTTTGGAGAGGAGCAATATAAAGTGATATATGTAGTGAGGGCCGTGCCCAGTCCAGTAAGTCTCCAATTCGCTGTCACTTAGATAACTATCTAGACTGTGGAGTAACGAGGATGTAAACCTTTCCATGATAAGCATGTAAAATATATTTTTTTCTCTTAGCTTTATGAGTTGATATCTCACTGCAGGCAAATAAAGCCAATGATTCATTCAAAGCAAAGATTATGTCATCTCGTTTATTTCTGCATTACATTCAGTGAAAGCATTAACCTTCAGAAACATGAGTGAAAATGAATTAAATATTCCAGACTTGTCTCATCCCAGCTGTAATATGATATTAAACACATACTAGTAATATCTGCACCCAGCAGGCAGGACGTGTTATCAGCTCAGCCAGTATCCCACAGATTTATGAGAGTTAGGCTACATGCACACGACCGTATGTGTTTTGCGGTGAGAAAATTGCGTATACCATCCGTTTTTGCGGATCCATTGTAACAATGCCTAAAATGGACAAGAATAGGACATGTTCTATTTTTTATTTTTTTGCGGGGCTGCAGAACGGACATACTGATGCGGACAGCACACGGTGCGCTGTCCGCATTTTTTGCTGACCCATTGAAATGAATTGGGTCCACATCCTAGCCACAAAAAAAAACAAAACAGAACAGACACGGAAACAAAATACGTTTATGTGCATGTAGCCTTAACAGAATGTGTTACCTGGGCTGACCAGATTCCAGCTGTCCTATATTGGAAAAGAAAGCAATCGCCTAACTGGTTGGTGAGGGCAACCTTTTTTGGATTGCAATACTAGTGTGGCAAAATGCAACCCTCTCCAGTGTTGCATAGATCACCCCCATGACTTTCTCCATGAATGACCCATGAAGTCCATTGTTAAAAAACTGAAAAATAAACAAACAACAACAAAAAAATAATAGTCCTAGAGCCTGAACCCTTTCAGCCCCAGAGGTTGTTTCGTTTAGTACTTCCTGCCTTTTCGGGGCCATAACATTTTTAGTTTTCTGTTCAGTTCATTCAGGAGGACAGAGGCTGCCACACACTGCATCCAGTTCCCTTGGTTCTTGCCGAGGTTTTCTCCCTCAGATGCTGTGGTCACATTTGGCCATGGCATCCAAACGGTTAAATGTCATAAGCAGCAGGTACGCAGCGGCTATGGCGCCAGGTCCACTTGCGAGTGGGCGCCATCTTTAAAGTCACGGCACTGGTTGGGAAGGGTTTAAGCATCTGTTAGGCACATTTTGAATTTGTTTTAACCATTTCCATCTGAGATACGTTATTTTTAGATAGAAAAAAATACTTTGTGAAAAAAAAAAACTGTCTAAAAGAACGGATCTCAGATGGGAATGCATAAAACAGATGGAAAATATGCATAACTGAAAATAACAAATGCTTAAAAGACAAGATCCGTTATTTTGATTATTTTTCTGTTGCAAACCCGGCCTTAAATTTGACTTGTGCATGCGCAGCCACCTCTTCATTCATTTTCTAGCTGGATGTGGTGGCCGCCTAATCGGGTGGGTCAGGGGACCCCTGTGCAGGTTTCACAGGTGAGACACACATCTGTCAGACCTTTACAAAGTATCCTGTGGTTATGCCATAAAAGTCCAGTGTAGGAATACCCCTATAATGTGCCCAGTTTCTAGTGCTTTACATACTGTTCTTATTGATTATTAGTTTATTTTTTTCTTCCGCCTGGGACAATCGCTTCTCAGCGTGGAGTGGATTAGATATGTGTGGAGCAGGTTCAAAGCTCAAAGGAGGGTATGTCCTCGACTGTCAGAGACAGCTGGGGACCCAGAGAAAAATACAGATGCGGTTTCACCAGTTCCACCCCAGCAAGGCAAAGCTGCTGGGTCTTATCCATCCACTGTACCTGGGGATGCTAAGAGCAAGATCTAAAAAAAAATATAAAAAAATAAATGAATGTCATTAAAGGTCTTTTCTGGACTCAGTTGGGGCATATTTAGGGACGTTTATCAAATATTGTGGCATAAATAAAGTCATAACTTTTGAAAAGTGGCAAGAAAAGTGGGTTGTGCTTAATAGAGGGGCATAAATTATACTTCAAATAAAAAAATGTGCCAGATTTATAAAGGGGCCTGTGACTCAATAAATTTGACGCATTGTGCGCCTACTGACTTACAGTAAGTTTGTCGTTTGACTAGTTTTAGTATATTTGCCCTATTATGTTAAAATATATATACATTATATCTATCTATTGTGGGGACTCGCTCTGGTAGACAGGATTAGCGGTCGCAGTATAGAGGCAACAACAAGTTCTTTTAATTAAACAGTTTAGTGTTTTATTCACACTTTAGGCAAGTGACAGAACAAGCAGTCATATTCAAACAAAGTCACCTTGCAGTGTTGGTGGTAATTTACACCATGCGGCAATTCTGCCTCAAAGAGTCCTTGCTGATAGCAGCACCAACCTGTTTTCACGCCAAACAGGTAGCAAGCCTTCATCCAGACACAAGGCCTCCAGATCCTAACACAGAGACCTGGCTTCTGAGCCCAGCTGCCTATTTAAGGACAGCCAGGTGCTGCCAAAACCCAGACCGGCATTTAAAATCCGGTCTGGTATTTGACCTCACCTGGCTGTAAATCAGCCCAGCTACACAAGCTAGGAGGAAAATTCCTGTTTTTCCAGACCAAACCTCTCACTGTGTCACATACCACCCCACCCCCCCCCCCCCCCATGTTCAACCCTGAGGGAGTGAACACACGCCAGACAGTGTACCCGGGACAGGGCATCCGCGTTTCTCTGTAACCGGCCTGCGCTGTGTTCCACCGAAAATTTTAAGTTTTGTAGGGAGAGAAACCATCGGGTGACCCGGAAATTTCTCTCTTTGGCCTGGCTCATCCACTTGAGAGGGGAATGGTCACCAGGCAGAATTTTCTCCCCAATAAATAATAGCAGAGATTCTAGTGCCCACTTGATAGCCAGGCACTCTCTCTCCACTATACTATACCGGGTATCGGCTGGGGTGAGCTTACGGATGAGAAAGACAACGGTATGCTCCTACCCGTTGACTTTTTGAGACAGTACAGCACCAAGGCCTACTTCGGAGGCATCGGTCTGTACTATAAACTCCCTTTCGAAGTCGGGCGTCACCAAAACCGGGACCCGCACAGGGACGACTTTAAAGAGGAGAATACCTCTTCCGACTGATCATCCCAGCGAACCGTCATTGACTTGTGTCCCTTCAAAAGTCCTGTTAAGGGCGTGGCTAGAGTAGCAAAGTGGGGAACAAACCTCATATAATATTCCACCATTCCCAGGAATGACTTTATTTGCCTAGTGGTGACAGGTCGGGGCCAATTCCGTATCGCCTCTATTTTGTTCACTTGGGGTTTGATGACTCTACGCCAATGACATACCCCCGTTACTTAGTCACTTCTAACCCTATTGCGCATTTTTGGGGATTAGCAGTTAGGCCATCTTTCCAAAGGGAGTCCACTACAGCCTGCACTTTGAGTAGGTGACTTTCCCAGTCGGTACTGTGGATGATAATATCATCCAGGTAAGCCGGAGCGTACCGATGACGTGGACAAAGCACAATGTCCATTAGTTGCTGAAAAGTGGCGGGGGCGCCATGCAGCCCAAAGGGTAAGACCTTATATTAATACAACCCCTCAGGCGTGATGAAGGCAGTTTTCTCTTTGGCAGCCTGCATTAAGGGCGCCTGCCAGTACCCTTTCGTAAGGTCCAAAACTGAAAAATACCGGGCTTGTCCTAACCTCTAGATGAGCTCATCCACCCGGGGCATGGGACACACATCGAATTTGCAAACCTTGTTAAGTTTTCGAAACTGCAAATTCCCGTCCGGCTTGGGTATCAATACGATAGGACTGGCCCACTGACTTTTGGACTCCTCAATGACGTCTAGCTGCAACATTAGCTGCACCTCCTCCAATATGGCTTGTCGCCGAGCCTCGGGCACCTGGTATGGTTTTAATCAGACTTTTGCCTGAGGCTCAGTGACAATGTCATGCTGGATTATGGAAGTGCGTCCAGGGAGGTCTGAAAACACATGCATGTTCCGACTAACAAACTTCCTGGAGTCTTTTTAGAGGAGAGGCTGTCAGCAATTTTTACTGTGGCAGCCGCCTCTCTTCCATCAGACAGAGAGGCCGGTACCTCTTCTCCTAGAAAACACGGCCACGGGCTGTCTTCTGTACAGGTTTCCCTATCTTTCTACGGTTTGAGTAAATTCCCATGGTAAACCTGCTCTGGCTTTCACCACCCTGGCTGTTGAATCTTGTATTTTACATCTCCAATTTCCTCCAGTACCTCGTAGGGCCCCTGCCACCTAGCCAGGAACTTACTGTCCACGGTCGGCACCAGAACCAAAACCTAATCACCCGGGTTAAAGATCCGGACCCGAGCCTGCCAATTATAGACCCTATTCTGGGCTCGCTGAGCTGCCTCCATATGCTCCCTAACAAGAGGCAACACTGTCTCTATCCAATCTTGCATCTGGGAAAGTACTCAATGACACTTTTATGTGGAGTGGGTTGTTGTTCCCAAGCCTCTTTGGACACATCCAAGAGACTGTGAGGGTGTCTGCCATATAGCAGTTCGAAGGGCAAGAACCCAGTAGAGGCCTGGGGTACCTCTTGCGCTGCAAACATGAGATAGGGCAGAAGGAGGTCCCAGTCCTTTCCATCTTTAGACACTACCTTTTTCAACATATTTTTTTATTGTTTGGTTATACCGTTTAATGCGCAGCAACTTACAGAGTTTCCTCACCTTGGACATAAAGGGGGTCCCTTGGTCAGTCAGAACCTCTTTAGGTAGTCCTACTCGGGAAAACATCTCCATTAATTCCTTAGCTATAAGTTTGGCCGAGGTATGTCGCAGTGGCACTGCCTCTGGGTACCAGGTGGCGTAGTCTAGAATGACTAAGATGTCTTGATGCCCTCTGACGGACTTCGGTACTGAGCCTATGAGATCCATAGCTATTCGGTCAAACGGTACTTCCATAATCGGGAGAGGTACTAGGGGACTACGGAAATGTGGCTGGGGGCCAGTTATCTGTCAGGTCGGGCAAGACTTTCAAAACTCTTTCACTTCTTTGAATATGCTGGGCCAGTAAAACCGCTGTAGGATACGATCCTGAGTTTTCTGCAGCCCCTGGTGACCCCCGAGAACGTGTTGGTGGGCTAGATCTAACACAAGCTTGCAATAAGCTTTGGGGACCACCAACTGTTCAATAGGCTCCCCCCGTAGTTGGTTTACACAATACAACATATCTTGATGAACCACAAAATGGGTAAACACTGACTCTGCCCCAGGTTGTTGTGGTTCACCATCTACTATTAACACATTTTCCCAGGCGCGGGATAATGTTGGTTCCTGACATTGGGCGGTACCAAAATTATCCCCGGAGACATTAAGGTCTGCCAATTCAGGACACGGCAGCAAGTCCTCCACGTCTACCACCATCAAATTTAGTGGGGTTGTCACCCCTACCGCTGGCCCTTCAGTCTCAGGTTCCCAGAGTTCTGGTCTCCCATGAGCTGGGCCACTCTGCTAGGGTTACCCCTGTCTCATGAGTATCAGTCACTCTCATAGCAGGCCACAGTTCCGGGAAGTCTCTCCCTATTATGAGTTCATAATGTAGATTTGTGGAGATAGCCACCTTGTGGTTCCAGCTACCGGCCACCGTGGTTAGAGACACCAGCGCAGTGGGGTAGTCTTTTAAGTCTCTGTGGATGCACATAACCCCACTTTCCAGCCAGTATACTCAGTGGACCGCACCAGGGTATCCCTTAAGAGGGTCACCAGACTCCCTGAGTCCAGCAGAGCCTCCGCCGGAGTGTCTCCCACTTCCACCTGGCACAAATGATCTAGAGTCTCTGGGGTACCTGTTGCACACAGCCTCCTGGCATATAGCGACTGACGGTAGCCATAGTTAGTGTCCATGGGCTCAACCCAATGGGGACAGTCAACCATTGACAGTCTTACATAGCCAGGTTCCTGACACCGCCAGCAGACTATCAGAGCCAAATCTCTGGGCCTGGGGTGGAGATTTTCAGGGTTTGCCGACCCCCCTCCCGACAGAACCCTCCTTTAGATTCCTGGTAGCTTCATAGTGTTCCACCAGGTCCACCATCTCAAGGGCATTGCCAGGAGACACCTGACCGATCCAGTGCTGGAGAGGGTAAGGCAAAGCCCTCCAGAACATATCGGCTAATAGTCTATCCAGCATAGTCGGGGGACTCAGCACATAAGGCTCTAACCACTTTTGCAAGAAGTGGAGTAAGTCATAATACTGGGTGCTCGCAGGCTCAGCCAGCTTAAACCCCCACTGATGTACCCGCTGGGCCTGGACCAACACATTTACCCCCAGTCTTGCCCCCCTTTACTTTTTGGTAGTCGGCAGCTTGATCATCCGTCAAGTCGAAATACACCCGCTGGGAATCAGATACCAGGGATGGAGCGACGACCTCAGCCCACTGGTCACAGGGTAGCTTTTCCCTGATGCCAAGTAGCTTTCGATGTCATCTGTGGGGGTCATCTTAGGAATCGCGGCTTGGACTGCTTTCTGGGCATCGTGGACACTCAGGGTTGCTCCTGCTATCTGCAAAGCCATCACGTGTTGTAGTAGCAACTGGTTAGTCTTCTGCTGCTGCTTATTAGCCTCTTGTTGCTGTAGGTTTGTCTCTTGCTGATGCAGATTAGCCTCCATGAGGGCCTCCACAACAGCCTCCGTTTTGTCGTGGGGCACTGGTTGTAAAACAGCCGGTTTAATGTACGACATACAACCGTGCCTGAAAAATGCAGAAACCAAAAATATTGGCATTCACGCCAGCCTCACTGCTCTTGCACGCATCCTCCACCAATTGTAGGGACTCGTTCTGGTAGACAGGATTAGCAGACGCAGTATAGAGGAAACAACAAGTTCCTACCGAACTTTAGGATAGCCAATCAACAAGCGTTTAACTTGTGTGCCCTTAGAAGCCATCCAGGCATGCCTACTAATGGCATGGCTGTGATTGGCTAGTGCAGCATGTGACCCAGCCTCTATATAAGGGTCCATTCACACATCCGTGGTGTGTTGCGGACCCGCAAATTGCGGATCCGCAACACACCCGGCCGGCACCCCCTATAGAAAGGCCTATTCTTGTCCGCATCTGCGGACAAGAATAGGACATGTTCTATCTTTTTCAGAGCTGCGGACCGGACGTTCGGGGCTGAAACCTGGAAGTTCGGGGCCGCGCTCCACAAATGCGGAAGCGGAGAGCACATAGTGTGCTCTCCGCTTCACATCCTGGCCCACAGAGAATGAATGGGTCCGTACCCATTCCGCAAAATTGAGGAACGGGTGCGGACCCTTTTGCGGACGTGTGAATGGACCCTAAGCTGGAGTCACGTAGCGCTGCTCTGATTTATGTAGGGATAGGATGCTGCTGCTGTGAGGGAGAGAATAGGAAATAATCTTTAATCTAAAGTGCTTAATAACTCAGCAATCTACCTAGATTTTGTTTTGTGGGTGCAGTGCACAATCTTTTTACCCTGCCCTGAGCCCAGTGACACAGAAAAATAACTTTTATCAGTCTGTTAGTTAGGTGGGCGGCGTGGCCATTTTATTCAAGTTCAGTGCACCAGCACAGCATATGTGCATTTGTTACAGTCAAATAGAAGTTTGAAATACTGCAATTATATTTTGGGTTTAAAAAAAATCACCCATTTTTGGCAAGACCCTACATCGGTGGCCTTTGCAGCATTTGTCATTGTTAAATACAAGCTTGAAAGACTGCAATAATTTTCTGGGTTTAAAAAAGCACCCCTTTTTGGCAATACCCTCTATCTGGGGCCTATGCAGCATTTGTCAGTGTGAAATTTAAGCTTGAAATACTGCAATGATTTTCTGGGTTTTAAAAAACACCCTTTTTGGGCAAAATACTAAATTTTACAGCCCTTGCTGCATCTGTCAGTGTGAAATACAAGCGTTAGATACCACTGTAATATTCTGCTATTAAAAAAACACCAATTTTGGGCAAAATACTAAATTTGCGGCGTTTGCTGCATCTGTCATTGTCAAATACAAGCTTGAAATACTGCAATAATTTTCTGGGTTTAAAAAGCACCCATTTTTGGCAATACCCTACATCTGGCGCCTATGCTGCATCTGTTAGTGTGAAATACATGCGTAAGATACTGCTGTTATCGTGTGTTATTTAAAAAAAAACACCCATTTTGGGCCAAATACTAAACT
The DNA here is from genome assembly GCF_014858855.1 of Bufo gargarizans. Classification (NCBI taxonomy): domain Eukaryota; kingdom Metazoa; phylum Chordata; class Amphibia; order Anura; family Bufonidae; genus Bufo; species Bufo gargarizans. Next base: position 673,587,542 of record NC_058080.1, read on the forward strand.
TGTAGCCTTTGCTGCATCTGTCAGTGTGCAATACACGCGTTAGATACTGCTGTTATCTTCTTTTATAAAAAAAAAAACAAGATCCTAAATTTGTGGAGAATGAGAAGAGCGTTGAATAAGGGACGTGGCCCCGGTTGTGGTGCTGCTGGTGTAGCTCCTTTTGCTACATGCACACGTGAAACACCTTCCTCAGGTGCGAGTAGGCGAAAGAACCTTCAGCGTTATCTGGTAGGTATTTGGTTTCAGCCTCTTCATCCACCTCTGGAGTGGCAGTGGCAACTGCCACCCCGCAAACAGAGGATCTGCCAGCAACACCACCACCTGGGTCCCCAAGTATCTCCACAATGTCCCACAGAAGCGTTCAGCTCTCCATCTCCCAAACAGTGAAGCGGAAGAGGAAGTATCCCCCTATCCACCCTCGATCGCTGGCCCTAAATGCCAGCATTTTTAAATTACTGGCCTTCGAAATGCTGTCATTCTGTCTGGTGGAGACGGAGAGTTTTAAAAGCCTTATGGCGGTGGCTGTCCCACAGTACATCGTGCCCAGCCGCCACTACTTTTCCAGGCGAGCCATCCCTTCCCTGCACAACCAATTGGGGGACAAAATCAGGCGTGCACTGCGCAACGCCATCTGTGGCAAGTCCACCTAACTACGGATACGTGGACCAGTAAGCACAGTCAGGGACTTTATAGCTCCCTAAAAGCACACTCGGTAAATGCAGTGGCGGCTGTGCCCGAGGCGGATAGCAGTTTGGAGCATGTCCTTCCACCACCAAGGATTGCAGGGCGCTTCAGTTTTCCTCCTGTTGCTTCCTCCTCCTACTCCACTTCCTCATCCTCTACCGCCTTCTCATCCAGTCAGCGTAACACCTTAACCACCAACTTCAGCACAGCCAGGGGTAAACGACAGCAGGCAGTTTTAAAACGTATCTGTTTAGTGGACAAACCCCACACCACGCAGGAGCTGTGGACGGGCATGGAACAACAGACCGATGAGTGGTGGGTGCCAGTGAACCTCAAGCCTGGAGTGGTGGTTTGTGATAATGGGCGAAATCTCGTAGCAGCTCTAGGACTAGCTGGTTTGACGCACATCCCTAGCTTGGCGCATGTGCTGAATTTGGTTGTGCAGATGTTCTTTAAAAATAACCCGGATATGTCAGAGCTGCTGCAGAAAGTGCGGGCCATCTGTACGCGCTTTCGGCGTTCTCGCCCTGCTGCTGCTCGCCTGTCAGCGCTGTCGCGTAACTTCGGCCTTCCCGCTCACCGCCTCATATGCGACGTGCCCACAAGGTGGAACTCCACCTTGCACATGCTGGCCAGACTGTGCAAGCAACAGCAGGCGATAGTGGAGTGGAGTTTCAGCTGCAGCACGCATGGGTGGGTCGCTCTGCGGAACAGAGCCACTTTACAACCAATGACTGGGCCTCCATGCGAGACCTGTGTGCCTTGTTGCGCTGTTTTGAGTACTCCACCAACATGGTAAGTGCCGATAACGCCATTCTCAGCGTTACTATGCCACCTCTGTGCCTGCTTGAAAAAACGCTTCTGGCGATGATGGAAGAGGATGTGGCACAGGAGTAGGAGGAGGAGGAAGAGGGATCATTTCATAGGGTTTCCAGCCAGTCATTCACAAGTGGCTCCGAGGGTGGGTTCCTGAACTAACAAACTCCAGGTACACAATTGTACAGCCAGGGCACAGTTCTGGAGGATGATGAGGTGGAGGATGAGAAGGAGGAACAGTGTTCACAGCAGGGTAGCACCCAAACCAGCTCATGGCCATCACTGGTGCATGGCTGGGGGGATACAGAGGACACAGACGATACACCTCCCACAGAGGACAGCTTGTCGTTGCCTCTGGGAAGCCTGGCACACATGAGCGATTACATGCTGCAGTGTCTCCACAATGACTGCCGAGCTGCCCACATTCTAACTTGTGCTGATTACTGGGTGGCTACATTGCTGGATCCCCATTAGAAGGACAATGTACCGTCCTTAATTCCCTCACTGGAGCGTGACCGTAAGATGCGCGAGTACAAGCGTGCGCTGGTAGACGCGCTGCTGGTGGCATTCCCACTTGACAGCGGGGGCACAGTGGAAGCACAAGGCAGAGGAGGAGGAAGGGGTCGCCAACGCAGCTGGGGCATCACCAGCAGGCAGTGGCGTAGCTATAGGGGTCGCAGCGGTCGCAATTGCCATGGGGCCCCCCAGGAGATAAGCAGTAAATCCCTGGCCCGGGTAGTTTACAACACTTGCGCGCCGCAGGCGGCGCCGGCGGCTAACTTCACAGAGGGGCGGAGGCTCAGCCAGAGGAGGGAGGAGGTTTTTTCCTTGTTGCTATGGTGACGGGGACGCTTCTGCAGTGCAGTCCCGGCTCCGCCTCCTTGAACCCGTGCGCAGGAAGTAGCTGTCTGATGTAAACGGATTGGACGCTGCAGGCAGGGCATATTCGGCTGCACCGCTACTGGCGGGAGCAGCTGTCACGGGATCTGGTGGCGGGCCTGAAGCAGGAAGCGACGAAATGGCGGGTGACTTGGTGATCGGCTGGAGCATTTTCGCGGTGGTGCTACTGGTAGGCGCTGTGTGGTATTAGGGGGCTAGAGGCGAGCTCTGGCATACGGTGCCCGCCCATCCAGGAAGTAGAAGGCGGTATCGTACTGCAGCCTGTGCCATGGGGTAAACAATGCTGGGGAACCGATTGCGGTACCGCACACGCGTCTACTCATCTGAGGTTGTAGCTGTACTGAGCAGCTGGGTGTGGCTTCATACAAGTGGGCGTGACTTGACTGTGAACTGTACTTTGGTAGCAGCAATCTCCTTCAGGCAGCCTGAACCACTGTCCACTACTGATGACTCTCCAGTGCCCCCATAATAGTCCCCTAAGAGCATCTCGCACTGTCCACTACTGATGACTCTCCAGTGCCCCCATAATAGTCCCCTAAGAGCATCTCGCACTGTCCACTACTGATGACTCTCCAGTGCCCCCATAATAGTCCCCTAAGAGAATCCCGCACTGTCCACTACTGAAGACTCTCCAGTTCCCCCATAATAGTCCCCTAGGAGAATCCAGTGAGCAGGTGAGTGTTCACCTAAGCGCGACCAAATGAGGCGAGTTCCCGAAGATTGGGGGCATTCCTATTACTGGCGGGCACTAATTGAGGGCATTCCTATTACTGGCGGGCAGAGCAGAGGCGCTCAGGATTAGCACAGCATCAATGATGTGTTAATTTTTTTTTATGAGGGGGGTGATGCCGTGCTAATCCTGAGCGCCTCTGCTCTGGCACTAGTTTGTGTGACCGTGACACTGACATGATGGAGCCTGGAGGGAGGGCCGGGGGGGACAATGTAAATGTCTGTACTCTGTATGTGACATGGGAATGGGGCCAGGCCGCCAGGAAGGGTTGTGTGTCACATTCCCCCCCCCCCCCCGGCCGACCCTTCCTGGCGGCCTGGCCCCATTCCCATGAAAAGAAAAATAAGGTAAAAAAACATCTACCGTATGCACAGGAGGTGGGTGCGGTAGGTGCATTGCGTGTTTGCGTGGGAGCTCTGGAAGGGGTGGTGGGAGGCCCGATAGATATGTGGGGGCTGGGGGGGCCCATAAATTTTTTACTATGGGGCCCATGCATTTCTAGCTACGCCCCTGCCAGCAGGGTTAGCATGGCTGAAATGTGGAAAAGCTTTGTCATAAACGCCACAACAACCAGCACCACCAGCTGATATATAACATCTTAGCAGGAGGCAGCATTTCAGCAACATGGTGGAGCAGTATGTGTGCACACGCCTACACGTACTGAATGACGGGTCTGCCCCCTTCAACTTCTCGGTCTCTAAATTGGCCACATGGCCTGAGCTTGCCCTTTACGCCTTGGAGGTGCTGGCCTGCCCTGCAGCCAGTGTATTGTCTGAACTTTTATTTAGCACGGCTGGAGGGGGTTATCACAGGTTATATTTCCCAATGTTGTGGGGTGTACCCTAATTTAAAAAAAATAAAATAAAAAAAATTAAACCAAAAATCAGTGTAGGCTACCTCCTCATCCTCCACCGCCGCTTCCACCTTACACCTCCACATCCACCGCCTCCTCAGCCTCCTACACCATATGGGCCTCGTCTTCTAAGATCAAGATTTTTTTTAAACATATTTTATGTTATTTAAAGTAGTTTTCCTAGCCACATTTGCAGGGGACTTGCCATGCTCTTAACCACATTTTGATGCTATTTGCAGCCCTCTAGCCCTTTCCATGACATTTTTACAGCCATTTTAGTGCTCAAAAGTTCGGGTCCCCATTGACTTCAATGGGGTTCGGTGTCAAGTTCGGGTCCCGAACTCAAACTTTTTAGTGAAGTTCGGCCAAACCCGTCGAACACGAACATCCAGCAGTCATATTCAAACAAAAAGCCACCTTGCGGTGTTGGTAATAATTCACACCATGCAGCAATTCTCCCTCAAAGAGTCCTTGCTGATAGCAGCACCAACCTGTTTTCACGCCAAACAGGTAGCAAGCCTTCATCCAGACACAAGGCTTCCAGATCCCAACACAGAGACCTGGCTTCTGAGCCCAGCTGCCTATTTAAGGCATTTAAAATCATGTATGGCATTTGACCTCATCTGACTGCAAATCAGCCCAGCAGCACATGCTGGGAGGAAAATACCTGTTTTCCCAGACCAAACCTCTCACTGTGTCACACTATATATATTTACAAAGTGTCGTAAGTGAAAAAAATTGTAAAATCTACAATGAAAGCAAAAACCAACAAGACAAAAAAATATTTTGTAAAAAAAAAAGTTTACTGTTTTAATGGGTTGCAAAAAAATAAAAATTTACGCAAAATCACTAAAAAGTCTTTGGTCATTTATTGTAGGAGCTTAATGAGAATCTGTCACCAGTGACCTCCATATCCAGCTGTTTGCATAGACACGTGTTTTTGCTTTGTTGATCTGAGGCTCTCTTCTTAAGTTAGGGTTCTTTCACACGAGCAGATGCCGTGCGTGGAATCCGCTGCGTGAAAGAGAGCCAAGCCCCGTTCCGGACAGCAGAGACACGGAGCACTAACATGATTGATAATGCTCCGTGCCTCTCTGTGATCTTTTTACTACAAAATCACGGTGACAACTTTATCTCACTGTGATTTTGTAGCAAAAAGAGAGGGAGAGTCACAGAGAGGCACGGAGCATTATCAATCATATTAATGCTCCATGTCTCTGCTGTCCGGAGTGGGGTTTGGCACGCTTTCACGCAGTGGATTTCACGCACGGCATCCGCTCGTGTGAAAGAGCCCTTGTGGTACTTGATATACAAATAAATATGTAAATTAGACACTTGGTGCAACGAGGGCATCACCATTGTTTTTCTGTACACAAGCGCCACACATTTCTGTAGCCAGCCTCTCCCTCGCTGCTTTGATTGACAGTTCTAGGCAGTGGCAAAGCAGAGGAGCACAGGTTCTAGCTGCTGTGAAACTACAACTCCCAGCATACACACTTAAGGCTCATGCACACGACCGTATGTACCGTATTTATCGGCGTATAACACGCATAGGCGTATAACACACACCTTCATTTTAAGAGGGAAATTTCAGGAATTTTTTTTTTATTTCAAATAAAGAACTTTGAAGCAAAATAAGGGTAGCTCAGAACTTTTTTTTATTAATATTATTACCACTTATAGGGTAAATAATGTAAAAGGATGACACTTATGGGGCTCTGTGGATGACACTTATGTCATCCACAGATCCCCATCAGATGGATCAGTGTGGAGAGAGGAGGCGGGGACACTCATGGCGGGGCCCGGTGCAGTGACTCTACTCTAATACACCGGGCCCCGCAACTGTTAAACATTCAATCTGATCTCTATATCTAATTGTAGACGCGCTGTACGGTACTTACTGTAGTACCGGAGGTATAACATTAAGACGGCGCAGACCGGCATCTCCCTCGGTCATGCGCCGCCTGTCTCAGCTCCCTGCTGATGCGCCGCCTGCCCCAGCTCCCTCCTCATGCGCCGCCTGCCTGCTTATCTCACTTTATGAATGAACAGGCAGGCGCCGCATGACAGAGGGAGCTGGGACAGGCGGCGCATGAGGAGGGAGCTGCGGCAGGCGCTGCGCCGTCTTAATGTTATACCTCCGGTACTACAGTAAGTACCGTACAGCGCGTCTACAATTAGATATAGAGATCAAATTGAATGTTTAACAGTTGCAGGGCCCGGTGTATTACAGTCACTGCACCGGGCCCCGCCATAAGTGTCCCCGCCTCCTCCCTTCACACTGATACTTCGCTGGCCGCGCTGTGCAGCATAGCGGCCAGCGAAGTATTCGCTTTATAAGACGCACGACCATTTTCCCCCCACTTTTGGGGGGGAAAAAGTGCGTCTTATAAAGCGAAAAATACGGTACATTATATCGGCGGTGTATATGGTGTATACGGTACTTGTTAATACTGTAATAACATGGCTTCTTAACATTATATCGGAGTATAACACGCATATATCATTTGCCCCCTATTTTCAGGGGGGAAAAGTGTGTGTTATACACCGATAAATACGGTATTTTGCGGTCTGCAAAACATGGATCTGTCAAAAAAGAAAAAAAAAGTATGACATACATGTGACATCCGTTTTTTTGTGGATCCATTGTAACAATGCATGTGTTTGTCCGCAAAACGGACAAGAATAGGACATGTTCTATTTTTTTGCGGAACGGACATGCGTACATACGGAAACGGAATGCACACAAAGTAATTTCCGGTTTTTATGCGGACCTGTAAAAAACAGAACAGAAACGGAAAGAAAGTACGTTCATGTGCATCAGCCTTAGGCCTCATGCACACGACAGTGTTTTTTCACTGATTTGGCTTCAGTGGTCCATGTCCGATTTTGCTTCAGTTGTGTTTCCTTGTGTCTTTTTTTTTTTTGTCTGACAGGGGGAAAAAAAAGGAAGGTTAATGAAAAGTGCAATTTTATTGCACCAAGGTCTTGTATAAAAAAACGGACACGGATGACATACCAGTTGTGCATTAGTTTTTTTTTTACAGACCCATTGGCTTGAATGGGTCCGTCCTCCGTTTTCCACTGACAAGAATAGGACAGGTTATATTTTTTTGACGGACTGGAATCAAGGACGCAGAGAAAAAACGAAATGAATGGGACCTCTGCTAAACTGTGAAAAATGACGGAACGGACGCGGATGCACACAACGGTCGTGTGCATGAGGCCTAACTCAATTGTTCTTGTAACTTACGCAGAAGTAAAAGGAGGATTCTGGGAGTTGTAGTTACAGAACAGCTGAAGTGCCGGAGGTTGCTGACCCCTGGTCTCTAGTCGCAGAAAGGAGAGGAGCTTGGGTGCAACAAGAGCAAAGGAAACACCCTTATTGCACTAAAGACCTAATTTGATATTTTTAAAAATCTATCATAACTCGGGAACAGAGCCTCAGATCAACAAAAGAAAAACTGTGTTCTAATCAGGTGAACCCCAGCTATGTGTTGATAAAAATAGTTGGATAGGGAGGTCGCCGGTGACAGATTCCCTTCAACACTCATAATTAAGGGTTAATAGGATCTGAACAATACCGTGATTTTTCTCTCTGATCTGAATGGTGGAAGGACCCCTTCTTCAGGTGTTTCTATATGAACAGTCACCTGAGATAGGGTGATGGTGGGGTCACGTTTCCAATTGTAAAGCTATCCATCTGTCATAAGGCAGTACAGTACACATACATTACAGCGTTCAGGTCTATAGCGTATGTACACAGCACACAGAACATACTGTACAGAAACCAGGTAGAAGAATTCTGATAAACACTCCTTTCCAGACCTATCCTGTACCTGATAACACAAGGCCTTTATGAGTGCTACTATATTGCCTCTGCTGCTATGTACAGGACTTTAGTACTTTATACAGTACATGGCTTTGAAGGTGTGTAGTTTAGAAAGCTTACTTTCTTACACCTTAGGACTCTCATGTATTAGAACAAAGAGGAATATGAAGAGTACCTCTTTCTCCCTATGGATGACCCAGTCCATAGTTTTCCACCATGGGCACTCTAAACTTTGTGTCTAATTTAGTGGTGCCACTTGTTGTGAGACTACTACACAGATTACAATCATGAACTTATTATCTGGGACCCATCTAAAAAAATAATTGGGATTGTTCAAAGTAGGCGACCCATTCACAAGAAACGTTTTGTTATGGTATCATGGAGGCAAAGGGGTTTCATGGGACTTCAGTATTGACAATATTATTCACATAGGATATACATTAGCATCACATATGGTTGGCATTTGACCCCTGATGAGTTGACTGAAGGGGGCCACGGCATTCACTGGAATTGGACTGAGCACCAGTTAGATACAATACCAGGCAGAGCCACACAAAAATGTATGGCACTATGCCTGGTAAACAGTGAAGGACTTATTCAATCAGTTGATTGGCAGGGGTATCAGGAGTCCACAATCCCCCCCCCCCCCCAATTTAACTGATTTTGATGGCTTATCATTTGTGTTAATAGAAGATATCATTGGAACATCTACAGTACAGACCAAAAGTTTGGACACACCTTCTCATTCAAAGAGTTTTCTTTATTTTCATGACTATGAAAATTGTAGATTCACACTGAAGGCATTAAAACTATAAATTAACACATGTGGAATTATATACATAACAAAAAAGTGTGAAACAACTGAAAATGTCATATTCTAGGTTCTTCAAAGTAGCCACCTTTTGCTTTGATTACTGCTTTGCACACTCTTGGCATTCTCTTGATGAGCTTCAAGAGGTAGTCACCTGAAATGGTTTTCACTTCACAGGCGTGCCCTGTCAGGTTTAATAAGTGGGATTTCTTGCCTTATAAATGGGGTTGGGATCATCAGTTGCGTTGTGGAGAAGTCAGGTGGATACACAGCTGATAGTCCTACTGAATAGACTGTTAGAATTTGTATTATGGCAACAAAAAAGCAGCTAAGTAAAGAAAAACGAGTGGCCATCATTACTTTAAGAAATGAAGGTCAGTCAGTCCGAAAAATTGGGAAAACTTTGAAAGTGTTCCCAAGTGCAGTCACAAAAACCATCAAGCGCTACAAAGAAACTGGCTCACATGCAGACCGCCCCAGGAAAGAAAGACCAAGAGTCACCTCTGCTGCGGAGGATAAGTTCATCCGAGTCACCAGCCTCAGAAATCGCAGGTTAACAGCAGCTCAGATTAAAGACCAGGTCAATGCCACACAGAGTTCTAGCAGCACATCTCTAGAACAACTGTTAAGAGGAGACTGTGTAAATCAGGCCTTCATTGTAGAATATCTGCTAGGAAACCACTGCTAAGGATAGGCAACAAGCAGACGAGACTTGTTTGGGCTAAAGAACACAAGGAATGGACATTAGACCAGTGGAAATATGTGCTTTGATCTGATCAGTCCAAATTTGAAATCTCTGGTTCCAACCACCATGTCTTTGTGTGACGCAGAAAAGGTAAACGGATGGACTCTACATGCCTGGTTCCCACCGTGAAGCATGGAGGAGGAGGTGTGATGGTGTGGGGGTGCTTTGCTGGTGACACTGTTGGGGATTTATTCAAAATTGAAGGCATACTGAACCAGCATGGCTACCACAGCATCTTGCAACGGCATGCTATTCCATCCGGTTTGCGTTTAGTTGGACCATCATTTATTTCTCAACAGGACAATGACCCCAAACACACCTCCAGGCTGTGTAAGGGCTATTTGACCATGAAGGAGAGTGATGGGGTGCTGCGCCAGATGACCTGGCCTGCACAAGTCACCGGACCTGAACCCAATCGAGATGGTTTGGGGGTGAGCTGGACCGCAGAGTGAAGGCAAAAGGGCCAACAAGTGCTAAGCATCTCTGGGAACTCCTCCAGGACTGTTGGAAGACCATTTCAGGTGACTACCTCTTGAAGCTCATCAAGAGAATGCCAAGAGTGTGCAAAGCAGTAATCAAAGCAAAAGTTGGCTACTTTGAAGAATCTAGAAAATGACATATTTTCATTTGTTTCACCCTTTTTTGTTATGTATATAATTCCACATGTGTTAATTCATAGTTTTGATGCCTTCAGTGTGAATCTACAATTTTCCTAGTCATGAAAATAAAGAAAACTCTTTGAATGAGAAGGTGTGTCCAAACTTTTGGTCTGTACTGTATGTCCCTGAAAAGTGCTACGCATACCAGCATTTTCAAGTTAATAAGATCCATACAAATAGATTCTACACATGACTCTAGCCAATGGCTGCTAATGGGTGAAGGGGCCCACACATTTACATAAACTGCTTTACAGGGTGGTTTTTCAAAAACTCTGTTGGCATGCTTACATGCAGCAGCAATGTTGCAAACGTTTTTGTGACTGGGAAAATTAATTTTATACATCTGAATACGGTTGTCCATTGACAAAAAAAAAAAAATGTTGGAATCAAATTAAACTTTCTATATGATAATGTAGTGTAATAATTGATTACAATATTAGAGCAAAAGGAGAAGTTTATTGTGGAAACCTGTACAACTGAAAGCAGTCTCTAGGACCCTGTTGGCCTTACTAGCCTGGATACAAGATGAGATATGGTTGGGTAAGGAGGCGCACAGGTTCTTTATGGAATCCTGCAGCACATTCACCCAGAGATGTTGTAGCTGGGCCTGAAGATCCTGCACACTCCTAGGTTCCTGAAGCTGGTGTCCCAGCTGGCCCCATAAATGCTTGATTAGTGATAAATCTGGTGACCGGACAGCCAAGGAAGTGTTGTAATCTGGAGACATTCCTGGGACACCCTTGCTGAGTGTGAGTGAAGCCCTGCCATGAGAGGCAAGGAGTGTGGCCGCAGGATGTCCTGCACACGTCGCTGAGCTGTTACTTCCTAGGGGTGACTATTTTATGCGAGGGCTCCCTAGATCATCACACTAGCAGTTGAGGCAGTTTGTAGCTCCACAACAAAGCCAGGAATGAAGTGCTCACCACAAGCCTGACTATCATGGGATCCCACACAGACCCTGGATTCATCACTAAAGACTTTGTCATTAGCAGTCCAGGTATATCATTCATTACACCACTGCAAATAAAGGCAATGGTTGCAGGCTGTAATTGGCATGACATATAAATGGGCGCTCTGACACCAAATTTCTCTCTGCCAAGTCACTGGAAATGGTCTGGGCAGTTTGTGTTTAACCACCTCCAGTCCGCCCGTTGACTATAAATGTCCGGGAGGTGGTTCTCTATTTCTGAATGGACATTTCTAAACATCTATTCAGAGATCGCAGCTGCACGCTAATCGTGCCTAATGTCAGTGACAGCAGTGCAACCCAGAGAGAAGGCAGGGACAGTTCCCAGGTGTCCCCGCCTTCTAGATCGCTGTATACACAGCACAGGAAGCAATATGCGCTTCCTGTCAAGTGACTGCCGGGGCCGGGAGAGTGCAGGAGCTGTCGGGTCTTTCAGAGACCTCGATCAGCCCTGCACTGAGGCTGTACAGTGCTGTATTGCACTGTACAGCCTCTCTGGGGGCTGTATTTCCCCTATAACTGGGGTTACTATGTCAGCCCCAGTTACAGGAGAAATCAATAGGAAAAAAAAAAAGTGAAGTTAAATGTCCCCCAGAGGTCTTGTAAAAATAAAAAAATAAAAGTTTTAAAATAAAAAAAAAAAGGTTTCACATGTAAAAAAAAAATGTAATTCCCCAAGTAAGGAATTAATATATTTTTTTTAACCACCTCAGCTCCCATAGCTTAAACACCCTTAATGACCAGACCACTTTTTACAATTCTGCACTACACTACTTTCACCGTTTATTGCTCGGTCATGTAACTTACCACCCAAATGAATTTTACCTCCTTTTCTTCTCACTAATAGAGCTTTCATTTGGTAGTATTTCATTGCTGCTGACATTTTTACTTATTTTGTTATTAATCGAAATTTACCAAAATGTTTGCAAAAAAATTTCAGTTGTAAATAATTTTTTTAAAAACTACATTTCTATATACATTTTTCACTAAATTTATTGTTCTACTTGTCTTTGATAAAAAAAATGTTTGGGTAAAAAAAAATGGTTTTGGTAAAAGTTATAGCGTTTACAAACTATGGTACAAAAATGTGAATTTCCGCATTTTGAAGCAGCTCTGACTTTCTGAGCACCTGTCATGTTTCCTGAGGTTCTACAATGCCCAGACAGTAGAAAAACCCCACAAGTGACCTCATTTTGGAAAGAAGACACCCCAAGGTATTTCGTGATGGGCATAGTGAGTTCATGGAAGTTTTTATTTTTTGTCACAAGTTAGTGGATTATGAGACTTTGTAAGAAAAAAAAAATCATAATTTTCCGCTAACTTGTGACAAAAAAAAAAAAATTCTAGGAACTCGCCATGCCCCTCATGGAATACCTTGGGGTTTCTTCTTGTGGGGTAGTTATACTCAGGGCCGGCCTTTGGGGTGTGCGGGCTGTGCGGCCGCACAGGGCGCCATAGGAACAGGGGCGCCGGGCGGCCGACAGTCTGCCGCAAACTAAGTATACTTATTACTATTTTCTTGCGGCCGCCGGCTAACTAACAGCGCTGAAAGCGCACGTACTATTGGAAATAGTGAGGAGGGGGCGGGGCCCGCGGCCGCTCGGAGCTTAGGGTGCCCTGCTGTCACTCACTGCAGCGCCGGCAGCCGGGTGATCAGCTGAGCGCAGCTCTCCAGTCCCTCCTCTCCCTGCTCCCTTCCTCCTCTATCTACACTACAGTGATGTGTGCCGTGCCCCCAGCCAGGCAGCGCAGCGGCTCACTCACTGTTCAATCAGTCAGTCTCCCTCCTCCTCACTCCTCCCCTGCCTGCGGCTGCCTCCCAGTGACCCTGCCTCCTTCTCTCTGACAAGGAAGTCAGGTGACGGTCCACAGTCAGGAAGTGGCATCAGAGAGAGAGGCAGGGAGCTCCTTCACCCGTGGGAGAATTAAAATCATTCCTCTTCACTTCTCTCCAGTCCAGCTCCTCCAGCAGCAGCCAGGCAGCCTGCCCAAGTAGTGCCCTGTGCCCAGCCCAGTGCCCACTATTGTGCCCTGCCTGCAGGCTGCAGTGCAGCAGCAGTGGTTTTTCAACCTGACTAACTAAGACAGTCCTGAGTCCTGAACTGAACTCTGAGAGTCCTGACACCTGTTGTCCTGGATAGTCACTCACTTACTTCTAAAAAGGTATAAATTTAAAACATTTGAAGTGTAATGTAACAGTGTTTAAACAGGATTCTGAAATCTGTCAATCATCAGAAAAAACGTTATGTAGCTGACTGACATGAGCGATGGGCTAATGTCAGCAGTACATAACAGAGTGTTTTATAACTCCCTGCCCACCGCTGCCGCCGTTCTATTAAAATAAAGATGTATAATATGCTAATGAGCCTCTAGGTGCTATGAGGGCGTTGCTGCAGCACCTAGAGGCTCTGTCTATTCAGCCTTTGGCAGTGGCACGCCCATGTCCAGTTGATTGACGTCCGAGTTCTCCTCTTCGTCCCGTAAATTCCACGCCTGCGCCGTCCCGTTTAGTATTTGGCGCAGGCGCGGGATTTATGGGACGAAGAGGAGAACTCGGACGTCAATCAACTGGACATGGGCGTGCCACTGCCAAAGGGTGAATAGACAGAGCCTCTAGGTGCTGCAGGAACGCCCTCATAGCACCTAGAGGCTCATTAGCATATTATAAGTCGGCAGGGAGTTATGTACTGCTGACATCAGCCCATCGCTAATGTCAGTCAGCTACATAACGTAACGTTTTTTCTGATGACAGAAACCCTTTAATAAAAAGTATTAATTGATTGGACAACAACTATCAATAAAATGGATTTTGCACTAACATGAAATTTGGATGTCTGTATTGGACGATATGTATTATTGCACATATAAGATGCCCCCCACAAAACATGTCACTGGTTACCTGTGGCATTTCTTTATGGGGGCATATTTTAGGTGCAATACTAACAAGTGCCTTGCCCTGCACTCGTTCAGCTGTGCTCGCATACATATCGTGCCCTGTGTCCACTGTCCTGTGACCACTCTGCTAAAGCCTGGCATAGCCCATCTATGCCCAGCTTTACCAAAGCAGACAGGCAGGAGCTGTGATGTGATCATATTTATTGTATGTATGTGTGTGTGTGTCCCCGTCCCTGTGTGTGTGACTGTCAGTCCCTGTGTGTGTGTGTCCGTCCCTTTGTGTGTGACTGTCCGTCCCTGTGTGTGTGTGACTGTCCGTCCCTGTGTGTGTGTGACTGTCCGTCCCTGTGTGTGTGTGGCTGTCCGTCCCTGTGTGTGTGTGGCTGTCCGTCCCTGTGTGTGTGTCTCTCCCTGGGTGTATCACCATGCCCACAGTGTTCCTATGTCTTGACGCAGCTGCATCAGAAGTTCAGAATGTTCTGTGCGGGGCAAGAAGAAGATGGAAGAGGAGGCAGCGCTATAGACACAGGGAGGCACACTAAGGACGAAGGTAACACTTCCACATGATCTACACTAGTGTTATCTGTGGTTTTACATAGGACTGCAGGTAACACTACCACATTAGCAGCACTAGTGTTATCTGTGGTTTTACATAGGACCAGAGGTAACACTACTACATTTACGGAAATCAGAGAGCCATCACTGTTTTATCTGTATTCAGAGAGCTATGTGGTGTTATTTGTGGTGTTACATAGGACTGCAGATAAAACTTTAATGGTATATCCACAGGAGTCCCATAGATTCAGATACCGTATCGTGTAGCAGCATTATGGGTCCCAAAAAACCAGGGGTAGGGGGGGGGGGCGCCACAAGGTTAGCTCGCACAGGGCGCCTGAACACCTAAGGCCGGCCCTGGTTATACTGCCCTGGCGATACCACATGTGTGACACTTTTTTGCAACCTAGGTGGGCAAAGGGGCCCACATTCCAAAGAGCACCTTTAGGATTTCACAGGGCATTTTTTACGCATTTTGATTTCAAACTACTTCTCACGCATTAGGGCCCCTAAAATGCCAGGGCAGTATAACTACCCCACAAGTGACCCCATTTTGGAAAGAAGACACCCCAAGGTATTTCGTATTGGGCATAGTGAGTTCATGGAAGTTTTTATTTTTTGTCACAAGTTAGTGGAATATGAGACTTTGTAAGGAAAAAATAAAAATAAATAAAATCATAATTTTCCGCTAACTTGTGCCAAAAAAATAATAATTCTAAGAACTCGCCATGCCCCTCACGGAATACCTTGGGGTGTCTTCTTTCCAAAATGGGGTCACTTGTGGGGTAGTTAAACTGCCCTGGCATTTTAGGGGCCCTAATGCGTGAGAAGTAATTTGAAATCAAAATGTGTAAAAAATGCCCTGTGAAATCCTAAAGGTGCTCTTTGGAATTTGTGCCCCTTTGCCCACCTAGGCTGCAAAAAAGTGTCACACATGTGGTATCGCCGTACTCAGGAGAAGTTGAGCAATGTGTTTTGGGGTGTCTTTTTACATATACCCATGCTGGGTGAGAGAAATATCTCTCTAAAAGACAATTTTTCCGATTTTTTTTATACAAAGTTGGCATTTGACAGAGATATTTATCTCACCAAGCATGGGTATATGTAAAAAAACACCCCAAAACACATTGCCCAACTTCTCCTGAGTACGGCGATACCACATGTGTGACACTTTTTTGCAGCCTAGGTGGGCAAAGAAGGAAAGAAGACACCCCAAGGTATTCCATGAGGGGCATAGCGAGTTCATAGAAGATTTTTTTTTGGGCACAAGTTAGCGGAAATTGTTCTTTTTTGTTTTTTTCTCACAAAGTCTCTTTTTCCGCTAACTTGGGACAAAAATTTCAATCTTTCATGGACTCAATATGCCCCTCAGCGAATACCTTGGGGTGTCTTCTTTCCAAAATGGGGTCATTTGTGGGGTGTTTGTACTGCCCTGGCATTTGAGGGTCTCCGCAATCATTACATGTATGGCCAGCATTAGGAGTTTCTGCTATTCTCCTTATATTGAGCATACGGGTAATAAGATTCTTTTTTTTTTTCCGTTCAGCCTCTGGGCTGAAAGAAAAAATGAACGACACAGATTTCTTCATTCGCATCGATCAATGTGGATGAAAAAATCTCTGCCCAAAAAAAAAAGGCGTCTCTCAGGACATAGGAGCTCCGCCCAGCATCCAAACCCACTTAGCATCAATCGATGTGGATGAATAAATCATTGCCAGGATTTTTATTTTTTATATACAATATATATATATATTGTTTGCCAAAGCATATGAACACCGCCGCCCCCTCAGCTCATAAGCCTCGGCGAACATATCTTTTTTACTGCAGAGGAGAAATCTCGTCTTGCAGCGCCGCATACACCGACTTTTGTGTAATCTGACAGCAGCGCAATGCTTCTGTCAGAATGCACATCAGTGCTGCAGGCCGCAACGCAATAAATTTATTAACTTTATATAACATTTGAACGGAACATTAACTTTTATAAACTTTAACTTTTTGAACAGAACAATAACTTTTTTGCTTACCGGTGATTTTTTTTTAATTTTTTTTACCTTTTATAGGACAAACCTGTCCTTCCCCATGGGACAATGTGCAAAGCGCAAATCGCTCAGAGATGTGGCAAAGTACATTATGCACTTTATCCCAGGTGAAAGGAGAGGTTTGCAGCAGCTGTGAGTGAAAGGGCCCTAATAGCCCTGTGTGCCTGTCCTGTGAGATGCAATCCCTATGCTAAGTGTACCTGTGTGTGGTACTTCCAGAAACACTCCCCTAAGCATAGGGCAGGGTGGTCAGGACAGAAATAGCGGGTGTCACGCCTTATTCCACTCCTGCTACAGACACAACATCTTTTTCAGGGTGGCGGTTGGTTTCGGGGGCTGCCAATCAGGGTTTTCCAGCACCTCAGGGACTCTAGGGGCTCTACGGGCCTGTCTGTGTGGTGGCTGCGACGGGGGAACTACTGCACGTGCCACCGTACCAGCTTCAACTGCCCTTCTGGTGCTCGCCACTTCACCATGTTGTACGGCAGTGCTGGTACTAGGTCCAGGATGGGCTGCGCTGCTGGTGTATGCCTCACCACGTAATCCGACAGCGCCAGCCCCACTCTGCTGCCCTTGAAGCGGATCCTGCGCAACCTGTGGTCTAGCAACACGGGGCCGGGTACGCCTGGTGGTATCAGGGACCTCAACCTCCTCGTCCAAACTTTGGGTCAGACTGCCACTGCTTTCTACAGGTTCATATTCTGACCGGCTGGATTCGTCAGATGAGGGTTCCCATTCCTCATCCGACTGTGTCAGAAGCCTGTAGGCCTCTTCAGAAGAATACCCCTTATTTGACATTTGGTCAACTAAATTTAGGGAGTATTCCCTGAGACTACCCAAGGAAAAAAGCAAGCCTGTCTTACAAATGGAAGGCTAGCAAAGTACCGGAAGCCGCTGTGATTGATAAAAAATATGAAAACTGATTTTTTTATCGCCACAGCGGTTGTGAAGTGATTGTGCAGTGATTAAAAAAATATATTTTTTTTTTTGTCACTGCGGCAGGGCGGGCGTGGGCGAACACACGTGTGGGCGACCGATCAGGCCTGATCGGGCAAACACTGCGTTTTGGGTGGAGGGCGAACTAAGGTGACACTAATACTATTATAGATCTTACGGTGATCAGTTCTGATCACTTACAGATACTATAAAAGTACAAATGCTGATTAGCGATACGCTAATCAGCGAATCAGTGACTGCGGTGCGGTGGGCTGGGCGCTAACCGACGCTGACTGCCTAACAAAGGGGCCTAAGCTATCCTAAAACTATCAGTCAATACTAGTGGGAAAAAAAATGTGACAGTTTACACTGATCACTTTTTCCCTTTCACTAGGTGATTGACAGGGGCGATCAAGGGGTGATCAAGGGGTTAATTGGGGTGATCTGGGGCTATGTGTTGTGTTGGTGTGTACTCACTGATCTGAGCTCCTCTGCTGGAACCAACCGACGAAAAGGACCAGCACAGGAGCACAGAAGCCATTTAACACCTTATATTTATAAATATAAGGTGTTAGATGGCTTGTGATTAGTTTTTTTGAAAATCATCAGCCTGCCAACGACGATCATTGGCTGGCAGGCTGATGACAAACTTGTCCTTGAACTTTTGCCGGCCTGCGATACGCATGCGCGGGCCGGCTGTGAGCGAAATCTCGCGTCTCACGTCTGGCACGTCAAGGAGGAACAAAACGACCACCTCCGGAATGCAATCCTGCGTTAGGCGGTCCGGAGGCGGCTAAAATAGAAAAAAATAATATATTTTTTTTAAATAGAAAAAAATAAAATAGACAGATTTGGTATTGCCATGTCTGTGACGGTCGGCTCTATAAATATATCACATGATCCACCCAGTCCGATAAAAATAAATAAAAACTGTGTCAAAAAAGCCATTTTTGTCACCTTACATCACAAAAGGTGCAACACCAAGTGATCAAAAAGGCGTATATCCCACAAAATGGTACTAATAAAACTGTCACCTCATCCTGCAAAAAATTAGCCCCTACATAAGAAAATCGCTAAAAAAAATATAAAGACTATAACTCTCAGAACATAGACACATTAAAACATGAATTTTTGGTTTCAAAAATGCTATTATTGTGTTAAAGTGAAATAAAAATAAAAAAGTTTACATAGCCAGTATCGCCACGTCCGTAGCAACCAGCTCTATAAAAATATCACATGACCTAACCCCTCGGGTGAACACCGTAAAAAAAAATAATAAAGACTGTGTCAAAAAAAGCCATTTTTGTCACCTTATATCACAAAAAGTGCAACACCAAGTGATCAAAAAGGCGTATGTCCCACAAAATGGTACCAATAAAACCATCCCCTTATCCTGCAAAAAATGAGCCCCTACATAAAAACAATCATTTAAAAAATAAAAAAAATGTAGCTCATGGACACATTAAAACATATTTTTTTGTTTCAAAAATGCTATTACTGTGTAAAACTTTAATAAGAAAAAGTATTCAAATTAGGTATCGCCACGTCCGTAACGATCTGCTCTATAAAAATGTCACATGACCTAACCGCTCAGGTGAATGCTGTAAAAATAAATAAAAACTGTGCTAAAACAACCAATTTTTGGGTCACCTTGCCCCACAAAGTGTTATAATGAATGATCAAGAAATCATATGTACCCAAAAATAGTACCAATAACACTGGCACCTTATCCCCTGGTTTCCAAAATGGGGTCACTTTTTGGGAGTTTTTACTGTAAAGGTGCATCAGGGGGGCTTCAAATGGGACATGGCATCTAAAAACCAGTTCAGCAAAATCTCCCTTCCAAAAACCATGAGGCGCTACTTTTCTTCTGCGCCCTTACATCAGTTTACGACCACATGTGGGGTGTTTCTGTAAACCGCAGAATCAAGGTAATAAAGTAGACATATGGGGAATGTTAAGTAATACATTTTTTTGAGGTATCACTTTCAGTTTTAACAGCAGAGAAATAGAAATTTTGAAAATTGTGAATTTTTCAATTTTTTTTGTAAATTGGGGATTTTTTCATAAATAAAGGTGAAATATATTGACTCAAAATTATGACTATCATTAAGTAGTACAATGTGTCACGAGAAAACAATCTCAGAATGGCTTGGATAAGTAAAAGCGTTCCAAAGCTATTACCACATAAAGTGACATATCAGATTAGCAAAATTAGGCCTGGTCAGGAAGGTGGGTACAAATGGCTCGGATGTGAAGTGGTTAATAAAGGTGCCACCAGTGTCTGGATCGTTGACAATAAAACTGTGAAAGCTGCCTGTGCTTGTTGGCTAATCAATCCTCTGTCTGGTGGTCTGTCCACATGCCCTCATGTAACCACAGTGCCCAACAGCTAGGTCAGAATGGACTAAATGGCGGGCAATTCATCTAAACGACCATCCTGCCTCTCTCAGTCCAATGATGTGCCCCCACTCATGTCTGTCAACTGGGCAAAATGCCCTCAGTGTGTTGAAGAGGCATGTTTAGCAGTCAACAATACCTCACCAAGAGGTACACTACCCAAAAGTAGCCTCTGAGAGCCTTTTTATAGGGCAGCAAGGGAAGCACATTAACGTCCTCTTGTGGTAAGACCCAGTGTCTAATCACACCACGACTGTAATAACTTACATATCTGCCTTAGACATAAATGCATGCCGAGTCTTGCAGCAATCCGTCATTTCTATCTGGCTGATTTTTTTTTTTTCATCGAGTGTACTGTACATGGATTTTTGTAAACCCCATCCAGATGAAGAAGCGGACATTTATGCCACAAATCTGCTGCATATGACAATACTCTTTAATAACAAGTGTCATTTTGAACGGCAAGTATATATTATTTCCATAAGTTGCATAGAAATAACAGTTGTCCAGTATCTGGGCAGAGTTGTCTTCTCAGCTAGTGGCTCCTTCGAGTAGAGCTGTTCAGAAAAGTCTTTGTTTTAGGATAGCCAAACGTGGGGCAGCATTGCCAGGGGCACATATTACCCTCATATCTGTTCATTACCATGAGGAAGAACCCTCAATTCAGTATTCTCACATATGAAGAATTAGTGATGACCTACATATTACTGTGCAGCTTCTTTGGATTCTAGTAAGTTCTTGTTTGAGCATTGCTCAGGTTGCTGTATTTATTTAATGCATTAGGATGTGTTCCATGGGATTAGGAAAGAGTGCCTACTGGTCATGAGATCAAATCTGACAAACAGGCGAAGGACACAGCTCAGCAATCACTGCCAAGACCAACCTTAATTGCATTAGGATTTCTGCTAGTTAAAACCCATGACTTTTTTTTAAACTGGCTATGATGAGCCAACCACTGAAAATTCTATTCTCCATTTATTCTTCAAAACATCACCCTCCCCAACACAATGCAAATCTCCAACCTGGGGAATTGGTTTTATTTTCTTCACTGGTTATATATGAACCAGAATCATCTAAATGGCATTTATTTCATCTGTTTAAATTTCTAATTCATGGTTGGAGCCATACAACTTATTATTTTCACCTGTGCCCGTCAGTGGTACAAATACAAACTAAAAAATAGATATTTACTCCAACTAAAAGGCAGAGATATTTTGTTTGTTCGTTGGCTTAATAAATGCAAAAATGTTAAGGAACAAAAAAACACATTTGAAATCTTTTTCATTAAAGATTTCCTACCATTTTTCTGAATGGGCCAAAATAAAGGGCAATGATTGGGTACTAATGTTTCGCTTTTGATCATTCCCCTCTCATTCAGATGCTTTTACATGCAGCAGTCACCCACTCTTTATGGGGATAAACCATCTAACACAGATCCAAAAGTGTACTTCTTTCTTTGTGTCTTTGCTCTCCACTTCTCTTCTCAAACTGTAAGACCAGATTTTGGAAGTGTCTTCCAATTTTACTGTGGGTTTAAGGACTCTCGATTTGCGAATCTGGCCCCACAAATAGCAGCAGGGGGGTGGGGGGGGTGGGGTGGCATCCAAAGTATCAAGGCAATTAGATTACATCGGCTGTAGATACAGAGGAAAGCACACAAAATGCAGTGTGCTGGAGGAGGAATAGGAGTAACAGCGTTTACAAGTGTAGAGAAAAAGACCAGCCATAGCAAATGATTTGGGTATAATGGGAATCAGATTCATGAGCATCAGTGACTGTCAGCACAAAGGAGAATAGATCTCTCAGGAGCTATAAAGGACAAAATGGAGCTGTGCTGATCTAGGAGAGCTAGTGAAAATGACAGCATCCTGGACACACAGATCTCACATCCAGCATGCATTACGTTGAGGGGCATGTTGACATGAGAAGTCTAAAAATAGTAGCAAGTTGCTGGATATCATTGGATATTAGGTGGTTTGAAAAAACAATTAAATTCTTAAATTCAAAAGCAACCGCTAAATTACTTTTACATGTCAAAAGGTGTTCATTGCCCTTTAAAATAGTGGGGGAGATTCATCATAACTAGTGCAAAGAAAATTGCAGCATTTACTCAAAGTAATCTAATTTAAAGTCTTATTTGTCAAGAAGGGAAAGAACAAAGAAGCCAGCATTGTATTTACCTCAACCAGTATGTATAGGAATACGTTATATTTCATAGGACTCTTCACGTCTTTACAAAAATTTACATTAGAGTTGTGAACAGAAAACAAGAATCCACATTCTGTTAAACCCCTTTCTTTTTCTTTTTTAGGGACGGACAAGGGAATGAGGCTTAAATCACTGCAGAAACTTGGTCTCCCATTCTGTAAGGAGTAGGAAAGAAAACTGACGCCTTTTGGGAAATCGGACAGTGTCAATATGGGTGAAGAGTTGAGATTCTTTGCCCATTAAGACTGGGTGGTATCTTCACATAAGACAATGCTTTACCAGGTTTAGTTCATTCTTTTTGGTTCTCTCTCATCACAACCACAATTTATCAACAAAGCTTCTCATAAGCGAGTTTTGGACATTTTTAGGGTCTGGATTAGGTCACTTGATCCAGCTAAATGACCAAGTGGCATCACTTAGGCTACTTTCACACTCGCGTTTGGTGCGGATCCGTCATGGATCTGCATAGACGGATCCATTCAGATAATACAACCATCTGCATCCCTTCACAAACGGATCAGTTTGTATTATCTTTAACATAGCCAAGACGGATCTGTCTTGAACACCATTGAAAGTTAATGGAGGACAGATCCGTTTTCTATTGTGCCAGATTGTGTCATAGAAAAGGGATCCGTCCCCATTGACTTAGATTGTGTGTCAGAACGGATCCATTTGGCTCAGTTTCGTCAGACGGACACCAAAACACTGCAAGCTGCGTTTTGGTGTCTGCCTCCAAAGTGGACTGGAGACTGAACGGAGGCAAACTAAGAGGATCCTTTTCCATTCAGAATGCATTAGGGCCAAACTGATCCGTTTCGGACCGCTTGTGAGAGCCCTGAACGGATCTCACAAAAAGCCAAAACGCCAGTGTGAAAAAAGTGGTCGTATGTGAATAATTTGTCTGTAATCCCATGGTTTGTTTAGTTACCAGAACTTCTATACCTTGCTGTTGTTGCTTAAAAGAAACATGCATGCAGAACTAATACACTATGTTATGCCTAATGGCTGGGCCTGAGTGGTAGGTGCACGACTCCACAAATGAGGTTATGAGGATACACTCCATCCCCTCAGGTGTATCAGTGGATGAGTATTTCAGGGATTGTTCCTTTTAACGCAGACAGCACACAACTTTTTTTTTTTATCCATAGGCCACATTTTCAGATTTTACGTTTTCCAGGAACATAATACACCGTAATAACTTATTCACACAGACCAGTATATGCCATCAATGTCCGACATGTGGGGACGCCATTTCTAGGACTTATAGGAAAAGGAGTGTCCTCTAATCTCTCATTTGGATTTGCCAGAGCAAGGTCGTCTAGCAGCCACCTACTTACAATGTACCCTAAAGAGCTTATATATACCTGGGGGCCTTTTGGGCAGCCCGCAAGCATGGCCAGAGCTGCAGAGGTGATCATACTTACCTGAACCCTGTCACTGGGTTTCAGCTCCTTTACCTCACTAATCTCCCTGCGTCAACATCTGGTTTGAAGCGTGTCATGTTGCCAGTGCAGCGACATGTCCTCCATGCATTATGTCAGCCAGTGGCAAGTCAATGACTACAGTGGCCACAAGACCTGCATCAAACTGGATGCTGATGCGGGGAGATCTGGCGATCTGCAGCAGTGGCAGCAAAGCGAAGTAGACGAAACCCAGAAGCAGGGATCAGTTGGAGTATGATTCCGATCGTGGGTCCAACCATGCTAGGGGGTCTGCTTGAAAGGCCCCCAGGGATAAACAACCTCTTTAAAGAAAGTTACATAAGCAGAACATTTTGCAGCTTCCATATAGAGAGAAGCTCATATAAGCAGCTACATCTACACCTCATTTTTTCCTCATTGGAACATCAGAGGGGAGACCTTGAATATGGAAGGGGGAAGGAGACACAAAACAGCATCATGGACACATGCAGGCTCCAGACTGCCATGTTGGGAAGTCCTGTTATATAGGATCAAATGCAAATTTTCTACACTATTAACCATTTTGCAATACATTTTAACCAGCAGGAAGAAGTCGCTCGCACAGACATTAGTTTTCAAAAACAATCTTTATTTTGTTTGAAGGTCTAATACAATGTTTTAAAGCAACTTAAAACAAGACACAGAGCTTTATCAAAGCTATAGCTCAAAGTTTCAGAGGCACAACTTTATTAATTGCCTTGTAAAGGCAAAAGAACCACTAACCATCCTTTCCTCCCCCAACAAAAGACCAAAGAATTAATGATGTTTAGCAAAGTCATTTTTTAATGTTGTAGAAACATTGAACATAATGTTGTTTGAAAAAGGAATAAAAAAATAGCAGCACATTGGGCAGCTAATGCAGTCATATAGTGACAAATACTATGAACTGAAATCGACGCAGCGAGTCGTAAATATCGATGCATTAAGCTGTTTATTTAAGGATATAAAATTTGGCATGTTTCGCCTCTGCTAGGCAATGAGCACAATGCTGCCCATTTCTAAACAAATCCTGAACAGGATCCAAAAAGAGACAACCATGCATGACCAAGCCTACATATATGGATAGCAAACCGTCGAGACTGGAAATGACTGGAGACTTCAACAATTCTAGCTCTATGTAAACTAAACCTAAAGGAGCAACTACAACAACATTCACAAATATATACTCTATATATATATATATATATATATATATATATATATATATATATATGCGAATGTTTCGGCAACTCACCAAAACTGAAGATATCAGAGTTACTATTGAGTTCCATAAAGGCATTTTCATGAGGCCAGCCACTTGGAAACGTATGGCCAGACAGAGAGTACAATGGCTTTGTATTGAGTTTATTCAGATATCTTAAGTTCTGACACTGTCAAGGTTGTCTCTCCACATAGAGGATAGAATTATTGGTTTCAAAAATGACCTTCCACAGTAGGGACAGGTAGGCTTTGGCACTCCAATAATTGTTTTAGATGTGGCCAGCACCTTTTAGCTGAGCACCATATTGAGCATAGTTCAACGCTGTCTAGAGTGCTGAAGTTTGTCTGTAGAAAGAAGAGGACCACCAAAGCAATGATACAAGTTGTCTTCTAGAAATCCTGCTCTATACTTATAAATGCATCAACAGAACAGTCAACAACGGGTTTGTATTCTGGATCAAGGGCTTATATTTACATATGTATTCCTTAAACTTAAAAAAAACTAAATTAAAGAAACCCTTTTTCCTTTTGCATCAACTTGTATTGTAGATTTAGCGGCCCTGCAGGCCATTCCTACTAAAGGATACTCATGTTGTCCTTCCCCCCCCCCCCAGAAACAGTACCACTCCTATCCACAGGCTTCGGCTGGTATTGCAGCTCTGCCCTATTCAACTGGATAGGAATGAGCTGCAAAACCAGACATGGCCCATGGACAGGAATGGTACAGGTCACTGGGAAAACAAAGCAAATGCTCTTTTTAAACCTGGACGACCCAATTCAGCCTTTGGCTCCCTGTCACCCTTACTCAAACACAATATACACAAAATTTACATTTTTCTCGTTGAAACTTGAATAAATTTGTGCTTCAGAAATCTGCATGGTGTACCTTGAATCAGCTGTAGAGTGCATGTGCAATTCATAAACTTATTAATTCTATCTTAAGAACACCTCTACCATTCACCTGGCATGAGAGAGTAAAATAACCTACAAGTTACGGGGAAAGAAAGTTATGGCTTAAAATCGGGAAGTCAAGTCGAGCATGCTTTTCCCGGCGTCTTAAAGGAGAAAACGAAACGGCATACAAAAAAATTATAATCTTATAACCTTAAATTATCCAAAGGTGTATAATCCAAGTACCAAATAGTTCATAGCTATGGAACAACTTATCAAAACATAATTTCTGGGCTGCATGATTTCCAGAAAGTCTATAGGTTAAAATTGGATGAAGAGAACCTTTAACAATAGATAACATTTACTGAAGCCCAAAAAAAGTTCGCTAAAATGGAGTCTGGAAAACTGCAGACCCGCTAGAAGTATAGTTTGGTATTCAGAATATGTCATGTACTGTAGTCAATAAAACGCATCTCACAAGTCTTGGGACTCCCAAGTACTTTGAAGCTGGAGATGGCCAACAGCTCAACAAACTTGGATGAAGAATACCAAGCACAATTCATCCTGGTCTAAATGGTAAAGCAATGTACAGGGACTAAAGTAAAGTAATCACATAGGCGACTGGATAATGTCAGCAAATGCTACAAGGCAGGCAAACTGAAAATACTATAGAATACAAAACTCAAGCAAGTACACGTGTCACTGCTTCCCAGAGCCAATAGTCAGGATACACTTAGAACAACTGACCTGTGAAAGAGCAGTGGCGAAAGTGCCAAGAAAATAAAATAAAAAAAAGGTACATCGATGACGTTTGTATCCCACAGTATTCCATGCTCATCTGCAATCTTTCCAATTAAAGACCTTTGGAGGGCAAAAAATTTACATACAGGGACAAGTACTGGGCAAAAAGTAAAGAAAAATGGCTTGTCCCTCCCACCCCCCCCCAAAAGCCAGATTCTGACCAAAATTCATTTGCACGTTTTAAAAAAGTTTCTTCTGCAACCAATGCAGTGAAGTTGCTGATGGCAGGGTTTAGCATGCTACACAATTGAAATGATGGGGTTTTGTAAGGACAGAGGGCAAGAAGGCCCAAAAAGCATATCGCCAAGTACCATAATCAGAAACAAACCATAATAAAACACTGTCAAAACTCTGATTTATTAGGTTTATATATTTATATATCTTTTAAAGGTTTTATTTTCTTTGTTTTCTTAAAAAAGAAAAAAAAAAGAAAAAGCAGCTTTGAAGCTCATTAGGCACTGCCCAACAATGCATTAATCAAATATATGTAATGAATTTTGAATTAAGTCTCTTCTTTAATCTTGGGCATAAAGCCAAGTTACTCTATACAAGGTTTATGGTAAAATAGCTCTTTAAATTCCCGTGATTCTCTTCACCTCGGCTATTACCGCCCGCTTCTACCCCAAACGTACTGCACATATCAAACACAAAAGAACAAACAAAAAAAAAAGGTAACATTTCATGGACAGAAAAGGTATGTTATTGGTACGTATAAAAAAAAACAAAAAAAAAACAAACAGCTTTAAAGAAAACGGATGTTGCATAGCATTAAGGATTCAGCAGTCAGCAAAATAAAAAGACAGTTTGGTATTGATAGTTTTCTTTTTGAGAGCTTGTCCTCATTGCTATGTACATATATATTTATATATATATACTGTTTATCAGTTCCCATCCTGTCATCGTCCATATTAAATAGGTTCTCTTAACAGAATTCGTTTCTTTTCATGATAAAGTCTTAATAAAACACTTCCTGGCACTTTGCTAGGGTTGAAGCAAATTCATAAAGGTTCCATTTAGCCAAATTTCTCCCTAAGTGCCGTTCTGCTACATTTTTTTTCTGGAAAGTGAGACAATCCACAAGGCTGTGTGGGTAGATCCACTTAGCAATATGTCACTGGTCCTTGAAAGGTTGTCCTGGAAACTATTTTCCCCCTCACGAAAAAAAAATAAAAAAAATTGAAGAAAACAACAGTACTGTTCTAGCAAAAAGACACCTTGGCTTCTTGGATCTGCGGTGACCAACATTCAAGCTGGTAAAGCTTCAATAGAACGTAAACAAGCACCATGGTGAAGGCCTCGAAGTACCTGCAGGCCGGGAGATAGGCTTATAATAGCATATCTTTCTGTTGCTGTGCTTCTTGATCTTACAAAGCAAGCACATTAGCTTAGAAACATACATTCACAGCTTAACACTCATCTCCTGCTTCCATGGCGAAAGAAAGCTCTTGTCTCATCTGAAGGTAGCTTTGATACTGCAGCTCAATCTTGTGAAGTAGGCGGACGAGGGAGCTTTAGGATTTTTTATTTTCCTTGCCGAAACTGGCATCAACTTTGTCGACGCGAGAATAGACTCCAGAGTTTTTTAGGTGCTCATCGCCTCTGCTGTGCGTATACTGGGTATGCTAGTGTGACGTTGAGAGAGTCATTGTGCTGTACAAGTGACGTGTGTTGGTAATGTAGCACCAGTTCTTTCAGAGAGCTATATAAGTTGTATGGTTCTGCAAATCCATAGCCGGTAAGGGTTTTGTTGATGACGCAGTGCTTCACCTCACCATCCGCTCTGCAATAGATTACAAAAAAATTTCAGCCATGAATATTCCAGTCTAAACATTTCTGAAGGGCACTGAATGGTATAGAGTCTGTACAGTAAAGTGATACATACACTACAGAGCAGGCGTAGCACCCTTGCTTGCTGCTCTCCCGTACAAGGAATGTTCCATCTCGCTTTCCACGTAACAGGCTCTCGGCTTGAATTCTGTTAATATTCCCTACATTCCACGTCCTTTCATCGTGGTGAGGTAAATCCTCATCTTCCACTGTAGAGTACTGACTAGAAAGTGGGAAAGAACACAACGCATTTAATTTAGAGTGGACAGTAGTGGTCACTTAGATCTACAAACATCACATATAGCAGAGTTCATGAGATCAGAAAGTGGATATCATCTTCAGCATGAGTAATGAAGCACAAGACCCTGGGTCGCAAACATAGCAGCCCAGCTATTGTGCAATGAAATGCTGTGGCTAAGCAGCTAGACTAAGCCACAGGTTTCTTATCATTCATCTACAGAGACTGTGAAGTGCTGTGCTTTATCTCTTTGGCCTGCCCTCAGGGTGTCCTAACACTTCACCTGCTAAAAGGGGTATTTTAAACCCCCGTATTAAGTGTATTTCGACCCCGTTAAAGCTATAAAGAGGATTTGCATAGTGTGATCTTCAGCCATGAAAACCAGAAGGTGCATGACTTAATGTAACCTTGACGTGATGTTAATCCATACAAGCTATCCATGGCACTTGTTTGGTCGCCAGAATGCCCATTTAGAACAGATACTACGGTAATACTCTTCCCATAGTGCCAGCTGGTAATGCATATTGGACATGTCCAGGTCCAATAAAGTTAAAGTCCCAAATTACAGCAACAAATCTAATAAAACTTACTCTTCTGTGTTCTCTGTGCCCAGCCACTCGTTCAACTTCTTCTGTCTTACTCCTTTTTGTGTCAACCACCTAGTGTATGAAGAAAGAGGGGGAAAAAAGTTAGTTAAGAGGCAAGAGGTCATATTCTAAGCAAGCAGACAGGCAAAGGTTCTCATGATGAGATGAAGGTGGAGCAGGACTTACAGTAAGTACTGATCTCTGGTCTTCCTCAGCTGTATCAAATCCGGTTTAATACTATTCATACGTTTGTCAATCTCCCGGTATTCAGCAGCCTGCTTCTTGAGGTCTTCTTCCAACCTTCGTTTACTGTCAACGATCTCGCTGATTCGAGATTTTAATTTTTCATAGTTATGAAGAATTCTAGATTTAAAAAAAACAAAAACAAAAAACAATTGGTTTACTGATATGGTAAACAGAGTGAGAGTCAATGCTCACTGCTATAAAAGAAAATTGCCCATTCCTGCTCCCACTTCTTTACTGGTCTTGAGAAAACTCTTGTAGGTAACATCATCAGAATTGCATACATTTCTTTTTGGTTAAGCCTAAACTTTTACCCTCACACGTCAGCTGTCCAACACACACATACCTCTGTATTTCCTTCTCGTTTCCTTCCCGCCTGAACTTCTCGATGTACTCCTTACTATACTTCTCCTGGGTTTGACATTGCTCTTCAAAGATCTTAATGGTTTCATTAAAAGCTTCAATGGCTGTTCTTTTCATTTGGATTTCCTGCAAACCAAGAGGATTTGTTTAAATCCTGGAAATCTAACACACCACCACTGGATACTTCATGATGATGTAAGCAAAGTAACATGGCCATGAAACAAGATTCTGGGACATTTGAAGACTTACCTGAGAAGTCCTGGTATAATCTTCATACAATCTATCATACTCCTGGTTCTTTTCTTGGAACTGGAGATTATACTCGTGCAACTTCTTTCCAACAGCTTCAATGCTGTCTTCTTTCACTACTTGATCCTTTAAAAATAAAAGGAGAGGGACATTGGTGACTCCTCTGTGCTCTTCTATTGCTGACCGCTCCATCTAGTGGAAGATCAGAAGTTACGTTTACCTGTTGGAACCTGGATACTGGATACAAGAGCTTAACATCTAGTTTTGGATTGTACTGGGCCAAAGACTCATTCCGGTAGTGGATGATCAGCTCGACCACAGAGTTGAAAGTTAATGGGTCAGAGAAACCATATTTTCCATCTCGATGAAATATTTTAATGAGTTTGTTATTTCCCCCTTTCCTGGAAGAAAGGAAATGATAAAAGTCTTTAGTATACGCACGGTAAAGACTTGCACAAGAACTACAACTGGTGCCATCAGAGACACCACATGTAACATCCTCCTCACCTTAGTGTAAGTGTGTAGTCCCCATGCATTTTTGTAGATGCATCTCGTACCAAGAAGGTACCATCAGTGGTATCACGAAGTTTCTCGTTTACTTCCTCCCTGAAGCAAAACAACATAAAAATTAATATTTTGGGGAAAAAAAGCCACTGGGTCAGTAATCAATGATGTCATACAACAGTACTGTAAAGCTAGCCTCATGTCTAGACGGGGTCAGGGTTGTTGCAATAGGATATTGCCATTTGCTGCCCAATACACCACAAGAAGACAACTATTTTTAAATATTCACTTGGTCCTGAGGCATTCGGAGCTTGAGGCACTCAAGTACCCTGACACTTAACCCATAAGTGGGTGTTGCATGGCATCCAGAGTGGCTGAACAGAAAGTTCTATATTTACATTATTTCTGAGTAAGTCCATCCATCGCTCATGGTCTACACATGTCCACAGCAATCACCATGTATATTTCTTATAGTAGCAACATCTGCACCTCCTTTAATCTCCCAACAAGTATGTATGTGTATATATGCATATACACACACACATATACATCACAGCTGATACAATCAGGCAGAAAACAAAGGAATTGGCATTACCTTGAGATATCGCCCCAGTACCATTCAGCATCTTGCAGAGACATACTGTGATTAGTACCGTTGTTGGTTACAGCAGTGGTGGATTTGGGAGGTTTTGGAGGCAGTGCTGGAGGAAAAAAAAAAAAAACGTTAATGAAATGGGGTCATCCAATGACGAAAATAAAAGCAAGAAACTGTAACGCGTTGCTAGGCGGAACCTGCCTTCATTGAATTGCAAAGCAGGTGACAACATGGGGGCTCAAACTAGTACTTTCTGAACAAAAGAGGGGGAAAAAAAAAAACACCCACAAAAATAACGTGCTCAAACATCAATCACTCCACCAAGTCAAACTGCTAAAAGCACCAATCTGTGACCCAGATACACCAGGCACTAATCTCTGCATAAAAGACGACATTTTAATCTGTCTCAGTATCATCACAGCAGCTGAACGCAACAAAAAGCACTGGATTTAACCCCTAAAGCCCATGCCTCTATAGTGAGTGCAGGGAACAATAGGCTGCGCTGGAGATCACTGCACAGAACTACACTGACTGCTAACAAAAGAGAGCCAGCGCAGAGGGGGAAAAAAAGTGCAGAGCTGTATATAACAAAGACGTGTATAGAGGAGGAGACGGCAAATGTAAAGCAGGTCTACAGCCGCACAGGCAGG
Organism: Bufo gargarizans; assembly: GCF_014858855.1. Taxonomy (NCBI): domain Eukaryota; kingdom Metazoa; phylum Chordata; class Amphibia; order Anura; family Bufonidae; genus Bufo; species Bufo gargarizans. The sequence goes on from NC_058080.1 coordinate 673,619,180, forward strand.
GGAAATTACCTGGAGCATCCATCTCTATATAAAACATCAAGTCGCCCCCGAAATATGGCTCAGACTTGTCACATTGTGGGACCCCTTCCTCTAGGCTCCACATAGCGTTGCACATTGTAATAACCACTAAGCCCTCCGTGGAAATGGTGTCTTGGAATTCATTTAAAACCTTTAAGGGGCTGCACAGAAACCTATTACATCATCATCAGAGCCGTCCAATCCAACGTACCACTACTGATGGGCCACTCCTGTCTCTCGCACCAACCTTACAACAAGATTGTGCACAGAGGGAAGGTTTGCATTTGACAAGTGTCATAAAAAAAAATAAAAAAAATCACGTAATAAGTTTTTTTTTTTTGTTGCCTGCTGCATCTGATAACGTTACTTGCACAACGTAATTCCCATTTTACGACCGTGTGAAATGGTACGGTCCGTGGCTGGCAGCCTGATGAGCTGATCTCATGCGGCACGTACCATTGACACTTTCCTTTCTTCTCTACAGTGCCGGCACATGACCGTCCAGCAACGTCCCAGCTGCACACAGGCAACGAGGCTCAGAACAGGCACTGAACAGCCGACCCCGCAAGACAAAGGCAGCAGCTTTGATGGGAGCACAGGGCATGCAATATATTCAATATTACTAATCCAACTAGCAAGTAGGATGACAATTTCTAGGTGACCCTACTGCAAACAGGACCCATTACCTCAAAAATTTTATTTTTCAAGTTACAACTTAAGTTCGGAAAACTGGAAACGTCAACACGCTCCTATAAAACATACTTTTTGCATAAAACTAAAGCACTACATCTGCACGTATAATAAAGGATGTGGATGCTTTCTGTATTCTTATAGCCTGCAAAGCTTCAGAGATACCAGGATTCTTGGGATTTTCTCAAGATCTCCTCGAGAAGACGTGTGCTTCACTACAGTCACTTTCTAGAAAGTGTTAAAAGATTGTCACACATACAAGAGCAGGCGAGCGTACATGCCAAACCAGTCTAGCTTGCTGGGAATGTCTAGGTGAAGCAGCACAGGTTAGGGAAGAGACAGGTACGTGATGGACGGAGGCAGAGCGTGACTGTCACTTAACCCTTTCCACCACCTCTCTCTAACAACCACGAGAGAAGACCCTATCCAAAAAGCGCATGCACCGATACACGAAAGAGAGCACACAAAAGGACGGCAGTCAAGAACCCGATGCAACGTACTTACTTAGAATATCATGCATTTTCCTCGGCTTTGACAAAAAGTACCAATCCCAAAAAATAAACATAAAAAAAAGAAAAAAAAAATATAATATATAAAAATCCAAGAAGAAAATCCAAATCAAGCAATTTCCAGGACAAAATAAAAAGTGCTACAGATAATCCCAATTCTTGTCGCTGAAGAAAAGGTCAAGTCCTTAATATCCCATGGGGCGAAGAAGTGTCAGCGCCAGCTCCCCGAGTCGCCACTCTCTGCTCAGAAATCAGACCACAGAGCCAGTGCGGTGGAATCTAGTCCTTCGTTTCCAGTTAATGATTAAAAAGTGAAGGCGATTTCAGTGCAGCACTCGGAGGAGGGGAGAGGGGACGAGTCTCTGGCTTGCACGTCTCTCTGAGATAAAGATCTCAGTTTCATGATTAACTCAAGCAGGTTCAAATATTTGCTGAGCTAGGGATTTGGGGAGGAGAGGGGGGGGAGGAGGGTATAGAAGAGGCTGTCAATCAGCGAGGAAGCTGTCATCAGCTAACAAGTGGCTGGATGCAGGCAGCGCACTGGTTTTAGCTCAGTAACTGAGACTACCATTGTGTGGAGGCTTAAAAATAGCCCCCGTCACTGACTGCACAAGTACAGGGTAGCAGACTTGATCTCTGACAGCCGCCACATTCAGGAAGTGGTTCAGCATAGACGGAAAAAAAAAAAAGTGCAAGGGAACTAGACTACCAAAAAGTACCTCCAAGACAGGCTGACATGTCCATACACATCCCCCCGCCGCCAGCTGTTTAACCCATGCACTGCTGGCGTAGGTCAGCGCCCTGCAAGACAGCCATTCCTGTGTCACAGAAGCTCCGTGACTAATCGGTTTACTGCAGGAGGATAAGTGTGCATTGACCTGCACGTATTCCCCTATCACATGTCAGCCAATCTGTGCATGCTGCAGATTTCGGCTCATGTAACAACTCGTGACGAAAGGCAAATGCTACCAAGTTTAAGCTGCAGTTCCTATCGCCATGTGCAAGGATTATCCCGTTCTGTGGCAGAGCTGCACGCCAGCAGATGGCCTGACTGAACCGCGTGCAGGAGCACAATGCCAAGAACAGTCTACGCTAAACCCAGTTACGACACGTCACAGACCTACAGAAGCAACGGATGTATCCTCATCAATGCATGGAATCCATAAGACGGAAAACAGTATGTGGCGGTGACCAATCTCACCCGTCCTCTTCTATAAAAACATAATTACACTTTAAATTACGCCAAAAGAATTACTTTTAAAAAAAAGATACGTTATTTTCTAAAGCAGTGTCTGACAAAGCGCTCTAGTCTTTATCATGGAGTCTCGAGCTGCACTAAGGGAAGAATTTCACATCTTGCCAGAGAGAACAAAGACTTCACAGAATAAAACTTGTCAGAGGGCTCCCTCTGGTGGTCAAAGCAAAGATGGCCCATTAAAGCTGGCAATGCTGAAATTTGTAACTGCAGTTGAAATAATGGCATTAATAAAACATCTGCTAAACATTAAGAAACATCAGGGGGTGGCATAGAAAGAAGAACTTCTAAAGAACTGTAAGCTCTCACAAACACGGCCCTCACTCCTATTGTCTGAATTATTGACTTTTCAATCTGTAACGTCCACTTAAATTTTTTTGTACATGTTCCCTCTAAATTGTAAAGCGCTGCAGATCATGTTGGCGCCATAGAATTTTTTTAAATTATTATTCTACCAAATTAATAAGGCCTTCGTATTGATGGTAGAAGAGAAGACAAAGACTGGGCAAAAAAAACAAACACGATTGCGTGAAGGCGAAGGAAAGCGTCTAGTGACTTCTGCAACAAGTACTTGAATAAAAGAGGAGAGCTGCTTGCCAACCTCTGCTCAGGGAAAGTGCACTCAAGGACAGATGTATAGATGCTTTACCCTGTGGTACAGCGCGTTTCAGGTCGACACAGAAACTATGTACAGACAGGCCTTGGTTTACAGCTCAAATATAGATGTAAATGATATGGACTAAGAATATATAAGTGCATCTGCTGACTGCCCTCAAGTATGCAGGCACAACACGACCGTGTTATCAAACAGCACGACTATAAACGGACACGCCTCGACACAAAGTTTCCGACAAGACAGAATTCGAGGCACGCCAGGGTCTCCAAAAAAACGCAGAGCCTGAACTATATCCCAGGAGAGCTGTCTGCACCACAGATCACGCCAGGGCAGAAGGGTCTTTATCCACGTAGGACATGCGTGTCAATGTGAGGAGCCCTCTGGTATGTGCTGCCTGTGGTACACCCAGGATGTACATTATCACAGGTTTATCTACAGGACTCTATGCGATTGTCTAGGTTTCCTTCTGCATTTCTTTTTTTTTTTTTTTTTTAACTTCCCTCTGATTGGATCAATTCCGTTTTTGAAAAAAAAAAAAAAAAGTTATGCAAGGGAACACAAAACGCAGACACAGCCATGGAACACATTAGTCCTAGGCCTCATGCACACTGCCTTAGTTTTGTGTGCAATTCTGGCAGATAGTACACCGAGGCTTCTTTCACACTTGCGCTTTTGCCTGATCCAGCAGAGAACAGCAAAAACGCTTCCGTTTCTGATAATACAATCATCTGCATCTGTTCTGAATGGATCCGGTTGTGTTACCTTTAACATTGCCAAGACGGATCAGTCATAAAAACCATTGTTCCGCTTTGCTCTCCGGTATGGGAACGTAACAGAAGGCAATGTATTTTGGAGCACTCCGTTCTTTTCAGTTTTGTCCCCATTGACACTGAATGGGGGTAAAACGGAAGCTTTTTTTTCTCCAGTATTGAGATCCCCTGCCTGATCTCAACACCGGAAAAGTTAGACGCAAGTAGGAAAGTAGCCTGGCCCATTCATTTCTATGAGGCCATGCACACATGCATATTTTTTGAGGATCTGTGGGGTCGTTTCTCAAATTCTAGAACAAATCCTATTCTGGTCAAAAATGTGGACGAGAATAGTCATTTCTATTAAAAGGGAGCAAAAAAATAAATTAAAAAATGCATTAAGCGCATATGGACGGTATCAGTAGTTTGCGGACCCAAATATGGACACGGTCCTGTGCATGAGGCCTTAATAGAGGGTATGGGGACACAGTCAAATATGGGGCATCAGTGCAAGAGTCTCTTAGGCTGCATACTGTATCTCTGATCTTAAAGGGATTGAACTCTAATTTAACATTCACAAATCTGCTGGAAACAGCACTATAACAAGCAAGCTTACTAACCTATTGTAAGGCTATGGTCAAACATGCACGTATGGAACGCAAAATCAGGAGTGGATTAAAAAAAAAAAAAAAAAAAATCTGTCCTTAAAAGGAGACCCAAACCTTTTTTTTACTGAAATCAGGAGGGCGCAGCAGTACTACTCAGAGCCCGTCCATCAGCGTCTTCCATTGAGTAACACTGCCGGCGAACATGCAGGCTACTGATGGACAGGCCTCCATCGCTGGTCATTTTGGGACAGGATCTCACTGCTAACAGTGCACAGAAGCAGGTGTTCCAATGACCACACATTAGTCAGCGGGTGGCAGTGCTGTTTCCAGCAGATTTAAAAATGCTAGCATAAAGTGGTAAAAAGGTAAATTTGTGTCAAATAGGACAATTGTATTGTGGGAGTGATACCTTTACTGAATAACTAGATCTTTTTTGCTTTTTTTTCCCCTACAAAATTATTCATCACCACATAGGTTTGACAGGCTCAGGGTACCTTCACACTAGTGTTTTTTTATTCCAGCAGGCAGTACCGGCAACGGTAAACCGTGTACAAACGGAAAGCCTTGCGTTGAAATACCGGATCAGTCTTATCCGGAATACTGCATCCGGTATTTAAAGATCAAACGCAAAAATAGCTCCTCCTATGTCCCGACGCATGTGCAGACTGGAAAACTGGATCCTGCATTTTCTGGAACACTTGGTACCGGATCCGGCACTAATAAATCTCTATGGAAATTAATGACGGATCCGGAAAGTGCGGTATTGTTCCGGGATTTCGTCCGGAAAAAATACTGTAACATGCTGCGGTATTTTGTCCGGTCAAATACCATACAAGGGACGGTACACATCCTGATGCATAGTGAACGGATTGCTTTCCATTCAGAATGCATTAGAACAAAAGTACCCTAAGGCGGCACCATGCCATTTTTGCTCCACAGCTCTATAATCTTAAAAGGTCGAAGGAGTGCAACAATTAAGTAATAAATCCTTCACATCAGACCAGCCAAGGAGACACCTGGCTAACCACAAAAATTCCTCTGGGCGGGAATTCAGCATCCAGACATTACCCTCCCACACCCTCCTGGAAGGCTCTGAGATCAAGTAAAATCAACCAGAAACAGCTCTAAAAAAAAAACTAAAAAAACTTAACCTACTTACTGTTTATTGCCGACGTTACAAAATTGCATTCGCCCAGTCTGCAGGATTTCTGGGTCACAACTGGCAGGCTGGCATTTGCCATGCAGAAGAGTCTCCCTAAATTAAAGAGGACCTGACAAAACTCCTGACATGTCCGTTTCAATAAATACTTCTATTCTCTATGAAGTAACAATTCTGTAGCTTCCCCTACAAACTAAGTGCTACCGGTTCCCTTGTCAAAGAGGCATGTCTCTACCGTCTGGCACTGTCAGCAGTGGTGCACGGTGTAACAAAACCTCCCCATCGGACACCTAGTTACTTACTTGTTAATTTTTAGGAGGATTGCAAGAGAAAAAAACGCAAAGTTGCAAGTAAAAATGCTCCAGAATGGTTACTTCATGGTCAATACAAGTATGTGCTACATTAGACATGTTGGGAGTTGTGAGGACCTCTTTAAAAGTTCCCACTTCTTCCACACAAGTGGCTGCGCCACACACACACACAATAATCCATCTGGCCTCCTACAGGCACGCCTGTTGACATGGCAGGGTTACTCTCCGTCTGCCTAGGACAGGGATCAGCAACCTCTGGCACCCCAGCTGTTCTGAAACTACAACTCCCAGAATCCTCCTTTCCCTTCTATGGGAGTTACAAGAGTGCATGCTGGGAGGTGTAGTTTCACAGGTTGCTGATCTCTGGCCTAGGATGTAACAAGACACACGCTCGACCAGGTCTGGTGAGCAAGGCGCTTCCAATTATTTCAAAAAGAAGCAGAAGGAGCTTGGGAGGAGTGCCAAATATCACAACGTACCGGTCCATGAACCGCGCAGAGTTCCTTCGTAGAAATAACGCAAACTCCTCCCAATAGTCAAAACCTGAACAAACTGTGCAAAATGCATAAAGTAAAGAGCCTGCTCATGCCTCAAACACAGGTATAGCCTGCATCCAGCCACTGCTCCTGGGTAACCAGTGTCTCTTTACAGCAGATTTTCACCAGAACACACAACCTTAAGCACACCGCAGCAGCCACTCACATTTGGCCGAAAGGGCATGTTAAGTAATAGGGTCAATAAAAAGTAATAGCCACATAAAGTCTGAGAGTGAGCAGAGAAGCGGCTCCATGGTTTACAAGCTCAAAAGGACCCGCATGTTGCAGCTGCTGGCAGATTTTGACGCAGTAACGTAGTCCATGAAAAGAATGGCGCTCACCTGGCGCTGCTTGCTGCTCGTTCCATTCACTGGCAATAAGAACTTCCAGAATCTGAGTGCTGTATTCTGGGCTGTCTGAACTGCAAAATACATTTAAAAAAAAATTAAAGGATTAGCGCCAAAATTCTTTAAAAAAAACAGCAATTAAAAGATCATACAGCCTCTAGTGAGACAGTAAGAAGAAGAATGCACGGTTAAGCCCGCAACCTACCTTCCGAGCTGGTTTCTGAAGAGAAGCGGGCTGAAGATTTCCGACAGTAGCTTTGCATTCAGTAAGTTCTTGCTGGAACTCTGACAAAGTGTAAAGAAATGCTTCAGCATATACTGGAGCGTCAGCCAGTACTGTTGGGGCACATTCGCCGACTGGATGATCTTCCTCAGCAGCTGAGCGTAGTCATCCGAGGTTAAGGATTCTGCAAACAGGTTAATAAAAAAATAAAAAAATTAAATAAAACGTTTAGTCCAAAGAGTCATGCAAGATCCTGAGCACCTCTGGGGTAAAAAAGGATGTTCAACTGAAACTGTAACCACATAATGCTACAGAGCAGACTGTTTAGGAGGAGCGATTGCGAGCAGCAAGTCCCAAGCCATTGGCTGAGGGACGGCACCTCCAGGTCTTGTTCTTGTGTGAAGGTTATCAGATCAATATCCTGTTCTGCAGCATGTGACAGAGAGGTAGGTTTGGGGCTTGACACCAAGACGCCACTACATTTGTGCTGCATGGACTTTGTGAAGAGATAAGCCTCGCAGCCAGCAGCAGGTGTTGAATCCTGCAGAACCTGGAACACCATGTCCTCCCCAAATAAGCGTCATTTGCCAAGCGCTGATAAAAAAAAGGTTAACAATTACCTCTCTCTGCACACAGATACAGAGACCTTCATATTGTTAAACATTACACATTGTCTTCTTTACAGAATTATAGGGTTTAGAAGAAAAAATGCCAACACTGCACAGAAACCGCGACAAAGTAGGGGTCCTCACCTTTCACAGCAGAGAGCATTTCATTGTAGGTGGTGGCTGGAATGACGGGGCTAGGGAGATCTATCAGGTATCTCTTCACAGCATCACCCAGAGCTGGTAAGTCCAAATGTTCAAAATCGGCCGCTGCAGTATCTGGAAAAAGAAAAAAAAAAATATATATAATTTTTAGTGCATCCAATATACATAAACAGAGCTAAAAAAGATCATCACGTCAGCTATCCGACTGCAGGAAAAACTGTGGCTGCTCCTATCTTACTTTTCTATATTCACACACATTGAATATATTTGCAAACTACTACTCCGAGTAAAGCATTGTAAGAGTTAATACTGGGCGCCAACGACCCAAACTACTACTCCGAGTAAAGTATTGTAAGACTTAATACTGGGCGCCAACGACCAAGCAACAAGGTTATGGAAGTAGATTTTAACAAGTCCATGTTTTGCCTGCAAATATTTTGTATAAACAGGCATAGGACTTTTAAGGTGGGGAAGGCCTCAGGCAAGGCAAACAAATGAACGAAAACTGAAGTCTCCAGGAACGAGTGGAGGGAAAAAAAATATATATATATATGAGCGTCAGATTTCTGCATTGTTTTCAACAGAAGAGCAAAAACTTTGGGGGAAAGGGTGTGGGGGGACTTGGAAATCAGACATTAAAGGGCTCAGACACACCAGCGGGTGTGCCTTGTGCCGGTGCTAAAGTTTGCGTACCTGTAGACTTGAGTGGGTGCGCGATCCGCAATATAATAGAACATGTTAATTTCTTTAAAGTGCGGAGGCACGGACCGAAATCCCACGGAAGCACTTTGTAGTGCTTCCGATTAGTGCCTCTGCACCGGAAAAAAAAAAATAGGCAAAGTCCTATCTTCGGTCGTCTCTGGCAGATGTACACCCATTCGAGTCAACGGGTCCGCATCCGCACCACAGAGTACACACGGCCAGTGCCCGTATATTGTGGGCTAGCTATTTACTGAGCGCTTACGCTCGTGTGCATGAGCCCTAAAAATATTTATGGCATAAGCACCTCTGGGATCTGCACCTGTCTCCTACACAGGGGTCCTCCATGTTGCCAGGTGAATTGGCCAATGGCAGCCACATCCAGGCAGAGAGAAAAATGGAGAGGTGACAGCACATGTGCATAGCGCTCACCATTGAACTCGATACGATTCTCCACCTGGATGATGTGGGAAAGGGGTCAGGAGGCCTCTGCTCCAGAGGAGGGACCTGCACCTGTCGGACATTTACAGCATATATCCTGTGGATTTGAGATAAATGTCTAAGATGGGAATACCCCTTTTGAATGCAATTCCCTTTTAAAAGGAAAAAATAAATAAAAATGTTGTATTATATATGTATGCTAAAACCAGACTTTTCTACATGCGCCCAGAAGCAGGCAGCATGGCGGATCAGTCTTGCAGCACTGGTTCGAATCCCACATCTGCATGGAGTTTGTATGTTCTCCAAATGTTTGCGTGGGTTTCCTCCAAAGACATTCTGACAGGGAAAATAGATTGTGAGCTCCACTGGGGACAGTAAGCAATGATAGTGTCTGTAAAGCCCTATAACAACGCTATAGCACTATATAAGTAAGTAAAATACAATGAAGATCCAGAAAAGGAGAGATCTGAGCATATGATTCAGGATTGTGCAGTATCTGGCGCCATCTACTGGCTCAAAATGGAATCATTCAGTAACAACATTTAACTGCCTATGACCGTCATGGACGAGCTGCGTCACACCCTTTTATTAGGTTTACACTGGCAGCACTATTCATTCACGCATGACAGCCTGGCATTTTTAAATAGGTCACACATGTAGTACTTGAAGTTTCCTCTAATTTCCACATAAGACTATGCATTTACTCATTTCATCTATTTAGCATGCTCGTACCATAATCAAGGATCTGACGGAGCTCTGCCACGCTGATGCCACTCTGGGATCGATATAACGTGGTGGATTCCAAGCCTGAAAGAGAGAACAGGATGAGCAATGCAACAGAAACTTACACAGGCAGTACCTTCTAGGCACCATAACAGTAGACCACTTCTCCCTCGTGCATATGACGCAAAACACAGATCCGCAAAATACAAATGATGTCTGTGTTACATTCAATATTTTTGGGAACCCATTGACTTCAGTTGGTCCGTGCACCGCATTTTTCTGCCAAGGATAAGACCGGATATGTTCCCTTTGCAGAACAGACATACGGATGCGGAAAACACGATGATCATCCGTATGTCCGTTCCGCAAAAGGCAGAACATGTCCTGTCCTATCCTTTGCCGCAAAATGTGGTCCATGGACCCACTGAAGTCAGTAGGTCCACAAGGGAAAAAAAAAAACATAATGTGCCCGAGGCCTTACTTAGCGTTTTTTAATGTTTCTTAGGCTTCTTTCAAAGTGGCGTTTTGGCTTTCCGCTTGGGAGATCCCTTCAGGGCTCTCATAAATTGCTCCAAAACAGATCAGTTTTGCCCTAATGCATTCCGAATTGAAAAGGATCCGCTCAGAATGTATCAGTTTGGCTCCGTTCAGTCTCCATTCCGCTTTGGAGGACACCGAAACACTGCTTGCAGCATTTTGGTGTCAGTCTGACGAAACTGAGCCAAACGGATCCGTTTTGACACACAATGCAAGTCAACGGGGTTGGATCCGTTTTCTATGACACAATCTAGCACAATAGAAAACTGATCTGTCCTCCATTGACTTTCAATGACGGATCATCCTTGGCTATGTTAAAGATAATACAAACGGATCCGTTCTGAACGGATGCAGACGGTTGTATTATCTGAATGGATCTGTCTGTGCAGATCCATGACAGGTCCGCACCAAACACGAGTGTGAAAGTAGCCTTAGGCTACATAAGCTTTAATATTTGACAGGGTGTGCAGCCCAAGCAAGTCCCCAGATCTCTGCCATCAGGAGACATGGATTAGACAGGTTTCATACGGTTATATTATGGGCCAACCCTTGCCTCCCCTAGTGGGTCAAACAACCTGAGCTGCACTCACATCAGCACTGGGGCCATTTCTTCCGGCAATATTACAGAACCGGATGGACCCAATTATAGTAAATAGGGTCCATTGGGCACCATTTATGTCCGTTATACGAGGAATCCTGCACCATCGTTATTCTCCTTTTACTGTTCCAGTAACAGAACAGAAAAATAGAAATAATAGCACTGATGTGGACCTGGCCTTAGATAACCAAAGAAGCATATAATCAGTTCATTAGAAGTGTGTGGGCCTCTGTGATCATGTATAGACACTACAATGAAGCTGTACCACAAGCTAGTGACATACCCGACTACATACACGCAGACCAGATACACATCCATTGGGGGTAACACACTGGGCTGCAAATGGAGAAGCCAACTACAGGAAGCAATAAGATGGCGGATGGCTGCAACCTGATGGGTCGCTCATCTTCATGAGCAAGTACCGTAAAGAGTTCTTCCAGCTCAATTAAACCAATGCTCAATGGCCTCATCTCATTGATCACCCCCACCGCTGCCAGGGTCCGTTCTTCCGAAATGGACCAAGGGTCCATTCATACGACCATATTTTTGGTCCACATAAAAAATTTTGTGGACCCGGTAATTTCAAAGGTTCCAGATCCGTATGTCCGATCTGCAACCTCGCGTAAAAAAAAAAAAAAATAGAACATGTCCTTTTCTTGTGCACTCTACTGAAAAGAATAGGCATTTCTAACAGAGAGCGAAACACTCTGATCCACAAAATGCGGAACGCACGTGGCTGGTATCCGTGTTTTGCGGAAACCCAATATGTGGACCGCAAAACGGATACGGTTGCATAAATGCCCCCTGGGGAGGGCAAAGCTGCAGCCAGTCACTGGCTAAGGCTACTTTCACACTAGCGTTCAGAGCGGGTCCGTCTGATGTCTGCACAGACGGATCCGCTGCTATAATGCAGACGTTTGGATCTGCTCAGAACGGATCCGTCTGCATTATAGTTTAAAAACAATTCTAAGTGTGAAAGTAGCCTGAACGGATCCGTCCAGACTTTACATTGAAAGTCAATGGGGGACGGATCCGTTTGAAGATTGAGCCATATTGTGTCATCTTCAAACGGATGCGTCCGCATTGACTTACATTGTAAGTCTGGACGGATCCGCTTGCCTCCGCACGGCCAGGCAGACACCCGAACGCTGCAAGCAGCGTTCAGGTATCCGCCTGCTGAGCGGAGCGGAGGCTGAACGCCGCCAGACTGATGCAGTCTGAGCGGATCCGCGTCCACTCAGAATGCATTAGGGCTGGACGGATGCGTTCGAGGCCGCTTGTGAGCCCCTTCAAACGGAACTCACAAGCGGACACCCGAACGCTAGTGTGAAAGTAGCCTTAGTGGCATTCCCAGCAATTTCCTGCCCTTTCACCAACAGGAGCAAGAAATGGAGAGCAGCAGGGACCCGGGCACATCAGAACGGCAGTGGGTTGGTAAATGTAAGATCCTTTATTATTTTTTACAGCATTACTTTAAGTGCGCTGGGATACCCCTTTAATGACACAAAGTTATATGGATTAGCAGAGAAAGGTGGCGGCGCTGTAGGTACCTTTTCTTTCAATGGTCTCTATGAGCTTGATAAGGACTGCTGGGGCAGTCTCTGGTGGTGAGAACTGTTCCGTCAGATCCAGGAGCATGAAAGCTACAGGAGAGAAAAGAGGGAGAAAAGAAAAAAAGCCATTAGTTCCCAAGCTACGTAGAAACTGGAGAGTTAATGTTTAAACTCTGAGCAAACACTTTATATTTGACATGTCTGAGCAAACCTTACATAAACCAGACCTGGCTGCAGGAGACAAGGCTGTGTCCTCATCTGGATAGCCTCCTGCACCGGGATATCTTTAAACCAAACTGCAGACAATTCAATTCAAAAGAGAGGAGACATACAGCCACACACCACTAGGGAGAGCTAGAGACAACGCTTACGTGCCACATAGGGGAGGCCAGCTCTAAGCAGCGCTGCATTTTAGGGGCAATGTCTCAGCAGGTATGAAGCTAGAAAATGCACACAGATGGCCCTTGTTCAGCAGGATACTTATAATTCTGCTAAAAAAAATTATAATACTGTAATGCTGACAATTCATGAAGTGCTTTTTTTTTCTTTTAAGAAAGTAAGAAGAAAAAAAAAATCTAAAATCTACTTTACACAGTTCACAAAAATACACACGTACAATGTTTTTTAGGGGCAAATATATATATATATACACACACATACCCAAAATAATAAAATTTGCTTAGAATCTGGAAAAAAAAGTCATCTGCTTTCTTAGAAACTCCCATTCATGCCAAAAGTAGAGCACCAGGGCAGCCATTTTTAAAACAGGAAAAAAAAAAATACGTTCCAATCACATCTGCACCGAACACAGCAAAAATTGCTTATTTCGGAAAAGCTTGCTTTAAGCTGGATCCAACTAAAACATATAATGGGGAACAGGAAAAGCTCACGCCCTGCACGCTTCTTAGGTTGAAAAGGTACATTATAAGCAGCGCACAGCTGTGGCAACAAGGGCCGGGGTGCGAAAGTACAGGATTACTCCTCAAGTATTGCTAAAGCCTTCAATGAGCTGCATCACGGCTCGGCCATTACAGGGCTTCACCAGTCTGCATTCATCCGGGGAGGAATGCATAGAAGAGGCTTTCTGTTCGGAAACCTGAAAGAATTTACATATTTTTTTCCCTGCATACTATAAAAGGAGTGCAGCCAAATCATCTAAGTAACAATAAATTAAAAAAAACATCACACAATAGAATTTTTTTTTTTTTAATTAACACCTAGATCAAAAAAGCTGGCCTGCAAGCAAGCGCCTTTCTAAACCTTTACCAAAATATTTCCATATGACTTGCTTGCTTTGTGCTGTAACCCGTTTTAATAACTTTAATAAGGGTAAAGCATCCAAACAGAACAAAACTAAAGCGCCATATAAAAAAAAAAATATATAAAGCATTCATTATACTGACAGAGACAAGAGAACAATTAATCCTCTGCTTACAGGAATTAAACAATAACCCTGCTTAATCCCGTGCAATTTCCAGGCAAGCAGCTACCTCGGACCATATTGCAAGCGTTTAATCTCTCTGTTCTTGTAGACTTGCATAATCAGCAGTGGAGAGAAGGGCAAAGTGCACACACAACTCTGGGGAGGAGGACAGCGTGCAGAGATACTAAACATGGCCACATGATGGATTGCAAATTCCACAGGCAGATATTTCATGAATTTCCAGGAGATGGCAAAATGAGAAGACTTTAACTTTGAAATCGGCCAAGAACAAAAAATAAAATAAAAAATCCAGGCATTGTCCCTCACGCTTTACATACCCTTCACTCCTATGTGGAACGTGGACACTAAGCTCACTCATCTTTCACGTGACATTAGGGACCTATTCGTCCCCCCAGGCCTGAAATGGCTGCTCACAGAGAGCAACAGATGGCAACGGACGACACAGTAGAGATTAATCTACCGCAAGTCTTAAAATGCTGTACAAACTGTGTAGACTCTGCAGGAAAGAAATAAATGCTGATTCAGCAAGGACAACATTTTGGGACCTCCTCCACCCCCCTCCTAAAGCTGGTACAGGCATCTGTTATATTACGACGCCTTCATGAATATGGCGGACGTGTTCATTTTCCAAGTCTCTGACCTGGAATGTGAGCTACTCAAAAATCCCTCCTGTTCCCAGATGAAAAAATGCAAATCTTGGAACGGGGGGGGGGGCGGCAGGATGGTGAATAGCCCCTTTTCATTTTAGGAAGGGAGGCAGGAAATGATAATCGCCGAATTGTGAGGGTTTGGGTAGTCGAGGGTTGAATGAAACTTGAAAAAAAAAAAGGAAGGACATTAAAGATGCAGAAGTCACAGATAATAAGTCCACAGAGCAGGAACTGGAGGCTCTCGTAGCACACACAAGTGATTAAAGCCACCAAAGAAACACAAGCCACGTAGAAGACGTGACAGGACTAGCAGGTTCCTCCATGCAGCACATCCACAACTCGCAGCACACATGTTTTGTACCTGCCACCAGAACTTTTGCTTGCTTGCAGCTCTTCTGAAAGACAGCCTGAAGCTTAGGAGCACCAAACCCCCCTTTCAGAAACTTGGCAACCTTGCTGATCCCTTTGCTACAGTCCTCAATCAGCTTCTCGCTGAGCGCAATCATTTTCAGACGTTTTCTTCAAGCCAGGAAGGTCTGCTCACTGCCCAAGCACCATCTGAAGCTCCTCGCGTCATGGACAAGTGAGAGTGGTAGGATCTCCAGCAGGTAGTACAAGAAGCCTGTCAATGACATGTCACCCACGCAGCATTTTCCATTAAGTCTATTTTTACTTGCATGGAGCCACAGCAAATCAGTTGGCTTCATAGATCAAGATGCCCTCCAATCCCCCGGCTCTTGTCTCCTGGTAACAGAGACAGGTCCGAACAGAGACTCTGGAGCCGACAGCATACCTTACATTTAGAGCGCTGCCAACATAGCTACACAGTGCAAGATGAAACCGGTTCGCAGCTGCACCTTTTGGAGAGGTCTTCAGCAGAAAGAGATATTATAAAGCCAATACCTGGCACAGCAAAGTGGAAACTTATAGCGTCTAGATTTGTCCCAGACACATATACCTGTGCCCAGTCTTTTCTCCTGTAGGAAAGAGGTTCAAAGAATAAGTGTGTGTGTGCAGTGACCTGCATGTAGGGCTAGATACCATCCAAGAAAGACAAGAATGTTCCTCACAGGAGTCTATGCCAGAACAGACAAACCCTACCACCCAACTATTTTCTAAAAATGACTTGCAACTTATTTGGGACGGAGATCCTCCCAATATAAGGAAATCTGACTGCTGCCTGTCAGGGGTTGCCTCCTTGATTTAGATTGACTCTTTCGAGCTTCTCTGATTATGCCTGAATTCTTCATGTTCACAAACACGACACCACCAATTGCGGACACAGCGACGTACAAGGGGCTTAACCGGCTTTCCTAAAAGGTAGCGGCAACACATTCTGCGCAGCGTCTAGCTTCCATATTGCAGAGATTATGGCCAATTCCATAAATCCAACACAAGGGCCGATGAACAGGAAAGTTCATTCGCCCAATCATTTCTAATCAGCCAACAAATGAGCAAACATGCTCGCATGTCAGCTTAATAGATCTTTAACGTGGCCATAAAAATGCTGACCAGTCGACAGCACATCAAAAGGCTGCAAGAAAAATCTTAAGTGTCAATGATCATTCTTGCAGCCTTTGCTCCAGTAATTATCTGGCCGTGTAAGGGTACGGTTACATGGTCAGGTTCTTTCCTGATGCAGTTTTGGAAGCCAAAGCCAGGAGTGAATTAGGAAAAAAACAAAAACAAAAAAAAAAACACCTTTGTATCATCTGTCTTTAAAGGGGTTGTCTGGGTTCAGAGCTGAATCCGGACATATCCACATTTTCACCCAGGCAAGCCCCTCTGATGTAAGCATCGGTGCATTTCATGGGCAAGTATTTTTTTTTTTATATTGGCACACTGCTAGGTGGAGACTTCCGCCTAGCAGTGTTCCTGTGACATCACCAACTCTGATGGGTGGGCTTTAGCGCTGCTCTAGCCGTTTTATAGGACAGCACCAGGCTCACTGCTGGGCAAAAGCCTCTGCCTAGCGGTACTTATGGAGAGCCCGGTACATCACCGGAACGCCATAAAATGCCTTTGCCCTGCGCAACTTGGCGCACAGCAAAGGAGAGCATCAGAGTCTGAAATGCTCCTATGCCAACATCAGGAGGCTGCCTGGGTGAAATTGTGGGTATGCCTGGGTTCAGCTCTGAACCCGGACAACCCATTGAATGGAGCGAGTACTTTTAATTACGCTATGGCGTCAACTGCAAGGGAGACTAAGCGTAGTATCATGAAGTAGCAGTGCTCGCTTGGTGAGCCACCTCTTCATCAAAAAGCTGATCGGTAGGGGTGCCATACCCCTGCTGTTCAGATATTGATGACCTGATGATATTTTATCTCCTTTAATTATCCACTCCCTATTTTGACTTCCAAAACCTCATCAGGAAACTTGACCATGCTGCCATTCCCTAAAGGGTCCTTAAATGAGTGCCCATTGACATGTTATATCTTTGAACTGTGTTCCTTACACTCGTGTACAAGTTCACTGATCCATCAACACGTTTTTAGAGGGTGAGAGGGAGCCCGAGTACCCAGAGGAAGACTCCATGCAGATGTCACCCTAGGTCAGATTTCACATAAATAAAAATGTATTTTTTACGCGATATAATAAGCATCTCAAGTGCTTGTGGAGTAAGGAGTTAATAAGTCTCCCTCCATATGTTTAGTGTGCATTGTGGGAAATATCATCTTGGCATTGCCCTATGTCTACAATCAATCAATAATGATGCAGTCTCAAAGGGCAGAGCAGATTTCTGTGGGCAATTCTTACGTCTGCAGGTTGGTAAGACTATACAGCAAGCAAAACTTTCCACAAAGAGCAGAAATAAAAAAAAAAAAAAGCTTCAATCTCTGCAAAGATCCCACGCATTTCTGTAGCCTGGCACCACACTTGCTCTACATTGGGGCAACTCAGCCATTAGTCAAACAACTACTGTTTTCCTAATTAGTGGCCTGCTTTAAAGAGTCGGTGCAGGTGAATGGTCTTTGAGGTGTTGTACATCACGTCCCGACAGTTCATGCCTCAGTAAACTTGTGAATTATGACCTGTCACCCGCGTTTTATCGGCTATAGAATATACTTCTTAGAAATGGGAGCTATAAATAAGAGAACAGATGGCTTTTGTTGGCTCCAGTCAAAGCAGAGACGCGTTCTGGAAGGAAGCCCCAAGGAATTTAAGCTGAATTGAGTTCTGCTGCCCCCTACATGTCTTTGCTGCTTTAAGCAGCCCACAGTTTTTCTAATAAAATGCTATGTAATACAAGGGGGAAAAAAGCAAAAATAAAATTAGAAAAAAGCAGAATAAAGTCTGGTGGAAAGAGTGCCCCACCAGAGGATACAAGCACTGCTCCATTTCTACATCGGTCATCTTCATACAACACAAGTCTTTCAAGGGTTTAAAATCTTAAATTTATGAGACCAAAATATCTGAAATGATGTTGCACAGGAGAAGTGTCCCACCACATGGCTCTTGTGAAGAACATCATGACCGTGTGGCAATGGCGATAAGGTTAGTCACAGATAAGATAACAGACTTGTCAACGGCTAAATTATAGTAACCTAAATGACTGACATAGATTTTGAAGACACAGTGTAATACTCTACCCATCGTCTACAAAAGGATAGGGTCAGATATACTAGTGGTGGTGCAACAAAGCTACAAGAAAACCCCAATTCCTGCAAGACACTGATAAAGCAGACAAGGACTTAACTGGAAAAAGAACTGTGGTGGGACATGCTATGCTGTCCGCCACTGATCAGGTACATGGGCACTGTATCATGAATCCGTACAACACAAATCTGTGATATGGACACGTGTATGAGGACTATGTTTTAGGCTACTTTCACACTGGCGTTTTGGTTTCCAACGGATCAGTTTTGCCCTTAAGGCATTCTGAATGGAAAAGGATCCTCTTAGTTTGCCTCCGTTCAGTCTCCATTCCGCTCTGGAGGTGTTTGCAGCGTTTTGGTGTCCACCTGACGATGCGGAGGCAAACGGATTCCGCCCTGACACACAATGTAAGTCAATGGGAACGGATCCGTCCTCTATTGACTTTCAATGGTGTTCAAGACGGATCTGTCTTGGCTATGTTACAGATGATACAAACGGATCAGTTCTGAACGGATGCAGACGGTTGTATTATCTGAACGGATTCGTCAATTTTTATGGTTTTTTAGGAACCTTCAACAGTCTCCTCCAGAGCTCGGGGGCGAACCTGTGGCGGTTGGGGATGTGTGAGTATCGAATACATAGTTTTAATTAGAATTTTTTCCTTTTTCTTCCAGGGTTCCAGAGTCTCCACCGGCGAAGATATGGAGTTTGTTTTCCTCCGTATAAACAACAAACTCCTTATCCAGCTGGTGGAGGCGCGTCCCGCTTTATGGGACCACACCGACCGCCACCATGCAGACCATCACCATACACGGCGGCTCTGGAGGCAGGTCTGCGAGTCATTGTTCACTGGCTGAGGGGGATCTCAATGCGGCAGCTCAGAAAGCATATGGTAAGTACAGCAATATGTATTTTTACCTCATGTATAATATAAACCTAAGACCATGCTAATATTGTAATATAATTACTCGTTGGCGGTCAATCCGCAACCGCTTCAAGAGAGATTATAACAAGGAAGTTCAGGTCCAGAGTGGATCTGGAGCAACCTCAAGTCCGCCATATGCGTACAGTGCTGCCTTGAGGTTCTTACAACGGACGCTGGCGCTTAGAAGGTAAATTATATTTTTTTTTTCTCAAAATAAATGTTAAAATGATTTTGCTTTCCTCTCCCTCTGCGTACAAAGGGCTGTCTGAGATAGAGGATCGTTTGGCACCTCTGTTTCATGCAGCCCCCTACGGTCGGAGGGACAATTGTTCTCTACTTATGACAGCAAGGGGCTGTCTGAGACAGAGGATCGTTTAGGCACTCTGTTTCTGGCAGCCCCCTACATTTAGGAGGTAGGCATAGCATACAACCAGGATGCAGTAATACAAGGCCTTTTTTTTTTTCTCTCCACAGAACTGCCAGCAGCTATCGGGCGCCTTACCCAGCTCTTGAAGCTGACGCCACCCCCAGCCCTCCTGTCCCTCATATAAAAGGTTTGGGTCAATGCTGGTCCCCTACTGGGTCCCTCTTTTCAGCATACGCTCTCACATTGGAGACAAAATGTGAGAGCTATGTTGAATAGCAGGAGATCCGGTAGGGGCCATCGGGAGGATTGTGGGAACCTTGTAGAGATAGTTTCCGATGCTCTAGAAGGTTTTGGCGATGAAAGGAGGAGAGCGTTGGATGACTTGGCATGTCAACTCATCCCTCACCAACATTACGTGCAAAGCTTAGTCCCCCGGACGGACCAAATGACTGCGAGCAGGTGCACGAGTTTAAAAATTTGATGGAGAACGGGTCGTGGGAAATTTTGCACCTACCCCCCATCCCACTCTTTTCACCCACCCCCTTTCCGCCATCTATTCTTTTCCCACCACCCTGAGCATGTGTACAATCTTCCATCTTTTTCTTCAACACCTTCTCCTCCTCACTATACCGCTCCAACTTCTTTTCCATCTTCAACACATGCTCTGGAACATTCCAGTTCCAACCCTTCAACCGTCCACGCCCCTCAAATCCCACCTGCATCTTTTCCTGCGGCCCGTCGTTTTTATCCCACCACAGAAGACAGGGGGCTACAGCTGCCGGTTCAAGAATATCCACCCAACAACGCTCCACCTCCCGGTTTCAAAAATTATATATATATTTTATATTCTGAATTATTGTTTATATAATTTCTGTGAATTGTTAAATAAAGTTTTCTTTACTTTACGGTATTTGCTTATTTTATTTCATACTTCACTGTGGCCACTCCAGCTGTGGGGAAAGTAAAACACCCAGCAACAAAACACATTGAGTTTATTATAACGCTTGTAAAATTAAAAAAATAGTTTTCTTGGGAGTTTTATTTTCCCCACGCCTGTAGTGCCAAAGGTAGCAGAATATTTGATGTAACACCATTAATAATGGGCTTTCTTAAAGCTCCATATTGATCATATTCTGGCTGATTGGCACATGAACAAGCAAATGCTTGTTCATTAGCCAATCTGGTGCAAATCCACATGAACCCTTGTGGGAGTCACGGTACATGTGAATCAGCCTCTTCAACAATTTACTAGAGAGCGCAAAATTTATATTTTGCTCTTTAGCACAGATGAAGCCATCACATAAAGTAGCGTCGTTACCACAAGGGACAAGAAAGGAACATGATGCTGTTAAAAGTTGTTGTCCGGGTTCAGAGCCGAAGACGGACCTGCACCCAGCCAAAGAACTCAGCAGTTCAAGCTAGAATGCTCTCCCTTGCCATGCGTAGGATCACGCAGAAAAAGGGCTGACAATAACACACTGCAAAGTGGAGGATTCCGCCAGTGTGTTTGTTTATTTCACAGTCTGTAATGGCCAGGCTTTAGCAATGTCATAGCAGTTTGACACGCTATGGCATGGCTACAGCTGTCCCAATTGTGCAGGTGATGCCACGGGACTCAATGATGGACAAAGCCCTACGACTGGCAGCACTATGGAGAACACACTACGTATACATTTCTCCCAAAAAAATGCCAATACCCGGCAATATTCAGTGTTGTAAATGAGTTCACAATACAGATCTGTCCATGTTCAGCTCTTAACCCGGATACGCCATTTGATAAGGCAGATTATGAGTTGTCGTAAAATATAATATATCACTAGTTTAGCATAACCATTCTTGTTGGTTTATTATAAAAAGTAGAAGAAAGGTGTAATAAAAATCAATTTTTTATTTAGCATTAGAGAAAACATTAAAAACAATTACAAAACATTATCCTGCCAACTCGCTCTGCCCGCATCAGAAAAAGTAATCCGCAAAACTGTCCCTCATTCGGGCGATGGCAACGGTTGAGCAATATGACAAGTTTTGCAGCCTGGTGAGTGTGCAATCAACCTCTTGCGGGTCCAGGCGCAGTGGTTCCTTAAATAAAAGACAAGCCTTGACTACATAGTCTATGGTTTCCACTTTGAGATTAATGGCTTATGTGAGAATACTCCATTTGGCAACTAAAATGCCAAAGGTGCACTCCACCAGTCGTCTAGCTCATGTCAGTCTGTAGTTATACACGCGCTCAAGTAGTGCTCAAGTCACGGCTAGAGTGCGGCTTTATGAGGTTCTCACACATTTGGAACGCCTCTTCCCCTACTACGACAAATGGTATTGGAGGTCCATCAGTACCTGGAAAAGGTCTCGGAGGTGATAATCCAAATTGCTTTTAATACAGGAGGCGTCCCATAGAGTAGTTTTTGAAAGCCATCGAGTCATTTGTCCGTCCATATACTCCAATGTCAACTGCGACAAATCGATAATCAGCATCTGCAATTAAAAGGGGTTGTCCGGGTTCAGAGCTGAACCTGGACAAACCTATTTTCACCCAGGCAGCCCCCCTGACTTGAGCATCGGAGTAGTTCATGCTCCGATGTTCTCCTTTGCGCTGCGCTAAATCGTGCAGGGCAAAGGCTCTTTTGTTTACAATAACACTGCCCGGCGGAGGTAGGACATTTATGTAGGTTATATGTTTGTTTGTCCTCAATCCCGGACAATCCCTTTAAGATAATGGAGAAATATTTCCTACTTCCAGAAGGTTTTACAGTCCTTATATGTTTGCCATCCACAGCTCCTACACAATTAGGGAACTGGCTTGTTTCCATGAACTTGTCTGCTATTTGAAGCCACTGTTCTGTTGTTGGATGTGGTATGAAATCCTCATGCAATACCTCCCACAATGCACGACAAGTATCACGTACTACTCCGGAGAGCGTCGAAATTCGTAATGTAACGATGATAGACTTTCTCCAGTAGCATGAAAGCTTTAACAAAAAAAATATATAAAAAATCTCAATTATATGTACAGCGATAAAAAAAAAAAAAAAAAAAAAAAAATTTATACCTTATTGTCACCATCAGCTGCTCTGCAGGAGAAAAGGCCCTTCTGTAGCGGGTATCCTGTTTTTCAATGAGTGATGAAATGCGCTGCAGCAGCTGGTCATAACTATGAACGGTCATGCACATATAATTGAAAAAAAAATAAAAAATCTGGATTCGCACAAAGCTCCAAATACAGGACTGAAAAAAACGCCTCTGGTCATCCGTTTGGAAGTTATAGGGTGTATTCAATACCGACGTCGTCTTCTTTCTTGGTCACGTCTTCTCCATCTTGCTTCAGGATTAGAAACCTCAATCGCAGACGCAAGTGTGCAGGCAACATGGTTCCAAAATACAATGAGCCTGAAGGGAGGTTTACCTGCTTAAATACACTGTCAAAGTGGGTGGACTCTTTGAGACACACCTTCTTCCTTAAAAAACAGATCCGCTAAACGGAAGCAAACGTAAAGAACGGATCCACTTTACAGGCGGATGTGTTAAATAGTCTCCTGTTTGCATCCGTTTAGAAATTTTTAAGATGCATCCGTTTTAAACGAATCCGTGAAACGCGAGTGTGAAAGTAGCCTTACATATACATTAGTTAAGCTTGATTTCTTGAAGAAAAATAAAATAAATAAATAAATAACTAACTACACACACTTGCACCTTTGCATGGTTCTGTTATTCTTGCTTTGTTTACATGCTGCAGCAAAGCTGTGGGGCTGTAACAACAATGACTGAGCTCTCCCACATGAATATTTGTGGGTGTGAATAATCTGCCCCTCCCCCTGCTTGCTCTGCACATCCTAAATTTACATACAAACACTGTCACATGATCATCTCCTTGTTCACACAGGAAGGAGATCTGCACTACGTACATTACACCCTGCACTACATACATCACACGCAGATCACACGTATGTATGTGGTGCAATATGTAGCTCCACTCTTTTCTGTGCCCAGTCCCTCTCTTACTGCTTTACCTCTGTCTGGCCCTGTCAGTCAAAGCAGAGGAAGAGGGCGCTGGCCACAGAAGGGGTGGAGCCTGAGTGCAACAAGAGCAACAGTGACACCCTCATTGCACCAAAGGCCTAACCTGCATACTATGAAAAGTATAACTCATCAGGAATGGAGCCTCAGATCAACAAAAGGAAAAATTGTGTTTTAATCAGGTGAACCCCAGCTATGTGTCTACGCAAACAGCTGGATAGGGAGGTCGCTGGTGACAGATTCCCTTTAAAATGAATTTTTTCCACAAAATTATACATCGTTCTGCTCAGCTCCTCCTGCTCTACATGATGCTGGCGGAGGAGAACACATGTTCAACATGACAGTTTCCCTTTAAATCAAAAGTACCTAATATTTGGTCCCAGGAGGACATCATAGGAACTAAAGAAATCCACCATGACATTGGGGCAGTCAGTTTGGCATCTACAACCTATCAGTATTTCATATCTTGTCCTGATGAGGAGCAACACACTCGGAACTGCTGTACTACGAGCAGAAATGGCAGAACCTAAGAGGCATACAAAAGTACGCTACGGATGGCTCTACCTATTATTTATGAACAAGAGTTCACCCCTTTTATGGGATTGTGATAAAGTGGTGAATTGCAAATATCTTGCTTTTTGGTTCTTCTGTTTTTGCCTACCAGAAGGATACACAGCACGGTGGCTCAGTGGTTAGAACATCTACATGGAGTTCGTACGTTCTCCCCCTGTTTCCTCCCACACTCCAAAGACATACTGACGGGAAACTTAGGCTACTTTCACACCCGTGTTAGGTGCAGATCCGTCTGGTATCCGCAGACTGATCCGCACCTATAATGCAAATGCTTGTATCCGTTCATAACGGATCCGTTTGCATTACCATTTTGTTCATGATCATGCAAACTGATCCGTTTTGACTTACATTGAAAGTCAATGGGAGGCGGATCCGTTTTCAAATGCACCATATTGTGTCAGTGAAAACGGATCTGTCCTCATTGACTTACATTGTAAGTCAGGACGGATCAGTTTGGCTCCGCATCGTCAGGCGGACATCAAAGCGTTGCAAGCAGCGTTTTGGTGTCCACCTCCAGAGTGGAATGGAGGCAAACTGATGCATTCTGAGCGGATCCTTATCCATTCAGAATGCATCGGGGCTAAACTGATCCGTTCAGGGCTCCCACAAGCGGCCCAAAAGGAATCTCACAAGCGGACCCAGAAACGCCAGTGTGAAAGTAGCCTTAGATTGCGAGCCCCATTGAGGACAATGAGATTCTAATGTCTGTAAAGAGTTGCAAAACATGTCAGCGCTATAGAAGCAGGGTGGATAAAAACAAAAAAAAAAAAAAACAAACGGATACTTGGGATTTAAATCAGATTTTTTTTTTTATATAAAATGCTTTTTGATGAAAATGTATTACCATCTAAAAGGTTATTCCATCATGAAATAAAGATTAGTTTTTTAATTATGTAGAATAAGGCTGTATACGTTTAATAAATTCCATTAATCCATTCACAATGTCAAGCTCTTCTAGAGGTTTTTTATAAGATTATTGGGCAGTTTCTCTGCCTACAAGATATTATCACAGATGCTTGGTTTACTTTTGCAGTTCTCAAAACTGAATTTGACTCAGCAGAGATCACATGCCTCTTCTTCACAGCAAAAATGTTATAACATGAACAGAGTTGAGAAAAAGACCTTAATCCTAACTTCTACAAACCTATGAATGCAGAATCAACCTAATCAAACTAATATGAAAAGTTGTTATTCTAAAAATCTTCATCTACTTGCATATTATAAGTTATACCAGCAAGAATTAGTCTTTATGTAGAAAACTATGATTTAAAATCAAGCCTTACTAAACTAGTGATTTAAATCAAATCCACCCTCAGTAAAAAAATATATATACACACACATACAATAAAATATCTCATCTAGTGAATGTGCCAAAGAAGTTGTTTCTAGCTCTTGGACAATGACTTCTGCAGGCAATACCGGCCTGTGGTATGTGCATGGGTTCTATAGCCGTTCCATACATGCTGGCCTCACATTACATTCGGTGGAAACCTTTTCCAATCTTTCTTTACCTGCTACTGATCTGAAGAGCAGCCCATAGGTGATGACAGAAGATCTGTTCTCTGAAATGCCAACGCTGCAACACAGTACTGCAGCCATGACCAGGGATAAGAGAAGGTGACCCGAGCGCCGGGAAGAAAGCGAAGTCCAAGAAATATAACTGGCCAGCTGACAAACCTCGCCGGGTCAGCTCGGGCTCTCTGGTCAGTGTATTTTTATATTCTGAGTCACCTTATCTATTCTCACAGATTTTCCATCACGTATTGAGAATATTGCATTAAAGTGTCCTAACTGTATTTTCTATAAGACACTGAAGTATTGAGTACTGAAACTTGGTGAGGTGCATAAAGGGGAATCTCCAGACAAACATTTTACCTGGAGACTGGCCAATCACCCCACCTACCAAATCAGAGAATTCATCTGTCGCTTGCTTAACCCTTTGAAATAAAACAATTTACTGGTAACCTAAAAATCCAAGGAGAATTTAGGCTGTCCATAAGAGTACCCACTTTGCAATCAAGACGAGTCAAGCCATGGTAGAAAGATAGTTTAACTATTCCAATTCTCTTAAGTTAATTTTTGAACTTTGTTTTGGGGCACCCAGCATTGCGCTGAAGACCCTCCTTAATGGGTCTGCAATCCGCATGTTGCGGGCCAAGAAAGGACATGTCCTATCTTTGCGGTGCGACCACACAGAGACCTGGAAGCGCACAAGGACACTGCGTTAACGTTAAAAAAAATTCATTTTTTAACTAAAGCACAACCTAACACTAAAATTAGTCATTTATTTTGTTCACTTATATAGCGCTGATTTATTCCACCGCGCTTTACAGACGTTATCACTCGCCGTCTCCAGTGGAGCCCACAGTCTAAGATCCCGATCAGTAGGTCTTTGGAGTGTGGGAGGAAATGCACGCAAACACACGGGGAACGTACGAAAGTCATGCAGATGTCTTTGGTCAGATTCATAGGCAGGACCCCAGCGCTGGAAGCCACCAGTGCTAACCTCTGATCCACCTACTCAATATGCAGTATTCTTTTTGAACAACAACAACACAAAAACTAACTTAGAATTGTAACAAATACGAAAAAAAATTATAATAATAATTTAAAAAAAAAACTCTTTAAAAGGGGTATTCCAGTTATGTAGTTAGCCCCAATCCACAGAATAGTTATAACAATATGATCGGTGGCGCCCTACCCGCTACCCCAGTGATGGTGAACCTTTTAGAGGCAGAGTGCCCAAGCTGCATCCCAAACCCAAACTTATTTATCGCAAAGTGCCAACACTGCAATATAACCTGAATACTACAGTCCAATATAGTATATCTTCCATGTACTTTATCATTTAGTTATAATATCCTACCTTCATTCAATGCGCTGCCTGTGCCGTTCATAGCACGCCCTGCACGGATGAATGGCAGGAACAGTCTAAGACATATTGGTACACCACCGATTTTTTCCAGGGTGCGGGTGCCCACAGAGAGGGCTCCGAGTGCCACCTCTGGCACCTTTGCCATAGGTTCGCCACCACTGCCCTAGCCCGTGGAGCCCCCTGAAAATGAGCGGAGCAGCCGGTCCAGAGTGTGCACAGCAGTCCATTCATTTCTGTGGGGGTTCCAGAGACGGCAGAATACAGAGCTCTCATAGAAAGCAATGGAGCAGATGCACGCATGCCTGTCTGTTCATTTCAGGGGGCTCCACAGAATAAGAGGTTCCTGTGATAGTGATCGGTAAGGGTCCGCCTGCTGGGATCCAATAGTTAACCATTATCCTGTGGATAGGGGATGATTTTGCATAACCGGAATAGCTCCCCTTGTGCTCCTCATGATAATCCATGAAATATGTAACTGTATAGGAGAATCATCTACCAGCATAGACACTATGATTGCTCAACTTGTCACACTGCAACCCAGACAATAGCGGACTGGCTGTCCCTTAGCAGACACCTCAGACAATAGGATTAGGGAATGGCCGGCGGCAGAGCAGAAGGCTGCTTTTCAATGTCACACAAACTCAGAACAAACCGTCCCATGTGCCTGTCCGTAGCAGATAAGGACGACAAGATACTGGATATCTGGGGCGTACAGCCGCCTGTTGCCACATGGAGCAACAATACACGTGGTTTCCAGTTATGTAAACTGCACAAAGGAGTGGGCAAGGGGGGGGGGGGAACCTGCTCGCTCATAAAACAGAGGGGCGCGCGTTCAAAATCTCACTTTTAGCCATGCAGAGTATTGGAATGCAGGCGTAGAGGTGAAATCATTGTGGCCATTAAGAGCTTGCCAAGGACACTAATGGTGACGGCTTCGTTTTCCACCATCACTGGATCTGGAAATAAACTCGGGACATATTTTACTACTGAAGCACTATCATCTCGAGCCCAGAACAACAAATTGAAACCATATTGGATTCTGCTTTTTCCCTGTGAATTTTACAGCCCACCCCCACCCTTGTAAGAGGCGGAATACTGCCCCAGTTTTCGTAGGGAGAAGCGTTCAGTTTTCTCTGGCATTCCGTAATGTCGCCAATAGACATGTTTTTTTTTATTTTATTTTTTTATCTTTAAAGTAAAAAAAATAATAATCCTACTTGCCAACTTAAACAGCAGTCTCCTCAGGCGATCAAATAATGAAAGGCACATGTACTCGCTTGCACGAATCTGACAGATGAGAACTTCATAAACTCAGCTAAACTGTTGCACAATCCTGCTCTGGGAAAGGGGGGGCGGGGGTTGGGCGGAGATTGGGAACCGCCATTGTACAGACTAAAAGTAGCACCGGTATGCATAGGGGAAAAGGGAGGCAAGAAACGCACTTTATACTGGAATACCAGACTGTCCTCTAGCCTCTGCGCTGACTGATTTGCTAAATCCTTTCCATGGAGGTTAATCCTATAGGCTTAACGTTTTATGCGAGACAGTTGCTAAACTGGATGAGGGCTGTATACGCCCTCCTGTGATCCGATATTGCCATCTATATGAACCCAGGATCATATGTCCAGCTCCGGGAGCATATCGGCCTGGTTTTACCGGTTGAGCCCTATCACATAACCTGAAGACCGGTTCCTGCTACATACCAAGTATATCTTAAAGGGGTTGTGGAGGATCTTAATACTGATGGCCTATCAGGACAGGTCATCAACATCTGATCGGTGGGGGTCTGACTCCTGACACCTATGACAATCAGCTGTTTGAAGAGGGCGCAGCGCCAATGAAGTCACCTTGATTGGTCATATGGCCTAGGCACAGCAATACAGAGCACAGGCACAATGTACAGCGCTGCGCTTTGTATACTGTGAGTAAGCTACAGAACTCACCAAAGCACCGCAGCCTCTTCAAACAGCTGAGCGGCGGAGGGGTGCCGGGAGCCGAACACCCAGCAATCAGATATGGATGACTTATCCTGAGGGCAGGCCATCAATATAAAATTCCAGGTAACCCCTTTAACGGGGTCAGCTGAATGCAGTATAAAATGCGATGGAAACAGGAATATGCAGAACTTATATCAGAAATGAAGCCATGCCCACCTGACACCACGCTGCTCTCGTCCCGAAAATGGCCAGAGGAGAGTCATGTGACTAGACACGTCCATCAGCAACCAAATGAAACACACCACACAAATGAAAGCTTGGTGTTGAGATGAGCAAATCATTTCAACCTGAAACACACACAATGTATTTCAATGGAGGTTGTCGATGGACAGGTCATACCGCGTGACCCTCAATCACTGGCCACTTTCAGCCCAGAAGACAAAGCTTGGCTAGCAAAGGAGTGCAGCTTTAAAGTAAGTTCTATATATTCCCGTTTGTAACAATTCTATAGAAAGCAGTCACCTGTGGTTCCAGAGGTTGGACTCTCCTACCCGATCATAAAGTGATAGTAATAGGCCATCACTTTGTAAGATGAGAATATCACTTTAAGAGATATTATCACACAATGCCTGCAGCACAGAACTTCCTGACCACTGGTGGTAAGAAGGGGGGTACTCTCACCACCGACTATTATTAACATCTCCAAGAAAAATCTACAGAAAGCCACTTCCGTTGTTTGAGGGGAAAAAAAGTGTAGATTGCAAATTTTTCCCCACAGAAATGAGTAAAAATGTAGCGAACAGCAAGAACCACCATCTAATGAAATCATACTGAGAGGGGTCTCCTGTACTAGACAAATTCTATTACTTTCTTCTGTACAATACAAAAAGGTCTTTTCCCATTTGAACAACCCCTACAAGATCTCACGCGTCACCCAAGACAGTACTTTGACGTTAGCAGAAGGTTTGAAAATTTCCCATGGAAAATTAAATTTAAAAGGACCAGGATTGGTTCCAGGAAATTAAAGCATGCACTGTGATCTGTCTTGTTAATGGACAGAAGTGGAAACATACTAGTTTAAAGCAAAAATGATAAAAATCTAAAACGTAGGGAAGTCTTCGTTCCCTGCTGGAAAATTAGATAGCGAAGGGGCCTGTAGGAGGGACAGGAAAGGGCGCTCGTCAGCTTCGGGATACTGTTCTCTTCTGCTGTACCTGGAAATGCATGGCAGAAAATCACCAGCAGTAAGAGCAGGAGGACCCTGTCCAGAACCACGTGTAAGGGCGGTGGGAACTTGTGCACAGGCGGGTGGTATGTACAGTACTCACTTCTCGCCACACACGCCTTACAGAGTGCATGTAGCACTTTTATAGTTTGGAGCTACACTTCTGATGCAGATAGTGTGGCTGACCACAACGTATAGAACAATGACGTCAACACATTGCAGGTTTTACAAGAGCAAGTAAACCACAGCCGAAAGGGTACAAAATTCTAACATGTTAGGAAAAACAAAAACACCAGAGCCTAAATACGGCAATGTCACAGCACCGGCGATACGGGAGGGTCTACTAGTTTGGGGGGGGGGGGGGGGGGGGGTCAGGCATTGCCATGAAAGTTGCTACATTCCTCTTCCAACTTCAAAGATGACCACTTCATAGCTCAATGTATCCATTAAAGAGGTTCCTTGGGACTTTTGATATTGATGGTGGGGGATTCGACACCCAGCACCCTCTGCTAATCAGTTGCCTTAAATTGTTAACTAGACACAGCAGCATTCTTTTTGAAGCCACTGTTCCTGGAACTGCAGCTCAGAACCATTCACTCAAATGAGACTGAACTGCTTTACCTGACACAGCAATGTGGGAGAGGGAGCACCACTCAGCCAGCGGGAGGAGAGTCAAAACCCCACTGATCTCCTTCTGATGGCCTAACTGTTTTTTTTTTTTTTTTAAATCAAATTCCAGACAATCTTTTAAAATCCAGGTACTCAGCAGAGTGCAGCCTCAGGATGTGCGTACACCACTGAATTTTAGACACGTGTACTTGTGTTGAGGCATCTCAGACATCCCAAGCATGCAACTATGCTAGAACACCTTATTCCTCTGTATTCAACGCCATGCGCTCTGCCGGTAGCCCCAGTCTGTCTTGATAATGCACCAGCACTCCCACACCCAGGATTCCCCCAACACAAATTGCCAAATCCAGCCAAAAAATAATAAAAAATAAACGATTAAAAAAGGAGTTTATAGTTTAATTTTAAGTTTTCCAAAGTAAAATGGCAAAGCCGTCTACATAATCCTAAGACCGACGACCTTCCAATATGTCCTATGCTGGACATCTTTTCTGGCCAGCTTAGTGCATTCCCATGTAGCACCATCATGCTAACAGGTCTTGGAGCATGACTACCTTGGCGTCATTCTCACGTATGGCGTGTATATGAAACTTGATTCATTTGGGCAACGGACAGTCGTTTCTGGGGACTGCTAAGCTAGGCAGCTGTAACGCAGGGACACACGTCTCGGCTGGTGGATTGAAGCCAGTGGATTCCAAAAGATTGCAGCTCAGATCTGCTAGGTTCATTAAATAAAATGGAGCCAAATTTCAAAGCATATCCGCGCCAAGGACAAATGGCTGGAGAACAGGGGCTTGATCAATCCGGTTTATAGAGAATTATAATATGGTCAGGTATCTGGCATTGGCTCCTCGTGACCCTACAAATGGAAGCTGTAAATCAGGTCTCTCCATACAGAGGCGCTGAAGACTTCTTCTTTCCTCTGCAGCCATCTGGTTTTGGAATGCACCAGCAGTTAAAACATACAAGTCTGCTATGGGGGGGAAGGGAACGACACGGCAAGCAAATGTACGATACAAATGGTACTTTAACCACGCTTTATTAAGCGACTTGCAGAAAACAGGCTTGTGCCTTCAATAACGCCAGACAATGACTCTTAAGACTCGCTCCCATCAATAGAAAGATATTCTTGTCCACTATGGCAATATGGATAATAGGACGTGCTCCATAATTCGCAGAACGGAAAAACGGGTCCGCAAAAAACACTAATGTGTTCATAGCCCCATTGAAAAGAATGGACCAGTACGCCATCTGCAAAAAAAGACGGACGAAAAATATGGCTGTGTGCAAGAAACCGTACAGTAGAGTACAGAGCAATACCATAGATCATGATAGGAGTTGTAGTTTCACAAGAGCATGCTCTACAAATTCCATCCTAATGGTCTGATCACTTAGAACTGATATGAAATGATTCATGGGGGACGAGAAGCCTCATTAGCACCCTTAAAGGGAACACGACTCTGCCAACTAAGTGCGACTGACACAAATGACGGTATAATGCTGCAGTGACAGCAGCAGACAATAGGCGGTATTCTTCTACAAGAGCAGGCATGCCCAGCCGGGCTAGTAAAACACTAGTGACAAGCCCACAAGCTATTCTAGTGTGGAAAAGCAAGACAGAATTCACTACTTGCTGGAGACTAGGCTAGAAATTCTGGTGTGGTTTCCATAAGGGGGGGGGGGGGGGGGGGGGGGGTTAGAGTCTTCAGTATAGCACAAGAGGCAATACATTTGCATACCCTTGGGGAGACGAACTCCCAGACACTGTCAAGTGTTCAGGCTCACTGGAGAGACAATACCCTTGGTGAACAGGGGAAGCATTTTTTCAATGTTGTTTCATCTCTAAATGCAAGGAACATGCAAAATCCAGAGTTGCAACGGGACAAGATTTATATATATATATATATATATATATACATACACACACACGTGACGGTAAAAAGTCCTGCAATCAGCTATGGAGGACAGCAAACGTCTAGTCAATGGACCAAGCAATGACAAGTGGGCCTGAAGACCAGCTGGGGAGGTGGGCTTTGACTGAAAAACCTGCAGTAAAATCTGTCTCAAAATCTCCTCCCAAAAACTCTGTATGAACCTAGCTTTATAGGGCGCCCAGTCAGATGAAGGCTGACCATGTACCTAGAGAGTAAAGCAGGCCAGACATGCCACATACATGTCACCGAACCTGCCAACCATGTGATATGGATGGGGGCCTCTTGACTATCCCCTAAGATTAGGGGTCGGACAGTTGGATTTCAACATGTCCATCCCAATTGTTCTTGGAGTGGAAGGGGGGGGGGGGGGGTCTGTCAGTGGCTAATACTCCTATCCCTGTCCAGGACACATGCATGCTCAGCTGAGCGTAGGGAATAGCTTCACCAGAACGGCCTGTTCAGCAGATCTCGTCATGAGAAACCATTTTCCTCAGACATTGCAGCCCGCACTAAAGGCCTTCATAAATGCACATAATCACTTTAAAAGGTAACCTTGTAAAACACAGTTCTCTCTATATACCTGTAAGAAACATGATCAAATGAAATTAGGAAAATTATAGATTTAACTTCAGAAGGCAAGCAGCCTAGTCATGATGAGGCAGCGCTAAACAAAAGCATAAACGCCTGCAATTTCCCTTCAGTCATTTCACTGGGATCAGAATGATGGAATCAGGGATATCTGCCTTTACTTACAATTAAAACAATACTAAGCTTTTCTCCATGAGAACATTCAAGCTATATGTGGGGGAGGGGTTGGGTGAAGATATTTCTATATTTTAGCATTGCAAATTATGTCACTGATGGACAGAGGAGACTGCATAACCGAGTGGCTGCCCAATATAATAAAGTGAGCAAGGTTCATACCTCCCCAGGTGGGGATCCAGATATGCCTCACCAAGCTCAAGAAAGGCCTGAAAGGTCACCATGTCATAGACCCTTAGAGGGGCAGCTGCATGGTGAGCTGAAAGAAGGACGCGGCACTCACAGGAGCACTGCGGCCTCCTCAAAGCAGCTGATCGGAGGGGGTTCCGGGTGTCTGACCCCCAGCGATCAGATACTGATGACCTATCATCTGTCGGGGAGAATCAGGAGGCCCATATACATATTCGATTGTCCATCAGTCCAACCAAAAACAGATTAATGCATAGGAGGGGGGCCTTAGGAGCCACTTTGTTAACTATACTAGTTTTCATTGTTGGACCACAAAAAATAAAAAATAAAAATATGACCCAATAGGAGGTTGTTGGGATATGTCTAAGCGGACTGGCTAAATAGCTCCTTCCAAGGGTCCAGCAATGGTGATAGTCTCATGTAATATGACAATATTATTTAACAGGGTTGTACAAATCTGTAACATTGGGCACCAGGTCTACCATAGGCCCATATTGTACCGTCAAACCGTATACATGGAGGCATGGTTAGGTTCACATCTACATCATAGGCTCTATTAGGAGAAAATTTCCAGGAAAAAAAAAAAAATCTAGAACGGCAGAACTGAAGGACCATATGATGAAACTCAATGGGATCTGGTGCTAGACCAGTTGTGTCACCATTGCACTGGTATTTTTGTTTTTATGGTAATGGAACAGAGCAACAGTAATGCAAATGCAACCATATGGAGATATTTTCCCATAGAAGGGAGAAAGTGTAAAAACGGATGAGCAAAAAAATGGGGTACTTGCAAGTTTACATGTAAAATGTATGCATTGATGTAGGTCTGTGAAGACATCTCTAGCTTTGATGTAGTGCTGCACATTACATAACGGTTCTTGAAAATGAATGTTGATCAGAATCAGATGACTGAATAGATTGCTAATTGGTGCAAACGACCTCACGCGGGCAGATAAGACATCATGCACCAATTACAGATCTGCGTCACCACTTACACTAATACAGGACTTGCACATTTCTCTGGAAGCCTCTATTACCATAAAGCCTATCATTTACACGTGCCATGAAGAGTCAGGGCCATTCCTAAGGAGAAATGACTCAGATCTTCTCTAAACAAATACTATACATTGAGCCTATGGATTCAAGCCAAAGCCAGACCAGCAGATGTGATTGATTCCTTGACCACCTGTAACCACCGACATCTGGTTTGGTTTTGCATGGAGGTCAATATAGAAGTCACTGTGCTAAAACCTGGAGAATGGAGATTGTGGTTGGAACATTCCTGCTGCAGAACCAACATACTACAAATGCATTTTCCAGCCGGCCACTCTCAACAATTCTCTATTGGTCACGGTTTTGCCATATAATCTTCTTAAGTTTAATTACATTTTGAAAGACTTTGTAATGTAGTTCAGAACCAAGAAAGTCCACCTTCAGGGGGTGCACCTACTTCCCATAGAAGTCGTGGCAATGATCCAGAATTAGCAACTCCAAAAGCTCTTCAGCAAACGAGACAATGGTAATTTCTACACTTCGCATTGACCCAGGTGCTCTTAACCACTTTATTTTTAAAAGTAGACACTTCACAGTCAGAAGAACCGGCTACAGTATGTGTAATGTGTAGAAGGTCAACACTTTCCACACATAGTAACACACAATTTCTCCCGGGAAGACACAAGGCACTTGTCAGGAATGCTGTAGGCATCTCAGGCCACTGTCTACGGTATAACAATACACTGATGAAGGGTCTGGAATGGGATCACTTTCACAGCGCTGTTACATTCGATTCCAAACAAAGTCTTGTTTCTTCAGTGCTAAGACTTTGGTCAATATTTCAGTATTTATAGTGGTGGCAATGAATGCCTTTCATCGCTGGGTTGTGCCATTTGGACGCTCTGCACACTGGTTGCCATTTTACAAGACAAAAAAAGATCGGCTTATCTCAGGTTTGCTTTTATGGAGAATGACGCAGCGGACACTGTTCTAGTAGTCTACAGCAGGCATGCTCAACCTGCAGCCCTCCAGCTGTTGCAAAACTACACCTCCCAGCCTGCCCGAACAGCTTACAGCTATCAGCCTACAGCAGGGCATTGTAGGAGTTGTAGTTTTACAACAGCTGGGAGGGCCGCAGGTTGAGCATGCCTGGTCTACAGCAAGAAAAACTGACAAAATAGAATGATGAGGGTCGACTGTGTTAGTTTGGGCACTATGGGGCAGATTTATTAGGGCTGGTGTTTTTACACAACAGCCTAAGGCTAATTTCACACTAGCGTTTAAGTTTCCCGGTATTGAGATCCATCATAAGGGCTCAATACCGAAAAAAAAAAAAAATGCTTCAGTTTTGTCCCCATTCATTATCAAGGGGACAAAACTAAATTTAAAAGAACGGAATGCACCAAAATGCATGCAGTTCCGATTAGTTGCGTTCCCAGACCAGAGAGCAAATCGCAACGTGTTGTAATTTGCTTTTCGTCCTGGGAAACTGATCAAGACGGCATGACCCCCAATGCAAGACAATGGGGATGGATCTGTTTTCTCTGCCACAATCTGACAATAGAAAACGGATCCGCCCCCCACTGACTTTAAATGGAGTTAATGACTGATCCGTCTTGGCTATGTTAAAGATAATACAACCGTTCATAACGGATGCAGACGGTTGTATTATCAGTAATGGAAGCGTTTTTTGCTCAACCCTGCCGGATCCAGCAAAAACGCTGGTGTGAAAGTAGCCTTAACAAATGCCCTGGATTAGGACGCAGCAAATTCATTAAGAGATGCAAGCCACTGGATTCTTTTTCCCTTTTGTGTAATTGTATTAGCAACGTTGTCATAAGAGACTCTCTGCAATACCAGACAAAGTCCATGAACAAGGGTGGAGCCGTTTCTGCCATACAACCTCACATAAGGTCCCTTTACACAGGACTACTATTGGGCAGATTATCCAGAATACATGTTCGTTCGCACATTCATTGGGTGAAATTATTATTTTTGCTGAAACCAAATATAATCCTTTCTGGGCAGTTCTTCTGTTTTAAATTTCCTGCTGAGAAACAACATCTGTATGGAGACGAGCTAGGGCGGTCGCGATTGTTCCTCCCCATACAATGGAGGGGATTGCTGCATGTAAATGCCACTCTCACCTCCTCTGACCAGCAGGCAATTATCGGTCAGGAATGGTTCCTTCCCGTTCATTGCCTGAATGTAAATGCTTTGATACACCCCACCCAGCACTCTCATTCGGACACCTCCCAGGTCCCTCGCCAGAAGACGTAACTTCTCGCTCAATCACTGGCTGCAATTGAGACTAGTGTTGGCGTACAATCTTCGGCATATCCAAGAATTCCGTTATGGAGTCCATAAGTTATGGTAGCGGCATACATAACAGAATTCTTAGATAACCCGAACCTTGTACGCCGAACTTGAAAACAGAAGTTCGCTCATCCCAGTTGTGACCAACCTCAGTCAGCGCTCATCAATTTTGCTTTTAGAGGGACCGAAATGTAGAGATTGTTAAGGGACTCGGGAAGCATCCGATTGAGAGTGGCAGGGAATCTATCAGCCGGAGACCTCCTTTAATGCTAATCAAGGACTGGCACAGACTGAAGGAAATCCGTTCCATCGGTTGAAATAGTTTTCAGACACTAGTCAATGGCGATAACGTTGCAAATTAGTTCTCAAGTAAATAAGTGTAGAAAAATCCAATTCAATCTAAAAACTAAACCAGGAAAACAGTCTTTTCTAAAAAAAGCTGCTATACTGAAGTCGCCTTGCATCATCCCCTGTGCCGTCTCTCGATCATCGATTTTCTGACTGTGTAAAGCCGGAGTGCACCAGCTCAGACAGGCTCCTTCTGGTATCAGATTACCATGCAGCCAGCCGTGTAACCCTACAACCAGTGCAGACCTCTGCGTGCTGGGAGTGAACAGGAGGATTAGACTCCACATAGCCCCGAACACAATAGAGGGGCTATAACTCTCCTCCAATATCAGTTTTGCCATATTCTGATCTGTCAAAAGAACAGAAAAAAATAAAAATGTATCCTTTATTTTGAGCATCCATTTCACACCAGTTTTTTGCACAAAGGACTTTTTCCTTCTGTGTAAAATAATGGACCTCTGGCAGAACTTACAAAAAAACGGATGCAAAATGAACACAGCGGAGGCGCAAAATATTTTTCTGCTCTTCTGACAGATACGAAAACCAGAGAAACAGAAGAGTGATGTGAACGCTGCCTAATCTGTGGATATAATAATGGACAAAAGCCACTTCCATGAAGACAGAAGTTCCTGTCAAGTCGCTGCAAAGGTGTTCGTCTTGTGCATAGGAAACCAAAGCAGTTTTTGCAGACTCAGCGCTGAGGCCGGACAGCACCCGTCACCTTGCTTCATTTAGAGGATGCTGAATTATCCTGGCAAGTTATTCGTATGGGAAGTCATCTTTGTCCCCACAGAAAAATCAATGGAAGAGCCTCATAACTGAATGTCAAATTTCTCATCGACTTCTAGGTCACGGAAATTTCATTTATTTTTTATTTTATTTTTTTGGATCGCATGAAGGTTGCATTGTGTTGCTGGCTGATGCAATGCAGAAGTACGGAGTTGCGGATGTAGCAAATTCTAAAATCCTCCGGTCATAATAAAAATAAAAAAAATCCCTAACCAGGGATTAAAAATGTTAAAATCCACGCAAGCAGAAGCTTCAGATCTGGAGGGTGTCCCCCTACAGACACTGTCCAGCCTGTGCCAACAGTGCAGGTACACACCTTTTTGACCATGGGAATGGCAACACCCAGTTGTTAATTTATTTATAAAATTTCCACAAAGGAAAGACAACACTGCTCCAGCATTCAAGTATTTTCTAAGGCCAGGTTCTCGTATACGAATTCCAGATGTGTGCTCCGGCCCAACCATGGGTTTAATGACAGCCTCAGAGCCCCACGAGTGGCGGCGACAGGTGCCCTTTACTATGCAGAGCGATCCCTCATTTTCGGTATAGCGATGCACTCCCTTCACAGGAAGCAGACACGGGTGAATCCATCTAACGGTCGTTTCTCATCCCCAATGCTTACTCAAGGATGACTCACGGGTCTGCATCCTGCGTAATAACTACACTGAAATAGTGGATCGCTGCCCATAGTTAATAGTAAGAGCGGTGGATTAAATCTTCCTTTATACTGTCATGTCTAGTAGTAAGTGCAAGCATCCCCCAATGTGATAGCGTGTGCAAAAACCTGTCCCCCACCTTCCCATATATATGAGATTCATAACTCCCTGCAATGCATTGACCTTGATGAACATAACATTGCCTCTGGTTGTGGAGAGACTACTACTCCCATTATGCCCCGACAACTAGCAAAAGGCCTTTGCAACAGCAAGAGCCAGAGGCTGACAAAAACGAATACACATAGTGAGCCTATGAAGGCTCTACGTTCAATTCGATAAGGGCTCATGCACACGACCGCATTTGTTTTCCAGTACGCAAATTGCCAATTCTGGCTGCACCCCCCAAAACTCTACTAGAATGCCCTATTTCTGTCCCCAAACGGACAATAGGACACGTTCTATGTTTTTTGCAGGGCCACGGACCGGACATACTGATGCGAACAGCACACAGGGTGCAGTCAGCATCTTTTGAGGCCCTATCGAAATAAATAGATCCGCAAAAATACGCGGACCGAAACTACAGACGTGTGCACAAGAAACTGCAACATTCCAGTATATAAACCAAAGCCTACAAGACGGACTTTGAGGAACGGTCAATGTGTCACCTGGCAATGGGTGCGCGGCCAAAGACTACAATGATGCAACCGCTGCTTCTGCAGTTCCGGTAGACTTAGAGGCTGCCATACTCTTCCAAGCAGCAACTCATTAGCCTAACCAAACATCCCCGCAATAAGACACTGCTTGTGTGCCAAGTATGATATCATAGTCTGTGCCGAGATTATTGGAGATTAAGTGTCAGGAATGAAACCTCATTGAGCAATGTGAAATTCAGGTGAGGACTGCAGGTTAGGACTAGTCTTCTCACAGGGACCACTTGAGAGAAGAGGTGCTGGGTGACTTGCAAGTACAACCCATACACGGGCAGGTCTTGTATGTAGAAACCATATGGGTTACCAGGAGAACAATCATGTAAACTCGTGTCCCATTAGCTGTTATCCCCATTAACGCCTGTTAAGGGCTCACTGGAGATTTGGCAGAGGAGGTAATCAGCCTTTAAGGGGGATATCGCACGGCTTCATTACTGCCAATTTACAAGAGGACACTTACAGAGGAGTAATCCAGGAGGCAAGACACAGTGAAATGGGCAGCTAATAGGACGACAGCTCTGGGATCGTGTCACATGGGCTCGTCATGCCCAGGTAATAGAATGACATAATTCAAGATGACCGTGCCACTGAACGGTGAGCTACAAAACCGATATACAGTATTTTTTGGACTATAACTCATTTTTTCAGCAGTTTTAATTAGTAGAAGATAGAGATTGTCAGGGCCAGGGAGCTGTCAGGAGGGAGCTTCGTCTGCTTATCCTACAAATCATTTTGTAGAAATAGAGTCGCTCGTCCGTCTCTAAGCTTGACCCATGACGATCCTCTGACCGCCAGACTGGCTTCAGACTAAAAACAGACTTGTCATGGTAGAAGAACCCCTTTAAGTAAGGCCTCATGCACATGACCGTTGTGTGCATCCGTGGCCGTTGTGCCGTTTTTTTTACGGAAAAATGGAAAATGCACCGTTTGGCAGCCGCATCCGTGATCCGTGTTTCCTGGCCGTGAAAAAAATATGACCTGTCCTATTTTTTTCACGGCCAACGGTTCACGGACCCATTCAAGTCAATGGGTCCATGAAAAATCACGGATGCACACAAGATTGGCATCCGTGTCCGTGATCCGTGTCCGTTTTTTTCTATCATTTCAATGGCAAACTTTACTTTGATTTTTTTTTCATTTGTCATGTCCGTGGATCCTCCAAAAATCAAGGAAGACCCATGGACGAAAAAACGGTCACGGATCACGGACCTACGGACCCCGTTTTTGCGGACCGTGAAAAAAAACTGTCGTGTGCATGAGGCCTTACAAGGATGGGACTAGATTTCCATTTTGTAATACGAGGATAGTATTCGTCAAAACAAGAAAAGGTGCACATTGCCCAAAAACAGAACAATTCCGGGGCCTCTTATCAAAACTCGGCATTGTGCCATACCATATACCAGTTTGGGGAAGGGGCGGTGTATTTCGGACGAGCAAGTTCACTACGCATGGGAGTGCGATTTCCCATCCTTAACTCTGCTCTTGTAAGGCCTCATTTACCGAGTTTGCTCCGGCACAGAGCAGCCCGCCGGATCCTCTACTTCACTGCCTGATGGCGGTTCCCGCGGTGATCTGGCCCATTTCGGGCAAAAATGCCAGGTTTCGGACGGATTAAAACAGTTGCATGCAGCAGTTTTAATCCGGCTGAAACCCAGCATTTATGCCTGAAATCGGCCGGATCCCATTGCAGCCAATGGGGATCTGGCGGTGAAGTAGAGGATCCGGCAGGCTGCTCTGCACAGGAACAGCCTTCTAGACCCACAAACTGAGACCCAAGGCCTAAGGGGACTCCACGACATTACAGTTGATGTCGGGCAGGGACACACTAAATTATAACTCATAATGCCGTGACATTCTGTTACAAGAGCTTTCACATGGAGAGTTTTTCTTGCATCTAGCATACGCGTCCTTGTGCAATTTTCTGAAATGTTCAGAAACTGCGGCAGAGCCACTGCGTTTATGCTGCGATGGAGGAAAACCACACAGCGCCCGCAATGTGTAAACCCTTCCCGACTGTGTCCAATCACTGCTCACGGCAGGGAAACACTCTATAAGAAAACGGAACACCACCCAGCTGTCAATTTATTTAGCCTTTCTAGGAGGAACCGAGGAAAGGCACAACTTTTAAGAAAAGGTCCTGTAAGGTTCCTGCATTACAGAATTGGACATGTTGCTGTACGGTGCCTCGATGAGGACCCAATATTTTGGTATAGTGCACACACAAAAAATTATTTAAAAAAGTGTGTTTTCTCTCTTGGAGAAATGTCACCAAAATACATCACACTGCAAACATTACACGGGGAAGAATATCACAGGTACAAAAAAAAAAAATATATAAAAAACTAAAAACTGGACAGACTTGAACATGACATGATCTTGTGCGGCTTTGCAGACTTGTCCATGTCATTCCGGCCCAGTAGATGGCGCTTGCATCTCAAAAAAGCAACTTATCTGCTTTCATTTTCTGGTCGCATTTTAGAAATAAGAAATGTACAGAACTGCTGAATAATAATGCAAATATATAAACAATAAAAGCTAAAAGTAAAGACTAAAACCCTGGCACGGCGAACACAGCACAAACTCTGCTAGAAACTGTTATACTGTGCCACACTGAGCGGACAAGGGATGTAGCACAGGCACAACCAGTGGCAAATATGGAAGGAGACAGTAAAGTAGAAGGCGGACTACAATGTCACACACCACAGAGCGAGCTAATATTCTTTGAAACTTGCAAGAAATGGAGGCTAGAAAGGAATTTATAATCTTATACAAACATCAGGGATGTTAATGTGTTGCCGATTACCACATAAACACTGGGCCCCATGAGCAGCACATAAGCCCCTGCCCCTCTTCTGGCCCCTTACCATGCACAGACCAGATTTCCCCTAGCTACATCGAGTAAACTGTACCGGCCACCTGGTCACTTCTGTGCCACAATCATATTGTCCACCCTGCAGGTCGCACAGTGGCCCCTTCATTTCGATGGGGCCATGCACATGAGGCCATCACACCGACCCAGTCCAGTGTTCACAGGGGTCCCCACAAGTGATCCCTTCAGACCCGCAGGCTGCAGGTCCAAGGCACTTTCATCCAATAAGCTCTGGTGCAGGCAGAGTTCTCGCCCATTGTCCTCGGCACAAAGCCTGCAGATCGAAGTGCGGCACAGGAAGGAGGAAGAAAAATCAATGGCCAACGACAGGAACCGGGCGCAGCAAATGCTAAAGCTACACAGTCTGCTTGGGCTGAAGAATGTCTACAACAATGAAGGCAGGAACCTGGATCCCGGGAAAGGCTAAGGACTGGGGTAAAGTGATAGGAAAGAAGAGCCACATTGGGGGGGGGGGGGGTTAATAGTCAATGCATACGGGTCATGTGGCAAAGTCTATTAGCAGCGCCATGTAACCAGAGATGGGCACGCTGTGCAGTGGACATGGACACATTTCACCATGTTTGTAAACACTTGCAACATGGGTGATACATATGAATACATATTATATAACCCGGGCACTGATTACCCAGCATGCATCAGGGGGGACTCTGCAGCCCTTAATCAGTGCACAGAATCACAATGTTTCTTATAAAGGGGGGCACAGAAACTAAAGAAGGCAACATACGGGAAACTACAAATCCCGGCAGACAGGGCGCATTATCTGGTATGACACAGCACAGGGTAGGTTTAGCGAAGCCATCTATTATTCCCACCCGTGAAGCACCCCTGCCCAACTCATCAGCCCCATCGTTAGACCACCCCTGCCCAACTCATCAGCCCCATCGTTAGACCACCCCTGCCCAACTCATCAGCCCCATCCGTGGACCGCCGCTGCCCAACTCATCAGCCCCATCCGTGGACCGCCGCTGCCCAACTCATCTGCCCCATCCGTGGACCGCCGCTGCCCAACTCATCTGCCCCATGCGTGGACCGCCGCTGCCCAACTCATCTGCCCCATGCGTGGACCGCCGCTGCCCAACTCATCTGCCCCATGCGTGGACCGCCGCTGCCCAACTCATCTGCCCCATGCGTGGACCGCCGCTGCCCAACTCATCTGCCCCATGCGTGGACCGCCGCTGTCCAACTCATCTGCCCCATGCGTGGACCGCCGCTGTCCAACTCATCTGCCCCATGCGTGGACCGCCGCTGTCCAACTCATCTGCCCCATGCGTGGACCGCCGCTGTCCAACTCATCTGCCCCATGCGTGGACCGCCGCTGTCCAACTCATCTGCCCCATGCGTGGACCGCCGCTGTCCAACTCATCTGCCCCATGCGTGGACCGCCGCTGTCCAACT
This sequence comes from Bufo gargarizans, assembly GCF_014858855.1. Lineage (NCBI taxonomy): Eukaryota > Metazoa > Chordata > Amphibia > Anura > Bufonidae > Bufo > Bufo gargarizans. The sequence continues at coordinate 673,662,736 of NC_058080.1, forward strand.
CATCTGCCCCATGCGTGGACCGCCGCTGTCCAACTCATCTGCCCCATGCGTGGACCGCCGCTGTCCAACTCATCTGCCCCATGCGTGGACCGCCGCTGTCCAACTCATCTGCCCCATGCGTGGACCGCCGCTGTCCAACTCATCTGCCCCATGCGTGGACCGCCGCTGTCCAACTCATCTGCCCCATGCGTGGACCGCCGCTGTCCAACTCATCTGCCCCATGCGTGGACCGCCGCTGTCCAACTCATCTGCCCCATGCGTGGACCGCCGCTGTCCAACTCATCTGCCCCATGCGTGGACCGCCGCTGTCCAACTCATCTGCCCCATGCGTGGACCGCCGCTGTCCAACTCATCTGCCCCATGCGTGGACCGCCGCTGTCCAACTCATCTGCCCCATGCGTGGACCGCCGCTGTCCAACTCATCTGCCCCATGCGTGGACCGCCGCTGTCCAACTCATCTGCCCCATGCGTGGACCGCCGCTGTCCAACTCATCTGCCCCATGCGTGGACCGCCGCTGTCCAACTCATCTGCCCCATGCGTGGACCGCCGCTGTCCAACTCATCTGCCCCATGCCTGGACCGCCGCTGTCCAACTCATCTGCCCCATGCCTGGACCGCCGCTGTCCAACTCATCTGCCCCATGCGTGGACCGCCGCTGTCCAACTCATCTGCCCCATGCGTGGACCGCCGCTGTCCAACTCATCTGCCCCATGCGTGGACCACCGCTGTCCATCTCATCTGCCCCATGCGTGGACCACCGCTGTCCATCTCATCTGCCCCATGCGTGGACCACCGCTGTCCATCTCATCTGCCCCATGCGTGGACCACCGCTGTCCATCTCATCTGCCCCATGCGTGGACCACCGCTGTCCAACTCATCTGCCCGATCATGGACCACAATCAGACATTTTCACAAATGCCAGCATGCATGGAGATAGCTCACATTATCTGGTACAATGCACAGGCTGGACTTACTGAAGCAAGAGGACATCTACCATCCCTGGACCACCTCAGTCCTGCTCATCTGTCCCATCCCTGGACCACCTCAGACCTGCTCATCGGCCCCAACAGAAGTTTTACAAGACTGACCAAGAAAAGTTTTTAGTTAGTTAAATCCTACAAATCTGCAACAGAAAAAAGGCTGACAGTCGGGGGTACCTCATGCTTTTTCGGTTCCTTTCAGTGCAATTTTGGAAGCAATGAAAACTGCAGAGTGTGAACAAGCCACAATGGTCCAGGCACTGGACATGCGTTAGGTTTCTGCACACAGGACACTTGGGGAATGCAGGGAAGAAGTTTGGGATGGGGTTGGGGGGTCTGCACTCACCCTGCGCTTCGGCCCCCGCCTCTCGGGACGTCCCGGGGGCCACAGGCAGGGGTCTCGGTGGTCGGGGTTTAGGTGTCGGAGGGCTGATCTTCTTCCGCCCGATATACTCCACGTAAGTGCCCGGAAAGTCGCCCCTCTCTCCCGTGTTCTCGTTGAATCCGTTCAGCCAGCCGATGTGCTCCGGTCTGGCCTCGTTGCCCTCCCCACAGCCCAGGGCCAGCAGGGAGCCCCTGTTAACGGTGAGGATGTCCCCCACCCGCAGCTCCATGTCCTCTTCCCTCTCCTTTTTGTACGGGAACAGGGCCCGGTACTGGTATCCCTCCGCGCTCATGCTGCCGCCGCGAGTTCTGCAAGCCACGAACTGAGACTGCTTCCGTGCAATGAGGAGCCGGCTCGGCGCTCACACAGCCAAGGTGCCCGGGGACTGCCTGGAGTCGGAAGCGCCGGAGCTTGCTCTCATTTCTCAGTCTCTTCCTCCCTAGTCCCTCTTCTCCGTCTTCCTTCCTTCCTCGACGCCTCACACACAGGAGCCGCTCACAGCACTGGGCAAGGGAGACGCAAGCAGCAGATGGGGACGTGGGCGGGGCGTCCAGATGCCGTAACCGCGCCGACTGCGCAAGCGCCGAGCCTCACACGCCGCGTCCCATCCTTTACACATCTGTCATTCAGGAGTTCTCAAGCTGCACCCTGATTGGTGGATGTGGAGTCGACGTCACGGGGGAGGGGCTGCTGGAGCCATTTTTTAAATGGGCAGCAGGCTTGTTGCCATGTGCGTGTGAATTTACAAGGGAAGATTTCTGCCGCCTGCTGCATGTCCTAAGTCCCGGGCTGTGGTCGTGTCCTGAATTGTAACCCCCCATCCTGCATTTTGCTGTTTAGGCGCACCGTGCTCTGGGTATTAACACTAATATTGCAAATAACAGGAGGATTATGAGTGCTGCGGGTCGGCCAGAGGTGATGTGGCTGACAGAGATGATGGGTGGAGTAGTGAGGGGAGTGTCCTGCTCGTGTATTAAATGCAGCTGTTTGCTGATGCAATATACATTCTACAGTCCTCATACACACGTCTGCGTTCCACGTTGTGTTCTCTGCGGACAGCACACGTCCCCATTCATTATGTGTATTCAGACATCAGTGTTTTAGCACGGTCCGTTTTTTTGTGGTTTTTTTTTTGCACAATGCATGCTCTGTTTTGAACGTGTTCACAGATGCAACACGCCCATTATAGTATATGGGTCAGTGAAGACCACGGATGCCATCTGTTTTCTGTTTTTCATGGATCAATAGGAAGAGATGCTTTAAAAACTATTTTGCAGCTGTGCAACGTCCGTGAAATACGGATTGCACATGGACAGCCAAAAAACGGACACGGACCCAACACAGTTCCATCACTGACATCTTCACAGAGGCCTTACAGACTTTGAGCATGGACACGACGTGTGTGTGAGGCTTAAAGGGGTTATCCAATATCATAAACAGCCCCCCATGGGCCGGGCCCCTCACATGGAATATACTTGCACTGCCTCTGGTCCCCGCACCGTCGCTGCTGCTTCTCCCCGTGCGCGGATAAAATCATCCGGTGTCGGGGAGGGGGAGAAGTCAGTGGCAGACGGAGACGAGGCTCCCTAGCGTCACCAGCGATGCTAGGAAGGCTTGTCCCCGTCTGCCATTGGCTGCCTCCACCCGGCACCGGATGTTTTCATCTGTGCACAGGGAGAAGCGGCGGTGCGAGGACCAGGAGACTATTCAATGTGGGGGCCTGGCACTAAAACATTGAGTTACTTGTTATAAATGATCCATTATTATTTTTTATTTATTTTTTTAAATTGTTTTAAATGAAAACCATTTTTGGGACTGGTAAGGTTAACTGCAGCCTGATGGCAATATTTGCTCTATTTTCACACCAGGGTGAATGAAGTATTGTGCTTGATAATAACCCAAGTTTGGCATGTTGAAAAATCTTATTATTGTCATTTTGTTCTAGAAAAACATGAACCGCTGCTGGTGGAGCGCTGGCATAGCAGGAGGATCCGATGACAGAAAATATCTCGCCAGCACCTTTGCTTGTGACCAGGGTGGATTTGATTTAAATCGCTAGTCAGTAAGGCTTGATTTAAATCATAGTTTTCTACATAAAGACTAATTCTTGCTGGTATAACTTATAATATGCAAGTAGATGAAGATTTTTAGAATAACTTTTCATATTAGTTTGATTAGGTTGATTCTGCATTCATAGGTTTGTAGAAGTTAGGATTAGGGTATTTTCCTCAACTCTGTTCATGTTATAACATTTTTGCTGTGAAGAAGAGGCATGTGATCTCTGCTGAGTCAAATTCAGTTTTGAGAACTGCAAAAGTAAACCAAGCATCTGTGATAATATCTTGTAGGCAGAGAAAATGCCCAATAATCTTACAAAAACCTCTGGAATAGCATGACATTGTGAATGGATTAATGGAATTTATTTACCAAAAAAATTACACACATGGAAACATAGAATGTGTCGGCAGATAAGAACCATTTGGCCCATCTAGTCTGTCCAATATACTGAATACTATGAATAGTCCCTGGCCCTATCTTATATGAAGGATGGCCTTATGCCTATCCCATGCATGCTTAAACTCCTTCACTGTATTTGCAGCTACCACTTCTGCAGGAAGGCTATTCCATGCATCCACTACTCTCTCAGTAAAGTAATACTTCCTGATATTACTTTTAAACCTTTGCCCCTCAAATTTAAAACTATGTCCTCTTGTAGCAGGTTTTCTTCTTTTAAATATTCTCTCCTCTTTTACCTTGTTGATTCCCTTTATGTATTTAAAAGTTTCTATCATATCCCCTCTGGCTCGTCTTTCTTCCAAGCTATACATGTTAAGGTCCTTTAATCTTTCCTGGTAAGTTTTATCCTGCAATCCATGTACCAGTTTAGTAGCTCTTCTCTGAACTCTCTCCAAAGTATCAATATCCTTCTGAAGATATGGTCTCCAGTACTGAGCACAATACTCCAAATGAGGTCTCACTAGTGCTCTGTAGAGCAGCATGAGCACCTCCCTCTTTCTACTAGTAATGCCTCTCCCTATATTCTGCTAGCATTTCCTGCTGCTCTGTGACATTGTCTGCCTACCTTTAAGTCTTCTGAAATAATGATCCCTAAATCCCTTTCCTCGGATACTGAGGTTAGGACTGTATCACTGATTTTATATTCTGCTCTTGGGTTTTTACGCCCCAGGTGCATTATCTTGCACTTATCAACATTACATTTTAGTTGCCAGATTTTTGACCATTCCTCTAGTTTTCCTAAATCCTTTTCCATTTGGTGTATCCCTCCAGGAACATAAACCCTGTTACAAATCTTTGTGTCATCAGCAAAAAGACACACCTTACCATCAAGGCCTTCAGAAATTTCACTGATAAAGATATTAAACAATATGGGTCCCAGAACAGATCCCTGAGGTGCCCCACTGGTAACAAGACCTTGGTCTGTATATACTCCATTGACTACAACCCTCTGTTGTCTGTCCCTCAGCCACTGCCTAATCCATTCAACAATATGGGAGTCCACGTACAGCCTTATTCTACATAATTAAAAAAATTCATCTTTATTTCATGATGGAATAACCTTTGGATGGTAATATATTTTCCCATATCATCACCATGACGGCCACAAGGAGATTGACCCATGACCTCTGTGGGGGCAGGAAACAGAGAAGAGGTTAAATTGCCCCCTCCCACCACCGCACCTCAGTGTTCCTGTCCCCACTGTGGCCAGGGTCAGAGAAGAGTCTCCCTGCGGCGGCAGGGAGATGAAGATAGGATTTTGTTTTATTATTTTTTCGTTGTCTCCAGGGGCCTCCTGGTTACCTGAGGCTCGTCGGAGCTCCCCCAGTCCGCCGGCGGCCGCGTGCTCATGCTGGGCTGGGGGGTATCGGGAGGACTCGCTCCGGCTGGTCTGGAGCCTGCTCCCGGGCCGCAATCTTCCTCCTCCTCCTCCCCTGTGGGTCGGGCTGGTAGCGGCCGGCGTGTGCGCACGCCGACGTCGGTGACGTCACTTCCGGGTTCGGCCGCAACCCGGAAGTAAAGCGCAGGAGCAGAGCAGTTTGAATAAAAGGCGGGAGCTGCCATAGGACGCTGATCTGAGGTCTGTGAGTACTGCAGCTGCATTTTACTTTACAGAAATGTCAGGTCCTGAGGTACAAACTGTTATGGAGCTGGATGCTCCCCCTCTGCCTCCTGTAAGTATCCCTCTGGGGGTCCGCTTGTCTTATGGCACGATATTCTTTTTTGCTAAAGCCTTATTTCTGATACCGCTATTTCCATATCTGTTTCAGGCTAAAGAGGCGCAAAAAAAGTTTAAAAAACCTCCTCGCTGCATCTCTTGTGCAAGGAAACTGCCTGACGAATATGGAAAGAAGCTTTGTAAAGCATGTATTTCTGATGTGATCCAGCAGGAACAATCGTCCCTTATGGAAAATATCAGATCGGTGGTTCAGGAAGAAATTCGGGCCGCTAGAGTTGCTCCGTCTGATCCCCAGGACGAGCCTTCTCGCAAGCGTCCGCGTTCCAGGATTATTTCCTCCGGATCCGAGGATGCAGGCGATAAAGCTTCTACTTCCACGCAGTGGGAGGATGATCCATCTCTCTCTGAGGGGGAAATATATGAAAATAATAGGAAGTTTTATTTTTCCTCGGAGGAGATGAATGACTTGCTAAAGGCAGTCAGAGCGACAATGGGGATTGAAGAGACCCCTAGGTCCGTTTCCATTCAGGACGAAATGTTTGGGGGACTCAAGGTGAAAAAATCCAGGGTCTTCCCCATAAACGAACACATTAGATAAATGATTCTGGAGGAATGGTCAGAACCAGAAAAACGATTGGGGATTTCCAAAGAGTTTAAAAATCGATTATTATTCGACCCCTCTCAGTCTAAGCTGTTTGACGGGACCCCTAAAGTTGACGTGCAGGTGGCAAAGGTTAACAAAAAAACTGCCCTGCCGTTTGAGGATGCTGCCCAATTGAAGGACGCCATGGAGCGGAAGGCAGATGCCCTTTTAAGGAAAGCTTGGGAGGCCTCCATGTTTAACATCAAGACCAACATTGCGGCAACGTCGGTAGCCAGGTCTATGTACCTATGGTTAGGGGAACTTGAGAACCACCTAAGCAGGAAGACCTCCAGGGAAGAAATCCTGCAGTCAATACTGCTACTTAAATCAGCTACAGGGTTCCTGGCAGATGCATCTGCTGAATCTATCAGATTCTGTGCTAGGGAGGCAGGGCTTTCCAATGCGGCTCGTCGGACTTTGTGGATGAAGTCCTGGTCGGGCGATAGAATCTCTAAACTAAAGTTGATATCTATCCCCTTTTCAGGAGAATATGTTTTCGGGCCGGTCCTAGACGAGATACTTGAGAAGGCGGCCGACAAGAAAAAGGGATTCCCAGAGGAAAGGTCCTTTAGGAAGAACCAGTCCTTTCGGTCCTACGGCGGACAGAACAAGTCTGTTAGAGGGAAAGGCAAGTCAGGCCGCTGGTCTTATCCCAAAGGGGGTAGAGGAAAGGGCTTCCTTCTCAAGCCCCAATCCAAATCCGAGGACAAACAATGACGCCGTTGTAGGGGGGAGACTGAAGGATTTCCTGGGTCCATGGTCATTAACATCAAGAAATCCCTGGGCCCTGGACATCATTCAGCAAGGTTACAGGATCGAGTTCACCTCTCTCCCCCCTGCAAGATTCGTCATCACGAAGTTGCCTACCAGACTCTCCAACCTAAATATCTTTCAAGGAGTCCAGGACTTGGTGAAGAAGGGTGCTGTAATCCCGGTCCCCGCATCTCAGAGGGGTCAAGGGTACTATTCAACCCTATTCTTAGTAAGGAAAAAGGAAGGAGACTTCCGGACCATCATAAACTTAAAACAACTGAACAAGTTTATTCTTTACAGGAAGTTCAAGATGGAGTCTCTCAAATCCTTAGTACCGTTGATAAAGCTAGGGGCATTTATGTGCTCGATCGACCTGAAAGACGCCTATCTGCACGTCCCCATTCACCCAGATCACCAGAGGTTTCTAAGATTTGCTATCCTAGACCCTTCCAATCGGATTCGTCATTTCCAGTTTATAGCACTGCCCTTCGGGATTTCAGCCGCTCCAAGGCTCTTCACCAAACTTGTGGTAGAGATGATAGCCCCTCTCAGACAGGAGGGATTAAATATAGTGCCATATCTGGACGATTTCCTAGTCATAGCGGACTCAAAAGATCTCCTGCTGTCGGACCTGGAAGTATTTCTGTCCCGCCTATCTCAACTAGGTTGGATAGTGAACGAACCCAAGTCAATGTTGGTTCCATCCCAGAAGGTGAGATTTCTGGGAGTTACTCTAGACTCCGTAACTCAGTCAACCTTTCTTCCACAGAGCAAAATCCAGTCCCTGATAAACAAGGTGAGGCACTTCCAACGCGGGAAAAAATGCTCAGTGAGGGAAGCAATGAGCCTAATCGGCCTCCTAACCTCCTGTATACCTTCTGTCGAGTGGGCACAGGCTCACTGCCGTGTGATTCAGACCTGGCTATTGTCCCACTGGAACAAGAAGAAGGGTTCTCTGGACTCCCAATCCCAGGATTAGTAAAGAGGTCCCTCTCATGGTGGACGAAGGAGAGGAATCTGTCCCAGGGAGTCCCATGGATCAGATCACCGTCAATTACCATCTTCACGGACGCCAGCCAATCCGGTTGGGGAGCAAAAATCGACAGAGCCTATTTCCAAGGAACGTGGAAGCGTCTGATATCTGCTCAGTCTTCAAATTTCAGGGAGCTGTATGCAGTAAGAGAAGCCCTTCTCGCCGCCAAGCAATTGATAAGAAATCAGCACGTGAAAGTCCTATCGGACAACGTGACTGTGGTCTCCTACCTAAAACACCAAGGGGGTACTCGATCAAGGAGACTCCAGAGTATCTCAGAGGAAATCTTCTCCTTTGCAGAAAAGGAACTAAAGTCCATCTCAGCAATGCACCTGAAGGGATCCCTGAATCTAGAAGCGGACTTTTTGAGCAGACAGGTGGTAGATCATACAGAGTGGGCACTGAACCCAGAGGTCTTCAATATGCTAACCCAAAGATGGGGGCTTCCTACAATAGACCTGTTCGCATCAAGGAGAAATACGAAAGTGCAAACATTTTGCTCCCTAAATGCCGGGGACCATCCCTGGAGAGTAGACGCCTTCTCCCTAAAATGGTGCTGGGATCTAGGGTACGCATTCCCTCCATTGCCGCTCATCCCGAGGGTCATTCAGAAGATTCAGGAGGGGATAACCACTGTAATATTGATCGCTCCGTTCTGGCCCAAGAGAAGTTGGTTCGCCCCTCTATTAAAGCTAGCAATAGACGAACCAGTGAGACTCCCACTCAGGGGGGACATCCTATACCAGGGTCCTTTGCTACATCCTCATCCGGAGTTCCTGAAGCTCACGGCTTGGATCCTGAGGTCTCCCTCTTAAGGTCTCAGGGCCTGTCAGACCAGGTTATAGCCACCCTGAGATGTTCTAGGAAAAAAGTCACTTCCGCGATATACCTGAAGATCTGGAAGAGATTCTGCTCATGGTCGGGCGATGAGAATCCAAATTCTGTGGGGCCCAGTATCCAGAAAATTCTTGAATTTCTACAAAGGGGCCTGGACATGGGCCTCTCTCCATCCACCTTAAAGGTTCAAATTTCGGCATTGAGCGCCTTCTTTGATTCCGACCTGGCAGACCATAGATGGATCAAACGAATCATTAGAGCTGCACATAGACTGAGACCCACGCTTAGGTCCCGCAGCCCAACCTGGGACTTAAATTTAGTTCTCAACAATCTTATGTGTTCCCCATTTGAGCCATTGGAGGATTGTTCAATTAAGTTGCTTTCATTCAAAACTGCCTTTCTTATAGCAATTTCCTCTGCCAAGAGACTGGGAGAGATTCAGGCTCTCTCCATTAGGGAACCATACCTTACCATCACTGAGGATAAGATTGTGCTTAAACTAGACCCAGGTTTCCTGCCAAAGGTGGCCTCAGACCGCAACAGAGGCCAGGAGATCCTACTTCCATCCTTCTTCAACAATCCCAAGGATCAGGAGGAAGAGAAATTTCATTTCCTTGACGTTAGGCGTACAGTCATTAGATACTTGGAAGCCACTAGGGACTTCAGGAAGTCTGACAGTCTGCTTGTCCAATTTGCTGGAAGGAATAAGGGATCCAGGGCCTCAAAATCCTCCATTGCAAGATGGATTAAGGACACTATTACCTTATGTTATAAGAATCAGAATCTGGATCCTCCTTCCAATATTAGAGCTCACTCTACCAGAGCTGTATCCACTACCTTTGCTGAAAGAGCAGGGGCCTCCCTGGATGATATATGCAGGGCCGCCTCCTGGTCTAGTATTCACACATTTGTGAAACATTACCGTTTGGACTTGTCTGGAACCTCTGGCCTCTCCTTTGGTCAGAAGGTTCTCCAAGCGGTTGCCCCCACCCATAAAAAATAATTTTATAACTCTCCTTGTGGCCGTCATGGTGATGATATGGGAAAACCGGAATTAGACTTACCGGTAATTCAGTTTCCATGAAATCACCATGACGGCCCATACATTCCCTCCCCTTCTTTTGTTGAAATTTTGTTTTTCACCGGTATTTTTCTGGTATGGTGTAATACTGGGAAATACTAGGACACTTCTGGCACTTGATATCTTTGGAACACTGAGGTGCGGTGGTGGGAGGGGGCAATTTAACCTCTTCTCTGTTTCCTGCCCCCACAGAGGTCATGGGTCAATCTCCTTGTGGCCGTCATGGTGATTTCATGGAAACTGAATTACCGGTAAGTCTAATTCCGGTTTTCCTCAAAAAGCATTTTATATAAAAAAAATCTGATTTAAATTTAAAAAAAAAATCTAAATGCCTTTTTTTTTTTTTTAGCATTGATTTTTATCCACCCTGCTTGTGACACATCTTTGTGTTTGGGGGGATACTATTTCTCCTTATGGAGAGCACCTAATCAGCGTGAGGAGCCTTAGGCCCCTTGCAGACTAGCGTGTCCGGATTAGGTCTGGATGGGTTGCGCATGCATTAATTGAATAATGCGTGATTTCGCAGGCAAAGTCATTCAGTTTTGCCTGCGATAGCGTTCAGTGTTTATCGCGCGGGTGCGATGCGTTTTGCACGCACATGATGAAAAACTGAATGTATACAAACAACATCTCCTAGCAACCATCTGTGAAAAACGCATCGGGTCCGCACTTGCTTGCGGATGCGGTGCGATTTTTCACGCAGCTCCATTCACTTCTATAGAGCCGGCGTTGCATGAAAATCACAGAATATAGAACATGCTGCTTTTTTCAAGCAACGCATAAGTGATGCTTGAAAACCAACGCTCATGTACACGGCCCCACAGATTCTGTGCGGGTGCAATGCGTTCGCATCACGCATTGCACCCGCATGGAATTCCCGCTCATGTGAAAGGGGCCTTTCATACGAGCGGATTCCGTGCGGGTAATCCGCTGCGTGAAAGAGACACGGAGCACTAACATGACTGATAATGCTCCGTGCCTCTCTGACCTTTTTACTACAAAAATCACGGTGACAACTTTATCTGACTGTGATCTTTTTACTATAAAATCACAGAGAGGCACGGAGCATTATCAATCATGTTAGTGCTCCGTGTCTCTGCTGTCCGGAGCGGCTTGGCTCTCATTCACGCAGCAAATTACCCGCACGGCATCTGCTCGTGTGAAAGAGCCCTTATAGATCAGGCAACACGCCTCTAATACAGGGAAGGGGCTGCAAATCAGCTCTTAGCAAGTTCTGCCTCTGTTGCTACCAGTTAGAATCAGGTAGATGAGAACTTCAGAATTCTCATCCACATGCTGCGTTAAAAAAATGCTGCAAAAAAGCTGCAATATTTGCATGTCAATTTATACAGCGGATTTTGATTTCGGCTTTTACACAGAAAAAAAAACACATTTTATATCTGCGGATTTGTTGCAGGTTTTTTTGCGGAAAAGCACAGCAGATTTTTCCTACTCCATTTTCCGTCACGTGTGATCCTGGTCTAACAGGCTACCCGATGTTTTGCTACAATAAAAAACTCAGACAATCCTTAGACTTTTTACCAACCTCCAAATTTAACTGCAAATCTGAAAATAGTAAATTTGTATGTACTGTTGATACAGTTTGATATTACAGGAGACCTCCTGTGTTCAGCCTAAGGGATTACCTAGGAGCTTCAGAAGAGTTGCAGTGTAAATGCTTCTGCTGCAGGGATGCTGGCTTACTATTGTTTCCATTGAGCACCATACAGTTCCCGATACTGTGCTGAACAATGGTGTCAGGTTATACAGCGAGTTTCAGATGGACCCTTGACAAGACCCTGGGGGAGATCTACAATGTCGCTGCACCTGGAAAGTGTCTTGATTTGCACCAGAATGTGTGGCACACGCTGCAACAAATATATAATGTATATGCGCCGCAATTTTGTTTCATTTACATTCCAGCCAAAGGTGTTTTTAGACAACTTTTGTGCCAAATTTTTGTCTAGTCCTACTTTGCGCAGTCTTAGGGCTCATGCACACGACCGTATGTATTTTGTGATCCGCAAAAAATACGGATGATGTCTGTGTGCATTTTTTATTTTTTGGAACGGAACAGCTGGCCCCTAATAGATCAGTCCTATCCTTGTCCGTGATGAGGACTATAATAGCACCAAAGGGAATCACAGATTTTTATTAAGTAATAAACATCACAGAAGACATAAAAGAATAATATTAGCAGCAGTGCAGACTAGCGCTACGACAAGACGCTCATTTGTCGAATAGGAGGTACCTGATCCTAATACAGGAGGAACATAAATGCTGCAAAAGCAGAAAATATAAGGACAAGCCCCACTAAGATATAAGTAATCCTTATAGATATGTAAAACCACACTAATATGAGCATTATGAGGGCCAAAAAGAAAGCACCTCCAACAAATAGCTCATAGGCAGCATTAGAACCGGCATCGGTAGTAATAACAAGCATGTAAAAACAGCAGCATATTACCTGAAATTAATGGGATCACAAGAGGATCAGACCCTGAATCGACAAAGAGCGCACCCCGACGTACGTTTCGCTCCGCTTCTTCAAGGGGCCCTTATATCTTAGTGGGGCTTGTCCTTATATTTTCTGCTTTTGCGGCATTTATGTTCCCCCTGTATTAGGATCAGGTACCCCTTATTCTACAAATGAGCGGCTTGTCGTAGCGCTAGTCTGCACTGCTTCTGCTAATATTATTATTCTTTTATGTCTTCTGTAATGTTTATTACTTAATACAAATCTGTGATTATCTAATCTGTGTGTCCCTTTGTTCATTTGGTGTTGTTAATTATTGTCACACATTCGCTTCATCAGTGTTGATGATTTAGTATGTTGGACAATAATAGGACATGTTCTATTTTATTTTATTTTTTTGCAGACTCATTTAAATGACTGGTTCCGTGTATTGTACGCAAAAAAAAAAACGTAGTGGACACTGAAAGAAAATATACTCGTGTGCACGAGTCCTTAGACAGTTTTTGGTGCATGTTTAGGATAAAACTATACCAGCACTAAGGTGGTGTAACAGTATAAAGCCTATGTATGGTGCATTATGTCACACCTTCACTAGTGATGAGCGGCAGGGGCAATATTCGAATTCGCAAATATTCGCCATATATTCGAGAATTTGCGAATTAGTGATCTCCAGGCATTATTTTCATGATTGCGAAAATTCACATAAAATTGCATAAAAATGTGCATAAAAAATTAGCATAAACGGGTATTAAAAAAAAATTGAATATTCGCGATTACGAATATATATTGCGATATTCAAAATATTCGCAAATTCTTGAAGTGCCGATATTCGCAATTAAAATGTGCAATTCGAATATTCGTGATCAACACTAGCCTTCACTACATTGGAAAACATTGCATATTTGTACACATTTAACCATCCAAATCATAAATTAAAAATGGAGCAGGCACAATATGCTGGTGCACAAGAAACCTGAATGTCCGAGGCAGTTTTTCGAAATTTTGTGCACCTAGTGGTTTAGTGACCCTAACTTTAGTTGTTTGACTACTAAAATAATTTTTGCAATGTTTTTTACTTTACTCTTAGGACTTTTTATTAGCATGTGTGTTTATTTTTTAAAACTTTTTTTAGAGACTTTTTTTTTCATTTATTTACGTTTTTAATTTGGGTAAAAACGCTAATTCTTATAAATCTTTTTTATTATAGCTTTTTATTTCTTAAATATTTAAAACTGACACACAAATGAATTATTGCAACAGGTTTCCTATATTGTGACGATCGTTTATGATATATAACATGTATAGGTTTGAGTGAATGGTGCGACTATGGTGACCGTAATTTTTTTGTTTGTTTGTTTTCCTTTTTTTTTTTTTTTTTTTTTTTTTTTTTTATGATTTTATTTTAACTCTTATTTTAATTTATTTTTTGCACATATGTCCCCCAGGAGGTCATTAAAAGACCTCTGGAGGACACTGCCATCCACAGGAGCCCCAGTTATAGGGGAAAACGGCCCTCTTTGGGGGGCATTACACACAGAGAAAACTGATCAGGGTCTCCTTAGACCTTGCAGCTCTGCCCCTGCTTCAGACCCCCCCCCCGGCGGTCACGTAACCGGCGGGACCAGCAAAGGAAGTGGCTCAGCTGCTTCCTGCCCCCCCCCCATCCCGCCCCCCCCCCCCCCCCCTGTGCACCTGCATCGATCTCCTCCCGGCATAGGAGAAAGTAAGAGTGGTGGACGTCATCCGTATTTTTTGCGGACTGCAAAATACTGAAAAAGCCACACAGCCCTAGCTGTTTTTTGCTGTCTGCAAAACACGGATACCGGCCATGTGTGTTCTGCATTTTGGGAAACAATAGAACTGTCCTATCCTTGTCCCATAGAACTCCCATAGAAGTGAAAGGAAGATCCTGGGAGTTGTAGTTTCAGAACAGCAGGAGAGCCAGAGAATGCTGATCCCTGACACATACATTTTGCCTTAATCTGAACAATATGTAGATTGGAAAATATTTCATGTGTACAGATTATGGATACATGCTTGATGTATGTATTTTTTTTTTTTTTTTTGTGCTGTTCTTCTTCATACTAATTACATTTGCATTCTTTCTTCATATAGCTATAGGGGGTTAAGTAATCCCGTACTACCTGTAAAACCTGTCATGGGATGGCCACTGGATAATCACATTCATTTTCTCCCCTCTTTTTTGTTTTACAGTATATAATTTCAGTGGACAGAGCTACATGGCAGAGTAACCAGATGTCTCTACTGACTGTTGAATAATTCTCCCATATAATCTAGACATTATGATTAAGATAATTTAATGCAATGTCAACAAATCACATGCCCTATTAGCTCCTCTTATCTGCGGAAGCTCCGCTTCAAGGGCATAATTTGCGCCATTAGCAGAGTAATTGTCATCAATTTACCTGGCTTTTCCTGGGTTAAATTATTAGATATACTATTAATACTCCAACATGTACAGGTGCATGTAGGAATTTATCCTAGTTTCCCTTATGCCCATGACCGCACTCTTGAGAGACTGCCTCCATCCAGGACAGGAAACAGGAACTTTCGTGGAGAGCTCTTAAGGAGGGGCTCTGCCCCGATACCACCAGTTCCTGTTTCCTGTCCTATGGATAGGATGTTTTTGTTTGTGGATAGCTATATTTAGTCTGCAGGAGTCCCTGAGACACATCATGATAGGGGTCACCTGATGCGGCATAAGTCTACACTAGTAGCTGCCTGTAAAGTCTGAGGCCTTTTCCTTCTGGGTCCTGGATGCTTCATCAGGCCGGTGTTCCTGGACAGTCCCAGCATAACCACGAGGTGATGCTGACACGCCAGATCCTCCTAGCAGTGTTCAGGAGGTCCGGGACCTTTCTTTGCCTGGGCAATTTACAGAGGTGGGGGTCGGGGTTAGTTTATCCTGTGTGCTCTGCAGTATTTGGAATGCACATGGAAAGAGCATTCCGGAAGTATGGGAGGGGCATCTCCTACTGAGGCCACATGGGAGCACCGGCAGGGACCTGACCTAGGGTATTTAAAACCGTTATGAGCGCAGTCAAAAGGAGCCCAGCCAGCCTACAAGCAGCGGTGGATCCCTTATGGAAGACGCTCTATCCCTGTCTACTATCATGGAGTACTCAGCGCGCTGATGTACAGGAGGGTCATGGCGCCAGACCAGTACTCCTGGTGGGGTAAGGGGGTCAATCCCCAACTTTTATTTTCCTCTGTCAGGTTCTAATAGGGGATTGTTCTCTTATTTTTTTAAGAGTGTCAAAGACGGCCCTGGGAAAGCTACCACAAAAACCAGAGGGAAAGAGTGTGCTGTATACAAGAAAAAACCCACCCCTTTCTGGTCTAAGTTATTAGGTCAGCACTGTGTGAACAAGGTGGTAGAAGAGGAAGCCCAATCTCTGCTTCAGAGCATTTAGAATATTGGCAAATCTGAAGTTTTTGATTGAATGAAAATGTTTAAGAAGTGCCTTCCTTCTTCAGCCTCGGGAAAACAGGGTCACTCTAGCATGGTACACTTCAAAAACACTTTTCAAAAATCCAGCATGCTGTAGCATTTGGCATTTTTTCAGGCATTCAGGAACACCTCTATAGGGGAAAAAATGGCATGAGGAAAACCCTAGTAGTAAGACAAGTAGTCAGACAAGACAAACCCATAGCAACCAACCAGATTCCACCTTTCTTTTTTTCAGATCTTTAGAAAACAAATGGATTGATCTGATTGGTTGATATGGGCAGCTACACCAGTTTTGATAAATATCCCATAGTGTGTACAAAAAACTACAGAAGAAACGGTGCAAAAAACGCAGGTGGCCAAAAGGCACAAAGAATTATGCTGAAGGGTTACAGGTAAAAACCTCCAGAGCCAAATTCATGTGTGTAAGGACCCATTGTATCAACTTGGTACAAGAGAGTTAACCACAATGCAGTCAATGTGCTATGAGGAAAACTGGCCACAAAGGTAAATACCAGGCTAAGATAACCAGTATGTAATGTGGGCGACTAGAACCTGCAATATCAGTATAATAAACAGCAGGAAACAAAGTAACGAGTAGAAAAGAGCTAGCTAATATTGACATGGGTAGTGCAATGTTCTCCTTCCTACGTGTGCTTTGGAGCGAGGTAAGTTATAGGTGTGTATATACAGTGCTCAAAAAAAATAAAGGGAATACTCAAATACCACATCCTTGATCTCAATAAATGAAATATTCCAGTTGCAAATCATTGTTGATTACATAATGGAATGCATTGAGAACAATAAAGCATAAAAATGATCAATGTAACTCAAGACTAATATCCCATGGAGGTCTGGATTTGGAATGATACTCAAAACCAAAGTGGAAAATCAAATTTCAGGCTGATCCAACTTCAGTGGAAATTCCTCAAGACAAGGAAATGAGGCTCAGTAGCGTGTGTGGCCTCCACGTGCCTGTATGACCTCCCTACAATGCCTAGGCATGCTCCTGGTGAGGTGGCGGATTTTTTCCCGAGGGATCTCCTCCCAGACCTAAATTAAATTATCAGTCAACTCCTGGACAGTCTGTGGTACAATGTGGCGTTGGTGGATGGAATGAGACATGGCGTCCCAGATGTGCTCGATTGGATTCAGGTCTGGGGAATGGGCGGGCCAGTCCATAGCATCAATGCCTTTATCATGCAGGAACTGCTTCCACTTCAGCCACAGGACGCTTGGTATTGTCATGCAAGGTACCACTTGGAACCGAACCCGAGTCCGGGAAATGTTTTTTTACAGTATAAATTATTTTCTGAAATTATTATGCGAAGTCTCGCAAGACTTTGTGAAGTAATAACTTCAGCTCATCAGAGCCAATACATTCTAATACTGCACAGAGCGCTCTCTTCATACAGTATTGAAACAAAGTTTTATGCAAATCAACTTCGGATGTTTCATCCGAAGTCGATTTGCTCGTCCCTAGTAGAAATGATAGGCAATTAGCAAGACTTTAGCATTTTGCACAACAGCAGGAGAAATTGATTCAAGTGTTGCTTCATAACTGGACATATGTACAGTATTAGGGCTGCAACGATTAATCGATAACTGGATTCGTTGTCGACGAATCCAGTTATCGAATAATTGCCGATTCGTTGCTATGTGGGCGGGCGGTTTACTTTAACTCACTGCATCTTTATTTTACCTTACAATCGTGACGCTCCAGTAACAACTAACAGGCAGAGCGGAGGGCGGCGTAACGTCACTTACTCACGTGACGCACTGCTCCGCCTCCTTCATTCATAAAATGGGCGGAGCAGTGCGTCACGTGAGTAAGTGACGTTACGCCGCCCTCCGCTCTGCCTGTTAGTTGTTACTGGAGCGTCACGATTGTAAGGTAAAATAAAGATGCAGTGAGTGATTAGTCTGCTGTGAGCAGCAGGGCCGGGGCTGTTATGGGGAGGGGGAAATCTGTCTATGGCACTGCTATGGGGAGGGGGAAATCTGTCTATGGCACTGTTATGGGGAAAGGGATCTGTGCACTGTTATGCCCATAACAGTGCACATATCCCCCTCTCCATAACAGCGCCACCCACAGATCCCCCTCTCCATAACGGCGCCACCCACAGATCCCCCTCTCCATAACGGCGCCAGCCACAGATCCCCCTCTCCATAACGGCGCTACCCACAGATCCCCCTCTCCATAACGGCGCCACCCACAGATCCCCCTCTCCATAACGGCGCCACCCACAGATCCCCCCTCTCCATAACGGCGCCACCCACAGATCCCCCCTCTCCATAACGGCGCCACCCACAGATCCCCCTCTCCATAACGGCGCCACCCACAGATCCCCCTCTCCATAACGGCGCCACCCACAGATCCCCCTCTCCATAACAGCGCCACCCACAGATCCTCCCCCATAACAGTGTTATCCACAATTTGTTTTAATATGGCCTTTGAACATAATTTTTCAAGTAAAATCATATAAACCGCTTTGTTTTGTAATTTTGTCATTTTTCCCGATTAATCGTAGAAATTAATCGGCAACTAATCGATTATTCAAATAATCGTTAGCTGCAGCCCTATACAGTATAGTAGAGTATGGCAGTTATCATAGTGTGTGACCTCTTCTTACTCCATGGAAGATAAACCTCCTCAGCAAGACAATCCCTCTCCATACTCTGTGTCCTGTAAACAGCATTTAGAAAGCATTAAGAAAACTGCTTTATGGCAACTCCATGCTTCATAGACCCAATGGTCAGGAGGGGAACTCATTGACTTCTATGGGAGAGTTTTCTAGGCATGTGCTGTGACCTGTGCAGAGGTCATTGTACAAGGGAAGAATAGATAAGCTGTGATAATCACCTATTGTGAATGTTGGATCCCGTCTTATCTATACACAGAGGTGATATCGTTACAGGTAGGATTAGAATGAGAGATAAGCAGGTAACTGCAGGAGAGTGGCACCTATTATTAGGTTTAGTGGTTAGTGTGAAAACTGCAGGATTTTATCTTTTTTTTAAATATTGTGTGGTGATGTGCACAGTATAAGTGCTGGAAGGTGTGTATATCCCACCCAGATACCTCAGCTGGGTGAGATAATAAAGTCCAGAAAGCTGCAGGGGTTTCAGCAAAGTATAGTTTGCTGAAGCAGTTTTGTTTACATCTTGTTCTGGGCTAGATTTTATTTGGACTGGTACATAGGTTTGGTAGTGGGATCTGGCAGTCCACACCCTTCCAGTCCGAGTATTGTCTTCTACCTGATGTCATGGCAGGTGAGGCCTGCTGTAATCAAGGAGGGATAAAACCAACCCTCTGTGTCAGTCGAGGAGAGAGAAAACTTGGAAACAGAGGCTTAGTGTGGTCTTAGCCAGGAGGGCTGAGGGGACACAAGGCTTTGTAAAGCCTGAACTTTGGGGGGCCCAGCGACTCGTTCGAAAAGAGGGTCGCACGGTCAGAGTCAGGAGGACTTCTGGATCATCTCCCCCCAAGGGTGCTGGTGTGGTCACAGCCTGGAGGCTGCTAGACTGTATGTGGGGCCACGAGGCTATGTGAAGCCGGATCCCTTCCCGTATGGACATGTGTCTAATGAGCAGACCTGCTAAGGCTTGGAGCCTGAGACCCTGTGCTTAAAGGTGAGTCAGGGAAACTATTGTGTATTAGAGCCCAGACGGGCAGGTGTTTGTTTCATTTTGATGCTTATGTTTGTGTGGGTGCTGAAGTGCCACAATAAAGCACCAGTTTGTACATTAAATCCGATTGTCTGTGAGTGCGACCCCCCCCCCCCCCCCCCCCCCCTGAGAGAGAGCGATCCCTTACAATTGATATTGAAATGGGAAATTAAAAATATTGTCATAAAAAATTGCTTAAAAATATGTTAAACATAAAAACCTGATTTAAACAATAGGTCATTTTCTGATGACACATTCCCTTAAAGGCATATAGACGTTGTACAGGGAGGTCCAGGATGTGGTCTAGTAGTAGTAAAAGGTGGCTAAGACAGAATGCCCACAACAGACAAAACTGCTTTGACTGACCATTGGTCACATTATTTCATTGAGGATACCTGTGAGAGGATGGGGGGAATAAACATATATTCCTCCATCCAGGTAAAGAGACCATGGGGAAAAATGTATTAAGACCACTGTTTAATATGCTGCAGTTAGTATAAAGTCCACTGGTGTAAAATGCACCTAAATGATCAAGAAGCACATGCCTCGTAGTAATTTTAGCAAATCATAGCAGGTACTTTCGCAAGAAGCTGAAATCTAAACCAGGTAGGAGCTGGCTTAGATTTCAGGTGTAACTGATAGGAAATGTTGGTGCCTGCATAGGCTTCACCCCCTTGTATCATTTGGCAAGTTTCGGATAAAAAGGGAAAAAAGTTAAAATTTTTGTACAGAATGGGGCAACAATTTGCAACTTTGTACAGCAGACTCATTCAGATTCTATATTAATACAAATATGTATTAGGGTGGGTTCACATCCCGTTTTATGCCTCCGTTTGCCTTATACGTTTTTGAAAGAAAAAAAAAAGGATACAAAAACGCAGCACACCATGTTCTTGTATCCTGCAGAGTCCGGTAAAAAAAAAAATATATACGTTTACAATGGAACTCTATGGTGAACTGATGCCACTGTCTGGTATCAGTCTGAGACATCTGTTTAAGGTATACGTTTTTTGTATATGTTAAACGGATGGGAAAAACGTAATGTGAACCCAGCCTTAGATACTATGTGGAACTTCAGCCTGGGAGGGCCTGGTGAGCAGTGTGCAGTGGAAATATAAATACCCTGAGGCCTGTAGCGTGGCCTGGTTGGTTCAGTCCTGTAGTGCTGAATGGGAGTGTGGTGAGAGGGGTTGGGTAAAGAAGGGCTGTCGGACATAGGGCCAGCAGAAGTACTGACCCTCTTCCTTGGTGAAAAGTTGACCAGTGAGTTGTCAAGTGTGGCAAGTTCTGCAAAGCAGCATGATGTTAAAACCACCTGGATGATAATATGAATATAAAGCTGCTCTATGAAGACCACAGAAGTCCATTATGAAGCGTTCTATCCACTGAAGACTGTTCAAGCTATGTTCTGGAATGTCCAAATGATAGCTCCACCTAGCGTATACTGCAACCATTATGCTTCTGTTCCTTATATGAGATTTGTAACCATCAATTGCATTGTATGTTTTGTACTGTTATTTTGTGAAATTGTATAAAAGTAAAGGGAACTCTTGACTACCCTCTTACATACCATATACAGTACTTGTCTTCCTCTAACTATTGTGGCCGACCCAACTGTCAACGCGCTTTGCCTCAATTCTAATTTTGTGGAACTCCAGACACTGATCCCCATCAGACACCTTGCCTTACCAATGCAGTGTCTTTCTAATATGGTATTATGTTTTTGTTGAATACCAGATTTCCAGACCGCTGGGTACCTTCATTATGGAAATGTTACTGTATATTCAGCTGATTTCTGTGCACTTTCAGGTCACGGGTTTGTCCACATATGAACCCGGTTAGGCCACCTCCTAATTAATTAAAGCAGATTGGCAGCAGACTAAAGTTCCTGGCAAATCCATCTATAGAGAATGAACCTTGCGTTAATGGGAACGCCTCAGGTCGATGGATTAATGAATTGTATCCTCTCGCAGTGTACAATCTCATTGTGCTGGAAAGTGTCTGCTTGATGAACGCTGAATAGTTTAAATTTTGGATCAGCTAGTAAGAGCCAGTGTTTTATGCGCCATTGAAGTCTTTAATTAAAAATGTTTCTACAACATTCCAACTTTATCTGGCTCATTGTAATGGGCTTCTGGGCTGAGGTCTGAAAAGCCTGTGCCAAGGTGGAATGAATGCCAAGCTAAGCAAGGTTTGGAGGAGATTCATGTGGCGGTTTATCTTTAGGGAATGTAGTATATTCCAAGAGCTAACACAAGGCACACAGAAAGATTAAGCCATCATTAGACAAATGCTATCAGGGCAGATACTGACAGAGTAGGGGCCCTGTGGAAGAACTGCATTTGAGTGCCCCCCCCCCCCCCCCTCGCAAACCGGTAAGGCACTGGACGCATGCCGCATACATACCACCCATAGGCTGGACATGTGCTGCACATATGCAACTTGCACACTGTTCACACGCCACATGCTGCAAGCTGCTTGATGCGCTGCATGAATACTGCACATGCACCGCTCACTCTCAAGCTTCATTGTGAAGACAGATGAAAAGAATCAATTTTAATGCATCAATACATTAAATCCGTTGTCTAGCCCATGAGCTGGCAACACCAGTGGTTGGAAGGTATCCCCCATAAAATAAAAAAAACACCTATCCATAGTCCTGCCATTCCAGTGTCACAGCCCTATTCCTGGCCACTTCAGTGGCTTGATCCTTTGACTGCTGAAGCCAGTCATTGGCCTCAGCGGTCACATGAGTGGTGCGTCACTAGCACCTCACTGGCTGTAGCAGTCATAGAACCAAGTAACTTTCTGTCCACCCAGGACTGGAAATGGCAG
This sequence comes from Bufo gargarizans, assembly GCF_014858855.1. Classification (NCBI taxonomy): domain Eukaryota; kingdom Metazoa; phylum Chordata; class Amphibia; order Anura; family Bufonidae; genus Bufo; species Bufo gargarizans. The sequence goes on from NC_058080.1 coordinate 673,685,092, forward strand.
GGAATGGGGCGGCAGTGCTGAAATAGCAGGATTGCAGACAGGATTTTTCTTTAATGGGGCTCACCTTTTGACCACTGGAGTTGTCCGCTCTGAGGCTAGCCAACCCCTTTAAAGGCAATCTGTCACTCTGATTTTGGTAAATTATCTACAATAATACATAAACAGCACTACAGATATGGAGACGAGATCGCTATTATATATATTTTTTTTCTTACTGTCCCTTTCTCCTGCTGTCAGCACTCAGAGCTGCATTGAGATCTTGAAATTATCAGGACTGCCATGCATGCTCACAGGAGTCCTCTTTGTTATGTTAGAATAGTGCAGCAGTCCTGACTGTATTTCAGTGTAGCTTTGAGTGTTGACAGTGGGGAACAATAGGAAAATAAACGATGGTGATCTGGACTCCTTGGGCCAGATTTATCATTAGCTCAGGTCAGAATAATGGAGTGAAAAAGTCCCAAATGCTAAAACTGCGCACAAATTTGCGACTTTTTTCTGCTCTGCACTATGCTCGCCAGTTTTCTGAAAGTGGGCGTGTTTTCTTATGTAAATGAATCTCTAGACAGATTTACTATTGGGACTATTTAAAGAGTCGCAATTTCACTCCAGTGAGAACCATGCTTGTCTTATGAGACTTTTTAATAGAACATGCGACTTTTTCATAAAAACTTGTGACTTTTTCGTAAAGATGTGCGACTTTTGTAAAGCTGTTTACTGACGGATAAACTGCTACCGTCAAACCACATTTATTACAGTCTTAGGCTACTTTCACACTAGCGTTCGTCGGTCCGCTTGTGAGCTCCGTTTGAAGGGGCTCACGAGCGGACCCGAACGCAGCCGTCCAGCCCTGATGCAGTCTGAATGGAGCGGATCCGCTCAGACTGCATCAGTCTGGCGGCGTTCAGCCTCCGCTCCGCTCGCCTCCGCACGGACAGGCGGACAGCTGAACGCTGCTTGCAGCGTTCGGGTGTCCGCCTGGCCGTGCGGAGGCGTGCGGATCCGTCCAGACTTACAATGTAAGTCAATGGGGACGGATCCGTTTGAAGATGCCACAATATGGCTCAATCTTCAGGCGGATCCGTCCCCCATTGACTTTACATTGAAAGTCTGGACGGATCCGTACGAGGCTATTTTCACACTTAGCTGTTATATGCTAAAATAATGCAGACGGATCCGTTCTGAACGGAGCCTCCGTCTGCATTATTATGATCGGATCCGTTCAGAACGGATCCGATCGAACGCTAGTGTGAAAGTAGCCTTAAAGGGCTGATCATAAATCTGACTTGGCTAAAACTGACTTTAGCCATATGTGAAAGTGGAGTGAGCTGTCAGTCATGATAAATCTGGCCCTTTATCTGTAGTACTACCCATGTATTACTGTTAGAAAAGAGCAAAGTCTCCATTCGGCAGCTTTGCCAAAGTTAGCCAAGAAAATTGATTAGTTACAAATTTGTCACAAATCACAATACATCGGGTATACTCAGGCCACTCTGCAGTGAAGAACTGTGTGGTCAATTACCCCACAGCTGCCTTTCATTTAATAATACTGCACTGTAGAGTCCTTCTTCATTGTTAATCATTATGGCCCCTCTGCACCTTTAAATGGGGGCTGTTGCTGATATGGGGTTTGGCTGGTTAGCTGGGGGGGGGGGGGGGGGCACAATATGCATATTATTGCTGTTTTGGCCCACAGTCTCCTGCAGGTTATTTGACAGTAAACACAGAATATTAGTCATCTCTGGCATACTCAATTCTCCAGCGCTCTCCTGTCCTACTTGCGGGAGCCCTTCTGCCATCTGCTTTTCCTCCTTTTCCACATCATCTAATATCAATGAGAATATGTCATCAGGAACATCCATCTCCTCCTCTCTTAATATCTTGCTGACTTTTCTAGGACATGGAGACTTTGAAGAATGATTTGGAAGAAGTAAAGCCAGCAAAAGATGAGGATGGTCATCATTAAGACCTGCCCCCCCCCAAGGGGTGCAGACTGGATAATATTGGTTGGCATGCTGGCACCGGAATAATAAAGGATTCTATATCTTATTGGTATTGAATTACATATCTTAGTTTACGGCTGATGTAGGAATAAATAAATAGAATAAGTCTCCCTCTCCAATATTCTTCTATTACTCATTTTCAGCAACACTGTCCCACGTCTCTCCCTATTCTCACAGGAAAATGGTGGAGACTGAACTGCTGATTGGCTGGCTGCATGGCATCATGGGTGAACTTACGTTCCCGGGCTTGTCTCCTCTACAACTTAGGGTACTTTCACACTTGTGGCAGGACGGATTCGACAGGCTGTTCACCCTGTTGGATCCGTCCTTCCACTGTTTCGCCGGACCGCCGCTCCGTCCCCATTAACTATAATGGGGACGGGAGCGGCGCTCCGGAGCAGTACGGCAGTGCTCGGCGAAAGGCCACCGGACTAAAAGTCCTGCATGTCCGACTTTTTAGTCCGGCGGCCTCTGACTGCGAACTGCCGTACTGCGCCGCCCCGTCCCCATTTTAGTCAATGGGGACGGAGCGGTGGCACAGCGGAAGGACCGATCCAACAGGGTGAACAGCCTGTAGGATCCGTCCTGCCGCAAGTGTGAAAGTACCCTTAGTTTCATTTTTTTACCACGAAGCGCGAGGAAATTCAGATTTGTGAATTGAAGTTTTCCTAAACTTAAGACCGAATTCCACTTTAAATGCTTCACTTCACTCAACACACAATTACTGTAGATAATAGTTGGCGTGACAGATTCCCATTAACACGCCTCCACTTCTATACATGTGATAGTCTATTCTGCTGTTTAATGGTGGTTGTAACTGAACTCCTGGCACCCAGACCGGGTACCTCCGTCGAATGATACTCCAAGCACTCCACTTGACACCGTACACACTGCAGACCCCACGAACCGCCGAAGATTGGTTGAGGTCTTACTGTCTCCTACCCACCCTGGACCTACGACAAGGCTTCAGTGGGTGAACCTCTCCTACATCCAAAGAGCAGGAACAGCTCTTACAAGAGCTAGCAGTTATGCCAGGGGAGTATAGCAAATCTCCAGCGTATAGCAATCCCCCAGTGTCGATCAGTTACCCAAACACCAGCCTCAACATGGTAAAGGGTAAAACAGGAACTCTTTATTGAGGGCTACCCGCCAGTATTTATGCAGGTCCCCATCTGGTGGACACACCCCTAGGGGACCAGAAGGAAGACTGTGACACAGGACAGATATGCAGCAGTTCAGGATACACAGACACAATACATCCCCACAATGCATCATGGTTTCCTCCTCTCTGCCCTGGAGACACCCGAGGAGTAATTCCATTATCTCTCAGGACAAAGGGAAATCGCCAATACACATGTGGAGACAACAGGACTGAAATCACCATTTAAACATACAATGTCACAACCCTTACAGTAAACACAGACATTTAACATATCCCCAGATAGCTCAAGTCTGAGTGCTTATTATTAGGTGAATGGCACTCAGACTACACGAATACACTAAAATTAGCTATCTGGTTACCCTCACATAACATACAATAAAATTCCAAAGACAGATGGTTCTGTCACACACCTCAAAACCCCACATGTATACATCCATGGATAGCTCTGATCTGGGTGAACAACATATCCAAAAATCACCCAGATCCGAGCAGGGGTTCCCAAATTCCGGTCTGTCTTCTCCTTCAAAGTTAGTATGGGCCATAATCCTGGGGCAAGAGGCTGGCAACCAGGCCCCTCCAAAACCCAGTGGCGAGGTTGGTTTCGCCACAGTGGTTATATCTTTTTCTCTGGGAATCTGCGTGACAAGCACAATTATACAGGTTGCAGTTGTCTCATCTGATGCAATTATTTCCCCTGAGATAAGAACTCCAGTGCCCGAGGTGTCTGGCAGCTACTCTTTAACACCTGTCCTGCTTACATAGCAACAAAACTTGTCGAAATGCAATAGAATCTGTTATTAATTGTCCATTAAACAATTAGTTTTTGTCTTCATCTTAAATCTTTCCTTGTGAAGCTACAAACTTTAGTTACAGATGTTTTGGGGAATCTTAGGCTGAGTTCACACGGGTGTCACGTTTTGGCTCAGGATGTGTCTTGGGTGCATTGCGGCAAAACCGCGTGAGTAGGTGCCCAATTGCAGCCAGTTTTGACTGCGATTGCGTTCCATTGTTCAGTTTTTATCACGCGGGCACAATTTGTTTTCACTGAAGTTCAGGTTTGGGTTCAAGGTTGTGTAGATGTAATTATTTTCCCTTATAACATGGTTATAAGGGAAAATAATAGCATTCTTTAATACAGAATGCTTAGTAGAAGGTCAATTGAGGGTTAAAAAAAGAAATAAAAATTAACTCACCTCCTCCAATTGATCGCGTAGCTGCCGTTCTCCTGTTCTTTCTTCAGGACCTGTGGTGACGTCACTGAGCTCATCACATGGTCCATCACCACGGTGATGGACCGTGTGATTGAACCATGTGATGTGACATCACCACAGGTCATTTAGCCGGTAGCTCATGATTAAAGAAGTAAGAAGAGATCGTCAACTACGCGATCAAGAGGAGGAGGTGAGTTAATTTTTTTTTTTCTTTTTTTTTTTTACCCCCCCCCCCCCCCCATTCTCCTAACCTAACTTCCTAACATTACATACAGCACTGCAAAACTCTTACATGCAGTGATGTCTCCTTAGATGTAGATGTTTTTAAAAAAAATTAAATACTTAAATAAATAAAAAATCAACATCATGGGCATCATCACGTGCAAAACGCCCATACTATTAAAATATAAAAAGAAAAACTAATCCCATAAGGTGCATATCATAACAAAATATATATCTAAATTGCTGATCACTTTACCTTCCAAAATGTTTTATAAAAAGTTATCAAAAAGTCATACACACCCCAAAATGGTAGTAACAAAAAGTACAGATTGCTCTCCAAAAAATGAGACATAACTGTAAAAAAGTTCTGGGGGTTAGAATATGGGAATGTAAATTTTTTTTTAAAATTTTTTTTCCAGTATTAAAACACAAGAAAAACTTTACATATGTGGTATCGCTGTAATCATACTGACCTGGAGAATGAACGTTGTAAAAACAAAACCTGTAAAATTGTGGAGGAATTGTGTTTTTTGTTTTTTTTTCTTCCACGCCATATGGAATTTTTTTCCTGGTTATGTATGTCATATTAAATGGTGACATTAGAGAGTACAACTTGTTCCACAAAAAACAAGCCCTATGCGGCTATGTGAATGGAAAAATCTAAAAAGTTATGGCTCCGGGGAGCGGAAAACAAAACCGCAAAAATTGAAAATCTCTGCATCAGGAAGGGGTTAGGGTGGAGAATTACATTAGAAGTATGTTTCCCAAACCTGCTGATTTCAGTCGGACAAGCTGAACATCTAACGTGTGTGTGTGTGGGGCCTCCCAAGTCGGACATGAAAGATCAGGCATGCCTTTTCCCTTTGTTCTCTTAAGCCACCACCTGGGGCAGCAGTTTATTTAACTCTCACTTTTGAGAATGCGTGCATGTTTGGTCGAACTGAGCAGCCATGCCCATTGGGGGTTGCGCCGTCAAAAGTGATAGCTGCAGGCTGAAAAAAATGACAGCTAAATGTCAGCTATTTAATGTGTCCGTGCATGATATAAGTTTGGCGAATATCCCAGTGAGTACAAGTCACGCATTTGCTCTTGTAGGCTTTATTTTTCTGTATTTCATACTCAGGACTCATGGCACTATAGTTCCGTCCCGCCACTATTCTCCTTGCACCGTAACTTGTAATATTATTTTAACAAACTTTTAATCATGGGGAAGGCGATCAGCAGTGACAGAGTTAAGCTAACACGACTGTCATAACATTTTCTTTGTGGCAAAGCTTATTAAATTATGTTAAGCCACATAGACGCTACGCTGAGTATACCTGAATGTACACGAACAATGCGTGTTTAGACAAACGAAAAAATAATGTGATCTTGTCACACAATCTTTAGAAATGTCTTGGTGCCTGGAATCTCGGCTCTAACTGTCCAGCCTTGCCCTCACAAGCACTTCACATTCATGTATAAGAGCTTGTCATGGTTTGACTGGAGAACACAACGTTAAATAAGCGTTCTAGAACAAGATCCTATTTCTTGCACTGCCGTCTGGATCCCAGCGAAAATATGGTTTGTCTCAGCAAAGATAGATTGGAGGAGGCACAACACGTCCTTGAAGTCCAAGTGAAAATCAGCGATTGTGTAGAATTGTCCAGTAAACTAGATTATTTTATCAGATATTTTGTAAAATATTTGAAGTTATTGTTTTGTTGTTTGGGCTAAAGAATTACTTAAATACTGCAATTGCTGTTACACTATAAGCTTTTTATAATAAAAGAGGGCTTTAAAAGGACATCTGTCAGCAAGTTTGTACATATGACACTGTCTGACCTGTTACACGTGCACTTGGCAGCTGAAGGCATCTGTGTTGGTCCCATGTTCCTATTTACCCTCATTGCTAAAAAAAAATAAACTTTTTATATATGCAAATGAGCCTCTAGGAGCAACTGGGGCGTTGCTGTTACTCCTAGAGGGTCTGCTTTCTCTGCAACTGACCTTTTTAAAGGGCTTTCCAGGTTTTTAATATTGCTGACCTATCCTCAAGGTCAGACTCCCAGCACCCCCGACCTCAGCTCTCCAGTGTGTGCTGTGGCCTCTCTGCAGCTCACCAAGCAGAGAACCGTCCATTGGATAGCGGTGTGCTGTCCGCAACTTTTGCAGACCCACTGAAATTAATGGGTCTGCATCCGATCTCCAAAAAATGTGAATCAGATGCAGACCGAAACTACGACCATGTGCATGAGACCTAATTCTTTATTTTTTATATATTTTTTTTATAGGGTTTTTGTCTCTAACATACTGTATAACCTCCCCAGATGAAAGAAAGTGCATAGATTAAAGCAGTTGTCCCATTCACTTGGGACCCTCTGAATATGAACGTGAACAGAGAACCTACGCTAAAGAGACAGGCGGGCTCAAGACAAGCAAGTATTGCATGGTCACATAAACAGTTGTCTCACCTCATCAAGTTATATTTATTTTTTGTATAACATTGCTATATGTAGATGCATTAGCAGTAATGGTTCTGGTCCCCACTGTCTTCTTTCTTCTTCCTCTTTATAGACTGCTCATGTCTAGGGGTTACGGCCACCACTGCAATGTAGCAGCGGTGGCCACGATTGCGCACAGCAAGAAAAAATCTAGCCTTTCTGGTGGCCGGGAATTGATGGAGCGAGAGCACATGGGACCGCGCTCATGAGCATTATCTCCCATTCCCGGCCACCTATCAATCTCGACTTTCCTATATGAAACAGATCGTGGCAACCTTCTTATTAGTGTTGATTGAGCACCAAAGTGCTCATGATGAACACATCGGTATGCTTGTGTGCTCTACCAAGCACCATGGAAGTCAATGGGAGAACCCCAGGCACCCCCTGCTCGGAAGAGAAGAGGGTGTCTGGTTCACAAAAAAAAGTTTAAAATTGATGGAAACCCCAGCAAAATAGTTTGGAAAAAGCATTGGTAGGATGTCTGGATGTATCTTGGACTCCCATTACTTATGACTAGGGATGAGCGAACTCGAACTGTATAGTTCGGGTTCGTACCGAATTTTGGGGTGTCCGTGACACGGACCCGAACCCGGACATTTTCGTAAAAGTCCGGGTTCGGGTTCGGTGTTCGTCGCTTTCTTCGCGCTTTTGTGACGCTTTCTTGGCGCTTTTTGAAAGGCTGCAAAGCAGCCAATCAACAAGCGTCATACTACTTGCCCCAAGAGGCCATCACAGCCATGCCTACTATTGGCATGGCTGTGATTGGCCAGAGCACCATGTGACCCAGCCTCTATTTAAGCTGGAGTCACATAGCGCCGCCCGTCACTCTGCTCTGATTAGCGTAGGGAGAGGTTGCGGCTGCGACAGTAGGGCGAGATTAGGCAGATTAACTCCTCCAAAGGACTTGATTAACTGATCGATCTGCAGCTGTGGATCATTGAGCTGCTGATCCTCAATTGCTCACTGTTTTTAGGCTGCACAGACCGTTTGTCAGTCTCATTTTTCTGGGGTGATCGGCGGCCATTTTGTGTCTTGTGGTGCGCCAGCACAAGCTGCGACCAAGTGCATTTAACCCTCAATGGTGTGGTTGTTTTTTGGCTAAAGCCTACATCAGGGTGAAGCTGTCACACCAAGTGCATTTAACCAGCAATAGTCTGTTCATTTTTTGGCCATATACAAAATCAGGGGCAAGCTGCGCCTGTCACCAAGTGCATTTAACCCTCAATGGTGTGGTTGTTTTTTGGCTAAAGCCTACATCAGGGTGAAGCTGTCACACCAAGTGCATTTAACCAGCAATAGTCTGTTCATTTTTTGGCCATATACAAAATCAGGGGCAAGCTGCGCCTGTCACCAAGTGCATTTAACCCTCAATGGTGTGGTTGTTTTTTGGCTAAAGCCTACATCAGGGTGAAGCTGTCACACCAAGTGCATTTAACCAGCAATAGTCTGTTCATTTTTTGGCCATATACAAAATCAGGGGCAAGCTGCGCCTGTCACCAAGTGCATTTAACCCTCAATGGTGTGGTTGTTTTTTGGCTAAAGCCTACATCAGGGTGAAGCTGTCACACCAAGTGCATTTAACCAGCAATAGTCTGTTCATTTTTTGGCCATATCCCAGTCTAATTCTGTCACTAAATCCATACCGGTCACCCAGCGCCTAAATACTAGGCCTCAAATTTATATCCAGCTAAATCTGTCCCTAGTGCTGTAGCTGGGCGAGTTATTTAGTGTCCGTTCAAGCACATTTCTTGTTCTGGGTTGAAATACAATTCCCAATTTAGCAATTTCATAATTTAGTGGTTCCTGCTATATCAGAGCTCTTTGAAATCTATCCCAAAAAGGGTATATAATATTGAAGGTGCACATAGGGTCATTCAGAGTAACTTCACACACACCCGCTACTGTGTATTTCCAAGTCTAATTCTGTCACTAAATCCATACCGGTGACCCAGCGCCTAAATACTAGGCCTCAAATTTAATTCCCTCTAAATCTCTCGTTACCCACCGCTGTACTGTTGTTGCTGGGCAAGATATTTAGTGTCCGTCAAAGCACATTTTTTGTTCTGGGTTGAAGTACAATTCCCAATTTAGCAATTTCATAATTTAGTGGTTTCTGCTATATCAGAGCTATTTGAAATCTATCCCAAAAAGGGTATATAATATTGAAGGTGCACATAGGGTCATTCAGAATAACTTCACACACACCCGCTACTGTGTATTTCCAAGTCTAATTCTGTCACTAAACCCATACCTGTCACCCAGCGCCTAAATACTAGGCCTCAAATTTAAATCCCTCTAAATCTCTCGTTACCGTTGTCCTGTTGTAGCTGGGAAAGTTATTTAGTGCCCGTCAAAGCACATTTTTTGTTCTGGGTTGAAGTACAATTCCCAATTTAGCAATTTCATAATTTAGTGGTTCCTGCTATATCAGAGCTATTTGAAATCTATCCCAAAAAGGGTATATAATATTGAAGGTGCACATAGGGTCATTCAGAATAACTTCACACACACCCGCTACTGTGTATTTCCAAGTCTAATTCTGTCACTAAATCCATACCGGTGACCCAGCGCCTAAATACTAGGCCTCAAATTTAATTCCCTCTAAATCTCTCGTTACCCACCGCTGTACTGTTGTTGCTGGGCAAGATATTTAGTGTCCGTCAAAGCACATTTTTTGTTCTGGGTTGAAGTACAATTCCCAATTTAGCAATTTCATAATTTAGTGGTTTCTGCTATATCAGAGCTATTTGAAATCTATCCCTAAAAGGGTATATAATATTGAAGGTGCACATAGGGTCATTCAGAATAACTTCACACACACCCGCTACTGTGTATTTCCAAGTCTAATTCTGTCACTAAACCCATACCTGTCACCCAGCGCCTAAATACTAGGCCTCAAATTTATATCCAGCTAAATCTGTCCCTAGTGCTGTAGCTGGGCGAGTTATTTAGTGTCCGTTCAAGCACATTTCTTGTTCTGGGTTGAAATACAATTCTCAATTTAGCAATTTCATAATTTAGTGGTTCCTGCTATATCAGAGCTCTTTGAAATCTATCCCAAAAAGGGTATATAATATTGAAGGTGCACATAGGGTCATTCAGAGTAACTTCACACACACCCGCTACTGTGTATTTCCAAGTCTAATTCTGTCACTAAATCCATACCGGTGACCCAGCGCCTAAATACTAGGCCTCAAATTTAATTCCCTCTAAATCTCTCGTTACCCACCGCTGTACTGTTGTTGCTGGGCAAGATATTTAGTGTCCGTCAAAGCACATTTTTTGTTCTGGGTTGAAGTACAATTCCCAATTTAGCAATTTCATAATTTAGTGGTTTCTGCTATATCAGAGCTATTTGAAATCTATCCCAAAAAGGGTATATAATATTGAAGGTGCACATAGGGTCATTCAGAATAACTTCACACACACCCGCTACTGTGTATTTCCAAGTCTAATTCTGTCACTAAACCCATACCTGTCACCCAGCGCCTAAATACTAGGCCTCAAATTTAAATCCCTCTAAATCTCTCGTTACCGTTGTCCTGTTGTAGCTGGGAAAGTTATTTAGTGCCCGTCAAAGCACATTTTTTGTTCTGGGTTGAAGTACAATTCCCAATTTAGCAATTTCATAATTTAGTGGTTCCTGCTATATCAGAGCTATTTGAAATCTATCCCAAAAAGGGTATATAATATTGAAGGTGCACATAGGGTCATTCAGAATAACTTCACACACACCCGCTACTGTGTATTTCCAAGTCTAATTCTGTCACTAAATCCATACCGGTGACCCAGCGCCTAAATACTAGGCCTCAAATTTAATTCCCTCTAAATCTCTCGTTACCCACCGCTGTACTGTTGTTGCTGGGCAAGATATTTAGTGTCCGTCAAAGCACATTTTTTGTTCTGGGTTGAAGTACAATTCCCAATTTAGCAATTTCATAATTTAGTGGTTTCTGCTATATCAGAGCTATTTGAAATCTATCCCTAAAAGGGTATATAATATTGAAGGTGCACATAGGGTCATTCAGAATAACTTCACACACACCCGCTACTGTGTATTTCCAAGTCTAATTCTGTCACTAAACCCATACCTGTCACCCAGCGCCTAAATACTAGGCCTCAAATTTAAATCCCTCTAAATCTCTCGTTACCGTTGTCCTGTTGTAGCTGGGAAAGTTATTTAGTGCCCGTCAAAGCACATTTTTTGTTCTGGGTTGAAGTACAATTCCCAATTTAGCAATTTCATAATTTAGTGGTTCCTGCTATATCAGAGCTATTTGAAATCTATCCCAAAAAGGGTATATAATATTGAAGGTGCACATAGGGTCATTCAGAATAACTTCACACACACGCTTCTGTGCATTTCCAAGTCTAATTCTGTCACTAAATCCATACCGGTGACCCAGCGCCTAAATACTAGGCCTCAAATTTAATTCCCTCTAAATCTCTCGTTACCCACCGCTGTACTGTTGTTGCTGGGCAAGATATTTAGTGTCCGTCAAAGCACATTTTTTGTTCTGGGTTGAAGTACAATTCCCAATTTAGCAATTTCATAATTTAGTGGTTTCTGCTATATCAGAGCTATTTGAAATCTATCCCTAAAAGGGTATATAATATTGAAGGTGCACATAGGGTCATTCAGAATAACTTCACACACACCCGCTACTGTGTATTTCCAAGTCTAATTCTGTCACTAAATCCATACCGGTGACCCAGCGCCTAAATACTAGGCCTCAAATTTAATTCCCTCTAAATCTCTCGTTACCCACCGGTGTACTGTTGTTGCTGGGCAAGATATTTAGTGTCCGTCAAAGCACATTTTTTGTTCTGGGTTGAAGTACAATTCCCAATTTAGCAATTTCATAATTTAGTGGTTTCTGCTATATCAGAGCTATTTGAAATCTATCCCTAAAAGGGTATATAATATTGAAGGTGCACATAGGGTCATTCAGAATAACTTCACACACACGCTTCTGTGCATTTCCAAGTCTAATTCTGTCACTAAATCCATACCGGTGACCCAGCGCCTAAATACTAGGCCTCAAATTTAAATCCCTCTAAATCTCTCGTTACCCACCGCTGTACTGTTGTTGCTGGGCAAGATATTTAGTGTCCGTCAAAGCACATTTTTTGTTCTGGGTTGAAGTACAATTCCCAATTTAGCAATTTCATAATTTAGTGGTTTCTGCTATATCAGAGCTATTTGAAATCTATCCCTAAAAGGGTATATAATATTGAAGGTGCACATAGGGTCATTCAGAATAACTTCACACACACGCTTCTGTGCATTTCCAAGTCTAATTCTGTCACTAAATCCATACCGGTGACCCAGCGCCTAAATACTAGGCCTCAAATTTAAATCCCTCTAAATCTCTCGTTACCCACCGCTGTACTGTTGTTGCTGGGCAAGATATTTAGTGTCCGTCAAAGCACATTTTTTGTTCTGGGTTGAAGTACAATTCCCAATTTAGCAATTTCATAATTTAGTGGTTCCTGCTATATCAGAGCTATTTGAAATCTATCCCAAAAAGGGTATATAATATTGAAGGTGCACATTGGGTCATTCAGAATAACTTCACACACACCCGCTACTGTGTATTTTCAAGTCTAATTCTGTCACTAAACCCATACCTGTCACCCAGCGCCTAAATACTAGGCCTCAAATTTAAATCCCTCTAAATCTCTCGTTACCCACCGCTGTACTGTTGTTGCTGGGCAAGATATTTAGTGTCCGTCAAAGCACATTTTTTGTTCTGGGTTGAAGTACAATTCCCAATTTAGCAATTTCATAATTTAGTGGTTTCTGCTATATCAGAGCTATTTGAAATCTATCCCTAAAAGGGTATATAATATTGAAGGTGCACATAGGGTCATTCAGAATAACTTCACACACACGCTTCTGTGCATTTCCAAGTCTAATTCTGTCACTAAATCCATACCGGTGACCCAGCGCCTAAATACTAGGCCTCAAATTTAAATCCCTCTAAATCTCTCGTTACCCACCGCTGTACTGTTGTTGCTGGGCAAGATATTTAGTGTCCGTCAAAGCACATTTTTTGTTCTGGGTTGAAGTACAATTCCCAATTTAGCAATTTCATAATTTAGTGGTTTCTGCTATATCAGAGCTATTTGAAATCTATCCCTAAAAGGGTATATAATATTGAAGGTGCACATAGGGTCATTCAGAATAACTTCACACACACGCTTCTGTGCATTTCCAAGTCTAATTCTGTCACTAAATCCATACCGGTCACCCAGCGCCTAAATACTAGGCCTCAAATTTATATCCCGCTGAATTTGAATACAATACATTGGGCCAAATAATATATTTGTTGTTGTGGTGAACCATAACAATGAGAAAAACATCTAGTAAGGGACGCGGACGTGGACATGGTCGTGGTGGTGTTAGTGGACCCTCTGGTGCTGGGAGAGGACGTGGCCGTTCTGCCACATCCACACGTCCTAGTGTACCAACTACCTCAGGTCCCAGTAGCCGCCAGAATTTACAGCGATATATGGTGGGGCCCAATGCCGTTCTAAGGATGGTAAGGCCTGAGCAGGTACAGGCATTAGTCAATTGGGTGGCCGACAGTGGATCCAGCACGTTCACATTATCTCCCACCCAGTCTTCTGCAGAAAGCGCACAGATGGCGCCTGAAAACCAACCCCATCAGTCTGTCACATCACCCCCATGCATACCAGGGAAACTGTCTCAGCCTCAAGTTATGCAGCAGTCTCTTATGCTGTTTGAAGACTCCGCTGGCAGGGTTTCCCAAGGGCATCCACCTAGCCCTTCCCCAGCGGTGAAAGACATAGAATGCACTGACGCACAACCACTTATGTTTCCTGATGATGAGGACATGGGAATACCACCTCAGCATGTCTCTGATGATGACGAAACACAGGTGCCAACTGCTGCGTCTTTCTGCAGTGTGCAGACTGAACAGGAGGTCAGGGATCAAGACTGGGTGGAAGACGATGCAGGGGACGATGAGGTCCTAGACCCCACATGGAATGAAGGTCGTGCCACTGACTTTCACAGTTCGGAGGAAGAGGCAGTGGTGAGACCGAGCCAACAGCGTAGCAAAAGAGGGAGCAGTGGGCAAAAGCAGAACACCCGCCGCCAAGAGACTCCGCCTGCTACTGACCGCCGCCATCTGGGACCGAGCACCCCAAAGGCAGCTTCAAGGAGTTCCCTGGCATGGCACTTCTTCAAACAATGTGCTGACGACAAGACCCGAGTGGTTTGCACGCTGTGCCATCAGAGCCTGAAGCGAGGCATTAACGTTCTGAACCTGAGCACAACCTGCATGACCAGGCACCTGCATGCAAAGCATGAACTGCAGTGGAGTAAACACCTTAAAACCAAGGAAGTCACTCAGGCTCCCCCTGCTACCTCTTCTGCTGCTGCCGCCTCGGCCTATTCTGCTGCTGCCGCCTCGGCCTCTTCCTCCGCCTCTGGAGGAACGTTGGCACCTGCCGCCCAGCAAACAGGGGATGTACCACCAACACCACCACCACCACCTCCGTCACCAAGCGTCTCAACCATGTCACACGCCAGCGTTCAGCTCTCCATCTCACAAACATTTGATAGAAAGCGTAAATTCCCACCTAGCCACCCTCGATCCCTGGCCCTGAATGCCAGCATTTCTAAACTACTGGCCTATGAAATGCTGTCATTTAGGCTGGTGGACACAGACAGCTTCAAACAGCTCATGTCGCTTGCTGTCCCACAGTATGTTGTTCCCAGCCGGCACTACTTCTCCAAGAGAGCCGTGCCTTCCCTGCACAACCAAGTATCCGATAAAATCAAGTGTGCACTGCGCAACGCCATCTGTAGCAAGGTCCACCTAACCACAGATACGTGGACCAGTAAGCACGGCCAGGGACGCTATATCTCCCTAACTGCACACTGGGTAAATGTAGTGGCAGCTGGGCCCCAGGCGGAGAGCTGTTTGGCGCACGTCCTGCCGCCGCCAAGGATCGCAGGGCAACATTCTTTGCCTCCTGTTGCCACCTCCTCCTTCTCGGCTTCCTCCTCCTCTTCTTCCACCTGCTCATCCAGTCAGCCACACACCTTCACCACCAACTTCAGCACAGCCCGGGGTAAACGTCAGCAGGCCATTCTGAAACTCATATGTTTGGGGGACAGGCCCCACACCGCACAGGAGTTGTGGCGGGGTATTGAACAACAGACCGACGAGTGGTTGCTGCCGGTGAGCCTCAAGCCCGGCCTGGTGGTGTGTGATAATGGGCGAAATCTCGTTGCAGCTCTGGGACTAGCCAATTTGACGCACATCCCTTGCTTGGCGCATGTGCTGAATTTGGTGGTGCAGAAGTTCATTCACAACTACCCCGACATGTCAGAGCTGCTGCATAAAGTGCGGGCCGTCTGTTCGCGCTTCCGGCGTTCACATCCTGCCGCTGCTCGCCTGTCTGCGCTACAGCGTAACTTCGGCCTTCCCGCTCACCGCCTCATATGCGACGTGCCCACCAGGTGGAACTCCACCTTGCACATGCTGGACAGACTGTGCGAGCAGCAGCAGGCCATAGTGGAGTTTCAGCTGCAGCACGCACGGGTCAGTCGCACTACAGAACAGCACCACTTCACCACCAATGACTGGGCCTCCATGCGAGACCTGTGTGCCCTGTTGCGCTGTTTCGAGTACTCCACCAACATGGCCAGTGGCGATGACACCGTTATCAGCGTTACAATACCACTTCTATGTCTCCTTGAGAAAACACTTAGGGCGATGATGGAACAGGAGGTGGCCCAGGAGGAGGAGGAGGAGGATGAGGAAGAGGGGTCATTTTTAGCACTTTCAGGCCAGTCTCTTCGAAGTGACTCAGAGGGAGGTTTTTTGCAACAGCAGAGGCCAGGTACAAATGTGGCCAGCCAGGGCCCACTACTGGAGGACGAGGAGGACGAGGATGAGGAGGAGGTGGAGGAGGATGAGGATGAAGCATGGTCACAGCGGGGTGGCACCCAACGCAGCTCGGGTCCATCACTGGTGCGTGGCTGGGGGGAAAGGCAGGACGATGACGATACGCCTCCCACAGAGGACAGCTTGTCCTTACCCCTGGGCAGCCTGGCACACATGAGCGACTACATGCTGCAGTGCCTGCGCAACGACAGCAGAGTTGCCCACATTTTAACCTGTGCGGACTACTGGGTTGCCACCCTGCTGGATCCACGCTACAAAGACAATGTGCCCACCTTACTTCCTGCACTGGAGCGTGATAGGAAGATGCGCGAGTACAAGTGCACGTTGGTAGACGCGCTACTGAGAGCATTCCCAAATGTCACAGGGGAACAAGTGGAAGCCCAAGGCCAAGGCAGAGGAGGAGCAAGAGGTCGCCAAGGCAGCTGTGTCACGGCCAGCTCCTCTGAGGGCAGGGTTAGCATGGCAGAGATGTGGAAAACTTTTGTCAACACGCCACAGCTAACTGCACCACCACCTGATACGCAACGTGTTAGCAGGAGGCAACATTTCACTAACATGGTGGAACAGTACGTGTGCACACCCCTCCACGTACTGACTGATGGTTCGGCCCCATTCAACTTCTGGGTCTCTAAATTGTCCACGTGGCCAGAGCTAGCCTTTTATGCCTTGGAGGTGCTGGCCTGCCCGGCAGCCAGCGTTTTGTCTGAACGTGTATTCAGCACGGCAGGGGGCGTCATTACAGACAAACGCAGCCGCCTGTCTACAGCCAATGTGGACAAGCTGACGTTCATAAAAATGAACCAGGCATGGATCCCACAGGACCTGTCCGTCCCTTGTCCAGATTAGACATTAACTACCTCCCCATAACCATATATTATTGGACTCCAGGGCACTTCCTCATTCAATCCTATTTTTATTTTCATTTTACCATTATATTGCGATGCTACCCAAAGTTGAATGAACCTCTCCTCTGCCTGTGTGCTAGGCCTAAATATATGCCAATGGACTGTTGCAGTGGTGGCTGACATGAAGCCTGATTCTCTGCTATGACATGCAGACTAATTCTCTGCTGACATGAAGCCAGATTGTCTGTTACGGGACCTCTCTCCTCTGCCTGGGTGCTGGGCCTAAATATATGCCAATGGACTGTTGCAGTGGTGGCTGACGTGAAGCCTCATTCTCTGCTATGACATGCAGACTAATTCTCTGCTGTCATGAAGCCAGATTGTCTGTTACGGGACCTCTCTGCTCTGCCTGTGTGCTAGGCCTAAATATATGCCAATGGACTGTTGCAGTGGTGGGTGACGTGAAGCCTCATTCTCTGCTATGACATGCAGACTGATTCTCTGCTGACATGAAGCCAGATTGTCTGTTACGGGACCTCTCTGCTCTGCCTGTGTGCTAGGCCTAAATATATGCCAATGGACTGTTGCAGTGGTGGGTGACGTGAAGCCTCATTCTCTGCTATGACATGCAGACTGATTCTCTGCTGACATGAAGCCAGATTCTCTGTTACGGGACCTCTCTCCTCTGCCTGTGTGTGTGCTGGGCCTAAATATATGCCAATGGACTGTTGCAGTGGTGGCTGACGTGAAGCCTCATTCTCTGCTATGACATGCAGACTAATTCTCTGCTGACATGAAGACAGATTCTCTGTTACGGGACCTCCCTCCTCTGCCTGGGTGCTGGGCCTAAATATATGCCAATGGACTGTTGCAGTGGTGGCTGACGTGAAGCCTCATTCTCTGCTATGACATGCAGACTGATTCTCTGCTGACATGAAGCCAGATTCTCTGTTACGGGACCTCTCTCCTCTGCCTGTGTGTGTGCTGGGCCTAAATATATGCCAATGGACTGTTGCAGTGGTGGCTGACGTGAAGCCTCATTCTCTGCTATGACATGCAGACTGATTCTCTGCTGACATGAAGCCAGATTCTCTGTTACGGGACCTCTCTCCTCTGCCTGTGTGTGTGCTGGGCCTAAATATATGCCAATGGACTGTTGCAGTGGTGGCTGACGTGAAGCCTCATTCTCTGCTATGACATGCAGACTAATTCTCTGCTGTCATGAAGCCAGATTGTCTGTTACGGGACCTCTCTGCTCTGCCTGTGTGCTAGGCCTAAATATATGCCAATGGACTGTTGCAGTGGTGGGTGACGTGAAGCCTCATTCTCTGCTATGACATGCAGACTGATTCTCTGCTGACATGAAGCCAGATTGTCTGTTACGGGACCTCTCTGCTCTGCCTGTGTGCTAGGCCTAAATATATGCCAATGGACTGTTGCAGTGGTGGGTGACGTGAAGCCTCATTCTCTGCTATGACATGCAGACTGATTCTCTGCTGACATGAAGCCAGATTCTCTGTTACGGGACCTCTCTCCTCTGCCTGTGTGTGTGCTGGGCCTAAATATATGCCAATGGACTGTTGCAGTGGTGGCTGACGTGAAGCCTCATTCTCTGCTATGACATGCAGACTAATTCTCTGCTGACATGAAGACAGATTCTCTGTTACGGGACCTCCCTCCTCTGCCTGGGTGCTGGGCCTAAATATATGCCAATGGACTGTTGCAGTGGTGGCTGACGTGAAGCCTCATTCTCTGCTATGACATGCAGACTGATTCTCTGCTGACATGAAGCCAGATTCTCTGTTACGGGACCTCTCTCCTCTGCCTGTGTGTGTGCTGGGCCTAAATATATGCCAATGGACTGTTGCAGTGGTGGCTGACGTGAAGCCTCATTCTCTGCTATGACATGCAGACTGATTCTCTGCTGACATGAAGCCAGATTCTCTGTTACGGGACCTCTCTCCTCTGCCTGTGTGTGTGCTGGGCCTAAATATATGCCAATGGACTGTTGCAGTGGTGGCTGACGTGAAGCCTCATTCTCTGCTATGACATGCAGACTAATTCTCTGCTGACATGAAGACAGATTCTCTGTTACGGGACCTCCCTCCTCTGCCTGGGTGCTGGGCCTAAATATATGCCAATGGACTGTTGCAGTGGTGGCTGACGTGAAGCCTCATTCTCTGCTATGACATGCAGACTAATTCTCTGCTGACATGAAGACAGATTCTCTGTTACGGGACCTCTCTCCTCTGCCTGGGTGCCGGGGCCTAAATATCTGAGAATGGACTGTTCCAGTGGTGGGTGACGGGAAGCCAGATTCTCTGCTATGGAACCTCTCTCCAATTGATTTTGGTTAATTTTTATTTATTTAATTTTTATTTTAATTCATTTCCCTATCCACATTTGTTTGCAGGGGATTTACCTACATGTTGCTGCCTTTTGCAGCCCTCTAGCTCTTTCCTGGGCTGTTTTACAGCCTTTTTAGTGCCGAAAAGTTCGGGTCCCCATTGACTTCAATGGGGTTCGGGTTCGGGACGAAGTTCGGATCGGGTTCGGATCCCGAACCCGAACATTTCCGGGATGTTCGGCCGAACTTCTCGAACCCGAACATCCAGGTGTTCGCTCAACTCTACTTATGACATAAAATAGACAACCACACAAAGGCTATATGCCAACAATCTATCCATGAGACAGATAACAGTCAGCATACCTTACAATAGCAGCCTTGTGCACTATGAGACATTCCAAACCAGCTCATATGACTCCTGAACAGCGCCATCTATTAGTTTCTTAGTCTTATGATAAGACTATGAATACAATAGATGGTGCTGTTCATGAGTAGTGTAGATCGCGAATTTTCCATGCAAATGGTTTTTCAGCTGAAAAACAAGGCAGATTCTGCTCATTTGCATGTCTTTCCCATATGCTCATGTTTATGCAAATGAGTTTACATGACAAAACTGTATAGCAAGGTTATTGAATATTATGTTAGGACAATCAGAAAACTTTTTGTCACCCTAATGATATTGATCTAGGTGCGCAGTTCCACCCAAGGCATCCAACAGATGTGAAGCAACTTTGAGGCTTACTGGCTCTCAGTCAGATGAGAGCTAGTTTGGAATATCTCATAGTGCACAAGGCTGCCATTGTAAGGTACGCGGACTGTTATCTATCTCGTGGATAGATTGTTGACTTGCACATACCTGGCTTTTGGCATATACCCTTTGTGTGGTTGTTCATTGTATGTTGTAAGTAATAGGAATTCAAGATGCATCCAGCCATCCTCTTAATGCTGTTTACAAACTATTTTGATGGGTTTTCCATCAATTTCTAACCTTTTTTTGTGAACCAGACACCCTCTCTTCTTCAGAGCAGGGGTTGCCTGGTTTTATGCTCGGGTCTCCTATTGACTTTCATTGTAATAAATTGTACTCGAGCACCCACAGTATTCGGCCGAGCACTGCGATGTGCCGAGCATAGCGATGCTGGAGTCGAACAGCAGTTTGGCCGAGCATGCTCGCTCAACACTACCTCTTATCATTGGTTGTCACATTCTGTACAGCGTCTGCTCCACTGAGACTGCTAGTGATTATGATACACTAGGAGCTTCAGGAGTGCGCACATACAGGCACATCCTAGCATGGCTTGCCTGCTGCAACGCTCACAGCATAGGCACTGCTCCCACTACAGCTTAGGAAGTGCCCCGGGAGCCGTGCACTGAGGACTGAAATGTGGTGAGACAACCCCTTTAAATGGGATCCATGTACTATATATACTATACTGTATCCATGTACTGTATCCAAACTTCATGTCCACTGTAGTAGTGTCTGCATTACATAAGCTGGAATAACTAATCTTCTGTTCATTGCCTGGGCAACTTCAAACTATGAAGGTGTCCCCAGGAACCAAAAATGTATATAAATCTATTTATTGAGTATTATGTATCCATTGACCTGATAGTAGACAGTAGGCGTCCCCAGCAAACTGTATCTATAGTTTTGCCTCACTGTATGGTGGTATTTTTGCACCAACATTTCTGATCCTGTCGGTCAACACTGACTATTTCTCTTGGCCTCTTTAGCTAATGAAGAACAACTAGTAATAAACCTGGACATTCAGGCCGTCGTTGATGGGTAGGGAATGTCTTGAACAGTCATTTTTGAATGCTGTATCTGAGTGTGAATATTTACAAATCCTTACAGTATGCCATAGCTTAAATTAACTAGTCCTTAAAGCGGTTATCCCATGATTATATAAAAAAATGCAAAACAGTCATCACACAGTACATAACCATCTCTATCTAACAAAGCTAGAACCATTCCTGTACCTCACATGGATCCAAAAATCTCCCTATTATTTGCTCCAATTGTTCTGCTAGATTTTCTTTAGGCTGGCAGATCAGGGGGGGTGTCGTTTCTCAGAAGGAATGTCCTTTCTTTCTACTGCAGCTCTTTCCCTTTAACTGCCACATCTTCTAACACTAGATAGAGCTGGTGGGAATTGAAAAAAAAGAACTGAGCATGTGCGACCATCTCGACAAGGTGGACAGAGAAATAAGGAAAAGAACAAACAGTAGGTGATGTTATAAATATAAATTTTATAAAATAACTCAGTGGCTACACTTTCTATTCAAATTTTTTAATTAGGGTAAAAAAAGTACTCAGATGCAAATGTTGGTTGAAGAATGTAGTCTATTTTTTTCATGGGAAATTTCCTGAGTCGAGGACTATAACATTGATGGTCTTACTTTTGTATACACCAGGAATGTAAAATTTGTTGGGGTCTGGCATTTGGTCTCCTGACAATCTTTAGAACGAAAGTGTTGTTCATCAGAATGAAAGAGTGCTGCTTGTACAGTTCTTTCTATAACGTCCAAAAACTTCAATGAAGAAAACTATGCCATAAATGCTGAAGATGGGGACACCTCATAATGGCCTATAGTGATGGTGGGCCATCAATGTTGTAGTCCTGGACACCATTTTAATACAGACTTGTACCATTTTAGAAGTTTTAATAAAAAATGAAAATACATTTAAATAAATTAGCCTTTCTCTGTTGCTGTATCTCCTTAATAATATATCTGTTAGCTTAAAATTATTCTGTTCAGAGAATCGGCAGAGGATCATTAGATATGGCCTAGGGATTCGTACGCACAGCTCATCAGGGACACAGCTCCATTGATCATTATGACTTCATTATCATTCATTATCTTAAGAAGTCTAGTGAACTAAAATGATAGGTATCATTGCGAGACGCATTCAAATCTATTCACCTTAATGTGAAAGCCTTTTGCCATACAATGACCTCTTCATTGGTTCTTTTTGACTATTTAGTTTAGTTTTAAAGGATTCATCTGGTATTCAATGAATCACTGAGTCATAGATCTATCCAAGAAGCATTGTCCACTTGTTCAGGCCTGGAAGGAAGGAAGATATCAGCTTTTGTCTTCAGGCTTGGTGCAGAGATAAGGTTTTCTTTCCTTCTCTGCTTTGCTGGATCCAGTCCCTGTTTTAAGCAAAACAAATATGCCGGAGAATATTGACCACAAATATGAACAAGCGCTTGTAGTGTTTTCTTGGCTTATTGGCATCCACTTGGTCTAAAGGGAACCAGAGTAAGTATTCCATATTACCAAGGAGAATGTACCTCTGTTTAGGGGTCAAAACCTGATTTATATAAATCAAATGAAAATGTATATACATTGTATAATAGACACCCATGCGCCTACATGTGACCATGCCAGAAGACGGCTATCCTTCACAATATTTCTTTTCTGCGGTAATAAAATTCCTTATGAAATGAGTATCTTTATGAGGGACTCCTTTGCATTCCACCAGCTATACCACCTTAAAGTTGTAAGAAGCTATAATAGAGCACCCACAGGCTTCTGTGTGGCCCTACTGTACATCTGTAGGACTCCGATTTCATATAGGCTTTTTCTGTCAGATTCCATGTCATGTTCCCAGCAGATGCCATATTATGGAGGTATTCTTCCTTAGAAGCATTGATTATAGGGGTAAGTTTCTTTTCTGCTAAGCCCCTGATTCTTTGTAGAGTGTTAGTTTATAGGCCAGAAGAGGGAGAGGAGGGCATTATATATACCGTATATATTACCACTACAGGGTTGTGTTATACAACATGAGGGGAGAGCATTATATATACTACCACTACAGAGGGGAGAGCATTATATATACTACCACTACAGAGGGGAGAGCATTATATATACTACCACTACAGGGAGCACTTTACTACAGGGGTTTTCAGGGAGGATAGTATTATATATGCTACCATTTGGGGGGGGGGGGTGTCATGATATATGCTACAACTACAGGGGGACATTTTACTACAGGAAGGAGAGCATTATATATACTACCACTAAAGGGGGAATTATATATAATACCACTGCAGGAGGACATTGTACTACAGGGGGACAGATAGAAAGCATTGTATATACTACGACTAGAGGGGACAATTATACTACAAGGAGAAAAAATGTGGGAGAGCATTATGTATACTACCACTACAAGGGGCCATTATGATACAGAGGGAGAGCATTATAAATAATACCACTACAGGGAGGCATTATAATACAGGCCGGATTACTACTGTGGGGGCATTATACGTACTGGAACTACAAGGGCATTATAATACAGGGGGCATTGCAATAGGGCTTTATAAATACTAAGACTTATAAATACTTGGAGCTACTACAGGGGGCATTATACTAAGGGCACTATTACTACTAATAGGAAGCCTATTACTACTATAGGCTCTATGGGATGCCTTATACATTGGCCTTATTACTACTGGGGGCTCCAAAGGGGAGTCTTATAGTGGGACCTTGTTACTGCTAGGGGAACTATGGTGGCCTTAGTTTTACTAAGGGCCCTTTGGGGGCATAATTAATACTGCAGGTACTGTGAGGGCATTATTATTATTGGAGACAATATGGAGGGCTCTACTATTAATCGAGGCACTCTTGGGAAACATTCTTGCTAACAGGAAGTACTGTAGGGGAGTAGCAGCAGGATAAGAATGTTAGGGCATCAGTAAGATGATGAAAAAGTGAGAAACCTAAGATGTCTGCATGGAGACAAGACGTGCCTGAAAGAAGTCGGCAAGGCGGTCTAATCTATGAATATGCCTGCAGATAGGGGTGGGGGTTGGATTGAGAAGCACAAGGGGTGACAGGTGAGGGAAGTGCAGACATACCTACAGTATAGTGATAATTCGTTACGAATTTCTGGAAAAATTTGATTCGAACCAAATGCAAATTTCCTCGCGCTTCGTTGTAACAAATCGCATTTTTCCTAAAATGGCTGCTACATGTATGAGGACATGGACAAAGGAACTCTGGGAAGGCGGGATCACCCATACTGACATACATGCAGCCAGCCAGCCCTGTGATGTCACAGCCCTATAAATACAGAAGCCATCTTAGATTCTGCCATTCACCAGCGTACTTGGAGCAGGGAGAGACGCGCCTTCAGGCGCTAGGGACAGTGATAGAAAAAACGTCATTCTGCTAAAAAAAAAAAACATTTACAAGGTGTAGGGAAAGGATAGGGAGCAATCATTCCACAGCATTTATGTTAAACAGGGTTCAATAGGGGAGGTTACAGCCTGAGGAATAGGAATAATCCTATTAGACCTTGCAGCACTGACTGGCGATACAAATTGCCATTATACAGCTCTGTAATTCCAGCAAACTGTTCTTATTAGGGTACAAGTGCTATTTGATACAGGCATTAACAGGGTTTATTACAAGCAATTATTTATACATTTTATTTGCCTTTGTGCTGTGCAGTTATATGTTCTAAAGCAGGCATCTTCAAACTGCGGCCCTCCAGCTGTTGTAAAACTGCAACTCCCACAATGCCCTGCTGTAGACTGATAGCTGTAGGCTGTTCAGGCATACTGGGAGTTGTAGTTGGAGGGCCGCAGTTTGAGGATGCCTATTCTAAAGCATTTTTTTGGCTTGTATTAGTGGGAAAAAAGGGCTTATTAGCCGATGTGTGGTGAAATGTGAAAATTACAGCCCTTTTTGTCGTGTATTAGTGGCAAAAATAAAATATATTTGCCGCTCAGCGATGCAGTTATCTGTTTTAAAGCCCTTTTTTGTGTGTATTAGTGGAAAAAGGAAAAATATCTTTGCCGCCTATCGGTGCAGTTATCTGTTTTAAAGCCATTTTCTGTAAAAATATTTAAAAAATTAGAGCCTATTTGCCTTTAAGCGATGCAGTGAGATATTTTACAGCCCAGTTTGCCGTGTATTACTGGCGAAATACAACTATATTCGGCTTTTTATCGTTGTACTTATCTGTTGAAAAGCCTTTTGTGTAAAAATAGAAAAACATTTGGTCCTAATTGCCGTTCAGTGGTGCAATGAGATATTTTGCAGCCCAGTTTGCCATGTATTACTGTCGAAATACAAATACATTCACCTTTCATCGTTGCACTTATCTGTTGAAAAGCCTTTTGTGTAAAAATAGAAAAAAATATGGGCCTAATTGCCGTTCAGTGGTGCAGTGAGATATTTTACAGCCCAGTTTGCCATGTATTACTGGTGAAATACTAATATATTTGCCGTCCAGCGTTGCAATTATCTCTTGAAAAGCCTGTCGTGTTCTGTAAAAGTTTAAAAAAAACTAGGGCCTAATTGCCCATGTGTGGTCCAGTGCTATACTCTAAAGCCCAGTTTGCCGTGTATTAGTGGCAAAATAAAAATATATTCGCAGTCCAACATTGCACTTATCTGTTGAAAAGCCTTTTGTGTTGTGTAAAAATAGAAAAAAAAAAATAGGGCCTAATTGCCCTTGTGCGGTGCAGTGATATATTCTACAGCCCTGTTTGCAGTTTTTTAGTTGCAAAATAAAAATATAATCTCCTTCCAGCGTTGCACTTATCTGTTGAAAGCCTGTTGTGTAAAAGTAGAAAGAAATTAGGGCCTAATTGCCGTTCAGCGGTGCAGTTCTATGTGGTGAAGCGCTTTTTGCGGTATGGACCGAATTACGTAGTGGTGACATTTTTTATGTGAAACAGGCTTTTTTGGGGAAAATTGATGGGTGATTGTAGACTTTGTTCTGTATGAACCAATGTTATATGTTGAAAAGCCTTTAGTGAAGTGTAGCCTTTAGTATGACTCAGTTTGCCCAGGCAAACCAGGTGCAGAACTGCGTAAGAGTGATGAGAGAGGTGCACATGGCTTGCATATACTACATGCCTTCAACATAATTCTTGGATCTCTATATGCAAATAATGAATTTGCTGTAAATCCCAAGAGGCGCATAGTTGGAGACATTGACTTCAGAAGAGATGCAGAGCAGCGGAGTTCAGCCACCTCTATTTGCTTCCCGCTGTTTACTGCTCCTGAAGTAAAAATGGGGCAATCAGCTTCAGCTTTCTCAGCTTTTGTTATGGCTTTGCACAGGGAGCAAGAATGTTACCACAATTGTGATGGAACTCCTAATCGTAAGAAACTGGACTTGGACTCCAAAGCAGAGGATCTCCTGTCATGTCTTGTGTGGTGTGGAGATCGAATGCAGACAGAGCAGATAAAAACACATGAATATTTTCAATTTACTGAAGCTGCTTGATTTAACCTCTTAAGGACCAGCGCCATACATGTACGGCGGGCTGATCGGGCGGGTGCAGGAGCTGAGCCCGCCCGATCAGCGCAGGGGTCCAGCAGTCACTGATAACATGAATATTTTCAACTTACTGAAGCTGCTTGATTTAATTGTGAATAGATGGTAAAGGCAAAGTCTGCTGTTGTGTTGTCATCAGCATCTTCATTATGTTTGCTGCTGGACCCACGACGGCGTAATTCGGTCCATACAGCAAAAGGAGGTCTACAATCACCCATCAATTTTCCAGAAAAAAAAAGCCTGTTTCACATAAAAATTTTTAAGGATAATAGAATTTGTTTCATTCGGTTATTGTTCTGACTGATCAGAGGAAGGGAAAAATAATCAGTGATGTCAACACAAACTTACTGCTGACACCCTCTCCACTCTGTCGGGGGGCTCTACTTGTATAAGTGTTTAAAGGGCTTCTGTCACCCCACTAAACCTTTTTCTTTTTGGGGGGTTTACTTATAATCCCTATAGTGCGATTTCTGCATACATAAGCTAAATAATCATTTCGGTCCAGTAGAATTTGTTAAAAACGTAATTTTAAAATATGCAAATTACCTTGCTACCAGCAAGTAGGGCGGCTACTTGCTGGTAGCAGCCGCATCCTCTGATCCTAAAGACGCCCCCTCCGCATGTTGATTGACAGGGCCAGGGAACGGGATCGTCCTCTGCTGGCCCTGTTTGAATTCAAAATATCGCGCCTGCGCCGTACCTCTCTTCAATCGGCGCAGGCGCACTGAGAGGCGGCCGCTCGCTCGGCCGCTCCATCCTCAATGCGTCTGCGCCGGGTGTAGATGTGACATCATCGTCGCAGGCGCATTGAGGATGGAGCGGCCGAGCGAGCGGCCG
This sequence comes from Bufo gargarizans, assembly GCF_014858855.1. Classification (NCBI taxonomy): domain Eukaryota; kingdom Metazoa; phylum Chordata; class Amphibia; order Anura; family Bufonidae; genus Bufo; species Bufo gargarizans. The sequence goes on from NC_058080.1 coordinate 673,712,444, forward strand.
CCTCTCAGTGCGCCTGCGCCGATTGAAGACAGGTACGGCACAGGCGCGATATTTTGAATTCAAACAGGGCCAGCAGAGGACGATCCCGTTCCCTGGCCCTGTCAATCAACATGCGGAGGGGGCGTCTTTAGGATCGGAGGATGCGGCTGCTACCAGCAAGTAGCCACCCTACTTGCTGGTAGCAAGGTAATTTACATATTTTAAAATTACGCTTTTAACATATTCTACTGGACCGAAATGATTATTTAGCTTACGTATGCAGAAATCGCACTATAGGGATTATAAGTAAACCAAAAAAAAAAAAAAAGGTTTAGTGGGGTGACAGAAGCCCTTTAATAGAACCGGTTCTGTAGACATCTATGGAAACAGCTGACGACGGTGTAAAAGGATTGCTCTTCTTCTTGGCGCTAACATCGACCTGTAAGGCTGTTATTTGGTCAGTTTTGGCCCCGTGACTGCCCAAATAAGTGAAGTGTGCAGTGATTCTAAGAGCGAGAGCCTTTATAGTGGTGTAGAACACTGCCTTGCAGTAACACGCATGGGGAGTCTGCTTTGGTAGTGAAACAATACTGTGAGTCTGTAAGACATCTGCATGTCATACGGACTCGTAGTATTATTTCACTACCAAAGCAGATTCCCTATGCGTGTTACTGCAAGGCAGTGTTCTACACCACCATAAAGGCTCTCAAGCCAGGAAATATCCGTTTTTATCGTAATTTGCCGCAACTTTATTCAGATCGAACCGAATTTGTCCCCAAAAATTCAGCGAACCAGCGTGTTGAACCGGAGTGTTGAATGCAGTGAGCCAAGGGCACTAAACCTGGGAGGTCCACCTCCAGGACACTTGCACTTACAGCTCCAGGAGGATAAAAAAACTTTGATTTCTGAGTCATGTGACCTGCATGACCATCATTCTACCATAGCTATATTTGCCCTGCTCTCCCCATCATCTATATAGTACTGTCAGCAGTTTTGGGCTCTCAGAACTGCTGACAGGCTCCCTTTAAATCTCCTTTTTAAGTATTCATTTGGTTTACATCAACCTCTAAATAAATGTTGACTTAATCTATTTGTCTGGGATTATAAATGTCAGCGCTTCAGGTTATTATTATTTTTTTAAGTTTGGCTTATGTCATGCTAAGATAATGACTTGTCTTTTTCTCTAATTTTGCTAATTGAGGTAATTTAGCTAAATTAATACGTGATAATGGTGTTTTTTGCATGTGTTATTAAATTTCCTTTAGACTTCTGTGTTGCAAATCGTAAAGAGGGGTTAAGCCATTGTGTTGCTGGCAATTCTGCTATCTGTATTGTGTTTAGCCTGACCTGATCAATAGCAGTGACACAAAGTGTGAATAGAAATTTCCAGATGTGTGAAATAGAAATCGTGGGGCTTGATCTCAAAAGCTGCATGTATGCCAACAATTCAGCTGTGTTTGACATGATCTTGACGTTGACTGTTTCATTATTTGTGAGTCTTCGTTGTATTCTTTCTTTGCCAAGTTAATAACTGTCACTGTTGTGATCAATAGTCAACTCTAGATTGTGTGACAGGTTGTACTGTGTATCACAGTAACGTCTGAAAGTAAACCCTAAAATACCACTTTACAGCCAAGAACTATGAAGGTAGCATTTATTGGTGCAGACAATTTGTTTCACATGGTATTTGCACATGCACCATATTTATTAGGTATCAGAGTGCCAGTTTAGTTTTGATGCTAATTTTCCACTCGTTCCACACTCGATTACTAATGCTGGCTTAGGGTACTTTCACACTCGCAGTAAAGTTTTCCGGTATTGAGATCCGTCATAGGTGCTCAATACCAGAAAAAAAACACTTCCGTTTTGTCCCCATTCTTCATCAATGGTGACAAAACTGAACTGAACAGAACGGAATGCTCCAAAATGTATTCCGTTCCGTTTAGTTGTGTTCCCAGACCGGAGAGCAAACAGCAACATGTTGTATTTTCCTTTCCGTCCTTGGATGCGGAGCAAAATTGATCCATCATTACCACAATGCAAGTCAATGGGGACAAATACGTTTTCTCTGACACAATCTGCCACAATAGAAAACGGATCCGTCCCCCATTGACTTTCAATGGAGTTAATGACAGATCCGTCTTGGCTATGTTAAAACTATGTTAAAGATAATACAACCGGATCTGTTCAAATGGATGTAGGTGGTTGTATTATCAGTAACGGAAGCGTTTTTGCTGGACCCTGCCGGATCCAGCAAAAACGCTAGTGCGAAAGTAGCCTTAGAGGTAAAAAGCTTGAGATTAGTTGTATACAGTCCTGGCAGACCTCAAAATCTCATCCACAACATTTCAGGGCAACTAGAGCACCCTCGAGACGGGTCTAATTTATACAGACCTGAACTGATTGGCTCGACCAATTTGGCTAAATTGAATCAGAATCCAATTTCAAGAAATTCACTACCTATACTGAGTACATTTTGTCGACCCTAGGGCTAAGAGAAAGGCGTGTCATGAGGGCACCTTGTTGTGCTAATGTGACCGAAATGAGGATTGAAAGTCTCGCATTTTATGTATAATAAATACAGTGTATAGCTGTAATGTAATTTCAAATGATGATGCATATATCTTAAATGGTGACTGCACTTTCAGACAACTTTGCATAAATCCATAGTACAGGTAAATATAAGAAACTGTGTAATATATCTTATCAAAGAAAAAAATGCTTTGGTCTATAGTGCAAAAAGAAAAAAAGGAGAAGGAGTATTCTGCACGGATGTACAGAAAAGGTGGAGGGAAAGTGGAACGAATAAGGCGCCAGGGGATAACCACAGAGTGGGGTGGAAGGAGTAAAGAGAAAACTACTAAAGAATAGTTTTGAGAATAAAAAAAAAATATATATATATATGAAAAATATACCCAGCAGCACAAGACCAAGGTTAAGGGTGCAAATCCTCCCAGCCGCAGGCTCCAACGGCTAACTGTATAAATTCAAAAGGATGAGGCAGCACTCCAGGTATAAAGTGAAAAAAGTGGACCTTTTTATTCCCCTCTGCCGAGGGGAATAAAAAGATCCACCACTTTTTTTCACTTTTTATACCTGGAGTGCTGCCTCATCCTTTTGAATTTATGTATGTGTGTGTGTGTGTGTGTGTATATATATATATATATTAGTGGAGAAAAATAGGCAGCTCCCCAGAACCCCCCTAAAAAAGGGAGAAAGAATTCAGTACCAACTGGTGGACTGAGGTGAAGGTAAAATTATTAGTGAGCCGGGTGTCTCAGGTGTCCTGATAATACCCAGGGGCGCCATATAAACTCCAGTGTTACCAATAAAATTATATAATTATAGTGGGTTACACTACTAATATCTTGGCGAAAAGTTGCACTTACTTAACCGGGGAGGAGGGCATAGGATAAAGCTCAAGACACCTATACCTCAATCTCCCCCGCCGAGATCGCGTCAAAAGATGTAGTTGTAGCTGACCCCATACCATGTGTTTGCATTCCCCTATATAAGTTCGTCCTTTTCTGTTATATGTATATGTTCTTGAAAAAGGGATTTATTCCCGAAACGCGTCGAGCTGAATTAATAAAAGACTTCCTGCATACATTGGAGCCCCGGTGTCATCCTTTTGGGGACCAGGAAGCTACAACTACATTTTTTGAAGCGATCCCGGCGGGGGAGGTTGAGGTATAGGTGTCTTGGGCTTTATCCTATGCCCTCCTCCCCGTAAAAGTAAGTGAAACTTTTCACCAAGATATTAATAGTGTAACCCACTATAATTATATAATTTTATTGGTAACACTGGAGTTTATTTGTTCTATAGTGAACAGCTGACCCCCCTAACTAACTTTCACTCTGAAATGTATGAGAAATCCATCTTGTAAGACCAAGCTGGGCTGCCTGCTCACTGAAGGATCAGATTACATCATCCCTTAAAAGTCTATAGAGAGGGGAGGGGAGGAAGAGGGAGGAAGTGCAGAAAGAAACAGACAGATACTACACAGGAATGATTCAGCAGCTAATAGTAAGTCTTCTGTCTCACCCCAACTTCTTTATTCACATCTATAGTGCTCCAGACTTCTCTATAATGTCATACATGCTGCCTCTGACTGAATAAGAGAAAGTTTGGGAGCAAAATCTGCTCCCTCCATGTGTACTCAATGGACATCATCATAGAAGCTAGTTTTCAACCCCCAGCTCAGAGACAATTGAGAATTAGAGATGCAGCCTGCAAAGGACTAAACTGCTAAAAGGTGTATTATACAAGTTGTATAGTGCAGTCACTCATGTATACACAATATGGCAGCTTATTCTGAAAAGTTATCTGACCATATAGGTATGCTTTAAAGGCTTATGAGACATTTGAAAGCATTATTATTGTATTTCATTTATTTTTGGCTAAGTAAAAATTCAATTTTGTAACAGACTGTGTGTTGGCCCAATCTGCAACCCTTACTCTATTCTGCTTAAATAAGTGTTTAATGAGCATCTGTCTGCATGACTAACCCTATTAAACCACGCATTCAGCCTGGTAGGGTTGATCATGCTGATACAATCATAATAAGGGTATCATTTTTTTTTACGTGTCCCTTTACTGAGAAAACTGCATTTTTATTTATATGCAAATGACTTAAAGAGAACCTGTCACCACAAAATGCAGCGCAATCTGAAAGCAGCATGTTATAGAACAGGAAAAGCCAAGCAGATTGAAATGTACTTTTATGGGAAAAGGTTCAATAAAACCTGTAATTTATATATTTATATCACTGCTTTTTTCATCTCCTGTGAACAGCTATCGGTACAGGAGGGAGGTGTTATCAGTGACTGACAGCTATCTCTCTATACACACATTGCTATAAATCACTGATAACCCCTCCCTTCTGTACCGATACCTGTGCACAGGAGGTGGAAAAAAGCAAAGATATAAATGGATAAATTACAGGTTTTACAGAATCTTTTCACATAAAACTGTGCATCAATCTGCTCAGCTCCTCTTGCTCTACAACATGGTGCTTTCAAATTGCAATGCATTTTGTGGTGATAGGTCCTCTTAAACTGGAGCACTGATGGGCTGGCTAGACCTGTATTATTCAGTCTTTTCTGTATCTTATGGCCTGGGCACTTACTCAGGGTTTATCCTGCTGTGCCTGAAGCAGCACAGATTTAAACTGAGCAAACGCTAAGACCGGAAGATACAGTGCAGGCATGAGCTGTCGCTCTCGGCGCTTGCTCAGTGTGAATCTGTACTGCTTGGAGCACAGTTTAGAAACACTGAGAAGCGCCCAGACCAGAAAATACAGCACAGGCAAGAGAATACAGGTATCGGCATGATCAACCGTACCGGGCTGTATGCCTTGCTTAATAGGGTTGCTCATGCTGACAGATGCTCTTTTAGAGCTCTCAACATTGACATACTCTTCTTGCACACATAACTGCTGAGGCCATTGATTGGTTAATCATGACCAAGAATTGGTCCTTGACACTACCAGACTGCCGGGAGCCGCAGCAATGGAATGGGAAGCATTTTAAAAGTGGTTCCCATTCCCTAGAATGGTTCCCATATTTCTAGAATTTTAGCTAAAGGTTATTTTTAATTAGGTGATACTGCTGGGAGACTGATAAAATAAAAAAAGCACCTAAACCCACTTTCTCAGCCCCTCCAGCACCACCACTCCTTCCCCTTCCCTAGGCTGCAGCCAGTGACATATTGTGGTGGCTGCAGCGGTGATATCCTGTATACCTCTGTAGCCAATCACTGGCCTCAGATGTTTCATTCCATACACCAATGAGGCCAGTGACTGGCAACAGCAATGTATGGGATATCACCACTGCAACTAAAAAGTATGTCACTGGTTGTAGCCTGTGGAAGAAGAAGCTGGAGTTGAAGGGTGGGAAGGTAAGTTTAAAGGGGTTATACAGGAATTTGATATTGAAGGCTTATCTTAAGGGGGTTAGATCCCCCCTGATCATCAATATCAGATCGGTGGGGGGTCCTACTCCCGGGTCCCCCATCTATCAGCTGTTTAAATGGGCTATTGCACTTACCAGAGCTCCTTTGAGCACTGCAGTCTCTTCACAGCTCACCAAGCACAGCGCTGTACATTGCATAGCGGCTGTGCTTGGTATTGCAGGTCAGTCCCATTCGCTTGAATCCGACTGAGCTGTGCCAAGGCCACGTGACGTGACCAATGTACGGTGATGTCACTGACCTAGAAAAAGGCATAAGTGCTCATGGGGCACTGCGGCCTCTTCGTACAGCTGATTGGCGGGTGTCCCGGAGGTTGGACTCCTGCCGATCTGAAATGGATGACCAATCCTGATCCTAAGATCAATTTCAAATTCCCAGGTAACCCTTTTAAGTGCTTTTATTATTTTAGCAGGCTTCTGACAGTTTCCCCTAATAAAATAATGTCTTGGATAACCCCTTTAACTCTTTTTACTTTTCAGTTGGCGCATATTAACATTGTAACAAATCTCCATAAGGCCACTTTCACACTTGCGTTGTTGTTTTCTGGTATTGAGATCCGGCAGAGGATCTCAATACCTGGAAAAAAACTTTCTGTTTGGTCCTCATGCATTCTGAATAGAAAGAGATCTGTTCAGGATGTATCAGGGGGTCACTGAAATCCACCATCTAAAACATAACTTTTATTAGTATATTACAATAAGAACTTGTCCCCATATATACACAAAAAAGAAAAAAATAATGATAAATAAAATGAAAATCGCTATCCCATAAGGGCAATGAAGTATAGGGTGGGTCGGGTTGACCAATGATGGAAATAAGGGGAGCTGACCCTAGTTTCACCCTATACTAGATGGCCCTACCTACAAACAATAGCCGCCCCGATAGGGGCGATCCCGTGTCTCGTGCCTCCTATTAACCCTAGGAGACCCTAAACAGGGGGATGGGTACTGCCAATAGATCAATGGCAGGCAACCTATTCCTAGACAATAACGTACAAAAAAACTACAAAATAGTGCATGTATCCCAAGTGATATAGACAAAGACACAGTACCAAACATGTGAGCACACGTGAGGTCTGAGAACAATCTCAACGCGTTTCGCCTAATTGATGATGGGCTCATCAGGGGATTACTATGAGAGTGTTGTCAGAACAAACATAAGAGAAATATGAATGGACTAAGATGCAGCCAATCAAAGACAAGAATTGAGAACTAAAGTATTGTCTATTTGGTTCCGAAATCTGGATAAACTAAGTGGTAGAATCCCATATGCACTTCAGGGGATACATAGATATGACTCCCGGTTAACAGTCAGGTGGTCAATACCCCAATGTTCATGTAAGATAATGCCAATATTGATGTATCAGGACATGGAATGATGATAAGCAGGCATATAAAGGCAAACAGGGCCGGTGCAAGGATTTTTGCCAACACAAGCGAAGCTACATTTTGGCCCCCCCCCCCCCCCCCCCCCACAGCTCACCTGGCCCTGGTTCGGCCTGCAACAGCTGGCTTCTCCTCTGTGTGGTCCTGGTATCTTCTCTCTGCTTCAGACAATCACTGGTTTGAGGACCGTATTTTTTGCCCTCTAAGACGCACCTAGGTTTTAGAGGAGGATAATAAGAAAATAAAATTTTCCATTACACCTCAGGTCAGACCAGCAATCAGACCCCCAATGTTAATCAGACCTCAGATCAGACCCCCATGTCAGACATCAGCTCCCATCCATCATCCCCCCATGTCAGCCATCATGCCCCAATGTCAGCCATTAGCCCCCATCCATCATGCCCCCATGTAAGTCATCATGCCCCCATATCAGCCCCCATGTCACATTTCTCCTCCTCCATGTCAAATCACCCCCCTATGTCACATCACCCCCCTATGTCACATTTTTCCGCCCTCCCCCAGGGTGCGCCCTAAGGCAGCCGCTTGGTCTGCCTTATGGTAGCACCGGCCCTGAAGGCAAATTAACAACATGTTACAACCAAAGAGGTACAAAGATGGCTGGATAACTGATATACAATCCAAGTCTATTCAAATAACAACCCCATGTCCTGCGCAACTCGCCTGTATGGATCGTAGACAAGTATTTTAGATTGATAGAGCGGATGCTTAATGATCTATTATGGGGGAGGAAGTGTGTGAGACTGAAGGCACTCTATTTCTCTATGCCTTACAATCAGGGAGGTCTTAATCTCCCCTATTTTAGGGGTTATTTTATGGCCTCTCAACTTTGCTTTTTTAATGACTGGGAAAACAGCCATTTCTGCAACAAGGTGGTGAAAGACTCAGGTTTTAAGGACTTCTTTACTGTATTGGAGTCCGATTATTTACTAAATATACAGACTGGGTATACACTTTTTTGCAGAATGGCTATAAAGACCTGGCTGGCTATTAGGAGTTGGTGTGGAATTAAGGCATCACTTATTTGTACTCCATTGTGGCATAATTCAAAGCTTTTGAATTTAAGGGACTTGAACTGCTGCCAGTATTGGAGGACTAAGAATGTTCAGTACCTACATCAGGTGGTTAGTGGCGGACAAATTCTGCCCCCGATGGAGTTAGGGCAAAGGGCAAATTTGGGTGAGGTGGCTTGGTATGCATATTTCCAATTGAGGTCAGCACTTTCTAGCACTTTAAATAGTCACCTTCTTTTTATAGATACTCCTGAATTCTTACATGATCTAATTATCAAGAAAACTGTCACGAAAATTAAAATATCACATTGCTATAGACACTTAACGAAAAAAATTTTTGGGGGTCTTCTTTCTCCAGGACTGTCATGGTCTTACCTTCTTGCTGTTCTCCTTCGTTTGACATGTGCTGGCGGCCATCTTGGTTTCTGGGTTTCTTGTAGCCTCCCACCCTGCGGCTTCTCCTTCCCACTGGGAGGAGCTGGATGCCTAGCTCATATATATAGGAGGTCTGTGGCTTCAGTTCCTTGCTTGGTCCTCCTGTGTTCACATGCTTCTAAGACTGCTGCTGCTTCTGGTTCCTGATCCTGGCCTCGTCTGACTACCCCGCTGGTTCCTGATCCTGGCTTCGTCTGACTACCCTGCTGGTTCCTGATCCAGGCTTCGTCTGACTACCCTTCTGGTTCCTGACCTCTGGCTTCGCAAGACCCTGCTTCGGTTTAGCCATCCGTTTGGACTTTTGCTTACAGCTTGATTTTCAATAAAGCCTTCTTATTTCCACTTATCTCTTGTACGTCTGGTTCATGGTTCCATGACAAGGACAGAAATCCTGGTCATTGACACTCTCAGAGGTGGGTCCCCCAGATTGGGAGAATATAGGGGAAAGCTTAAAATTTGTTTCACAGAATTTCTACCACACTGTTGTACAATTTAATATTTTGCACAAAATATATGTGACACCTATGTGGTTATATAGGAGAGGACTTAGAGCCTCCTCTGACTGCCCACGTTGTGGCGACTCCGAGGCAGATCATTTACATCTGTTCTGGGACTGCCCGATGGTGGGTAGCTATTGGAGATCGGTCCAAATTACCTTGGCTCGTAAACTTAATATTGTTGTTCCTTTGTCCCCCAGGATATGGGTCCTGGGAGACTTATCGGAGGTTAACTATCAGCCTATAAAACGCCAATTACTGATTAAGGTCATGTTCTTGGCCAGGCTCCTGGTCTCTAGACTATGGTTTTGCTCCTCCGCTCCAGATTGCAGTAACTGGTTGGCCCTGGTCGAGAAAGTGAAAAGCTATGAGAGGATTCTGTATAAACAAAGAGGATCCTACTTAAAGTGGGGTAAACTGTGGGAAGATTGGGACAAGGGTAATTAATTAATCTGGAATTGTTTTTTTTTTTGTTTTTTTCCTGCAAGATGGGGGGGGGGGGGTGGGTTGGGGATGATTTCATTAGTCCGGTTTTTCTGTATGTACTGTAATTGATGAAGGATGTGAAGCTGCATTTGAGCATTGGAGTATCTCTAGGAACGCTGGAGGACGGCGGGACTCTCCGGCACTGAACAATGGCCACATTTTTTGTTAAACCAGGGCACTGTGTGTTTTACGGGCGGGGATCTGGGGCTCGGGACCCTGGGCGGCCCGGTGACCGGGTGTGATCCGAAATGCGGTTCTCTCTGTCTGATATGTGGTTGGACTGCAGGCAGTGATACGATACATGTTATAGGGGTGCAATTAGGGGACAGTGCCGGCCTTGGGTGGTGTTTCCGTCCACATTTATTTTAAATGCCGGTGATTGTTGAGTGATACTCGATTTGAGTCCCCTTGCACCTGAGATATTGGTGCGATTTGTATGCGAGGCATGGTTGAGTTGGGCACTAATTTCCAATCTTAACTATATGGGGATGAGGCAGCAAAATATGCATGTGGTCTTTTTTTTCTCTCCCTCCACTGTGACAGAAGACTGCTGGACCCCCCAGGTTGCTCCAAGAAACGTCTGCGGTTAAAGATCGCTGTAAGCCCGCTATGCATGGTTAATGTGAGCACCAGGTGAATGGATCTAAGATTGTTAATCCTGCCATTTTCTGTACCCATATTCGGGAGAGGACGCGTGGAGCACGTGCTCGCTCCCTGATAGCCGCCCGGGTCGCGGGCCCTGATCTCTGCCCTCTATAGATATTGACATGCTAATTTAGATGCTGTGTATGTCTGCCTGATGTCGGGCGAACCCCGCCTCCCTCTTAGCAAGTGAGATCTCCATTTGATTTGTATTATCCCCATAAGTATGGGTATTTGTATGAAATTGTTATTAATTATGCTTATAAATCAGAAATGTACGGACTTTAGGACTTATAATATTACTAAGGTTATTTGGATATTTATTTTTTGTATTACAAATAAAATAAAAAAAACATTAAAAAAAAATAATAAAAAAAATAACAACCCCTTATTGGTATATTCTGTGGTGCAAATAGCGAAAACAATGTCCATAAGATAGAACCACAAGCCAATTCAGTAACAACAGATATTGGTAGAATCCCATATAGACAAAAGGGATATATAGATATGACACCCGGTTGACAATCAGGTGGTCAATACCCCCATGTGTAGACAAGGGAATACCAGTGTTAATGATGGTAAGCAGGCATATATAGGCAAGTTGACAACATGTTATAACCAAGGAGATGGCTGGATAACAGATATATAATCCAGACCCATTCAGATAACAACCTCTTCTTTGTATAAGTGGCAGAACAAATGCATGAAATGGTGCTAGGTTTGCTCCATGATATTTAGTGATACTTGCGTGCCCAGGTATTAGCAGGGAACGGGAGATAGGTCCCACCAACAATACATGCTGTCGCGCTGATGATGTCTGCAGGATGTATCAGGACATTTTCTGTTCCGCCAGCATTGCTTTTTGTGACTGGTCATAAAAACTGAAAAAACAGCACCATTGACTTACATTGTTTTCAGTGCCGGATCCTAAAATACCGGCTCTGTCACCCATTGCCTTTCAATGTATTTAGTGACGGATCTGTTTTTCCGTTTTGAGTTCACACAACCGCACTCTAACAGAACGGATGCATCCTGATGTGCAAAATCGAAACAAATCCATTTAATTCCGGTATTTAGATCCTCTTCCCGATCTCAACACCGGAATTAACAACGCAAGTGTGAGAGTAGCCTAAGTTTCTATAGGTTTATATATTTACACTGTAACAATGGATAAACCCTATTCAGTCTTTTCAGTATTTACATTGTAACAAAAGTTACGCAGAAAAAAAACACAATAAGGGTGAGCGAAAGTTTACAGAGTGAGGGATATCAGTTCTAGTTCTGAGTTTTTGGAGTACTCAGTGGAAAAATCATTATCTCAAATTACTGGCATTTAAATGGCATCGTTTGCAAGTCTGTCCGAATGAATCACATTAGTTTACTTAAATATAGCATTCATTTGCATGCCTGCTGCAAGATCTATCCGTGCAATATACAGGCTGATATAAAGCAAGTTCTACACATCCTCATCCCTGACATCTAAAGTGCTGGCAGCCATTGACAGTACGCTGCATTCCTGCTAATCTCTGCCAAGTTCAGCATTGTATGTGATGTTTCACATGTGCCCTCAAGATAGAAATGTCCCTGGATTGCGTCAGATCAGTCTGCCACCTCCACGATGACTCTCTCGGGACCTAGTCTCTGTGCTGACATTGGCCCCATGTTCCATAGACAGTCTATATTCACGCCGAGCATCCTCACATAAATGTGATGTGAGATGAAAACCAATTCTGGCAGTTTTTCCTTACTAGCTCATATAGCTGTCAAAATTAGTTTACATGAGTAAACTTCCTAATCTGCATTTCTCCACATAAAATAAAAATCTTAGGACATAAATGTTCTGTTTATCGTCCTTAAAGATGGTCTCTGATTCAGGTCACAGTCAATGCTTTTAGAGTCGTCTCATAGTAAAAAAAAAAAAAAAAGGAAAAGACAATCTTATGATATTGGCCTAGCTTCCGAAAATGCAAGCGCTGATGTTTTTGTATAAAATCTGGCAGGGGGGGACAGGACGTGGTAAATTAGGCTTGATGCACAATTACAGTTCATTGGCATGGTAATGAACTTCATGCTGGTGAATTTTTATTATCTCAACAAATGCTCATGAATCACAGTTAATTTAGAAGGTTGGTTGACTTTGATCAGGGTATTAATTCTCCTCTCTTTGTAGAAAGTCTGATACACATTCTAACATGTCTCAAACTGAAATAAAACCCAAGGTCAACTGGGAAAGAAAGACTTAACAATCGAGTGTTTTCTTTGCCTGCTAAATAAGCACCCTTGGACACAAACCTCAGTTTGTGAAGCAGATTCTAAGAAATGTGGAGGTACAAACTGATACGGAGTGTTCTTACTGAACATACTCAACACTACCAGCCCAAAACAAGCAGAAACCAAAGAATTAAAGTAATGTCAACAGTAATTGGAACATCTCATTTCACTAAACTTTGTGACTTTCTCAAGACGGCTGCTATTTTTATCTTTTTTTTTTTTTGTTTGACAATCATATATGTCAAATGCAAGCACTAAAATGGTAATACAAGTTATATTTATTAACACATTTTGAGTTACTATAAAATTATAGATTTACGCCCACCTAGAAATAGGCCATAGTAGCAGCTGGGTGGCTTCAAAATCAGTTCTGCGGAATCATTGGGGCCCTGTTGAATTATGAGCCCATTACTGGGCTACTGCCTGGGTCTACTGAAGGATTCACCCTAGTCAAGGGCATAGCTATAGGGGGTGCAGAGGTAGCAGTCGGTACCGGGCCCAGGAGCCTGAGGGGCCCAAAAACCCTTGTGCCACATAAGACACTGGCATTATAGAAAGTGCATGCTGGTCAATTTACACCTCTGGCTGGAGGGAAGGGGTTAGGTCAAGAATTTGGCATGAGGGGAGTGCCCTTGCAATGTTTGAAAGGGGTAGGGGAGCACGTAGCCTTCCTGCTGCCTGAGGCAAACAAGCACTGAGGGAAGGGGGGCCCAAGCTGAACTCTTGCACCAGGGCCCATGAGCTTTTAGCTACGCCCCTGACCCTGGTCATACTTCCCATTCAGAGATCTGCTTCATTTTGAGAAGCCTATTCACCTGTGGGGTTGAACTTAGTCATTAGCACTGTTTTGTGGCCCTTCCGCTAACATCCGCGGCTCAGTCAGCACTGATACTAGACAAGGGCAGGTTGATGCGGTGGAAGAGTTAAAGTTTGAACAGCCAAAGTTAACAGGTAAGATGTCCCTATGCTGACCATGTGAAAGTAGGGCCAGTGCCACCTGTATATCATGCATTTGGAAAGTCTTCAGACCCTTTCACTTTTTTCACATTTTGTTATGTTTTGGCCTTGTGGTAAAATGGAAAAATAAAATATCCAGTAGTTCCCTATCATTCTGCATTCAGTATCCTATACTGACAAAGTGAAATTTTTTGAAATCTTCATATCCTCTCAGGCTTTAAGTTTGTATGGGGGCAGCCATTTTTAAGTCTTTCTAAAGATGTTTGATTGGATTCAAGTCAGGGCTCTGGCTGGACCACTCAAGGACATTCACACAATCATCCCTTTTAATACATTTGCAAATATTTCTAAAGTTCTGCTTTTACTTTCTCATTATGAAGTATTGACTATAGATTGCTGGGGGAAAACTTAAGTTTTTTATATTGGCACAAGGCTGCAACATAACAAAATGTGTTATGTCTGAAGACTTTCTGAAAGCACTAATAGGAATTAGTTGCAAAGAGGATTTGCGGCCAAATCTGCTCACTCCAGGTTTAAAAAAAGGGGGCATGGCGTGGGCGGGGAAGTTGGTGAGCTGGCCGGCCTGTCTCATTTATCATTTTCTACAATTGTACAACTTTGGAAAAAGGTTGGTTGACACTCCACTTAGTTTAATGGTGCTCAGTGATGGGGCAAAGCCCTGAAGTGTTCACAATTTTTTGAATAAACGCACTCAAGAAAAAATATATATTTTATTCCATCCTTTAAATACACATATGTTATGTTGTGGCCAACCTTTCGGTCCCTCCCAGACCTTGTTCACGGCCATTACAACATGGAGGAAAGTCTTAGAGGACGCCCATTCTCCAAGACTTTCCCCCATGTTGTAACGGCCGTGAACAAGGTCTGGGAGGGCCCGAAACGTTAGCCACAAAACATAACATATGTGTATTTAAAGGATGGAATAAAATATGTATTTTTTATTTGCACAATTTTTTTTCTTGAGTGCCGTGATTCAAAAAATTGTCGACATAACTTTGGCACATTCACCGCCAGTGCCAGGGGTATTAGGACCGGTGTCTACAACCTCTGTCTTAATAAATTACTCCAAATATCTATACATACTTTTAACAGCAAAACACAGATACCAGATACGCGCGTTCCGCAGTTTAAGGAACGTTCCGTCCTGCCCTTTATAGAACTGTCCTATCCTTGTCTGTAAAACGGACAAGAATAGGGCATGTTCTACTTTTTTGTGGGGCTGTGGAATGGACATAAGGATGCAGACAGCACTCGGGTGTGCTATCCAGATCTTTTGCAGCCTCATTGAAGTGAATGGGTCTGCATCCAAACAGATACGAACCAAAAATATGTTTGTGTGCATGAGCACTAAGTATTTTTTTTTCATGCTACTGAAGAAAGAAAGTGTTATAGCAAGAAAAAAAAATCAAAAAACAGGCCAATGTTCCAATACAAACATTATACAACATATAAATGTTTAATAGAAAAACCCGCTCTTGCAATATAAGCACTGTATATCCATCCAGCTATGTATATGTTCAATACATATGTGCAAAAACGATTTTCTTTAGACATTCTTCTCAGCCAAAATAAAGATTTCCTGCACATATTTTCCACTGGAACATTCCCACGTTTAGCTGAGACGATCTGTGTTCACTTTGCCTTTTTTGCTTGATAACTAATGGAAGTAGAGGTTCCCCTGTAGGTTAATTCGTTTTAAAGCACCGATTTTCCATGAGACCTGGAAGAAAATAGAACAGTATTATCTGCAAACACGAAAGTACAACTCTGAATATAAATGTTGAAATTCAATTTGCATTGAACTGTGAACTTCCTTGATAACATTATTGCTTTAGATTCTTGTCCATTTATTTTCAGAAGTATCTGCTAGTCTGCATTAAAGTGGAACTGTCACATAGACAAAATGAAAGCCTAAGCAAGAGCCGCTATATATTTCTTCTGAGATAGTATAGAGCAGACGGGTCAGACAGGCCCACCAGAGCACCACAGAATCCGCAAATGGGCCCAGCCTGGGACACAATCATGGGTCCTAATGGTCCAGCACCACATAACCCCACTTGGAGCAGACTGTGGAGTCAATAATGTGTCACAGGGGTCTACTTCTATGAGATGATTCACAAAATCTATTAGACCCAGCGACAGACTTAAAGGGGTTGTCTCACTTCAGCAAATAGAATTTATTATGTAGACAAAGTTAATACCATGCACTTACTAATGTATTGTGATTGTCCATATTGCTTCCTTCGCTGGCTTGATACATTTTTCCATCACATTATTTGCTGCTCGTTTCCATGGCTACGACCACCCTGCAATCCATCAGCAGTATCCGTGCTTGCAGTGCCCTATGCGCTGTCCCAGCCACCAGAGAGGCTGACATTTTTTCCTATAGTGTGCAAGCACCACTAATGGATTGCAGACTGGCCGTAACCATGGAAACAAGCAGTGTATAATGTGATGGAAAAATGAATTTAGCCAGCAAAGGAGACAATATGGACCATAACAATGCATTAGTAAGTGCCTTGTGTTAACTTTCTCTAAAAGATAAATGCCATTTGCTGAAGTGACACAACCCCTTTAAGTTCCTTGGGCCTAACAGAGGAAATGATCCTGAGAGCCCACCCTCTTTGCAAATAGGACATATACATGTCGTCTTATCACCCGTTAGTGACTGCCAATATGCCTTTTTACGGCGGTCACTAACGGGCCTTAGGCTAGGTTACCTCTTTTTTATGGGGGCCTAGTCTAAGCATTGCACAGGTCTCTCGTGCAGCAGAGATAGGGGGCTCTGCTCTAATGTCCCAAATCGGCAGATGCACCGATCGGGGCCGTTTGACCCCTTAGATGCTGCAGTCAATAGCAATTGTGGTTTAGAGGAAGAGAGCGCCCCTGTCTACCTTTGGTACCCTGTGAATGAGATCACTGGGTGCTGACATCTTCGCATGGCAGCTGGCCCCTAATGAAGGTCCCAGATTGCCTGCAGTGTGTGCCCATAAGGCTGTGGCTTTCTGGTGTGTCATGATGGTATTTTACAGACAGTATAAATCCTCATTCACATGTCAGTGTTTTGCTCAGTGATTTCCATCAGTGATTGTGAGCCAAAACCAGGATTGGAGCCTCCAAAGACATAAAGTATAAGTGAAAGATCTGCTCATGTCCTATGTTTAGAGCCGCACCTGGTTTGGGCTCAAAATCACTGATAAAAAAATCTGTGACAAAAACACTGATGTGTGAATGATGCCTAATACACTGAACTGCAGGAACAAAAGATTGCCTGTTAAAGTCCACTGGTGGGACTAGTAAATTGTTAAAAAAAAACAGTTAAAGCTTTAAAATAAAAATAGATAAATGAAAAATAACCTTATCTTAAAAAATGCACCTTTTTCCATTTAAAAAAAGCCTTTCAATAGGAAAAAAAATGGAAAAAATAAAATCCCCTCGACATATTTGGTATTTCCGCATCTGTAAAAACTTACACTACACAGTTACTATGTAATTGATCCCTGTATCCTTTTTCCGCAGTAAAAATAAATAAATAAAAGACAAAGTTGCTGTTTTTTGCTTTCGCCACAAAAAAATGGATAAAAAGTAACCAAAAAGTGTTGTATACCCCAAAAATGACACTAGTGGAAAAGTGCAAGTTGTCCTGCAAAAATCAAACCCTTACACAGCTCCGTACAATGAAAAGTAAACGGTTATGGGTCTTGAGATGCTCCAGTTTTTATAGTGCAAAAGTGGTATAAAACAAAAGAAAACTATATGTATTTGGTGTCATTGCAATCGTACTGATACCGAAAAATAAATACTGCAGCGTTTATAAAGTAAAAACTCTACTTATTAACTCCATCTCCCACACCAAGAGTGAAAGGGGTTTTCCGAGATTTTAATACTGATGACTATCCTCTGGCCATGGCCTTCTCTCAGCTTTTCCTAGGCCAGTGATGACACGTTCGGTCAGATGGCCTAGGCGCAGTGCAGTCCCATAGAGGTGAATGAGGCTGAGCACAATACCAAGCACAGCAATGCAAAGCTGCTAGAATTAGGCGACGTGAGTCGATTGCCTCAGGTGACGCAACCCGACAGGCAAGTGGGGACAGCAGCAGGGCCGAGGGAAATGAGGGATTCCATTGTGGAACTCCTCACCTCTCTATATTCAACTGTATCGCTGTCCTCAGTAGAGCAATCGAGTTGAATGCTGCGGTGGGGTACAGGAGCGATGCTTCCCTGCCCTGGTCCTTCTGATAGGCTTCAGGGGGAATTTTTACACTGTCACACATTATAAGGGGGTATTTTTTGCATGGCAGGCATTATAAGGAGGTATTTTTTATACTGACTCACGTTATAAGCGAGTATTTTTTTTATACTAGCACACATTATAGGAGGGCTTTTCTTGTACTGGTGCACATTATATAGTATTTTTTATACTATCTCACATTATAAGGGGGCATCTTTTGTACTGGCACACATTAGGGAGCATTGTCTACTGTCTCAGTATTATGGTGAGCTGTTTTATTACTGTGGGACTTGAGGGGAGCATGATTACTAGTATGGGCACTATGGGGGCATTATTACTTTTGGGGGTACTCTAGGGGCACTATCTTGGCAAAGAATCATTGCTATTGGTGGAACCTTTGGGACTACGATTACTGTGGGGGGCACCCTAGTACAGTATCAGCTTAGCACAATTATTTTTGGGGGACTATTAGTGTCAGGGTCACTATTTAATGGGTGCAGTTATTTTTTAAGTAACTGCGTGCCAATAATTATTGAAGGTGGCACTATTACTGTGGGGGGCACCTTAGCACAGTATCAGCTTGGCACAATTATTTTTGGGGGACTATTAGTGTCAGGGTCACTATTTAATGGGTGCAGTTATTTTTTAAGTAACTGCGTGCCAATAATTTTTGAAGGTGGCACTATCTGCGTGGTACTAGTATTTTCAGGGGGACTGTTTCTGCAGTATAGTATTGGGGAGCACAGCAGGCACAGTATTGGGATTGAAGTTGCCAGTTCAGAAAGTGAGAGGATGATGGAAAAGTAGGAAACTAAGATGTCTGTTTTTTAAACTCTGCAGAGACAACAGAGTGATGAGAGAAATCATCATTGAAGCCTGGTTCGAATGGAGAAGATGAGGAAAGAGAACAGCTACGTCAAAGGAGACATCACTGAATGTATGTGGCACTGTATTACCCTGTATGTTTCGTAGTGCTGTACTGTATGTAATGTTACAAGGGAAGAGGTTAGGTTGAGAATTTGTCATGGGGGGTTGGGGGGAGTGTTTTAATTTTCAGCTCAGGCAGCAGACAGGCTAGATGCACCACTGAGTTTCTTGAAGAACAGCTCTTGCTTTGTCTGACCTCTGACCGGCTTGACCATCTTTTTTTGGGTGAATCATTCACTTGAATGTTCAGTATGTATCATACATATCGATGTGTACATTTAAAGTGTGATAACAGATGCTCCCTCCAGAGGTTTTGAAGCAGGATTTGTGGCTGATGACCAGGTCGGCTTTAATTTAACATTTTAAACAATTACATTTTCTAATTCCTGTATGTAGAGCAGATAGGTCAGTGGTTCTTCTTTTAATTTCGCAACGCTACCGGATTAGACTGAACTACTAATGTTCAGTTTAATATCAATAACATGGCCCTCGTCTCATCTTTCACATCTCTAGCACTTGTAAACATGTGGTTTCATGTGCAGACCACAGAGGCTCAAAATATCCATGAGTTTTGGCCTTTTGACAGATTTTTGGGTCTGATTTTGGTGTTTGGCAAGTGCCTAGTTTTGAGCTGGAGGAGATTCAAGAGTGACAAATCATTGGGTCTGAGAAACTTAGCAATTTTAGTGTAATTGGTTGTTAGCATGAAAAGTACACCCACTGTTGGTCCATAAATCTTATCTGAGAAGTTAGGATAGTGTTTTATAGACTTGAGAGGACCAATAAACTAGACACATGTTGATGCATAAATAGTAGGATGGCCAATGGATAACTGTTTACTCATAGGGGACATTTTTACCAGTGTTAGACTGAAGCTTCTTGATCAGCCAGAAGAAGACTGGAGACATTTAAAGGTGACTTGGAACTACTTGTCATTAGAGTCTATTTCCTATAGGGTGAGCCACAAATATCCTATTAAACCTTATTGATGATACTATGTGTGCAAATTGTAAGAACAAAACTTACAATGCAATTAAAGAAATTTTCTGGGAATTAAATATTAATGGGCTATCCTCAGGATAGGTATTTACTATCAGATTGGTGGGAGTACAACACCCAGCAGCCCACTCATCAGCTGCTTGAAGGGGCCACAGCACATGCTACTGTATGTCAAGCACACTTGTATGGGATTGCGCTTTACATCGGCCATGTAACCAATGGACATGGCATTGCTGGCCAAGGAAGAGACCGCAGCACTCACCCAGGTGCTGCGGCCCTTTCAAACAAGTAATCAGTGCCAGAAGTCTGACCCCCATGATCTACCCTGATCATAGACCATTATTATCTGATTGGAGGAGGTGCTGGGAGGTGGACCCTCAGTGATCAGATACTGATGACCTATTTATTAATTTTACACATTTTATATAGCATTACTATATTCCACAGCGCTTTACAGACATTATCACACTGTCTCCAATGGGGCTCACAATCTAAGTTCCCTATCGGTATGTCTTTGGAGTGTGGGAGGAAACCGGAGTACCCGGAGGAATCCCACGCAAACACGGTGAGAACATACAAACTCCATGCAAATGTTGTCCTTGGTTGGATTCGAAACTAGAACCCCAGGTCTGCCAGGCATCATTGGTAACTATGAGCCACCGTTCTACCCATAGACCTATCTTAAGGATTTCCAT
Organism: Bufo gargarizans; assembly: GCF_014858855.1. NCBI lineage: Eukaryota > Metazoa > Chordata > Amphibia > Anura > Bufonidae > Bufo > Bufo gargarizans. The sequence continues at coordinate 673,732,971 of NC_058080.1, forward strand.
CTATATTGAATTCCCAAAGCACTTGTTTAATTGCTTGGTGGGCTTTGTTCGTACATCACACACACATAATAAAATCAATAAGAGCTAATAGATTATTTGTGGACCATCCCATAAGATGACAAGCAGCTCCAAGTCAGCTCTAACTGTCTCCAGTCTTCTTCTGGACATCTGCATACCATTATAGCATGCTCTTGTGTAGTAAATTCATTGCAGAAATTTTCTGTGGCTGGAAATCCAATCCATACATATGAATAGGATTGTTTCACATTTGCAACATGTGAAAGCTTTGGTCCTCCGGAAAATTCTCTGGTGAACTAGGCCAGCCCGGACCGCAGCTCTAACTTTTGAGAAGGCATAATAATTACAGTAGATAGCTAGGTAGATAGATGGATGATAAATATGATAATAATAATAATACAGATATATATATATATATGCAAATGCATGATTCATATATGCAGAATATACAGTATTTTGTTTTCATCTATCGACAAATACATATGTGGAGGAACATTTTCTCTGGACATTCTTCTTAGCCTAAATAAAGATTTCCTGCACATATTTTCCAGTTCCAAATTCCCTAATTTATTGGAGATGATCTGTGTTCACTTTACTTTTATTGCTTGATGACGACGTTAACCGAAATACTCAAATGTGTTATCTACAAACATAAAGGTATAGCATACTAAGTATATATTCGTACACAAAGCAGAATTGAGTTTATATTTTTCAAAACTGGATCAGAGATAGCCTTAGGTTAGCTTGTTTTAGTGCCTCCTTTTCTTCTTATGAAAAGTACTTTTAAATAAATACTGTGTTCAGTGCAAAGTACTGTAATCATAAAATACTAGCATTATAAATAATAAATACATTTTGTATTGGAATGTATGGTTGCTTTAAAGGGAACCTGTCATGTGGATATTTGATTATAATCTAACTAATTATATACAATCATTAACTACTAAAAAGTGCCTTAGATGTATTCACTTACTGGTGTGACAGATGGTTACCTCATAATATACACACAAAGATGCCGCATGCTAATGAGCTGATTGGAGTCCAGCGTGGTGTCATTGAGTCCAGCGTATATTTAATTCAGAGCTATAGCCACTCCCCTGCCCACCTGCTGATTCATATGGAAACAAACTGTCATTCAGCAGCAGGTAGGCGGGGAGAGTCAGGAGCTCATGAATATTCATGACTCATCATTATCAGCTGGAGCTTTTCAATACAAGAAAAAGCTTGGCAGATTGACTGGGTCAATTAAAGAAAGTGACCCAGCATTTTGCTAAGCGAATCAGTCACTTATTTATGTTGCCCTTAGTTAGGACACCATAAAACGGGTGACAGGTTCCCTTTAAATACCTCGAACATGGGAGCCACATTCCCATTCACTGATTGGTGTCTGCTCTTTGGTGCATTTAAAGTATCAGAAGGCTCACAATAATTTGGCATCAGATGTATTATGTGTAGGTAGGGACCACTGATTAGAGCCGTATTTCCCACAAGGTGATGGAGGTCCACTGCCTAGGGCAGCAACTTTTTTCTTATGTAAGGAAGTCTGCTGAATGTGTTGCACAATATTTTAATTGTATGCTCTGTATTTTATAATAAATTGCAGTTATTATCCCATGAGCAGTGCTCCTTGTAATCCCCCATTTTATCAATACTCTGATCATACCAGTGGGGAGGTGACTGAAAGGACAGAAAAGCTACACATCACATAAAGACCAATCCTGCAGGAAAGAGATGGCAAGGTATAATGTCTAAAGGTAAATGGAGCATAGCAGTGTGCAATGTATGGGTCCAGTGTGTGGATGTAGAGTAAAGGTGCAGTGTACGTGTATACTGTATATGCATGTGTGCAGTATGCCGTACGTACACCTACCTGTGCACACTGGGGCTGATTAATCAATGTATTTACTTACGTTTTCTGGCATAACTATCATGAAAAATGTGCTCTTCAGTGCAAGGATCATAGTTATAAAGCCCTTTGCCCTATGCTGCACAGTACACATACAGTTGTACGTGTGGATACCATTTTTTATAACTGCAAAAAAGAGTGGGCTGCTACACTTTATATATATATATATATAAACGAAGAAAAATGGCGGCACTGGCTCCCAAATGAGAAAACGGGTGCACGTCCCAAAGGGAATGGACTGACTTCCCTGATGAATATTCTAGGAAAAATGAGCGGCACTCCAGAAGTAAAAGTGGTGAACCCTTTATTCACACCAGTGGTGCAACGTTTCGGCTCAGATCGCGAGCCTTCCTCAAGCCTTGAGGAAGGCTCGCGATCTGAGCCGAAACGTTGCACCACTGGTGTGAATAAAGGGTTCACCACTTTTACTTCTGGAGTGCCGCTCATTTTTCCTAATATATATATATATATATATATATATATATTCAACGAATGAAGAGGCAGCACTTCCAGTTTTTGGTGATAGGGTGACGACCCCAAACTTTATTCCCAGCAACGTTTCAGCCTTCTCAATGAGGCCTTTATCAAGCTACAACAGTGCTATACTGTGGGGTCTATATACCCATAATTCATTACAAATTCAGTGCAATCAGTGAAACCACATGTTAACAATAAAATCACATGATCATCAGACGTCACATTATCACATGACTTTCTGTGTACATTCAATATGCATATCAAAAAAGTAAAACCTTCATAAAAACTTTATGACATCAATCAATAGTGTAGATCATACATCCTAGACATTATTCAATTTAAACAGAGTGATCCAATATACTGTGTCATTATTCCTAGTATCCAACATCCAATCAAACAAGTGTAGACATAAAAGTGCTCTATACACTAAGGGTTAAAATTACCAGTTACCAGTGCCTCTTCATTCGTTGAATATATATCTTGGAGGAGAAGCCTGCCTCTGTGAGGAATTTTTGCACCCAGTGCACAACTTCTGACTGTGCTGCTGCAATATTTGTGGTATTGTATAAGGACTTAGCAGCTTAGCACTGAACGGATAGAAGATGCCTGACACAATTGAATGGGACCCCCCCGATATATTCTCCTACACGAGGCAGGACGAGGAGAGGATCCTCCACGACCTGGTGAGTGACTGCACATTCCTAACCACTCCATCTGTTACAGAACTTAAGAAGGGCTATGAGGCTGATGGAAAACGGTTGGCCTCAATGGAGCTGCATTTGGCGACCTTAGCTGAATACTATAGGTCACACAGAATCCCAAGGGGTATGCGCTCCCAACTGAAGCCGAGTTTATTTCCAGCTGGTAGTAAATTTGCACACAAATTTACACAAATCTCCAACAAATACGCCCTGGATGTGATATTGCTAAATTTGGAGTTCCTTCAACACGAATTAGGAGCAACACGTGAACAGTTTGAAAAAGCTGATAGCAAATTGAAAGATGCCCTCCCTGTACAGGACTATGATACTTACTAACCAGTTGCTCTGCCTATCTGGAGAAATACCGAAAAGAGCAAGAAATGAGTAAATGGCGCAAATGGCTACGAGATGAGGAAGACTACAAACGGGGTAATGTGTATACATGGCAAGAACAGAGAAACCAGAGACGACAACGTACCTATGGTAATACCACCAATACTAGGAAAAACAGCAATAATCCTACCCACAGAATGACATCAGCTACAGATGTGGGATCTATTCAAATGGAACAACGGCGAGATGATCGTTTTTTAGGCCCCACTCCAGATCCAAAAGGACCAGACGTGGGGGACAAAGGCAATATAGATGGAGAAAAAGATCAACGCACAGCAAGGAACCGGCCCACGAGGAAAATAAATCAGTGGTGGTAAATATATCCTCTCATGTCCTGACAGTTGCACAGACTGAACTTTTGGCTAAAGGCCTATCGTATTGTCCTTCAGTGGGTATAGACTGGTTTCAGCTTGAGGTCGACTTTTTTTTTAGGAATATTAAGTTGAAGGTGTGGTTTTCTGATAAACAGTTGATTAACAGTAATAATGCACGGGGTTGTATTACACGTGAAGAGCGACTTCACGCCACAGATTAAATGCCCAGCTATTGACACGTACATCAATGCAGTGAAGGCCGAGATTGAAGGGTTAAAAGACACATTACAAACCAGTGGCCTTAAGCACCCAAACATGACATCCGCTGAGATACAAGCCTTGGGTGAGCTATGCAACAACGGCTCCCTCACAGTGAAGCCCGCTGATAAGGGGGGAGCCGTTGTTGTAATGGACACCGCATGGTACATCTCTGAGATACAGAGACAACTGGGGGATGCTCTTGTATATAGACGGTTGAATCATGACCCTAAATTTGAGGTGATTAAAATTATCACCAGGGTACTAGATGGAGCTAAAACAGGAGGTCTGATTGATGAGTCTGTACAATTTTCTACTGGTTACACACCCCAAGACACCATTGATGTACGTGCTACCAAAAATTCATAAGAGCATGTGTAACCCCCCCGGGGAGACCTATAGTCTCCGGGAGGGAGTCTGTGTTCTCAAATTTGGCGATTTTCCTGGACAAGATTCTTCGGCGGTTTGCCAGTTCAGCTAAATCGTACATACAGGACACAGGCGACTTTCTGGACAAAATTGCTGGTGTGGAAATAGCGCCTATGACCATATTAGCGTCTTTTGATGTGGTCAGCCTCTACACCTCTATCAATCATGATAGGGGTGTGGAGGCTGTCAGAAGGTGTCTGGTTTCAACACATTACACAGATGAATGTAAGGAGTTCATAATCAACCTGCTCGGTGTAGTGCTCAGATATAATTATTTTGCTTTCCAAAATGGCTACTACCTTCAATTGCGCGGAACCGCAATGGGGTCAAATATGGCACCAACTTATGCCAACATTTTCATGTCAGGCCTGGAGGCTGAGCACGTCTATGTGTCCCACCACTTCAGCCATGTGCTGGGGTGGTGGAGATACATAGATGACGTGTTCGTCATCTGGGAGGGCACTGAAAATGAGTTGGCCCAGTTCCATGGATTTTTGAACAATATGGATCCTGAAATCCAGTTCACTCTGACGCACTCCACCGAGCAGGTCCAGTTTTTGGACACTATGGTGAGGAAGCAGGATACTAGGTTGGTGACTGACTTGTTCATTAAACCGACGGATTGTAATAAGCTGTTAAGATTTGAGAGCTGCCATCCGCGGTCTATGGCGAAGTCATTACCACGGAGCCAGTTTCTCCGGATTCAATGTATTGTGAAAGACCCAAATCTAAAGAATAAAAGACTGTCAGAGATGGCCGAGAAATTTTTAAATAGAGGGTATCCAAAGAAATTAGTCCAGAAACATCTGGATGATTTAGAATCGAGGAGCCCCAAGAGAGTGACTGACCAAGCTAGAATACCATTTATTTCTACTTATACCGAAGGCAGCGATCAGGTAGCAAAGGTCATTAAGCAACACTGGCCTATATTGAACAGCAACTTTGGCCATGTGAAAGAATTCACTATACCCCCCCCCCCCCCTTCCCTGATGTCTTACAGGAGAACGGACAGTTTGAGAGACAAATTGGTTAGTGCAGAGGTGGCAGGTGACAAAACTACAGTTCAGACATATATAAGTCGTAAAAAATATGGATGCTATCCATGTTTGAACTGTGTAAACTGCAGTTATATGTTGAAGGGAGATGCATTTACACACCCAGTAACCAATAAGGTGTTTGAAATTAGACATTTCCTGACTTGTGATAGTTCATTTGTCGTCTATTTATTTTCATGCCCCTGTAGTCTCCTATATGTTGGGGAGACTACTTGTGACGTGAAGACGAGAATGAACTATCACAGGTATTCCATCCGCCAGAAACTGAGGGACCTCCCGGTGCCTAAACATTTTGTGGAAGCCGGGCACAAGGAAAAGGATCTCAAGTTTAGGGTGATAGACCATATTCCCCCACTTAAAAGGGGAGGTAACAGGGAGAAAAAGCTGAAACAATGTGAGATTATGTGGATACACAAGTTACGCACACTTAGGCTTGAAGGTCTTAACGCTGAATGTAGATGGGAATTATGTGGATAGGTAATGTGTAATTTGCTCATCAGGCGTGGAGGTGATAATACTCGTTTAGTCAAGTGGGGAGGATATACAACAGTGCTACTTGGAATTTATTGTAAGATAAGTACTCTTACATATTCTCTGGTTTATTTACAGATAGAAGCTTGAAGAATTTAATGATCCTTTGTCTCATGGTTGGACGACACCATGTATGGACCACCCCAGTGCGCGGGCGTGACGGTGACCATTGGTCGATGCGAAGGAGGGGCATTAATGACAAGTCACACACTGCATGTTAAGGATATCCGACCTGCACCAATTTATATTGAGATGGTATTAGATGCCAACTCTGGCCTGGAACCTATATGCCAGATGGCACCTTTACGTATACCAAGTTTTAAGTGCATGGAGATGGGATGGGTCCCTCCCATTGTAACTGCACAGATGTCTTTGTCGTGGATGTGGATATTGACCTAGGGGGCGACACTATTTCGGTCTTATACCGATGCTTTGGTGGTCGCTACTCCTGGGTACACTAACACATCTGGATACAGGTTGGTTTGACTGTTGTGCGATGTGTGACTGCCTTGATGTCCCCTCTTTTGTATTGTATTATACTGCGTTACCATGGCCGTTGACACGCCCCCTTGATGCCACGGTGATGCGGTCCGGTCATGTGTCTTCTCCTTCCCTCCCCCCGCCGCCGCTGCGCTCACAATGCGCTCCACTGGGCGACGTTGCGTTCCAGGGTGCGTGCGTGATGACGCGGCTGCCTGGGGAGGTGGACGAGGGACGCATGGCGCGGCGCATGCGCTTGGCCGATGGGGAGACGCTGACGCGGGCGCACTTGGCTGATCCATGACGGTTAGATCCATGAGTTTTTAAAGTTTAATAAGATGCAGCTGCATTATGAACTGGTAATTTTAACCCTTAGTGTATAGAGCACCTTTATGTCTACACTTGTTTGATTGGATGTTGGATACAAGGGATAATGACACAGTATATTGGATCACTCTGTTTAAATTGAATAATGTCTAGGATGTATGATCTACACTATTGATTGATGTCATAAAGTTTTTATGAAGGTTTTACTTTTTTGATATGCATATTGAATGTACACAGAAAGTCATGTGATAATGTGACGTCTGATGATCATGTGATTTTATTGTTAACATGTGGTTTCACTGATTGCACTGAATTTGTAATGGATTGTGGGTATATAGACCCCACAGTATAGCACTGTTGTAGCTTGACAAAGGCCTCATTGAGAAGGCTGAAACATTGCTGGGAATAAAGTTTGGGGTCGTCACCCTATCACCAAAAACTGGAAGTGCTGCCTCTTCATTCGTTGAATATATATCTTGGAGGAGAAGCCTGTCTCTGTGAGGAATTTTTGCACCCAGTGCACAACTTCTGACTGTGCTGCTGCAATATTTGTGGTATATATATATATATATATATTGTAAGGGATTAGGTAGCGGGGCTGTCGTCTCCTGGGTAGACAGGCACAGTTTAGCAGGCACGCCGAAGCAGTTGCAGTCCACACAGCAGGAACTTCGTCTAACTGACCTCAGCCAGTTTTATTGTCAGGTTGCGGTACAGAACATAAAACATAACAAACAAAAATCCTAAGCCTGTCAGGCTCTAACTATACAGCATGAACCCTCCCTGACCAAATGCCGGCCTAATACCAAGCACCCAAACAAATTAGCAAAGTCCGTACCTCTTGAAGTGCTCTCACAGGCTCCATGCAGGTAACCTGTTCCCAGGCTGAGAGCTGTGTCTGCATTCTCAGCCTTATATCAGGCCAGCACACCTGAGGAGTAATTACCTGACAGCACAAAACCCGGACTGTCCGGATGGAGTGGGTCCCACCCTTCTTTCCCCACTTCAGCAACACAGGCCCTAAGAACAGGTTTTATACAAACCCGAGTTGCAGAGACCTCTCCTGAACATTTCCCTGGTTGCTTTTAAATGACAGAAGTGAGGAATCTTGGGCACACATAGACCCCGTCCACTACTTCTCCAGACACTGTCACAATATATATATACAGGGAGTGCAGAATTATTAGGCAAATGAGTATTTTGACCACATCATCCTCTTTATGCATGTTGTCTTACTCCAAGCTGTATAGGCTCGAAAGCCTACTACCAATTAAGCATATTAGGTGATGTGCATCTCTGTAATGAGAAGGGGTGTGGTCTAATGACATCAACACCCTATATCAGGTGTGCATAATTATTAGGCAACTTCCTTTCCTTTGGCAAAATGGGTCAAAAGAAGGACTTGACAGGCTCAGAAAAGTCAAAAATAGTGAGATATCTTGCAGAGGGATGCAGCACTCTTAAAATTGCAAAGCTTCTGAAGCGTGATCATCGAACAATCAAGCGTTTCATTCAAAATAGTCAACAGGGTCGCAAGAAGCGTGTGGAAAAACCAAGGCGCAAAATAACTGCCCATGAACTGAGAAAAGTCAAGCGTGCAGTTGCCAAGATGCCACTTGCCACCAGTTTGGCCATATTTCAGAGCTGCAACATCACTGGAGTGCCCAAAAGCACAAGGTGTGCAATACTCAGAGACATGGCCAAGGTAAGAAAGGCTGAAAGACGGCCACCACTGAACAAGACACACAAGCTGAAACGTCAAGACTGGGCCAAGAAATATCTCAAGACTGATTTTTCTAAGGTTTTATGGACTGATGAAATGAGAGTGAGTCTTGATGGGCCAGATGGATGGGCCCGTGGCTGGATTGGTAAAGGGCAGAGAGCTCCAGTCCGACTCAGACGCCAGCAAGGTGGAGGTGGAGTACTGGTTTGGGCTGGTATCATCAAAGATGAGCTTGTGGGGCCTTTTCGGGTGGAGGATGGAGTCAAGCTCAACTCCCAGTCCTACTGCCAGTTTCTGGAAGACGCCTTCTTCAAGCAGTGGTACAGGAAGAAGTCTGCATCCTTCAAGAAAAACATGATTTTCATGCAGGACAATGCTCCATCACACGCGTCCAAGTACTCCACAGCGTGGCTGGCAAGAAAGGGTATAAAAGAAGAAAATCTAATGACATGGCCTCCTTGTTCACCTGATCTGAACCCCATTGAGTTGAGAACCTGTGGTCCATCATCAAATGTGGGATTTACAAGGAGGGAAAACAGTACACCTCTCTGAACAGTGTCTGGGAGGCTGTGGTTGCTGCTGCACGCAATGTTGATGGTGAACAGATCAAAACACTGACAGAATCCATGGATGGCAGGCTTTTGAGTGTCCTTGCAAAGAAAGGTGGCTATATTGGTCACTGATTTGTTTTTGTTTTGTTTTTGAATGTCAGAAATTAATATTTGTGAATGTTGAGATGTTATATTGGTTTCACTGGTAAAAATAAATAATTGAAATGGGTATATATTTGTTTTTTGTTAAGTTGCCTAATAATTATGCGCAGTAATAGTCACCTGCACACACAGATATCCCCCTAAAATAGCTAAAACTAAAAACAAACTAAAAACTACTTCCAAAAATATTCAGCTTTGATATTAATGAGTTTTTTGGGTTCATTGAGAACATGGTTGTTGTTCAATAATAAAATTAATCCTCAAAAATACAACTTGCCTAATAATTCTGCACTCCCTGTGTATATATATATATATATATATATATATATTTATATATTTATATGTTTTAGTTTCACAGAGCTGGAGTACCACAAGTGGCACACTTACAGACAAATGTGTTAAGTAAAGTCGTTCAGTTTTATGAGATGTGCTCAGTTGTAGGACCCAGCTAAGTAAGGATTTTTGTATTGCCACATTTTTGCATCAGCCATTCCACTGGTCTACAGTATAGTACCGCACTCGGCTTTCTCCACTAGCCCCATGGACCTGAATGTATTGGCAACGCGCATTCTCTACTGCCACTCCATTCAAACTCTCAAGTGGTTGTGTGGCGAGGAGAAACGTGGGACTGGGGACCCTTCTACTAGTAAACAGTGGATGTCTACATGGTGCACTCATACATTTTATTACCTAAACTGTGGATGTGACAAAATTATTATTAAATTTTTTTGTTGGGGGCTCCTTTGAAGGGAATCAGTCACCAGTTTTATGCCCCTGAGGGCAACTCAAACTGATGACAGCATGCTGGAGTCTGATCAACACACCCCAAAGAGTCCTCTACCTGCTCCTCCTGCTGCTGATTGCTGTAGGAAGAGAGCTCTCAGTCACACATAGAAGATGGGGAGAGATTGAAGCTCATGAATATGAGAACTTCTGGGTTTGATGTCTGTACTGACTCCAGTGTTGGAGCTGCTCAATACCAAATTTAAGAAGCTACAGTATTTGGTCAAGCCAGGTATTTTAGGATCCTCTCTATTCCCAGTTTATGTCACCCTCAGATAGGAAAGCATAAAACTAGTGACAGGCTGCAAATTCATTAGCCCAGATTTACTAATGGGTCCAAGCCTAAAATCTGTCTAAAAAGTGGCACGATTTGGCACAACTAGGGTTGCTACACTTTTTTCCGGCTTGCTCAAAAAAGGAGACAGGGCTTATTGGAAAGGGACTTGCTTCATGGGAAAGGGGAACTGTCTAAGATTCCCCATTTTGCGCCCAAATTGAACCCGTCATTTTGGTGTACAATAGTGTCTAAAAGTAAGCCAACCAGTAGTTGGTCTCGAGTCAGAGAAAAGTGTCTATCCCTGCACCAGATAGGTGCTCAATGGTTTATACTGCAGCTGTTCAGGATGACTCTTAGTTCAAAGAGTGTAGCACTTGTGGAGGAGTGAAGCTCCTTATCCTCTCAGACTTGTCACAGCATTGCAGCAGTATGAATCACTTACTGCCTATGCTAGCCTGCAATGTGCTCTGTTTGCCATTTCACTGCTGCTCCCGGAGCTTTAATGCTGTTCTTCCTATAGTATGCTGCCATATTGAAAACTTGATGGCCCCTACATTGGATGAGGTCATTGTCCCCTCTGTTTTGCAAAAGAAGCAGGCTTATCACTGAAGAGGATAGACCTCCATTCCAGCCTCCATTGCTGTTTTGCTATGTACCATGATAGCCTTTAAGAGCAGTGGTGTGAAATCAATGGAACACCTGTAGCTGGACATCTGGGTCATAGCCCAGTGCCATGGAGAGGTCTTCTGGTGGTTTGTGTAGACACTGTTTGCCACGCTTGAGATGTGATGTCTAATTTACTTGTAATCATATATGATCTGTCCGTGCAGAGGATTGGCTACCAGTTCATCATTGTTCTCCCAACCACCAGGACACGCCACGTTGAACAGTGATGACATCTTAGCCTAGACTTGTATTGATCCTCTGGAATGATATACCAAGGTCTGTTAGTTTTAAGGATTCTGCTCCTCTCAGTTTGCCACAAGTGGCAATAACTGGCACATCGATGAACAGGAGGCATCACACAATCCTCCCACATTGCTTGACCTGACTTTTAAGGTTTCATGTGCCTAAAAAAATGTTGCTTTCTAAGTTTGAGAAGTGCTGACTTTAAAACGAATCTCCTCAGATCTCAGATTTCCTCTATACGACTGTTAGAGTTTATCGAAATAGATGTTATTTTTGTATTTGAATGTACATTATATAAGAGCTGACTCCATGTGGTAAGGATGGCATAGTCCTAAAATTCACCTTTTCTACACCACAACTTTCATATGAAAATTGCATTTTTTTTTTCAAATAAATATGAATTCACCCAGCTCACTTTATCATTTTTTCCATTCATAACATTTGGCCATATGTCCTCATGACTGAGGAAGAGCGGTAAGAGACAGAGTCATGGACATAGCAAGCAGCTAGATTCAGGCTGGAAACAAGCTGTGGACAGTAACATCCTTTTATTGCGAAAATGTGGCTGGTGCTGTAATACCATGTACTACTTCCCCTGTTCACTCCTCGGGACCAGCTCTCACACCTAAAAATAACATATACATGACTTGGAAACATTGCTGCACATTCACAATGATTCTTCTTAGTAGTATTTGTTTTAATAGCAGAATTTTAAGAGGATCTAACACAGTGGCGTAACTACAGGGGCCTGAGTTGAGAAGGGTCCCAGGACAGGGTCTTTTCTGGTACAATTCAGGCCAGGCCGGGCCCCCTCAAGATACAGTCACATTGGGGGGGCCTGTGCCTGTCATAGTTGTACATAACAGAGCCATTTTATATTGGAATAAAAAAGATTGATGAAGAGCCGCTGTCCCACGTGCCGTGTGTTTCCATCTTGGTACGATTGGAGCGCTGACGTCATATCTTCTACATACTACAGGCGATTTTTATTTATTTATTTTTATTTATCATTATTTATTTTTTGCTAATTTATATATATTTTTTAAACATTTCCCCTTATTTTTTCTTCACGTGGCTACCCTGGTGAAAAGGACCGCACATGGACCACTCTATACCTCTACTTACAGACATTTCTACCGATTTTGTAATTTGTCTTTATCTTCTGCATTTCCACTATAGTAATTGGGTTACTACTTCGTGTCTGCTACTGAATAGCCGTTTAGTTTTTGTTATATTAACTCAGTAATTAAGTTGCTCTTTTATTGTAAGATTATTACATTAATTGCAGAGCGCGAGGATCACAAAACTCAGCTAATTACACGTTTTGGCCTAAATGTTTTCCTGGATCTGACAGACTAGAAGCTAGTTTATAGCAGACTGTCTCTGTAGGATAAATGCTCCAGACTATGTAATGGACTGCGCATAGCTCTGACCATCCCCCCGCCCCCCCATGCTTCCATAGGATGTTCTAGTTTAGGAGAAAGATCTCAAGCAGACTTAAAGGCAAAGTCTAAAACAAGGCCTACACATAACATAACTGTTGGCCAGCAACTATTTTTCCTGAGGCTTCCACACATATCCAAGCATGGCCGTGCATAGGAAGGGAAGAGCGTGGAGAGGGAAGAAACCAGTGCTTTTTTCTGCTTAGAACAAAGTGATCAAGCAGTTTAAATCGATTGTGCCTGATCCATATCTCAGTTGACATCAGTAGTCAGGGAAGAGACAGGAAGTACCATACACATTAGATGGTCGGTGAGACCGGCAGGCTTGCCCAACACGGAGCTAATGTGTATGGCCAGATGAACACTCAACATTAGGGATGAGCGAACCCATGGAAGTTCGGGTTCGCTGGGTTCGGACCAAACTTCAGTCAAAGTTCGGGTTCAAGACCCGAAATTGACCCTGAACCCCATTGAAGTCAATGGGGACCTGAACTTTACTTTATTCTTTTCCGTTATAACATGGGTATATCGGAACATAATAGCATTCTTAAGACAGAATGCAAAAGAATATGGCCATTTAGGGGTTGAAAACAAATAACTCACCTCATCCACTTGATCGCGCTGCAGCAGTCTCTTCTATCTTCATTCATCAAGACCTGCCACGTGGTGATCGCGGTGACGTCATCTTGCACATCGCAGGTCCTTTGGCAGGTCCTGCTGAATGAAAATAGAAGAGACTGCTGCAGCGTGATCAAGTGGATGAGGTGAGTTGTTGTTTGGCCATATTGTTTTGGATTCTGTCTTAAGAATGCTATTATTTTCCGATGTAACCATGTTATAACGGAAAATAATAAAATCGCCCGAACACCGAACCTGGACTTCAGTGAAAAAGTCCTGGTTCAGATTCGCTCATGTTATAAATTTTCCCCCTAAGTTTTTTGAGACTTATTGCTCCTCTGCAGGCAACACTGCGTCTGGTTGGCATAGAAACCAGGCCGGGTGCTCCCTGTGCAAGAGCGCTGGCCAATCTAGAGCTATGCTGGCACATCCGCCGCACTGATGCGCCCGGTGTCACATGACCTATGACATCAGATGAGCAGGAAATACGTCCTATTTAAACAGGCAACTTGCTGGCCACAGATTGCCTGTGATTGGTGTTATTCTCCTGCATCGCCTCTTGCGCTTTATTCTGTGTTATTGCCTACTGGATTTTTGACCTCTTTGGACCCTGACCATGACCTTTGCCTATAGATTTGGACCCTGACGTTTCTTCCTGGTTTTGTCCCTGGCTTGGTACTGTATCTGGTTTCCCCTGTCTGCTCTCCTGGTCTTTGGCGCGGTTCTGGCTCTGATTAACGATTCCTGATTCGGTTTGGTTTTGTCTCTCTTGGTTTTGACCTAGCTTGTCTGTTTCCATCATACGCTTATCTTTGTGGCTGTTGATCTGTCACTAGATCAAGCAAGTAGGACAGTGGGACGGGTGGGTTCAGGGTAGACTGCTGCCACCGTGGCAAGCATATTTATCAATGTAATTGCGCCACTTTACTAACCATCTATTTTGGCGGATGACAATAGCGAATGTTATTACAAAAAAGAAAAAAGCTGTGAGTGATCTCGGTTTATGTATTTTCCCTATGTTTTATGAGATAGGCTGTGTACTCTTGTGCAGACAGGGGAAGGCAGCAACATACAACTGGAAGCCAGGCCTTTGACTAATGGATTCATACACATAAAAGAAGTGTCGGACAAATACAACATTTTAAAGGGCATCTGTCTGTGTTAGTCCACTGTTCATATGTGCCCGCATTGCTGAGAAAAATTATGTTCAAGTATTTGCAAATGAGCCTCAAGGAGCAATGGGGGCATTGACGTGACTCCTAGAGACTCTGCTTTGTCTGCAAATTCCACACCCTCTACACTGATCCAATTTTCTGAAAAAGTTCAGTTTGGGTACAAATCTATTCTTCTCGAATCAAATATGCTCCATTTGCCTTGAAAGTTGCTGTGCTTGCATTCCCACATAATGCATCTCTGGAAATGAAACATGCAAGCTAGAATACAGTAAAAAGAATGGGATTTTTTGTTTATTTTTTGCAGAATGGAATTACGGACATACGGAAATGGCATGCACGCGGAGTAACTTCTGTTTGTTTATTTTGCGGACCTATTGAAATTAATGGTTCTGCATATGGTCTGCAAAAAGCTCGGAACGGACACAGAAAGAAAATACGTTTGTGTGCATGAGCCCTTACAAAGTATGTTAGGACTTGTTCGCATCTGCATTGGAGGCTCTGATTGGGGCTTCCGTCACAGATTCTGCCAAAAAGACTGGACAAGAAAGTTCTGCATGCAGGCTTTTTTTTTTTTTTCTGCTAAACAAGCAAACCCAAAAATGAAAACCCAAATGGACCCATTTCAGTAATGTGCCAAATCCAGCACTTCTGCTATTTTTGTTGTTCTGTGAACTCGGCCTTAGGCCTCTTTCACACAATCGTATGGCTTTTTCAGTGTTTTGTGGGCCGTTTTTTCCGGATCCGTTGTTCCATTTTTTGTTTCCGTTTCCGTTCCGTTTTTCCATATGGCCTATACAGTAATTACATAGAAAAAATTGGGCTGGGCATAACATTTTCAATAGATGGTTCCGCAAAAAACGGAACGGATACGGATGCATTTCCGTATGTGTTCCGTTTATTTTGCGGACCCATTGACTTGAATGGAACCTCGGACCGTGATTTGCGGACAAGAATAGGACAAGACTCAAAATCTAGCGGAACGGAATTGCGGACATGCGGAAACGGAATGCTCACGGAGTACATTCAGTTTTTTTTTTGCGGACCCATTGAAATGATTGGTTCCGTATACGGAACGCAATAAACGGCCCATATGCAGAACGCAAAAAAAGTTCGTGTGAACGAGCCCTTACTAAGTGAAATAATAAAAGCTAACGAATAGAGATGAGCAAATCGATTCTGAAATTCAGAAATGCAACCTGAATTTATATATATTTTTTTTATTCTACTGAAATGGAAATTTGTGTGATTTGATTTGGGAAAATCTAGGAGAGAGAGATTCATAAATATCCTCTGGATAGATCATCAGCTTCTGATCGGTGGGGATCCGACACCTAGAACCCCTGCTGATCAGCTGCTTGAGAAGGCAACTAGAATCGCTGGTCTGGGCGCGGCTTAGCTCCATTCAAGTGAACAGAGCTTAACCCCGCCCAGGCCAGTTTATACTAGGTGTGACATCACTGGGCCTGAGGGAAACCGAGAGAAGGCAGCGGCGCTCCAGGAGCGTCACTACCTTCTCAAACAGCTGATCGGCAGGGGTTCTGGGTGTCGGATCCCTGCCGATCAGATGCTAATGATTTATCCAGAGGATAGATCATCAGTTTAAAAGAACCCCTTTAAGTTACAATCCTTTTTACTGGTACTAATGATGGGTTTGTGTTCTCACACTAATGTCTGTCATTAATTTGGAGGATCCATCACTAATCACCCATGTGCAGCACATTACAGAGTCACATTCATGTGACTGTCTGAGGCTGATCAAATGACTTCTTCCAGCAAGTGAATAATACATATTTTCCAGTGATATTTCTATAGCTGTGGTTGGCTGCAGTTCATGGGTCACATCCTTAACCATCTGCCACTGGAAGAATGATAGACATTTTTAAATGTATAGAGCTACGAGTGGGAAGTGTAATGTTGCGCTAGAGTAAAAAAAACAGGCTGAAAACACAGCATCTGTGTAATGTACTGTCAGTAGACATCTTAGATTTGAGATCCGGTTTTTATGATAGGAAAAAAAGTCATGCATGCAGTACCCCCCCCCATCTTGAAAAAAAAAATGGAAATGGCTCAAAAGGATGCCAAATGTGCATAGCTGATGCACCGGATCCAGTTTTTTTCCCCCTGTTCTTCTGACAGAGAAGAAGAATGGAAAAATACCGGTGAATGGCTAGGCAGAGAGCCATGGCATACCTCCCAACTTTTTGGACGGTGAAAGAGGGACACTTGTGGTTCAATGTGTGGAAGATCCATTTTTCCTGAATAAATACACACTTCAGTAGTTTTCTTTTACGAAATGGTGCAAAAAAAGAATCGGAATATAGAAATTTCTAAAATCCAAACTACATCAAATAATGAAATAATATACAGAGAGGAACCAGAGAGAGACTTTCTGGGTTACTATTGTGTATTTAATAATGAAAATGTATCCCTCCGTTCAAAAAGAGGGACATTTAAGGATCAAAGAGGGACTTGAGACAAAAAGAGGGACTGTCGCTCCAAAAGAGGAGCCCTTGGGAGGTCTTCCATGATCTTCCATGCCTGCTGCAGTTATTTAACTGTATCACCATCCTGAGGACAGCAATACAATTAAATGCAGGAGGCCACCTGCGGCCAGGTAAGTACCTGATACTCCCAGCGTTAATTAATACAGGGAGCGTCAGATCGGTACATACCTGGCCAGTGGCAGTGAGGAGGGTGCAGACAGCCCCTTGAGCATCAGCTCACCGGGAATTTTTCCTGCAGGCTGTACGGCCAGTCTGCCCCTGATTATATCTCATTAAACTCTGCCAGCCAGCAAGACTGCATACTAAAATTCTGTGAGACATCACTGTGTATCGATTGCTTTGGCCTCTATTACTTGATTACTTGTACCCAAGTCTAGGTAGATGCCAAAACTCTGTTACCTTAAACAGCTAAAACCTGACCTGAGACTCAGTAGTGTAACTACAACTGACTGGGCCCCACAGCAAATTATTGAACGCAATCCCCTCCTCCCGTGAACATCTCACTCCTGTGCTTAGTCAACATAGCTCCCTCAGACCAGGCCAGCCATCCGCTCTGTCTGTTTCCTACACGTATATACTGTATGTCATGTCACTGTATACACTGTATATAATGTCATTGTATAATACTGTTGAGGGGGCCCTGACAATAACATCCTCATCCTGGCGGGCCCCTTCTGAGTTGGGCCCCGTAGCAGCCACTTCTCCTGCTTCCACTATAGCTTTACTCATGGTGAGATCTGAGGAGCCTTTACCCCTAACCTTTATCTGATCTTATATTCCACAAAAATCCTTATTAGAATGATGGATAACAATAATAATGGATGTCTCAGAGATTTCTTGTCTGGCTGTTTACCACCAAACCAGTCTTTGTCAGTGTATGTCCATGTTGCCTTCTTTGCAGTGCAATGTTTCTCCTGTAATGTCAGAGGAAGAGGATGCTGTATTGCAAAGAAGGAGACATTCAAGAGCCTTTGATGTCTCAGTGGTGAGGCCTCATACTGTGCCTCCCTTAGGCCCCTTTCACACGGGCGAGTTTTCCGTGCGGGTGCGATGCGTGCGGTGAACGCATTGCACCCGCACTGAATCCTGACCCATTCATTTCTATGGGGCTGTGCACACGAGCGGTGATTTTCACGCATCACTTATGCGTTGCGTGAAAATCGCAGCATGCTCCTCTTTGTGCGTTTTTCACGTAACGCAGGCTATATAGAAATGAATGGGGTTGCGTGAAAATCGCATGCATCCGCAAGCAAGTGCGGATGCGGTGCGATTTTCACGCATGGGTTCTAGGTGACAGTCTATTCACTGTATTATTTTCCCTTATAACATGGTTATAAGGGAAAATAATAGCATTCTGAATACAGAATGCTTAATATAATAGTGCTGGAAGGGTTAAAAATAATAAAAAAGTTAACTCACCTTCTCCTCTTGTTCGCGTAGAGGCCGGTCTGTTCTTTAGCTGTGGGCTGAAGGACCTTTGATGACGTCAGATCACATGCTCCATCACCATGGTGATGGACCATGTGATTGGAGCATGTGATCTGACATCACCTCAGGTCATTCAGTCCACAGCTAAAGAACAGACCGGGATCTACGCTAACAAGAGGAGAAGGTGAGTTAACTTTTTTTTATTATTTTTAACCCTTCCAGCACTATTATACTAAGCATTCTGTAGTCAGAATGCTATTATTTTCCCTTATAACCATGTTATAAGGGAAAATAATACAATCTTTAGAACATCAATCCCAAGCCCGAACTTCTGTGAAGAAGTTCGGGTTTGGGTACCAAACATGCGCGATTTTTCTCACGCGAGTGCAAAACGCATGACAATGTTTTGCACTCGCGCGGAAAAATCGCGCATTTTCCCGCAACGCACCCGCCTCTTATCCGGGCAAAAAACATGACGCCCGTGTGAAAGAGGCCTTAATGCCTCGAAGAGGCCCAGGGAACGTCTGAGACCCTGCTTAACCCAATGTAAGAACCACAGTTGTAGAGCAGATCATGGATTCAGATCACATACAAATGTTAACACCCATAAAGTGTATTCATAAACACATAAGGAGTGAAGAAAATGTGGTAGGTATATAAATAGTACAATCAAACACCGACATATTCCAAATATCCAATTAGATATCAACTGTTAACGGGAATATTATTTATTGATATATATGCAAATCTCAATAATTAATATTCATAAATAGGCGTGAGTCGTGAGACCACAAGGAGATGCTGGAAGACTCAAGCACCGCAAGTTCTGTAGGCACGTGGGACGCCGCGGCCACAGACACAAATATCACCAGCGTGTTGCTCCAAATATCGTGAGGCCAACAGTATAATCTGCGGCATACACATATTACATCGAGGGAAATCTCCCAATCCTCCATCCGTTATGATACCGCCGGGCTGTTTCCCAGCTGAGACAACTAACCGTGAGTAAGGGTTCTATTATCAAGCCCTATCATCTACATGACTAAATATATTTATCAAGCCGGTCTATGAGAATTGCAGGAGTCTATGAAAATTGCAGGAATATATTGTTGTACAATCGGGAACACTCACATCTGTTTACTCCGATAGACATTACGGTTTTCATAGTAGATGAACTACTTGCTGGATTAAATATCATTATTATTTTTTAATTTTTGCATTTTAACCCTTGCTGTCACACTGTGGATGAACTATTTGTTGGAGAAGTCTTTTTTACAGGTTGAATCATCCTCTTTTTTTTATAGGTGGAATTATCCTCTCTATAGGTGGAATTACCTTTATACCTAAATTTAGGGTTCTTTTTGTGCATGATTTTACAACAATTTGTTTTTAACAGATCTCTTAGGCCTCATGCACACGACAGTTTTTTTTCACGGTCCGCAAAAACGGGGTCCGTGGGTCCGTGATCCGTGACCGTTTTTTCGTCCGTGGGTCTTCCTTGATTTTTGGAGGATCCACGGACATGAAAAAAAAGTCGTTTTGGTGTCCGCCTGGCCGTGCGGAGCCAAACGGATCCGTCCTGAATTACAATGCAAGTCAATGGGGACGGATCCGTTTGATGTTGACACAATATGGTGCCATTTCAAACGGATCCGTCCCCATTGACTTTCAATGTAAAGTCTGGAGTTCTTTTATACCATCGGATTGGAGTTTTCTCCAATCCGATGGTATATTTTAACTTGAAGCGTCCCCATCACCATGGGAACGCCTCTATGTTAGAATATACTGTCGGATATGAGCTACTTCGTGAACCTCAGATCCGACAGTATATTCTAACACAGAGGCGTTCCCATGGTGATGGGGACGCTTCAGGTTAGAATACACTACAAACTTTGTACAAGACTGCCCCCTGCTGCCTGGCAGCACCCGATCTCTTACTGGGGGATATGATAGCACAATTAACCCCTTTAGGTGCGGCACCTAAAGGGGTTAATTGTACTATCATATTCCCCTGTAAGAGATCAGGGCTGCCAGGCAGCAGGGGGCAGCCCCCCCCCTCCCCAGTTTGAATATCGTTGGTGGCACAGTGTGCCCCCACCATCGCCCCCCCCTCCCTCCCTCTATTGTATTAAATCGTTGGTGGCACAGTGTGCCAACCACCATCGGCCCCCCTCCCTCCCTCTATTGTATTAAATCGTTGGTGGCACAGTGTGCCAACCACCATCGCCCCCCCCCCTATAGCAGTAACATTGGTGGCAGTGTGCGGTCTCAACAGTAGAAGATTCATACTTACCTGCTTGCTGCTGCGATGTCTGTGTCCGGCCGGGAGCTCCTCCTACTGGTAAGTGAAAGGTCTGTGCGGCGCATTGCTAAAGAACTGTCACTTACCAGTAGGAGGAGCTCCCGGCCGTTCACAGACATCGCAGCAGCAAGCAGGTAAGTATGAATCTTCTACTGTTGAGACCGCACACTGCCACCAATGTTACTGCTATAGAGGGAGGGGGGGGGCGATGGTGGTTGGCACACTGTGCCACCAACGATTTAATACAATAGAGGGAGGGAGGGGGGCCGATGGTGGTTGGCACACTGTGCCACCAACGATTTAATACAATAGAGGGAGGGAGGGGGGCCGATGGTGGTTGGCACACTGTGCCACCAACGATTTAATACAATAGAGGGAGGGAGGGGGGGCGATGGTGGAGGCACACTGTGCCACCAACGATATTCAAACTGGGGAGGGGGGGGGTCCTGCCCCCTGCTGCCTGGCAGCCCTGATCTCTTACAGGGGAATATGATAGTACAATTAACCCCTTTAGGTGCCGCACCTGAAGGGGTTAATTGTGCTATCATATCCCCCTGTAAGAGATCGGGTGCTGCCAGGCAGCAGGGGGCAGTCTTGTACAAAGTTTGCAGTGTATTCTAACTAGAAGCGTCCCCATTACCATGGGAATGCTTCTGTGTTAGAATATACTGTCGGAAATGAGTTTTCACGAAGTGAAAACTTAGATCAGAAAAAGCTTTTATGCAGACGGATCTTCGGATCCGTCTGTATGAAAGCAACCTACGGCCACGGATCACGGACACGGATGCCAATCTTGTGTGCATCCGTGTTCTTTCACGGACCCATTGACTTGAATGGGTCCGTGAACCGTTGTCCGTCAAAAAAATAGGACAGGTCATATTTTTTTGACGGACAGGATACACGGATCACGGCCTCGGCTGCAAAACGGTGCATTTTCCGATTTTTCCACGGACCCATTGAAAGTCAATGGGTCCGCGAAAAAAAACGGAAAACGGCACAACGGCCACGGATGCACACAACGGTCGTGTGCATGAGGCCTTAACAAGTGGACCCATTCTTGTATTTTGTATTTTTATAGTTCTACTGTGGATGAACTGTTGACTATTTGTTGGATGAACTGCATCCCAATTGGATCGACGTTTGCACCATAACCTATTTGATGAACTCTGACTAATGTCCATACTAATTTGATGAACATTGATTTATGAAATACCTTATTGGTACAGTTTTATCTCCCTGAACAATTAGGGTGTCATATAGCCATTTGAGGACTCTCTGAGATATTCATTATGGAGACCCCACCACCTTATGGTCTTTCCTACCATGGTCCCCGTTGTTGAATATCTCTGAAACTCTATACACATCAGAAATTATTTTTACTCCTTTATTCTATCTAACATATGTAAAATAAAACTATTTATTATCATTCCACTATAGGAACCAGACTTATACTAATACGTCAGATGAATCCCTCCAAATGAGGTGTGCACAACCACATTCTGTGCAAGGATGTGTTCTCCACAGGTGCTGTAATCAGTGAAATGAAGATGGGGGCACCAGGGCCTTCTGTTGCACGTGGTTAGCCTTCTGGTGTTGACAAGCATCTCATGGATTTCTCCAGGGCTGTCTTAGCCATACAACATAAAAAAAACATAAGAAGTTAAATGTTAACTATTGTCCTCTTAGCTTTCCGTCATAACACCAGTTCAGTACATGCAATAACTACTTGTTCTCAAAACACTGTCATCACATACGTGATTGGAGGTAAATAAAATGGTACAACGTTCATACCATGTCTTTTAAATGGTGCAAGGAACGTGGAATGCGTATTGCAGTCCACTGTTTTGGGAACATAGTTTTCTCTTTCTAGGAACATTATAGCTTGTTACATTCTTTCTCTCACACAACCAGTTCAGATTAGTTTTTGAACACTTTGTTCCATTCCCTTTTATTGTATTTATTTTACTTTTAATTAACTTTTGTTCTTTGAATTTGATTTCTAGTCTGAAGTACGAAATTCCCAACATTGCTGCATGCACTGTCGCCACGTGGTTATTTAAAAGCTGTGAATAGTCAATCAGTAATAAGCATATTAAATGCCTATTTTTAGTGCTATAATCTAAACGGGAATCAAGAAGCAAATGCAGTGGCTGCATAGCACATAGTGCACATAGCAATGCACATTTTATTGTTACTGCAGGCGATATTTTATGATAAATTCTGGTAAACCTTTATTTGGTTGCTGTACTGATTTTAATAAGTATTCTATGAGATTCTTATCCTTATTATTAAACCACCCTGTTTAAGCTGGCATTTCTTAGTCAATGTTGCAACAGCACCTTTGTTGTCTTTTGAGGCTGAGAACTGGACCTTGGACCTTGGCACCTTCTTGGTCCATCTTAGCTTTTGAACAGCCTACCTTCTGGTGAGAATGATTGTGACCTAGATTGCTATTTAATTATGAATATTTGCCAAGGCTCTAGACTTTGTACTGCAAACAAATATAAAAACAGTAACACAGTGTTCGGAGGAATGTCACTTCTAATGAGCGTAGTAAGGTACTCAAAAATGAAACCCTAAAAGTGATTAGCAAGCAAAACAACTACATGTGCAAGTTGTTGCATTTATCGTATCTTTTTAATTTTTTTTTAACTAAAACGTTAGTGATGACATGGTGCCTAGCAGCCCAGGACAAAGCTCTGTCCTGGGACTCCTACTCTTCTAAATTTCGGCACTAAGGATGGGAGAGGCGCTCATAGGGTGATATGATAAAAACAAGGTTATTTAGGGTGATTAGGCTCACCTTAAATGGTTGTGCAAACGTAGGCACAACCCTAGTGTACACAGGTGATAGTTGGAGGTCGGTGCTGCCAGTGTCGTCTAATCCTCACTAGAATGGGTTGCCAGCCCCTGGGAGGTAAGAAATAATGCTGGAAAGGATGGGGCCCATGTGGAGATCCACTCCCTCTGTGAAGACACTTTGTCGGCGCAACTAAATGACCAGGCGGATAAGGATTTGAACTTCTATTTATTCAAGAATGACAATGTGTTTTGGAGCGTACAAAGCTCCTTTTTCAAGTCTAAAAACACATACATACACGTATGTCAATATACAAATATTGTATGATAAGATGTCATTTACCACCATTAGATAAAATATGAAAAAAAAGTGAATAAAGGCATTATTAAAAACAATTATTTGTAATGTATTAGTATATATATCTCGCGATGATATTAGATGTATAAATACATAAGTGAATTAATCTCGCACAGATATTAGATGTATACATTGGATATATAAATATATTAATGAATTAATAAATATACAGTATATATAAAAGTGCAGGCACATAAATACATATCACAATCTATCAAATATTGCAGGATGGATAAAATATGCAAATGTATAAATACTCAAAATGGTAAGTATATAGGGAAAACATGCTTCAGACACTCAAAAACAAATTAATGTGGACGGAGGCATCATCAAGTAGCTAACCATAGCAATGTGTGGCAGAAAGCTATTAAATCTATGGATGAGCTAGTGGCCGTAATGTGAGATAATGAAGGTAATAATATATATGGGGCAAGTAGAATAGAAACACTGTATGACTTGTTTCTGCAGACTATGTAGCGCAGAGGAGTACGCGCTAGAAAGAAACAGTGGGGGCATCAGGAGAAGATGACGGCTGTTTAAAATGACCAGGGGACCAGAGGCTGATGATAAGTTTGCACGGGGTAACCAGATTGGCAAGTAGTAAATGTATAGCAGAGGGAGACAGGGCGAGCGGCGATGCAGTGGGGGTATGAGAGATTTACCTAAGATGCCGGTGGCCAGAGGTTATGAATGCAGGAACGCTTCCTATGATGCTCGGACAGCGTACTAGATAAAGCGCAATGGTGGAGAGGAGGGGGGAAGGTGGCGTGATTTTGGAAGTGGGGTAACTCGCAAGGTCGGGCTGAAGAAGTTGAGAGATGTGGAATGTGGATGAAATGGTAAATAAAGAAATAAAATTCATGATTGCAAATAGATTTGAAAATATATATACAGGTCCTTCTAAAAAAATTAGCATATTGTGATAAAGTTCATTATTTTCTGTAATGTACTGATAAACATTAGACTTTCAT
The DNA here is from genome assembly GCF_014858855.1 of Bufo gargarizans. Taxonomy (NCBI): domain Eukaryota; kingdom Metazoa; phylum Chordata; class Amphibia; order Anura; family Bufonidae; genus Bufo; species Bufo gargarizans. Next base: position 673,757,862 of record NC_058080.1, read on the forward strand.
ATATTTTAGATTCATTACACACCAACTGAAGTAGTTCAAGCCTTTTATTGTTTTAATATTGATGATTTTGGCATACAGCTCATGAAAACCCAAAATTCCTATCTCTAAAAATTAGCATATCGTGAAAAGGTTCTCTAAACGAGCTATTAACATAATCATCTGAATCAACTAATTAACTCTAAACACCTGCAAAAGATTCCTGAGGCTTTTAAAAACTCCCAGCCTGGTTCATTACTCAAAACCGCAATCATGGGTAAGACTGCCGACCTGACTGCTGTCCAGAAGGCCATCATTGACACCCTCAAGCAAGAGGGTAAGACACAGAAAGAAATTTCTGAACGAATAGGCTGTTCCCAGAGTGCTGTATCAAGGCACCTCAGTGGGAAGTCTGTGGGAAGGAAAAAGTGTGGCAGAAAACGCTGCACAACGAGAAGAGGTGACCGGACCCTGAGGAAGATTGTGGAGAAGGACCGATTCCAGACCTTGGGGGGACCTGCGGAAGCAGTGGACAGAGCCACCGTGTACAGGTGTGTGCAGGAAATGGGCTACAGGTGCCGCATTCCCCAGGTCAAGCCACTTTTGAACCAGAAACAGCGGCAGAAGCGCCTGACCTGGGCTACAGAGAAGCAGCACTGGACGGTTGCTCAGTGGTCCAAAGTACTTTTTTCGGATGAAAGCAAATTTTGCATGTCAATCGGAAATCAAGGTGCCAGAGTCTGGAAGAAGACTGGGGAGAGAGAAATGCCAAAATGCCTGAAGTCCAGTGTCAAGTACCCACAGTCAGTGATGGTCTGGGGTGCCATGTCAGCTGCTGGTGTTGGTCCACTGTGTTTTATCAAGGGCAGGGTCAATGCAGCTAGCTATCAGGAGATTTTGGAGCACTTCATGCTTCCATCTGCTGAAAAGCTTTATGGAGATGAAGATTTCATTTTTCAGCACGACCTGGCACCTGCTCACAGTGCCAAAACCACTGGTAAATGGTTTACTGACCATGGTATTACTGTGCTCAATTGGCCTGCCAACTCTCCTGACCTGAACCCCATAGAGAATCTGTGGGATATTGGGAAGAGAAAGTTGAGAGACGCAAGACCCAACACTCTGGATGAGCTTAAGGCCGCTATCGAAGCCTCCTGGGCCTCCATAACACCTCAGCAGTGCCACAGGCTGATTGCCTCCATGCCACGCCGCATTGAAGCAGTAATTTCTGCAAAAGGATTCCCGACCAAGTATTGAGTGCATAACTGAACATAATTATTTGAAGGTTGACTTTTTTTGTATTAAAAACACTTTTCTTTTATTGGTCGGATGAAATATGCTAATTTTTTTAGATAGGAAATTTGAGTTTTCATGAGCTGTATGCCAAAATCATCAATATTAAAACAATAAAAGGCTTGAACTACTTCAGTTGTGTGTAATGAATCTAAAATATATGAAAGTCTAATGTTTATCAGTACATTACAGAAAATAATGAACTTTATCACAATATGTTAATTTTTTGAGAAGGACCTGTATATATATTTTTGGGGGGAAAAGGGGGAAAGGAAAACAAGGAAAAGAAAAATTAAAAAGTGATAAATAATAAATAAATAAATAATGAAAAAATAAAATATAAAAAATTATAAATAATAAAAAATATCAAATTGGATTGATGGAACGATAAGAATGGAGATTTGGTTGAAGTGGAGATGGATAGAACAGAGGCGAGGGCAGCAGGAATTGGGAACTGAGGTACAAACCGGATTCCAAAAAAGTTGGGACACTATACAAATCGTGAATAAAAACTGAATGCAATGATGTGGAGGTGCCAACTTCTAATATTTTATTCAGAATAGAACATAAATCACGGAACAAAAGTTTAAACTGAGAAAATGTACCATTTTAAAAGAATAATATGTTGAATCAGAATTTCATGGTGTCAACAAATCCCAAAAAAGTTGGGACAAGGCCATTTTCACCACTGTGTGGCATCTCCCCTTCTTCTTACAACACTCAACAGACGTCTGGGGACCGAGGAGACCAGTTTCTCAAGTTTAGAAATAGGAATGCTCTCCCATTCTTGTCTAATACAGGCCTCTAACTGTTCAATCGTCTTGGGCCTTCTTTGTTGCACCTTCCTCTATGATGCGCCAAATGTTCTCTATAGGTGAAAGATCTGGACTTCAGACTGGCCATTTCAGTACCCGGATCCTTCTCCTACGCAGTCATGATGTTGTGATTGATGCAGAATGTGGTCTGGCATTATCTTGTTGGAAAATGCAGGGTCTTCCCTGAAAGAGATGACGTCTGGATGGGAGCATATGTTGTTCTAGAACCTGAATATATTTTTCTGCATTGATGGTGCCTTTCCAGACATGCAAGCTGCCCATGCCACACGCACTCATGCAACCCCATACCATCAGAGATGCAGGCTTCTGAACTGAGCGTTGATAACAACTTGGGTTGTCCTTGTCCTCTTTGGTCCAGATGACATGGCGTCCCAGATTTCCCAAAAGAACTTCGAATCGTGACTCGTCTGACCACAGAACAGTCTTCCATTTTGCCACACTCCATTTTAAATGATCCCTGGCCCAGTGAAAACACCTGAGCTTGTGGATCTTGCTTAGAAATGGCTTCTTCTTTGCACTGTAGAGTTTCAGCTGGCAACGGCGGATGGCACGGTGGATTGTGTTCACTGACAATGGTTTCTGGAAGTATTCCTGAGCCCATTCTGTGATTTCCTTTACAGTAGCATTTCTGTTTGTGGTGCAGTGTCGTTTAAGGGCCCGGAGATCACGGGCATCCAGTATGGTTTTACGGCCTTGACCCTTACGCACAGAGATTGTTCCAGATTCTCTGAATCTTCGGATGATGTTATGCACAGTTGATGATGATAGATGCAAAGTCTTTGCAATTTTTCGCTGGGTAACACCTTTCTGATATTGCTCCAATATCTTTCTGCGCAACATTGTGGGAATTGGTGATCCTCTACCCATCTTGGCTTCTGAGAGACACTGCCACTCTGAGAAGCTCTTTTTATACCCAATCATGTTTCGAATTGACCTAATTAGTGTTAATTGGTCTTCCAGCTCTTTGTTATGCTAAAATTTACTTTTTCCAGCCTCTTATTGCTACTTTTCCCAACTTTTTGGGGATTTGTTGACACCGTGAAAATTTGAATCAACGTATTTTTCCTTTAAAATGATACATTTACTCAGATTAAACATTTGATCTGTCATCTACGTTCTATTACAAATAAAATATTGACATTTGCCATCTCCACATCATTGCATTCAGTTTTTATTCACAATTTGTTTAGTGTCCCAACTTTTTTGGAATCCGGTTTGTATAAGTGGGTGGTGGATGACACAAAGAATAAACATAGACAAATGAGGAAATTATAGCTGGGAACAAATTTAGATTGAATATAAACTAAAGAGGAGATATTTGAGGTTGTAATTGCAGATGAACATGAGGGTGTGTGGAGGGGGGAAGGAGGACCTAATAGCAATTACTTTACAAAGATTCGTTCAGGCCATGTGGTTCCAGGGTCTGAATTTTGAAGATCCAAAACATCTTGTTTTTCCTGAGGTATTGAAAACGGCTGGAAATAGTGCTTGGTATGTGTTCTATAGGTGTTATGATAAATTGAGTGGGAGCTTTGTTATGATATTGGAAAAAGTGTCTAGAGACTCCATGCTTCGTGTAGCTATTTGTGATGTTCCAATGGTGTTTATTGATTCTTTCTCTTAAGCTGAGGGTAGTGCGGCCTATGTATTGGAGTCCGCAGGTACACTCTAGAAGATAGATGATGTATGAGGAGGAACAGTTCAGGAAGGTCTTGATATCAAAATGTTCACCTGTAACATTACTACTGAAATTGAGCTTCCGTACTGATATCTTTAGGCAACATTTGCATAATCGATGGCCACATTTATAACTGACATGAAGGTTGGGAAAAAAACGTCATTGATGGAGTGTTTATCTTCATCTTACGCAGTTGGCTGGGGGCTAAAAAGTTCTTAAGTGTTTTGGCCCTTCTGAAAGTAAGTTGTGGTTTGGGTTTCATGTGATCCTTCAAGAACAGATCTGCTAGCAGGACCGGCCAATGTTTGGTAAGCATATCCCGTAGGACTTTTTTTAAAATATTGTAAGTGGTAATGAATGTGGACTTAAAGCCCTTCGCTCTTTGGGGGGCCCCTTGTCCCTTATGTTTTGGTATTAGGCACTCCTGTTGAGTATATATTTTTTTTATCTTTCGAACGCTGCCTCGATGATGTTTCTGGGGTAGCCTTTGTTAAGGAACCTGCGAGTGAGGATATGGCTCTGGGTTATGAAGTTGTCATCATTGGTGCAATTTCTTCTTGTAATTGAAGCAATTCAGACTTGCAGGTTGCAGTTTAGGCCGTTTGTATACAATGATGTTTGGTGTTACTCACGGCCTCCTGCGATACTTCTGTCGGCTTATATTCCAGTCTCCTGGTGTCTCAGCATAACTGTTCGCTGTAGTTATCACAGCCCGCTGCAAATTATTCCGGTCTTCTGGTGTCTCAGCGTAACTGTTCGCTGTGTTTGTCACAGCCTTCTGCGAGTTGTTCACTGCTATCAGTTTGATTACACAGTTTGGGTCTCCGCTCTCCCTTCTTCCTGCTGTGTCTTTTTCCAGCGCAGGCATACTGTCATGGAACCATGAACCAGACGTACAACAAGAGATAAGTGGAAATAAGAAGGCTTTATTGAAAATCAAGCTGTGAGGCAAAAGTCCAAACGGATGGCTAAACCGAAGCAGGGTCTTGCGAAGCCAGAGGTCAGGAACCAGAAGGGTAGTCAGACGAAGCCTGGATCAGGAACCAGCAGGGTAGTCAGACGAAGCCTGGATCAGGAACCAGCAGGGTAGTCAGACGAAGTCAGGATCAGGAACCAGAAGCAGCAGCAGTCTTAGAAGCATGTGAACACAGGAGGACCAAGCAAGGAACTGAAGCCACAGACCTCCTATATATATGAGCTAGGCATCCAGCTCCTCCCAGTGGGAAGGAGAAGCCGCAGGGTGGGAGGCTACAAGAAACCCAGAAACCAAGATGGCCACCAGCACATGTCAAACGAAGGAGAACAGCAAGAAGGTAAGACCATGACAGTACCTCCCCCTCAAGGGCCCCTCCTCCGCGGAGTAAAGAACGGTTTCTGAGGGAAGCGTGCGTGGAAGGCTCGGAGCAAGGCAGGAGCATGGACATCTGCGGAGGGAACCCAGGAACGCTCCTCTGGACCATAACCACGCCAATGGACCAAAAACTGCACCCAACCGCGGACCAGGCGTGAATCCAGGATATTGCTCACCTCATACTCCTCACGATTGCCCACCTGGTTCGGACGAGGCCGAGGAACCGAGGAAGTGAAACGATTACACACCAGTGGCTTCAACAGGGAGACATGAAACACGTTGGAGATCCGCATGCCAGGAGGAAGCGCAAGGGCATAGGCTACCGGGTTTACCCTGCGAAGCACTCGGAAGGGACCAACAAAGCGAGGCGCCAGCTTGGGAGTGGGCACTCGAAGGTTGAGGTTGCGGGTGGACAACCATACGCGGTCTCCGACCTGGTAGGAAGGAGCGGGCGCTCGTCTGCGATCAGCCTGGAGTCTCTGGCGCTGCGCAGAGACCTCAAGGGACCTCTGGATCTGTACCCAAGAAGCACGTAGGACGGAAAGGTGATCCTCCACAGCCGGAATATCCTGGGGAGAGAATACCTCCGGTAACACGGCAGGTTGGAACCCATAATTGGCCATGAAGGGAGACGTCCCAGAGGAAGAGTTCACCGCCGTGTTCCTGGCAAACTCAGCCCAAGGCAGGAGGTCAACCCAATTGTCTTGGTGATCGGAGACATAGCAACGAAGGAATTGCTCCAAGGCCTGATTGGATCGTTCTGCGGCCCCATTGGACTGAGGGTGGTAGGCCGAGGAGAAAGAGAGATGAATCCCCAACTGGGAGCAAAAGGAGCGCCAGAACCTGGACACAAACTGACTCCCCCGATCCGACACAATCTCCTTGGCAAACCGTGCAACCAGAAGACCTCCCTGGCAAAAATCGTGGCCAACTCTCGTGCAGAGGGTAACTTCTTGAGAGGAACACAGTGGCACATTTTGGAAAACCGATCCACAATCATGAGAATGACCGTATGGCCTCGGGATGCAGGGAGGTCCACAATGAAATCCATCCCCAGGTGTGACCATGGACGCTCCCCGGTGGCTATGGGTTGCAAAAGGCCCAACGGACGGTGCCGAGGGGATTTACTCTGGGCACAAACGGAGCATGCCGCTACATATGCGGCGATGTCGGAACGTAGAGAAGGCCACCAGAACAGACGTGAAACAGCCCATGACAGCTGATTCTTTCCAGGATGCCCCGCGGCCTTGGAGTTATGGTAGGTTCGCAACAACCGAGTGCGCAACTCCTCAGGCACAAAACATCTGCCGTTGGGTCTCCCAGAGGGAGCACCAGATTGAGCCGCCAAAATCTGCTCACCGAGGGGAGAGGTCAGGCTGGTGCGAATGGCGGCCAGGATCTGATTCGGAGGTATGACCGAAGTCGGAATCGACTCCTCCCCGGACAGCTCGGAGTACTGCCATGATAAGGCATCCGCTCTGATGTTCTTGGAACCGGGTAGGTAGGAGACCACGTGACAAGAACAGAGCCCATCTGGCCTGACGTGGTGTCAATCTCTTGGCCTCAGAGAGGTAGGTCAGATTCTTGTGGTCCGTCAGGATGAGAACCGGAACCACCGAGCCCTCGAGCAAGTGCCTCCATTCTTTAAGGGCCTGCACGATGGCCAATAACTCCCTGTCACCAATCTGATAGTTGCACTCCGCGGAAGACAGTTTCCGGGAGTAAAACCCACAAGGAAGCAGAGGACCCTCTGGTGTTCTACGCTGAGACAGAAGGGCGCCTACTCCTGTCTCAGACGCGTCCACCTCGAGGACAAAAGGCAACCCAGGGTTGGGATGCGACAGAATCGGAGCCGACACAAAGGCGGACTTTAGAGCCTCAAAAGCTCGGATGGCCTCGAGCGGCCAGACCTGGGGATTACTGCCCTTCCTGGTCAGATCCGTGAGAGGCTTGGCTAGCATGGAAAAGTCCCTGATGAACTTCCGATAATAATTGGCGAAGCCCAAAAAGCGCTGCAGGGCACGAAGACCACTGGGCTGGGGCCACTGTAAGACAGCCGAAACCTTCTCAGGATCCATGGAGAACCCCTCAGCGGAAATGATGTAACCTAAGAAGGTTACCTGGGATCGGTGAAATTCGCATTTCTCAAGCTTACCGAACAGCTTGTTCTCTCGTAACCGTTGCAACACTCGTCTGACATCCAGAATGTGGGCCTCCATGGATTCAGAATATACCAAGATGTCATCCAAATAGACCACCACACACTGCTGCAACAGGTCACGGAAAACATCGTTGATGAATTCCTGGAAGACTGCGGGCACATTGCACAACCCAAAGGGCATAACCAAGGATTCATAATGACCGGTCCTGGTGTTAAACGCGGTCTTCCACTCATCGCCCGCCTTGATCCTTACCAGGTTATATGCCGCCCTCAGGTCGAGTTTGGTAAAGACCGTGGCCCCTTTGAGGCGATCGAACAGCTCGGAAATCAAGGGTATCGGGTAAGCGTTCTTGATCGTGATGCGATTGAGACCCCTGTAATCGATGCAAGGCCTCAACTCACCGCCCTTCTTTTTCACAAAGAAAAATCCAGCCCCTGCCGGGGACGAGGATTTGCGAATGTGTCCGCGTGAAAGCGCCTCCCTCACGTACTCCTCCATGGCCTCATTCTCCGCTACCAACAGTGGATAGACTTTGCCACGAGGAGGAACGGCACCAGATTGTAACTCTATGGCACAATCGTATGGGCGGTGCGGAGGTAGGGCAACCGCACGCACCTTATCGAATACATCCCGGTACTCCTCGTATTCAGGAGGCAACAGAGAGTCCGAGGAAGTACACAGCAACTCGACAGACCCATGGATGCAACTAGCCCCACACTGCGGTGACCACGAGAGGATCTCGGCCGATCTCCAATCGAAAGTCGGATTATGCTTCTGGAGCCAGGGGTACCCCAAGACCACCGAGTAGTGTGGAGACGAAATAACCTGGAGACAGACCGACTCTCTGTGAACGGCACCAATGGCCATCCCCACTGGAAGGGTCTCATGAGTCACGTGTGGCGGCAGAAGGGGTCTGCCGTCTATCGCCTCAAGAGCCAGTGGGGAACCTCGAGGCTGCAGAGGAATGGAATTGGCGGCAGCGAACACACTATCAATGAACAAACCACCAGCACCAGAGTCCACCAACGCCTGGGTCGTCACCGAGCCCCCGACCCAGGAGAGGACAACAGTAATCAGTGGTTTGTCAACACGGGAAACCGGGGACGAGGAGACTCCACCCAAGATCTGCCCCCGACAGGATCTCAGGTGCGAGCGTTTCCCGGACGGTTCGGGCATGCCAACCGAAAATGCCCACCGAGACCACAGTACATGCATCGGCCCTCGCGTCTCCGGAGTGCCCTCTCCCCCTCGGACAGGCGAGCAAACCCCAGCTGCATGGGTTCACCCCCAGACAAGTCATCCCCAGGAGGCGTGGGAGGAGAGGGAGGCACGGGTGGGCCAGCAAACGTAGGCGCCAATCTGTTAGAAGACCTCCGCAGGCTCTCCTTAAAGGAAGGTCTCTCCCTGAGTCTGGTGTCAATCAAAATCAGGAAAGAAATAAGAGACTCGAGCTCCACTGGTAGGTCCTTAGCTGCAACCTCATCCTTCAAGGCATCCGAGAGACCATGAGAGAAAGCAGCGACCAGAGCCTCATTATTCCAGCCCACCTCTGCTGCCAGGGTACGAAACTCAATGGCGTATTCAGCTACGGATCGTGAACCCTGTCTGATGGACATAAGGAGCTTCGCAGCAGAGGCAGCACGAGCCGGCACATCGAATACCTTCCGAAGAGAAGCAACAAAACCGGAAAACTCGGCAACCACCGGATTGTTGTTCTCCCATAAAGGGCTGGCCCAGGCCAAGGCCTTGTCCGAGAGCAGCGAGATCAAGAAGCCCACCTTTGATCTCTCAGTAGGAAAGGCATGTGGCAGCAACTCGAAATAAATGCCTACCTGGTTAAGGAAACCTCGGCACTGAGTTGGCTCTCCCCCAAAGCGCTGTGGAAGGGGGGCAGAACCGGTCATACCCCGAAACACCGCAGGCGCAGCAACAGGTGTCGGGGTAGACTCTGGCGCAACAACCGGAGCGGCAGTAGGAGCGGGCCCAGGAGCGACAACCGACCCATCGGCAACGGAAGCTAAATGAGCCGTGCGTTCAAGCAGGGTTTGCAACGCCACAGCGAACCGACCCAACAGGTGATCCTGCTGATCAAGTCTGGCAACCAGCGTAGGTAGCGAGGATGGCCCTGTACCGTCAGAATTTATGGCTTGGTCCTAATGTCATGGAACCATGAACCAGACGTACAACAAGAGATAAGTGGAAATAAGAAGGCTTTATTAAAAATCAAGCTGTGAGGCAAAAGTCCAAACGGATGGCTAAACCGAAGCAGGGTCTTGCGAAGCCAGAGGTCAGGAACCAGAAGGGTAGTCAGACGAAGCCTGGATCAGGAACCAGCAGGGTAGTCAGACGAAGCCTGGATCAGGAACCAGCAGGGTAGTCAGAGGAAGCCAGGATCAGGAACCAGAAGCAGCAGCAGTCTTAGAAGCATGTGAACACAGGAGGACCAAGCAAGGAACTGAAGCCACAGACCTCCTATATATATGAGCTAGGCATCCAGCTCCTCCCAGTGGGAAGGAGAAGCCGCAGGGTGGGAGGCTACAAGAAACCCAGAAACCAAGATGGCCGCCAGCACATGTCAAACGAAGGAGAACAGCAAGAAGGTAAGACCATGACACATACTGAGCTTACCGGGACGCCAACTTAGATTATTAATAATGTCCGTACTTGCTTTGTTTGTGATGTGATCCCGTACACACTGTCCTTTCACAACCGCCACAGACGCGTTTCGGTACACGTATGTACCTTCCTCAGTGGTGCACAATTCCACCATTTTAATATATTTTTTCATTTGGAATTGTCCACAACTGAGAAAAGTACATATGTGTACGAAAACGCGTCTGGTGGCGGTTGTGAAAGGACAGTGTGTACGGGATCACACCACAAATAAAGCAAGTACGGACATTATTAATAATCAAAGTCGGCGTCCCGTTAAGCTCAGTACGCATGTGACACATACAGCGAACAGTTACGCTGACACACCAGGAGACTGGAATATAAGCCAAAAGAAGAATCGCAGGAGGCGGTGATTAACACCAAACATCATTGTATACAAACGGCCTAAACCGCAACCTGCAAGTCTGAATTGCTTCAATTACCCAATAGGGTGACTGTGTTTAGTAGCCTAATTTTGACACGCATATAAGTGCCTAAAGTTATAAACCACATTTATGTGAAAAAGATTGCAACAAATAGGCACAGACATTATATCATCTGCCCATATCAGTAGAGATGTCGCGAACATAAAATTTTCAGTTCGCGAACGGGCGCACCGGGCGAACCGCCATAGACTTCAATAGGCAGGCAAATTTTAAAACCCACAGGGACTCTTTCTAGCCACAGTAGTGATTGAAAGGTTGTTTCAACACCTGGACTGTGGCATGCCAGAGGGGGATCCATGGCAAAACTCCCATGGAAAATTACATAATTGACGCAGAGTTGGGTGTTAATCCATAAAGGGAATAAATCACCTAACAATCCTAAATTTTTTTGAACAGCGTGGTTTAAAACATCCAGTGTGTGTATACGATCAGGTATGATGTTGTATCGATCAGGAAGTGTAAGGGTTAAGCCCGCTTCACAGACATTCACAGACCAAACTCCCCTTTTAATGCACCGCAAACAGTCCATTTGCCCAACCGCAAACTCCCCATTTGCACAAGGTTGAATACCAAGCTAGCCATGTCCCGTTGATGTCATTAAAGGTTTCTTCCTCCACCCAGCCACGTACAACACCAAGGGTCCCTGAAAAGTGAATTGAATTGATTTTTCGAACGGGGAGATGGTTCAACAAAACGCTGGCTCCCTCCCCTTTGTTTGAATCCACGGTCACTGCGACTGCGGCTGCATCGTGCAATTTACTGTCACACCCGATATGAGTGGTATTTTCTGTAGTTCTCTTCTCATCAGTTTAATCCCTGTTACGTCCCATATCAGGGATTGCCTTTTGTGAAAAAAAATTTAGGCTGGGTACCTTCGACTGCCTTCACAGTGACAGACCAAACTCTGATACACCAAACTGAATTGATTTTAGGAACCGGGAGATGGAAAAAGCAGCTTGGTCGGTCCTTTTACTCCCAAGTTGGGGCACTGCACGTGCACGGAGCAATGTGCTGTGACACACTATATGAGTGGTGTCTTAAATAGTACTTTTCCTATCAGTTTAATCCCTGTTACGTCCCCTATCCGGGGACGTGTATCGAATTGATTAACCATTGTCGAATTAACGAACCTGTCACCACCAGACATCTGAGAAGCTCTGTCAGACGTTCTTCAGAACCTCCTGCTTGAGGTTCCTTTTGTTTTGCTTTCTTTTTTTTCATCTCGTTAGCCTCTCTCAGCTGTCATGTAGTTGCACTGATTGCATCCCTTTAAATCCCTTCCCATACTGCATCACTTTGCGGTTTATACAACTTCCTGGAGTGTGTGTATGCTGGATGCTACTACTGAGTCTTCTACAGATAAGTTTTGTTCATTCATTTGTGTTTTCCTGTTTGCTGGATCCCAGGTGACCCTGACTCCCTCTGTATCAAGTGTAGGGAGCTGGTGGTCGTGTCCCCTCACTATTATAGGGTGTTCAGGTGTCATACAGTCGAGGAACGAGGATATGCAATCATCTACCATAGAGATTTTTGCATAGGCTGAGCAGTAAGGGAGAGAGCCAGGTCTGTTACAGGGCTTACCCTCTGGTTCCTTAGTTTTGGATCCAGTCAGTCGGATCTTCATTTTGTGTCTTCTAGTTTCTGTACACCTTCTGTGACAGAACCATTGCGACAGTCTGAAATAAATTTGTATTGGAATTGATGGGGATTTTTTAAATTGTCTGCATTATTTCTAATAAACTATTAAGAGACTTTATTATGATTTTTTTATTTTATGTATTAAAAACCCATACAAGTTAAAAAATTAATAAAAAAAACCGAAAATTAATGTTTTATCTATGAAAAATTATCCAGCCGATCACTTTTGGTCTGATCATAATGAAGCAACGTCCTTATCATCTGGGGTGTGGCAACATTGCCAACACACTCATAGAGGTGATGATCGCTTCATTGTGATACGCAAACCCCTTCACTACAACAAGGTAACGATTACGAAGGGGTATTGACACTTGTATGTGCCTTTTTTTGTTTTTGTTTTGTTTTTGCATCCACAGTGCAGCACCAGAGGACAGAAAAATTAGGCATGTACACATGCCTGAAAAATAATGGTATTGTTGCAGCCGCTGTTGTAGCAGCGGCGGGAAAAATTGATGTTTTCCAGGCAGAAAGGTGACAAAAACATTGTGGCTTGAACCCTAGTTGGTGGCGGAGAATTCACAAAAGTCATCCGGTATGCAGACATTAAAAACAGCAGCGTGGGGACCATTTTGAGGCCAAGGCATGTCATCAGGTCTATTGTTAGTCAAACGTATCCATGCCTCATTCATCTTAATGAAGGTGAGGTAATCAACACTTTTTTGACCGAGGCAACTTCTCTTGTCAGTGACAATGCCTCCTGCTGCACTGAAGGTCCTTTCTAACAGGACACTTGAAGCGGGGCAGGCCAGAAGTTCTATCGCAATCTGGGATAGCTCAGGCCACAGGTCAAGCCTGCACACCCAGTAGTCAAGGGGTTCATCGCTCCTCAGAGTGTCGATATCTGCAGTTAAGGCGAGGTAGTCTTCTACCTGTCGGTCGAATCGTTCTCTAAGGCTGGATCCCGAAGGGCTGTGGCGATGTGTAGGACTGAAAAAGCTCTGCATGTCCTCCATCAACAACACATCTGTAAAGAGTCCTGTCCTTGCCACCGTGGTCGGAGGAGAATTACATTCACCTCTTCCCCAGTTAGATTCCCGTTGTGCTGTGACATCCCCCTTATAAGCTGTGTAAAGCATATTTTTTAGTTTGGTTTTGAACTGCTGCATCCTTTCTGACTTTCGGTAATTTGGTAACATTTCCACCACTTTCTGCTTATATCGGGGGTTTAGTAGCGTGGCCACCCAGTACAGGTCGTTCTCCTTCATCCTTTTTATATGAGGGTCCCTCAACAGACATGACAGCATGAAAGACCCCATTTGCACAAGGTTGGATGCCGAGCTACCCATTTCCCGTTCCTCGTCCTCACTGATGTAATTGACGGTCTGTTCTTCCCCCCAGCCAATCAAGCGCCTCACTGGCATGTTGTTTCGCCGCGGTAAAGTGCGCCATGGCCATGTAGGAACACCTTAAATGGCCACACACCTTCCTGGCCTGCTTGAGGACGTCCTGTAAGCCTGGGTACTTAGACACAAAGCGTTGTACGATGAGATTCAACACATGTGCCATGCACGGCACATGTGTCAACTTGCCCAAATTCAATGCCGCCAAATTGCTTCCATTGTCACACACCACTTTGCCGATCTCCACTTGGTGCGGGGTCAGCCACTGATCCACCTGTGCGTTCAGGGCGGACAGGAGTGCTGGTCCGGTGTGGCTCTCTGCTTTCAGGCAAGTCAACCCCAAGACAGCGTGACACTGTCGTATCTGGGATGTGGAATAGCTTCTGGGGAGCTGGGGGGATTCAGTTGATGTGCAGCCAGACGCCGCTGCAGAAGAGGACTCAGCCGAGGAGGTAATATAAGAGGATGGAGTAGGAGGAGTAGAGGAGGTGGCAGTAGGCCTGCCTGCAAGTCGTGGCGGTGTCACCAACTCAGCTGCAGAGCCACGCATTCCATGCTCGTCAGCCGTCAGCAGGTTGACCCAATGCGCAGTGTACGTGATATACCTGCCCTGACCGTGCTTTGCAGACCAGGTATCAGTGGTCAGATGGACCCTTGCCCCAACACTGTATGCCAGAGATACCATGACTTCCTTTTCAATAGCAGAGTAGAGGTTTGGGATTGCCTTTTTTGAAAAAAAAAATTGTCCGGGTACCTTCCACTGTGGTGTCCCAATAGCGACAAATTTTTTGAAGGCCTCAGACTCCACCAGCTGGTATGGTAAAAGCTGGCAGGCTAAGAGTTCCGTCGAGCCAGCTGTCAGACGCCGGGCAAGGGGGTGACTCTGTGACATTGGCTTCTTACGCTCAAACATTTCCTTGACAGACACCTGACTGTGGGTAGATAAGATGGAACTGCTAAAGGTGAGAGGCGGAGTGGCGGGTGATTGAGAGGGGGCAAGGAGGATAGCAGTTGTTGACGTGGCTGAAGATGCTGGACCAGGAGGAGGATGGTGGCTTTGAGTTTGTGTGCTGCTTGTACTCATGTGTTGATCCCATTGGCGTTTGTGATGTGAGATCATGTGCCTTCGCAAAGCAGTTGTACCGAGGTGGGTGTTGGACTTCCCACTTCTCAGTTTCTTTTGGCACAGGTTGCAAATGGCATTGCTGTTATCAAAGGCAGACACACAAAAAAAATGCCACACTGCTGAGCTTTGCAATGACAGCATTCTGGTGGTGGCAACAGCATGCGTTAATTGGCGTGCTGTCTGGCTGACCCCGGGTGCTGATACATGCTGTATCACTGTGCCAATAGCTCCTTGCGATGACCTCCCCCTGCTTCCAACTTGTCTCCTCCTTCTCTCTGTCTCCCCTTCTGAACTTTCCCCCTCTTCTTCTCTTCGAGCAGGCACCCACGTGGCATCCACAGACACATCGTCATCATCAACCACTTCACTTGTATCTAACACCTCAGCAAAGGAAGCAGCAGCTGGTACAACATCATCATCATCATCATTATCACACTGTACGTCCATGTGTGTAATCCTGCCTGACTGAGACATATCCCTGTTATCTACATCCTCTGGCAATAATGGTTGCGCATCACTAATTTCATCCAACTGATGTGTAAATAACTCCTCTGACGGATCAAGTGAAGCGGCTGTGGTGGTGGTGGTGGCGGCGGGCGGGGGAGTGGTAACTTGAGAGCAGGTGACCGAAGCTGAGCTGGAGGAGGATGGTGCGTCAAGGTTCTTAGCGGAAGCTGTTGAAGATTGGGTGTCCTGTGTAAGCCAGTCAACTATGTCCTCAGAATTTTTTGGGTTCAGGGTACGTGGCCTCTGAACACTGGGCATTATTCCAGGGCCAGTGGAAATCACAGCACCATGACCATGACGGCCCCTGCAGGGTGACCTGCCTCTGCCTGTCATTTTTTTTAGATAAGTGGTACTATGCGTGCAAGGTACTGTGCCACCCTATATAAGTGGTGGGCAGTGGGCACAGTACAGTCTGTGTGGGCCTGACACTCACTGGCTTGCAACTGCGATTATATTTATTACAGAGAAAAAATAAATTTGCTTTTTTTTATCTGCAAGGTATTGTGACACCCTGTAACGGTATGAGTGGTGGCCTGGCCAGTGGCTACAGTGCAGTCTGTGGGCCAGACACACACTGGCTTGCAACTGCGATTATATTTATTACAGAGAAAAAATTAATTGACTTTTTTTTATCTGCAAGGTATTGTGACATCCTGTAATGGTATGAGTGGTAGCCTCGCCAGTGACCACAGTACAGTCTGTGGGCCTGACACACACTGGCTTGCAACTGCGATTATATTTATTACAGAGGAAAAATAAATTTGCTTTTTTTTTTATCTGCAAGGTATTGTGACACCCTGTAACGGTATGAGTGGTGGCCTGGCCAGTGGCTACAGTACAGTCTGTGGGGCTGACACACACTGGCTTGCAACTGCGATTATATTTATTACAGAGAAAAAATAAATTGACTTATTTTTATCTGCAAGGTATTCTGACACCCTGTAACGGTATGAGTGGTGGCCTGGCCAGTGGCCACAGTACAGTCTGTGGGCCTGACACACACTGGCTTGCAACTGCGATTATATCACAGAGGAAAAATACATTGACTTTTTTTTATCTGCAAGGTATTGTGACACCCTGTATGAATGGTGTGCACAAGGTACAGTCTGTGGGCCTGCAGCCTCTCACACACGGGCAGGCAACTGCAATATATATATATATATATATATATATATATATAAATATATATATATATAAAAATAAAAAGAAAAAAGCAGACTGATGTACCAGCCCTAAAAAGGGCTTTTTGGGGTGCTGTCAGGACGCTGTCCTTACAGCAGATGAGTCTGTGGACACAGAAGTTCAGAACACTGCCCTAGCTAACGCTTTCCCTATTAGATCAGCAGCAGCAGCAATCTCCCTCCTCTCACTAAGAAAGCAGCTTCAGAATGAATCTAAAATGGATGCTGTCCAGGAGGTGGGAGGGTCTGGGAGGGAGGGTCTGCTGCTGATTGGCTGGAATGTGTCTGCTGAGGTACAGGGTCAAAGTTTGCTCAATGATGATGTATAGGGGCGGACCAAACATTGCATATGTTTGCCCACTGCGGCGAACGCGAACAAGCCATGTTCGCTGGCGAATAAGTTCGGGACATCACTACATATCAGATGAAATATTGGTGAAATCCAAAACACACGCCCAAATACTAGTATACAACCACATTATTTTTATTTTTAATATTTTATGCGTGAGCTCCGCATTGTAGAAGGACCAGTTTTATAGATTTATGAATTTATTGTGAATATTATCTGGGGGATTTATAATACATTGTTCGATTACATGTGATTAAATGTTTTTATGCATACATTTTAAGTAAAAATACTTGCTAAATATTGTAAGCCATCCATTTTTTGTGCATATTTGTTTCGACTCCCCAGACTGGTGGGTGACCAACAGGCCAAGCTCCAATTAATCGGTGAGCGTCCGCAATTTTTGTACATTGGTTCAGCTATTTTCACATTGTCTTTGGATATTTAGGAGTTATTTGATAATCATGCTTTTTTTATATGATATAATGTTGTGTGATGGAGAATCATGTTTTTGATATATATTTCTCTAATTGTATTTATTGAGGCTAATTGATACTCAACCTATTTATTACTACATTGTATGATGTGAACTCTGACGCTTGAAAACGGCTGCATTGAGCAGCTGAAACGTTGCTGTCCTACATAGGGTGAATAAAACAATCTTTTGCATTGGAGTTCTGCTTTCTTCGTTTCTCTAGTTGGAACATATGGTGTATCTTGTAAAATAATCTTTATTTACTCCCAAAGAACTGCTGTGAAGAACATCGTTTACTATGCTAATGTACTTAGCAGCAAAATATATAATTGTGGGAAGAGTAAAGAAATTTTTACTAAAACGGTGGCTTCACATGACGCATTGGTAGTTTACAGAGCAAATAAAGAAGAGAGGGTGAGGTAATGTGGGGTGATCTCTGTTAGAAACGATGGCAAACCATTATCTAATCAAAGAGTGTCCCGCTGTACAGAACCTCAACTATCAGCTGTACGGGAAAGCTGTCGCAAGTGTTCAATTCCCCTGCAGCGCCACCATAGGTTAATTGGAGCATTACACAGTTTCCAGTGGGCTGTCTGTGTAAAACTGCCCATAGCCGTTAGTCATCCGACTTGTTAAAGGTGTTAAAAATGAAAATCCTACAGACATCCTATAGTACACGACAATCTCTTTCTAACAAACAAAGAACCGGTCATATACTTCACATGGATCTAGAGATCTCCACTGCTTAAATTGTTCTGCTAGATTCTCTTCAGCCTGGGAGCTCAGGGGACGTGTCCTTTCTGCTGCAGCTTTCTCCCTGTAACTGCCCCAGCTTCTAACAGAACATGGAGGTGGCATTAAAAGATTTAAACTGAGCACATTCGACCAGCTCAGTGAGACGGACATAGAATAAGGAAAAGAGCAAACAGCAGGTGGCGCTATAGAGATAAATTTTATTGAATAAGGGTCCATTCACACATCTGTACTGTATTGCGCATCCGCAATAAATCTGGTCTGCACCCCGCAATTGCGGACAAGAATATTTGTATTTTTTGGGGAGCCGCGGCCCGGAAGTTCGGGGCCGTGCTGTCCGCATCTTTTCTGTCCCCATAGAGAATGAATGGGTCCACACGATGCGGACCCATTTGCGGACGTGTGAATGGAACCTAACTTAGTGGTTATACTAAATTTTTAATTACATGCAGTTAATAAAAGTATTCAGATCTAGGTGCTGGTTTGAAAAATGCAGAATATGTTTTGCGAAAAAACCCCTTTAAGCCACCAGCTGTCCCTTCCTGACTCCCTCATACATACTCATATACATGCAGGTGTTTTCAGTGGGGAGAAAAGAGAGCACCTCTGCCAGACCCCCTGGTAGAAGAAAAGGATTAAGTGTTGAAATTTAATTCACCCAATCCTTTTCAGAGAAGAATATGTTGTGCAGAATCGTGAGCTCCACATACACATAAGGCTACTTTCACACTAGCGTTCGGGCGGATCCGTTCTGAACGGATCCGCTCATAATAATGCAGACGGAGGCTCCGTTCAGAACGGATCCGTCTGCATTATATTAGCAAAAAAAAGCTAAAGTGTGAAAATAGCCTGGGACGGATCCGTCCAGACTTTCAATGTAAAGTCAATGGGGGACGGATCCGCTTGAAGATTGAGCCACATTGTGGCATCTTCAAACGGATCTGTCCCCATTGACTTACATTGTAAGTCTGGACGGATCCGCACGGATCCGCATGCCTCCGCACGGCCAGGCGGACACCCGAACGCTGCAAGCAGCGTTCAGCTGTCCGCCTGTCCGTGCGGAGGCGAGCGGAGCGGAGGCTGAACGCCGCCAGACTGATGCAGTCTGAGCGGATCCGCTCCATTCAGACTGCATCAGGGCTGGACGGCTGCGTTCGGGTCCGCTCGTGAGCCCCTTCAAACGGAGCTCACGAGCGGACACCCAAACGCTAGTGTGAAAGCAGCCTTAGATTGTCAGCTGGCCCTGCTTAAAGTGTGTTTGGCCGACACTACATTTATGTGTATGAGGCCTTAAAGGGATTGTCTAACTTTAGCAAGTGGTATTTATTATGTAGAGAAAGTTAATACAAGGCACTTGCTAATGTATTGTGATTATCTATATTTCTTCTTTTGCTGGCGTGATTCATTTTAAAATCACATTATACACTGCTCGTTTCCATGGTTACGACCACCCTGCAGTCCATCAGTGGTGGTCGTGCTTGGACACTATTGAAAGAAGCTTTGGCCTCCCTGGTGCCTCGGAGCCAGGCTCGGACTGGCCCACAGGGGTACAGGGGAATCCCCCGGTGGGCCCCTGAGCAAGGTGGGCCCCTAGTCTCCCACCTCCTACACAAGTGGCACATAACACATTAGATTTAGTACACTACTACATATATTCAATGTACAGCACCTCAACCAGCTTATGTTCATATCAAAAACTTTGTTAGATTATTTACTATATTTGAATGTATCCGTACGGTGGGCCCCCAAAATAAATTTTACTGGTGGTCCCTAGGTACCCTAGTCCGACACTGCTGGGAGCACACATAGGGTGGCACATTTTTATTAGGCCTCTTTCACACGAGCGTGATGGATTGGCTCCGGATACGTTCAGGGTGCGTTTAGTGAAACTCGCACCATTTTGCAAGCAAGTTCAGTCAGTTTTGTCTGCGATTGCGTTCATTTGTTCAGTTTTTTCTGCGTGAGTGCAATGCGTTTAGATGTGTTTTTCACGCGCGTGATAAAAAACTGAAGGTTTACAAACAACATCTCTTAGCAACCATCAGTGAAAAACGCATCACACCCGCACTTGCTCCCAGATGCGATGTGTTTTTTACTGAAGCCCCATTCACTTCTATGGGGCCAGGGCTGCGTGAAAAACGCAGAATATGGAACATGCTGCATTTTTCACGCAACGCAGAAATGATGCTTGAAAAAAATGTGCACTAACACATTGAAATGAATGGGTCAGGGTTCAGTGCGGGTGCTATGCGTTCACGTCACGCATTGCACCAGCGTGGAAAACTCGCTCATGTGAAAGGGCTCTTTTATGGTGTGCAAGCACAGTCACCGCTGCTGGATTGCAGGGTGGTCGTAACCATGGAAACAAGCAGTGTATAATGTGATGGAAACCAGCAAAGGAGACAATATGGACAATCACAATACATTAGTAAGTGCCTTGTATTAACTTTCTCTACATGATAAATGCTAGCTGCTGAAGTGAGACAACCCCTTTAAGGGAAAGGCCTGGCTTTGCAGTTCTGTGAAAAATGGATAGCTTCAATGTGCATTTGTTTTTTCCTCACTCCCAATAATAGAAAGCATTATTCTTGTCCCCAAAAACAGACATGAATAGGACTTGAGGTGAGATTCTCCGATTGGGCACACACACAACTGATAAGAAATGGATGTGTTAAGAGCCCACTAAGAAATAGCCGCTAACTCTAATTGCAGATTTTCTGGATCTCCTTCTACATCCCACCCTACAAGCTGAGGACTTATGACATTTTAGCTGAGGAATAAATGACTAGAAGATGTGTGCTGTCTGACTAAGGACTCCAAATTGTGCAACTGTGAACCTAAACCACAGAGGGAGCCACGCTGAGAAGTAAGTCGCTGCAATGACTTCTTCCTCAAAAACTTATTGAGCAAGTTCCTTACTTTATTACACATTATGGTGCGAGTGCAGCGTCCCACTCCTGTACGTGGGCACTGCAAATCTTGTTATATTATATGTTGTATTATGTTGTATTGCACTTTTGTATACAGATCCCTGTTAACAGGCTGTTAGGTACACTACACATATTCCACCACTAGATGGGGATAGCACCACAGTATATACACTCATCTAAAGAATTATTAGGAACACCTGTTCTATTTCTTATTAATGTGATTATCTAGTCAACCAATCACATGCCAGTTGCTTCAATGCATGTAGGGTTGTGGTCCTGGTCAAGACAATCTCCTGAACTCCAAACTGAATGTCAGAATGGGAAAGAAAGGTGATTTAAGCAATTTTGAGCGTGGCATGGTTGTTGGTGCCAGACGGGCCGGTCTGAGTATTTCACAATCTGCTCAGTTACTGGGATTTTCACGCACAACCATTTCTAGGGTTTACAAAGAATGGTGTGAAAAGGGAAAAACATCCAGTATGCGGCAGTCCTGTGGGCGAAAATGCCTTGTTGATGCGAGAGGTCAGAGGAGAATGGGCCGACTGATTCAAGCTGATAGAAGAGCAACGTTGACTGAAATAACCAATCGTTACAACCGAGGTATGCAGCAAAGCATATGTGAAGCCACAACACGCACAACCTTGAGGCGGATGGGCTACAACAGCAGAAGACCCCACCGGATACCACTCATCTCCACTACAAATAGGAAAAAGAGGCTACAATTTGCACGAGCTCACCAAAATTGGACTGTTGAAGACTGGAAAAATGGTCTCTTGAACATGACTATGAGTTCACTGTACTAAAATGGCCCCCACAGTCACCAGATCTCAACCCAATAGAGCATCTTTGGGATGTGGTGGAACGGGAGCTTTCGTGCCCTGGATGTGCATCCCTCAAATCTCCATCAACTGCAAGATGCTATCCTATCAATATGGGCCAACATTTCTAAAGAATGCTATCAGCACCTTGTTGAATCAATGCCACGTAGAGGCAGTTCTGAAGGCAAAATGGGGTCTAACACCGTATTAGTATGGTGTTCTTAATAATTCTTTAGGTGAGTGTATACCACAGTTCAGGCCTAGTTAGGAGTGTGGGAGTTGAAGTTGGAGGAGATGGAGTGAGGGGCAAGGGGGAAGGAGAGGACCACCTCCTCTCAGCTCTCTCTTGGGCTCCATGGCCTAGAGGAGCCAATTTGTTTGTCTCAGTGTCAAGCTAGGAAAGCAGGCAGAGGTGAAACCGTTATTCTACGTTAGTCTACTCTTCCGGAGTGCCAAGTGGATTTTACCATTTTCTATGTGGAAAGACAAGGGAAGGACAATAGCCATTATTCTAGGCTTTAGGCGCCTTTGTATCAAGGTGAAGGATTTATTAACTTCTGGCAGCCTCACCATTACTTCAAGGACAGACATGCCATATGTTGCATCACTTGTGTGTAGAATAGAAGGACATAGTATGGGACAATAGTATGGGACAACTTCTTTAGGATAGCTAATCACTTCCTCAGCATAGGTCATCAATATCAGATGAGTGGGGACTCGGCTGTCATGGGCATTCTTGCGACAGGTGGAAGGAGATTGGTGAAACTAGTTTTCCTTGTGGATCATTAGGTGTCTGTGTTGTTTCTGGTAATAACCACACCCCTTGCCTCCAGGTGTTGCTTATGTGGTCATTTAACCTTCCTTATTTATAGTTGCTTCTCCCACTATGTTGTGTGGTTTATAGCTTCAGTCTCAGTTGTGGATAGCTGGTGTTTGGATCTCGGCAGAGTTCCTGGTGCTTCCATTGCTCCTTTTGAAGTTACGTCTTTCCTTTCCCTTTGTATTTTGTTTGAGTTCTGTGTGTTGCATTTTCCTATTGTTTTGTATAAGGCCTGAAGGAGACTCCTGTTCCTCCTTCCCTTTGGAGGAACAGGTAGTCTCGTCCCGGCCATTAGTACCAAGGTCCTATAGGGCAAGATAGGACTCTAGGTATTCCTGTGTATGAACATGCAGTGTCCCAGGGGGTCAGTAGTGTATGCTGGGCTTTGTAGTGCAGATTGACCACTAACCTGGGATCCACTGTCGTCTTCAATTGGGGCAAATACAGGAACAGGCAGATGTTAAAAGTTCGTGACGCCAGTGTCAATTAAATGGTGACACGCCGTGTAAAGTATGGTGGAAGAATGAAGCAAGCACAGGATAGCCAACAAAAACTGGAACTTTTACTGAATATCAGTCAGGATAATTCATGGACACAGGTACAGCACAGTTCCATGAAAGACGGTTGGTTTCTTGTAGCAATACAGGTGGTTCTTGGGAATTACAGAATGGCCGGTCTTAGCAATGTATAATACAGAGTGTTGATTGCAGGAGATGCAGTACAGGCGGCTTGCACACTATTCCTGACTGGTCCCGCTACACGTGACTTTCCCTCCAAGGTCTAATGCCCTTTATCTGGCGTACCCTTGAAGCTGTCCTTATCTAGTACCTCCTCTGTTATCTTGAGTACCTCTTGCTTATCTGATCGGCCTCTGTGGTAATCTGTGTCTTGGCTGGTGTCTGGCTTATGCTGCTTCAGCTAAACGGATGATGACTCAGGAGGGGAACCTTTTCCTTGGATCCGGAACCCGGTTACAGGGCCTTTACTACCCTCTCCTAGCCGGCAGGCTTGGGGCCTGCTTTGCTCTCACAGGCCCATAGCCTGGCTTCCACTCAGACACAGGATCATCTCTGACCTCTGCTCCCACTGTCTGTCTCTCCTGCTACTACTTCCTGACTGGGCCTTATATAACCTAGGGTTCCCTAGCTCCCTCTAGTGACTCAGAGCTGGAACTACACCCTAGCCGGCCTGCAAATGCACGTTTCACAGTAACAGGAAAATACATAGCATGACATTATAAGATATTCTATACCAACCTCCCCAAAAATACAGGGGGAACGACAATACCCAAGTGACCCTTCTGTAGTGACGGGGTATTACTCTCCCGTACACTACAAACACACCTACCTCAGTTGTCTGTTCATACTTGTAGTCAAGTCAGGATTTTGGTTAGGGTTTTACTAGGAGGTGTCCATCTTCCTTCCCTAGTTCTCAGGCCTGATTCCCTGTTCCCCCATTCCCTCTTATGCTCGGAGTGGTGTTTCCCTCCCACACCGAAGCATGACACCGGCACCCCCGCCGATCAGCTGTACGCAGGGAAGGTACGTTGCAGTGTGCATGTGCCTTCTCCTTTCTCTCTTCCTGTCCGCTCCCGTATGTCCATGGCAAAGCAGCAGGAAGCGAGAAGGGAGACGGCACATGGACACTGCGCACGCTTTCCCTTCATACAGCTGGTCGTATTTGGGATCTGTGTGATATGGTATTCTGCTTGAGGCCTTATATTTAGAGAACCTGCAGGATGAAGGGCCAAAAACAAAAACAATTCTATTAACAAAAAAAATTATGCCAGAGGATATATCTGACTGTATTACATTATATATTGGAAAATAGGAGTCATTTTGTATCAGAAATGCATTTTTAGAGCAGCAGGTGGTCAAGGCTTTAGTAACGTTTCCCCATTATTTCTAGAGGCACAAGAATATTAAAATTGAGAGCTCTGCATGCATCTCCTACTAAAGGGGTTCTCCAGAAATAATCTGCCTGCCTCTCTCTATAGAAGATTCAAACTTACCAGTCACCCACTGCTCCGATCCTTTGCGCTGCCTCTGCTGTGTCAATGTCCCTGTGCCCAGTGTTGACATCTGGCGCAGCATGAGCATGGTGACATGCTGCCCTGCAGCCAATGATTGGCTTCAGCAGTAACGTGGCCTCTGTTTTCACATAAAGATATAAAGGACAAGGGGCTTGGTCTATGCATAAAACACATTTAGGCCTATTGCACACGACCGTATGGCTTTTTCAGTGT
Source organism: Bufo gargarizans (assembly GCF_014858855.1). Classification (NCBI taxonomy): domain Eukaryota; kingdom Metazoa; phylum Chordata; class Amphibia; order Anura; family Bufonidae; genus Bufo; species Bufo gargarizans. The sequence continues at coordinate 673,782,495 of NC_058080.1, forward strand.
TTTGCGGTCCGTTTTTCAATGATCCGTTGTTCCGTTTTTTGTTTTCATTGTGTTTCCGTTTCCGTTCTGTTTTTCCGTATGCCATATACAGTATACAGTAATTACATAGAAAAAATTGGGCTGGGCATAAAACATTCAATAGATGGTTCCGCAAAAATGGAACGAATACGGAAGACATACGGAGTACATTCCGTATGTGTTCCTTTTTTTGGCGGACCCATTGTCTTGAATGCAGCCATGGAACGTGATTTGCGGGCAATAATAGGACACATTCTATCTTTCAATGGAACGGCAATACAAAAACGGAATGCATACGGAGTACATTCCGCTTTTTTTGCGGACCCATTGAAATGAATAGTTCCGTATACGGACCGTATGCGGAACGCAAAAAAACTAACGGAAACGGAAAAAACTTGTGCAAGAGGCCTCAAAGAAACATTCCAGGACTTTTATATTAAAGACCTATCAGTTTAAGTATATCGGAGAACTCTTTTATTTCACAATTCGCCTGGAGAGGAATTTTCTGATTCTTTCTGCGACCTCCGTAAATATCGAGGAATTTGTGCAGCATAAACACTACTTTACTGGGCAGCCGGCCATGGCCATATCTTAATTGAAAAGCAGTGGACCCATGCAGTTAAAAAGGTTTCATTCACAGCTGCCTCAAAGGGTTCATTTAGACCATTCAGGAATGTAACGGGCAGTGTAAACCAACTAGAATACGAAGATGGAAGTCAAATCAGAAAGGCTGAAAAACGTGTTAAAGTTGTTACGCAGCATCAAAACCACCTTTAATAATGACTGATACTGGAATTCAGCATTTTATGCTCTGGGATTTGGATTTTCCGGTGTGGTTTTCAGAAGAAAGCATTAAGGGGGTCATTTATCAAACTAGCATAAAGTAGAACTGGCTTAGTTGCCCATAGAAACCAATCAGATTCCTCATTTCCTTTCCCAAAATGAAAAGTCGATCTGATTGGTTGCTATGGGCAACTAAGCCAGTTGTACTTTACACCAGTTTGATAAATGACCCCCTACAGCGTCGTTCACATTTACGCTTTTCGGTGATGTTTGCTGTCTGCATTTTTTGCGGACAGCACAAGAAAATGATTTTAATGTGTCTGTTCACATTTCAGTATTTTTTTTTACTGACCATGGGTCAGTAAAAAAATCACGGGAACATGCACTACTTTGATCTGTGATGCGGACCAAGCACGCCCATTGAAGTCTAGGGGTCCGTGAAAATCACTGACACCCATCCATGTTGTGTCTGTGCTGCGTCTGTTTTTCACTGAAGACTAATAGGAGATTCTTTGGAAATTCATTTTTAGCTGAGCAATGTTAGTGAATTACGAATGACATACAGATGGTAAAAATGGACACACACACCAACCACGGATCCTTCACGGACAGCTTCACGGATGAAACACGTTTGCTTTCTTTTTTTAACTGATGTAACACTGACACGGGAATGTGAACGAGGCCTAAAAATGCACAATTATCAGAATAGTCATGGTACCAGCCTGCAATAATTACTCTGACAGGCCTGGCACTCTCATTTCTACCAACAATCATGTTTTTTTGGGACTGTCCCATAAACAGAACCGCAACAGATGTGCATTTAACCTATCTGCTGCACACTTTTGATAAACCCAAATAAAAACTTGATAAAAAAATAATAATATGTATATTATACCCACATACTAGGGTGGCCACTGGCTTCATCCCAGAAAGCCGGACCTCATCGACCACGTCTCCAAACTTCTAAACCACACCCTGGATTTGTTAAACCACGCCCCCATTGCCAACCCCAAAAAAGTGTGTGGGGGGGAGAACTTTCAGATGGGAAGGTTAGCTGAACCACAGGGAGCCATGTCTGCAGGCTCTAGTGACTGACTGGAGGTGAGAGAAGCCCCAGTCAGTCAGTATGTAGTTGTAGCTCATGCTCAGATAGCACAATGTGTCTGAGTGTGGAGCTACTGAAAAGGAGGACATCCCTGCGTCCATCCAGGCTAGGGTTACCACCTTTCCCAACAAAAAATACCAGCCAAGTTAAGCCACACACCACTTTGGCTGTGGCAGGCGTGGCTTAACACAGGATGTTAAGTCGATGTCATACTGTGACTCCCAATAATATTAGCGTCCCCAGTAATAGTAATTAGTGCCACCCAGAATTAATAATGTCCACATTAGTACCCCTTATCATTAATAATGCCCCAATTAGTTCCCCCAGAATTAATATTGCCCCCCTTAGTGCCCCCAGAATTAATAATGCCCCCATTAGTGCCCCCAATTAATATTAATGACCCCATTAGTGCCTCCAGTAAGAATAATGTCCCCATTAGTGCCCCCAGTAAGAATATTGCCCCCATTAGTGCCCCTAGAATTAATAATGCCCCCATTAGTGCCCCAATTAATATTAATGACCCCATTAGTGCCTCCAGTAAGAATAATGCTCCCATTAGTGCCCTCCTGTAAGAATAATGCCCCTATTAGTACCCCCAGTAAGAATAATGCCCCTCATTAGTGCCCCCCAGTAAGAATAATCCCCCATTAGTGCCCTCCAGTAAGAATAATGCCCCCATTAGTGCCCCCAGTAAGAATAATGCCCCCATTAGGGCCCCCAGTGAGAATAATGCCCCCATTAGGGCCCCCAGTGAGAATAATGCCCCCATTAACGCCCCCTTCAAAAAAAAAAAAAAAAGCACTCACCTCCTCCATTTGCTCCCACTGGTCCTGTTCAGCAATCGAGAGCAAATGGAGGAGGTGAGTGTTTTTTTTTTTTTTACACAAGTGTGTGTGTGTGTGTGTGTGTGTGTGGGGGGGGGGGGGTTAAAGGCTGAACTAATGAGTGCTCTGCAATGGAAGCACTCGTTAGTATCTAGTAGTGCTTTTAGGAAAATATTAATTGCCGGTAGAAAACAATTTCTGTCACCGGCAGGGCCATTAAAATACCAGTCTTGCCGATCAGACACCAGCCGGGTGGCAACCCTAGTCCGGGCCCTGTGCCGGACGGAGGACAGAGAGACAGAAAACCGGACTGTCCGGCCTAAAACCGGACGTCTGGCCATCCTATCCCATAGCCATATATTTTTTGGAAAACACAGACCCAGTATATTGGCCCAGATTCACTATTAGTTAGGCTAGACATCACAGCACAGATTTCATTTTGTTTTCTACTCTGGAAAAATGAAAGCTGTTCTGTGATTGGTTGCTATAGGCAGTTTTTGTTTTACACAGTTTCTTAAATCTGCCCCTAAATATGATTTTTTTTTCCAAATAGCTTCAAGATATACAAAAATGTTAGATAAATTTGAAGTACAGAGTCAGGGCTTGTTCATGACACGGATGCCGCCCGTGTGCCTTCCGCAATTTTCGGAACGGAATGGATGGCCCTTTATAGAAATGCCTATTCTTGTCCGCAAAATGGACAAGAATAGGACGTGACTTATAATTTTTGTGGAGCAACGGAACGGAGTAACAAATGCGGACAGCACACGGAATGCTATCCGCATCTTTTGCGGCCCCATGGAAGTGAATGGAACAAAACCACGATCATGTGAATGAGCCCTCAATAGATAATCTGGGCCATTGTGCAAATGCCACCACAGTTTATAATCATGGGATTATGGCTACAAGTCTCAGGGCCCCTGCACACGACTGTATTCATGTTTGTGGTCCACAAATCGCAGATCCGCAAAGCACAGATTTTGGCCGTATGCTTGCTACCATGTGTTTTTCTCTCCAACAGAAAAGTTCTATCCTTTCCCTCAAAACAGACAAGCATAGGACACGTTCTATTTTTTAATAGGGCCGTGAAACAGACTTACGGATATGGACAGCATGCAGATGTGCTATCTGCACCTTTTGCAGCCCCATTAAGGTGAATAAGTCTGCATCCAATCTGCAAAAAACACAGATCAGATGAGGACCGAAAATACAGCCGTGTGCATGAGCCCTCGAGCAGAGATGGAGATACAAAACCTACTAAAAATGAAAGTTCATACATGTCACTTATTTCTATGTTCACGCGTACATATTTTAACGTAATCACCAAAACCCAAATCTGTGATCGGGATACCAGTAAATATCTGGGTCATAGAGTTGACAAATGTCCTTCTGATTATGAACAAGAGGAGATATGATGAGTAAAGGAGGCAAAATATTAATGCTATACCTAAAGCATGCTGATTTTTGTTAAAAAATAAAATAAAAATTTGTACGGAGTGCCAGAAAAAAAATCTAAGCTAACCTAAAATCAAAGTTCTCAGTCTTCTGTGCTATACCAAGTCATATAACACAAACCAGGTATTTACTAGCGACATCCTAAAATTCTTAAAGGGTTTCTACCACCTCATTTAGACCGAATTAGCTTTCAGACACTAGCGATCTGCTAGTGTCTGAGCTCCATAACCATGCAATTCTCAGACCTTTGTGTGGAGCCATTTCATAAAAAAACTAACTTTTATTCCTATGCAAATGAGCCTCTAGGTGCTATGGGGGCGTCTTTTCAGCACCTAGAGGCTCGGTCTACTCACACTGTATGCCGCCCCGCTCGTCAGTCAAGCCCGCCCATCTCGTCTTGAATGCCTGCCTCCATCTCAGCCATCGGACGAATTCTTGCGCCTGCGCCATTCACTTCTGTCTTCGGCGCAGTCGCAGTGAGTGAATGATGCACTCCTGGTGCCGGATTCCTCACTGCGCCTGCGCCGACTACGTCACAGTGAGGAAGCCGGCATCTGGAGAGCGGCCTTCACTCACTGTGTCTGCGCCAAAGACAGAAGTGAACTTTGCAGGCGCGAGAATTCGTCTGATGGCTGAGATGGAGGTAGGCATTCAAGACGAGATGGGCGGGCATACAGTGTGAGTAGACCGAGCCTCTAGGTGCGGAAAAGACGCCCCCATAGCACCTAGAGGCTCATTTGCATAGGAATAAAAGTTAGTTTTTTAATGAAACGGCTCCACACAAAGGTCTGAGAATTGCATGGTTATGGAGATCAGACACTAGCAGATCGCTAGTGTCTGAAAGCTAATTCGGTCAAAATGAGGTGGTAGAAACCCTTTAACAACACTGCCTGATTTGCACTTGGCAAAGAGGTTTCCAACTTTTTAGAAAAATTGCTTTCCATTAAATATATGGATAATAAAGCATGTCACTGCTCATGTGAATCTGCCTATGGGATCAATATATGGGGGACCAGTATTTGGGGGATCCCCCCACCAACCATACACTTAAGCCTCGTTCACACATCAGCCAAAACCAGGATTGGAGCCTCCACAGACATGAGGTGTAAGGGAAAGATCTGCTCCTGTTCTGTGTTTAGAGCCGCACCTGGTTTTGGCTCACTGATGGAAAGCACTGACCGCTGACTGACCAGCATTACTGATGGTGGGGGAGAGTAGCCCCCACTCATTTTAACTGACTGTGGCTTCCCTCCCCACCACTTTCTGTCATGCAAGGTGCCCCATATACTCACCCCCATGCACCAACCACATCCATATCTCAGCCCCCCCCCTCGCCCCACACACATTAATCACATTCATACTTACTGCTATAGATGGTATAAACCTAGACATGCAGCAGATTTATCACAGTCAGGGGTGGACTGGCCATAGACCCTACAGGGAAATTTCCGCCGATGCCTAGTGGGCCACCACAGACTTCTTCATGGCCTCCAGGTATATAATGACGCTCTCATTATTCATTAACGCTGAGAGCATCAGATACTTATTCATCAGCTGGCTGCCGCAGGTGCCCTTCTGAATTGAACCTTCCTCACAGTTGAATACTACAGCTGGGACTGCAGTATTTTGGTCTGCACTGTAGTATTTGGTATTACGTGTGATGCTGCACTGTGGTATTCCAGGACTCCTACCTCTCATGTCCCTGGCTGCATGTGTTGGGCATGCCCACTTTTAGGTTTTTTTTTCCATGGCCACTTTAAATTCCCAGTCCGCCCCTGATAACAGTGGTTCAAGCTAGATGATTAATGTGGTGCAGGGTTAGACCCTTTTACGGCAGAATTGTGGCAAATAGAGTGGTGCAAAATGGCGCATCTTAGGCCATGTCCCTTTCCCACAAAGCCCGGCATACTTTCCAATAAATCCTGCCCCTTTTCAAGCAAGTCGGAAGAAGGTGTAGAAAACCTAGTTGAGACAAATTGTGCCAAAAATTGCAGTTGTGCCACTTTTTAGACAGATTTTAGGCACAGACACATTATGATGTAATGCTTTGTTTTTTCCACAGCAGAATTGAGTGCAGAAAATCGGTAGCATTTATAGTAGAAGCAATGTGGATGAGATTTCATACCACCATTAATGGGTCAGAGAACAGATATGCTATGGGGGGGGGGGGGTGATAACATGAAGAAAAGTTTCTTTGTTATTGCCTGGGCACCAGTACTTTTATATGACCATCCGGTAACCTAGAATATTTGATAATCCAGCACCTGTCAGTTTCCATTGATGTCGGATGAAAGGCAGTTGTTTGTAGAGGGCAGCAGCAAGTAGAAAAACATCTAAAACTTTAATTTCCTTGTCTAGGGTCATGGCATAATCCAGTAAACATGGCAAACTCCAGTGAGGGACAAAGGCCCAATAAACTTTATTTACAAATGCATCAGAGATCACAGACATTCAGCTGTTGCAGATGATATACGTCTTCTCATTTCCTGGCAACCTGACACTTGTACCAGTACCTTAGGTGAAAGAAAGTTCAATAAACTTTTTTTTTCAAGCAAGCTGCACAAAAAGTCTCTGCCAAAAACGCCCTAGTTTCTGAAATTGTTGCTTTATCTGTGGTATAAAAATTTTCTAATTCATTGCTGAAAAGTAGCTGAAGCAGCGTTGCTTCTATAGATCCCAAAGGCATTTTATATTCTCAAACATATCTGCTGTAATAAAAATGACAATAAAATGCACTGTGTGTCTGATCAATAGCATTGTTAAAAGAAGAAGTAATTGGTGAAGCAGTCTACTGGAAAACACTAAATAATAAGAGAAATGCTAAACAATAAGGAAAACACATTATAATAGGAAAGCATCATGTAATAAGAAAAGCACTATATAACAAGGCATGTATTATAAAACAAAGGGGAAAAAAACAACATAAAACACTACATAAAACACTATGTAAATTTAAAAAAGCACCATATAATAAGATACCGTATTTTTTTCCCTATAAGATGCTCATAACAAACACCTAGGTTTTAGAAGGGAAAAACTAAGAAAAAACAATATTCACCGCTTCCCAGTCATTCTGAACTAATGAGCACTCCCATAATGGAAGAGCTCATTAGTATTCACCCCATAAGACACACTGACATTTCCCCCCCACTTTGGGGGAAAAAATTAATCTTATAGGGCCAAAAATACGGTAAGTACTATAAAATAAAGGGAAGCAGTATATAATAAGGTGAACACAATATAATAGGAAACACTATGTAATAAAAAAAGCACAATATAATAAGGCATACAGTATGAAATAAAGGGAAAACATATACTAGGAAAACACTATGTAAATTAAAGAAAACACTGTAAAAAATAAGGTAAATACTGTAAACTAAAGAGAAAACACGACATAATAAGGGATATGTTATATACCAGTGATGGTGAACCTCTTAGAGCCCGAGTGCCCAAACTGCAACCCAAAACCCACTTATTTATCGCAAAGTGCCAACACGGCAATTTAACCTGAACACCAATATCATATATCTTCCATGTACTTTATCATTTAGCTACAATAACCCGCCTACATTCAGTGCGCTGCCTGTGCTGTTCATAGCATGTCCTGCACTGATGAATGGCAGGAAAAGTCTAAGACATATTGGTACACCATAGACTTTCTCCAGGGTGCGGGTGCCCACAGAGAGGGTTCTGAGTGCCGCCTCTGGCACCCGTGCCATAGGTTCGCCATCACTGTTATATACAATCAATTGGGTTACAGTCTTCAGGCCCTTTCACTTCTTTTCACATTTTGGTATGTTGTGGTCTTGTGCTGAAATAAAAAAGAAATCCAGTTTTCCCCAACATTCTGCTATCAATATCCCATAATGATAATGTAAAAAAAGAATTTTAGAAATGTTTGCTAATGTATTTAAAGGAAAAGCTAAAATTTTGCATGGACATAGGTATTCAGACCCTTCACTGTGACACTTGAAATTTAGTTCTGCGGGGCTCTCACTCTCATTTTTCCTGATCATCTTTGAGATGTTTTTACACCTTGATTGGAGTCCACCTGTGGTAAATTCAGTTGACTGGACATGATTTGTAAAGACACATCTCTTTCTACTTAAGGTCTTACAGCTGACAATGCATATCAGAGCCATAACTAAGCCATAAGGATGAAAGAACTGCCTGTAGAGGTCAGAGACAGGATTGTGTGGAGGCACAGATCTGGAGAAGGGTACCAAACATTTCTGATGCACTGAGTTCCCATGAGCACAGTGTTTTCCATAATTCTTAAATGTAAAATGCTTGGAACAACCGGGACTCTTCCTAGATTTGCCCTCCCATCAAACCAAATAATCAGGGGATAAGGACATTAGTAAAATAGGTGATTAAGATCCCAATAGACACTCTGGCTGAGCTCCAAAGATCCTGTGTGCAGATGGGAGAAACAGAATACTGCATTACTACACCAATCTGGACTTTATGGCTAGAAATAAGCCTCTCCTCGGTAAAATGCACACGAAAGCCCACCTGGAGTTTGCAAAAAAGCACTTAAAGGATTCTCAGACTGTGAGAAACAAGATTCTCTGCTCTGATAAAACCAAGATTGAATTTTTTGGCATCATGTCTGGAGGAAACCAGGCACTGCTCAGCACCTGTCCAGTACTATCCCTATAGTGAAGCAATGGTGTCGGCATCATCATGCTGTGGGGTTGTTTTTCAGTGCCTGGGAGAGGGAGACTGGTCAGGGTTAAAGGAAAGCTGAATAGAGCAAAATACTGAGATATTCTTACTGAGAACCTGATAAAGAGTGCTCTGGACTTCAGACAGAGCTGAGGGTTCACCTTCCAACAAGACAACGACCCAAAGCACACAGCCAAGACAACACGGGCATGGCTTGGGGACAACTCTGTAAATGTCTTTGAGTAGCCCAGCCAGAGCCCTGACTTGAACCCAATAGAGTAGGAGTGCACAACATGTGGCACACTGAGCTACAGTTTGTGGACTCCATTCTGCTGGTCGGGTACCTGGTTGTCAGTGATTGCCAGAGGCTTGACAAGAAGACCTATGTGGTTTATTACTGCTTCTGCCTTCTACTCAGATAGATTCATACATGCATCATGTATTGGACCCGGCGATCATGTGATCACCAGTTGTCTCAGGGTCAGAGCAGCGCTGACAATAAACATAAATCATCTACCATATAAATGGATCATCCCTTATCCCAGGAAAAATTTCCCTTTGCAACTCAATGTTAACAGCAAAATTCACTGTGTGAAAAACTGGGTATAGCAGGGTATATGTGGTGGCATGGCCGACACCCATCACAGCCGACAACCAACCACACCCTGAGCATAAATAAAAGAGGCAAAATACCTGCAATAATGAATACCAACCAGTTTGGGGAGAGCTGAAAGCCCGACGTACGTTTTGCAAAGTGCGCTTATTCCGGGGAGTGCCATGCCACCACATATACCCTGCCGGCGCAGTTTCTAGGTAAAATTTCTCTCATGTCGAGTGTCAAAAAAACTCCCCCCCAACATCAAAACTGCTTGATGAAATCATATCAGAAGAGTACTTGCAACCGTCTCACCATATATATATATTTTATTTTTATGCTCAACACAAGATTTATTGAGAGCAAAAGAAAATAATAAATTACTGCTTAAACTGCTAAAAGTCGCAGGCAGAGTGGTACAGGAGAACTGCAGTATAAAGGAAGGCAATACCCTTAGAAGAGTAGTCATGAAATACAATCATCAATAATGTGCAAAACCAAAAAACTGTCAAGTTAGCATTTAATAACTAACTAAAACCCAATCACAGCAGGTCTCAACTAGCACACGCAAGTAAATGTACAAAAACCAGGTAACATATAAAACCAGATTCAAAGCATAGATGGCAAGGTGGATTACTGTATACTGTACATAAAATGTATAGAGGTTACACCATGCCGGACAATATAACCTCTGTGCCATGCTGTACAATATGTGCACATAAACATATTTCACATGAAAACTTACAATTACTTGGCTTGGCCCTTGGGGATCTCGGACACCACATCAACAGTTTGGCCGCGGGCTCGGTGGAGCTGATGTTGTGCTTTATCCTATTGAGAAAGATTTCATAATAAGAATTTGGAGAAGGGGAAGAGGGATAGCAGAGCAGGGAGAGGCTGGGGCTGATACTAGGGGAACATACCATGGGGGAGTAATAAAGCCCACCTTAATGCCCCCCCCCCAGTAGAAATAATTCTCCTTATAATGTGCAAAACATACCCCCTTGTAATGCCCCCAGTTGAGCTAATGTTCCCATAATGTGCCAATATAAAATGCCCCTTTTTAGTGCCCCCGTAGATGACCCCATGGAGCTCCTCTCCCCCCTTCCCCATAGTACCCACTATAATGTGTCCCAGTATAAAATGCCCCTATACAGAGCCCCCCATATAAATGCCCCTTCTTTTTAGCCTCCGTAGATGCCCCTATAGTGCCACCCAATAATGTGCCAGTAAGATGTGCCCCCATAGATGCCCCCTAATCATGTGCCAGTAAGATGTGCCCCCATAGATGCCCCCAATCATGTGCCAGTAATAAGAGCCCCCATAGATGCCCCCCAATCATGTGCCAGTAATAAGAGCCCCCCCACCATCATGTGCCAGTAGCCAGAGTGCCCCCCTATCATGTGCCAGTAGCCCCCTTATGTGCTTATGTGCCAGTCGCCCCCCCTATCATGTGCCAGTAGCCCCCCTATCAAGTTCCAGTAGCCCCCTTATATGCCAGTAGCCCCCCTTATGTGCCAGTACCCCCCTTATGTGCCAGTAGTCCCCCTTATGTTCCAGAAGCCCACCTTATGTGCCAGCAACCCCCCTTATGTGCCAGTAGCCCTTATGTGCCAGTAGCCCCCTTATGTGCCAGTAGTCCCCCTATCATGTCCCAGTAGCCCCCCTTATATGCCAGTAGTCTCCCTTATGTGCCAGCAGCCCCCTTATGTGCCAGTAGTTCCCCTATATTCCAGTAGTCCCCCTTATGTGCCAGAAGCCCCCCTTTGTGCCAGCAACCCCCCTTATGTTCCATCAGACCCCCTTATGTGCCAGTAGCCCCCCTATCATGTGCCAGTAGTCCCCCTTATTTGCCAGTAGCCCCTTATGTACCAGTAGTCCTCCTATCATGTGCCAGTAGCCCCCCTTATGTGCCAGTAGCCCCCTTATGTGCCAGTAGCCCCCCTTATGGGTGTGCCAGTAGCCCCCCTTATGTGCCAGTAGCCCCCTTATGTTCCAGTATCCCCCCTATCATGTGCCAGTAGCCCCCTTATGTGCCAGTAGTCTCCCTTATGTCTGTGCCAGTAGCCCCCCTATGTGCCAGTATTGTAATTTGTACATATATATATATAAAAAAAAACGTATACTTACCTCCTCCAGGATGCGATGCAGGCCTCTTCCCGCCTGTGTCCCTCGCTGGCTCAGGCGGTGCGATGACGTCATTGCGCTGCCTGCACCGGCCTCTGATAGGCTGCCGGCCTATTGCTGGCAGCCTATCAGAGGAACAGGGAGGGGACACACCTCCTGAGGACGGCAATACAGATGACTAAGGAGATGAGTGAGCGCATCCACAATGGAAGTTCAGCGCTCATCTCCTGCTGTGCCCTGCCGGCGCCCCCTTCTGACAGCGCCTCGGGCGGCCTCCCGGCCCGCCCGGTCCAAGAAACGGCCCTGTACCTTACTATACCCAGTTTTTCACACTGTGAATTTTACTGTTCACTTTGAGTTGCAAAGATAAATTTTTCCTGGGATAAGGGATGATCCATTTATGTGATAGATGATTTATGTTTATTGTCAACCCACTATCAATACCTGGTATTCCCACACTACTGTTACTGAATTTTATCTCATTGATCAGCACTTTCTGTGTTGGATTAACTGGTGATACAATATGTCTCAAGTTATGGTTATATACCTATGAAATATTTATTACCACATATTACCTCTGCTTTGGGGTTTGCCTGTTTTCTCTACTATTCAAAACTCCCTGCATTTTTTACTCATTGTTGTATTGACTAATAAAGATGTTATTTTTGTATTTATCTATGTGTGGTTTTGATTACTTTTAGGTTTTCTGATATGATCCCACACATGTTTTGTTATATTGTGTCTCTATGGATAAGTCCTCGTTGGGTTCTTGCATCCTCTGGGGTCTCCATCAGGGGCATACATTTCAATATCCAAAAGTGCTATTCATTCTATTGCCTTTAGAATATTCATACTATTCATTTTAATGGACCAACAGAGTCCAAAGTATTCATCTTTGGACTCCCTTTTGTTCTGTCTTTTTTGTCATACAGAATAATGTAGTAGAACCAGAGTTTTAGGGTGCTGCTTAGAGTTTCTGCTGTCTGGTGTTGACTTTTGAGTAGAGGTCCCTTGAACCATAGTTTTTGGGGGATTTTTAGAAGGGGAGCCGTGAAAAGTCCTGCATTCCTTATTTATTTTTGTCTTACTGTGATCACTTCCAAGTACTGCAACTAAACCATTCTAAAGTTCATACACTATAGGTTGTAAGTAGCTTTTCATATTTTGAGTTAAACATAAATATTTCTTAACAATTAAACTCATTCCGGTAAGAGTCATTCAGGGGAAGTGAGAGTGCATTTCCACTAGAACTGAATTATTATGTTTGGATGGAAATGTTACTTAACTACCAGAATGATTTATTTTATGTTGCTGACCCAGGATCCACGTTCTTTGCCTCGTTGTACAGGAATAGTCATCTTGAACTGTCACAACAAATCCAGTGGGGCAGGAGACCAGAGTAGCATGAAGAAAACACAGAAACGTGGGGAGAACATTAGTGTTGAGCGAGCATCAAAGTGCTTGTGTGCTCGGGTAGAACACTTTGCGATGCTCGGGTGTTCTACCGAGTTTCTACCTGGATTCGAACTCACGACCTTCTGTATTAGAGGCAAGGCACTTAACCACTCAGCTATAATAGCTGCATAGCCCCCCCCCCCCCAAAAAAAAAAAAAAATGAAGAAACTTCGACTGAACTGCACTTCTACTGAGACCTATACAGAAGTCTTATATTTTATTTTATTTTTTTGTGACTGGCTATGCAGCTATATAGTGTAGTGGTTAAAGTTCTGAGCTGTGAGTTCAAATCCTGTCACAATTTTTTCAAAGTCTAAACTTATATAAGTTTTTAGCCATAATATATTAACACATTATTATATATTTAGAATATATAATATATTATATGTAAATATCTTATGGCTAAAACATCAGTAGTAGTTTCCCGCATATTATGCATTCATATATATCAGAAGTATGATATACACTCACCTAAAGAATTATTAGGAACACCTGTTCTATTTCTCATTAATGCAATTATCTAGTCAACCAATCACATGGCAGTTGCTTCAATGCATGTAGGGTTGTGGTCCTGGTCAAGACAATCTCCTGAACTCCAAACTGAATGTCAGAATGGGAAAGAAAGGTGATTTAAGCAATTTTGAGCGTGGCATGGTTGTTGGTGCCAGACGGGCCGGTCTGAGTATTTCACAATCTGCTCAGTTACTGGGATTTTCACGCACAACCATTTCTAGGGTTTACAAAGAATGGTGTGAAAAGGGAAAAACATCCAGTATGCGGCAGTCCTGTGGGTGAAAATGCCTTGTTGATGCTAGAGGTCAGAGGAGAATAGGCCGACTGATTAAAGCTGATAGAAGAGCAACGTTGACTGAAATAACCAATCGTTACAACCGAGGTATGCAGCAAAGCATTTGTGAAGCCACAACACGCACAACCTTGAAGCGGATGGGCTACAACAGCAGAAGACCCCACCGGGTACCACTCATCTCCACTACAAATAGGAAAAAGAGGCTACAATTTGCACGAGCTCACCAAAATTGGACTGTTGAAGACTAGAAAAATGTTGCCTGGTCTGATGAGTCTTGATTTCTGTTGAGACATTCAAATGGTAGAGTCCGAATTTGGCGTAAACAGAATGAGAACATGTATCCATCATGCCTTGTTACCACTGTGCAGGCTGGTGGTGGTAGTGTAATGGTGTGGGGAATGTTTTCTGGGCATACTTTAGGCCCCTTAGTGCCAATTGGCCATCGTTTAAATGCCACGGGCTACCTGAGCAGTTCTGAAGGCAAAAGAGGGTCCAACACCGTATTAGTATGGTGTTCCTAATAATTCTTTAGGTGAGTGTATATGGGGTGTCCCCAAGCACTGACTCCATATATGGACATAGCTATATATGGAGTCAGAGACGGGACTCCTAAGCCGCGGACTCACACTGAGGGATTCCCTCACTGTACAGCAATCTACTGCATAGAAATAGAGACTAAACTAGATTTAAATACAAACCGGATTCCAAAAAAGTTGGGACACTATACAAATTGTGAATAAAAACTGAATGCAATGATGTGGAGATGCCAACTTCTAATATTTTATTCAGAATAGAACATAAATCACGGAACAAAAGTTTAAACTGAGAAAATGTACCATTTTAAGGGAAAAATATGTTGAATCAGAATTTCATGGTGTCAACAAATCCCCCAAAAGTTGGGACAAGGCCATTTTCACCACTGTGTGGCCTCTCCCCTTCTTCTTACAACACTGAACAGACGTCTGGGGACCGAGGAGACCAGTTTCTCAAATTTAGAAATAGGAATGCTCTCCCATTCTTGTCTAATACAGGCCTTTAACTGTTCAATCGTCTTGGGCCTTCTTTGTTTCACCTTCCTCTTTATGACCCGCCAAATGTTCTCTATAGGTGAAAGATCTGGACTGCAGACTGGCCATTTCAGTACCCGGATCCTTCTTCTATGCAGCCATGATGTTGTGATTGATGCAGAATGTGGTCTGGCATTATCTTGTTGAAAAATGCAGGGTCTTCCCTGAAAGAGATGACGTCTGGATGGGAGCATATGTTGTTCTAGAACCTGAATATATTTTTCTGCATTGATGGTGCCTTTCCAGACATGCAAGCTGCCCATGCCACAGGCACTCATGCAACCCCATACCATCAGAGATGCAGGCTTCTGAACTGAGCGTTGATAACAACTTGGGTTGTCCTTGTCCTCTTTGGTCCGGATGACATGGCGTCCCAGATTTCCAAAAAGAACTTCGAATCGTGACTCGTCTGACCACAGAACAGTCTTCCATTTTGCCGCAGTCCATTTTAAATGATCCCTGGCCCAGTGAAAACGCCTGAGCTTGTGGATCTTGCTTAGAAATGGCTTCTTCTTTGCACTGTAGAGTTTCAGCTGGCAACGGCGGATGGCACGGTGGATTGTGTTCACTGACAATGGTTTCTGGAAGTATTCCTGAGCCCATTCTGTGATTTCCTTTACATTAGCATTCCTGTTTGTGGTGCAGTGTCGTTTAAGGGCCCGGAGATCACGGGCATCCAGTATGGTTTTACGGCCTTGACCCTTACGCACAGAGATTGTTCCAGATTCTCTGAATCTTCGGATGATGTTATGCACAGTTGATGATGATAGATGCAAAGTCTTTGCAATTTTTTGCTGGGTAACACCTTTCTGATATTGCTCCACTATCTTTCTGCGCAACATTGTGGGAATTGGTGATCCTCTACCCATCTTGGCTTCTGAGAGACACTGCCACTCTGAGAAGCTCTTTTTACACCCAATCATGTTGCCAATTGACCTAATTAGTGTTAATAGCTCTTCGTTATGCTCAAATTTACTTTTTCCAGCCTCTTATTGCTACTTGTCCCAACTTTTTTGGGATTTGTTGACACCGTGAAAATTTGAATCATTGTATTTTTCCTTTAAAATGATCCATTTACTTGGAATAAACGTTTGATCTGTCATCTACGTTCTATTACAAATAAAATATTGACATTTGCCATCTCCACATCATTGCATTCAGTTTTTATTCACAATTTGTTTAGTGTCCCAACTTTTTTGGAATCCGGTTTGTACACTGACTCAAGCATAGCGCTCGAGCACACATGGTGTTCGGCCGAACTCTGCGATGTGCGATGCATAGTGATGCTTGAGCCAAACTGGTGATCAGCTGAGCATGCTCGCTCAACACTAGAGAACATACAAACTGCTATGGTGAACTTTGAACCCAAGTCTAAAGGGCAGATGTGAATGCTTTTTTTCAATCATTGCCCCATTTAAAGAAGACCTGTCATCTATCCTGAAAATCTGTTTTAGTAACTATTTGCATCCCTCATGTAATAACAATTCTGGAGCATCTATGCTTATGACTCTATGTTGTGCCATTCCTCTATTCCTGCTAGAAGTTATAAATTACTAATAGCTTGCAGTGAAGGTCCTGATGGGTGTTACCAGTTGTAGGTGTGTCCCTGCACATTATGACACTACCCAATCACTGCTGCCAGCGTCAGCCTGTGCAGAAACAGACCGGCCACTGGTAACACATTGATGGACCTTCATTGCAAAGCTCTAATAATTCATTCATAATAAGAATGTGGATTTCTCCTGGATTTTTTGTGACTCGCGCAGTAATCCCATTCATTTCTATGGGATCACCGCTATTCTGCTATTGCGCTACTGCTTTTTCTATTTAAACCAGGTATATAGTGATATTTAGTAGAATGTGATCCTGTCTCCTGTTATACTTCTCATAATGACAGGTATTATTATATCACAGGTATTTGCTCTCAAGGAGAGCATGTTTAGTGAATAAAGAGAATTTCATGTTATTTGTTAGAGATGATCCAATTTCTTGAAATTCTTTTTCGGATCGGTCCAAAAATTTGATTAGAGTCTAGATTGATGCTACCTGAATCAAAAGTGTTCAAGTTAGCCTGAAACTTGGTATATGACACTCTGAGGTCTCCTAGGACTCTCTTGTCTTTCTATCTTTTTGGAAAAAAAAAATATTTTCAAATTTTCTGTTTCTCCTTTCCCCTCCTTTCAAATTCTTTAACACAAAGACAGAAATAGCAAACAATGTTAGTCACACTGACATATATAGCTAGGGATAAATGCATTTTTGAATTAAACAGCCAGCCTGTTTAAAAACACACTGCCCTGTTGTCGTGCTTTCTAAAATGATAATAGTTCAAAATTTTTTCACTTATTGGGGGCAGAGGGTGTTTATACAAACACACACTGTAGTATTGTAAGAATGTAAGAAACTGTGGCATTTAATCAATAAGCAGTCCAACAGTGATGCCTTACCAGGGGCAGATGCCTGCTCGTGTTTAAAGACACACACTAGTATTGGAAGAAGTAGTAGCTTGTTCTCAACAAACGTCCAAAATGTGTGGCTTAATGGGAGCATGTTTATACACATACAGATTTTAGTATTGGAAGAAGCAGTAGCAGTGTAAATGTGTAGGGGTAATGGTAGCAGCAATAGTAGAGGCAGCAATAGCAGCTCAGCATGAAACAGACAAGGCAGTAGATGTGAGGCTATGTGGGGTGTAAGAAGGTACATGGGATCATCGTGGATGGAAGGTATGTGTCACCAATGTTCCTGGCCTCGGTGAAGTAAGAGATGGTATTTTATGTGTCAGCAGCAGCTATTGCTAATTGACACCTTGAGAGTTAGCATGGCTGTCATAGCTGATCCGGGACGGCTCTTACTGGGAATAGTCAAAGTGCTGGGTGGGTGACTACTCCCCATGTTCCAGGCCAGGTTTTGCTAGGCATAAATACCAGCCAGCACTGCCAGGTGTGTGGATTTACCTCCCTCTGACAGTGGAGCTCAGGAGTCTGTGTGCTGTGAACTGAGGGCTGTGCTGGGATTTGAGGTTTGAGCCGGGATGGAGGGCTCAGAGGATCTGATAAGGGGGTCTAAGGATCTTATAAGGAGGTCTGAGGATCAGATAAGGGTGGCTGATTTGAGGTCTGGTATGGGGTCTGATCCGAGGATCTGATATGGGGGTCTGACATGGAGGTCTAAAGGGGGTCTGATCTGAGGTCTGATATGGGGGGCCTAACATGGAGGCCTGATGGGGGTCTCATCTGAGGTTTGATATGGGGGTCTGAGGATCTGATATGGATGTATGATTTGATCTGATCAGAAAGGTAAGGGGATATTTTTGTACTGGCACACATTATAAGGAGAATTATTGCTACTAGGTGACTACAAGGAACATGATTACTAGTATGGGCACAATGGGGGGATTAGTATTGGGGGCACTGTTAATATTTACGGCACTCTGGCAGATAATAATTCTATCTTTGGGACTTTGGAGAGCACTATTTCTTTGGGTGGCACCTTGGCACAGTATTAGCTTAGCACAAATTTTTTGGGGACATTATGTTTACACTATTAGTGTCAGGGACACTATTTGCTGTGCGCAATTATTTTTTAGGGCACTGTGGGCCAATCGTTATCGAACAGGGCACGTTTTGCGTGGCACTAGTATTTCTGGGGGATTATATGTTTTTGCAGTATAGTATTGGAGAGCGCAGTGGCCACAGTATTGGGGTGTTGAGAAGGTGGAAGGATTATGGAAAAGTAGGAAACTAGGATGTCTGTCAAACTTTGCAGAGACAAAACATGGCTGAAAGAAATCATCATGGCGGTCTAGTCCGAATGGAGAAGTTGAGGAAAGAGAATATCTACATCAGAGGAGACGTCACTGGATGTAAGAGGTATGTGGCACTGTATTACCCTGTATGTTTTGTAGTGCTGTATGCAATGTTTTCCAAGTATGTCTTTAACAGTAGGGCTGGAGAGAAGTTAAGTTGAGAATTTTTGCATTGGGGGAGGGGCATTTAAATTCTTGCCTATAGGTGCACCCCTGCCTCTTGCCACAAAGGACTTAGGGAAGGGGGGACCAAGCTGAACTTTTGCACCAGGGCCCATGAGCTTCTAGCTATGCCCCTGGGTGGAGCTTAGTCATCTGATTAAATAGTGCTTAGCAGTGCGATTGGGTCCTAGAAATAACGCTGCTTGGGGCCACAGAAATGACAAATCCACCCCCATGATCCACATATATTCCCTCTGCACATTTTGTCTGAATGTGCATGTTAAAGTGACAATACACATTAAAGGGGACCTGTCACCAGGATTTTGTGTATAAAGCTGAGGGCATGGCTTGCTAGATGGCCGCTAGCACATCCGCAATACCCAGTCCCCATAGCTCTGTGTGTTTTTTTTGTGTAAAAATAAACTATTTAATACATATGCAAATTAACCTGAGATGAGTCAGGGACAGGTCTCATCTCAGGTTAATTTGTTTATGTATCAAATCTGTTTGTTTACACAATAAAAGCACACAGAGCTATGGGGACTGGGTATTGCGGATGTGCTAGCGGCCATCTAGCAACCCATGTCCTCAGCTCTATACCCAAAATCCCGGTAACAGGTTGCCTTTAAGCCAATGTTGTCCGAACCCGTTGATTTCTGTAGGACTGGCCAACCACCTAGCATGGTAATGTCTAAATTTTTCCCTTGTGGTAGATGTCAGGGAAAAGAAGTATTGGGCATATTGGAATTTAAATATTCAGATTCTTTTGTTCTTCAGGGAGATTTTTTCTCTCCCCACTGAGAACTCGTGTATGGAGGAATAGCAGTCAACTTTTGTCTCTAGAGCAGGAGAGCACAACCCATGGCCCATAGAGACAAGATTTGCGGTCTCCGTCTTGTAGGACAGAAAAACAGCTGATCGTTTGATCAGCAATGTTTCTGCGTGGAGTGCTGCACAGCACAGCATTACATCTCTTGCTCTTGTACTCTAGCAGAAGCAAGTCGGGTCTCCCGCTGTCTGTGACAGCGGGGGACCTGAGGAGAAGAGAGAAGCAGATTATCAGCGCTTCTGCCCACTCCTCAATGAGCACTATGCAGTTTGGTGTCTCGGGCAGAGCAGAGCTGCAAGGTCAGTAGACTATCAGCTCTGCCTAGTACAAAGACCCCCCAGGAGGCTGGTTTCCACTGTAACTAGGGCTTATTTAGACATATTGTACATCATGACTGTGGTATAAAATCCCAAATTTACCATAAATTTTGAAAAATTCACAACGTTTCTCTACGTTTAAAACAGATAATGATACAGCATAAAATAGTTATTAATTTCCCATATGTCTACTTTAACAGTATGTTTCCATAATTTTGTAAATGTCATCTTATTTTTTTTTAGAAGGCTTAGAATATTAGAAGCAACATTTTTTTAAATGTTTCCAAAACCCACTGTTTAAGGACCAGTTCAGTTATGAAGTCACTTTGTGAGGATAACATAATAGAAACCACCCATAACCCTCAGGTATTTTAAAACTGATTTTACAAACTTTGTTAACCCTTTAGGTGTTTCTGAATTTCACTTTTTTTGGGCAGATTTGCTATTTTAATTTTTTTTCTGTAAAGCTACATTCACACATCCATGCTCAAATCCATGAAAAGGTGGTCAGTAAGGCCTCTGTGAAGATGCCCGTGAAGGATCCGTGTTTGGTCTGTGTGTCTGGTTTTTGCTGTCCGTGTGACATCCGTGTTTCACTGACACTGCACAGCTGTGCATCTCTTCCTAATGATCCATAAAGCACAGATGGCATCCTTGTTGCATCTGTGGTTTTCACAGACCCATAGACTATAATTAGCATTATGGATCAGTGAACACGGATAAAATTGAGCATACTTCCATGCTAAAAACACGGACCCATTGACCACGGTAAAAACTGATGTGTGAATACAAACATTAAAACGAATGGGTACGTGTGCTGTTAAGAACACGTACAGCCCACGTACGTGGAACACTGACGTGTGAATGAAGATTAACACAGCAAGGGTTAACAGCCAAACAAAACTCAATATTTATTACCCAGATTCTGCAGTTTACAGAAACATCCCATATATGGTCATAAACTGCAGTATGGGCACACGGCAGGACGTAGAAGAAAAGGAGCGTCACATGGTTTTTGGATGGCCATGTCACATGTCACATTTGAAAACCGCCTGATGCACCCCTACAGTAGAAACTCCCAAAAAGTGAACCTATTTTGGAAACTATGGGATAAGGTGACAGTTTTGTTGGTACTATTTTGTGGTACATATGATTTTTGTTTGCTCTATTTCACGCTTTTTGTGAGGCAAGGTAACCAAAAATTGCTTTTCTGGCACAGTTTTATTTTTTTGTGTTTTTACAATGTTCACCTGACAGGACAGATCATGTGATTTTTATAGAGCAATTTGTTACAGACTCAACAATGTCAAATATGCATACTTTTTTTTAGTTTTAGTTTTACATAATAAAGCATTTAAAAAAAAAAAAAATTTATTTCTTTTTATCTCCATTTTTATCTCCATTTTCTAAATGCCATTTTTTTTCCCTGCTGATTGGCTCCTTTTATGCGGGAAGAGTTGAAGTTTTTATTGGTACCATTTTTGGGTACATATTTTTTGATCTATGGAGCAAGGTGACCAAAAAAATTGGTTGTTTTGGCACAGTTCTTATTTTTTTATAGCATTTTTTGGGATGATTGTCTTATGTAGGGGCTCATTTTTTACGGGATGAGGTAACAGTTTGATTGGTATTATTTTGGACATTTTGATTGCTTGGATTATACTTTTTGTGATGTAAGGTGACAAAAAATGGCTTTTTTGGCACAGTTTTTATAAAAAAATGTTTACGGTGTTCAACTGAGGGGTTAGATCATGTGATAATTTAATAGAGCTCGTTGTTACGGACACAGAGATACCTATTATATCCCCTTTTTTTATTTTTTTCACTTTAACACAATAAAAGCATTTTTGAAAAAAAAAATCATGTTTTAGTGTCTCCATATTCTGAGAACCATAGTTTTTTATTTATTTTTTGGGCGATTGTCTTATGTAGGGTCTCATTTTTTGTGGAATGAGCTGACGGTTTGATTGGTAATGTGGGGTGCATATGACTTTTTGATCACTTGGTATTACATTTTTTGTAATGTACAGTGAAAAAAAACTGACTGTTTTAGCGCAGTTTTTATTTTATTTTTTTGCAAAGTTCAGGTGACAGGGTGGATCATATGATATTTTTATAGAGCAGGTTGTTACGGACGCAGAAATACCCAATACATCTGTTTTTCTTATTTTTTTTATATTTTTTTTTACAATTTTATGTGTTTTATGATGGGAAAGGGGCTTTTTTTTTACTTGAAACCTTATTTTTTTTTACTTAACTTTTTATTTTTCTCCCACTTTGGGACTTCAACTTCTGGGGGTCTGTATCCTGTATCGTAATTAGTGTTGAGCAAAACCGAACTGCAAAGTTCGGGTCCGTACCGAACTTTGCGAGTTCGGGTACCTGAGCCTGAGCTTTGCAGCAAAAGTCCGGGTTCGAGTTCGGTGTTTAGGCATTTAGTAAAGCTTGTTGAAAGGCTGCAGGCCAGCCAATTAACAAGCTTTTAAGCTGTGGGCATTTAGAAGCCATTACAGCCATGCATAGTAATGGCATGGCTCTGATTGGCCGGTGCATCATGTGACCCAGCCTCTATACAAACTGGATCACGTGTAGCAATGCCCATCATCTCTGAGTAGTGCAGGGACAGGAAGCAGTCAGCTAAAGTGAGGGAGAGTGTTAGGAATCTCATCTGGCTATTTATTCTGTGAATGATTTTTTTGTGGGTGCAATACACTATCTTTGTACCCCTGACACAAAAATATAATAGTTAATCCGTCTGTAAGTTCGGTGGGTGACATATACCCATTTTTTGTGTGAGGTACACCTGCACTGCATCCGTGACAGGGGAATTAATATAGTTAATCCGTCTGTTAGTTCATTGGGTGACATATACCCATTTTTGGTGTAAGGTACACATGCACTGCATCCGTGAGAGGGAAATTAATATAGTAAATCCATCTGTTAGATCGGTGGGTGACATATACCCATTTTTGGTGTGAGGTACACCTGCACTGCATCCGTGACAGGGAAATTAATATAGTTAATCTGTCTGTTAGTTCAGTGGGTGACCTCAAAGAATGAGGGGAGCATCAAATAAGGGACATGGCCCTGGTCGTGGTGTTGGTGAAGCTCTTGTTGCAGGGAGAGGACATGGTCGATCTGTGCAGGCTACACACTCAAATGAAACACCTTAATCAGGTGCACGTAGGCAATAGAACATTCAGCGTTATTTTGTAGGCCCGAATATCGGTGTACGAATGGTAGAGGTGGTAGTATATTGGGTGGCTGACAATGCCTCCAGTTCCTTCACATTGTTTCCCATCCGGTCCCCTGCTGAAAGTGCAGATATGGCACCGGCAGCCCATGGGCATCTGTCTTTCACCTCAACCCCTTGCAAATCAGCCAAGCAGTCTGAGCCCCAAGCCATGCAGCAGTCTCTTATGCTTTTTGATGACTCTACAGGCAGGGTTTCCGTGGGCTATCCACCTAGCCCTGTCCCAGAAGTGGAAGAGTATGAGTGCATTGATGCCCAACCACTTATGTTTCAGGATGAGGACATGGGAGGACCACAGCAGCACATCTCTGATGATGACGAAACACAGGTGCCAACTGATGTGGCTTTCTGCAGTGTGCAGACCGGCAAGGAGGACAGGGGTGAAGAGTGGGTGGAAGATGATGTGAAGGATGATGAGGTCCTAGACCCCACATGGAATCAAGGTCATGCGAGTGATGTGTGCAATTCGGAGGAAGAGGTGGAGGCCACACAGCACTAGCCGCACAGCAAAAGAGGGAGCAGGGTGCATAAGCAGAGTAGCCGTCCCCTAGCCAGTATGCCTGCTACTGTCCACCGCACCCAGGGACTGAGCACACCAAACCAGCTCCAAGGAGTTCCCTGGTGTGGCAGTTCTTCAGACAATGTGCTGACGACAAGACATGAGTGGTTTGCAGGCTGTGCAATCGGAGCCTGATGCGAGGCATAAATGTTCTAAACCTGAGCATCACCTGCATGACCAGGCATCTAAATGCAAAGCACGAGCTGCAGTGGAGTACACACCTCAAAAACCACAAAAGATCCCAGGCTCCTTCTGCTCCCTCTTCTGCTGCAGTCTCGGCCTCTTCCTCCCCCTCTGGAGTGACAGTGGCACCTGCCACCCCACAAACAGAGGATGTGGCATCAACACCACAACTTCCACCACCATCACCAAGCATCTCCACACTGTCCCATGGAAGCATTCAGCTGTCCATCCCCCAAATACTGGAGAGAAAGAGGAAGTACACAGCAATCCCTAGCCCTGAATGCCAGCATTTCAAAATTCCTGGCCTTTGAAATGCTGTCATTCTGGTGGAGACGGAGACTTTTAAAAACCTTATGGCGGTGGCTGTCCCACAGTATGTGGTTCCCAGTCGCCACTACTTTTCCAGGCGAGCTATCCCTGCCCTGCACAACCAAGTGGTGGACAAAATCAGGTGTGCACTGCGCAGCGCCATCTGTGGCAAGGTCCACATAATTACTGATACGTAGACCAGAAAGCACGGTCAGGGCCGTTATATCTCCCTAACTGCACACTGGGTAAATGTAGTGGCGGCTGGGCCTGAGGCGGTTAGAAGTTTGGCGTATGTCCCTCTGCCACCCAAGATTGCAGGACCTTTCTCGTTACCTCATGTTGTCTCCTCCTCCTACTCCGCTTCCTCCTCTACCGCCTCCTCATCCGGTCAGCTTAACACCTGCACCACCAACTTCAGCACAGCCAGGGGAAAACGACAGCAGGCTGTTTTTAAATTCATCTGTTTGGGGGGAAAAACCCACACTGCGCAGGAGCTGTGGGTGGGCATGGATCAACAGACCGATGAGTGGTTGGTGCCACTGAGCCTCAAGCCTGGCCTGGTGGTGTGCGATAATGGGCAAAATCTCGTAGCAGCTCTGGGCCTAGCCAGTTTGACGCACATCCCGTGCCTGGTGCATGGCACATGTTCTGAATATAGTGGTGCAGAGATTCCTGAAAAATTACCCCAATATGTCAGAGCTGCTGCAGAAAGTGCGGGCCGTCTGTGCTCGCTTTCGGTGTTCTCACCCTGCTGCTGCTCGCCTGTCTGCGCTACAGCGTAACTTCGACCTTCGCGCCCTCAAATGCAACGTACCCACAAGGTGGAACTCCACCTTGCACATGCTGCGATAGTGGAGTTTCAGCTGCAGCACGCACGGGTGAGTCGCTCTGCGAAACAGCATCCCTTCACCACCGAGTGGGCCTCCATTTGGGACATGTGTGCCGTGTTGCGCTGTTTCGAGAACTCCACCGATATGGCCAGTGCCCATGATGCCGTCCTCAGCGTTACTATCCCACTTCTATGTCTCCTTGAAAAAACGCTTTGGGCAATGATCAAAGAGGATGTGGCACAGGAGGAAGAGGAGGAGGAAGAGGGATCATTTCCACGTTTATCAGGCCATTCACAAGTGTCTCGGAGGGTGGGTTCCAGCACCAACAGAGGCCAGGTACACAACTGTCCACCATTTTTAGATTTTATTGAGGAGGATTACTTATTTTTACACATTATTTTGGATGAAGAAATAAAGAATCATTGATTTTATTTGCTGGATCCATTTGCACTTTTTTGCTAAACAACTGTCTAGCCAGGACACAGTTCTAGAGGAGGAGGAGGCTGATGAGGAGGAGGAGGAACCGTGTTCACAGCAGGGTGGCGCCCAAAGCTGCTCATGGGCATCACTGGAGCGTGTTGGGGGGATACAGAGGACACAGACGATACACCTCCCACAGAGGACAGCTTGTCTTTTCTCTGGGCAGCCTGGCACACATGAACGACTACATGCTGCAGTGCCTCCGCAACGACCGCCGAGTTGCCCACATTCTAACCAGTGCTGATTACTTGGTGGCCACTCTGCTAGATCCCCGCTACAAGGACAACGTGCCATCCTTATTTCCGTCACTGGATCATAAACGGAAGATGCGCGAGTACAAGCGCACACTGGTAGGCCCGCTGCTGATGGCATTCCCATCTGACAGTGGGGGCTCAGTGGAAGCACAAGGTGAAGGCAGTGGAGGAGGAAGAAGTCGCCAAACGCAGCTGGGGCACCACCAGCACCTCAGAACGGAAGGTTAGCATGGCTGAAATGTGGAAAAGCTTTGTCAGCACGCCACAACAACCAGCATGCTGATACGGAACGTTTTAGCAGGAGGCAGCATTTCAGCAACATAGTGGAGCAGTATGTGCGCACACACCTATACGTACTAACTGATGGTTCTGCCCCATTCAACTTCTGGGTCTCCAAATAGGGCACATGGCCTGAGCTTGCCCTTTATGCCTTGGAGGAGCTGGCCTGCCCTGCAGCTAGTGTATTGTCTGAACGTGTGTTTAGCACAGCAGGGGGGTGATCACAGACAAGCGCAGCCGCCTGTCCACAGCCAACGTGGACAAGCTCATGTTCATTAAAATGTAGATTGTAAGCCCTCACAGGCAGGGCCCTCTCTTCTTCTCTACCAGTTTGTAACTCGTCTTGTTTATGATTAGTGCAATTGTCTGTATTATGTATGTATACCTCTTCTCATATGTACAGCGCTATGGAATGAATGGCGCTTTAATAATAATAATAATAATAATAATAATAATAATAATAATTCAAATGAACCAGGCATGGATCCGTCATGACTTGTTCATACCTTGTGCTGAATAGACAAGCATATCGGCTGCACCCAGCCATTGTTATACTCCAGTGCACTTTCTCTTTGTGTTCTCTTTTCCATTTCCCAATATTTTGGGGACTTCCCAAATTTATAAAAAAAAAAAAAAAAAAGTAAATAAATAAATAAAGGGGAAAAAAACCCCACAGTCTTGGCTATCTCCTCCTCCTCCTCCACTGCCGCTTCCACCTACAACACCACGTCTACCGCCTCCTCAACCTCCAACTCCACTTTGACCTCCGCCTCCTAGTTCAAGACTATTAGTTAAAAAAATATATATATTCTATGTTATTTTCAGTCATTTCCCTACCCACATTTGTTTGCAGGGCAATTGTCCTGCTCTGGCCCCTATTTTTCTTCCTTTTGCAGCCCTCTAGCCCTTACTATGACTATTTTACAGCCATTTTAGTGCACCAAAGTTCAGGTCCCCATTGACTTAAATGAGATTCGGGTTCAAGTTCGGGTCCTGAAACGGAACTTTGACCTGAAATTCACCCGCGGGTCCGCTCATCCTTAATTGTAATGCATTTCATGTCAGATTTTACACTGCCAGCCTGCCTATGAGACCAGTCTAAGGGGTTGAATCTCACAGGCTTCCATAGAAGGCAAGCCCCGATGCCTATGGAAGGCATTGGGCTGCCTTCTCTGCCATCAGGTCACCGACACTGCAGCTCGGGTACGGGAGTGAACCTGTACCCTCCGCAAACCCCCTGCATGCTGCAGTCAGCTTTGACTGCGGCATACAAAGGGTTAATACGCCGGCATCGATATTTTCAGTCGGTGACTGCTGGGTCCATGCTGCTGATCGGGTGCAGCTCCTGCACCCACCCGATCGGCCTGAAGTACATGTACGGCGCTAGTCCTTAAGTCATGTCCACCAGTGCCGTACATGTACGGCGCGGGTACTCTACGGATTAATAAAAAATACAATCAGACAGTGCAGTGTATTATTGAACTGGGTGTTTGTTTTAACCAGCTACCATCCGTTTACCCATAGCTACTGTATATATGGCGCTGTTACTTTACTAATTACTAATCCTGTCTTGGCAGTAAAGGACTTGAATGGATTGGATACATCCCTAGGAGACCTCAGAGTGTCATACATCACTTTCCAGGGCTATAGAAGCACTTTCAATTTGGCCGAAAATGACCTTTTTTGGTACAGTTTTAACTTTTTTTTTATGGCGTTCACCTAATTAGGTGGATTATGTTACATTTTTATAGAGTCGGTCGTTACGGACACGGCAATAACCAATATGTCTGTTTTTCTTTTCTTTTTTAATACAACTTTATATGTATTTATTAGAGGAAAGAGTTATTATGAAAACACTTTTTTTTTTAACTTTACTTTTGTTTTTTCCTTTTCTTTTTGTCCCACTCTGGGATTTCAACTTTTGATGGTCTGATCCCCTCTACAATGCATTAGAATGCATCCTGTATTGTAATGCATTGTCTGTCAGCATTACACTAACAGTTGCTTAGCAGACCCAGCCCAAGGGGCTGGATCTCCTAGGCTTCCGTAGAAGGCAAGGCATCGGGCTGTCTTCTCAGCCATCGGGTCCCCGTCACTGCATTATTGCATTATGGGGACCTGATGGGGATCTCAATGGAGCCGCAGACCCCTGCAAATCCCCTGTATGCCGCTTCAGCTTTGACCACGGCATAGAAGGGTTTAATCCACCAACATCGCAGTTTACAGAGATGTAGGTGGATACAGCTGTCAGTCACAGCCAGGGCTCTGCACTGATCGGGCATGCACCACTCCGGTGCCCACCCAATGAGCATGACATAATGTTATGTCAAATTGCAGGAAGTTACTTCCCGCTATGACGTAATAGTACGGTACGTCATATGTCGGGAAGGGGTTAATCCCTATTGCACTGCATGATATTACTGGGCCAATTACTGGGAAAAAGTGTTCATAGGAACGCTCATTCCTGATAACTGGCCTGTATAATCATGTCACTGATCAGCTGATAAATAAGCAATCACTCGTTTGCCATCTGATTTGCATATTTTATCAGGATGAAAGATGTACGATAATCGTCAGCAGATCTTCCTGTGATACCGAAAAAGACGGAACTATGGGACGAATGACTGAGGTAGTGATCATTCATCCCCATTCATTTTGCATCCGCCTGTACAATAGGCCGATGCAAACAAGTCGCGGCCCTTGAAATAGAGCAATGTGACAAGGCGGCCCCCAAAAAACTGTCGTGCGACCCTTCTCTAGAGGGACATTAGAAGCAAAAGAATAAGTCAGTAAAATCCAACAGATCATTCTAAAGATGGAGTGCATTGGTGTCTGCCATCGTTGATGTCCAATGTCAGCATTTACAATGAAGTGGATTCAATGTTTTGGAGAAGTGTGGTAGCACACTTTTAGATACTGTGCATTTCTTGAACAGGTTATTAAATGTTAATATTTGAAGTTTGAAGATTGAAGATGTAAAAAAGGAGCAGTCATTATGTCCCTTCATGCTTGTAAACATACAAATTTCTGCCTAGGCGCACAGACTGCCATAATTTAAGCTCATCCTTCGGCAGTGCAAGGGATATTTATAGAACGGCGTAAAATGCTGGTCCATGATGTTTCCCCAATATTATCTGGTTTAACAGTGCATTTCCTGGTGACAGGTTCCCTTTAACATCCCCTGATACAACCTGGCCTCATTTTTGAACATACATTGGGTCCCTTATGGCAGTACTGCCGATTTTGCCCTGATGGCGGCCTGACTTGTACAAAGAGATTAGTGAAGATTAGGCAGGATCTTTTTATTTCAGCTAGCGGCCCTGACTTTGTTCTTTAGTTCAATGGAATTTTCAGAATTCCACGCTGTATATTCTGTTATTTTCATGTGTAGCCTTGGCTACTGTGCACAGCTGGGGAATTAAGGAAACAGCCTTCATCTACTGGAAGATTTCATGGATCTGTAAAATACAAGAAAATGGCTTATGATTTAGATCTACATGCTGTTAAAAACCCCTTTTCAGGCATTTCATAAAAAGTGTAATAAAATGTCCATGAGATGAAAACATATTAAGAGTCAAATAACACAGTCCTATGTATTAGCTGAAGATAGAATCTGAAAAAAAATTGCTATGTGTTAGTTTTTTTTTTCTTATCTCAAAGACAAATGAGGCAAAAACATCAGATGTCTACTTTCGCAAGGTGTGATAATTACTGGCATGGACATTGCCATAGTGGAAAATCAGCAGCATATATGTCCCATATGGACATAACCTTAGCTTATGACTTATATAATGAGAATAAGGCTGGTTGAGGCCAATAAACAAAAACTGCTATTGTAAACTGAATTTGATGTGTGTGCCTGTTCTGATATGGCCGTCTAGTAGAGGAGACAGCAGTGCTGTTACCTGTAGAGATGAGCATATCAATTTGGCACAAATGAAACTCTTTACAAACATCCCAAAAGATTTGGATTTCAGAGAATCTGAAACAGTTTGGAATTTGTCTCGCACAAATCGCTAAAAATGGTGACCGCCATTTTATAGGTCAGAAGACAGAGAAGAAGGCATCTGCCACCAAAAAGTGATAATTTTTTTTACTGTTTTTTAATTAAAAATACAATCAGACACGGGGGGCGTTGCCAGCGATGGAAGAGTGAGGACGTGCTCGCTGTGAGCTCTGCTGCACCCCTGCAAAAAGCAAGCATTTACCTGCCTTCATGATGGGGAAATTATCCAAGAAGGGTCGAGATCGGGCCGGCCCTGAAGAAAATATGTTGACAGATCGGTCCAGCTCTGTCCAAGATGGCGGCAGCTCCTTTGATTCGCGGCCTGCTGCGGCCTCCATCCGGCCCTTGGGGACGCGATCCCCGCCCGCAAGAAATCGGCGATCCTGCTCTGCGCTGCCTGTGGTGCGGCCTGACAATGGGACCTCGACCAATATAAATCCAGGCCCTGAGGCTCTTCTAGCGCCAGAAGTGCAAAACCTGCCTCGGCAGAACCAGCGGGAAACCATAGCACCTGCCAGCACTATGGAAAAGGTAGAACACCGGGAGGATGAAGATGGCATAACCCCTCAGGCAAGCTTTCCAATACCCTCTCCCTCCTTGCTACCATCCTCCGCTGTACCATTGCTTCCTGCCACCATCTCTCACACCCCAGGCTCCATGCTGCAAATTTTCAAGCCGCACTCCATGCTATATCACCCCCTCGCTCCTATACCTCAGTGCCACATGTTCCTCATACAAAAAGTCCAGATCCCAAGAGCTGACATGCACTGAAACAGCCGATTGTCACCAGCGAGATCAATCCTCGGCCCCAGATGAACGTGGGCAGTGTCCTAGGTGCCCTCTGTTTCCACCAGACTCACCTAATCACTCCCTGGCGGCTTCCCCACATTGGTCGTCCGGATCCTCTTGGGATAATTCCCAGAGTAGGGCACCAGATCAGTCTCCTAATATGCACATGTTAAGCCTCAAAACCCAGGGGGCTCCTCACAGCCACCCTCATTTGCAACTCCATACAAACCACTCAGCTGTTCAACCCAGGTCACCTTCTACAGCACCTAACGAAGACTCAAGACCTCCAACTATAGCTGACTTACGTACTTTTCTTTGCTCCTTACCATCTAAGGAGGACTTCTCCAACTTTGCAGCTAATATTTTACAGGAGTGCAAACAAGAATTTGCCCAATCCTGCACAAATTTATCTACACTTACTAAACAAGTGAACTCTATTGCTCAAGACCACACAACAGTCTCGGCTGAAGTGAAAGCTCTTCAAGATGTCACTCAGACCCAAGGGACTCAAATACGTGCTCTTCAACAACACGTAGATGACTTGGAGAATCGTGGACATCGGAATAATCTTCGCATTAGAGGTCTCCCAGAAGACCACCCACATCGAAATAGAGCTCTACGCCCACCAGCGCCTGAGGGATCAAGACCCAGAGATGTTATTTGCAGGATCCATTTCTATGCAGTTAAAAAACTGATCCTTTTCAAAGCCAGGCAACAGCAAGCTCTGTCATTTGAAGGGTCGTCCATCATGATCCTCCAAGACCTATCTCGCTACACGCTCGCTTAACGAGCAGCACTGAAACCTCTTCTCACTTTACTGTGAGAGCGAGAAATACCTTATCGTTGGCGCTTTCCTTTTGCTTTGATAGCAGGTCATAAAGGTCAATCAGCTTCACTTCGCTGTTACGAAGATCTCCCTGGATTTCTCCACAGTCTCCACCTACCATTTGTGGACATTGGCACTTGGCCCACCTTCACCCCACCTAACTCCACTCCTCAGCAAGGACTCTCGAGTTCACAAACTTCTGCAAGAGGCACCCAGGGCTCTTCACCCCGCTCCCTCAGAAGACGGAACTGACGGCCCAGCGGTCCACTGAGAAATTAGAGGGCGCCCATCCTGTCCTGAGGACATTCTGGAAATGTTACACATCTGGAATTGTTTCTTTCCCCATTATTTGATGCCTGTCAGTTTTTTTTCTTTTTAGTCTTATGCTACAGGTGATGCTGTTTCATACTGCAATACAGTAGTTAGATTTGTCTACGGGGGTGACAGATGGACCTCCTTCTCCTGACTGTCACTTCCCCCACATAGTCTGAGACACTCTCTTGGGAGGATTTTTCTCCTGCGTGACCGTCTCTTAGGACCAAGTGGTCTTTTTACATTGTTTATTCTTCTTTTTTAGGTTCCTCTCCCCTCCCTCCCTCATCTTTGTTTTCCCTCCCCCATTTCCCCCTCCCCTCTGTTTGTCCTCTCTTATCGTTACTATTTTTCTTACATTCTGCAGTTTTGTGTAGGATTTCTACGATGACGTCTCTCAAAATCGCATAATTTAATGTGAACGGCCTTAACTCACCTCAGAAATGACATCAGGTTCTTCATCATTTGCACCGTCAACAGGTACATATTGTTTGCTTCCAGGCCAGGAAGCGCATTTTAGGGAGGGATCTGTGCCTGGCATCCAGCATCGTCAATACACAACCTGGCATGTTGCAATAATAAACTCAACAAGTCCAAAGGAGTTGCCATAGCAATTCACAAGTCATTGACTTACCAATTACTGGACTGTGTGGTCGATCCGGACGCCAGGTATCTGATTCTCTCCTTAGGTATCGGTGGCCGAGAATTCACTTTCTTGAACATATATGCCCTTAATCAAAATCAGGTTACCTTCCTAGTTGACTTTGTCGACAAGGTCCTCCCCAAGCTAAGAGGCACAGTTATCTTATTATCTTATGTGGAGATCTGAATCTCACCCTCGACCCCACCCTAGACAATTCCTCAGGACGTGCTGCCATTTCTTACCAGGCAATAAGGAAGGTTAAGAAAGACTTCATGCAATTACAGCTTAGCGATCCCTGGCGTATACAACACCCAACAGACAGGGACTATACCTTTTACTCCTCGCCCCATTTGTCCTATACTGGCATAGATTATATCCTGATCCAACATCCAGCCCTCACTTGGTTAGAATCTACACAAATAGGCTCCATTTTATGGTCAGCTTACGCCCCAATCTACTGTTCATTACAACTTCCTTTTCTATGTAAAACAGAGTGGTTATGAAGGCTTAATGAGGTATCCGAGACAATCACGGATTTTCTGGCTAACCACCTGACAGACGCCACCCCTCTGCCAATGCAATGGGAGGCTCTCAAATGAGTGATGCGGGGTGTTTTGATTAAGCATGGGACTCGCATCAAGAAGGAGAGGGCTCATAATCTTTCTGTGGCTTTACAAAAAGTTGCCTCTTTGGAGCTGGCTCACAGACGCGCACTTTCTCAGGCTATTTTACGAGATCTCCAAGACGCTCGTCTAGAAGCTAAATGCTTACTAGAATGTTCATACCAAACTTGCCTTAGCAAATTCTACGAATTTGGTAACAAAAGTGGGTGCATGTTGGCCAGAGCCCTCAGGGATCAAATGGAGTCTACCCACATTCCGGTCATTAAGACTCCGCAGGGTGTACAGGTACATACTACCCCAGACATTGCATCCACTTTCCATTCTTTTTATTCTGCTTTGTAGGATCTGCCATCCTCATCTGAGCCAGGTGACTTGCCCCTATTTTCTACCACCAAGTTAACGACGGAGCAATTGGCCAGCCTCGAGGCTCCCTTCACTGTTGGAGAGCTTCAGGAAGTATTTAAATCTCTCCTGGGGGGTAAGAGTCCGGGCCCAGATGGATTTACGGCGAGGTTCTATAAGGTATTCTCAGAAAAAGTAACCCCTTTTCTTCTCCGGGTTTTCAATACGGTGTCGTCTGGGCTTCCCTTTCTGGCACAATTCACTGCAGCTCATATAGCGGTCACTCCCAAACCTGAAGGACCAGGTGTGTGCGAGTTATCGCCCGATTTCTCTTTTAAACGTGGATCTTAAAATATATGCTAAACTTTTGGCGAATCGTTTGAAGGTGTTTTTGCCATCTCTGGTACACTCGGACCAGGTGGGGTTTGTGCCGGGAAGGGAGGCAAGGCACAACACCCTCAAGACATTAGACATTATACATTATGCTAAAACTCACTATATATTCCTTATGGTCCTATCTCTTGATACAGAGAAGGCCTTTGACCGCATCTCATGGCCCCCCCTTCGCTCTACCCTTACACATATTGGCTTAGGCCCCTGGTTCATGTCTAAGATACTTACCTTATATCAAACTCCATTAGCAAGGATAAAAAGCAATGGGACCCTCTCTTCCCCTTTCTCCATCCACAATGGCACACGCCAAGGTTGCCCACTGTCTCCTTTATTATATGTCTTGGCTATGGAACAGCTAATGGCAACTATTCGTGATAACCCTGATATCCAGGGTATACGAATAGGTAACCAGGAGTACAAGTGTGCGGCCTTTGCGGATGACCTACTGTTGTATATCACCAACCCCCGCATTTCTCTTCCATACCTACAATCAGAATTGTCTCAATTTGGGAAGTGGTCTAATTTTAAGATCAACATGTCCAAATCTCATGCCCTAAATATCTCTCTAGGAAGGGATTTAGTTGCTTCACTTAAGGCCTTGTTTCCTTTCTCTTGGCCTACCAAAGGCCTTACATATCTAGGGATTATTATAGGTCCTACTTTATCACATCTGTTTAAAGACAATTTTGCCCCACTTCTGGTTCGTTTCCAAAAAGACCTGGAGTCATGGCACCGGAAAGATTTTTCCTGGTTCGGACGGATTAGTATATTAAAAATGAACATTTTGCCCAGACTTCTTTACCTCCTACAGACCATCCCTATTCGGATCCCTCTCTCTTTTTGGAATCATATTCATAAATGTTTCTCGAAATTTGTATGGTCCCCTGGTAGACCACGAATACGTTGGGAAACTTTGACCCGAGCTAAGGATTTGGGTGGGGTTGCTCTCCCGGACTGTAGGTTATATTACCATTCCACAGCATACTCCAGGCTTTTGGACATGCTCCGACTTTCTTCCCAGAAAGCATGGGTTAACATAGCAAGGGACTTGTCACCCCTAGCATTGATCTCTCTTCCGTGGCTGTGGAGAATCCTGAAGACAGAGCGATCTGCTCTTTCCTTTACTTCGAACCATACATTTGCCATTCTTGGGGTTATCATCTCAGAGCTTTCTCTCATAGATCCGCAGGGACCCCTCACTCCCGTTACTGACCACCACCTATTCCCCCCCGGAGCATTCCCTAATCCTTTTCTTACAGGCAGAAAAACCTCCTCTCTTCGATTCTGCCAGGTTCTCGCGGGGACTTCCCTGAAACCTTTAACCTCTATATTGGGTAATCCCCCACACCAAAACATAGCTTTGAATATCTCCAACTTCTAAATTTTTTCACTTCCATGCGCACTTCGCATAATTTTACAAGGATTTTGAGAGTCTTCGAACAAGCCTGTCTAAATCCCTCAGCTGTGTTTCAAGACATATCCTTTATATATAAACTACTCCTACAGCAGAGATCCTCCCAATCTCCTCCATTCTGTGCCGCGTGGGAACAGGATTTAGGCATCCAGTTCTCTTCTTCTCATTGGCTCAGATGTTACATATTCTCACACAAAGCACTGTTAGCCACAAGAGCACAAGAGGCTTGCTATAAGATCCTGTCCCGGTGGTACAGGGTACTGACACTGCTACATAAATGGTATCCCTCTGTCACAGACAGATGTTGGAGGTGTAGAACAGCTGAGGGCATGATTCTACATATTTGGTGGCAATGCCCGGCCCTTCGGGGCGTTTTGGGACTTGGTCCGCAAGGCTATACTCAAAAAAACAAGTTTTCCATTGCCAAATACACCAGAAGCCTTTCTCCTATACGTTTTCAACTTCACTATCCCTGCATATAAAAATTCACTGCTCAAATTTCTCATCCAAGCGGCGAAGGCAGTGATTCCTCGACATTGGAAATTGACGATTTCCCCAAAGCTAGAGGAATGGTTTGAGGAAGTAATGTTATATCAAAGAATGGAGGAACTGATAGCCCATACCCCCCAGAAATACTCATGATTCCTGAAGACTTGGGGCCCATGGGAGGATTTTCGCACTTCAGGGACATACAGGACATTATAATCTGCCTCAATGATGGGATCTGTTTACCTCTAAACATATCTCTTTCTATATGTCTTTGACTTCTCTTTTTCTTTTTATCCTGTTTGTATTGCTTCCTCCCTATTGTTCTCTTCCTCTTGTCTCCCCTCATACAATAAATCTTATTTATTTATTTATATTTTTTTTATTTTTTTATTTCTCCCTTTTCAATTGTTGTGGTTTTTGATTATACTTTTTGTATATTCTTGTTTACATTCAGTCAGGCCCTATTTTTTCATTAGAAGGGCAGACTTACCTCTCAGCGTTGTTATTAGACTGATATTTCAAATAGCTCCTGAGAATGTTTACGTTAATACTTTGTTATGCAGAGACTAGACTCTACTTGAAGTGCTAACTATACATGCACTATTAGTTACTACATACCTCTTACTCTTTCGAATTCTAAGGTTTTGTAACGTTATTGTATCTGCAATTACCTATGTGAATTAGTCATCATACTTTTGTCACCTGTACAATTCTCAGTTTTTTTTTTCTTTTTAAAAAAAGTGTAAAACCCAATAAACGCTTTAATTATATTTAAAAAAATACAATCAGACAGTGCAGAGTATTATTAAACTGGGTGTTTGTTACAACCGGCTACCATCCGTTTACCCACAGCTATATATGGCGCTGTTATTTTACTAATAACTAATGCTGTCTTGCCAGTAAAGGGCTTGAAATGGGTTGGAAACATTCCTAGGAGACCGCAGAGTGTCATACATTACTTTTCAGGGCTATAGGAGCACTTTCGATTTGGGTCAAATACATTTATTCGGACCAAATCAAAATTGACGGACGATTTGACCAAATAGGGCCTAAAACATTTTTGGGAAGGAAATTCATCTCTAGTTACCTGCCACAAACTACTACCTGCAAATATATTCTTCAGTTCATACTTTGGCTGGTTCGAGTGAATTATCTAAAAAATGAGTACATGTTCTTGTGGTGTGTGGTTTGTAGACTGTACAACAAGTGAGAAGGAATCTTATATTTTCAGGTAGCTCTTATCAAGTGGTAATATTCTAAAATCGCTGCTTCCTCCAGGGTGGTGGTAGCAAATCTGTAGCATTCTTATGATTACAAGAAGGTGCCCATGAGGGCAAGGTGACATGTTGACAAAGTGTCTCCTTTTGTAAGTGATATGATTATGGGGGTATAATGTGTTTTATTTTATAACTGAGGTTCTATTTGTGTAAGTCGAAAGTTTGAAAATGATTTTGGTAGCAAAATGGTAATGTGATCCAGCTGCCATATTATACACTCAATTAGTTGTATAGTTATATAGCTAGCCCCACCTGTGAATTGGTATTTGAGTTGCAATGGAAAACAGATTAAAATAAAAAATTTAATCCTCCTAAAAGTTGGGTTAAAATTTGTTAAAAAAATAAATAAATATAATATAATTCCAAGGCACAAATTTACAAATTAACTATATTAGGCTGTTTTTCTTTTTTGGTTTTATATTTTCAACCAGTGTAACTTGATTTTTCATGAATACTGTAACTCATGTCAAGTCTCATAAACATTTTGCCCTTTAGCAAGCATCTTCAATAATATCATAGCTAGTCATACACTAGAGATTTTAAAAAGCCAAAAAGGCCGATTTTGACTAACCGATTGGAAATATCTGTCAAAAAGCTGGTTTTAACTTACACAGACCAACCATTTATTGTTGTCAATATTTTCTAGGCGTATCTATCTAGATATACATTGGTTGCTTGTTCTGCCTTAGTGACTGGACTCATCTGGGGGTTATACAACCCATATGTAGGCTCCACTGCTCTGGAGTACACTATGTGGGGACCAGAAAGCTAGCATTGTCCTCTTACTCCTCCTGCACTATTTTCAATTCCTAGCACAGGTTATATTCAACAGTACAAGCACTGCCACCAGGGTATACATAGAGAGACCCTCAAAGAAAAAGATTTGAAAAACATGGTTGCGTTCTTCCAGAAACAGTGCCAGACAACTCAACTGACGTAAATGGAACTCTTGTAGCTCAACTCCATTGAGGTGAAAGGGGCGAGCTACAATACCAGACAAAATCCATGAAAAGATGTGTTGCTGTTTCTGGAAGAAAGCACTCCTGATTTTCTAATCTTGTACAACCCATTTAAAATAATACCCCTAAGATTAGGAACACAGGACTTGTTTGCTTGTTTGCCCATTCTCCCATAATTTTTTGACAGTTTCTGTCAATGAAACTAAGCAGCATGACGTGATAGTGTAGGCGTGCCACGGTTCCACCCGAACTGACTCCCCCCTCCTAGTTGACCTTCCTTGTCTCTTGGCCTTGCGGCACTGCCAGGCTTCATGCTCCGGACTGTTTGGAATCACGTTTGAGCCCTCGTGATAGTTTGTAGATGGCACAAACAAGTAAGAGAATTGCATCTGAGTTAGAGATGAAATCATTACGTGAAAAGCTAGTCGCGCTAGAAGATAGATTTAGGAGATAAAACCTCTGTATATTAGGGTTTCCAGAAGGAGTAGAGAGTGATGATATTGATGAATTAATTTATAAATGGTTTTTGTCTGTTTTTGGCGCCGAAAATCTCTCTCCCACATTTGCGATTGAGCGGGCCCACTGGGTTCCAGGGAGAAACCTCCCTCAGGTGGTCCCCCTAGGGTGGCCCCCCTAGGGCTATTATAGCCAGGATGCTGTCCTAAATGGACAGGGATATTATTATGAGGAGGAAGAGAGATGTTCAGGAATTAAAACATAATGGTAACAGAATAGACATCTATCCTGATTTTGCAATAGAGATTCAAATAAAGCAGAGAGAGTTCTGAGAGGTTAAAAAAAAGGCTCTTAAACACCAAGATTAAATATTCTATGTTGTACCCTTCTAAATTGCGTATGGTTCACCAGGAGAGAGTTCATTTTTTCACTAACCCAGATAAGATACTAAAATGGCTTGATGAGCAAGGAATAGGTACTTGATGTGATTGTTATAATGATATATTGGAGGGGGGGTTGACGGGTGGGAAGGACGGATAGTTAGAGGTGTGTAAGGTGCATTTCCTTGCGGACCAGGCGGGGGAGGGACGAGGGAGGGTATTGCACTGTCTCGGGGGTTATGGATATGGACAACCCTTGGGGCATACCTGCTATTAGGGGTGACTCAGTGTATCTCTAATTGATAGAATGACACATAGAATCCTAGCATGGAATGTATGAGGCCTAGAAGATAGATCCAAGAGAATAATTATAAATTACATACTCAATAGGCACCTTCCCGCAATAGTCGGATTAATCAAAACCCATCTAATGCCGGAGAAGTTAAAATGTATGAGGAAAAAATGGATACAATATGAGTACCACTCCTGCTTATCATCTTATTCCCATGGCGTAACTGTGCTTATGCATAGAGGTGTGGAGTACGAGCCTATTGGGCAAAAAATTGATGGGGAGGGTAGGTTTGTCTTTTTACAATGCCGTTGGAATGGAGTTGTCTGCCTGTTGGCTTTCGTGTACATACCCCCTCCTTCTCTCTGTATGTTATTTCCTGTTTGGCAGAGTTCAACATGAGGGGTAGATGTCCAATTTTGGTCTTGGGAGATTTTAACAATGTGATGAACTAGGAGAAATAATTTCAATGACATCTGAACCAAGGACCAGAGTAAATGGCCATACTATTCTATATAAGACATACCGGGAACTCACCCTTAATGATATTTGGTGCCATCTGTATGGGAAAAAAAAAGTATTTTCGTACTTCAGTCGTAGATACTCAACTATGTCAAGAATTGACCTTGCACTGGCAAGTCATGATTTCATAGATAGGGTTGTACGCATGAAGTACGAAACCCATAGTGTCTCAGACCATACCCCTATATTGTTATTGGTAAAAGGAGCCAATGAGGTCCTGAGGTCTAGAAGATATAGAATAAATGCTTACTGGTTTAAATTAATTAAGGACCATGACAAAATAAGTAGCAAAATTAAAACATTTTGGTTCCTGAATCTCAATTCGACTCATGAACTATGTGTGGGTTGCCTTAAAGGCATTTATCCGGGGTACACTTTTCTCCCAAATAAAAAAAAATTATTTACCTTTTCAGAAAAGGAGAAACAACTAGAACAAAGAGAGTTTTACAAAACGAGATCAGTAATCAGAAAAACCCTATAAAGGAACTAGACCTCAAGAAAGCAACATATCTTCAAGATAAAATGCAGAGGTCCTTTTTCTTAGGCCAAAAACAATTTTGTGAAATGGGCAAACCCGGGAGCTTTTTAGCCACGAAAATTCAAAACCAAAAGTCCTCTACTCAAATTAAATGTATCAGGTTAACAAATGGTACCCTTTCCTCGGACAAAGAAGGATATTAAACAGGAAGTTATAGCGCATTTCTCTTCATTGTATAGATCGGAGACGAACAGGGAAGAACAAGATTTTCAGTCATTCTTTTCTAAGGTTACTCTTCCAGCCCTCTCAGACGGGGATAGGGACTCACTAGACCTTCCTATTCAACTAAATGAATTAAAGCAGGCCTTGAGTTCCATTAGTAGCAACTCTACCCCGGGTTCTGACGGATTGTCTTTTAAGTTGTACAGAAGATATGATGATGTCCTGCTCCCTAGCCTATTGCAGGTTTTAAATAAATCTTGGGAGGAGAATATGTTTCCCCCCTCTCAGTCTGAGGCTATCATAACATTGATATCAAAGAAGGGTAAGGACAAACAGGAAGTTGAATCATATCGCCCTATATCATTACTTAATACTGACTATAAAATATATGCAAGAGTTTTAGCTAATAGATTAAAAAGGATAATTGCTAAAATAATACACCCCGACCAAACGGGCTTCATCCCAAAGAGACATGCACAATCGAATATTTGAAGGGGGAGGACTACTCCATCCTGTCATTGGACGCATCCAAGGCGTTTGACAGGATGGAGTGGAACTTCCTATGGCAGACTATGGAGAAAATGAATCTGGGCTCTAATTTTATTAGATGAGTAAAGGTATTGTATTATCAGCCCACCACTAGAATAAATATTAATGGTTCATGTTCGAACTCTTTTACTGTATATCGAGGAACTAGACAAGGTTGCCCTCTTTCCCCTCTCTTATTCGCAATCTTTATGGAACCGTTGCCTTGCAGAATAAGATCTGATGAAAGGGTGCGGGGATTCGGGGGGGGTCCAGATGTACAGGATAAAATAAGCCTCTATGCAGAAGACATTCTTATTTTTTTTTACAAGAAGGCTGTACAAGACATTAATACATGATGTTGGGGCTATATCAGGCTTTGAAGTGAACTGGTCAAAATCGGTTCTACTCCCTTTAACCCGGTTCCCCCAGATGAGAGAATCCGAGTTTCGGATTCTCTCGCCAATGGACTCATTGGAATATCTAGGTATCAGAATTTGTTCCTTGGTACAAGACTATAAATTGGATATCTTACCTTTGGTGACCCAGGCTAAAGATAAAGTTCGGGTCTGGCAAAAGTTTACTCTTAGCCAATCAGATAGGCTTGCCCTGATTAAAATTATCCTTCTACTGCATATATATACAGTCAGGTCCATAAATATTGTGACATCAACACAATTCTAACATTTTTGGCTCTATAGACCACCACAATGGATTTGAAATGAAACAAACAAGACGTGCTTTAACTGCAGACTGTCAGCTTTAATTTGAGGGTATTTACATCCAAATCAGGTAAACGGTGTAGGAATTACAACAGTTTGCATATGTGCCTCCCACTTCTTAAGGGACCAAAAGTAATGGGACAATTGGCTTCTCAGCTGTTCCATGGCCAGGTGTGTGTTATTCCCTCATTATCCCAATTACAATGAGCAGATAAAAGGTCCAGAGTTCATTTCAAGTGTGCTATTTGCTTTTGGAATCTGTTGCTGTCAACTCTTAAGATTTAATCCAAAGAGCTGTCACTATCAGTGAAGCAAGCCATCATTAGGCTGAAAAAACAAAGCAAACCCATCAGAGAGATAGCAAAAAAATTAGGCATGGTCAAAACAACTGCTTGGAACATTCTTAAAAAGAAGGAACGCACCAGCGAGCTCAGCAACACCAAAAGACCTGGAAGACCACGGAAAACAACTGTGGTGGATGACCAAAGAATTCTTTCCCTGGTGAAGAAAACACCCTTCACAACAGTTGGCCAGATCAAGAACACTCTCCAGGAGTGATGAGACCAAGAACACTCTCCTATGGACAGATGAGACCAAGAGCAGCTTGTACTAGAGTGATGGGAAGAGAAGAGTATGGAGAAGGAAAGGAACTGCTCATGATCCTAAGCATACCACCTCATCAATGAAGCATGGTGGTGGTAGTGTCATGGCGTGGGCATGTATGGCTACCAATGGAACTGGTTTTCTTGTATTTATTGATGATGTGAATGCTGACAAAAGCAGCAGGATGAATTCTGAAGTGTTTCGGGCAATATTATCTGCTCATATTCATCCAAATGCTTCAGAACTCATTGGACTGCGCTTCACAGTGCAGATGGACAATGACCCAAAGCATACTGCAAAAGCAACCATAGAGTTTTTTAAGGGAAAGAAGTGGAATGTTATGCAATGGCCAAGTCAATCACCTGACCTGAATCCGATTGATCATGCATTTCACTTGCTGAAGACAAAACTGAATGGAAAATTCCCCAAGAATAAGCAGGAACTGAAGACAGTTGCAGTAGAGGCCTGGCAGAGCATCACCAGGGATGAAACCCAGCACCTGGTGATGTCTATGTGTTCCAGACTTCAGGCTGTAATTGACTGTAAAGGATTTGCAACCAAGTATTAAAAATTGAAAGTTTGATTTATGATTATTATTCTGTCCCATTACTTTTGGTTCCTTAACAAGTGGGAGGCACATGTGGTAATTCCTACACCGTTCACCTGATTTGGATGTAAATACCCTCAAATTAAAGCTGACAGTCTGCAGTTAAATCACATCTTGTTAGTTTCATTTCAAATCCATTGTGGTGGTGAATACACAAAAA
Organism: Bufo gargarizans; assembly: GCF_014858855.1. Lineage (NCBI taxonomy): Eukaryota > Metazoa > Chordata > Amphibia > Anura > Bufonidae > Bufo > Bufo gargarizans. The sequence goes on from NC_058080.1 coordinate 673,825,700, forward strand.
TGCTAGAATTGTGTCGCTGTCCCAATATTTATGGACCTGACTGTATATATTTTTTAAAATTACGGCTTGCCCCATTTGGATTGAGGACTCCTTTTTTAGACTCATTGAAAGTATCCTTAATGACCTAATTTGGAGAAGGAAGAGAGTTCAGATCAAACATAAATATTTAGGGCTCTTGGCGGAAGATGGTGGACTATCCCTTCCGTATTTTCAAGGATATTACCTTGCCACCCAGATCCAGTGGTACATGAGCGATATAGGAAATAGAATACAGTTATTTGCAAAAGAATTTCCAGGTTCTCAGCGAGACATTTTCAGAATCTTAGAATCAGGCTATATGGGAGCACGAGGAAAAAAAATTATTATTAGTAGGGCAATGCACAGGGTATGGGAAAAAGTTAAATTGATATTAGGGATCACAGATACTTTATTTTATACACCTCTTTGGCACAATCTCAATCTTAGGGAATTTATGTTAATCGAGGATTATAAATATTAGGAGAAATTGGATATCACAAGAGTTTCACAAATAGTTTTCACTGGAGAGATAAGAAGAATAGAGGAGTTGTGCTGTATAAATAAACTTGGACCAATGGCTAAGTTTAGATATGGCCAGTTAAGACACGCGTTTCTACACACGCAGAACAAAAGTTATTTCACAGTGAAAGCACTTGAGTTCACAGATTTTTGTTATAATTTTAGGGATAATAAAGTTTCAATATCACAGATTTACAAAAAAATAAAAAAAGGTTTAAGCAATGTAATCAAGTTTAATAGTGAGTTAAAATGGGGACAAAATATAAGGAAATATAATGCGCTAAACTGGAAGATTATATAAAAGAATATAAAAAAAAGCTTCTTTATCTAGTAATCATAGGCTAATTCAATTTATTATTCTCCACCGTCTGTACTATGCCCCTGCTATTCTCTCCCGAATATACAAATTATAGATGTTGGAAATGCAAAATAGAATAAGCAGATTTTTTGTATATGATATGGACATGTCCAATGGTCCAATGTTTTTGGAGCAGGGTGTTCGATGACTTAGATCTCCCATCAGACCACCCCTTGATGTTTTCGTGGCAGTTTTGGGCCTTCTCCCTTTATCTCCCTTCATCATTGGAGACGCCTGGAAAAGAGGACATTTTCTGGCTTAAAACTCTGCTATTAGCCAGAATGGTTGTAGCTAGAAAATGGGGCTCAAATCTCCAACCCCAAAGTCTAGTAGAAAAAGTTAAAAGTTATGAGAAAAAAGAAAATCAGAATCCTCGGCAAAAAACTGAAATGGGCACAAACTTGGTTATACTTATCTTAGCCCATAGCCGGTGACTGAACGGCCTGGTAAAACATTTCACGGTGGGCGTACACAACTTACGGCAGGTATAGTCATATGCGGTGGGGGGGGACCCCGGTCCGTGGCCCTCAAGACAGTGGAATATTAAGGGTAGAGGTAGGATTTCTTGGGTTGGGTTAAGGAAGACAAATTAGAAAAATGGCAATCTATTTTTAAATATATTACCAATACAGTGTGTGGGAAGTTTGATGATTTTATAGTTTGTTATAGATTTGTTTTGTTTTTACTGAATCATATGAAATACTGTGTAACATTGTTAAATGTGATTGTATCATCAATTATTCCGTATTGTATTTTTTTTATAAGATTGCAAAATAAAATAAAAAAAGAGGCCACATGGAATGGAATTACTTGGAACCACATTGATTGCTTTTTTTGTACATTCACCTTTGACTATAACATCAGGATCCCATTTTGATTTTCCACTATTCATTTATAGACAGAGTAGAATAAAGAGAAGAGAGCATTATAAAAAGTTTTATTAGTACAAATATTATATAAACACTGCAGAATGGGAAATGTAGAGAACATTCTTTGCAGATGGTTGGCAGTGAGACTGCATCATTCACACTTATTTCCTCTGTCTCATAGTTCATAAGGTTCCTCCAAGAATTTCACAGTCTGGAGTTGAATGCAAACAGCAAAGAACTTTATATCAAATAGAAAAAAATAGAACTGGATCACACATCCATGCAGTATAGGGGGCATTACACTGAATATTGTGCTGAGAAGCAAGGTTAATTAGATGAAAGCATAGCTTGTGGATGTGCGATCCAGTTCTGTTTTTCTCCATTTGATATAAGCAAAGAACTTTAATACATCACTTCAGAAACTTTACTACCCTGTCTACACATACGCAGTAATGGAGCTGAATTTTTGCGTGTTACTAACTCTACAAATTTATTTTTATTTTTTTAATCTACAAAAATGCACTTATTGCTGTTCTTTCATTTCCAAATGCATTAAGATGTAACCATTAATCATCAGGAACCCTGAAAATAATTTTTTCTTTACAGAATCAGAAGTTTTAGTCGTCTTGAGTTATAAGATCCAAGTAGGAAATTAAAGGGGTTTTCCTATACTTGCAGGTTCATTTCAATAAATTAGAAATCATTGAAAAGTTTATTTATTTCAGTAATTCAATTCAAAGTGAAAAATATAGGAGTTAATTGAATCAAACTGGTGTAAAGTAGAACTGGCTTAGTTGCCCATGGCAACCAACCAGATTCTACCTTTTATTTTGGACAGCTCCTTCAGAAAATGAAAGTAAGAATCTTAGTTGCTATGGGAAACTAATCCAGTTCTACTTTACACAAGTTTGATAAATGACCCTTATATTATATAGATTTATTAAACACAGACTGATCTATTTCAAGCGTTCAAGTATTTCTTTTAATGCTGGTGATTATGGCTTACAGCTAATGAAAACCCAAAATTTAGTATTTAAGAAAATTAAAATATTATATAATTACAATAGTATATAACTATATGCCAATAAAAATGACCAGACCGCATGAACTATAAATACCATTTATTGACACAATTTATAAATAACAATTCATACATGAAATCCACATTAGGAGACACAACTGGTGACTCAATCCCCATTATACATAATATTAAAGTGCAAGTGCATATAAGTATTTAATGCATACAATGAACAGAGTCTATTTACCTATTATGTGTCTCCTCTAGGATGGCACCAGCCCGACACATGTTTCTGCGGACCTTCGTTTGGGGGTAATTAAAAAAGTATATGCATTCAATACTTGGTCAGGGCTCCTTTTGCATCAATTGCTTCATCAATGCTATGTGGTACTGCTGAGGTTTCACAGAAGTCCAGATTGCTTTGCTTCAGCTCATCTACATTGTTGGTTCTGGTGTCCCTTATCTTCCTGTTGTCAATACCCTCTAAATTCTCTATGGGGTTTAGGTCAGGCAAGTTTGCTGGCGAATCAAGCTGAGTGATACCATGGTTATTTAACCAGGTATTGGTACTTTTTGTACTTTCCAATTGTGCTGGAAAATGAATCTCCATAAAACTTGTCAGCAGAGGGAAGTATGAAGTGCTCTAAATTGTCTTGGTAGACAGCTGAGCTGCCTTTGGGCTTGATATAACACAGTTGTCCAACACTAGCAGATGTCCAAAATGTACTTTTATCTGAAAACAGGACTTTGGATCACTGAGCAACAATCCAGTTCTTTTTCTCCTTAACCAAGGTAAGACAATTCTGACATTGTCTCTGGGTCATAAGTGGCTTGACAAGAAATGCGACAGTTGTAGCCCATGTCCTAGATACGTCAGTGTGTGGTGGCTCTTGAAGCACTCCAGCCGCAAGCCAATTTTCCACACTTAAGGGGAAACAAAATTATTTCCTGACTCCAATCAGGCAATCAGAATAACTCCCTGGATCAACGACCCCTCTCTAGTAGCTATAACCTGTAATATTGCACTCCATAAATACATCCAGGCCCCTCTTGAACTCTTTTAGTGAACTAACCACCACCTCCTCAGGCAGAGAGATCTATAGTCTCACTGCTCTTACTGTAAAGAATCCTCTTCTATGTTTGCGTAAAAACCTTCTTTCCTACAGACGTAGAGGATGTCCCCTTGTCACAGTCACAGTCCTGGGGATAAAGAGATGATGGGAGAAATCTCTGTACTGACCCCTGATATATTTATACATAGTTATTAGATCTCTCCTCAGTTGTCTTTTTTGCCCTCCTCTGAACCCTCTCCAGCTCTGCTATGTCTGCCTTGTTCACAGGAGCCCAGAACTGCACACAGTACTCCATGTGTTGTCTGACTAGTGATTTGTAAATTGGTAGGACTATGTTCTCATCACGGCCATCTATGCCCCTTTTGATGCAACCCATTATCTTATTGGTCTTGGCATCAGCTGCCTGACACTGGTTTCCTACAGCTTAGTTTGCTGTTCAGTAAAATTCATAGGTACTTTTACATGTCAGTGTTACCCAGTGTTTTACCGTTTGTCAGTGTTAAACCTCATGTGCCACTTATCTGCCCAAGCCTCCCATCTATCCAGATCCTTCTGTAGCAGTATACTGTTCTCTTCAGTATTAATTACTTTGCACAGTTTAGTGTCATCTGCAAAAATGTTTATTTTACTGTGCAAGCCTTCTACAAGATCATTAATAAATATATTGAAGAGAATAAATCCCAATACTGACCCCTGAGGTACCCCACTAGTGACAGTGACCCAAACTGAGTGTGTACCGTTAATAACTAACCCTTTCTATTACTGAGCCAGTTACTAACCCACATACAGACATTTTCTCCCAGACCAAGAATTTATATACTAACCTTTCATGCGGTACAGTGTCAAATGCTTTGGAGAAGTCCAGATATAAGACATCCATTGATTCGCTGTCAAGTCTAGAACTTACCTTCTCATAGAAACTGATTAAATTAGTTTAACATGACCAATTCCTCATGAAGCCATGCTGATATGGCATTATTTGCTTATTTTCATTGAGGTACTCCAAGATAGCATCTCTTAGAAAACCATCAAACAATTTACCCACGACAGATGTTAAACTTACCAGCCCATAGTTTCCGGGTTCTGTTTTTGGATCCTTTTTGAATATTGGTACCACATTTGCTATGCACCAATTCTGTGGAACACTCCCTGTCAGTATAGAGTCCTTAAATATCAGAAATCAGGGTCTGGCTATGACATTACTTAATTCTCTTAGGATACAGGGGTGTATGCCCTCTGGTCCTAGCAATTTGTCTATTTTAATCTTTTTAAGATGCCGCTGTACTTCTTCCTGGGTCAGACCGGGCACTTTTAATGGGGAATTTACTTTTACAGTCTGAATTTCATCTGACAGTTTATTTTCCTCAGTGAATACAGTGGAGAAAAAAAAATATTTAATAGCTTTGCTTTCTCCTCATCTGTAGAGGGCCGACACCTGCCGATTTATACTTGTGAATTTTCCCAAAATTCTTGACTGGCCTTTTCTTGACAGTCCTTTCAAGACTGTGGTTATCCCTCTTACTTGTGCACCTTTTCCACCACTCTTTTTCCTTCCACTCAATTTTCCATTACTATGCTTGGATAACAGCCAGCTTCTTTAGCAATGACCTTTAGTGACTTACCCTCCTAGTGACTGTCTTCTGGACAACTGTCAAGTCAGCAGTGTTCCCCATGATTATGTAGCCTACTGAACCAGGCTAAGGGACCATTTAAAAGGCATGGGGAACATTTGCAGGTGTTTTGTGTTGATTAGCTGATTAGAGTGTGATACAATGAGTCTACAATATTGAACTTTTTCACAATATTCAACTTTTCTGAAATACTGACTTTTGGATTTTCTGTAGCTATGAGCCATAATAATCAACATTAAAATAAATAAACACTTATAATATATCAGTATATCTATGTGTAATCAAACTTTATAATATATCAGTTTTTCTTCTTGATTTGAATTGCTGAAATAAATTAATGTTTTGATGATATACTAATTTATTGAGGCGTACCTGTAGATTTTGATGGCCTATCCTTATGATAGGTCATAAATATCAGATTGGGGGGCTCTAACACTGGGCGCCCTCACTGATTAGCTGTTTTGGGCAGCTGTCAGCGCAAGAAACTACACAGCGGACAGAAGCTTTTATCCAATGTATAGTTCCCGGCTCCAGAGGCTGCCCAAAACAGCTGATCGGGGGGGGGGGGGGGGGGGGTGCTTGGTGTTGGACCCCAACTAATCTGATATTGATGATCTATCCGTGAGCAAAGGTTATATCCCCTTTAAAGTGGTTGTCTGTTTTGGACAATCTATTTTTGTTAGAAGGATCCCTTGACTATAAACTGCACATAGGGTAACCCACTATTGGAACTTCCTGCAACCAACTGTATTCTGTGGTGGAACCCAAAAGCAATTGTTTAATTTCCCTGCAATACAAGTTTAGGGGCAATGATGCATCATACAGCACCCATTATATAATCAATGTGCTGTCCATATAATGCACATACATGTTGGTTCCTCCAGAGCAAGAAACTCTTTTCTGTGGCTAACTGATGAACAGAAACACCACTCTATTATTTCACAATTCCTAATAGGGTATTTGAAAATACATTTTCTAACTTATTTCAACACTGGGAAAAAAAGAATGCATTTTATCTTCTTGAATATCAAGGTTAATTTAGGCTTTAATGACACAATAAGGTCCATTTACTAATATTGTTTAATATTAATACAGAGTAAACTTGACTAGATAGTCTGGAAATGTGGCATATTTATCACAGTGGCTCAGTCTGAACGATAAATCTGGTGCATCTTTAGACTCTTATCTAAACTTTATAACACCATATTTTGAGTCATAATTTTGGTGCACATTGTCACATTTTAACCCCATAATGACCCCCCCCCCCTTTGTCTTTTAACAGCGAGTGGTGCAGGACCTGAGTCTGCAGTTGACGGAGGTTAACTACTCCTGCAGCGCAAGCTCCTGATCCCCAGTCAGGGTCAGAGGAAGCTCTGATCCTGGCAGATAACTCTTTGATTGCTGCAGCCCATATTGCTGTGGTTTCCCAGCGACCTGATCAGAGACTGGAGGAGCCATCTGCAGTCAGCCCTAAGGATCAACAACTCCAGGGCTGTCTGTTTTGTAAGCCTCATGTTTGGGCAAACTAGTGTTGCCCTAACAGTATCCTATCATAGAGATACAGCATAATGTATTAACATACAGTTGCAGGTGCGGACTGGTCTCAGACCCTAAAGAGAAAATTTCCTGATGGGTCAAAGCCCAGGGGGGCACCCTAGCTCTTCTCACTGCCGATGGCAGGTACATAGCAATAAAATGCTAGGCACATCAGGTACTTATGCGCCTGGCCGGTGGCGGAAGGTGCCCTCCTACATTCATTTGTATTGCTGCTGCGGGGGCGGCAGTATTTTATGCTGGATTGTGGTATTCGGTTCTGTTTGGGGTGGTATTTCGTGCTGCACTACACTGCTGCACTACTTATTTTGGCCTGCCTTTTGTCAATTTGGAGCTGCCTACAACATGGGGCCATGTTTTTATTTTTTATTTTTCCAGGGCCACTTTAAGTACCCAATCCATAAAGGAGTATGCAAAATCATTTTAAGTCTGAAATAAAAAGGTATGAAATGAAGGTATGGAATCCATACAAAAAAATTACCAGTATAATGTAATAACATTTTTATGATATAACTGTGGGGAAAAAAAAGTTTCCATTAGCAAGGCAGCAATACCTAAGACTTGGGAGTCCTGATAATCAAAGGAACTGAAAACGAGAGGAACATTTGTGAATTTAATTTCATGATAATGTTTTATACATTAAACAATGATTAACTCTCAAGTCAGGTTTCATTTTCCTATAAAACATCAGATGCACAGTTTTGAAGGCACTGACTGGTGTCAGACCTCTGCTCCACGTGCTTTATATCTAATGATCAGCCATTATCTTTGATACCTCTCCATCTGTACAAGTCTCATTTATATTTTATCACCGGTGTTATCTACTATCGTGAGTAACACTCTATACACGATGTCCCAGGTTTCAGTATTTCACAGACTGCCAATCCTGGCTTTGATAAAACTTTTCACAAGTGCACTTAGAGTCAAACAAGTCAACATGTTTAAAGGGGTTCCTAGTTTACAAAAGTTACACATATATTTGGAGAGAAGGATCCCCAATTCACAATTCTCATCTCTTGGATAGAATCGAGAATGGTTACAAAGAACACCTGTCACTCTGGAAAACCTGTCCAATCTTCCATCACAGAAACAATTAATTTATTTTAGTGGAATCCTTAACTTCCCCTTTGGTGGCACTGCGGGGAAATTGAAGAGTTACTTTCAGGTTTCCCTACAGATTACAATAAGTACTGGAGCTTCCAGCAGAAGTCACTTTCTGATCTGCTTACACTAGTGTACACTGTATACCTCCACTAGTGTGGAGTCAGGAAATGCCTGCAGTCTAGAGCTCCTACTCCAGGGGTCTTAGGGACTAACTTTGGATTCTACTCATCTGTGAGACTACCTCTCCAGTGAGGTTGCAAGTGGCGGCTTTCTTGAAAACTACAACATTATTTAGTCAGCAGAAGAGTGACCAGTAAGCCACAGCTTTACAGACCCTGCTGCAGGCGAGGGACTATTGCTCAGACATCAATCACCTAGATTGCATACAGGCCAGTCCAACTCAAAGCCTGCATTACACATTGGACACCCATACCCACAAATGCCAGTTTCCAGCTGTTAGTCAGAAGTTCAAGGGAGAGTTATCAGCAAGACAGCACACCAGAGGAGCGATTAACTGTAACTTTACCAGCTACCATTCCTCATCCTCTGGGGATAGAAATTGCACCGTATACAACTACTTTTGAAGGATACTACAATTCCTATTTTGAACTAAAGAAAGACTTTTATGCTTTTGCTTCTGGCCTGATTCCTTATACCACCTTTTCACTGCACTGATCGCCAGGGAGCAACAGCCTTAGGGAGTAGACTGTGACACATCAACTCATCAGGGCCAAGCTGCACTTATTGTCAAGAGATAGCTCTAACAAATAAGAATTTTCCTTAAAACAGGAAAAAGATTACATACTTTTTAAACAGGTAGTTCCATCCTTTATTAGGTGATTGCCTATCCTCATATGTTGTGGGCTTAGTTTTGGAGTCCAATAGCAATGAATTGTCAGGCAGGCAGTCCCCAGCATTCAGTGTCAGTGGAACATCACCTCTGCTATTGACGCCAAGGGCTGTGGACTGCCCACCTAACAAAAATCATTGCTATCTGGCAGCGGAAGTAAAGGCACAGAAACTAACGGCACCGATAGCAGTCGATCAGGAGAGGCTATAAAAAAAAGGGAAACGCACTCGAGTCACAGATGAAAAGGTATGCAGACTGTTGCAGTTCTATGAGGATATGAGAAGTCCTCTCCAAAGACTAGATGGGTGGTGTCCAGAATTCTGGCAGCAACATAAATATTAAGAAACTGTGGCTTTAGTCTTAACAAGGTGATACAAACCATAAACACATTCTCTATATATATGAATTCTGGCTAAAAGGTATCACTAGGGCCCCATATAATGGATTGCTGGGCAAGAGTTGGGCAGATCGGACCAGTAAAATGGTAATATTAAAAGCATATGATATTAGGATTTAAGAATAAGAGAAGAACTTATTATTTCACCCCAAATCACACTTGAAGAGGAAACTGAAATCACGCCTACCCCTCTCTGCCCTCCGGTGCATGACAATAAAAATTTGTATAAAGCCTCATTCACATGTCAGTCATTCACGGACGTGTGCTGTATGTAACCATTCCTTTTAATGAGTGTATTCACAGCAAGGTCTGTGGGACCATGGTTTCATCACGGATGCATGCTCTATGTTGTCCATGTTCAGGGATCCATCACGCCCATTACAGTCTGTGGGTCCGTGAAAACCACGGATGCAAAATGGATGCCATCTGTGTTTCATCCATGTTTCACAGATCATTAGGAAGAGATGCTTTGAAAATTAATTTTCAGCTGTGCAGTGTATCCATGAAACACGGATGACACACAGACCACACACGGATCCTTCATGGCCATCACTGACCACCTTTTCATGGATTTCAGCACAGATATGTGAATGAGGCTTAAGGCCTCATGCACACAACCATATTTTTTTCCGCATCTCATCCACATTTTTGGCAGTTTGGATAGAGACCTATTTATTTCAAAGGGGACGCAAAAATGTGTACAGCACACCGTGTGCTGTCCACATCCATATGTCTACATGTCCATCCCTCAATAAAATAAAACATGTCCTATTCTTTTCCTTTGGCCTCATGCACACGGCTAATGCACTGTTTGCCATCCACGTCCGTGATCGGTGGTTTCAGTCCGTAAAAAAAATATAACCTGTCCTATTTTTTTTGACGGATAACGGTTCGCGGACCCATTCAAGTCAATGGGACCGCTAAAAAATGCTAAAAGAGAACTCTAGTTAGGAATGCTGTTCATATGCTATGCTACCTCTCTAGGTGGTGGCCATTTATGCAAAAACATGGCAACCATTTAAAAAGTTGTCTATCATACAATACACTAGATCACTGAAGCCATGCCCACAAAACTATACCTTTTCCTAAACTACAAAGCATGGTGCCTAAACTAGTGAATTAGGCTAAACTTTTTGTATCTAAAAAGAGGCTCAGTCCTAATTTTAGTGCCAAAAATAAGCAAAAAACTAAATTGTAATGCATCCCCTTTTCCAGACTTTTTGGAGTGCTACAAGATTTTAGCTGTTAAAGGGCATCTGCAGCCCACAGGAATGCACTAGGTTACATGTAACTTAAAGGGACACTGACAGCCCCAATTAGCATATTTAGGTATATATACGTGAGTACAGGTCTTATAAAGTCTATTAAAATGATCTAAGTATCCCCCCTGTCCACCTTATAAATACCGAAATATAAAGTTATATAACCTGCTTGTCCGGTCACCAATCTGCCCAAGGGGCGGCGTTTCATCACAAAATGCGCCCAGCCAGCCGCTCCTAACTGCCGTTCTGAAGCCCCGCCTAGCTCATCAATATTTACTTAGCTGGGCGGCGGCTACAACTCTCCCAACTCAAGTGCCCGGCGCATGCGCATAAAGCAGAGGCTGCAGCACTTGAGTTGGGAGAGTTGTAGCCGCCGCCCAGCTAAGTGAATATTGATGAGCTGGGCGGGGCTTCAGACTGGCAGTTGGGAGCGGCTAGCTGGGCGCATTTTGTGATGAAACGCCGCCCCTTGGGCAGATTGGTGACCGGACAAGCAGGTTATATAACTTTATATTTCAGTATTTATAAGGTGGACAGGGGGGATACTTAGATCATTTTAATAGACTTTATAAGACCTGTACTCACGTATATATACCTAAATATGCTAATTGGGGCTGTCAGTGTCCCTTTAAGGATCCTTTGGACAGCAACTGTAGCTCGAAAATAAAATAAAAATTGCTAAAAAAAGGTCTGCATTTAGCCTGGTTTTGAACGTTCATTAGGATGCCCATACAAGGCACAATAATAGTGCAGGATCCTTGTGCAGGCATTCTAATACAGGTACATATTAGTGAAATGTCCATATTTCAGACACAAGACACAGACCCCCTTGAGTTTTAACCTTGAGATTCTCTGGTGACCAAGATTCAGTTCAGTGAAATCGCAGGAGTTTTGGCTCTTGGGTGTTGTAATAAGGACATTAAGATGTGACCATATTACTGCTGTCTAAATCAGTCTTAAAGGGGTTCTCAGGCTACAGATATTGATGAATTATCCTCAGTATAGGTCATCAATATCTGATCGGTGGGGTCTGACACCCAGCACTCCCACCGATCAGCTCTTTTTGGCTGCCACTGTCCTCGAGGCTGTACTGTGTATGAAGCTAGAGGCAGACATTGTCCGTACACTCTGTGGTGGCCGTGCCTGGATACTCTAAGTTGGTTCCCATTTGGGTAAATGGGAGCCAAGCTTCAGTACACCAGTGCCAGAAACTACTCAGTGTATGGAGCCTTCGGCTTTCGCGTCATACGTTGTAAGTCTACGGCTCTATGGCATCCTTAAACAGCAGATCGTTGGAGGTGCCAGGTGTCGGAGCCCTACTATTCAGATATAGATGACCAATCCTGAGGATGGGTCAACAATATATTTAGCCCGGAGGACTCCTTTACTGTAAAACCTATTATTATAGTGTGACTAATACCACACCTTGCAGCCCTGCCTACATCGCTATGTCAGGCTCACGTGATATGGTTTCATCACTGGTTACCAAGGCATGATGTTACGCCCTCCCTTGGAGTATGTAAGGTCAGTTTTGCACAGTTTACACAGACACCTCCTGTCCACGCAGGCACATGGAGGCACAAGGAGTGAGAGAGGCTGGTCCACACTACCTCCGGCGTGACTCCACACTTGCTCGCTCACAACCCTGACAAGCTGAGAGGGTCCTTTCACTGCCCCAGTGAAACAGAGCCCTGCCAGTTTGGTAGACTGCCACCAGTTCCTCGTTAGATATAAGCCCAGTCCACTAACGGGATTATATCGGGTCAGAAACCAACCCGAAACACGGACGTGGGGATTTGTGAATCAAGATACAAGAACAGGGCAAGATTAAATTATATATTTAATTACCTTAAGGGCACACTAGACATAACATAAGATATATACAATGGTCGGATGATGTGCAAATACATGATATAGTGCAAACAGATTTAAACAGATCAGAAGTCAGTTACCAGATAGATGAGTAATCCTTTGAGTTATGATAATGAATGCTATAGCCAAATGGGAGCAGTGACATCAGCAGGTTGTCCACGGTCCCTCCAAACACATTACACAATGTGACCCCCTTTAGAGAAATGTCCCCTTATAACCTGTGCCAGTACAAAAAATACCCCCTTTTAATGTGTTCCAGTATAGAAAATGCCCCCTTAAAATGTGTGCCAGTACAAAAAATTTCCCTTTTAATGTGTGTCAGTACGCAAAAATTCCCCTTTTAATGTGTGCTAGTAAAAAAAATGCTCCCTTATAATCTGCCAGTTCAAAATATAATGTGTGCCAGTACAAAAAATTCCACCTTCTGTGTGCCAGTTCTACAATTGAAGTACCCATTGCCCAAGGCCCTCCCACCACCCCCACTTGATCCTAGGTGACATCGCCTGAGGCAGTCGCCTAACCTCGCCTCATTGGCGGTGCGCCCCTGGTATCGGGAAATCCGCATTTAGATGTTAGCTTGTGGCTTCTTTTTCCAGTATGTAAAAATATTTTTTTACTTGCTCTAATCAGAAGCATTTCCCACTAGTTAATCACTGATCTTTCTATGTATTTTAAGGAGTTTGATTTATTATTTGTGCTGGACAGAAGCCACAGGGCAGTCAGGAAATAGCAGTCGATGCGATAGATTACTGTTTTGGTAAAATTACGGTAATCCTGCAAGATAACTATAATCTTTATGTGTGATTATTCTTCAATGTGATTTCAGAGAAAGCAAAATAAACTTCATGCAATAACATTCTGATGTTCATGGCTTTGGAAGATTTCTCATATTTCTCATTTCTCATTCTCTGGAGGTTTAATCTGTTCTGTGCTGGCATGGATTCTTATTATAAGGCTCTGTTTTTAGCTCTGTCAGAGCTTTGGTGTTTTTGATGGCCTGAATAGTGTAGTTCAGTCATATTTAAGTTAGGATGGACTTGAACTTTATAACAGATATTGGGTGGCAACCAAAATTTGCACTTAGATTTCACAGACTTCATTGTAATGAAGTTACATTTTCTACCCAGCCACCACATTCTGTCTTCTTCTCAGGCTTTGTACAGCCATACATGGTGGGCCATACAGCAGCTATCCCTCATGACTTCCCTATAAACATGTTAATTACTGTATAAGCTGATGCCAGATGTGTTTATCCTCCACCCAGGACAGAGACCAGACTTTCCATCAAGATGGCCACCACTGCACCACCAATCCTCCTGTGCTGACCCAGACTGATCCCTTATCGTACCCTCTCCAGGCATGGCATCTCATCTAGGATTTGGGGAAGTATAATCATATCCTCCCCTTTCTGTCATAGCGATTGTTATGTTGATTGGCCTATCCTGCTGCAATTTAGATTTTATTGAAAGCCATACCTTGAATATCAATATTTAAATGGTGTGTGGTAGAATTTTAAAAGGGTCTCAGTAATAGCAGCACTGTGGACATTTGCTATGCGATGCAGATGCATTATATTTGGTCCCATCCCAAATATGTGGGAATTGCCTTTCTTTATAGCCATGAGATTTACCATTATCATTTGGCATTACTACAAGAATATATTCTGATTCGCGCACATATTATTGCCTCCATTTCTGTATTGTTTGTTTTATGCAGTCTTTTTGTTATATGTGGTCCCCTGATGAACTGACCCAAGAGAACGGTTCAGAGAAACACGTCGGGACAAAGTTTGCATTTCTGGGACACATGGTACAGTACATACTTTTATTCAACCAGCAAGTCATTTTTTGACGGGAAATGACATAGTTGTCTCCCAAAAGATAATGAAATGATGTACAAGAGGCATTATTGTGGAAAAAAAAAACTTTTTTCAGCGTTTATTTACATTTGAGCAAAAAATACAAGATGTTCGGCACTGTGGAAAATCTCAGAGGATGTGGTCGGAAGCCAAAAGTGACACCTGTGCTGGCCAGGAGGGTAGTTAGAGAGTTGAAAAAGAATCCAAGGATCACCACCAAGGTCACCCTGGTGAATCTGGGCACTGCTGGTGGCAATGTCTCAAGGCAGACAATCCAACGGACACTGCACAATGCAGACCAAGGAGGACGCCACTTCTCCAGATAAGGCACACAAAAGCTCGCTTGGCCTTTGCAAAAGCTCATCTGGACAAAGAAGAAGACTTCTGGTCTTCTGTGTTATGGTCAGATGAAATAAATTTTTTATTGTTTGGTCACAATGATGTTTCCTTCATTTGGCATAAAAAAGCCTGGGAACCTAATGCTTTTTTTTTTTTTTTTCAGCCAATGGACCAGGTAACCTAATTACAGTAAACGGCACCATGAAAAAAGGCAGTCTGCAAAGAAACTTGGCCTTGGGCACCAGTGGACATTTTAGCATGACAATGACCGAAAACACACAGCAAAAGTGGTGAAGAAATGGTTAGCAGACAACAACACTAACAACATTTTGGAGTGGCCCAGACTTGAATCCAATTGAGAATCTGTGGAAGGAGCTAAAGATCAGGGTGATGGCAAGAACCCTTCAACCTGAAAGATTTGGAGCTCATTGCTAAAGATGAATGGGCAAATATACCTGTGGAGACATGCAAAAAGCTGGTCTGCAATTATAGGAAGCATTGCATTGCTGTAATAGCCAATAAAGGCGTTACTATTGATTATTGAGAAGGGTATGAATAATTTTGGACTGGGCACTTTTTGCTCAAATATAAAAAAAAGCTGAGAAATGTTTTTTTTTTTCCACAATAATACCTCTTGTACATCGTCTTATTATCTTTTGGGAGACACCTATGTCATTTCCCGTCAAAAAATTACTTGCTGGTTGAATAAAAGTAACTTTAAGTCAAAATTTGCCAGGGGTATGAATAATTATGGGCAGCACTGTATGTGCTCCTTTTTTTTCCCACCGGTGATCAAAACCTGAACATCTGTAATGACCGGAGTCACGCTAAGGGAAGGAAAAGGGAAGGCCCTGCCCAAGGGAGAGGGAAAGGTGCTGATCCCTGACTCACCTTGCGGCTGGCACCTGACTGCCCTGACGTCCCTAGACGGGTTCCTCACCCGTACGCCGATCACGTGCCTAAACCCTGGATTTCCTTAAGATGAGCCCTAGCGGTGGGATCACTAGTCCGCACCACTGACACTAAGAGGAAAACACCAAGGAGAGGACAGACAATACAGACAAACATATAATCCCAGGTGGGCGACAACAGCAGACCACAAAGGCCCAACAGGGATCCGGAGGGTAACGTTCTGGAACAACAACCAGGGAACGCAGCAACACAGCTCCAGTGGGTCAGTATAGAAGTCCAGGCAGGAAGCTCTATATCTGGCAACCAGAGAAGTGTGAGAGGGGAATATAAGGAGGTTGGGAGTGCTGGACAAGGAATAGCTGAGGAGAAGGAGCTACGGATCCCTGAGTGAGACAAAAAGGATTGCAAAGCAAACCCAGAAAGCTACCATAAAGAAACAGCCCTATCTTTCTACATAGAGCGCTCAGCCAACCGCTGCGACTTCCTGACCCCGGGTGTGGTTCTTGACACCCTCGTGACAGTACCCCAGTCTCTACGAGGGGCCTCCGGACACTCAGGACCAGGTCTCTCAGGATGAGAGGCATGAAAAGCCCGAACTAGCCTGTCGGCGTTTACCTCAGACGCAGGAACCTACATTCTTTCCGAGGGACCGTAACCTCTCCAATGCACCAGATATTGAAGAGAGCGGCGGACCCGACGAGAATTAACAATTTTGGATATCTGAAACTCTAGATTACAATCCACAACAACAGGAGGAGGTGGCAGCGGTTACGGTTCTAGAGGTGGAACATATTTCTTAAGTAACGACTTATGAAAGACGTTATGGATTTTAAAAGTCTGAGGTAGCTCCAGGCGAAAATCCACGGGGTTAATGATGGCTACAATTTTGTAAGGGCCAATGAACCTAGGACCCAGTTTCCAAGAGGGAACCTTCAATTTATTATTCCTAGTAGACAACCACACATAGTCATTCACTCCTAGGTCCGGACCAAGAAATGGTGACTTGCCAGTGGATTCCTGACGACGATTATTTATGGCAAACTCAGCTAATGGTAAATATGATGACCACAATTCTTGGTTTTCAGACACAAAACATCTTAGATATGTCTCAAGGTTTTGGTTGGTACGCTCAGTCTGTCCATTCGACTGAGGATGGAAAGCTGAGGAAAATGACAAGTGTACCCCCAAACGAGAACAAAAAGCTTTCCAAAATTTAGAAATAAACTGGGTACCCCGATCCGAAACAACATCGGAAGGGACCCCGTGAAGCTTCGCGATTTCACTGATGAATACCTGAGCAAGAGTCTTAGCATTAGGTAGTGCGGGTAACGCAATGAAGTGTACCATTTTGCTAAACCTGTCCACTACTACCAAAATAACAGTTTTACCCGCAGACAAAGGTAAGTCAGTGATAAAATCCATTGACAGATGTGTCCATGGCCTATTGGGAATGACAAGTGGCAATAAAGACCCTGCAGGACGTGTATGAGAGACTTTCGCGCGTGCACAAGTAGAACAAGAAGACACAAAATCCATTACATCCTGACGCAACCTTGGCCACCAAAAACAACGAGACAATAGCTCCAAGGTTGCTTTACTACCCGGGTGCCCAGCAAGTGCCGAATTATGATGTTCCTTTAATAATTCGAAACGCAGGTTCAACGGTACAAACAATTTCTCTGAGGGGCAAGAGACCGGGGCGTCCTTCTGGGCCTCTAACACCTTCCCCTCCAGAGCAGAGTGTAAAGCAGAGACAACCACTCCTCTTTGTAGAATGGGTACCGGATCACTCACATTACCCACTCCAGGGAAACAACGAGATAATGCATCAGCCTTGGTATTTTTTGCCCCAGGACGATAGGTAATAACAAAGTTAAACCAGGTAAAAGATAGCGACCACCTAGCTTGTCTAGGGGTGAGACGCTTAGCTGATTCCAGGTGCAGAAGGTTTTTGTGGTCCGTAATCACAGTGACGGGGTGGATTGCCCCCTCTAAATGTGATGCCATTCTTCAAACGCTAGTTTAATAGCTAATAGTTCCCTATTGCCAATATCATAGTTCTTTTCTGCCGCAGATAGTTTTCTAGAAAAGAAAGCACAAGGACGCCATTTGCCAGGAGACAGACCCTGAGACAGCACAGCCCCCACTCCCACCTCTGACGCATCGACTTCAACAATAAAAGGCTGGGAGACATCAGGTTGGACTAGTACAGATGCCGAGGTAAACCTCTCTTTTAAAGGGGAAAAACTATTTTAGCGGCGTAAGACCATTTAGAAAAATCAGTCCCCTTCCTAGTCATGTCAGTAAGGGGTTTTACAATAACTGAATCATTTTTAATTAATTTTCTATAGAAATTTGCGAATCCCAAGAACTGTTGCAGTGCTTTGAGGTTCTCAGGAAGATCCCAATCTAAAATTGCCTGGACCTTCCTAGGATCCATAAGGAAACCCGAAGCAGATAATAAATAACCTAGGAATTGTATCTCCTGAACGGCGAAAACACACTTTTCAATTTTAGTATATAATTTATTCGTCCGTAGGACCTGCAGTACTTGTCTGACATGCACCTCATGTGTTTTCAGATCAGACAAATAAATTAAAATATCATCTAGGTATATTACCACAAACCTGACGATAAGATGACTAAAAATGTCATTAACAAAATGTTGGAAGACAGCAGGCGCATTGGTCAGACCGAAGGGCATGACTAGATTTTCATAATGCCCCTCAGGGGTGTTAAAAGCTGTCTTTCACTCATCCCCCTCCTTGATACGAATCAGATTGTAAGCCCCCCTAAGATCAAGTTTGGAGTACCACCTAGCACCCGCAATCTGATTAAACAGGTCAGGAATGAGAGGAAGAGGGTATGGGTCTCGGATGGTTATCCGGTTTAATTTGCGAAAATCTAGGCAAGGACGCAGGCCCCCATCTTTCTTTTTAACGAAGAAAAACCCTGCAGCCACGGGTGAAGAAGAGGGTCTGATGTGTCCCTTAGCCAAGCTCTCGGAGATATAATCTTTCATGGCTTGTCTCTCCGGACCCGAAAGATTATATAACCTGGTCTTGGGTAATTTTGCGCCGGGAATAAGGTTAACCGGGCAATCATAAGGACGGTGAGGTGGTAACTTCTGACAACCCTTTTCAGAAAAAACGTCCTCAAAGTCCGAAACAAATGTGGGTAGGGTAGCTATGGAGGCGACTAAGCAATTGCTATTTAAGCAATTTTCTCTGCAATGCTCACTCCACTCCAATATCTCCCTGGCCTGCCAATCCACCACTGGATTGTGCGCTACCAACCAGGGAAGGCCCAGCAGCACCAGAGTAGGAAGCTCCTCCAGAACATAACATGAAAGCATCTCGTTATGGTGGTCTCCTACCCGAAGGTGTAAGTTATGGACAATGTGAGTGAGGTTTCTCTGAGACAGAGGAGCAGAATCAATAGCGAAAATAGGAATAGGTCTCTGTAGCGTACAGAGAGACAAACCCATATTGTGGGCAAAACGGACATCTATCAAATTTACTCCTGCTCCACTGTCTAGAAAAAAAGAAATAGTCTCCGTCTTAACGCCAAAAACAACAACCGCTGGCAACACAAATTGCAATGTTCGTATGGAAGAAACATATACCCCCCGGCTGACATCCTCCACACAGCCTGGGGTTAGTAGTTTTCCGATGGTCTTTTGTTTTTGAGGAAAGAAGGACAGACATTAATGAAATGACCCCTCTCCCCACAGAAAAAACAAACCCCACGCCTACGGCGAACCTCAGGAGGACGGACCTGACGAGTAGTTCCTCCTAGCTGCATAGGCTCGTCTAAGTCCGTACAGACTAACTGCTGCTTGGGAGGGGTTACCAATTGCTCCGGGTTTTTCAATCTGTCCCTAAGACGTCTATCTATTCGGATAGAAAGGGACATAACCGCATCAAGGGAAAAGGGGGTCTCATACAGCGCAAGAGCATCCTTAACCCTTTCGGATAACCCAGAGCAGAACTGACTCCTGAGAGCCGGGTCGTTCCACTGGGTATCCGTAGCCCATCTACGGAACTCAGAGCAATACTCCTCTACTGGCCGCTCTCCCTGTAGGAGTCTCAGTAATTTTGATTCAGCCAGTGCGACTCGGTCAGGGTCGTCATATATGAGACCCAAGGCCCCAAAAAATTCATCCACTGACCGGAGAGCCTGGGAATCAGTGGGTAAAGAGAACGCCCAGGATTGCGGGTCCCCCTGCAGCAGGGAAATAACAACCCCCACCCGCTGTTCTTCATTACCAGAGGAGTAAGGGCGCAGCTTAAAATATAATTTACAGGCCTCACGGAATGTCACAAACTTGTCCCTTCCCCCAGAAAATCTGTCAGGAAGAGCAACCTTGGGTTCCGCAAAAACCTGGTTACCTGTAGCAACCGCTGGGCTTGCGGTCTGTTGCAACTTCTGCTGTTGCTGGAGGACCGACGCCTTCACTCCTGCCACCTCCAAAGACAGGCCATGAAATTGCTTTGACAAAGCAGCAATTGGATCCATACTGGATTCTAAGTAGGTAAAAAATTATTATTATTTTTTTAACCTACACAAAATAAGGGCCAGATATAATGTAATGACCGGCGTCACGCAAAGGGAGGGAAAAGGGAAGGCCCTGCCCAAGGGAGAGGGAAAGGTAGTGACCCCTGACTCACCTTGCGGCTGGCACCTGACTGCCCTGACGTCCCTAGACGGGTTCCTCACCCGTACGCCGATCACGTGCTAAACCCTGGCTTTCCCTAAGATGAGCCCTAGGTAGTGAACGGGGTGGTGGGATCACTAGTCCGCACCACTGACACTAAGAGGAAAACACCAAGGAGAGGACAGACAATACAGACAAACATATAATCCCAGGTGGGCGACAACAGCAGACCACAAAGGCCCAACAGGGATCCGGAGGGTAACGTTCTGGAACAACAACCAGGGAACACAGCAACACAGCTCCAGTGGGTCAGTATAGAAGTCCAGGCAGGAAGCTCTATATCTGGCAACCAGAGAAGTGTGAGAGGGTTATATAAGGCGGTTGGGAGTGCTGGACAAGGAACAGCTGAGGAGAAGGAGCTACGGATCCCTGAGTGAGCCAAAAAGGATTGCAAAGCAAACCCAGAAAGCTACCATAAAGGAACAGCCCTATCTTTCTACATAGAGCGCGCAGCCAACCGCTGCGACTTCCTGACCCCGGGTATAACGGAGTCAGGCGTGGTTCTTGACACCCTCGTGACAACATCACTGGTTTACTTGGGAGTATATATGTATTATGTGCGATTATTTTTGATGTAACTTTATTATTTTCTGATACATGCATTGACTTATGACATTACTATTGGACTGTAGTCATACTAGGTCTCCTATCGGGTGGCGTATCTATCCCTTGTCAGGGACATAGAGAGCCTATCAGGAGGTTCCTGACACGGGATCGCCTAACAGTTTGATAGGGCAAGTGTGAGTCAAGTTTCCTTTCCTTGTCCTGCCCAGCCTCATTGTTAATTGCTTTTTCAGGCCATAAATTGGGTGATTTTTTTTATGATCATCAGTAAAGGTTACGTTTTACACTGGTGAAGATACTCTGTGATTACAATATCCTCCACCCTGGTTAACAGGTTGCCGACCTAGGACGAGAGTGCTCGTCCTAACTGGCCGGTACTTAACGCCTTAGGACAAGCATTCTCGTTCTAGGGTTATCCGGCTGCCCCATATGCGCTGCTGCGATCAGCAGCAAGGGCCAGGCTGATATTGACAGCTGGGCCCCTACTGTATCCACCAGCATTGGTGAAAACACAGATGTCGGCAGATTAACCCCCTGTGTGCCGCAGTCTCGCTCACCGCAGCATACAGGGGTTTATGGCAGCTTGTACATCCCCATCAGGTCCCTGTGCTGTGGTGATTGGGACACGATGGTTTCTATGGCAGCCCCAATTCCTTGAACAGCCATCAGGACTTCCAGCTACAGAAGCCCAGGAGATCCAGCCCCAGGGCTGGGTCTCCTAGGCAACTGTCAGCAAGTTAAATACAGCACAATACATATGTATTGTGCTGTTAAACAAAACATACAATGCAACAGCTCACTGCAAACCAAATAAAGTACAAAATTGTGTCACAATTGCAAATGCTATACTAATAAGTTAGAGATGCTTGGCAAATAATTTTGTACAAAATTATTTGAGCCTGTCTGCCGCACGTCAAGGCGATCTCTAGTTAGACGGGTTCCTAACACTAAATTCTATCTGTTATGTGCCATGACAGCTACCATATAATTCAGCAAGTGTAGGTTCCACATGCATGCTGGGCCCGCTTTAATTTCTGTCATTTTTTGGTGCCAAAATGGCCTCCATTATATCCAAGTAAAGCAGGTACTAACATGCATGCCGGGCCCACTCCACACCATACCCGGCGCCAAATGGCCACCAAGGACTGCATTGAGAGTCCACAAACTATCTCTCTCCTGGTGCCAGATGGCTTCAGTGAGTGAGGGGGAGCAGGCCAAGCTATATACTCACATTAATTAAAATCAGCCTATGGGGCAGACGCGCTGGTTAGAAGTGCACAGCTGGGGAGGCAGCCACACTTCCGGTGTTGTTCTCAGCCATAGCAACGTGCTCTGCGATTTGGGATGTGCTGACTGCCCCCCCCCTCCCCTTTTTTATATGTATTGTGCTGTATTGAGACAGGGATCAGACCCGAAAATGTTGAAGTCCCATAGTGGGACAAAAATAAAAAATAATATAAGTTAAAATAAAAATGTTTTTAACAATACATTTTTTTTTAAGTTTCAATTTTAAAAATGCCCCTTTCCCATAAAATGAAACATAAAATAGTAAAAAAAAAAAAAAAACAACACACATAGGTATCACCACGTCCATAACAACCTACTCTACAAAAATATCCCATGATCCACCACATCCGGTCAACACCGTAAAAAATATAAAAAAATGCTTTTATTGTTTAAAACCAAAATAGATTTAAAAAACAGACATATTAGGAATCGCCACATTCGTAACGACCTGTTCTATAAAAATATCACATGAGCTAACCTGTCCGGTGAACACCATAAAGAAAAAGAAAAAAAAACTGTGCCAAAAAAGCAATTTTTTATTACCTTACATCTCAAAAAGTGTAACACCAAGTGATCAAAAAGTAGTATGTACCCAAAAATTGGTACCAATCAAACAGTTATCTCATCCCACAAAAAATTTGACCCTAAGGCTGAGTTCACACGGGCGAGATTTCCGCGCGGGTGCAATGCAGTAGGTGAACGCATTGCACCTGCACTGAATCCTGACCCATTCATTTCAATGGGGCTGTGTACATGAGCGTTTTATTTCACGCATCACTTCTGCAATGCTTTAAAATCGCAGCATGCTCTATATTCTGCGTTTGTAACGCAGGACAGGGCCCATAGAAATGAATGGGGATGCGTTAATAACGCATTGCATCCGGATGCAATGCGTTGCGTTCCGTTTTTCACACAGGTTTCAACACTTGAAAAAGAAAGTGATAGACAGGAAGGAAGTGATTTTTTTCAGAGCTGCATGTCTGAAGCTGGATTGTTGTGTCTGCTGTTGGTGTGAGGTAGCTGGAAAAATGCCCAGACAGCCAAGCAAGCCAATGGACGTGGAAAAATTGATAGTGGTGGTCCAGGGCAGGCCCTGTCTGTGGGACACTCGGTCTGGTGAATACCATGACCGATACAAAAAAGATGCTGCCTGGGAGGAAGTGGCCAAGGAGGTTTTTTCGAATGTTTGGGACAAAACTCCAGAAGTCAAGCGCCAAACTTTAAGTAAGTGCACTGTCCATATATATATAGACATTTGTGATATTGGCTTTATGTTCAAAGTAGCATAGCACATGTGTAACATTGTCCTCCATTTTAACATAGCACATGTTTTATCTGAGAAGATAGTTTGCCATTTGCTATGCTATAGAGCAGTGTTGCACAACCAGTGTGCCTCCAGGTGTTTCAAAACTACAACTCCCAGCATGCCTGCACAGTCAAAGGCTGTCCGGCCATGCTGGGAGTTGTAGTTTTGCAACACCTGGAGGCACACTGGTTGTGCAACACTGCTATAGAGGACATCCCTACAAATCCACATGGTAGTCATACAGTATCTTTTTTTTTTTTTTTTTTTGTAGTTGATGAAGTAAAGAATAGATGGCGGAGTTGTCGCGATCAATTTCGCAAGGAAATGGCCCATCACGGCCGCAGTGGTTCAGGGCCACTGAAGAAAAGGCCCTATATTTATAAGGAGCAGCTAATGTTCCTCAGAGACATCATGGACGTGCGCCCGTAAGTACATATGTAATCCTATATGCTTACTGTTAAAAAAAATCCTAAATAATAAATATGGTATGTTGTCAAGGTAACCTGTCATCAAGTTTATGCTAACCTCCCTGAGGGCAGCATAAATTATAGTGACACAAATGCTGATTTCAGTGGCCTTTCACTTATATTATATGACCGAAAAGGAAGTAGGTTCTGAGAAGCAGGATCAGAATCATTGCAGGCCAGGCCTAGGAAAAAGTCAAATCTACCTGAGAAGAGTCATGGTTATTCATAATCTCCAGCTCTTCTCACCAATCTGCTAATGATGGACAGACTGACAATCAGCAGGTGACTCACCAGTCTGTACTTTATTCTGGCGTGATTATTATGGCCAGCATAAAGTTGATGACAGGTTCCCTATATAAACATGCAATTTAATAATGTTTTCTCAATTGAAGGACGGAAGACAACCTGGAGGAAGAGACGGAGCAGGCTGCCCAGCAGCAGCAGGCTGCTGCTGAGGAAGAAATTCCACCTTCCCTGGAGACAGAGGATATGTCCGAAGCTGGCCCATCCACCAGCTCCACGCCCCACATCCCTCCTACAGAGTATGCACCTTCACTACAGCTGGGGGCATGCCGGAAACGGTCAATGCCCACAGCTGAAGTGGAGGTGAATACTCGTGTACTCGACTACTTGTCGAGAGTCCGGCAGGAGGACCACTATGAATTATATGGGCGCAGTATTGGTGGCCTACTAAAAAAAGTTCCGGAGGATCTTTATCTGCGGACCCAAGGTGCCATTGGGATCCTCCTTCAGGCAGCCATACCGCCCAAAGATCCAACAGAAATATTTGTTGCGCTAGAAAATTGGCGCCTATATGGGAGTATCCATGGGCCACCATCTAGGCCTCCATCTCTGTTTCCCAACAGGCCACCCCACTACCCTCCTCCTCCTCCTCGCCAACCATACCTCCCTCCACCCCAACAATATGGTCCTGTATACAGTACTGAGGCATCATATGCTCAACCTGCACCCTCCGCAGCTCAGGCTGCTCCACCCCAGCACTTTGCCCCCTCTTCTCAGGGCAGTTACCAGCCCTCTCAATCAGAAGTTAACCCCCCCACACCATCACGTTACTACAATTTGTAAAGTTACGTAAGTTTGTTATTGTTCAAAATTTTATTATTTATGTCAAATATGACAATTTTTGTTGATATTATTTTTTCAGTAAAAAGCAAAACATTTCAAACCAATTTGACTTTGTTATTTTTTTATTACTAGTACAATACACAGTACAGAAAAAATGACATTATGAGGGATTAGTTGATATTTCACATGCATTTAAAATAATTAGTTATGCACGTGAATTATGGAAGCTCGCAACCCACGTCAAGGGTCCTCATATTTTTGCGAGTCCCTAACTTTTAATAAAAAAAAAAAAAAAACATCCATCCAGGATACATACAATGTATAGTCATCTTCACTGTATGAAAACAATATTATCTTTGGCCAGATGAGAACGGTTGTTGATTAAATGTAAATGACCCAGCAGGAGACATGAAATAGTCCGAAAATAATTCTCTGACTCTCAGTCCTGCTGAACCTGCTCTTCCAAGTAGAGAAGGGTCTCCATGGGCTGCTGAAGTCAACACCTCTGCATCGTCATCTGGACTGGAGTCATGCATGCGAGTGAAATTATGGAGCAGTACACACGCTTTAATAACATTGTTTACATTCTCAGGGGCAAGCTGAATAGCAGAATGAGAAATACGCCATTTGCTGGCTAAAATTCCAAAGGCACACTCAACATACCTTCGGGCCCTGCTTAAACGAAAATTGAATGTGCGCCTTTCCTGATTTAATCCTCTCCTAGGGAAAGGACGCATCAGCTTTGGCGATAGAGCAAAAGCCTCATCACCAACTATAACATATGGCGCTGGTGGGCCAGAAGAGCCAGGAAGAGGAGCTGGCTGGGGAAGGTCCAGTTGGTTGGACTAAAGCCACCGACCCATTCTGGAAGCCCGGAAGATGCGAGCATCTGCCGAACTTCCATAGGCCCCGATATCTACAATTATAAACCGGTAGTTTGTGTCAGCCAAGGCCAACAAAACTACCGAGAAAAACTGTTTATAATTATAGAATCGGGACCCTGAGTTCGGTGGCTTCTTCACCCGTATATGCTTGCCGTCAAGGGCACCAATACAATTAGGGAATTGTGCCCTATCCTGGAAGCCCTGTGCAATCTGAAGCCACTGCTGCCTTGTTGGTTGTGGCAGCACAGCAGCTCGCAGTCGCAACCACATGGTGGCACAGGTAGCCCGCACTATTCCTGATATTGTGGAGGTCCCCATGCGGAATTCAAAATGTAAGGAGGCAAATGAGTTTCCTGTTGACAAAAATCTGTGAAAAAAATAAATAAAATAAAGTTTACAACACTATCACCATCACATTTGTCATGCTATCATGCAGCTTACAATCAGCTATATATCGAACATAAAATACATGGTTTTTATCCTGACTGCAAAAAATTTAACATACCTCAGGGTTATAATTAGCCGTTCCTCAGCTGAAACACAACACCGCATGTTGGTATTCATGAAGGTTAGGCCAGGCCTCAACTCCCCCAAAAGCAGATCAAATGTAGGGATGGACATGCGGCAATAACGAAAAAATTTGGCAGGGTGCGCACGGAGGTCAGCATACATAGTTAGAGACTGCCCTTTGACAGCCCTCTGTGCAATTATTGGGTGAACCCACATCCTCGTCTTCCGCGGTTCCTCCTCAAGCATTTCTCTCCGCTCTCCGAAACAACGAAATACCAGCCAGTGCAAAAGCACAAGATCAGGAGTTGATGCGGGCAAAGACGACATCCTGCTTACAAAAGGAACACCTCAAAATAGAATCAACACACTTCAGATATAGATCCACACAAAATGGAGCTGCCACAAACTGAAGAGCATGTCGGGTGTGTTTATATTGTGTTTCAAGTGAACATGTGACTCAACAGGATGTTTGCGTTTTTTTTCACGCACGTTAATAACGCATGTCATCCGGATGCTATCCGCGCGGAAATAACGCAAACACTGAACGCAATCGCTGTGAAAACTGACTTGCTTTTAAACAAAAATCGCACGTTTTTACCTGAACGCATCCTGAGCTAAAACGTCACGCCCGTGTGAACTCAGCCCAAGGCTACATGCACACGACCGTATTTTGTTTCAGTGTCCGATCCGTTTTTTTTGCGGATAGGATGCGGACCCATTCATTTCAATGGGTCCGCAAAAAACACGGACAGCACACCGTGTGCTGTCCGCATCAGTATGTCCGTTCCGTTGCTCCGCTAAAAAAATAGTTTTTTTCTAGTTTGCGGACAAGGATAGGCATTATTACAATGGATCCGCAAAAAAAACGGATCCGCAAAAAAAACGGATGACATACGTAACATCATCAGTTTTTTTTGCGGATCTGCAATTTGCGGACCGCAAAACACATACGGTCGTGTGCATGTAGCCTAACTAAGATTTGGCTTTCTGAAAATGAAGACATAAAAGCATGATTGTTTTTCTTTCAAAAATGCTTTTATCGTGTAAAGCCAAAATAAATCAAAATTTTTTTTTTACAAATTAGGTATCGTCACGTTTGGAACCACCTGCTCTATGAAAATATCACATGATTTACCCTGTCAGGGGAAAAAAAATAATTAAAACTGCCAAAAAATACATTTTTTGTCACCATACATCACAAAAAGTGTAATACTAAAAAGTAGTATGTACACCAAAATAGCACTAATCAAACTGTCACCTCATGTCACAAAAACTGGAGCCCCTACATAAGATAATCGCCCGAAAAATTAAAAGAATATAGGGGTCTTTAAATGTCATATGGCAACTTAAAATTATTCCAGTGAAATCTGCCCTCCAAAATCCATATGGCGATCCCCACATATAGGCTGTTTCTGTAAACTGCAGAATCAGGGTAAAAAATATTGAGTTTTATTTGGCTGTTAACCCTTGATGTGTTACAGGAAAAAAAAATGACCTAAAATGGAGAATCTGCCAACAAAGTGAAATTTAAAAATTTCATCTACTTTTTCCTTTAATTCTTGTGGAACACCTAAAGGGTTAAAAAAGTTTGTAAAATCTGTTTTACAATGGGGACATTTATGTGTGGTTTCCACAATGTAAGCCCCACAAAGTGACTTCATAACCAAAGTGGTCCTTAAAAAAATGGGTTTCAGAAATTTTAAGCCTTATGCAATCCTAAAAAATAAAGTTACATTTACAAAATGATGCAAACATGAGAATGGAAGGTAATAACTCTCTTATGATGTATCACTATCTGCCTTAAAAGCAGAGAAATAAAAAAAAATTAAATTGCTAATTTTTCCACATTTTCTGTGAATTTTGGATTTTTTAATAAATAAAGGTGAATTATATTGACTAACATTTTTTACTATCATGAAGTACAATGTATCGTGAGTAGGGATGAGCGAACCCGAACTGTATAGTTCGGGTTCGTACCGAATTTTGGGGTGTCCGTGACACGGACCCGAACCCGGACATTTTCGTAAAAGTCCGGGTTCGGGTTCGGTGTTCGTCGCTTTCTTGGCGCTTTATGAAAGGCTGCAAAGCAGACAATCAACAAGCGTCATACTACTTGCCCCAAGAGGCCGTCACAGCCATGCCTTCTATTGGCATGGCTGTGATTGGCCAGAGCACCATGTGACCCAGCCTCTATTTAAGCTGGAGTCACATAGCGCCGCCCGTCACTCTGCTCTGATCAGCATAGGGAGAGGTTGCAGCCTCGACGTTAGGGCGAGATTAGGCAGTGATTAACTCCTCCAAAAGACTTCATTCAGAGATCGATCTGCAGCTGTGGATGATTGAACTGCTGCTATTGAATTGCTCACTGTTTTTAGGCTGCCCAGAGCGTTTTTCAGTCACTTTTTTCTGGGGTGATCGGCGGCCATTTTGTGTCTTGTGGTGCGCCACCACAAGCTGCCACCAAGTGCATTTAACCCTCAATGGTGTGGTTGTTTTTTGGCTAAAGCCTACATCAGGGTCAAGCTGTCACACCAAGTGCATTTAACCAGCAATAGTGTGGTTATTTTTTGGCCATATACTACATCAGGGGCAAGCTGAGCCTGTCACCAAGTGCATTTAACCCTCAATGGTGTGGTTGTTTTTTGGCTAAATCCTACATCAGGGTCAAGCTGTCACACCAAGTGCATTTAACCATCAATAGTCTGGTTATTTTTTGGCCATATACTGCATCAGGGGCAAGCTGTCACCAAGTGCATTTAACCCTCAATAGTGTGGTTGTTTTTTGGCTAAATCCTACATCAGGGTCAAGCTGTTACACCAAGTGCATTTAACCATCAATAGTCTGGTTATTTTTTGGCCATATACTACATCAGGGTCAAGCTGTCACACCAAGTGCATTTAACCATCAATAGTCTGGTTATTTTTTGGCCATATACTGCATCAGGGGCAAGCTGTCACCAAGTGCATTTAACCCTCAATAGTGTGGTTGTTTTTTGGCTAAATCCTACATCAGGGTCAAGCTGTCACACCAAGTGCATTTAACCATCAATAGTCTGGTTATTTTTTGGCCATATACTACATCAGGGGCAAGCTGAGCCTGTCACCAAGTGCATTTAACCCTCAATAGTGTGGTTGGTCAAGCTGTCACACCAAGTGCATTTAACCATCAATAGTGTGGTTATTTTTTGGCCATATCCCAGTCTAATTCTGTCAGTAAACGTATACCTGTCACCCAGCGCCTAAATACTAGGCCTCAAATTTATATCCAGCTAAATCTGTCGTTACTGGTGTGGCTGGTCAAGTTATTTAGTGTCCGTCAAAGCACAATTTTTGTTCTGGGTTGAAATACAATTCCCAATTTAGCAATTTCCTAATTTAGTGGTTTCTGCTGTATCAGGCCTACTTTAAATTTATCCCTAAAAGGGTATATCAGATTCAAGGTGCACATAGGGTCATTCTGAATACCTTCACACACACGCTACTGTGCATTTCCAAGTCTAATTCTGTCAGTAAACCTATGCCTGTCACCCAGCGCCTAAATACTAGGCCTCAAATTTATATCCAGCTTAATCTGTCGTTACTGGTGTGGCTGGTCAAGTTATTTAGTGTCCGTCAAAGCACAGTTTTTGTTCTGGGTTGAAATACAATTCCCAATTTAGCAATTTCCTAATTTAGTGGTTTCTGCTGTATCAGGCCTACTTTAAATTTATCCCTAAAAGGGTATATCAGATTCAAGGTGCACATAGGGTAATTCTGAATACCTTCACACACACGCTACTGTGCATTTCCAAGTCTAATTCTGTCAGTAAACCTATACCTGTCACCCAGCGCCTAAATACTAGGCCTCAAATTTATATCCAGCTAAATCTGTCGTTACTGGTGTGGCTGGTCAAGTTATTTAGTGTCCGTCAAAGCACAGTTTTTGTTCTGGGTTGAAATACAATTCCCAATTTAGCAATTTCCTAATTTAGTGGTTTCTGCTGTATCAGGCCTACTTTAAATTTATCCCTAAAAGGGTATATCAGATTCAAGGTGCACATAGGGTTATTCTGAATAACTTCACACACACGCTACTGTGCATTTCCAAGTCTAATTCTGTCAGTAAACCTATACCTGTCACCCAGCGCCTAAATAATAGGCCTCAAATTTATAGTCAGCTAAATCTGTGGTTACTGCTGTGCCTGTATTAGTGTAATACGGTACCTAAATAGATAGCCAGATAGTGTTAATTGTCTTTAAAAAAAGGCCTGAATTTGAATTCAATACATTGGGTCAAATAATTTTTTTGTTGTTGTGGTGAACGATAACAATGAGGAAAACATCTAGTAAAGGACGCGGACACGGACATGGTCATGGTGGTGGTAGTGGACCCTCTGGTGCTGGGAGAGGACGTGGCCGTTCTGCCATAGCCACACGTCCTAGTGTACCAACTACCTCAGGTCCCAGTAGCCGCCATAATTTACAGCGATATTTGGTGGGGCCCAATGCCGTTCTAAGGATGGTAAGGCCTGAGCAGGTACAGGCATTAGTCAATTGGGTGGCCGACAGTGGATCCAGCACGTTCACATTATCTCCCACCCAGTCTTCTGCAGAAAGCGCACAGATGGCGCCTGAAAACCAAGCCCATCAGTCTGTCACATCACCCCCATGCATACCAGGGAAACTGTCTGAGCCGCAAGTTATGCAGCAGTCTCTTATGCTGTTTGAAGACTCCGCTGGCAGGGTTTCCCAAGGGCATCCACCCAGCCCTTCCCCAGCGGTGGAAGACATAGAATGCACTGACGCACAACCACTTATGTTTCCTGATGATGAGGACATGGGAATACCACCTCAGCATGTCTCTGATGATGGCGAAACACAGGTGCCAACTGCTGCATCTTTCTGCAGTGTGCAGACTGAACAGGAGGTCAGGGATCAAGACTGGGTGGAAGACGATGCAGGGGACGATGAGGTCCTAGACCCCACATGGAATGAAGGTCGTGCCACTGACTTTCACAGTTCGGAGGAAGAGGCAGTGGTGAGACCGAGCCAACAGCGTAGCAAAAGAGGGAGCAGTGGGCAAAAGCAGAACACCCGCCGCCAAGAGACTCCGCCTGCTACTGACCGCCGCCATCTGGGACCGAGCACCCCAAAGGCAGCTTCAAGGAGTTCCCTGGCATGGCACTTCTTCAAACAATGTGCTGACGACAAGACCCGAGTGGTTTGCACGCTGTGCCATCAGAGCCTGAAGCGAGGCATTAACGTTCTGAACCTTAGCACAACCTGCATGACCAGGCACCTGCATGCAAAGCATGAACTGCAGTGGAGTAAACACCTTAAAAACAAGGAAGTCACTCAGGCTCCCCCTGCTACCTCTTCTGCTGCTGCCGCCTCGGCCTCTTCTGCTGCTGCCGCCGCCTCGGCCTCTTCTGCTGCTGCCGCCTCGGCCTCTTCCTCCGCCTCTGGAGGAACGTTGGCACCTGCCGCCCAGCAAACAGGGGATGTACCACCAACACCACCACCTCCGTCACCAAGCATCTCAACCATGTCACACGGCAGCGTTCAGCTCTCCATCTCACAAACATTTGAGAGAAAGCGTAAATTCCCACCTAGCCACCCTCGATCCCTGGCCCTGAATGCCAGCATTTCTAAACTACTGGCCTATGAAATGCTGTCATTTAGGCTGGTGGACACAGACAGCTTCAAACAGCTCATGTCGCTTGCTGTCCCACAGTATGTTGTTCCTAGCCGGCACTACTTCTCCAAGAGAGCCGTGCCTTCCCTGCACAACCAAGTATCCGATAAAATCAAGTGTGCACTGCGCAACGCCATCTGTGGCAAGGTCCACCTAACCACAGATACGTGGACCAGTAAGCACGGCCAGGGACGCTATATCTCCCTAACTGCACACTGGGTAAATGTAATGGCAGCTGGGCCCCAGGCGGAGAGCTGTTTGGCTCACGACCTTCCGCCGCCAAGGATCGCAGGGCAACATTCTTTGCCTCCTGTTGCCTCCTCCTCCTACTCGGCTTCCTCCTCCTCTTCTTCCACCTGCTCATCCAGTCAGCCACACACCTTCACCACCAACTTCAGCACAGCCCGGGGTAAACGTCAGCAGGCCATTCTGAAACTCATATGTTTGGGGGACAGGCCCCACACCGCACAGGAGTTGTGGCGGGGTATAGAACAACAGACCGACGAGTGGTTGCTGCCGGTGAGCCTCAAGCCCGGCCTGGTGGTGTGTGATAATGGGCGAAATCTCGTTGCAGCTCTGGGACTAGCCGGTTTGATGCACATCCCTTGCTTGGCGCATGTGCTGAATTTGGTGGTGCAGAAGTTCATTCACAACTACCCCGTCATGTCAGAGCTGCTGCATAAAGTGCGGGCCGTCTGTTCGCGCTTCCGGCGTTCACATCCTGCCGCTGCTCGCCTGTCAGCGCTACAGCGTAACTTCGGCCTTCCCGCTCACTGCCTCATATGCGACGTGCCCACCAGGTGGAACTCCACCTTGCACATGCTGGACAGACTGTGCGAGCAGCAGCAGGCCATAGTGGAGTTTCAGCTGCAGCACGCACGGGTCAGTCGCACTACGGAACAGCACCACTTCACCACCAACTACTGGGCCTCCATGCGAGACCTGTGTGCCCTGTTGCGCTGTTTCGAGTACTCCACCAACATGGCCAGTGGCGATGACGCCGTTATCAGCGTTACAATACCACTTCTATGTCTCCTTGAGAAAACACTTAGGGCAATGATGGAAGAGGAGGTGGCCCAGGAGGAGGAGGAGGAGGAGGAAGAGGGGTCATTTTTAGCACTTTCAGGCCAGTCTCTTCGAAGTGACTCAGAGGGAGGTTTTTTGCAACAGCAGAGGCCAGGTACAAATGTGGCCAGCCAGGGCCCACTACTGGAGGACGAGGATGAGGAGGATGAAGCATGGTCACAGCGGGGTGGCACCCAACGCAGCTCGGGCCCATCACTGGTGCGTGGCTGGGGGGAAAGGCAGGACGATGACGATACGCCTCCCACAGAGGACAGCTTGTCCTTACCTCTGGGCAGCCTGGCACACATGAGCGACTACATGCTGCAGTGCCTGCGCAATGACAGCAGAGTTGCCCACATTTTAACGTGTGCGGACTACTGGGTTGCCACCCTGCTGGATCCACGCTACAAAGACAATGTGCCCACCTTACTTTCTTCACTGGAGCGTGATAGGAAGATGCGCGAGTACAAGCGCACGTTGGTAGACGCGCTACTGAGAGCATTCCCGAATGTCACAGGGGAACAAGTGGAAGCCCAAGGGCAAGGCAGAGGAGGAGCAAGAGGTCGCCAAGGCAGCTGTGTCTTGGCCAGCTCCTCTGAGGGCAGGGTCAGCATGGCAGAGATGTGGAAAAGTTTTGTCAACACGCCACAGCTAACTGCACCACCACCTGATACGCAATGTGTTAGCAGGAGGCAACATTTCACTAACATGGTGGAACAGTACGTGTGCACACCCCTCCACGTACTGACTGATGGTTCGGCCCCATTCAACTTCTGGGTCTCTAAATTGTCCACGTGGCCAGAGCTAGCCTTTTATGCCTTGGAGGTGCTGGCCTGCCCGGCAGCCAGCGTTTTGTCTGAACGTGTATTCAGCGCGGCAGGAGGCGTCATTACAGACAAACGCAGCCGCCTGTCTACAGCCAATGTGGACAAGCTGACGTTCATAAAAATGAACCAGGCATGGATCCCACAGGACCTGTCCATCCCTTGTGCAGATTAGACATTAACTACCTCCCCTTAACCATATATTATTGGACTCCAGGGCACTTCCTCATTCAATCCTCTTTTTATTTTCATTTTACCATTATATTGCGGGGCAACCCAAAGTTGAATGAACATCTCCTCTGTCTGGGTGCCGGGGCCTAAATATATGCCAATGGACTGTTCCAATGTTGGGTGACGTGAAGCCTGATTCTCTGCTATGACATGCAGACTGATTCTCTGCTGACATGAAGCCAGATCCTCTGTTACGGGACCTCTCTCCTCTGCCTGGGTGCTGGGCCTAAATATCTGACAATGGACTGTTACAGTGGTGGCTGACGTGAAGCCTGATTCTCTGTTACGGGACCTCTCTCCTCTGGCTAGGTACCTGGGCCTAAATATATGCCAATGGACTGTTGCAGTGGTGGCTGACGTGAAGCCTGATTCTCTTCTATGACATGCAGATTAATTCTCTGCTGACATGAAGCCAGATTCTCTGTTACGGGACCTCTCTCCTCTGCCTGGGTGCTGGGCCTGAATATATGACAATGGACTGTTACAGTGGTGGCTGACGTGAAGCCTGATTCTCTGCTATGACATGCAGACTGATTCTCTGCTGACATGAAGCCAGATTCTCTGTTACGGGACCTCTCTCCTCTGCCTGGGTGCTGGGCCTAAATATATGACAATAGACTGTTACAGTGGTGGCTGACGTGAAGCCTGATTCTCTGCTATGACATGCAGACTGATTCTCTGCTGACATGAAGCCAGATTCTCTGTTACGGGACCTCTCTCCTCTGCCTGGGTGCTGGGCCTAAATATATGCCAATGGACTGTTGCAGTGGTGGCTGAATTGAAGCCTGATTCTCTTCTATGACATGCAGATTGATTCTCTGCTGACATGAAGCCAGATTCTCTGTTACGGGACCTCTCTCCTCTGCCTGGGTGCTGGGCCTAAATATCTGAGAATGGACTGTTACAGTGGTGGCTGACGTGAAGCCTGATTCTCTGCTATGGGACCTCTCTCCAATTGATATTGGTTAATTTTTATTTATTTTATTTTTATTTTTATTCATTTCCCTATCCACATTTGTTTGCAGGGGATTTACCTACATGTTGCTGCAGTTTGCAGCCTTCTAGCTCTTTCCTGGGCTGTTTTACAGCCTTTTTAGTGCCGAAAAGTTCGGGTCCCCATTGACTTCAATGGGGTTCGGGTTCGGGACGAAGTTCGAATCGGGTTCGGATCCCGAACCCAAACATTTCCGGGAAGTTCGGCCGAACTTCTCGAACCCGAACATCCAGGTGTCCGCTCAACTCTAATCGTGAGAAAACAATCTCAGAATGGTTTGGCTAAGTAAAAGAATTCCAAAGTTATCACCACATAAACTGACACATGTCAAGTTTCCAAAAAACGGCCTGGTCTTTAAGGTGAAAAATGGCAAGGTCCTTAAGGTGTTAAGCTTAGCCATAACTAATAGTGACATAGGAGGAGATTTATCTAAAATGGTGCAAACGAAAACTGGCTTAGTTGCCCACAGAAACATTCTACATTTCATTTTTAAGCACTCCAGTTGTCCTTTAGTTTTGATAAATCTCCCCTGTAGGTCTATTACTAGTGATGAGCGAAGTAAGTTTCGGATGGTACATCCAAAGTCGCTTCGTTCAAAACTTCGGATTTATCAGATTAGGTGGATCTCCGTACAGTATTAGAATGTATGGGCTCCGATGAGCCAAAGTCAGTTATTCGCGTAATCACGTGTGACTTCGTTGAATAACTTCGATAGTAGATTTTTTTGAAGACAACTCGAAACTTGAAACCAAACTCGGCTTTGGTTGTGAGATACCAGTCGGTGGCAAAGCCGAGCTTGATTTTAAGTTTTAAAGTGGTTTTCCACTTTAAGAATCCACTACCGAAGTTATTCAACGAAGTCACGCGCGACTTTGCAAATAACCGACTAAGGCTTATCGGAGCCCATGCATTCTAATACTGTACGGAGACTGAGTTTTGAACAAAGCAACTGTAGCATCCGAAGCTCGCTTCGCTCATCACTATCTATTACACTTAAAGGGGCTGTCTCACTTAAGCAAATGGCATTTATCAAGTAGAGAAAGTTAATAGAAGGCACTTGCTAATGT
The DNA here is from genome assembly GCF_014858855.1 of Bufo gargarizans. Taxonomy (NCBI): domain Eukaryota; kingdom Metazoa; phylum Chordata; class Amphibia; order Anura; family Bufonidae; genus Bufo; species Bufo gargarizans. The sequence goes on from NC_058080.1 coordinate 673,862,010, forward strand.
ATTGTGATTGTCCATATTGCCTTCTTTGCTGGCTGGATTAATCTTTCCATCACATTATACGTTGCTCGTTTCTAGGGGATATGACCACCCTGTAATCCAGCAGCGGTGGTCGTGCTTGCACACTAGGAAGAAGCCCCGGCCTATGCACACTGCTGCTTTCCTGGCCACCAGAGAGGCCGATGCTTTTTCCTATAGTGTTCAAGCTCAGCCACTGCTGCTGGATTACTGGGTGGTCATAACCCCTGGAAAGGAGTGGTGCATAATGTGATGGAAAATGTGATGAAAAAATGAATCCAGCCAGCAAAGGAGGCAATATGGACAATCAGAATACATTAGCAAGTGCCTTGTACTAAACTTATTTACATGATAAATGCCATTTGCTGAAGTGAGATAAACCCTTAGGCTACTTTCACACTTGTGTTCGGAGCGGATCCACCTGGTGTCTGCACAGACGGATCCACTCCTATAATGCAGACGATGGGATCCGTTCAGGAAGGATCAGTCTGCATTATATTTCAGAAAAAATTCTAAGTCTGAAAGTTAGTCCGACGGATCCGTCCAGACTTTACATTGAAAGTCAATGGGGGACGGATCCGTTTGAAGATTGAGCTATATTGTGTCAACTTCAAACGGATCCGTCCCCATTGACTTACATTGTAAGTCTGGACGGATCCGTTTGGCTCTGCACGGCCAGGCGGACACCCGAACACTGCAAGCAGCATTCAGGTGTCCGCCTGCTGAGCGGAGCGGAGGCCAAACGGTGCCAGACTGAGGCATTCAGAGCGGATCCGCATCCACTCTGAATGCATTGGCGCCGTACGGATGCGTTCAGGGCCGCTTGTGAGAGCCTTCAAACGGAAATCACAAGTGGAACCCTGAACGCAAGTGTGAAAGTAGCCTAAGTGTCCAAAGGAGTATTCACAACACCAACTTGGTGCTCCCTGGCCAATCAGGTGGAAAGGCACATTAATTGGCACTTCAAATCTGATACTCATTCTGAAGGGAGTCTGGTAACAGTTTGCTTTTAATGGAACATGAGTATATCATGAATATATCTTAAAGGGGTTGTCCCAACATTAAATGTTAGTTTAAGGTAATTAAGCATGCAAGACAAATTACAGAAGGTACTGCTTCTTCTGCAAGCTGTGACAGTTACAGGAAGAGAGCTATAGCATAAAGGACACACCCGCTAGGCTGTCATAGGGAGAGAACTGCAGCAGAAAGGACACCGTCCTGAGCTGTCATAGGTAGAGCGCTGCAGCAGAAAGGACACTCCCCTAAGCTTCCAGCTTGAAGGGAATCTAGCACATCAAATAATAAGTCTGGATCCATGTAAGGTACAGGGCTGGTTCTATCTTTGTTAAAAAGAGCTTGTCATGTTCTCTATGATGTCTGATTTTCATTTTTGACATTAATCATGGGCTAACCCCTTTAATCATTGCATCATGAAATGTAACTTTCTAATATTTTGTGTCATTACTGAAAAATCAGAATACATTATTCTTTACATTCTCGGGATGAAAACAGTCCTGATAAAGAGCTCCTCACTAATACACTGTAATAAGTTGTGAGACAGTGTCCTTTGGATATGATCAGGGCAAGTGAGATTATGAATTGTGAAAGGTTGTGAAAATGAAAAAACAACAACATTGCTGTTTAAAATGTTGTCAATTAGGATAGGGCGACACAGAGACTTTTTGTTGTGCTACAGAATGATCTTGAAGACGTTTTCTGAGTGTTCAGGATCGGTCATCAGTATCTGATTAGTGAGGTATGACTTCCAACAGCCTCGTCAGTTAGTCGTTTGAAGAAGCCGTGGTTGTCAGGTAAGAGCCCCGTCCTCCTTGCAGCCCAACAAGCACAGCGTTGTACATTGTATAGCAGCATTTGCAATTGCAGCTCAGCCACATCCACTTGAATGGGACGGAGCAGCACATAGGACCTGTGACCTATGAACATGACGTCACTGGCCTAGGAAGAAGCCTCGGTGCTCGCTGGAGTGTCGCTGCCTCTTTAAACAGCTGATTGGCAGAGGTGCCAAGAGTTGGACCCCCGCTGATCTGATTCTGTGACCTATCCTGATGATAGGTCATCAGTATTAAACACTCAGACTACTCCTCTAATGGCAGCTGCAATAACTCAAGTTATCAACTCAAGGCATATTTAAATCCATAGTTCATGTAGGTCAGGCCTTATTTATACATGAATGACAGAAGAATATCAAAACACAGAAATTATACCACAGGATTGTTATCTTATACGTATGTATACATGTATTTACTAAAACAGCCAAGTCAAGAGAGTGGACAGTTCTTTAAATCTAGTGATTCACAAGTTATGTCTTCTCTGATTGTAGACATTCTACTTCCTTTTCTTCACCCTCCAGCCCAGATCACCATTATGACTTTTCTTGACCCCTCTAAAGTTTGTTGCTGAAAAATTATGATTTTCACTTCTACATCCTTCCCCTGCCTTTTTAGCAACACAACTTAAGACCTGAGACTAGATCCTTAAATTAGTGCAGATCGCAGATTAGATTCCTAAATTTAGACCCCAGAGCAGACAAGAAAAAGTATTCAGAATATTTAGACCATTCTGATATACTTACCCTATTCTCACCAAAGTTCCTCTTAAATCCTAGGTGCTGACACACATGGGTTCCTAACGCTGACAGTGTCAGACCATTGTTCATGCTGTGTCTTGTTGATAGATGCTGTCAGGCACCTGGACTTGAATAGATGCTCAGGAGCAAGCAGAGAAAGATTAGCTGATAGACACATTGGGCCCCAGGTGGCTACCCAAACCATTCATATGATAAGCCACCATTACCCAGTACAAAGTCATACCAACTAGAGTGAAAACGAGTATGTGGCATGGGCTCAACTTTTTGGGAGACTTGAGATCCCTGGACCACTGCTTTCAGGCAAAGATTACAACAGAGTCATGTGTAGGGCCCTCCTATATAAATCTATGGGAATTATAGGAATTGCTTGGTTGTTTCTGTAGCTCACTGTCACAAGGGTGTCAAGAGCTATATCTGACTCCATTGTACCCGGGGTCAGGAAGTCGCAGCAGGTGGCTGCGCGCTCTATGTCTAAAGATCACGCTGTTTCTTAATGATAGTTTTCTGTGTTTGCCTTACTATCCTTTTTGTCTCACTCAGGGATCCGTAGCTTCTCCTCCTCAGCTGTTTCTTGTCTGTCACTCCCAATCTCCTTATATTCTCCTCTCTCACTTCTCTGGTTGCCAGATATAGAGCTTCCTGCCTGGACTTCTATACTGACCTACTGGAGCTGTGAATCCTGGTTGTTGTTCCAGAGTGTTAGCCTCCGGATCCCTGTTGGGCTTTTTGTTGTCTTCTGTTGTCGCCCACCTGGGATTATATGTTGTCTGTATTGTTTGTTCTCCCCTTGGTGTTTTCCTTTAGAGTTAGTGGTGCGGACTAGTGCTCCCACTGCCCTATTCACTATCTAGGGCTCATCTTAGGGAAAGCCAGGGTTTTAGGCACGCGATCGGCGTACGGGTGAGGAACCCGTCTAGGGACGTCAGGGCAGTCAGGTGCCAGACTCAAGGTGAGATAGGGGTCACCACCTTTCCCTCTCCCTTGGACAGAGCCTTCCCTTTTCCCTCCCTTTGTGTCACGTATGTGATAGGCACGCCGGTCGTGATATTATATCTGGCCCTTATTTTTATTTTTTTCTCTCTCTATTTAGAATCCAGTATGGATCCTATTGCTGCTTTGGCAAAACAACTTCAAGGCCTGTCTTTGGAGGTGGCAGGATTGAAGGCGTCGGTCCTCCAGCAACAGCAGCAAATGCAGCAGACTGCAAGCCCAGCGGTTGCTATGGGTAACCAGGTTGTTGCAGAACCCAAGGTTGTTCTTCCTGACAGATTTTCTGGGGGAAGGGACAAGTTTGTGACGTTCCGTGAGGCCTGTAAATTATATTTTAAGATGCGCCCTTATTCCTCTGGTAATGAAGAACAGTGGGTGGGGATTGTTTTTTCCCTGCTTCAGGGGGACTCACAATCCTGGGCGTTCTCTTTACCCCCTGGTTCCCAGGCTCTCCGGTCAGTGGATGAATTTTTTGGGGCCTTAGGTCTCATATATGATGACCCTGACCGAGTCACCCTGGCTGAGTCGAAGTTACGGAGACTCCTACAGGGAGATCGGCCAGCAGAGGAATCTTGCTCAGAGTTCCGTAGGTGGGCTACGGATACTCAGTGGAACGACCCGGCTCTCAGGAGTCAGTTCTGCTCTGGGTTATCCGAAAGAGTTAAGGATGTGCTTGCGCTATATGAGACTCCCCTTTCCCTTGATGCTGTTATGTCCCTCTCTATCAGAATAGATAGACGTCTTAGGGAGAGATTGAAAATTCCTGAGCAATTGGTAACCTCTCCCAAGCAGCAGTTAGTCTGTACTGACCTAGACAAGCCAATGCAGCTAGAAGGAACTACTCGTCAGGTCCATCCTCCTGAGGCTCGCCATAGGCGTGGGGCTTGTTTTTTTCGTGGGGAAAGGGGTCATTTCATTAATGTCTGTCCTTCCTTTCTCAAAAACAAAAGACCGTCGGAACCACTAACCCCAGGCTGTGCGGAGGATGTCACCCGGGGTGTATACGTTTCCTCCATACGAACATCTCAATTTGTGTTGCCAGCGGTCATTGTTTTTGGTGTTAAGACGGAGACTATTTCTTTCTTTTTAGACAGTGGAGCAGGGGTAAATTTGATTGATGCCCATTTGCCCGCACTATGGGTTTGTCTCTCTGTACGCTGCAGAGACCTATTCCCATATTCGCAATTGATTCTGCTCCTCTGTCTCGGAGAAACCTCACTCACATTGTCCATAACTTACACCTTCGGGTAGGGGACCATGATAATGAGTGTCTTTCATGTTACGTTCTGGAGGGCCTTCCCTCTCCTGTGGTATTGGGTCTTCCCTGGTTGGTAGCGCACAATCCAGTGGTGGATTAGCAGGCCAGGGAGATATTGAGTGGAGTGAGCATTGCAGAGAAAATTGCTTAAATAGCAATTGCTTAGTCGCCTCCATAGCTACCCTACCTACACTTATTTCGGACTTTGAGGACGTTTTTTCTGAAAAGGGTTGTCAGAAGTTACCATCTCACCGTCCTTATGATTGCCCGGTTAACCTGATTCCCGGTGCAAAATTACCCAAGACCAGGTTATATAATCTTTCGGGTCCCGAGAGACAAGCCATGAAAGATTATATCTCCGAGAGTCTGGCTAAGGGACACATCAGACCCTCTTCTTCACCCGTGGCTGCAGGGTTTTTCTTTGTTAAAAAGAAAGATGGGGGCCTGCGTCCTTGCCTAGATTTCCCCGAGCTAAACCGGATAACCATCCGAGACCCATACCCTCTTCCTCTCATTCCTGACCTTTTTAATCAGATTGGATTGCGGGTGCTAAGTGGTTCTCCAAACTTGATCTTAGGGGGCCTACAATCTGATTCGTATCAAGGAAGGGGATGAGTGGAAGACAGCTTTTAACACCCCTGAGGGGCATTATGAAAATTTAGTCATGCCTTTCGGTCTGACCAATGCTCCTGCTGTCTTCCAACATTTCGTTAATGATATTTTTAGTCATCTTATCGGCAGGTTTGTGGTGATATACCTAGATGATATCTTAATTTATTCGGCTGATCTGAAAACACATGAAGTACATGTCAGACAGGTACTGCAGGTCCTACAAACGAATAAATTATATGCGAAAATTAAAAAGTGTGTCTTCGCCGTTCAGGAAATACAGTTCCTAGGATATCTATTATCTGCTTCAGGTTTTCCGTATGGATCCTAGGAAGGTCCAGGCAATTTTAGATTTGTATCTTCCTGAGAACCTTAAAGCTCTACAACGGTTTTTGGGTTTCGCACATTTCTATAGAAAGTTCATAAAAAATTATTCAGTGATCGTCAAACCCCTTACTGAGATGACTAGGAAGGGGACTGATTTTTGCTAAATGGTCTGACGCCGCTAAAATTGCATTTTCCTCTCTAAAAGAGAGATTTACTTTGGCACCTGTTCTAATTCAACCCGATGTCTCCCAGCCTTTTATTGTTAGAGTAGATGTGTCAGAGGTGGGAGTGGGGGCTGTACTGTCTCAGGGTCCGTCTCCTGGCAAATGGCGTCCTTGCGCTTTCTTTTCCCAAAAATTATCTACAGCTGAGAAAAACTATGATATTGGAAATAGGGAACTATTAGCGATTAAACTAGCGTTTGAAGAATGGCGTCACTTCTTAGAGGGAGCAATCCACCCCGTCACGGTGATTACGGATCACAAAAACCTATTTTTCGACCTGGGGCAAAAAATACCAAGGCAGACGCATTATCTCGTAGTTTCCCTGGAGGGGGTAATGTTAGTGATCCGGTACCCATTTTACAAAGAGGAGTGGTTGTCTCTGCTGTACAGTCTGTTCTGGAGGGGAAGGTATTAGAGGCCCAGGGGGACGCCCCGGTCTCTTGCCCCTCAGAGAAATTGTTTGCACCGTTAAACCTGCGTCTCGAATTATTAAAGGAACATCATAATTCGTCACTTGCTGGGCACCCGGGTAGTAAAGCAACCTTGGAGCTATTGTCTCGTCGTTTTTGGTGGCCAAGGTTGCGCCAGGATGTAATGGATTTTGTGTCTACTTGTTCTACTTGTGCATGCACGAAAGTCTCTCATACACGTCCTGCAGGGTCTTTATTGCCACTTGTCATTCCCAATAGGCCATGGACACATCTGTCAATGGATTTCATCACTGACTTACCTTTGTCTGCGGGTAAAACAGTTATCTTGGTAGTAGTAGACAGGTTTAGCAAAATGGTACACTTCATTGCGTTACCCGCACTTCCTAATGCTAAGACTCTTGCTCAGGTGTTCATCAGTGAAATCGTGAAGCTTCACGGGGTCCCTTCCGATGTGGTTTCGGATCGGGGAACCCAATTTATTTCTAAGTTTTGGAAAGCTTTTTGTTCCCGTTTGGGGGTACACTTATCTTTTTCCTCAGCTTTCCATCCTCAGTCGAATGGACAGACTGAGCGTACCAACCAAAACCTTGAGACATATCTAAGGTGTTTTGTGTCTGAAAATCAAGAGGTGTGGTCATCATATTTACCGTTAGCCGAGTTTGCCATAAATAATCGCCGTCAGGAATCCACTGGCAAGTCACCATTTCTTGGTGCATATGGTTTTCATCCCCAATTCTGTACTTTCAAAGAGGGGGGGTCTTCTGGGGTTCCCGAAGAGGAACGGTTTTCTTCATCTCTTTCATCTGTATGGCAGAAGGTGCAAGCTAACTTGAAAAATATATTTATATTTAATAAAGGTAAATATAAATGCATGGCTGATAAGAAACGGTCGCCAGGTCCGGACCTAGGAGTGAATGACTATGTGTGGTTATCTACTAGGAATATTAAGTTGAAGGTTCCCTCTTGGAAACTGGGTCCTAGGTTCATTGGTCCTTACAAAATAGTAGCCGTCATTAACCCCGTGGCTTTTAGCCTGGAGCTACCTCAGACTTTTAAGATCCATAACGTCTTGAGTCGTTACTCAAGAAGTATGTTCCACCTCTAGAACCATCACCACTGCCACCCCCTCCTGTTATTGTGGATGGTAATCTGGAGTTTCAAATATCCAAACTAGTTGATTCTCGTCTGGTCCGCCGCTCTCTTCAGTATCTGGTGCATTGGAGGGGTTACGGCCCCGAGGAAACAATGTGGGTTCCAGCGTCAGAGGTAAACGCCAACAGGTTAGTTCAGGCTTTCCATGCCTCCCATCCTGAGAGACCTGGTCCTGAGTGTCCGGAGGCCCCTCGCTGTTTCTTAATGATAGTTTTCTGTGTTTGCCTTACTATCCTTTTTGTCTCACTCAGGGATCCGTAGCTTCTCCTCCTCCTCAGCTGTTTCTTGTCTATCACTCCCAATCTCCTTATATTCTCCTCTCTCACTTCTCTGGTTGCCAGATATAGAGCTTCCTGCCTGGACTTCTATACTGACCCACTGGAGCTGTGAATCCTGGTTGTTGTTCCAGAGTGTTATCCTCCGGATCCCTGTTGGGCTTTTTGTTGTCTTCTGTTATCGCCCACCTGGGATTTTATGTTGTCTGTATTGTTTGTCCTCCTCTTGGTGTTTTCCTTTAGAGTTAGTGGTGCGGACTAGTGTTCCCACCGCCCTATTCACTATCTAGGGCTCATCTTAGGGAAAGCCAGGGTTTTAGGCACGCGATCGGCCTACTGGTGAGGAACCCGACTAGGGACGTCAGGGCAGTCAGGTGCCAGCCTCAAGGTGAGATAGGGGTCACCACCTTTCCCTCTCCCTTGGACAGAGCCTTCCCTTTTCCCTCCCTTTGTGTCACATGTGATGGGCACGCCGGTCGTGATACTCACATAGATTTTAATGTAGAAAACTTCTCAAATGAACTATCCCCTCTCCATTTAACATTGGCCCAGCTGTGGAATGGTGCAGGGGGACTTCCTCTACATATTGTAGGGGATTCTGACATTTAGCACCAATAAAATCATTTTTCTACCAACCAGTCAAATTCTACTTGTCATAGAGAATGAATTCCACACACGTTTCCATGAGTAATGCTTATACTTGCCATATTATTATTATTTTTTTTATATCTGTTCTGCAAAAAGATAGAACATATCCTATACTTGTCACAAAATACGGGCCTACTGAAGTCAATATGTCTGCAAAATTTGGACTATGGATCCAATGAAAACAATGGGTCCGCAAATAACATGCAGAGGGCAAACAGACTGCATGTGCATATTGTGGATCTGTGATTTGAAGACCGCAAAACAGATACGGTCGTGTGCCTATGGCCTCATTTTAATGAAATTATTAATATTTTATTATATTGTATTATACGGACAGCCCCAGGTGCTACAGTCTAGTCCAACTTATCTTCTGGGAAAGCAAGTATCTTACTATACTGCGTCTTCTTACATGTCGCTGTAACATTAGAGGGAGGTGCAGATTTTTGTTCCTAGCTGGGAACATTTAAGGGTGTGTGATACTCTGAAATGGCAGCCAAGCAGCTTCTGAGAATATGCGAGTCACAACATTATAAAACTGTGTCAGTAGCCTACGTGATTTATGATGCTGCCTGACATATAACAGCTGCAGTCTATCTTATCCTCCCCATCCCATGACCTAGCCATGCGTGCTCTGAGGACAGCACAGTGACAGGTCGATGCAAGGAATGGTGTAGGACAGGCCGTTCATCAAGACCAAGGAACATTTGAGAATTAAATTCACTGATGTCCCAAACCTCTCATTAGCAATTTGCTTTTATTGCTGTTACTTTTTCATCAGTTTTCTGCCCTTGGCTATTTCTCGGTAGGAAAATACACTCGGCATTTCTGCTTGAAGGAGATTTGTCAGTGTGTTATGTTCTCAGTTACATTTACAAGATCATTCTTGGTGGCTTTTTTCTTGGGAAACATATAACAGTTTCATTAGCATTTGCATCACCCATGCAGCAATGCTATTCTGCCTGGAAGCAACTAAGGAAAGCTATAATATATACGGTTTGTTGTTCTAGCCGGTATAATTCACTTTTTTACTACGCCCCTAAAAGCTTTCCATGGTATTCTCTAAGCTGCAACAGCTCATAGAATATGACATTTATGTTTACTGTAGTGTTTCCCCTATTGGTAAGCAACTGTAGTTCTGTTGCTGGAAGCAGTCTCATTAAAATTTAACATATTGTAAAGTGCCACTCTTGGGAGGGGACATGGAGAAGTATTACAGTTTACGCAAGGTTGACTGAGATAGCTTCTCGAATAGCCTGTGCTGCAGACAGAGGCGGTCTACAATCAGAGGTAGGAAGTCAATGTGACTCTTGCTGCCTTCCTCCTCCCTGCCACAGACTCGGACAAAATTTTGGCAAAAAATAGCACTATGTATAAAAGATTTCAGGGGTAAAACGACAAATGAGAACTCACTCTGCAAAATGGTCAGTCGAGGCCTTACCTTGAGCTTTGATTCTCGACTATTACATAAAACATATTTGCTTACCTTTGAGCGCAGTTCCATAGTTAGAACCGTTAAAGATGCGTCCGATTTTGGGGATTCCAGGAAGCTGTGAATTATATATATTATTTTCAACTTTGTCATGACTTCATTTTTTAGCTGCATGATTCTGCCGGATCTGTTATATTTTTAAATGGCACAATAATGTATAAGTTTTAGTTATTTTATGGGGGGAGGCATGGCATGAAAAAAGAAAACAGTTCTCCCATTTTTTGTTTTATTTTTGCGGCATTCTCCATGGACATAATGGGCCAGATTTATCATTAGCTCAAGTTAGAATAATAGAGTGAAAAAGTTGCTAATTTTTGCGCAATTGCTTAAACTGCGCAAAAATTTGCGACTTTTATTGGCTCTGCACTATGCCTGCCAGTTTTCTGAAAGTGGGCGTGTTTTCTTATGTAAATGAACCTCTAGACAGATTTACTATTGCGACTATTTAAAAAGTCGCAAAAAATGCGCAATTTCACTCCAGTGAGGACCATGCTTATCTTATGAGACTTTTTAATAGAACATGCGACTTTTTCATGCAGATGTGCGACTTTTGTAAAGCTGCTTACTGACGGATAAACTGCTACCGTCAAACCACATTTATTACAGTCTTAAAGGGCCGATCATAAATCTGACTTGGCTAAAACTGACTTTAGCCATATGTGAAAGTGGAGTGAGCTGTCAGAGTCATGATAAATCTGGCCCAATAACTTTATTCTGCAGCACAGTACAATTATGATTTGCATGATAAAAGCTCTCCAAACACTTTTTGTTTTTTACAGTGTAAGTCCCAGTAGGGGACTTGAACCTGCAATTATCTGATTGCCCATATAATACACTGCAATACTTCTGTATTGCAGTGAATTAGTTACAGTAAAACTGACAGAATGCCTGTAAGGTCCTGCCAAAGGTAATGTTTAGTAGGAAACTGTACATGGCAGCCATTGATAGGCCCAAGGTTGCCATGGTAACCCCTTGGCACCCCACAATCATGTCGCAGGGATGTCAATGGGGTAAGAGAGGGCATCTCTTTCGAACCACTTAGATTACATGGTTTGCATTGATCATGACATCTAAGGGGTTAAAATGCCAGGATCAGAATAAAAAAAAAAATGTATTCCTGCCATTGTTTTTGGAGTTTCATTTTTGTGCCATTCAAGATGTGACATAACTTTATTGTTTATTATGCCAGAATTTTTTTTTTTATTAATGGTTTTTTCTACTTTTGCATAATAAAAATTCATAGACCCATAACATTTTTATTTTTCCAACGATGGAACTTATTTTTTTGTTGGATGAGTTGCAGTTTTCGTTGGTGACAGCAGTCTATCTTTTACAATGATCACCATATGGGATAAATAATGTGTTCTCTTTTTTGTATGGGGCTTTATGGACACAGCAACACCAATTATGTATAGTTTTTTTTTTTTTTTATATGAAAATAAAGGCTTTTAAAAAGGAAAATGGTGATTTTTGTTTTTAATTTAGCTTTTTTTCTGTTCAAAACATAAAAAAACCTTTATATTCATGTGAATGGGAACAGAACTGCAGTAACCCAGCATGGCAACTATCGATTGAATGGAGCTGTGCTTGTGGCCCTGTGCTAGTTCTGGCGGATTCTGAGTGCATAAAAAAGGTTATGAAGGAGATTCTCTTCTACTTTCTGTCTGCAGTGGATGGCAGTTTGTCTCCACCCACTATGAGGGAACTGCAAACTAGACATTCACTATGCACAGAGGGAAACTGCCAAAATATTGTTATTCCTCATGTACACATGCTATAGTATTGATGAACGCAAAGTTTGTTGAATGCTTTTAATACCGCATGGTGTAACAGGCGTTCATTCACTAATATTGTATTCAGATGTTTTTCTCAAAAGATCCACGAAAGACTTCACTCCCACTCTGTCTGTTTCCAAATTTGATCTACTTTAAAGAACTGCCAAATATTAAATTACTCAAGTTTTATAAGAGACCAGGCCTGGACATGTTTATGGCATCAGGTTATTAAAAATTCAGTGATGTACTATGCCCTTAGATAACTCTATGATTGAAAGGCAGAACTATTTTAATTTGTACTGAAACCAGAAAGAGGTCACCTTATTGGTAAAGAGGTTGTTGCAGGATTAGTGATAAGTGTGCTATTGATGGGAGTCCAATGGCTGGTACTCCCAAAATCAGGAGAATGGAAGTCCCTTGTTTGAATGGATTTGCTGAAATTGACGAGTACCTCTCTTGGTCAGCGCAAGGTCTGTGATCACATTCTTATGATCTGTGGGGGGTCCCAACTATAGAAGCATGCACACTGCAAAGTGCATACTGAGCCACTGCGCCATTCAAGTGAAGGAAACAGGATCTCAGTTCTCTTGATCAGTGAGAGTCCAAGTGATCGGACCCTTACCAATCAGACACTTATCACTTATACCATGGAATAACTTATTTAAGGATAAACAGAGCAATTTTAAGTCTTATTGAAAATCTTGGCTTTATGACTGAATTTTAGAACATCAACTGAAGTTCAGTTGTCATATTTGAATCTTATATGTGGAGTATAGATGCACTGTTTCTCCCTGTCAATGCCCACAGACCATTTCCTGAATTTAACTTGTATGATCATACTTTGGGCTTCACTGCAAATCTACAGTGTCCCATGATCTCTCCTGTCTGTAAAGGAATATAATAAGGTGGAGTTTATTCAAGTTTGTATGTTATGCCCATGCAGCCACTTTCATATATGTAGTGAAATTCTATTTTCTCTCCTGGTATAAGAACAGATTATCGGAATCGCCGGAGCTGACACATGCCAAACATCACCAGCCCAACAGATCCCATTAAATATACTGTAATATAATGGGGCCTGTCCGATCTCTGGTGTGGATTCCATATTCTGCCAGACAAAATATCACTGCATTCAGTGGTATTTTATTCTTTTCTATGCTGGATTCTACAATGGAGGCTCCTGCTGGAACCTCTTCCTCAGATATAGAGAACCTAGCCTAACTGCTATAATGATATTAATGATGTTGCTCCAGTGCACCACACTCTGATTACTTTTGCTTATGTTATTGTAATTGTGACAGCGCTATTGCTGTGTGCCCCTGAAATTTTTAAGGATATTTCCAATGTTTAAAGGCTCTAGCTGAAGAAGCTGTCTCATGAATTCCTCATACTTTTCAACCACAGACACTGAACTTAACAAACATGGGCTTGCACAGCAGGGCTCATGGGCACTAGGTGTGCGGGGAACTGCGACCCACCTCCTTTCAAGACACTTAATGGGCAGAGATGTGGGTAATAGGGGTCAGTAACAGATTTAAGGTGAACCTGTTGGGTGATTTTGGCTAATATGAATGCAGCACATGATATAGGGAGAGAAGCAGAGCTCTGTGATATAGGTTTGTGATTTTGAGCAGGAGTTTGGAGTAAAAAGCAGAGTAAATCCTAACAGAACTGCTAAGGGAGACTTTAGGAGTCCTGATTACCCCACTTAAACAAGTGTGTGTATACACACTGAAACATGTAGCATTGTCTAGTGATGATCAAGCTCCTTAGTGCTCAGGTGCTCTGGCCGAACACATCGGGGTATAATGGAATTCAATGGGAGGACCCGAGCATTAAACCAGACACCCCCTGCTCTGAAGAGGGGAGAGTGCCTGATTTATATGAAAAGTTAAGAAATTGATGGAAACACCACCAAAACGGTTTGGGAACAGCATAGGGAGGATGTCTGCATGTATCTTGGACTCCCATGTCGCTGTTGGGAGCGATGTTGTCCGAGTAGTATGCCATTTTTACAGACTCACAATAATACGCACAAAGCCAAAGATAAAGTCGATTGTAGAGTAAAAATTGTTAGGAAACATTCTTTCCTGTATATTTACTTGTATATGAAGTGCAAATTCAGCCCAAAATGTTGTTGATTTCCGGAACCGGGGCCATGATTAAGAGGGATGGCTGGTGGCATCCGTATTGTACCACTAGAGGTGAAATTCTTGGACCGGCGCAAGTCGAACCACAGCCAAAGCTTTTGTTGCAACGAATGTTTTCATTAATCAACAATGAAAGTCGGAGGTTCGAAGACGATCCCACAGGTGATCTGGCTGTGTTATTCCCATTAACCGCCGAGCTCTTCGGGTTCCGGGGGGAGTATGGTTGCAAAGCTGAAACTTAAACTAATTGATGGAAGTGCACCACCAGAAGTGGAGCCGGCGGCTTAATTTTACTACGCATGGGAAACCTCACCCGGCCCGGACACGGAAAGGATTGACAGATTGATACTTCTTTCTCAATTCTGTGGGTGGTGGGCCGTTGTGGGCCGTTGTGAGCGGGTGGATCGAGACGATTTGTGTGGTTCATTCTGATAACCAACAATATTCCTCCATGCTAATTAGTTGCGTGACCCCCGGTGGTGAGGGTTGTGTTGACCAGACTTTTGGATAGTGAGACTGGACTTGTAGGTGAGGGCCTGCTGGTGAGCTGATCCTCTCAAACATTATGTGCAAGGGCCTGCCGTCGCGTTGTTGACGCTAGATAACTTCTAGGTGATCACACGTCCCCGTGATGTCGACGATCCATTTGAAAGTCTTCCCTATCAACTTGCAATGCTCTTTTATGCACCTACCATGGTGACTACGGGTAACGGGGAATCAGCGTTCGCTTTCGTAGAGGGAGCCTGAGTAACGGCTACGGCTACCACTTCCAAGAAAGGCAGGCGGGGTCGCGCAAATTACCCACGCAGAGGTAGTGACGATAAATAACAATACAAGACTCTTAAGAGGCCCTGTCATTGGAATGAGTACTAAAAAATTACAGGGAATATCATAGGTATTTAGGATGAAGAAACGTTATGCAGGAGAGGTACCACAGGTAATGACACTGTTCGCAGCATCTACTGCAAAGGTACATTGTATCTCACAAATATATGAAGGCTTGCAGATGAGAGCTGACCCTCAAAGATTTATGCTGAGGGCCTGCTGGTAAGCTGACCCTCTAAAAGATTTCCGCTGAGAGACCCAGCTGGCTAGCTGACCCTCTAAAAGATTTCTGCTGAGGGCCTGCTGGTGAGCTGACCCTCGAAAAGATTTCCGCTGAGGGCCTGCTAGTGAGATGACCCTCTAATAGATAAAAAAAAATATTTCCGCACACTTTACACAGCAGAAGTGGATAATTTAACTGTCCGCAGTGGACACTGTCTATGGAAAAAGTATGATTATTGACTTGATGGTGACCCTCAAAAACATTAGAGATGAGAGTCTGCTGCTGAGATGACCATCTAAAACATTATGGGTTAGGGCATGCTGGTAAGCTGACCCTCTAAAAGATTTTTGCTGAGGGTCTGAGGGTGAGCTGACCCTGTAAAAAAATAAATCATAGGGCCTGCGGGTGAGCTGACCCCATTAAAAATTATATGAGAGGGCCTGCGGGTGAGCTGATACTGTAAAAAAATTATTTGAGAGGGCCTGCAGGTGAGCTGACCCTGTAAAAAAATTATATGAGAGGGCCTGCGGGTGAGCTGACCCTGTAAAGAATTATATGAGAGGGCCTACAGGTGAGCTTACCCTTTAAAAAATTATATGCGAGGGCATTATATGCAACAAATAAGCATGTTAAAAGGATGGAAGAGGAGGAGGAGGAGGAGAAAAGGAATATTCAACCATATACCCTTTTTTGTGGTGTAAGGGGTGCATGGGAATACAGAATTTTCAGTACATTATAAATAACACATTTAAAGTGCCTTTATGTTCAGCCGCTTTCCTCTGGTGGAGTCGAGAAGTCAGGGGCAATCCATTTTTATAAGAGTCAACCTGTCAGCATTTTCAGTTGACAGGCGGATACGCTTATCTGGTATAATGCCACCAGCAGCACTAAATACAAGCTCAGACAAAATGCTAGCGGCAGGGAATGACAGCACCTCCAAGCTGTAGAGCGCCAGTTTGTCTCACGTGTCCAGCTTGGACATCCAGTAGTTGTAAGACACTGAGGGATCACTGAGGACGCTGACAGGGTTTGCTATGTACTCCTTCACTGTCTTCCAAGACTTTTCCCTCCTTGTGACACTAGGCCGTGCATCAGGGTGAGGGTGTTGGCAGGGTGTCATGAAACTGTCCCATGCCTTCGAGAGTGTTGCCCTGCCTCTGTTGATACTGCTGTGTGTTCCCCTTGTCTCCCCTCCTCGGTTGCCCAAGGAAGTATGGACTCTGCCGCCAGCGTTGTCAGATGGAAATTTTGGGAGCAATTTTTCAACAAGTACCTTCTGGTATTGCACAGTTTTGCTCGTCCTCTCCACCTGAGGAATGAGAGGTGACACATTTTCTTTGTAGCTAGAGTACCAACAGGCAAGACTTCGCTGTCGTCATCAGCAGGATGACTGTCCATCTCCTCATCCTCTTGCTCCTCTTCTGCATACCCACGCTGAACAGAGGGAATTAAACTTCCATGGGTACTACCCTCTGTAGCAGAGGCAACCATCTCCTGCGCCTCCTCCTCTTCATCGCTGAGAAGACAAACGGAGGGTGGTCTGGCTATCACCCTGTGTAATGTCTTCTTCCCCCACGTCACACAACAGCCGGCAATTTCAAGCGATAATGCTGCGGTGATTGAACGGCTGAAGCTGTCCATGACATGTGGCGCTCCTTCTCCAGTAGCTGAGCCAAATTGTGGGAGGTTTTGAGAAACTGCTGAACTACTAAGTTTAAGACATGGGCTAGGCATGGGATGTGTGAGAGCTTGCCGAGCTCCAAAGCCGCAACCAAGTTACGGCCATTATCACATACAACCATGCCTGGTTGTAGGTTAAGTGGCAAGAGACACAGCTCAGTCTGGTCTCTCATCCCCTGCAACAGCTCTGCGACGGTGTGCTGTTTGTCCCCTAAGCATATTAGCTTCAGCACGGCCTGTTGACGCTTTCCCACTGCAGTGCTACACTGCTTCCAGCTACCGGCTGATGGCTGACTGGTGCTGCACGCATATAATTTGGAGGTGGAGGAAGAGGTGGAGGAGGAGAAGTGGGGGTTAGAGCCACTAATGTAAGTGCTGGCGGAAACCCTGATTGACGTAGGCTCTGCAATCCTCGGCGTTGGTAGCTCTCCCAGGGTACGACTCGCCTCCACAACATTCACCCAGTGTTATGTCAGGGAAATGTAGCGTCCCTGCCTGAATGCACTTGTCCATGTGTCCGTGGTTAAGAGGACCTCCCCAGTAACTGTTTTGGTCAGGGCACATGTGATTTTTTGGGACACATCTTGGTGTAAGGCGGGCACTGCACACCTTGAAAAATAGTGGCGGCTGGGGACAGAGTACCGCGGGCTGCGCATTTAGTGCTATGGCCTGTGGGTGGGTGGCTGGGTATTTGCGCCTGCATTCAAATGCCTGGGGTAAGGACATTTGGACGCTGTGCTGGGACATGGAAGTGGATGTGGTCACTGATGGTGCTTGCGAAGGTCCAGGTGCAGGGCGGGAGGCATCCTCGCCTGTGCCTTCAACAGGCGATTGGCCAGCACGTACCATAGGGGAAGGGGAGGCAGTGGTGTGACCCGCATACACAGATTGTGGACCCAGGCATTCGTCCCACTTATTACGGTGCTTGGATGCCATGTGGCAGATCATGCTGGTGGTGCTGAGGTTGCTAGTGTTCACGCCCCGGCTCATTTTGGTGTGGCACAGGTTGCAAACTACTATTCTTTTGTCGTCCGTACTTTCCTCAAAAAGCGCCATATTGTGGAACACCTACCCCTTGGCAAGGGAGATTTATGCAAGGGGATGCTCTGTGGAACAGTTGTGGGCCTGTTTGGTGTGGCCCGCCTTCTCCATTTTGCACCCTACTTCCTCTTCCAGCCTGTTTCGGTGCTGCAGATCGCTCCTCCTCTGTATTGTTGTCCTCGCTCGGCTTTCCACCTCCCCAGGTTGGTTCAGTGACTTCATTGTCCACCAAGTCCTCTTCCACTTCCTCACTCTAATCATCCTCCTGATTTTTTTACTAAACCACAACCTCGGTGATTGACAACTCTGTATCATCCTCATTATCAACCTCTTGAGACAGTAATTGCGGTTGACTCAATGGCAACTGTGTCTCATCATCGTCCACCTCATTACACACTAATTGCCGTTCCCCATCGTCATCTTCTTGTGACTGTGGATGCTGTAGAGGTTGGGAATCAGGTCACAAGATCTCATGTCCCTCTTCAAGCGGGCTTGGCGAGAGGGCTAAATCAAGCAATGGCGATTAAAAGAGTTCCTCAGAATATCCGAGTATGGGATCACCTGTTTGGCCAGACTCTCCATGGTGGGAGGAAGGAGGATCAGGGTGAGGATTCTGTTGACCAGACTCTTGGCTACTGAGACTGAACTTGGTGCAAGACAGGGTAGTGTTTAACTGACTGGAAGCATTATCTGCTGAAATCCAACCAACCACCTGGTCGCACTGGTCTGACTTCAAGAGTTTTGTCCTGCGACGCCCTGCAAACTGGGACATGAAGCTAGGTCTTGTGGATGATTGTTTTTCTTGTGCTCTGGCAGCAGGCACAGTTTCAACGCACCCAGGGCCACGGCCTCTGCGTGAACCATCAGCATCATGGCCTCTTCCCCGTCCCTTAATGCTCGCCTTCTAGATATTAAATGTTATATGTACGCTTGAATGTTAAGCACAGTATATGGAAAAAGTATGTAAAAGTATGGAAAAGGGAAAATAGATTTCACTTATATTTTTTCTATCTCTGGCCCTAACACACACAATGTATTGCACAGATGTCAGAAGTCACTGCAGACACCCTTCTATAGGAAAAGTACATAAAAGTATGGAAAAAGAAAAATAGATTTCACTTATATTTTTTCTATCTCTGGCCCTGACACACACAAGGTATTGCACAGATGTCAGAAGTCACTGCAGACACCCTTCTATAGGAAATGTACGTAAAAGTATGGAAAACATATACTAGATTTCACTTATATTTTTCTTTCTCTTTTTTTTTAACTTTCTTTATTATTATTTAAATAATAACAAACAATTTATAACATTAGCATCATTTTCCAAACTAAAGCCCCTACGCCAATTCCCTCCCCCTCCCATCCCATGATGTGTCCTACTTCTCCATCAGTCCTCCGTAAGATGACCAAGGAATGGTGGAGAACGAGATGGAGAGTGGAGAGAACTCTATGGGTTCTATTCTCCCCAAATTCTGCTCCATTTTTCCTCTATATCTCTTTGCTTATACAAAATATGTTCGTATCTCTTATTGGTCTTTACCAAATTTAACCATGTGTTGGCATCTCGCGCAAACCAAAAGCGTGCTATTAGGAGTCTTGCCAAAAACATTATTTTAAACAGAAGATTTTTTTATGTTGGTGACAACCCACCTTGGCAAGATCCCCCAATACCCAGCATTCAGCAATAAAAGGAATCCGAACGTTCAGTTTTTTCTCTATATAGTTGTGATTAGTGTCCCAATATTGTTTCAGCTCTGGACATGATCAGAACATATGCAAATAATCTGCATCAGACACATCACACCTAGAACAATAAGAATGATCCCTAATACCACATTTATTAAGCCAGGAAGGAGTGACATAAAGTCTATGTAAAATATTAGACTGCACCAAAACGTGATTAAAATTATGTGATACCAGTTTTAGATCTTGAGCTAACTTCTCCTGATCCTCCAAGTGTGTCATTACAATTTCCTACTACCTGTGTAAAATAAAAAATATTACCTTTTTGCCAATATAAATCTCTACTTAATTCAGCTAAAGTTTGTAAGTGCTTATTGTACCTGTCACTGCTGAGGATGGGGAAAACCCTCAGCCGTGCGATGCCAGAAGATGGAGTCGCTGCAAGGCCAGGACAGAGATCAGGGAGCAGGTCACCTCCTATCATCTCCCTAACTCTGACCCTAACTCCTAGCTGTATGAGCCGACCCTGATGGTAGGAGGGCTCATACCTCCGGAAACTTGAAGTCCCTACTAGCCCTCAGGGTTGCCCTCAACTAGGAGCAGGGTAAGACGACCTGTTCCTCCTAGGCACGGAGGAACAGGAGTCTCACAGGCCAGGCTACAATAAAGGGGAAACATATACAACTTATGGCAATGGCAGGTAAATGCAAAGTATAGCACCTACCTGCCACAGCACACAAAGCCTGGAACCCATGCAGACGTGCTGCTGTCCAAAGAACACACACGGACACAGCACACACCACACAACACACAGGAAACCAGGAAACCATAAGGTGTAATAAACAAGCAACCACATAC
This sequence comes from Bufo gargarizans, assembly GCF_014858855.1. Taxonomy (NCBI): domain Eukaryota; kingdom Metazoa; phylum Chordata; class Amphibia; order Anura; family Bufonidae; genus Bufo; species Bufo gargarizans. Next base: position 673,882,274 of record NC_058080.1, read on the forward strand.
ACATCTACATAACATCATGTGACATAAATCTTATGACCACAAGGGTGGCCCCCACTGGCAGATGGAATTACACAGGAGGCTGCTCCAGCTAGCCATGGCTGAAGTACCCTCAGACTAGAGATATTCACTGAGGCTTTATAGGCCCAAGTAGCCACACTCAACAGACACACCCAGTGTTCAGACACACAAGGAAGGAAGTTAGCCCTTCCAACACCAGGGAGTGTAGTGAAACCACATAAAGGGGAATACACACAAACTTTACTAGGCATAAAACCGGTTTGGTCTGGATGTATAATTGATGTCATAACACTAGTTAACCTCATCGCCAGGATCTTAGAGAAAAGTTTAACATCTGTATTAAGAAGAGAAATTGGTTTATATGACCCCAAATCATTGGGTTCTTTACCCTTCTTTAATACCAATGTAATAACTGCCTGTGTCATTGTTTCTGGAAGAAATCCCACCTGATTATTGAATTAGAGAGAGTTTCCCATAGATGAGGAAGAATAAACTCCCTATATTAAATTTTAATTGCGTCATCTACCTCTTGGATACATAGGTCCCTCTCCAAACGTTCTTTTTGAGTAAGTGTTAATCGCCTCCTCCGAGATAACACTCTCTGATTCATATAGATGACAGAAATAATTTATAAATATTTCCATTATTCCCTCCTGATCCTCAACAATGGTCCCATCTAAAGCACGGATACTGTGTATCTCTTTTTTTGGATCCTGGCTAGCTATTACCCTAGCCAGCATCTTCCCAGGACGCCCGGCCTCTGAGAAATATTTTTGTCCCCTAAAAAATAATCTCTGTTGCGCTTTATCCAGAAGAAAGTCGGAGAAAGCCTGGCCTGTCCGCTGCATAATTTCTCTAGCTTCCTCTGATTTTAACTTAGTATATCCATCCATCCCAGCCACAGCTGCTTCCTCTAGTTCTTTCTGCTTCATGACATAACGTTTACTCAGGTTAGCAATTATGCTGATAAAAATCCCTCTCATAACTGCTTTGAATGCATCCCAAACAAGTTGAGGTTTAGCTAAAAAAGGCGTTTTTATTCAAAAAGGAAGAGATCTCATTTTCTATCTGTTTATGATTATCAATTATTAATAGCCAATGGGGATTAAATCTGAATGGGGGTTTCTGCCTAAAACTATTCCTGCCCATGCACAGCTCTATTAGGAAGGGTACATGATCTGAAACAGATCTGGTCTCGTATTTCATACATTTGATACAATTTGTATATCCTTTATTTATCAGGGCCAGATCAATTCTAGACAAAGATCTTCCAGACTTGCTTACACAAGAATAAGCTCTTTTTCCTTTGAATAAATAGTCCCAGACATCCATGAGGCCAACCTCCTGGCAAAACCGAGCCAAGGGGGACCCCTGAGTCGGGGAGTAGATATTCCCTCCCATAGTAATCCTATCAATCTCTGGATTCATCACACAATTGAAATCCCTATTGACTATAACCAGACAATCAGGCCATTAATCCACAAACGCCATCAAACAGATCAATATTTGTATAGAGAAAGGAGGAGGGATATAAATAAAGGCCAAAATACATAAGTTCCCATCCAACCTCCCATAGAGAAACACATATCTGCCCTGTCTATCAACAGAAGATGACAGACATACAAAATTGATCTGATTATGAATTAGGACTGTTACTCCTCTGGAATAGCTAGTATATGTAGAGTTGTAAACCTGTGTGGCCCATCTTCCCCCAGGTCGAAAAATTGTATCCTGTGTGAAATGGGTTTCTATTAGGCAAACTATAGCTGGTAAATGCCTTCATCTAAGACCACCTGCCTTTTTATCTTCTCCCCAGACCCCGAACATTCCACGTAAGTATTCTTGTTACCATCTCTTATTCCTAAGGTATCCAATTAATAGATTCCCCTAGTTCAGTCCGTTCCCCACCTCGAGTATAGATTATCATAGCCCAACCTTCCCTGTAAATCCCCCATCCCCCCCACCCCAAAACCCCATGACCCTCTTGCTCCATCACTAAAAGTGACAGACCTCTTAACTAGGACCATCCCTCCCCCACTCCCTCAACCGAACATAAAAAAAAAAAAAAACAGAAGTAGAGAACACAGATTTCAAACATTGTTCCAATCTAGCCAATCGGTGGCCGCATCTGGAGTCTCAAAAAAGAGCATAGTGTCATTAAACACAATCCTTAATTTAGCCAGATATAAAAAAAAGAGTACTTAATATCCTTGGTCTGAAGACGTTTTTTAACACCCAGAAAGGTGCGCCTCTTATCTTGAACTTGTTTTGAAAAATCTGGAAAAAAGGAAAGTTTACATCCATTATACACAATCTATCCGACACTGCCAGCATCTTAATTATTACAGTCCTTGGTGGCCGCCCGGGAGATGTTTACCCCCAGGAATTCGATGGGCCCTTTCAATTTAAAATAAAGATGAAAAATGCTCCTTCCCAAAATTATCAAAATTGATAGATTGTATTATTCCTACTAGATTTTTATCTTTAGCGTCTTCTATTAGACCAATAATTTGTACATTAAATCTTCTTGACTGATCTTCTAAATCAACCATTTTTTTTTCAGATAGTTATAGTCTATTTTTGCTGTGATATTCTCTTCTTTTAATGCTTTTAATTCTTGCTCCAGGTTAATCACTGTGTTTTCCAATTCTCTAATTCTGTCCCGGATCTTTGTCAAATCATCTTTTATAATAAGGATATCTGTCTGTATTGACCCCAATTGAACAGCCATATTTTGTATCGCTTTTCCATTATTTTTAACAATTGATAGAATTTCGTCTAATAGAGAGGGGTTGTCCATGGGCATCTCCCCATCTCCAGTATGGGGATCCCCCTCAAATACCTCCTCCGATCTATGTTTAGACATATTTTTTCTCATATTAGTATCCACCTTCACTTTTAGTCCCGACCTAGTACTTAAGTTTGGAGATCTCAAGAACTGATCAATTCTAGAAGACTCTATTTGTTTCTGTGTTGCCTTGACCACGGTCAGGTCTGTTAGATGTCTATTCTGTTTGGGGGCCATTTTTTTTTCCTTACCCTTTTTGCCTTCCCCTTTCTCATCCCCCTTTTATATATTAGTTTTTTTTATATTTTTTTTCTCTTCCTGTTTTTCTTCTTTCTTTTCTTCTCCTTTATTTCTTTATCTTCTTCTCCCCCTCTGACCCCTGCTCCTTCTCTCCTCTTTTTCTTTTCCTTTCTACTTCTCTATTATATTGCTGCCACCACACACAATAGTCCTTAAAAGGACTTTAGGTCTTTGAAACGTTTTTCAACTAAATAGATTACGATCACATTTCCTTCACTATCTGTCCCTTCTTAAAGGGCTTCTGTCACCCCACTAAAGTGATTATTTTTTTTGGGGCTAGTGAAATTAGTTATATTGCGATATATGACAATATAATTGTGTTACTTACTTTGATCCAGCAGTGTCTGCAAAAAACGAAGTTTTAATATATGTAAATTCGGTCTCTACCAGCAAGTAGGGCGGCTACTTGCTGGTAGCTGCTGCAGAAATCCGCCCCCTCGTCGTGTTGATTGACAGGGCCAGCCGGGATCTCCTCCTCCGGCCAGCCCTGTCGGCATTTCAAAAATCGCGCGCCTGTGTTGATTCGGCGCAGGCGCTCTGAGATGAGGAGGCTCGTCTCCTCAGCACTCCCTCAGTGCGCCTGCGCCGATGACGTCTTCTATTTCGGTGATGTCATCGGCGCAGGCGCACTGAGGGAGTTCTGAGGAGACGAGCCTCCTCATCTCAGAGCGCCTGTGCCGAATCAACACAGGCGCGCGATTTTTGAAATGCCGACAGGGCTGGCCGGAGGAGGAGATCCCGGCTGGCCCTGTCAATCACTTTAGTGGGGTGACAGAAGCCCTTTAAGCACAGCTCTCCCTAACTAATAATGAGCCGAACATGCTCCATTGGCTGCTATATAGCACCCGATCACGTGTTCCGGCCAGCCAGTCACTGTAATGCCAGTAACCAACAAGGCTACGGCATTACAGTGATAGTATACTTACCTGAACATTTATTGGCTGCATAGCAGCCAAGAAACGTGCGGGGAGGAGACTCGAGCATGGCGCTCGAGCACATGCGGTACACGGCCGAATAACACCATGTGCCGAGCATAGCGATGCTCGAGCCGAACAGCAGTTTGGCCGAGCATGCTCACTCAACACTAATTGTCAATCATCCTACTTGGGCTGGTTAATCAGGACTCTCACCATTAGAGATGACCTTGTTCGACGGACAGGCGAACATATGGTCTGTCTTTGCATTGTGCAGCACTTTGACCCATGACACATTTGTCAGGTGGGACAGGACAGCCAATTGAGACGTTTTGAGCACATGGACACCCCCCCTAATCTATAAATATACCTGATCTGGCAGCCATTTTACATTCTGTTTTTTTGCCATTGTAAGGAGAGGTTGCTGTGTGAAGCAGGGACAGACTGTTAGAGAGTATAGAGACACCAAATGCTAGCTAATAGGGCCACAAATGTCCTTTTAAGATCTGGTATAGGTGTGCTATCGATAGGTGTGGCATACTGAGCGGTGAAATATACTTATAATATACTTTCTAACATAGAAAATATATTATAGGGCATTTGTATTGTGCAGCAGTTGTGTGCGGTTCTGCTGCGATACTGTGGCTATACAGAGGTGCAAACACCATTGGAACAACTAACTGCAACTGGTGTGCTATACCAGTTGCACCCAAAAAAATCTGATTGAGGCAGTGGTGTGATGTACCCATAATATAATTTCTATATAGAGCATTTGTATTGTGCAGCATTTGTGTGCGGTTCTGCTGAGATACTGCAGCTATAGAGACAGACAAACGCCATTGCAACAACTAATTGCAACTGGTGTGCTATAACGGCTGTCCCCAAAAAAATCTGATTAAATCAGGGGTGTGATATACCTAGAATATAATTTCTATATAGTGCATTTGTATTGTGCCGCATTTGCGTGCGGTTCTGCTGAGATACCGCAGCTATACAGACAAATGCCATTGGAACAACTAATTGCAACTGGTGTGATATACTGGTGAGATACCGTGTAATATACTTCCGGCCACATAATCACTTTATCTTTTCTGTCCAGTGAATGCCTAATGTTTGGGGCCTGTGGTCCAGTGGCCTACAGTAAAATTTGTATCCGTGGACCGCACAATGTATGAAACATAATCAGAATTTATTTTATGTCAGGTGAATGCCTGATTTTTAAGGCCCGTACTCCCGTGCCCTAAAATAAAATTTTTCTAGGGTCTGACAGGGCACATTTCAGAGAATTTTCCTTTAAGACGCATAAAATTGGCCCCTGATTAAGACACATATTTTTTGTTTGAATTTTTGTCATTGATCCCCCTCTAGTATGTCACTGTCCATATTGTGGAACTATTTGTGCATATTTACTAAGTAGTAGGCTTGACCTGTGGCCAGAGCTGGCACAATTTGCCATGGAACTCTTGGCTTGCCCCTTGTCGAATCTCCTGTCCGAAAGGACGTTCAGCATAGCAGTGGGGATCGTGACCGATAAGCGCACCCGCTTAGCTCACGACAGTGTGGACTACCTCACATTTCTAAAAATGAATGAGGAATGGATCTCAGAGTTATTCAACACTTTTGACGACCACGTTTAATTGTATTTCCTCATGACAGCCCACAAATATCTGCCACAACCCAGAACAAATAATGGTCCCTGTCTTAGGTAAATACAGCGGCATAACAGGCCTTTTCTGTCCGGTGAATGCCTAATGTTTGGGGCCTCAGAGTAATTCAACACCTCCGACGACCATTGATCCCCCTCTAGTATGTCACTGTCCATATTGTGGAACTATTTGTGCATATTTACTAAGTAGTAGGCTTGACCTGTGGCCAGAGCTGGCACAATTTGCCATGGAACTCTTGGCTTGCCCCTTGTCGAATCTCCTGTCCGAAAGGACGTTCAGCATAGCAGTGGGGATCGTGACCGATAAGCGCACCCGCTTAGCTCACGACAGTGTGGACTACCTCACATTTCTAAAAATGAATGAGGAATGGATCTCAGAGTTATTCAACACTTTTGACGACCACGTTTAATTGTATTTCCTCATGACAGCCCACAAATATCTGCCACAACCCAGAACAAATAATGGTCCCTGTCTTAGGTAAATACAGCGGCATAACAGGCCTTTTCTGTCCGGTGAATGCCTAATGTTTGGGGCCTCAGAGTAATTCAACACCTCCGACGACCATTGATCCCCCTCTAGTATGTCACTGTCCATATTGTGGAACTATTTGTGCATATTTACTAAGTAGTAGGCTTGACCTGTGGCCAGAGCTGGCACAATTTGCCATGGAACTCTTGGCTTGCCCCTTGTCGAATCTCCTGTCCGAAAGGACGTTCAGCATAGCCGTGGGGATCGTGACCGATAAGCGCACCCGCTTAGCTCACGACAGTGTGGACTACCTCACATTTCTAAAAATTAATGAGGAATGGATCTCAGAGTTATTCAACACTTTTGACGACCACGTTTAATTGTATTTCCTCATGACAGCCCACAAATATCTGCCACAACCCAGAACAAATAATGGTCCCTGTCTTAGGTAAATACAGCGGCATAACAGGCCTTTTCTGTCCGGTGAATGCCTAATGTTTGGGGCCTCAGAGTAATTCAACACCTCCGACGACCACGTGTTATTGAATTTGAACTATTATCATTTGGGTATTTCGTTAGCCATGTTTTTAATCCAAATTTTTTTTGTTTGTTCTTTTAAACATATGTATTTGACATCTAGTTGTACTGGCCTGCAGTAAAATTGATATCCATTGGCCATCTAATATACCTCTAGCCACATAATCACTTGATCATTTTTGTATGATGAATGCATAACTTTTGTGGCCTGAAATCTAACTGGCCAACAGTAAAATTGTTATACAGTGAGCGCCTAATGTACCTCCATCCACATTATCAATTGTTCTTTTCTGTCCGGTAAATGCCTAATGTTTGGGGCCTGTACTACACTTGCCTGCAGTAAAATTGATATTGAATGACCTTCTAATACACCTCCAGCCACATAATTACTTGTTCTTTTCTGTCCGGTCAATGACTAATGTTTGGGACCTCGGAGGAATTCAACACCTGTGACGACTATGTGTTATCGAATTTCAACTATTATGATTTAGGTTTTTTTCAAGAGGGGGGAATTCGTTAGCCATGTTTTTAATCTAATTTTATATTTTTTGTTCTTTTAAACATATGCTTTTGACATTTATTTGTACTGGCCTTCAGTAAAATTGATATCCAATGACCGTCTAATATACCTCCAGCCACATTATTAATTGTTTTTTTCTGACCGGTGAATGCCTAATGTTTGGGGCCTGTACTCCAGTGGCCTACATTCAAATTTTTATGCATTGACCGCATAATGTACCTCGAGCCACATAATCAAAATTTATTTTATGTCAGGTGAATGCCTAATTTTTAAGGACTGTACTCCCGTGGCCTAAAATAAAAAATTTCTAGGCTCCAGCAGGGAACATTTCAGAGAATTTCTCTTTAAGACACACAAAAACGGCCCCTGATTAAAATACATATTTTTGGGGGGAATTTTTGCCATTGATCCCCCTCTGGTATGTCACTGTATCACGACCGGCGTGCTGATCACATATGTGACGCAAACGGAGGGAAAAGGGAAGGCCCTGTCCAAGGGAGAGGGAAAGGTGGTGACCCCTAACTCACCTTGAGGCTGGCACCTGACTGCCCTGATGTCCCTAGACGGGTTTCTCACCCGTACGCCGATCAAGTGCCTAAAACCCTGGCTTTCCCTAAGATGAGCCCTAGGTAGTGAATAGGGCGGTAGGAACACTAGTCCACACCACTAACACTAAAGGTAAACACCAAGGAGAGGACAGACAAAACATATAATCCCAGGTGGGGAACAACAGTGGACAACAAAAGCCCAACAGGGATCCAGAGGGTAACGCTCTGGAACAACATCCAGGAATCACAGCTACACAGCTCCAGTGGGTCAGTATAGAGGTCCAGGCAGGAAGCTCTATATCTGGCAACCAGAGAAGTGGGAGAGGAGAATATAAGGAGGTTGGGAGTGACAGACAAGAAACAGCTGAGGAGAAGAAGCTACAGATCCCTGAGTGAGACAAAAAGGATTGCAAGGCAAACACAGAAAGCTATCATTAAGAAGCAGCATGATCTTTAGACATAGAGCGCGCAGTCACCCGCTGCGACTTCCTGACCCTGGGTATAACGGAGTCAGACGTGGCTCTTGACACCCTCGTGACACACTGTCCATTTGTGCACTTCTTGTAAGTATTTGTAAATATTTGTAAGTATTTGGTGGCTGCAAATATGACCTGAAGGTTTTTCATGTTCTCCTGCCATTAAAGTGAATGGGGCCCGCCGTGAACGTGCGGTTCGCGGACATTTGATCGCGTTCGTGAATCGTCCCGGTGATGTTCGTCCATCACTACTCACATTTCACCTAGGAGTCCTGCCAGGAATTTTTGCTCCAAATCACAGAACTCAGCTTCTCTCCCTTTATCATGTCCTGTTCTCTGATAGGGTAGAAGAAATAACCTATATACTTTTGAACGATTCTTGTTCAAGCTGATTTTATTCCACCCTACATGTAGCATTAAAATCCAGCTTATCCATTAATAATAACTTCTCCTGAATTTACATAGAGCATGTGTACTCATACATTATTCTTTATAGTTATTATTAGCTATTGCATTAATACATTGTTTCTGTTGTACATGCAGTTATTGAGTTACACAATGAAGGCACTGTAGGAGTAGGCTTGTGTATTTATGTAACTCACATACACTGCGATATATATCCATATTAATGATAACATAGCCCACAACAGCACTTTTGTTCATTATGTAGCAGATTACCCTGTGTTACCTTCATACATATTGTGTCAACCAGAGAATATGAATATTATTTTAAGACTGGCACCTTTATATATGAAATCTGTATTACAGTGATTATTTAAATCAAACCTGTAGCATTTAAAATGCAGTCAGATCTGGAAGCAGCATGTTATACAAGCAAAGGTGCTGGGTAGAATAATATATAATTTTGTAGAAAACAATTCAGTAGAACTAGTAATTTTATGTCTTAAATCTCTGCTTATTCTGGAGTTAGGAGTCCATGGGCGGTCCTATCTGATTGACAAGGGAAGGCTGTGAATCAGCAGGACCGCCTACTGGACACTTAACCCCAGAAATAGCAGAGGTTTACATAAATAAACAAACAAATAAATAAATAAATAAATACCAAGTTCTACAAAATCCTTCCCCACAAAATTACTCATAAATCTGCTCAGCAAATCCTACTATATGACTTGCTGCTAATAATAATAATCTTTTTATGACGATAACATATTCTGCAGCGCTTTACAATTATAGGGTTCAGAAACAAGTTGTAGTCAAATTTATTTGCCGTGTTTGTGGGAGGGAAGGTTTGTTAACGGCCCAATTTATGGATGTCCTCCGGCCCTAGGGTGACGTCAGCACGCCAGCTTTTTAGTTCTAGGTCAGCACGAGAGCTGTCTCGGCGGAGTCTCGTGGCCACACATCAGCGGCTTCTCAAGTGTGGGGCAATTAGGAGAGTGCTTTTCTGGCTCTGGGGAGCCACGCCTGACTTGGTAGGATCGGGGTTGGTGGGTTTGGTGGCTTACGTCCCGGTTCGGTCCTGGCTCATGTACGTGTGGTTGCACGTACTTAGGGAGCACATTCAGGGCGCTTTTCTGACCATTATGTATACATTTTTGTTAGGTCCGTGGCTGTCGCCTTAGGTCAAATTGGTGTCATTTCGGTGTTACTGCTTGCCGGAGGGTAGGTATGGTCTGGATGATCAAGTCACTAGGGATGCACTAGGTTTTACTTAGGTTCTTCGCGGTGGTTGTTTCAGGTAGATCCCACATAGTGGATCTTACTGGTTGGTGTGGTGGATATGTGTAGTTCTGTCACAATTCAGGTGGTCACGTCAATAGGCACAATTATATGCAAGACCTGTCACGACTACTGGCACGATATTATGAAGTCTGTCATGACTACAGACACAAAGTTACGAGTCCTGTCACGACTACAGGCACAGTGTTACAAATCCTGTCACGACTACAGGCACGTTATTACGAAGTCTGTCACGACTACAGGCACGATGTTACGAGTTCTGTCATGACTACAGGCACGATGTTATAAGTCCTGTCACGACTACAGGCACAATGTTACAAATCCTGTCACGACTACAGGCACAATATTACGAAGTCTGTCACAACTACAGGCACGATGTTACGAAGCCTGTCACAGCGACAGGTACAGGGTTTACTTAAGCCTGTCATGTCCACAGGCATTATGGTTACGACAGTCCGGTCACGACTACAACGTAGCACAGGAGTAATATTAGTCCTGTCAGGACTATAGCCATGATTATTAGGTGATTGGTGGTAGGTATAGGCACAATATTTTCAATATCCACGTCACGTCTACTGGCACGGTTACGGAAGTTGGTCATGTTACAGGCAATAGGTGGCACGGGTCTGTTAGAGATGTCACAAGTAGGGGTCTGTTTAAGGTATTCCCAGAGGCAGAATCCTTGCTGACACCAATTCCTTTTCACAATCAACTGGTGATGGATTAGCATTGCACCTCGCCGTGGCCAGTGGTCTTGTTGCTAAATCATTATTCAGCAACACAGTTAAAGCATATAAGACCGCATGGGTGTTATTCAACGAGTTTAAGGGAATGTACCCACCTGGTGGCACGGGGCACATATCCTGTTTAATGGCTCTTGTACCTTTTTGCCACTCTGAACTTAAGCTAGCGCATAGTACTATTAAAGTATGCTGGCATACAGCATTACTACCATGTTCAACACCCCGATCAGCTGTCTCTTTTTTCAGCGCATCCCATCAAAGCATTGTTAAGAGGAATTCAGAAAGTGACGGCCAAAAGTCAGCCTACTCGTTAGCCAGTGTCAGGGCAAATGTTTAGGTCATTATCTGACTTGTTGCAAAACAAACCCTTCGGCCGTACTTTTAGTTTATTGATTAAAACAGTTATGTATTTAAGTTTCTACGGTTTCCTTAGGCCGAGCAAATTTACCCGTTCAGCATTGCTGAAAGCTTTATTACGAAAAGGTCAGCTTGTGTGGTGGGACTCGTGTTATATTTAACCTTGGATTCGTTAATTGGTGTCCGGTCAGGGTCTTTCATGAGTGGTTATAGTCAGGGATGCTCCGGAGGAGTCGCCGTTGTTAGCCATTAATGGCGCCCCCCTTAGTACTCAGACATTCATGAAGTACATTCACATTTTGTTAGTCAATATGGGGGTGAATCCTATGGCAAAATCTGGCCACTCCTTCAGAATTGGAGCCGCGTCCGCTGCTTCAAATCATCCTGTTGTACGTTATATTCCAGACCCTTATCATGAAATGTCTCTTGCTTTTCAGAAACTGGTCATGTAATAATTGTTTAAATAAATATTTCTGAACCTACGGTCTGATCTTTTTGCCCCCTTTAGGTTGCCCTACTACAGCAGTTATGGCATAACTCAACTTCTAGGCATATCTAGGGTGAGGTAGGTCAGGTACGTTTCTGATAGCCGATCTGACCACAAGTTGTAGGCAAATTTATTTGCCGTGTTTGTGGGAGGGGATGCTTGTTAACTATTGTGAGGCTTGTCCTATTTATTGACGTCCTCGGGCCCTAGGGTGACGTCAGCACGCCGGCTTTTCTCCCACCCACACCATTTTATGGTTATTTCATATTAGGGTAGCCCCCTTTAGGTTGACCTACTAAAGCAGATATGGCATAACTCAACTGCTAGGCATAGCTAGGGTGAGGTTGGTCAGGTACGTTTCTACAAATCCGACTACAAATAAAATCATACATTACATAGCAAGAAACAAGTCAACAAATAAAACAAAAGGAATGAGGGCCCTGCTCATATGAGTTTTCAATCTATGAGGAGATAGGGGTGACAAAAAAGATAAAAAGTGCTTGTTTTGTACAATTATAGGCAAAGTTCACACTTCAGTTATTTGGTCAGTTATTTACATCAGTTTTTGTGAGCCAAAAAGAGGTACGGGTCAAAAACACAGAACAGGTGCAAAACTTTTCATTATACCTTATCTCTGAGTAGGCATTACTACTGGTTTTGGCTCACAATAACTGATGGAAATAACTGACCAAATAACTGAAGTGTGAACTTGGCCATAATAAAATAAGGGAGAAGAAATAAAGTTGCATGAGACAGTCATCAGCCGATATCTGTAGTGCTTCTGAGTGCATGAGGTGTGGTGGATAGTGTTTGAATATGGATCAGATTCTGAAAAATAATGTTGAAGAAGGAAGAGGGGATGAGGAAAGGTTATATTATGGGATGTCATAGGCTATCCTAAAAAGATGTGTTTTTACAGAATGCCTAAAACAGTAGCTGTTGGGAACAAACTTAATTGTTTAGGGTAGAGTATTCCAAAGAACAGGTGTAGCTCGAGAGAAGTCTTGGAAGCAGGAGAGGTTTGGATCATTGTAGGCTTTTACTTTCAAGTGGCCCCCTGACACCTCCTGAGGCACTTCCTAAACCCATGACAGTATAACAGCAACTGATTAGTGGGTAACAACTATTTTCTTAAAATATATAAATTGACTTCTTGCTATTACCTTTTGATGAAAAAAAGTTTTGGGCAATTTATTGTCACGCGTATCTGTGGGAGGGAAAGGAAGGAGGAAAGGGAACAAGGAGCAAGGCCTGAAAGCAAAGGAAGAAAGAAGGACACCTCCTAGTCAAATCCCTAGTCACAGTCCTGACTGGCTATCAGTATGAACAGACCCCAAAGGTAGGTGAGTTCATACGCAGGAGTACCTAGAGTCCTAACTCACCCTATAAGACCCTGGAGATAGTGACAGGACTGAGACTACCTGTTCCTCCAGAAAGGAAGGATGACCAGGAGTCTCCCTCAGGCCTACACCAAAGGGCAGGGGAAATCCAACACACAGATAAACCAAAACAAAATGCAAAAGGGAAAGTAAAGACTTAACTTTCCAGTAGCTATGCAGCAACAGGAACTCAGCCGAGAACCAAACACCAGCAGACCACAGCATTTTGGGAGAAGCAACTATAAATAAGGAAAGCTAATTGACCACAATTGCAACACCTGGAGGTTAGAGGTGTGGGCAGTATCATAAACAACACAGATGTCTATTGATCCACAAGGTAACCTGTCAGATCAAAGCACATGTTGCCAGTCTCACAGATCTTCTGTCATCCACTGTTGCAGGGACGTCCGTATGTCTCGATATGTCCGTGACAGTACCCCCCTCTTACAGGTGACCTCCGGGCACCCAGGACCAACCTTGTCCAGATGAGACCTGTGAAAAGCTTTCACCAAACAGATGGCATTCACACCAGATGCCCGTACCCAGATCCTTTCCTCTGGCCATAACCCTTCCAGTCAACAAGATACTGAAGAGATCTATGAAGGACTCGAGAATCAATAATCTTGGCAATCTGAAATTCCAAACTACCGTTATCACGGAACAGCTGTTGTGAACCCACTGTGCCATTGACTAGCAATACTCCAGAGGGGCATAACTAAGCAATTACCCAAATTTCACTAGCACCTCAGATGGTGTGGATAGGCTTGACTGTCGGTAGTTGCCAGGGGCTACTCTGGAGCATAAACCAGTCAGTGACAGCTGGCCCAGGCAGACCAGGAGGTACCTGCTAAGGTACCGACAGTACAGACAAAGTAAACCAGGCAGGTTCATGACCAGGAGCAACAAGACAGGAACCGGAGTATGATGCAGAGATGTAGTCAGGACGAGCAAAAGGGTCAAGGCAGGCGGCACAGGAGCAAGGTCAGACAATCCGGGTCGGCAACAGGAGAGGCAATGCAAGCAGACTGGGATAGGAGATAAACAGGTCCTGGAACGAAGCACAAAGTCAGGAACATGAGTGGTAAGCAAGCTCTTTAGCATAAGATTAGGACCTTGACACTGAGGCGTCTGGGAGAAGGGCTGATCCACTTTAATACCTGCAGGAAAGCCAGGGTTGGTCAGCGAGGTCACCTGACCTAACCCAGCCCGCCCAGGGAGTGATGTGTATCGCCACTAGAGCAGGGTAACATGACACCAGCTGAGCTCAGGCTGTGTCCAGGGCTGAATAGAAGCTGTGGAGCGGAATCCTCAGAAGCAATCCAAACAGTGTCCTGGACTGCAGCGGTAATTGGGGGAACAGCGACGCACCGCAGCTGCTGTTACAGTACCCCCCCTTACGCCCCCAGCAGATGGTCCAAATGTCTTCCCAGGAGGCATGTTTTCTGCCAAGATAGGAGCCACAGGGATCTACAATGTACTGGGGCTCCTCCTGTTGGTCAGAGGAGCCAACTGATCTAGACCGAACATCCGCCTTGATGTTCCTCTCTATTCTATAGCCTTCTCTTCTTCGGAGACATACCTGACTAGTGGAGGTGGAGGCAGAGTTTTAGATAATTTTTTAGAGGTCTTAGAAACTGCAAGAGTTGTGCTGGTGTCTTTTCCAGATGAGGTTTTCTTAGAAGATTTTATATTTTGTGATGGGCGTACCTTACCACACCGCCATATGTCATCCTCATTCACTTTCTCCTTTTCAGAATTCTTCTTGTCACGAGGGTGTCAAGACCCACGCCCGACTCCGTTTTACCCGGGGTCAGGAAGTCGCAGCGGTTGGCTGCGCGCTCTATGTAAGATAGGGCTGTTGTCATGGTCTTACCTTCTCACTGTTCTCCTTCGTTTGACATGTGCTGGCGGCCATCTTGGTTTCTGGGTTTCTTGTAGCCTCCCACCCTGCGGCTCCTCCTTCCCACTGGGAGGAGCTGGATGCCTAGCTCATATATATAGAAGGTCTGTGGCTTCAGTTCCTTGCTTGGTCCTCCTGTGTGCACATGCTTCAAAGACTGCTGCTGCTTCTGGTTCCTGATCCTGGCCTCGTCTGACTACCCTGTTGGTTCCCGATCCTGGCTTCGTCTGACTACCCCGTTGGTTCCCGATCCTGGCTTCGTCTGACTACCCCGTTGGTTCCTGATCCTGGCTACGTCTGACTACCCTCCTGGTTCCTGACCTCCGTCTACGCAAGACCCTGCTTCAGTTTAGCCATCCGTTTGGACTTTAGCTACGGCTTGATTTTCAATAAAGCCTTCTTATTCCACCTATCTCTGTTGTACGTCTGGTTCATGGTTCCATGACATTAGGACCAAGCCATGAATTCTGACGGTACAGGGCCATCCTCGCTACCTACGCTGGTTGCCAGACTTGATCAGCAGGATCACCTGTTGGGTCGGTTCGCTGTGGCGTTACAAACCCTGCTTGAACGCACGGCTCATTTAGCTTCCGTTGCCGATGGGTCGGTTGTCGCTCCTGGGCCCGCTCCTACTGCCGCTCCGGTTGTTGCGCCAGAGTCTACCCCGACACCTGTTGCTGCACCTGCGGTGTTTCGGGGTATGACCGGTTCTGCCCCCCTTCCACAGCGCTTTGGGGGAGAGCCAACTCAGTGCCGAGGTTTCCTTAACCAGGTGGCCATTTATTTCGAGTTGCTGCCACATGCCTTTCCTACTGAGAGATCAAAGGTGGGCTTCTTGATCTCGCTGCTCTCGGACAAGGCCTTGGCCTGGGCCAGCCCTTTATGGGAGAACAACAATCCGGTGGTTGCCGTGTTTTCCGGTTTTGTTGCTTCTCTTCGGAAGGTATTCGATGTGCCGGCTCGTGCTGCCTCTGCTGCGAAGCTCCTTATGTCCATCAGACAGGGTTCACGATCCGTAGCTGAATACGCCATTGAGTTTCGTACCCTGGCAGCAGAGGTGGGCTGGAATAATGAGGCTCTGGTCGCTGCTTTCTCTCATGGTCTCTCGGATGCCTTGAAGGATGAGATTGCAGCCAAGGACCTACCAGTGGAGCTCGAGTCCCTTATTTCTTTCCTGATTTTGATTGACACCAGACTCAGGGAGAGACCTTCCTTTAAGGAGAGCCTGCGGAGGCCTTCTAACAGATTGGCGCCTACGTTTGCTGTCCCACCCGTGCCTCCCTCTCCTCCCACGCCTCCTGGGGATGACTGGTCTGGGGGTCAACCCATGCAGCTGGGGGTTGCTCGCCTGTCCGAGGGGGAGAGGGTACTCCGGAGACGCGAGGGCCGATGCATGTACTGTGGTCTCGGTGGGCATTTTCGGTTGGCATGCCCGAACCGTCCGGGAAACGCTCGCACCTGAGATCCTGTCGGGGGCAGATCTTGGGTGGAGTCTCCTCGTCCCCGGTTTCCCGTGTTGACAAACCACTGATTACTGTTGTCCTCTCCTGGGTCGGGGGCTCGGTGACGACCCAGGCGTTGGTGGACTCTGGTGCTGGTGGCTTGTTCATTGATAGTGTGTTCGCCGCCGCCAATTCCATTCCTCTGCAGCCTCGAGGTTCCCCACTGGCTCTTGAGGCGATAGACGGCAGACCCCTTCTGCCGCCACACGTGACTCAGGAGACCCTTCCAGTGGGGATGGCCATTGGTGCCGTTCACAGAGAGTCGGTCTGTCTCCAGGTTATTTCGTCTCCACACTACTCGGTGGTCTTGGGGTACCCCTGGCTCCAGAAGCATAATCCGACTTTCGATTGGAGATCGGCCGAGATCCTCTCGTGGTCACCGCAGTGTGGGGCTAGTTGCATCCATGGGCCTGTCAAGTTGCTGTGTACTTCCTCGGACTCTCTGTTGCCTCCTGAATACGAGGAGTACCGGGATGTATTCGATAAGGTGCGTGCGGTTGCCCTACCTCCGCACCGCCCATACGATTGTGCCATAGAGTTACAATCTGGTGCCGTTCCTCCTCGTGGCAAAGTCTATCCACTGTCGGTAGCGGAGAATGAGGCCATGGAGGAGTACGTGAGGGAGGCGCTTTCACGCGGACACATTCGCAAATCCTCGTCCCCGGCAGGGGCTGGATTTTTCTTTGTGAAAAAGAAGGGCGGTGAGTTGAGGCCTTGCATCGACTACAGGGGTCTCAATCGCATCACGATCAAGAACGCTTACCCGATACCCTTGTTTTCCGAGCTGTTCGATCGCCTCAAAGGGGCCACGGTCTTTACCAAACTCGACCTGAGGGCGGCATATAACCTGGTAAGGATCAAGGCGGGCGATGAGTGGAAGACCGCGTTTAACACCAGGACCGGTCATTATGAATCCTTGGTTATGCCCTTTGGGTTGTGCAATGCGCCCGCAGTCTTCCAGGAATTCATCAACGATGTTTTCCGTGACCTGTTGCAGCAGTGTGTGGTGGTCTATTTGGATGACATCTTGGTATATTCTGCATCCATGGAGGCCCACATTCTGGATGTCAGACGAGTGTTGCAACGCTTACGAGAGAACAAGCTGTTCGGTAAGCTTGAGAAATGCGAATTTCACCGATCCCAGGTAACCTTCTTAGGTTACATCATTTCCGCTGAGGGGTTCTCCATGGATCCTGAGAAGGTTTCGGCTGTCTTACAGTGGCCCCAGCCCAGTGGGCTTCGTGCCCTGCAGCGCTTTTTGGGCTTCGCCAATTATTATCGGAAGTTCATCAGGGACTTTTCCATGCTAGCCAAGCCTCTCACGGATCTGACCAGGAAGGGCAGTAATCCTCAGGTCTGGCCGCTCGAGGCCATCCGAGCTTTTGAGGCTCTAAAGTCCGCCTTTGTGTCGGCTCCGATTCTGTCGCATCCCAACCCTGGGTTGCCTTTTGTCCTCGAGGTGGACGCGTCTGAGACGGGAGTAGGCGCCCTCCTGTCTCAGCGTAGAACACCAGAGGGTCCTCTGCTTCCTTGTGGGTTTTACTCCCGGAAACTGTCTTCCGCGGAGTGCAACTATCAGATTGGTGACAGGGAGTTATTGGCCATCGTGCAGGCCCTTAAAGAATGGAGGCACTTGCTCGAGGGCTCGGTGGTTCCGGTTCTCATCCTGACGGACCACAAGAATCTGACCTACCTCTCTGAGGCCAAGAGATTGACACCACGTCAGGCCAGATGGGCTCTGTTCTTGTCACGTTTTAATTACGTGGTCTCCTACCTACCCGGCTCCAAGAACATCAGAGCGGATGCCTTATCACGGCAGTACTCCGAGCTGTCCGGGGAGGAGTCGATTCCGACTACGGTCATACCCCCGAATCAGATCCTGGCTGCTATTCGCACCAGCCTGACCTCTCCTCTGGGTGAGCAGATTTTGGCGGCTCAATCTGGTGCTCCCTCTGGGAGACCCAACGGCAGATGTTTTGTGCCTGAGGAGTTGCGCACTCGGTTGTTGCGAACCTACCATAACTCCAAGGCCGCGGGGCACCCTGGAAAGAATCAGCTGTCCTGGGCGGTTTCACGTCTGTTCTGGTGGCCTTCTCTACGTTCCGACATCGCCGCATATGTAGCGGCATGCTCCGTTTGTGCCCAGAGTAAGTCCCCTCGGCACCTTCCGTTGGGCCTTTTGCAACCCATAGCCACCGGGGAGCGTCCATGGTCACACCTGGGGATGGATTTCATTGTGGACCTTCCTGCATCCCGAGGCCATACGGTCATTCTCATGATTGTGGATCGGTTTTCCAAAATGTGCCACTGTGTTCCTCTCAAGAAGTTACCCTCTGCACAAGAGTTGGCCTCGATTTTTGCCAGGGAGGTCTTCCGGTTGCACGGTTTGCCCAAGGAGATTGTGTCGGATCGGGGGAGTCAGTTTGTGTCCAGGTTCTGGCGCGCCTTTTGCTCCCAGTTGGGGATTCATCTCTCTTTCTCCTCGGCCTACCACCCTCAGTCCAATGGGGCCGCAGAACGATCCAATCAGGCCTTGGAGCAATTCCTTCGTTGCTATGTCTCCGATCACCAAGACAATTGGGTTGACCTCCTGCCTTGGGCTGAGTTTGCCAGGAACACGGCGGTGAACTCTTCCTCTGGGACGTCTCCCTTCATGGCCAATTATGGGTTCCAACCTGCCGTGTTACCGGAGGTATTCTCTCCCCAGGATACTCCGGCTGTGGAGGATCACCTTTCCGTCCTACGTACTTCTTGGGTACAGATCCAGAGGTCCCTTGAGGTCTCTGCGCAACGCCAGAGACTCCAGGCTAATCGCAGACGAGCGCCCGCTCCTTCCTACCAGGTCGGAGACCGTGTATGGTTGTCCACCCGCAACCTCAACCTTCGAGTGCCCACTCCCAAGCTGGCGCCTCGCTTTGTTGGTCCCTTCCGAGTGCTTCACAGGGTAAACCCGGTAGCCTATGCCCTTGCGCTTCCTCCTGGCATGCGGATCTCCAACGTGTTTCATGTCTCCCTGTTGAAGCCATTGGTGTGTAATCGTTTCACTTCCTCGGTTCCTCGGCCCCGTCCGGTCCAAGTGGGCAATCGTGAGGAATATGAGGTGAGCAATATCCTGGACTCACGCCTGGTCCGCGGTCGGTTGCAGTTTTTGGTCCATTGGCGTGGTTATGGTCCAGAGGAGCGTTCCTGGGTTCCCTCCACAGATGTCCATGCTCCTGCGTTGCTCCGAGCCTTCCACGCACGCTTCCCTCTGAAACCGTTCCTTACTCCGCGGAGGAGGGGCCCTTGAGGGGGAGGTACTGTCATGGTCTTACCTTCTCACTGTTCTCCTTCGTTTGACATGTGCTGGCGGCCATCTTGGTTTCTGGGTTTCTTGTAGCCTCCCACCCTGCGGCTCCTCCTTCCCACTGGGAGGAGCTGGATGCCTAGCTCATATATATAGAAGGTCTGTGGCTTCAGTTCCTTGCTTGGTCCTCCTGTGTGCACATGCTTCAAAGACTGCTGCTGCTTCTGGTTCCTGATCCTGGCCTCGTCTGACTACCCTGTTGGTTCCCGATCCTGGCTTCGTCTGACTACCCCGTTGGTTCCCGATCCTGGCTTCGTCTGACTACCCCGTTGGTTCCTGATCCTGGCTACGTCTGACTACCCTCCTGGTTCCTGACCTCCGTCTACGCAAGACCCTGCTTCAGTTTAGCCATCCGTTTGGACTTTAGCTACGGCTTGATTTTCAATAAAGCCTTCTTATTCCACCTATCTCTGTTGTACGTCTGGTTCATGGTTCCATGACAGCTGTTTCCTTATGGTAGCTTTCTGGGTTTGCTTTGCAACCCTTTTTGGCTCACCCAGGGATCTGTAGCTCCTTCTCCTCAGCTGTTCCTTGTCCAGCACTCCCAACCTCCTTATATTCCCCTCTTACACTTCTCTGGTTGCCAGATATAGAGCTTGCTGCCTGGACTTCTATACTGACCCACTGGAGCTGTGTTGCTGCGTTCTCTGGTTGTTGGTCCAGAACGTTTCCCTCCGGATCCCTGTTGGACCTTTGGGGTCTGCTGTGGTCGCCCACCTGGGTTTATGTGTTTGTCTGTATTGTCTGTCCTCTCCCTGGTGTTTCCCTCTTAGTGTCAGTAGGTGCGGACTAGCGATCCCACCGGCCCGTTCACTATCTAGGGCTCATTTAAGGGAAATCCAGGGTTTAGGCACGTGATCGCCGCACGGGTGAGGAACCCGTCTAGGGACGTCAGGGCAGTCAGGTGCCAGCCGCAAGGTGAGTCAGGGGTCACCACCTTCCCCTCTCCCTTGGGCAGGGCTTTCCCTTTTCCCTCCCTGTGCGTGACGCCGGTCATTACACTTCTTCGGCTTTGAAATTTGTGCCCGTGGAAGAGCAGCAATCTGTACAGGAGAGGAAGCAGGTCGGTCTCGTGACAAGCAAGTGGGATGACAGGATGATCCCCAATACAGAATCCGACCGGACTTCCAGTCCAGAACCGGAGTGTGCCGACATAAACAGGGGAGACCAAGGATTACTGGAGGCTGGAGGCTGGCAGCACGTAGAAGGAGATCATTTCAAAGTGCCAAACCACAGTTTGCAATTTGAGGGGCTTGGTCACAAAGAGTACTGGTTCAGGGAGAGACTGACTATTAACAGTGGCCACAGACAGGGGCTTTTCAAGACGGACGGCAGCCAGGGTACAAAACTGTATGGCGTACTGACCCACAGACGAAGACTCCTGCCATAGATTCAGCAGATCTGATGCAGAGGAGGAGGCACAACCAGGCTCCTCGAAGACCTGCCGGAACGCAGCCAGAAAGATTTGCAGATTAGCAGTCTCTAAACCTCCATGTTCCCAAATAGGATTTGCCCATGCCAGGGCCTCCTCCGACAGCAGGGAAACGATGGAGGCAACCTTGGAACACTCAGTGGAAAACTTCTGCCCATGCAACTCGAAGTGGACCAAACACTGGTTCAGGAATCCACAATAGGTTTTTGGGTCACCAGCATAGCGGTTTGGCAGAGGAAGTTGCACACCTGCGGCGCAAGAATCAGGATTCACCGAAGTGTGCATAGCCGGGGTAGCCGCCACTGGTGACCCTGCAGTGACTGGAGACCAGGTTGGCGTCTAATTGAGCAGTAATATTTTTCAAGAACTGCATAATGACATCCTGATGTTCACTCAGGTGCATCACTTCTTGCAACAGACCTGGCTTAGGCTGACCAGCGGGGTCCATGGCTTCCCCGGAGGGGGAATCACCATCCATGTGTAGCTCTGCCTAGGGCCGCTTAGCTTCTATCGCTTGCGGCGCAGGTAACTGCTTCTGTCTTTGTTATGCCTTGCCTGTTTGTATAATCTGTATCTGAATCCGTATCTGTTTCGGTATCACTGTCTGACTCTGCTGGTACCATTGTTGGTACCTTCTGGTCTGCTGGACCAGCTGCCACTGACGTGGTTTGCGCTCTGGATTAGTTCCTGGCAACTACCGTGGCTCAAGTCTATCCTCACCACCAGAGGTGCTGGGGAAGACCAGCTGTTGCTTAGTTGCGCCCGTCCAGAGTATTGCCAGTCAGTGGCGCAGTGGGTACACACCCGCTGATTCGTTACAACCATCCACTATGACAGGAGCGGGTGGCAAGGAAGACGGCTCCAAGGGTTCCACATATCTCTTCCACAAAGATTTATGAAAAACATTATGTATTTTCAGAGCCTGAGGAAGTTCTAAATGAAAAGCTACAGGATTAATAATGGCACTGATCTTATATGGACCAATAAATCTTGGACCCAACTTCCAAGAAGGCACCTTCAACTTAATATTTTTTGTGGATAACCACACAGAATCACCCACTCTTAGGTCCAGACCATTCATATGTTTCCTGTCAGCCACACGTTTATACTTGTTGCCCATATTCATCAAGTTATTTTGAATTCTCCACCATATGGATGATAATCACGATGAAAATTTGCCAAACTGTGGGTGAAACCCATATGCCCCCAAAAAACGACGACTTACCAGTGGACTCCTGTCTACGATTAGCCAGTGTCAGAAAAAACACAGACGTCTATTGATCCACAAGGAAACCTGTCAGATCAAAGCACGTGTTGCCAGTCTCACAGATCTTCTGTCACCTGCTGTCGCGGGAACATCTGTATGTCTTGGCACGTTCATGACATTTATACCCTGTATTGTAGAAATCAGCTAACCTCTGAGCTCCCAAGTTCTACCTTTCTCAGGTCAATTATACAACTCTAATTGTTAGATTAATTATAAGCCTCAATGCCATTTGCTTTTAGATAAGCATCCTGTCCTTTTTTAGTGCCATTATTACCTCTTGTGGTAGGGCACCCGTAATATGACTATTCTAATTGTAAAGAATCCTTTTCAGTACTGATGTGTGCATCTCCTTTCTACCACATGTAATGAATGTCCTCTGATCCTTTGTAAAGTCCATGGAGCAAATAAATGATGTCCAAGTTGAAGCCTTGGATTATAAGAGAAACCTTTCATCCCATTTAATTTAGTGGCATGTCTTGAAATTTTTTCAGGGTTCCTATATCCTTTTAAGTATGTGGAGCAATGGGAATTTGGCCCACAAGCAACTTAAGCACGGAGGAATCATGACTTTAGATGGGAAAAATTAAGAATAAAAAACAAATATATAGCACTATATCAATTTTTGGGTAATATTCTAAAACAAGAATATATAGCAATATAGCGAATATTCGAAAAATAAAAAGGTTACAAGCAGTAAAATGTATAGCAATTTAGCTAACATAGTGCTGTAATCTTTTTTTTTTATAGTTGTAATTTTTTTCCAATCTCAGCTTCGGATGAGAAAAAAATTACAAATATTAGACAAAGAAGATTATAGCACTATATTAGCTAAATTGCTCTATATTAGTTTTTTTATATTTTTTATTTTATATATATTCGCTATATTGATATATATTATTGTATTAGAATATTACGAATATTTGAAAAAAACAAATGTAGAGCAATTTAGCTAATATAGTGCTATAATCTTTTTTTTTTATAGTTGTCATTTTTTTCCAATCTGAACTTGATGATAAAAAAATTACAACTATTAGACAAAGAAGATTATAGCACTATATTAGCTAAATTGCTCTATATTCTTTTTTTTTTATATTCGCTATATTGCTATATATTGTTGTTTTCGAATATTACTAATATTCAAAAAATGAATATATTCGATATAGTGCTATATATTTGTTTTTTAGAATATTCGTCATTTTTTCCCATCTAAAGTCTTGATTCCTTGGCCCACAAGCAAGAAGCGGGGAGGAATCATGTTTTTACTCGGCAATTGAAAATTCACATTATGAAAATTCGCAATCAACACTACCGCAGCCTTCACATTGGCCCACAAGCTAGAAGCAGGGAGGGATCATGTGTACTGATAAAAAAAAAATACAAATATATCGCTATATTATAAATATTTGCGAATTCTCGAAGTGCCTATATTCGCAATTCAAATATTCGTGATCAACACTACCACCAAGTTATGGCCATTATCAAACACAACCATGTCCCAAACACAACCATGTCCCATATACCCTGCCACAGCTCTGCGGCGGTGTGCTGTTTGTCACCTAAGCAAATCCGTTTCAGCTCGGCCTGTTGCCGCTTCCCAACTGCAGTGCTACACTGCTTCCAGCTACTGACTGATGGCTGACTGGTGCTGCAAGATGAGAATTTGGAGAATTTGGAGGTGGAAGTGAAGGGGGAGGTGGCGGAGGAGAAGGGAGGGTTGCAGCCACTAATATAGGTGGTGGCGGAAATCCTGATGGAAGTAGGGCTCGCAATCCTTGGCATCGGTAGTACCTGTACCATCCCAGGGTAAGACTCGCTCCCGGCCAGTGTGCCGTCAGGGAAATGTAGCGGCCCAGGCCAAAAGCACTTGTCCATGTGTCAGTCGTTAAGTAGACCTTCCCAATCACTGTGTTGGTCAGGGCACGGGTGATGTTATGGGACACATGCTGGTGTAAGGTGGGGACGGCACACCGGGATGAGGGATGGCCACCACCATCAGGCTGCAGAAAGCTTCAGTGTCCATAAGCCTAAATGGCAACATTTCCAGGCCAGCAATTTGGAAAGGTGCGCATTTAGTGCTATGGCCTGTGGGTGGGTGGCTGGGTATTTGCGCTTTCTTTCAAAGGCCTGGGGTATGGACATCTGTACGCTGCGCTGGGACACAAAAGTGGATGTGCTAGCTAATGGTGCTTGCAACGGTCCAGGTGCAGGGCAGGAGGCATCCGGGCTTGCGTCTTGGACAGGGGATTGGCCAGGACATAACACAGGGGAAGAGGAGGCAATGGTGTGACCAGCAGACACTGAATGTGGACCCAGGCATTCGGCCCACCTATTAGGGTGCTTTGATGCCATGTGGCGGATCATGCTAGTGGTAATGAGGTTGCTAGTGTTCGCGCCCCTGCTCATTTTGGTACGCCACAGGTTGCAAATGACAATTCTTTTAATGTCCGCACTGTCCTCAAAAAAGTGCCAGACTACAGAAAACCTACCCCTTGGCAAGGGAGATTGCAGCAAAGGGGTGCTTCAGCGGAACAGTTGCAGGCCTGTTTGGTGTGGCCCGCCTTCTCCCTTTTGTCACCCCACTGCCTCTGCCAGCCGGTTGCGGTGCTGCGGATCGCTCCCCTCTGTACTGCTGTCCTCGCTCCACTTGCTACCTTCCCAGGTTGGGTCAGTGATTTCATCGTCCGCCACTTCCTCTTCCACTTCCTCACTCTGGTCATCCTCCTGACTTGTTGACCTAACAACAACCTCACTTATTGACAACTGTGTCTCATCCTCATTATCAACCTCTTGATACACTAATTGCTGTTGACTTATTGGCAACTATGTCTCATCTTCATCATTCACCACGTGAAACGCTAATTGCCATTCCCCACCGTCATCTTCTTCTGACTGTGCATGCTCAAGAGTTTGGGAAACAGTGCACAAGATATCCTCATGTCCTTCTTCAAGCGTGCTAGGCGAGAGGGCCAAATAAAGGAATGGCGATGAAAAGAGCTCCTCAGAATATCCAAGTGTGGGATCACTTGTTTGCCAAAACTCTCAATGCTGGGAGGAAGGAGGATCAGGGTGAGGATTCAGTTGACCAGACTCTTGGCTACTGAGACTGGACTTTGTGGAAGACAGGGTGCTGCTTAACTGACTAGAAGCATTATCTGCTGCAATCCAACCAACCACCTGGTCGCACTGGTGTGACTTCGAGAGTGGTGTCCTGCGCCACCCTGCAAACTGGGACATGAAGCTAGGTATCATGGATGAGTGTGTTTCTTGTGCTTTAGAAGCAGGCACAGTTTCACCGCGCCCAGGGCCACGGCCTCTGCGTGCACCATCAGCAGCACGGCCACTTCACCATCCTTTACTGCTCACCTTGAGCATATTAAATGGTATATATGCTTGCAATTATGTCACACATACAGTAGCGCAGGTTTTGTAAGTGTATGCGCAAAAAAATTAAACTGAATGTCACAGATATTTAGGATGCGCAAACATTATACATGAGATGTAGCACAGGCAATGTTGTTGTCAGCAGCGGCGAAAAAATTAAAATGACTGTCACTAATATTTAGGATGTGCAAACATTATACAGGAGATGTAGCGCAGGTAATGTCGCTGTCACCAGAAGTGAAAACATTTAACTGAATCCACTGATATTTAGGATCCACAAATGTTATACAGGAGGTATAGTGCAGGTAATGTCGCTGTCACCAGCGGCGAAAATATTAAACTAAATGTCACTGATATTTAGGATGTGCAAACATTATACAGGAGATGTAGCGCAGGTAATGTCGCTGTCACCAGCGGCTAAAAAATTAAACTGAATGTCACAGATATTTAGGATGCGCAAATGTTATGCAGAAGATGTAGCGCAGGTAATGTTGCTGTAAACAGCGGCTAAAAAATGGAACTGAATGTCACTGATATTTAGGATGCGCAAACGTTATACAGGAGATGTAGAGCAGGTAATGTCGCTGTCACCAGTGGCAAAAAAAATGAAACTGAATGTCACTGATATTTCGGAAGTGCAAACATTATACAGGAGATGTAGTGTAGGTAATGTCGCTGTCACCAGTGGCGACAAAATTAAACTAAATGTCACTAATATTTAGGATGCGCAAACGTTATACAGGAGATGTAGCGCAGGTAATGTCGCTGTAACCAGCAGTGAAAAAATGTGACTGAATGTCACTGATATTTAGGATGTGCAAATGTTATACAGGAGGTATAGTGCAGGTAATGTCGCTGTCACTAGCGGCGACAAAATTAAACTAAATGTCACTAATATTTAGGATGTGCAAACGTTATACAGGAGATGTAGTGCAGGTAATGTTGCTGTCACCAGTGGCTAAAAAATTAAACCAAATGTCGCTGATATTTAGGATGTGCGAATGTTATACAGGAGGTATAGTGCAGGTAATGTCGCTGTCACCAGCGCCGAAAATATTAAACTGAATGTCACTGATATTTAGGATGTGCAAACATTATACAGGAGATGTAGCGCAGGTAATTTCGTTGTCACCAGCGGCTAGAAAAGTAAACTGAATGTCACAGATATTTAGGATGCGCAAATGTTATGCAGAAGATGTAGCGCAGGTAATGTTGCTGTAAACAGCGGCAAAAAAATTAAACTGAATGTCACTGATATTTAGGTAGTGCAAACGTTATACAGGAGATGTAGCGCAGGCAATGTCCCGGTCACCAGTGGCAAAAAAAATTAAACTGAACGTCACTGATATTTAGGAAGTGCAAACGTTATACAGGAGATGTAGCGCAGGTAATGTCGCTCTCACCAGCGGCTAAAAAATTAAACTGAATATCATTGATATTTAGGATGTGCAAACGTTATACAGGAGATGTAGCGCAGGTAATGTCGCTGTCACCAGTGGAGAAAAAATTTAACTGAAGGTCACTGATATTTAGGATGTGCAAATGTTATACAGGAGATGTAGCGCAGGTAATGTCGCTGTCACAAGCGGTAAATTTTTTTTAACTGAATGTCACAGATATTTAGGAAGTGCAAACGTTATACAGGAGATTTAGCGCAGGTAATGTCGCTGTCACCAGTGGCAAAAAAAATGAAACTGAATGTCACTGATATTTCGGAAGTGCAAACATTATACAGGAGATGTAGTGTAGGTAATGTCGCTGTCACCAGCGGCGACAAAATTAAACTAAATGTCACTAATATTTAGGATGTGCAAACGTTATACAGGAGATGTAGCGCAGGTAATGTCGCTGTCACCAGCAGTAAAAAATTTGACTGAATGTCACTGATATTTAGGATGTGCAAATGTTATACAGGAGGTATAGCGCAGGTAATGTCGCTTTCACCAGTGGCAAAAATATTAAACTGAATGTCACTGATATTTAAGATGCGCAAATGTTATACAGGAGATGTAGAGCAGGTAATGTCTCTGTCAGCAGCGGCGAAAAAATGAAACTGATTGTCACTAATATTTAGGAAGTGCAAACGTTATACAGGAGATGTAGCGCAGGTAATGTCGCTGTCACCAGCGGCTAAAAAATTTAACTGAATGTCACAGATATTTAGGCTGCACCAACGTTATACATGAGATCTAGCACAGGTAATGTCGCTCTCACCAGCGGCTACAAAATTAAACTAAATGTCACTAATATTTAGGATGTGCAAACGTTATACAGGAGATGTAGCGCAGGTAATGTCGCTGTCACCAGCAGTGAAAAAATTTGACTGAATGTCACTGATATTTAGGATGTGCAAATGTTATACAGGAGGTATAGTGCAGGTAATGTCACTGTCACTAGCGGCGACAAAATTAAACTAAATGTCACTAATATTTAGGATGTGCAAACGTTATACAGGAGATGTAGTGCAGGTAATGTTGCTGTCACCAGCGGCTAAAAAATTAAACCAAATGTTACTGATATTTAGGATGTGCGAATGTTATACAGGAGGTATAGTGCAGATAATGTCGCTGTCACCAGCGCTGAAAATATTAAACTGAATGTCACTGATATTTAGGATGTGCAAACATTATACAGGAGATGTAGCGCAGGTAATTTCGTTGTCACCAGCGGCTAGAAAAGTAAACTGAATGTCACAGATATTTTGGATGCGCAAATGTTATGCAGAAGATGTAGCGCAGGTAATGTTGCTGTAAACAGCGGCAAAAAAATTAAACTGAATGTCACTGATATTTAGGTAGTGCAAACGTTATACAGGAGATGTAGCGCAGGTAATGTCGCTGTCACCAGTGGCAAATTTTTTTTAACTGAACGTCACTGATATTTAGGAAGTGCAAACGTTATACAGGAGATGTAGCGCAGGTAATGTCGCTCTCACCAGCGGCTAAGAAATTAAACAGAATATCATTGATATTTAGGATGTGCAAACGTTATACAGGAGATGTAGCGCAGGTAATGTCGCTGTCACCAGTGGAGAAAAAATGTAACTGAATGTCACTGATATTTAGGATGCGCAAATGTTATACAGGAGATGTAGCGCAGGTAATGTCCCTGTCACAAGCGGTAAAAAATTTTTTACTGAATGTCACAGATATTTAGGAAGTGCAAATGTTATACAGGAGATTTAGCGCAGGTAATGTCGCTGTCACCAGAGGCAAAAAAATTTAACTGAATGTCACTGATATTTAGGATGCGCAAACGTTATACAGGAGATGTAGCGCAGGTAATGTAACTGTCAGCAGCGGGCAAACAATTGCGCTGAATGTCACAGATATTTAGGATGCGCAAATGTAACACAACAGATGTAGCAGAGGTTGTGTCACTGTCAGCAGCGGCCAACAATATATATTGCAGCCAGATAAAACAATAGTCCTTAAAAGGACTTTTGGGTCTCTAACACCTTTCAAGACTAAACCCTGCCTGAATATATAACTATTCCTGTCCCTACACTATTTGTCCCTTCAGGTGCAGCTCTCCCTGACTAAGAATGAGCCGAACCACGTGTCATCGGGTGCTATATAGCACCCAATGAGGCGTTCCGGCCAGCCAATCACTGTAATGCCAGTAACCAACATGTCTACGGCATTAGAGTGATTGCCGGTACTTCTCCGCACGTTTATTGGCTCCGTAGCAGGCAATAAACGTGTGGGAAGGAGACTCGAGCATCGCACTTGAGCACACACGGTGTTTGGCCGAGCATCGCGATGCTCGAGTCAAAATGGTGTTCGGACGAGCATGCTTGCCCAACACTAGTAAACATGTAAAATGGATTGGTTACAGCATTTTCAAAGGGCATCTGTCAGCAGATTTTTACCTATGAAACTGGCTCACCTGTTACATGTGTGCTTGGCAGCTGAAGACATCTGTGTTGGTACCATGTTCATATGTGCTCTCATTGCTGAGAAATATGTGTGCTGGATACCTGTGTGTGGTGTTGTTTGTATGGACACCTCTACTTATGCTCGGGTTCCAGTCGTGGTGTCAGTGGCAGGTAAGTGAGTTTTCCTGTGTTCTTACCTGCCAATCCAGATGCTGCATGTGGTCATTTCCCTTCCACCTGTTACTCGGCAGCTGGAGACTCCGGTTCGTCTGAGTCCCTAAGGAACCGGTTGTCTCCTATTCCTGATCACTATGCCAGGGACTGTCAGGGTCAGCAGGATCCAGGTTCCTCCCACCTTCAGGGTTTGCTCATGCGGTCGGGAGATCAGGGTCAGGATTAGGGCGGCTGTAGGTTGTAGCCTGCTCCCTTCAATGTTTCTGGCCTAGTAACAGTTCCCATTATATGATGGGGGTTTCCCCCACTCTCCACCGTGACAGGACGTTACAGTTACTCTCCATGACTCAGCTCTCTCTGCAAGATACTGAAGCATACAGCGCAGAGCAAGACTTTAGGAGATGTCAGGGCCAGATGTGGTCACACTTACACTGCCTGGCCCTGTCAATCAAAGTGCAGAGGGCGCAGCCGTTGCAGAGAGGCTCATAGCTGCCAAGCGCACATGCAACAGGTCAGCAGGCTTCAGAGATACAAATCTGCTTGAAGATGCCCTTTAAGGACCCAGAGCACCTAGCATTGCAGCACACCGGCCTGCAAAGGAGTAATGGTGGCTGAAGACTGGTGAGGATGGTTGTAGTTTCCCCATGGTGGCAAATTCCTATCTCTAGCACTTCCTCGATCGTGTGTGCACTCCCATGCTTTGGGGCTCCTGTGTGGCATTAAGTGGGGTGCCCTTGGTGTTGATGAGTTTTGAGATGCATGGCAGAAAAGCAGGATGATAGGGGCTGGCAGATGGATAGTGGAGAAAATGACCAGGCCTGTTTAGTTGTCATAAATAGTCTCTTTCTATACTGAGCAGATGATGGAAGTTGCAGTACGTATTGCAGCAATAGGCAAAATTCTGAAGTATATGACAGAGTAGGCTTTTCCCAGTTGCTGACTGATCCATACAGAACTATGCAGGTAATAAAATACAATACAATACATTAAATAATATTAAATAGCAAAATAGCTTTGCAAGTACCCTATTCTGCATATACACAACCATTTACGATTCATAATTAACAAGGAAAGGAGAATACATTTACCATTTAATTTAAGTGCTTTGGCGGTAAATTACATTAACTCTTTAGCAGTAATCCACTACAATATTAACCCTTTAGCAGTGATCCACTGAGTCACTGCAGAATTGCTGTACAGTGCTCTCTCCATTCACCAAAAAGTGACTTCTGAAAACAGCTGATCATGCTTGCTATGGCGATAAAAAGAGAGCACGCTGCGCATGTGCGGTATGCTCTTCTTCACTTGTGGCCCTGTTCTGATGTTAATGGCATATACTAGTGTTATGCCATCAATGAACAAGATGGGCCAACCCCTTTAATTAATTTTTATTGTTCTATATTTTAATTTACCTAATGCAATGTTTAGTATTAAAGTATTCATAAAAAGGGATTACGTTTTAATATCGTTTCATGGATGTTATACGTGACTGAAAGCTAAGCAATAGCTATTCTATTAGTGCTACCATATAGCAAGCCAAATGCAAAATAACCAAAAAGAGCATTGATACAGAGCTTAATGTGACTCACACACCAACATTAACAATTGTTAAAAAGCCCAAGCCTACACAGACATGCCAATTATATTGTCAGACACAACAGACTCCCAGGCATTTCCCCAGATTGCCAGATTGACAATTCAGACACACACTTTCCAAATAACATTTTCTTTTTTTTGTTCCATATGTATCAGGAAGATTACAGATGTCTCCAAACAGTCTCTTACATTTTTCTTTGACTAATTCTGTAGGAATCTAATTATAACAATATACGTAATAAGAAATTACAGTAATCTTAAATAAAAAAATATAAAACATCACAATACACGCGAGCAATACAAATAATTTAAATATACAACATATTAATATGGGGGTCATTTTTTAACCATAAATATGCTTATATTAGGTGTATTTCTGGCGAAGGTTCTTTGCACCACAATCTGCGACTTCACCCCTCTCGCGCCAGGTCTAAAAAGTGCGTGTGGCATGGGCGGGGAAGGGGACAGGCCAGCGGTTTAGGCGTAAAAAATGGTCTAAATGTAAGATGATTTGGAAGCTGGCTTACATTTAGAAGCGGCGGTGGATACGCAGAATTTATGTAGAGGTCTTAAGGCTTCAAGAACCTTAAGCCCTTATTAAGAACCAGCATCTAAGGCCCCTTTAACACGAGCAAGTTTTTTGTGCCGGTGCGATGCGTGAAGTGAACGCATAGCACCTGCATTGAATCTTAACCCATTCATTTCAATGGGTCTGTGCATGTTTTTCATGCATAAGTTCTGCGTTGTGTGAGAATCGCAGTATGTTCTATAATCTGCGTTTTTCGTGCAGCCCTGGCCCCATAGAAGTGAATGGGGCTTCAGTGAAAAACTCATTGCACCCGGTTGCAATGCGTTTTTCACTGATGGTTGCCAGAAGATATTGTAGGTAAACCTTCAGTTTTTTTTTTCATGCTTGTGAAAAACGAATCACAATGGATTGTACCGGCACAGAAAAAATTTAACGCTATTGCAGACAAAACTGACTGAACTTACTTATAAAATGGTACGCGTTTCGCTAAATGCACCCTGAGCGCATCCTGAGCTAATCCGTATAATTCGTGTGAAAGAGGCCTAAAATACTGGTCTTAAGAAATGTGCCCCATAGTTTGGTTGAAAAAAGACATCCATCCAGTTCAGATGTTATCCTGCAAAGTTGACCCAGGGGAAGATGAAAAACCCCATGAGGTAGAAGCCGGTTTTTCGCTATTTTCATCTTGTTGCAGAGATCTCCATAATCTCACTGCTCTTACAGTAAAGAATCCCCATCTATGAGGAGGGGGGCTTCTTTGTTCTAGATCAGGGATCAGCAACCTCTGGCACGCCAGCTGTTCTGGAACTACAAATCCCAGAATCCTCCTTTCACCTTTATGAGTGAGTAACAAGAATAGCCAAGTAAGTGTGCATGCTGGGAGTTATAGTTTCACAACAACTGGCGTGCCGAAGGTTGCTGATCCCTGTTCTAGATGCAGAGGGTGCTTTCTTGTCATCCTTACAGATCCAGATATAAATAGATCATTAGAAAGCTCTCTGTATTGTCCATTCATATTTTTGTACTTTGTAATTAGCCCACCCCTACAACGTCTCAACTCCAAGTTTGATACCCTGTCTTAGCTCCGCAATCCACCCATTATCTCAGTTACCTTGTCACTCTCCTCTGCATCTGCTCAAGTTCAACTACAGAAAAAAATTCCTTCCTGACTCCAATCAGGCAATCAGAATTACTCCCTGGATCAACGACCCCTCTCTAGTAACTATAACCTGTAATATTATTACACTCCAGAAATACATCCAGGCCCCTCTTGAATTCCTTTATTGTAACCACCATCACCACCTCCTCAGGCAGAGCGCTCCATAGTCTGACTGCTCTTACCGTAAAGAATCCTCTTCTATGTTTGTGTACAAACCTTCTTTCCTCCAGACGCAGAGGATGTCCCCTCGTCACAGTCACAGTCCTGGGGATAAATAGATGATGGGAGAGATCTCTGTACTGACCCCTGATATATTTATACATAGTTATTAGATCTCCCCTTAGTCCCCCTTTTTTCTAAACTGAATAATCCTGATTTTGATCATCTTTCTGGGTCCTGTAGTCCACCCATTTCAGTTATTAATTTAGTTGCCCTACTCTGATCCCTCTCCACAGGAGTCCAGAACTGTACACAGTACTCCATGTCTGACTAATGATTTGTAAAGTGGCAGGACTATGTTCTCATGACGCAACTCTAGCTTAGGATAATCAAAAAGTCAAGGAAGCTTCAATAAATGTACAATTACAATAATAAATTATGAAATTAACAGAATAGTTAAATTCATTAAAAAATGTAAGATTTAGAATGACTAATGACTTGGATCCATGTCATCTACCTAATTTGTCATGTCTCATTCTATTGCCTTCTGTATGACCATCTGTTTGAAGGAACTTTGTACAAATAACTTGAGATGAATAATTCAGTTGTCAATTATACCAGAGTATTTCTTGTTTCAAAAAAAGTCAACATAGTTTAAACTTACTTCTCAAACACCTATAATATACAGTGTATAGAGGAGACCCATCTTTATCAAAAGCCAGAAATTATAACCAGAAAACCATCCACATGTTTAATTGTTAAACATATATTGAACATTCACATGTAGGCTATTAATATAAGATTAAAAAAAAAATGATGGGTTCAGGAAAGAGGGGTCTTTGATGGAGTGCATCAGGAATTTTTCACAGTAGTGGTATGGCCAGAATTTCTGGCTTCCTGATACAGTATTGAAAGTCAAATTGAGGAGTGGATTATAAAAGGAGAAAAAGAATACAGGACAGATACGACTTCTCCTCTTTCATAAATTCACTCCCAGTTTTTGTCTCTAAAACTGCATCAGGAAACCTGACCGTGTGGCTGTACCCTAACAACAGCACTGCAGATGACATAAAAATACTGGAATACCTAAATGTAAGTGAAAAATATTTGCCCTTCACCCTTTTCTTACTGTGGAAACAACAAAAACCTGCATTGTTGCCATTATAATTTTTTGTCTTGATTACTGTAACTCATTAATAATTAGTCTTCCCACCACTAAACTCTCCCCTCTCCATTCTAACCTGAGTGCACCTATGTATCTGTCTAGCCCCTGCTCCGATGCCTCTGCCCTGTGCCAGTTAGTGCACTGGTTCCCCATACAGTATAGAATTCAATTTAAACTGCTTGTTCTTGACCACAAAGCTCTCCTCAGTGATGTACCCCCCCCCCCCCGCCCGTTCACATCTCCTCCCTCATCTCTGTCTACCACCCCACCCATGCTCTATGCTCTGCAAATGATTTAAGATGAACATCTACCATAATCATCTGAACCTCTCAGTCTGGTCTCCATGACTTCTCTCTATCTGCACCAGTTCTCTGGAATGCCATAGCCCATGCAATTACAGTAAGTTTATTCTCAACATCCAAAGTTTTAGGAGCTGCCAAAAAATACAAGGTGTAACAGGGAATCGGCGGTGCGCTCCCTCCTTGCAGCACCACCGGCGTCCCGCTGATAAAGAGGGAGGAGGAACCGGCGTCGAATGTGGCTGGCATCCTCATCTCCCTAGTAACAAGAGGGTGGGGAGGACCCGGCGGCGCACGCTTCCTGAGCACTGCCGGAGTCTTCCATCCCCTAGGCAACGTGCAGGGGCAGGAACGAGCGCCGATGGGCATGAGTCGGCACTCAGGGTTTTGACTGGGGCTGACGCAGGGTCACATGATGCTGGCCATGTCACGTGACCATTCAGTCTTGACTATTTAATAGGCAACCTGCTGGCCACAAGTTTTCTGTGACTGTTACTACACCACTAGCGTTTTCCTGCATGTGTGATTTTGTGTATTCGACCTCGGCTTGTATTTGAATCTTGATCCTGTGTAATCCCTTTGCACTGACGTGACCTTGTGGCTTCTGATCTCGGCTTGTATTTGACCTTGATCCTGTGTTATTCCTGTGTACTGGGGTGACCTTGTGGCATCTGACCTCGACCTATAGTTGAACTTGATCCTGTGTTATTCTTCTGTGCTGACTTGACCTCCTGGCTCTTGAGATCGGCTTCTATTTTGTTCTAGCTGTTGCTCACGGTTGGTTATTTGCTTAGTTTTCTGTGTTTTCTGTCTTTGTCTCTTGTTTTCTCCCACCTTGTTCCCTCCTTGTAGGCCCCTGCACGTACGTAAGCTAGGGACTGCTGTCCAGTTGCGCACTGTCCATTAGGCTGGACCGTGCAAGTAGGTAGGGATAGTGGTGTGGGTTGAGATTAGGTCTGCACTATCGCTATCGATTAATTACACATGGTCTATCTCATCCCCTAATATAACTCTTCTCCATCCACCTCCCCATCATCATTCTTCTGAACCTAAGCCGTCATCCAACTGTATCCACCACACCCAATGCACTCAGAAGCACTACAGATATCAGCTGGTGACTGACTCATGTAACTTTATATCTACTCCCCTATTGTGTTAAGATGGCTGGACCATTGTACCAAACAACCACTTTTTACCTTTTGTGTCACCCCTATATCCTAATGGATTGTAAGCTCTTGCTCTTGTTATAATTGTTGACTTGTGTTGCTATGTAATATATAATTTTGTTCATACGTGAACCCTCTAATTGTAAAGCGCTGTGGAATATGTTGGCATTATAAAAAAAAATATATATTTTCATTACAAACATTTTTATGCAAATTAACCCTAGTAAATACTGTCTTGAAACTGAGCAAACAAATGTCTTGGGTGAAGATATTCGCAAAATATAGATCCTGATCTGTAACATACTATTGTAAGGTCGTTTCCCTTTGTAGACATTAATAATATATCTGATAGATGAGGGATCTCAGTTCTCACAATATTTGGGGGTCCCAAAGGTGGGATCCCCATCAATCAGACATAAATGTCCATAGTGCAAACTAATTACACCGCTGAGCACTGGGGGTCAGTTGATTTCAAATATTGAGTTATAGAAGAAAAGAAAAATCAAGCATTATCCAACAGACACACAATCTTGTCCATGGGGCCAAAATCATTTTCCAATATTAATATAATGTAAAATATAATAGTATTTCATCATGCTAAAATTGTATGTAATTGTTTCAAGGATGGTACACCATGTAGCACTTAAGAAATCTCATCTGAACGACTGCTTCATTTTAGTGCTTCTTATGTAATAAGAAAATCTAAAAGCTTTGCAAAGATAATACAGTATGTTGTTTTTGGCAAGTTCTTGAACATACTGTTGCATACATTAATTTATGATGCTTACAGACCACAATATGTACTGCGCTGAAGATAAATTTTGTTCCTATCAGATGGTAAACCTAAACCTTTTTCATAGCAGGAAACTATTTGAACGCCAGCTTTATTTCAATGCATAATACAGTGCACAGTAGGCTCAATGTTACAACCCAAGATATTGAACTGTTCACTGATTCCTTACAGATGTTTGGGACGATAGCTTGAAAATACTTTATGGTGACTGAGCAGAGTAATAAATTAAATACTTAAGCTACATCAGATTTTCACACAAGCTTTAAAAATAGACAAAGATAACTAATCAAATATAAAATGAGTAAAAAAATGTTAGACTTGGTCATTTATTTATTGAGGAAAATCATCCAATATCACATGTCTGTGAGTGACAAAAGTATGTGAACCTTTGCTCTTGTGTCACAATCACTGCAATGGCTTGGAGGAATTTTAGATCATTCTTCCATACAAAACAGCTTCAGCTCTTATGTTGGTGGGTTTTGACCCATGAACTGCTCACTTCAGGTCCTTCCACAACATTTCTGTTGGATTAAGGTCAGGACTAAGGTCTTGGCCATTCCAAAACTTTAACTATATTCTTCTTTAACCATTCTTTGCTAGAATGACTTGCGTGCTTAGTGTAGTTGTCTTGTTGCATGACCCACGCTCCCTTGAACGTACTTTTTCAGTATCTAATCGCTTTTTACTGAAATTATTCATACTAAATATCATTTGTGATTTATTTCTCCTTGGCCTTTTGTTAATGGAAAAAGGGAAAGTAAACACTGTAAATTAGACCAGAATATTACTGTTATTAACATTTCATAATTTATTTTTCTTTCTTACTAAGAAAATAACATAATTATGATCAACTTACTGACTATTTCATCTACACTAGTCTTTTCATTTTGGAAAATTAATAACAGTTTTGAGGGATATACAATGGATAACTATAGTACCCTAACTCAAGATCAGTGTCATAACCTTTATAGGAAATATAAGGAAATTCTACATTTTCTTCAGGAGACATATCAGTATTATTGACTGTAAAATTTGAATCAGGTAAATCAATTATGCCGTCTCTAGTCATTACTTAGACAGGACCTTTCACCAGGATACATATATTGAAATAGTTATATTACCTTACAGTGCGGCCCCCAGTGATGTCTTTTCGCATTTTTTTTTCAAAGGACCCCCCAATTTAGTCCGCTGTGGTCCCTGTTTGTTTTGGTGCCTCATATGCTAATGAGGCAATTCGGTTCAACTAGGCGGGGACTTGAATTTGTCCTGGGCGTGGGTATCTTCTCCCTGGCTGAGAGCGCATCAGCTCGAGATGTGTAAAAGCCCAAATTCTCGCGAATCTCACGAGAACTTGAGTTCCTTCTCCCTGGCTAAGAGCGGGGCACTCTGATTGGAGGCACTTGCAGCCAGGGAGAAGATAATCGCTCCCAGGACAAATTCAAGTCCCTGCCTAGTTAAACCGAATCGCCTCATTAGCATATGAGGCGCCAAAGCAAACGGGAACCACAGTGGACGAAAGGGGGTCCTTTAAAAAATAAATAAAGCAGAAAGACATCACTGGGGGCCGCACTGTGTTCCTACATCAAACTATGGATTATTCATAATTTAAAAAAAAATTTTTTTAGAGGGCAACTGAAATAAAGTAAGCATCAAATAAAATCATGAAATACCAAAACAGGATAATTAAAAATAATTTATTTTTGAGAGTACAAGGAAAAAAAATAAAATAATATATTCTGTATTTATTTTTTTACTTGCTGATCTAAATTACTGATACACTGCTGGAAAAGTTGTGCTTTGATTCATTTTTTTCTATTTTCTTTATTTTTGGGTGTAGAAGTAAAAATTCCAAGATTCCGACATTTTTTTTTGTACATTCATTACTGACCTATTATTTTTATTAATAAAATTAAAATAACACTTCTCTTTCTGTTTTTTTTAATTGATTCTTATAAAATTTTATTTTTAACCTGTTGTGTTTGTAAAAAGGACTTCTGCATTCCAATATATTGTCATTGTATAAAAAATTATGCATAGGTGATTTTTACGACTACAAGTAATAGGCATTTATCCATTATTCCTGTCTATCCATTATCTATTTCAAGCCCTCTTTCCAAGATGAACTTGGTCACGTGACAGCTGTAATATTGAAGGGTCGCAGTGTAGTGGTGCTAGCATAGAAATGAATGGGGTTGCAGCTGGATTTTTTATATGTTTAAAAGTCACTCATGTATCCACCTTACTGTATATGTACTATTGTCCTGATGAAGGGGGCTGTTCGCCCTTGAAACGCGTTGAGATGTACAATTTATCTTTATGTACAATTTATTTATCTATACTCATCTGAGATCACATTCCTGCTGACAGCGCTGACTTAGCGGTTCTTATCTTTTACCTACTCATCTACAAATCTTTGCATCCTGAGGACCGTATCTGCGGCACAGGCAAGAACACAGGCGGCAGCGCAGGCATCCCGCGGGCTGGACGGGAAAATACCAGCAAAGTGCATAAAGCAGTTGTGATAACTCACAACTCAAGAAGGTAAGTGCAAACTATCTCATACGGCAAACTGATACTATACGGCAACACACATGAGGTGGTGCTTCCTCTTTTCTTTTTCTTTTGTATAATACAGACCTTGCTGTTATTCAGACTTCAGATCAGACTCCAAAACTCAGAATCCATAATACAGACCCCAGATGAGACCCCAATATTTAGATCACAGGACATTCTCAATATCGGACCCCAGACCGTATAAGACTTCAAAATTCATATTCCCTGTGTTTAGAAGAACCCATTGTTCATTTCCTCTATAGCATCAGTGAGATGTATTATAATTGTGAGGGGTAAACAAGTATTCCCCTTCCAGGTAAAGAGACTACTTGTTTCATTATTTGGTTCATTTTAGGGTACTCAGACTATTAGTAGTGTTGTATTTAAAAGATTTAGCTATTGATGACCTATTAATACTAGATTGTGGAGGTCCATCATTTGGCACCTCTGCCAATCAGCAGGCATCAGAGGTTATATAGTGGACAGAAGACTCTGTCCACTGTGTCATTTTCAATGCTAGTATACTGCAACTCAGCTCCCATTCACTTGAAATAATTTTAGTACCTTTAGTACCCCAGCACGACCACTGCACGGTGACAGAAGGCTCCTGCTTCTGGCATTGGCGGCCACCCAAAATAGCTTATTGTTGGGTGTGCCGAGGGTTTGACCCCCACTAATCTGATATTGATGACTTATACTGAGCATAGGTCATCAATAGCTAAAGGTCCCTCCCTTTACATAGGACTATTATCGGGAAGGAGGATTGGTAGGGTTGGTTCTAGATAATTGGCCCATGTGTAGGTGCTATCGATCGAGCAAACCCTTGTTCATAAGGTGAAATCATTGTTTATTGATTTATTGATGAAAAGTCGGTAGCTTTCGTCCATCCTTTGGTCAACCGCTATACACATTTCCCTAACCTGCTATTACAGATCCAGCTTGACAAAGGTTTTTATGTTTACCGAAACATTGCAGCCTATTACTGATACTACAGCGACCTACTTTTGCTGAAAGGGATATGTTGGGGCTCATTTATTAACAGATATACTAAATTTTTGTGGCATATATCAGTAACAGATTTTGTTGCACACTATTTTCGCTCAAACTTGCACGAAATTTGTGACTTTTCCCCACTCACGCCACTTTTCTGTGAATTCGAGAAAAAGGGGCGTGATGTGGGCAAGGAAGACGGTTGGCCAGCAGGCCTGTCTCATTCATCATTTTATATGCCAGTTTTTAGTGCAGGAAATGGTAAGGAAGCTGGTGTAGATTTAAGGTTGTTGCATGGCCTGCTGCTGGAAGCACCAAAATTATCTAGAGGCTTGCGTCTCGACATAACTTTGACCCTTCCTCCAGCAGTACAGAGAAAATTAAGACTGATGTGTAAATCCCTGTTCTTAATAAATGAGCCCTGTTCCCTATATATATAGACTACCTACTTAAAAAATATCTACTGTTGGAGGTACCCTTTATTTCCTTTTGTCGAGAAGGAACAGAATTTTTGTTTTTTTGTGCACTTTAAATTGTGACCTACAATAAATCCTTCAAATTAGCATTTGTAAGGGATGTTCCATGACTTTCCTGTATCATGTATAGACTGGAGAGACATTTAGCGAGCACGTTCTTATAGGATATGCGGTCCCACTATACCCAAATAAATATACACATTTTGGGACCTGGTTTGCTGGACAGTCTCGCTATGGCACTTTTATGGTAGTTGACAGTGAATTAGTTTTAGTTTCTCGGGTGGGAGAAGGGGCCAGCATATAGTTGCCAACAGTCCCTAATTTTCAGAGGCAGTCCCAGCAAACTCCGGCTGTCCTGTGTACAAATGGGTGGGGTTTATGTAAGAATGCATATAAACAGGCATTTCTGGTTGGGTTTCGGAATGTTCATGGAAGCAAGGATTACATAACAAAATTTACCATCTACAATGTTGGTAAGTATGCATAGGTCCAAGATCCTGACACTGATGTGGTTTTCTGCGTTGCGAGGCCATGGAATTGTGCCACAGTGCTGATAGGAGGACAAAGAGGAGCTATTAATAGGTGTGCTCTGACAAAATGAAGCTGATTGCAAATAATCTGTGTGTGGGATTTGATGCAAAACCTGTGCATATGCTGCACAGTGGGTGGCCTGGCCTAATATTAATAGACCTTACCTACAGTTATTAGCTTTTATCTTGACATTGCTGAGATAGGTCTGGAGAGAGTCACAGAGAGCAGAAGGTGAGCTGAGCTAGGAATTTATTGCCTTGTTAAGGTAAAGGGCCAGGGTAGTTTTGCCTTGGAAGTAAGCAGCTTGCAGAACTCTGTGCAGACTTCTCTAAGGTGGCTTTGTCAGTTTTGGAAGTAGTCAGGTCTGGGGGAGTCTGCTGGGGCTTTTAGAGTTGTCAACCAAGAGTAGAGCCACGATAAGCTTGGTAGTGATAGTTGCATACCCAGGGAAAGCTAGAAGTCAAGGAGGGGCTGGTGAAGAGCATGTAGCAGTTGGTTGACTACCCTGAGGTCTGCTTAGTTCATTCCTGAGGTGTAGTGGACTTAATGGAAGCACAGAAAAGACCTGGTAGGGAAAAGTCTCATAAAATATGGCTTCAAATACTGTAGCAGTAACCCCCTGCCTATTTATATATGTGAAGATATGTGTTATTTACAACAACTCACCATAATGTGTAATGTAAATATACTGTATGTAACATATTGTTATATAAAATGAAAAAATCAACTGTGCTATATTTGCATTTGGAACAGTCACATCTTGGTGAAATACATTTAACCAATAATATTAGAATATAAATATAATATAATAAACATGTAATAAGAGACAAAATAGCTAAACTACAGGACACCCTTCACAACTGGAACATCAAACCCTTGAGGGTATTATCTCCTACAATTTATGTGGAGGCCATATTCATCCTCCACAGATTTTAATGAGCTTTTGCTGTAAATCTCCATGTCTAGATGATATGTTTTATGTGAAAAGATATAGCAATAAAGGAGAGAAAA
Organism: Bufo gargarizans; assembly: GCF_014858855.1. Lineage (NCBI taxonomy): Eukaryota > Metazoa > Chordata > Amphibia > Anura > Bufonidae > Bufo > Bufo gargarizans. The sequence goes on from NC_058080.1 coordinate 673,924,483, forward strand.
GACACACAACCACATATAAAAAAAAGCTGGTACATGTCTATTTCTTACAGGAAATATGCACACTGACGTTCAGTGCCAGCATGGAAAAAAAAACTCCAGAATCTTATCAGAGCAGGTTTATTACATACATGTGATAAAAGTGAGAGATGGCTATATCCATGTAATTGTGATATGTCAATATATGCAATCATGTTGTCTTGGAATTACAGCCTGTACTTTCTTGACGAGTGAGAAGACGAAGAAAATCTTGTGACCCAGAAACCTCTAGATAGGAGAAGAGGGTTATCAGGCCATATATAATTCAGTACCTGCTACTACTCGGTATATATGGAAGAATATATGGAACAATAAGAAGTGATTGCTACTGTGTCACTGAAAAAATGTGGCTGGAGCTACTTCTATGGGCATTATCTAAATTGTCCCCCTGGTCTTCTCTCTTTCACCTCTATACAGGATCTGGTCTCTGCTGCAGAGGAGACACTAGTCTGCTACTTCTTGGAGTAGTCTCTGTTGAGTGGCTGGGTCAAGAGATACCTGTGTGTGGCAACAAGGGGTCAGGCTAGTGCATGGTCAGTGGACAGGCCAAAATCAGGGCAATCAGAGCTTGTTCAATCCAGTATACAGCTAATAGGTCTTGACACATGGCTCATGGTCAGTATGGGAGTCTGGTCAGGTAGCAGTTTGGTATACAGGAAGAGGTTGAGCACAGGAAATCAGAACAAAATATTGTGTATCTTCACAGTGATAAGAAGACTAGAAAACCTATGTCTCAGGCACATTTCCAAAGGGGAAGACACCTTATATCACTCAAGGACAGCAGCTATTGGCTGAGAACATTTTAAACTGCATACTGCCCCTTTAAGACCTAGAAAATCATGCATGTGCCTTAAGAACAGAAGGCAGAGGAGAAGGGGCCAGTTGAGGCCTAACAAACAGAAGGGTGAGCACTCCAGTGGCATGCCCACCGGAAGGAGACAGAGTCTGGCAGACATGGGCCATGCAGGAGCTTCTAGAGGAGTGAGTATTCAATGACCATGCCACCAGGAAAGGCAAGACACTGGTGGGCAAGGACAGCTAGTATAACGGTAATAATAAGTTAGTGTACTGTGAAAGCTAGTTTTTATAAAGTTCAAAGCAATACAGGGATTTATATCCAGCTGTTGATGAGTTTGATGAAATCACACACCATTAAACATAGTGACATCACTATCTTCAATAATGTACACTACAAAAAAACTGCAAAGGTAGCACTCACACCTGGACACATGGTACTTGGAGGGCCCTCTTGTCTATTGCTTTGTTTTTGCATATAATTTGAATAAATTGAATCCTAAAGAGGTTACTATAAAAGTGACAGTAGCTTGGATACTGGTTAATGGTATTCCCTTTTTGGGTAAATTTTCATGAGAACAAATAAATGTAAATTAATTAATTCACAGTTTCCCCAAAAAATGTAAAAAAATTGCCTCTCGGATATCACTTCCCTACTGGGCGGCACACCCTAGCCATGTGCCTTTAAGTGCCTACTTAGAAATACAGCCCTGGTCTTACCAAGTGTATTAAAGGGAATCTGTCACCAGGGAATTCACTGTTCAACCAGGCACAATACCTTGTAGGGCAAGCTCAGCTAAATGTAATGATGTATTTTACTTAGAGGTCCATTGCTTAATCCTGAAGAGAATATACTTTAAATCCATATGCAAAAGAGTAGTTAAATGTAATCAGGGCAGAATCATACAACTCTGTACACCCTTGCTCCTCCTGCTTCCTCTGCCAGCCCCTCACTGTCCTTGTTAATTGCCAGGAACAGGTTCTGGCCTAGTCATCTTTTCTGGCCCTGTCAATCAAGAAGGAGAGGTAGACTTTACTTTTTTGTACATTAATCATGAACATTGACCTGATTATTTTTGTGTCGATAAGTGTGACAAAGGTTGTTGATCTTCAATAACACAACATCAGGAAAATGAATTAAAGGCTATATACACCTTAGGAGGGCAATTTTTTTATTATTGCATTGTACTCATTATGATTAGTGATGGACGAACATTGGCCAGGACGGTTAACGTGATCAAATGTTTGCAAACCGCGCGTTTGCGGCGGGCCCCATTGACTTTAAAGGCAGGCGAACCTGAAAAAATATTTGCAGCCACCAAATACTTACTAGAAGTGCACAAATAGTCCCACAACATGGACAGTGACATACCAGAGTGGGAATCATTGGCAAAAATTCCCACAAAAAATATGTATTTTAATCAGGGGACATTTTTATGCGTCTTAAAGGGAAACTCTCAAAAATGTGCCCTGCTGAAGCCTAGAAAAATGTTATTTTAGGCCACTGGAGTAAAGGCCCTAAAAATTAGGCATTCACCTGACAGAAAAGGACTTGTGATTTTGTGGCTGGAGGTACATTAGGTGGTCAATGGATACATTTTTTTACTGTAAGCCACTGGAGTACAGGCCCCAAAAATTTGGCATTTATCTGACAGACAAGAACTTGTGATTATGTGGCTGGAGGTACATTAGGCGGTCACTGGATAAAATTTTTACTGTAGGCCAATACAGGCCCCAAAAATTAGGCATTCACCCAACAGAAAAGGCCTTTTATGCCGCTGTATATACATAAAACAAGGACCATTCTTTGTTCTGGGTGGTGGCGGATATGTGTGGGCCGGCATGAGGAAATTCAATTACATGTGGTTTTCACAGGTGTTGAATTCCTCCGAGATCCATGCCTCATTCATTTTTAGAAATGTGAGATAGTCCACACTGTCGTGAGCTAGGTGAGTGCGCTTATCGGTCACAATCCCCCCTGCTGCGCTGAACATCATTTCGAACAGGACACTCGACGAGGGGCAAGCCAAGAGTTCATGGAAAATTGTGCCAGCTCTGGCCACAGGTAGAGTTGAGCGAACACCTGGATGTTCGGGTTCGAGAAGTTCGGCCGAACATCCCGGAAATGTTCGGGTTCGGGATCCGAACCCGATCCGAACTTCGTCCCGAACCCGAACCCCATTGAAGTCAATGGGGACCCGAACTTTTCGGCACTAAAAAGGCTGTAAAACAGCCCAGGAAAGAGCTAGAGGGCTGCAAAAGGCAGCAACATGTAGGTAAATCCCCTGCAAACAAATGTGGATAGGGAAATGAATTAAAATAAAAATTAAATAAATAAAAATTAACCAAAATCAATTGGAGAGAGGTTCCATAGCAGAGAATCTGGCTTCCCGTCACCCACCACTGGAACAGTCCATTCTCAGATATTTAGGCCCCGGCACCCAGGCAGAGGAGAGAGGTCCCGTAACAGAGAATCTGTCTTCATGTCAGCAGAGAATTAGTCTGCATGTCATAGCAGAGAATGAGGCTTCACGTCAGCCACCACTGCAACAGTCCATTGGCATATATTTAGGCCCAGCACACACACAGGCAGAGGAGAGAGGTCCCGTAACAGAGAATCTGGCTTCATGTCAGCAGAGAATCAGTCTGCATGTCATAGCAGAGAATCAGGCTTCACGTCAGCCACCACTGCAACAGTCCATTGTCATAAATTTAGGCCCAGCACCCAGGCAGAGGAGAGAGGTCCCGTAACAGAGAATCTGGCTTCATGTCAGCAGAGAATCAGTCTTCATATCATAGCAGAGAATCAGGCTTCACGTCACCCACCACTGTAAGAGTCAATTTTCATAAATTTAGGCCCAGAACCCAGGCAGAGGAGAAAGGTCCCGTAACAGACAATCTGGCTTCATGTCAGCAGAGAATCAGTCTTCATATCATAGCAGAGAATCAAGATATGTAGAAACCACGGCACTCAATGTTAAATTATCGAAAATAATTCATTTATTTATTCATTGTCCATCCCATGTAGGATCATTCATAAGGCAAATGGCCAACAATATTGTTTCGGTCCAGCAGGACCTTGTTCACGGCCTAAAATCGGTACATCATAGTTTTAGTTTTTTGGTACAACTTAAGTAAGGACATATTTAGTACAACGTAAGTATGGACATATCACATAATATGGATGGGCAATATATAAATCTAATAGATTAGAAAATTATCCAGAAAAGAAAAGAATATAAATACAAAGACAATAGATGTCGAGCATATGCATAAATATATATACTATTGTATCGTGTATGGAGCAGATGAGAAGACCATCAGCAAAACTGAGGATGATACGTGAATCCAAAATTAACATCTTCATGTTGTAACTAGGACAAACGGAAGATCATATTCATGTAAGTAATAAATACACGTAAAGAGATATAATCAGAATATAATCAGAGTACATTCAAAGAATAAAGATAGTGCCAGAGGACCAGTGTAGTCTAGTCAATAACGTATTTAAACAAAATTTCATCAACTCGTGTCAAAGTAATATAATATATTATCTCAGTATGGTATTCTGGCATTATCTAGAATAGAAAAGAGGAGGAAGAAGAAAAAGAAAAAGAAAAAGAAACAGAAAAAATACATATCGATATGGCTAAGTAATTTGACCAGGTAGGGAAAACAAGGGGTTAGAAGCTGCAAAATAGATGGAAATTAGCAGGTAAGGTAGAGTCATGGTCATATTAAGCCTAGAGTAGCGGTATAATGTAGCAATATAATGTGGCAATATGAGCAGACCTATACGGATATTGGCATATCTGTAGGGGCTTAAAGTTCTGAGTATTGGGTAACAGAGACGTTAAAGACTAATGCGCATTATTGTAGGAACAGGTGGAAATATTGAGCAGCGCTGTGAACAAACCTTTAGTGCAGCTGATCTGGAGGCATCGGGAGGACTCGTGGTGGAAGCGCAACTTCCGGGTTTATGTGAGGAGCCCGGATAGCTATGCGCATGCGTCGGCCCTGCGGTGAATGCCGTAATCTCGCGAGGACTGTTACGTCACTCGCGCATGCGTATTTTCGCCTGATATTGGACATAAGGTGTCCGGGAGTCGGGGTGCAATGCGCAAGCGCTATGTATGATTTAGAAAAGAGGAAAAGAGGGGCTGCATTATAGGATTGATCAGGACTCAGTATATCACATATGTTATATTGTATTGTATCACCACTAGATAATTTATGTGTTATAATTAGGGGTCTGTAATAGGAACCTGTAAAGGACAACCTGTAAAAGGAAAACCGCTACTAATACTACTACTAATACTAGTATTGACTCTATGCATTTGGTGGTATACTACCTGTCAGGGGCGACTATAAAGGTCATTTTGTCTGTGAAGATAGGAAAAAGAAAAGAATTAGTATATACATTTAGGTGTATTCATATTACATATAACATTGCAGTACGATCGATAATAGTGGAATTTAACAATTGGTTTCAAACTGTGGAGATAAAGAGTATATAAAATATGTGAGAGGAATGGTCTCAATTTATTGAAAGTGACGAAAAATCAAATACGAAAATCAAAATCCCTGTTCATTCCATAGGGGGAAAGAGTTTTTAGCTCAAAGATCCAAAAAGCCTCGCGTTCCTTTAGACGTGCAATCCGGTTGCCTCCTCTTCTAGTTTGCGGTACATGTTCTAGAATCTGGAATTTTAGCTGATTGATTTGATGGTTATTGGATAAGAAGTGGTATGGAACCGGAAGTTCGGTTCTGTTACAACGGATGTCAGATTTGTGTTTCGATATGCGATCGCGTACACACTGTGTGGTTTCGCCCACATAAGCCAAACCGCATGGACATGTGATGAGGTATACCACGAAAGATGAACTACATGTGTAGAAGTCTCTTGCTTGATAAATTTTGCCCGAGTGGGGATGTACAATCCTATTACCCTTGATGATATTAGTACACTGGGCACAATGAAGGCATGGGTAGCTACCTGTCTTACGGGGAGCCAAAGTGGTTTGTCTCAATTGTGGTTTGGAGGGGCCAATATCAGCGTGTACTAACTGATCTTTAAGATTAGTTGGACGTTTATAACACATCCGAATCGGATTTCTGAATTCGGACACTTTGGGATATGATCGTGCAAGTATGGACCAGTGTTTTTTGATTATATTTTGAATTTTTGTTACAAAGGGATGGTACGTGGTGACGAAGGGAATACGTGCAGAAGGTGACACTGTATTGGGACGTGGAGGAATCTGTTGCGCTAGACTAAGCTCTTCTTGTAATAACTTGGTGGGGTAGCCCCTATCGATAAATTTACTAGCCATTTCTTTAAGGCGTTGTTCACGAAGAGAAGGGTCTGCCACTATTCTAGTTACTCGTGTAAATTGAGATCGTGGTAAAGAATGCTTAGTATTCTGGGGATGACTGCTGGAATAGTGTAATAATGTGTTACGATCAGTCGGTTTTCTAAAGAGATCAGTAGTTAATGAGCCGGTTGAAGTTTTAAAAACCATTGTGTCAAGAAAGCTTATCTTTTCTGGATCTGTGTGACAGGTAAAAGAGAGATCTGGATCTTGTTTGTTAATATGCTCAATGAAATGGAGAAATGAGACATTATCACCAGTCCAGACGCAGAAGATATCATCGATGTATCGATGCCAGGTTAGTGCAAACTGTTGAAAGAGGTGGTTAGGGTATATATTATCCTCCTCGAATTTTGCCATAAAAGCATTTGCATAGGGGGGCGCCACATTAGCCCCCATTGCAGTACCCCGTTTCTGAATATAGAATTCGTCACCAAACAAAAAATAGTTATTTTGTAGGACTAGTCGCAAAACTGCGAGGCAAAAGGTTTGTGCATTAGGTGAATAGTTAGAAGTAGAGAGGAGTGAGGAAACGGCTTCTATGCCCTTCTCGTGGGAAATGGAAGTATATAAACTATTTACATCTAGTGTTACTAGTATGCTATCGTCTGGAATATTCTGCAACAAGGAAATGGTAGTTAAAAAATGGGTCGTGTCAAGTAGAAAGGAGCGAGTATTTTTAATCATGGGCGTAAGTATTCGTTCTAAAAAAATGGAAAGTGGAGAGAGGATAGAATCCGTTGATGCGACTATGGGTCTGCCTGGTGGATTTGTCAAATTTTTATGAATTTTCGGTAATGTATAGAAAACGGGGGTGACGGGATGTTCATTGAGTAGAAAAGAGTAGGTTGATTTGTCAATGGTACCTATTCGGAGGTGAATATCGAGTAAAGAAATAATTTCTTTTCTAATACGAAAAATGGGATTATGGGGCACCTTACAATAGGTCGCAGTGTTTCTACATATCTCGTTTCTACATATCTCGTTTCTACATATCTCGATTTACCCTTTCCACTGAGCACCAACAGCGACACATAAGGAGTGCCATCCACTATAATTTCTCATAGCAGAGAATCAGGCTTCACGTCACCCACCACTGTAAGAGTCAATTTTCATAAATTTAGGCCCAGAACCCAGGCAGAGGAGAAAGGTCCCGTAACAGACAATCTGGCTTCATGTCAGCAGAGAATCAGTCTTCATATCATAGCAGAGAATCAGGCTTCACGTCACCCACCACTGTAAGAGTCAATTTTCATAAATTTAGGCCCAGAACCCAGGCAGAGGAGAAAGGTCCCGTAACAGACAATCTGGCTTCATGTCAGCAGAGAATCAGTCTTCATATCATAGCAGAGAATCAGGCTTCACGTCACCCACCACTGTAAGAGTCAATTTTCATAAATTTAGGCCCAGAACCCAGGCAGAGGAGAAAGGTCCCGTAACAGACAATCTGGCTTCATGTCAGCAGAGAATCAGTCTTCATATCATAGCAGAGAATCAGGCTTCACGTCACCCACCACTGTAAGAGTCAATTTTCATAAATTTAGGCCCAGAACCCAGGCAGAGGAGAAAGGTCCCGTAACAGACAATCTGGCTTCATGTCAGCAGAGAATCAGTCTTCATATCATAGCAGAGAATCAGGCTTCACGTCACCCACCACTGTAAGAGTCAATTTTCATAAATTTAGGCCCAGAACCCAGGCAGAGGAGAAAGGTCCCGTAACAGACAATCTGGCTTCATGTCAGCAGAGAATCAGTCTTCATATCATAGCAGAGAATCAGGCTTCACGTCACCCACCACTGTAAGAGTCAATTTTCATAAATTTAGGCCCAGAACCCAGGCAGAGGAGAAAGGTCCCGTAACAGACAATCTGGCTTCATGTCAGCAGAGAATCAGTCTTCATATCATAGCAGAGAATCAGGCTTCACGTCACCCACCACTGTAAGAGTCAATTTTCATAAATTTAGGCCCAGAACCCAGGCAGAGGAGAAAGGTCCCGTAACAGACAATCTGGCTTCATGTCAGCAGAGAATCAGTCTTCATATCATAGCAGAGAATCAGGCTTCACGTCACCCACCACTGTAAGAGTCAATTTTCATAAATTTAGGCCCAGAACCCAGGTAGAGGAGAAAGGTCCCGTAACAGACAATCTGGCTTCATGACAGCAGAGAATCAGTCTGCATGTCATAGCAGAGAATCAGGCTTCACGTCAGCCACCACTGCAACAGTCCATTGTCATAAATTTAGGCCCAGCACCCAGGCAGAGGAGAGAGGTCCCGTAACAGAGGATCTGGCTTCATGTCAGCAGAGAATCAGTCTGCATGTCATAGCAGAGAATGAGGCTTCACGTCAGCCACCACTGCAACAGTCCATTGGCATATATTTAGGCCCAGCACACACACAGGCAGAGGAGAGAGGTCCCGTAACAGACAATCTGGCTTCATGTCAGCAGAGAATTAGTCTGCATGTCATAGCAGAGAATGAGGCTTCACGTCACCCACCACTGCAACAGTCCATTGGCATATATTCAGGCCCAGCACCCAGGCAGAGGAGAGAGGTCCCGTAACAGAGGATCTGGCTTCATGTCAGCAGAGAATCAGTCTGCATGTCATAGCAGAGAATGAGGCTTCACGTCAGCCACCACTGCAACAGTCCATTGTCATAAATTTAGGCCCAGCACCCAGGCAGAGGAGAGAGGTCCCGTAAAAGAGGATCTGGCTTCATGTCAGCAGAGAATCAGTCTGCATGTCATAGCAGAGAATCAGGCTTCACGTCAGCCACCACTGCAACAGTCCATTGTCATAAATTTAGGCCCAGCACCCAGGCAGAGGAGAGAGGTCCCGTAACAGAGGATCTGGCTTCATGTCAGCAGAGAATCAGTCTGCATGTCATAGCAGAGAATCAGGCTTCACGTCAGCCACCACTGCAACAGTCCATTGTCATAAATTTAGGCCCAGCACCCAGGCAGAGGAGAGAGGTCCCGTAACAGAGGATCTGGCTTCATGTCAGCAGAGAATCAGTCTGCATGTCATAGCAGAGAATCAGGCTTCACGTCAGCCACCACTGCAACAGTCCATTGTCATAAATTTAGGCCCAGCACCCAGGCAGAGGAGAGAGGTCCCGTAACAGACAATCTGGCTTCATGTCAGCAGAGAATTAGTCTGCATGTCATAGCAGAGAATCAGGCTTCATGTCAGCCACCACTGCAACAGTCCATTGGCATATATTTAGGCCTAGCACACAGGCAGAGGAGAGGTTCATTCAACTTTGGGTAGCATCGCAATATAATGGTAAAATGAAAATAAAAATAGGATTGAATGAGGAAGTGCCCTGGAGTCCAATAATATATGGTTATGGGGAGGTAGTTAATGTCTAATCTGGACAAGGGACGGACAGGTCCTGTGGGATCCATGCCTGGTTCATTTTTATGAACGTCAGCTTGTCCACATTGGCTGTAGACAGGCGGCTGCGTTTGTCTGTAATGACGCCCCCTGCCGTGCTGAATACACGTTCAGACAAAACGCTGGCTGCCGGGCAGGCCAGCACCTCCAAGGCATAAAAGGCTAGCTCTGGCCACGTGGACAATTTAGAGACCCAGAAGTTGAATGGGGCCGAACCATCAGTCAGTACGTGGAGGGGTGTGCACACGTACTGTTCCACCATGTTAGTGAAATGTTGCCTCCTGCTAACACGTTGCGTATCAGGTGGTGGTGCAGTTAGCTGTGGCGTGTTGACAAAAGTTTTCCACATCTCTGCCATGCTAACCCTGCCCTCAGAGGAGCTGGCCGTGACACAGCTGCCTTGGCGACCTCTTGCTCCTCCTCTGCCTTGGCCTTGGGCTTCCACTTGTTCCCCTGTGACATTTGGGAATGCTCTCAGTAGCGCGTCTACCAACGTGCGCTTGTACTCGCGCATCTTCCTATCACGCTCCAGTGCAGGAAGTAAGGTGGGCACATTGTCTTTGTAGCGTGGATCCAGCAGGGTGGCAACCCAGTAGTCCGCACAGGTTAAAATGTGGGCAACTCTGCTGTCGTTGCGCAGGCACTGCAGCATGTAGTCGCTCATGTGTGCCAGGCTGCCCAGGGGTAAGGACAAGCTGTCCTCTGTGGGAGGCGTATCGTCATCGTCCTGCCTTTCCCCCCAGCCACGCACCAGTGATGGACCCGAGCTGCGTTGGGTGCCACCCCGCTGTGACCATGCTTCATCCTCATCCTCCTCCACCTCCTCCTCATCCTCGTCCTCCTCGTCCTCCAGTAGTGGGCCCTGGCTGGCCACATTTGTACCTGGCCTCTGCTGTTGCAAAAAACCTCCCTCTGAGTCACTTCGAAGAGACTGGCCTGAAAGTGCTAAAAATGACCCCTCTTCCTCATCCTCCTCCTCCTCCTCCTGGGCCACCTCCTGTTCCATCATCGCCCTAAGTGTTTTCTCAAGGAGACATAGAAGTGGTATTGTAACGCTGATAACGGTGTCATCGCCACTGGCCATGTTGGTGGAGTACTCGAAACAGCGCAACAGGGCACACAGGTCTCGCATGGAGGCCCAGTCATTGGTGGTGAAGTGGGGCTGTTCTGTAGTGCGACTGACCCGTGCGTGCTGCAGCTGAAACTCCACTATGGCCTGCTGCTGCTCGCACAGTCTGTCCAGCATGTGCAAGGTGGAGTTCCACCCGGTGGGCACGTCGCATATGAGGCGGTGAGCGGGAAGGCCGAAGTTACGCTGTAGCGCAGACAGGCGAGCAGCGGCAGGATGTGAACGCCGGAAGCGCGAACAGACGGCCCGCACTTTATGCAGCAGCTCTGACATGTCGGGGTAGTTGTGAATGAACTTCTGCACCACCAAATTCAGCACATGCGCCAAGCAAGGGATGTGCGTCAAATTGGCTAGTCCCAGAGCTGCAACGAGATTTCGCCCATTATCACACACCACCAGGCCGGGCTTGAGGCTCACCGGCAGCAACCACTCGTCGGTCTGTTGTTCAATACCCCGCCACAACTCCTGTGCGGTGTGGGGCCTGTCCCCCAAACATATGAGTTTCAGAATGGCCTGCTGACGTTTACCCCGGGCTGTGCTGAAGTTGGTGGTGAAGGTGTGTGGCTGACTGGATGAGCAGGTGGAAGAAGAGGAGGAGGAAGCCGAGAAGGAGGAGGTGGCAACAGGAGGCAAAGAATGTTGCCCTGCGATCCTTGGCGGCGGCAGGACGTGCGCCAAACAGCTCTCCGCCTGGGGCCCAGCTGCCACTACATTTACCCAGTGTGCAGTTAGGGAGATATAGCGTCCCTGGCCGTGCTTACTGGTCCACGTATCTGTGGTTAGGTGGACCTTGCTACAGATGGCGTTGCGCAGTGCACACTTGATTTTATCGGATACTTGGTTGTGCAGGGAAGGCACGGCTCTCTTGGAGAAGTAGTGCCGGCTGGGAACAACATACTGTGGGACAGCAAGCGACATGAGCTGTTTGAAGCTGTCTGTGTCCACCAGCCTAAATGACAGCATTTCATAGGCCAGTAGTTTAGAAATGCTGGCATTCAGGGCCAGGGATCGAGGGTGGCTAGGTGGGAATTTACGCTTTCTATCAAATGTTTGTGAGATGGAGAGCTGAACGCTGGCGTGTGACATGGTTGAGACGCTTGGTGACGGAGGTGGTGGTGGTGGTGTTGGTGGTACATCCCCTGTTTGCTGGGCGGCAGGTGCCAACGTTCCTCCAGAGGCGGAGGAAGAGGCCGAGGCGGCAGCAGCAGAATAGGCCGAGGCGGCAGCAGCAGAAGAGGTAGCAGGGGGAGCCTGAGTGACTTCCTTGGTTTTAAGGTGTTTACTCCACTGCAGTTCATGCTTTGCATGCAGGTGCCTGGTCATGCAGGTTGTGCTCAGGTTCAGAACGTTAATGCCTCGCTTCAGGCTCTGATGGCACAGCGTGCAAACCACTCGGGTCTTGTCGTCAGCACATTGTTTGAAGAAGTGCCATGCCAGGGAACTCCTTGAAGCTGCCTTTGGGGTGCTCGGTCCCAGATGGCGGCGGTCAGTAGCAGGCGGAGTCTCTTGGCGGCGGGTGTTCTGCTTTTGCCCACTGCTCCCTCTTTTGCTACGCTGTTGGCTCGGTCTCACCACTGCCTCTTCCTCCGAACTGTGAAAGTCAGTGGCACGACCTTCATTCCATGTGGGGTCTAGGACCTCATCGTCCCCTGCATCGTCTTCCACCCAGTCTTGATCCCTGACCTCCTGTTCAGTCTGCACACTGCAGAAAGACGCAGCAGTTGGCACCTGTGTTTCGTCATCATCAGAGACATGCTGAGGTGGTATTCCCATGTCCTCATCATCAGGAAACATAAGTGGTTGTGCGTCAGTGCATTCTATGTCTTTCACCGCTGGGGAAGGGCTAGGTGGATGCCCTTGGGAAACCCTGCCAGCGGAGTCTTCAAACAGCATAAGAGACTGCTGCATAACTTGAGGCTGAGACAGTTTCCCTGGTATGCATGGGGGTGATGTGACAGACTGATGGGGTTGGTTTTCAGGCGCCATCTGTGCGCTTTCTGCAGAAGACTGGGTGGGAGATAATGTGAACGTGCTGGATCCACTGTCGGCCACCCAATTGACTAATGCCTGTACCTGCTCAGGCCTTACCATCCTTAGAACGGCATTGGGCCCCACCATATATCGCTGTAAATTCTGGCGGCTACTGGGACCTGAGGTAGTTGGTACACTAGGACGTGTGGATGTGGCAGAACGGCCACGTCCTCTCCCAGCACCAGAGGGTCCACTAACACCACCACGACCATGTCCACGTCCGCGTCCCTTACTAGATGTTTTTCTCATTGTTATGGTTCACCACAACAACAAATATATTATTTGGCCCAATGTATTGTATTCAAATTCAGCGGGATATAAATTTGAGGCCTAGTATTTAGGCGCTGGGTGACCGGTATGGATTTAGTGACAGAATTAGACTTGGAAATGCACAGAAGCGTGTGTGTAAAGTTATTCTGAATGACCCAATGTGCACCTTGAATATTATATACCCTTTTTGGGATAGATTTCAAATAGCTCTGATATAGCAGGAACCACTAAATTATGAAATTGCTAAATTGGGAATTGTACTTCAACCCAGAACAAAAAATGTGCTTTGACGGGCACTAAATAACTTTCCCAGCTACAACAGGACAGCGGTAACGAGAGATTTAGAGGGATTTAAATTTGAGGCCTAGTATTTAGGCGCTGGGTCACCGGTATGGATTTAGTGACAGAATTAGACTTGGAAATGCACAGAAGCGTGTGTGTGAAGTTATTCTGAATGACCCTATGTGCACCTTCAATATTATATACCCTTTTAGGGATAGATTTCAAATAGCTCTGATATAGCAGAAACCACTAAATTATGAAATTGCTAAATTGGGAATTGTACTTCAACCCAGAACAAAAAATGTGCTTTGACGGACACTAAATATCTTGCCCAGCAACAACAGTACAGCGGTGGGTAACGAGAGATTTAGAGGGATTTAAATTTGAGGCCTAGTATTTAGGCGCTGGGTGACCGGTATGGATTTAGTGACAGAATTAGACTTGGAAATGCACAGAAGCGTGTGTGTGAAGTTATTCTGAATGACCCAATGTGCACCTTGAATATTATATACCCTTTTTGGGATAGATTTCAAATAGCTCTGATATAGCAGGAACCACTAAATTATGAAATTGCTAAATTGGGAATTGTACTTCAACCCAGAACAAAAAATGTGCTTTGACGGGCACTAAATAACTTTCCCAGCTACAACAGGACAGCGGTAACGAGAGATTTAGAGGGATTTAAATTTGAGGCCTAGTATTTAGGCGCTGGGTCACCGGTATGGATTTAGTGACAGAATTAGACTTGGAAATGCACAGAAGCGTGTGTGTGAAGTTATTCTGAATGACCCTATGTGCACCTTCAATATTATATACCCTTTTAGGGATAGATTTCAAATAGCTCTGATATAGCAGAAACCACTAAATTATGAAATTGCTAAATTGGGAATTGTACTTCAACCCAGAACAAAAAATGTGCTTTGACGGACACTAAATATCTTGCCCAGCAACAACAGTACAGCGGTGGGTAACGAGAGATTTAGAGGGATTTAAATTTGAGGCCTAGTATTTAGGCGCTGGGTCACCGGTATGGATTTAGTGACAGAATTAGACTTGGAAATGCACAGAAGCGTGTGTGTGAAGTTATTCTGAATGACCCAATGTGCACCTTCAATATTATATACCCTTTTAGGGATAGATTTCAAATAGCTCTGATATAGCAGAAACCACTAAATTATGAAATTGCTAAATTGGGAATTGTACTTCAACCCAGAACAAAAAATGTGCTTTGACGGACACTAAATATCTTGCCCAGCAACAACAGTACAGCGGTAACGAGAGATTTAGAGGGATTTAAATTTGAGGCCTAGTATTTAGGCGCTGGGTGACAGGTATGGGTTTAGTGACAGAATTAGACTTGGAAATACACAGTAGCGGGTGTGTGTGAAGTTATTCTGAATGACCCAATGTGCACCTTCAATATTATATACCCTTTTAGGGATAGATTCCAAATAGCTCTGATATAGCAGGAACCACTAAATTATGAAATTGCTAAATTGGGAATTGTACTTCAACCCAGAACAAAAAATGTGCTTTGACGGACACTAAATATCTTGCCCAGCAACAACAGTACAGCGGTAACGAGAGATTTAGAGGGATTTAAATTTGAGGCCTAGTATTTAGGCGCTGGGTGACAGGTATGGGTTTAGTGACAGAATTAGACTTGGAAATACACAGTAGCGGGTGTGTGTGAAGTTATTCTGAATGACCCAATGTGCACCTTCAATATTATATACCCTTTTTGGGATAGATTTCAAATAGCTCTGATATAGCAGGAACCACTAAATTATGAAATTGCTAAATTGGGAATTGTACTTCAACCCAGAACAAAAAATGTGCTTTGACGGACACTAAATATCTTGCCCAGCAACAACAGTACAGCGGTAACGAGAGATTTAGCGGGATATAAATTTGAGGCCTAGTATTTAGGCGCTGGGTCACCGGTATGGATTTAGTGACAGAATTAGACTTGGAAATGCACAGAAGCGTGTGTGTGAAGTTATTCTGAATGACCCTATGTGCACCTTCAATATTATATACCCTTTTAGGGATAGATTTCAAATAGCTCTGATATAGCAGAAACCACTAAATTATGAAATTGCTAAATTGGGAATTGTACTTCAACCCAGAACAAAAAATGTGCTTTGACGGACACTAAATATCTTGCCCAGCAACAACAGTACAGCGGTGGGTAACGAGAGATTTAGAGGGATTTAAATTTGAGGCCTAGTATTTAGGCGCTGGGTCACCGGTATGGATTTAGTGACAGAATTAGACTTGGAAATGCACAGAAGCGTGTGTGTGAAGTTATTCTGAATGACCCTATGTGCACCTTCAATATTATATACCCTTTTAGGGATAGATTTCAAATAGCTCTGATATAGCAGAAACCACTAAATTATGAAATTGCTAAATTGGGAATTGTACTTCAACCCAGAACAAAAAATGTGCTTTGACGGACACTAAATATCTTGCCCAGCAACAACAGTACAGCGGTGGGTAACGAGAGATTTAGAGGGATTTAAATTTGAGGCCTAGTATTTAGGCGCTGGGTCACCGGTATGGATTTAGTGACAGAATTAGACTTGGAAATGCACAGAAGCGTGTGTGTGAAGTTATTCTGAATGACCCAATGTGCACCTTCAATATTATATACCCTTTTAGGGATAGATTTCAAATAGCTCTGATATAGCAGAAACCACTAAATTATGAAATTGCTAAATTGGGAATTGTACTTCAACCCAGAACAAAAAATGTGCTTTGACGGACACTAAATATCTTGCCCAGCAACAACAGTACAGCGGTAACGAGAGATTTAGAGGGATTTAAATTTGAGGCCTAGTATTTAGGCGCTGGGTGACAGGTATGGGTTTAGTGACAGAATTAGACTTGGAAATACACAGTAGCGGGTGTGTGTGAAGTTATTCTGAATGACCCAATGTGCACCTTCAATATTATATACCCTTTTAGGGATAGATTCCAAATAGCTCTGATATAGCAGGAACCACTAAATTATGAAATTGCTAAATTGGGAATTGTACTTCAACCCAGAACAAAAAATGTGCTTTGACGGACACTAAATATCTTGCCCAGCAACAACAGTACAGCGGTAACGAGAGATTTAGAGGGATTTAAATTTGAGGCCTAGTATTTAGGCGCTGGGTGACAGGTATGGGTTTAGTGACAGAATTAGACTTGGAAATACACAGTAGCGGGTGTGTGTGAAGTTATTCTGAATGACCCAATGTGCACCTTCAATATTATATACCCTTTTAGGGATAGATTCCAAATAGCTCTGATATAGCAGGAACCACTAAAATATGAAATTGCTAAATTGGGAATTGTACTTCAACCCAGAACAAAAAATGTGCTTTGACGGACACTAAATATCTTGCCCAGCAACAACAGTACAGCGGTAACGAGAGATTTAGAGGGATTTAAATTTGAGGCCTAGTATTTAGGCGCTGGGTGACAGGTATGGGTTTAGTGACAGAATTAGACTTGGAAATACACAGTAGCGGGTGTGTGTGAAGTTATTCTGAATGACCCAATGTGCACCTTCAATATTATATACCCTTTTTGGGATAGATTTCAAATAGCTCTGATATAGCAGGAACCACTAAATTAAGAAATTGCTAAATTGGGAATTGTACTTCAACCCAGAACAAAAAATGTGCTTTGACGGACACTAAATATCTTGCCCAGCAACAACAGTACAGCGGTAACGAGAGATTTAGCGGGATATAAATTTGAGGCCTAGTATTTAGGCGCTGGGTCACCGGTATGGATTTAGTGACAGAATTAGACTTGGAAATGCACAGAAGCGTGTGTGTGAAGTTATTCTGAATGACCCTATGTGCACCTTCAATATTATATACCCTTTTAGGGATAGATTTCAAATAGCTCTGATATAGCAGAAACCACTAAATTATGAAATTGCTAAATTGGGAATTGTACTTCAACCCAGAACAAAAAATGTGCTTTGACGGACACTAAATATCTTGCCCAGCAACAACAGTACAGCGGTGGGTAACGAGAGATTTAGAGGGATTTAAATTTGAGGCCTAGTATTTAGGCGCTGGGTCACCGGTATGGATTTAGTGACAGAATTAGACTTGGAAATGCACAGAAGCGTGTGTGTGAAGTTATTCTGAATGACCCTATGTGCACCTTCAATATTATATACCCTTTTAGGGATAGATTTCAAATAGCTCTGATATAGCAGAAACCACTAAATTATGAAATTGCTAAATTGGGAATTGTACTTCAACCCAGAACAAAAAATGTGCTTTGACGGACACTAAATATCTTGCCCAGCAACAACAGTACAGCGGTGGGTAACGAGAGATTTAGAGGGATTTAAATTTGAGGCCTAGTATTTAGGCGCTGGGTCACCGGTATGGATTTAGTGACAGAATTAGACTTGGAAATGCACAGAAGCGTGTGTGTGAAGTTATTCTGAATGACCCAATGTGCACCTTCAATATTATATACCCTTTTAGGGATAGATTCCAAATAGCTCTGATATAGCAGGAACCACTAAATTATGAAATTGCTAAATTGGGAATTGTACTTCAACCCAGAACAAAAAATGTGCTTTGACGGACACTAAATATCTTGCCCAGCAACAACAGTACAGCGGTAACGAGAGATTTAGAGGGATTTAAATTTGAGGCCTAGTATTTAGGCGCTGGGTGACAGGTATGGGTTTAGTGACAGAATTAGACTTGGAAATACACAGTAGCGGGTGTGTGTGAAGTTATTCTGAATGACCCAATGTGCACCTTCAATATTATATACCCTTTTAGGGATAGATTCCAAATAGCTCTGATATAGCAGGAACCACTAAATTATGAAATTGCTAAATTGGGAATTGTACTTCAACCCAGAACAAAAAATGTGCTTTGACGGACACTAAATATCTTGCCCAGCAACAACAGTACAGCGGTAACGAGAGATTTAGAG
This sequence comes from Bufo gargarizans, assembly GCF_014858855.1. Classification (NCBI taxonomy): domain Eukaryota; kingdom Metazoa; phylum Chordata; class Amphibia; order Anura; family Bufonidae; genus Bufo; species Bufo gargarizans. The sequence goes on from NC_058080.1 coordinate 673,942,761, forward strand.
GGATTTAAATTTGAGGCCTAGTATTTAGGCGCTGGGTGACAGGTATGGGTTTAGTGACAGAATTAGACTTGGAAATACACAGTAGCGGGTGTGTGTGAAGTTATTCTGAATGACCCAATGTGCACCTTCAATATTATATACCCTTTTTGGGATAGATTTCAAATAGCTCTGATATAGCAGGAACCACTAAATTATGAAATTGCTAAATTGGGAATTGTACTTCAACCCAGAACAAAAAATGTGCTTTGACGGACACTAAATATCTTGCCCAGCAACAACAGTACAGCGGTAACGAGAGATTTAGCGGGATATAAATTTGAGGCCTAGTATTTAGGCGCTGGGTCACCGGTATGGATTTAGTGACAGAATTAGACTTGGAAATGCACAGAAGCGTGTGTGTGAAGTTATTCTGAATGACCCTATGTGCACCTTCAATATTATATACCCTTTTAGGGATAGATTTCAAATAGCTCTGATATAGCAGAAACCACTAAATTATGAAATTGCTAAATTGGGAATTGTACTTCAACCCAGAACAAAAAATGTGCTTTGACGGACACTAAATATCTTGCCCAGCAACAACAGTACAGCGGTGGGTAACGAGAGATTTAGAGGGATTTAAATTTGAGGCCTAGTATTTAGGCGCTGGGTCACCGGTATGGATTTAGTGACAGAATTAGACTTGGAAATGCACAGAAGCGTGTGTGTGAAGTTATTCTGAATGACCCTATGTGCACCTTCAATATTATATACCCTTTTAGGGATAGATTTCAAATAGCTCTGATATAGCAGAAACCACTAAATTATGAAATTGCTAAATTGGGAATTGTACTTCAACCCAGAACAAAAAATGTGCTTTGACGGACACTAAATATCTTGCCCAGCAACAACAGTACAGCGGTGGGTAACGAGAGATTTAGAGGGATTTAAATTTGAGGCCTAGTATTTAGGCGCTGGGTCACCGGTATGGATTTAGTGACAGAATTAGACTTGGAAATGCACAGAAGCGTGTGTGTGAAGTTATTCTGAATGACCCTATGTGCACCTTCAATATTATATACCCTTTTAGGGATAGATTTCAAATAGCTCTGATATAGCAGAAACCACTAAATTATGAAATTGCTAAATTGGGAATTGTACTTCAACCCAGAACAAAAAATGTGCTTTGACGGACACTAAATATCTTGCCCAGCAACAACAGTACAGCGGTAACGAGAGATTTAGAGGGATTTAAATTTGAGGCCTAGTATTTAGGCGCTGGGTGACAGGTATGGGTTTAGTGACAGAATTAGACTTGGAAATACACAGTAGCGGGTGTGTGTGAAGTTATTCTGAATGACCCAATGTGCACCTTCAATATTATATACCCTTTTAGGGATAGATTCCAAATAGCTCTGATATAGCAGGAACCACTAAATTATGAAATTGCTAAATTGGGAATTGTACTTCAACCCAGAACAAAAAATGTGCTTTGACGGACACTAAATATCTTGCCCAGCAACAACAGTACAGCGGTAACGAGAGATTTAGAGGGATTTAAATTTGAGGCCTAGTATTTAGGCGCTGGGTGACAGGTATGGGTTTAGTGACAGAATTAGACTTGGAAATACACAGTAGCGGGTGTGTGTGAAGTTATTCTGAATGACCCAATGTGCACCTTCAATATTATATACCCTTTTTGGGATAGATTTCAAATAGCTCTGATATAGCAGGAACCACTAAATTATGAAATTGCTAAATTGGGAATTGTATTTCAACCCAGAACAAGAAATGTGCTTGAACGGACACTAAATAACTCGCCCAGCTACAGCACTAGGGACAGATTTAGCTGGATATAAATTTGAGGCCTAGTATTTAGGCGCTGGGTGACCGGTATGGATTTAGTGACAGAATTAGACTGGGATATGGCCAAAAAATAAACAGACTATTGCTGGTTAAATGCACTTGGTGTGACAGCTTCACCCTGATGTAGGCTTTAGCCAAAAAACAACCACACCATTGAGGGTTAAATGCACTTGGTGACAGGCGCAGCTTGCCCCTGATTTTGTATATGGCCAAAAAATGAACAGACTATTGCTGGTTAAATGCACTTGGTGTGACAGCTTCACCCTGATGTAGGCTTTAGCCAAAAAACAACCACACCATTGAGGGTTAAATGCACTTGGTGACAGGCGCAGCTTGCCCCTGATTTTGTATATGGCCAAAAAATGAACAGACTATTGCTGGTTAAATGCACTTGGTGTGACAGCTTCACCCTGATGTAGGCTTTAGCCAAAAAACAACCACACCATTGAGGGTTAAATGCACTTGGTGACAGGCGCAGCTTGCCCCTGATTTTGTATATGGCCAAAAAATGAACAGACTATTGCTGGTTAAATGCACTTGGTGTGACAGCTTCACCCTGATGTAGGCTTTAGCCAAAAAACAACCACACCATTGAGGGTTAAATGCACTTGGTCGCAGCTTGTGCTGGCGCACCACAAGACACAAAATGGCCGCCGATCACCCCAGAAAAATGAGACTGACAAACGGTCTGTGCAGCCTAAAAACAGTGAGCAATTGAGGATCAGCAGCTCAATGATCCACAGCTGCAGATCGATCAGTTAATCAAGTCCTTTGGAGGAGTTAATCTGCCTAATCTCGCCCTACTGTCGCAGCCGCAACCTCTCCCTACGCTAATCAGAGCAGAGTGACGGGCGGCGCTATGTGACTCCAGCTTAAATAGAGGCTGGGTCACATGGTGCTCTGGCCAATCACAGCCATGCCAATAGTAGGCATGGCTGTGATGGCCTCTTGGGGCAAGTAGTATGACGCTTGTTGATTGGCTGCTTTGCAGCCTTTCAAAAAGCGCCAAGAAAGCGTCACAAAAGCGCCAAGAAAGCGACGAACACCGAACCCGAACCCGGACTTTTACGAAAATGTCCGGGTTCGGGTCCGTGTCACGGACACCCCAAAATTCGGTACGAACCCGAACTATACAGTTCGAGTTCGCTCATCCCTAGCCACAGGTCAAGCCTGCACACTTAGTAGTCAAGGGATTCATCGCTTCTTAGAGCGTCCACATCGGCTGTTAACCCGATGTAGTCAAACACATGTCGGTCTAGGCGTTCCCTGAGGCTGGATCGGGGGGGGGGGGGGGGGGCGCTGTCGATGGGTTGGCTGCAAGAATGATCTCATATCTGAAGTGACAAACACATCTTCAAACAGCCCTCTTCTTGAAGGCTGGGGGTGGAAATTCCTCTGCCAGAAATTCCTCTGCCAGCGTCCGCAACAGCAAAAGGCAGCATCTCTCGCAGCAAGGCCTGGAAATGCTGCATACTGGCAGCCCTCTGTGATGCTGGTAACATGTCCGCCATTTTGTTTTTGTACCGGGGTCTAAGTACCTTGCCACCCAATACTGGTCCCTGCACTTTAAGATTTTTATACGGGGGTCCCTCTTCAAACACTGGAGCATGAAGGCCTCCATTTGCACTAAAGTGGAAGCGGTGGAGTGCTCTGGCTACTGCTCATTGGCCAGGAGAATGTCGTCCTTGGTCTCCTCCCCCCAGCCACGGACAACACAAGGGATCCCCGAAAAGTTTAAAGCCTGCTCTTCTTGCTCCTGCTCCTTTCCCCAGCCACCATCCTCCTCTGACTCCTCTTCAGACTCCTGCTGACTTGTCTCAGATGGAGTAGAACCCCCTGGGAATTTATTCAGCATTGCGACTTCCTCATCTTCCAGCTCCTGCTCCTCGACAGCTTGATCAATGACACGATGCAATGCACGCTCCAGAAAGAAGGCGTAAGGTACGATGTCACTGATGGTGCCCTGGCTGGGACTGACCAGTTTAGTGATCCCATCAAATGGCCGCAGAAGTCTGCATGCGTCACGCATGAGCAGTCACTGGCGCGGTGAAAAAAAAACAAGCTTTCCAGAACCTGTCCTGCCACAGAGTTCATACAGGTAGTCGTTAATGGCACGTTTCTGCTGGAGCAGCCTATCAAGCATACAGGGAGTGCAGAATTATTAGGCAAGTTGTATTTTTGAGGATTAATTTTATTATTGAACAACAACCATGTTCTCAATGAACCCAAAAAACTCATTAATATCAAAGCTGAATATTTTTGGAAGTAGTTTTTAGTTTGTTTTTAGTTTTAGCTATTTTAGGGGGATATCTGTGTGTGCAGGTGACTATTACTGTGCATAATTATTAGGCAACTTAACAAAAAACAAATATATACCCATTTCAATTATTTATTTTTACCAGTGAAACCAATATAACATCTCAACATTCACAAATATACATTTCTGACATTCAAAAACAAAACAAAAACAAATCAGTGACCAATATAGCCACCTTTCTTTGCAAGGACACTCAAAAGCCTGCCATCCATGGATTCTGTCAGTGTTTTGATCTGTTCACCATCAACATTGCGTGCAGCAGCAACCACAGCCTCCCAGACACTGTTCAGAGAGGTGTACTGTTTTCCCTCCTTGTAAATCTCACATTTGATGATGGACCACAGGTTCTCAATGGGGTTCAGATCAGGTGAACAAGGAGGCCATGCCATTAGATTTTCTTCTTTTATACCCTTTCTTGCCAGCCACGCTGTGGAGTACTTGGACGCGTGTGATGGAGCATTGTCCTGCATGAAAATCATGTTTTTCTTGAAGGATGCAGACTTCTTCCTGTACCACTGCTTGAAGAAGGTGTCTTCCAGAAACTGGCAGTAGGACTGGGAGTTGAGCTTGACTCCATCCTCAACCCGAAAAGGCCCCACAAGCTCATCTTTGATGATACCAGCCCAAACCAGTACTCCACCTCCACCTTGCTGGCGTCTGAGTCGGACTGGAGCTCTCTGCCCTTTACCAATCCAGCCACGGGCCCATCCATCTGGCCCATCAAGACTCACTCTCATTTCATCAGTCCATAAAACCTTAGAAAAATCAGTCTTGAGATATTTCTTGGCCCAGTCTTGACGTTTCAGCTTGTGTGTCTTGTTCAGTGGTGGTCGTCTTTCAGCCTTTCTTACCTTGGCCATGTCTCTGAGTATTGCACACCTTGTGCTTTTGGGCACTCCAGTGATGTTGCAGCTCTGAAATATGGCCAAACTGGTGGCAAGTGGCATCTTGGCAGCTGCACGCTTGACTTTTCTCAGTTCATGGGCAGTTATTTTGCGCCTTGGTTTTTCCACACGCTTCTTGCGACCCTGTTGACTATTTTGAATGAAACGCTTGATTGTTCGATGATCACGCTTCAGAAGCTTTGCAATTTTAAGAGTGCTGCATCCCTCTGCAAGATATCTCACTATTCTTGACTATTCTGAGCCTGTCAAGTCCTTCTTTTGACCCATTTTGCCAAAGGAAAGGAAGTTGCCTAATAATTATGCACACCTGATATAGGGTGTTGATGTCATTAGACCACACCCCTTCTCATTACAGAGATGCACATCACCTAATATGCTTAATTGGTAGTAGGCTTTCGAGCCTATACAGCTTGGAGTAAGACAACATTCATAAAGAGGATGATGTGGTCAAAATACTCATTTGCCTAATAATTCTTCACTCCCTGTATACAAGGTGGAGTTCTAGCGGGTCGGGCAGTCACAAATTAGACATCGGATGGGCAAGTGGTGTCGCCGCTGAACGTCAGCAAGGCGAGCCATGGCCATGTAAGATCTTCTAAAATGGTGAAATATTTTCCTGGCCTGCCGCAAGATGTCCTGGGCGTATTTGGCAACAAATCGCTGCACGACTAAGTTCAGGACGTGTGCCATGCAAGGCACGTGTGTCATTTTGCCCTATTTCAGCGCTTAGCAGATTGGCACTGTTGTTGCACACCACTTTACCAACTGTCAAATTGAGCAGCGTTGGCTATTGATCGGCCTGTGGCCTCAGAGCTGAAAGCAGTGCAGGACCGGTGTGGCTCATGGCTTCCAGGCACAACAGCCTCAGCACAGCATGGCAACGTCTCACCTGGCACGTCGAATATGTTCTGGGGAGTTTGGGGGGTGCAGCGGTAGAGGCGGTAGCAGTTCGAAAGGAGGAGTCAGATCCACGAGGGTGCCACGGGTTACATGCTTGACGGCTGTAAGAATGTTCACCCAGTGGGCAGTAAAAGTTATGTACCTTCCCTGCCCGTGTTTGCGAGACCATGTGTCTGTTGTCACATGTATTTTGGCACCACCACTGTGTCCCAGAGATATATTCACTTGCCGCTGAACGTGGCCATATAATTCAGGTATGCCCTTCTGGGAGAAATATTTGCTTCCGGGGACCTTTCATTCCAGTGTGCCAATGGCCACAAATTTTCTAAATGCCTCAGAGTCCACTAATTAATATGGCAGTAGTTTGTGGGCTAGCAGTTCCACAATCCAGCGGTCAGCCGTTGGGCAAGAGGAATCCTCAGCATCATCATTTTTTTACGCTCGAACATTTAGGCTACGAAAGCCTGCCTTGTGCCAGATGAACGCGACGACGGCACGGTGGAAGGTGAAGTGGAGGACAAATGGGAGAAGAGAGGAGAAGGAGAAGAGGCAGGACGTGGAGCACTGGGAGTGTGGCTTTGTGGGTTCTGACTGCGTTGCTCCCACTGGGCTTGGTGATGGGAGGACAGGTGCCTTCTTAAGGCGGTCATCCCTAGGTGAGTGTTGGACTTACCGTGACTTATGCGTTGACAGCTCAGGCTGCAGATGGCAACACTATTATCAGCAGCTGACACATTAATAAAATCCCACACTGCGGAGCCATGTGCCGGCATCCTGGGAGCGCAAAATGTGACCGTGCATGGTGGATGGCTTGCTCCAGATACATTTGCAGTCAGATTTTTGCCTCCTGTGCGCTGCGAGTTCTGCCTGCATCTCCTCCTTTTCCTCCTTATATGCTGCTCCGTCTCTTCCTCTGAACTTCCCTCCTCTTTATCTCTTGTGGGCACCCACGTGACGTCCATCGACATTCCATCGTCACCTTCACCACCACTGACATTAGAAATCTCAGAGTAGACAGAAACAGGAAAGACCACCTTCCTTGGGCTGATCTGGGTACTGTCGTCAGACTGCTTGGTGGCGGCCGTTGCTACCTCCTCTGCCTCATCCGATGCCAAGAATGGCTGCGCTTCGGTAAGGTCTAGGAATGGATGCCCTTACCATCCCTGCAGAATGGTCTGCCTCTTCCTCTGCCTGTCATTTTCTAAATGCCCCTCTGCCTAAGTCCGTAGAGAAGAGCAGTATTTGTGGAAGAATGTATAACGCAGCCTTCAATCAGTGCAGAAGCGTTAGGCTCAACCAACTCTGGTGCGCCCTTTAAAGTAATCGTACGTGCCTTCTCCAACTTCCCACTTAGGCTCCGGCCTAGTGCACCTGCCCGACCCCTACCACCCCTGTGGAACGGCCTTCCTCTGCCTTACATTTTTTAAATGAACCTGTGCTTACATCCCTAAAGAATAGCAGAATTTGTGGAAGCAGGTATATCGCAGGCTTCAATAAATATTTGGTAGAAACTGGTATATCAAACCCCTTAATCAGTATTTTGTGGAAGCAGGTATATCGCATCCCTCAATCAGTATTTTGTGGAAACAGGTATATCGCAGCCCTCAATCAGCATTTTGTGGAAACAGGTTATCGAACCCCTTAATCGGTATTTTGTTGAAGCAGGTATATAGTAGGCCTCAATTAATATTTTGTAGAAACAGGTATATCGAAACCCTTAATCAGTATTTAGTGGAAGCAGTTATATCGTAGCCCCCAATTAATATTTTGTGGAAGCAGATGTATCTAAGCCTCAATCAATATTTGATCAATGAACCTGTGCCTATATCCCTAAAGAATAGCAGAATTTGTGGAAGCAGGTATATCGCAGGCTTCAATAAATATTTTGTAGAAACTGGTATATCGAACCCCTTAATCAATATTTTGTGGAAGCAGGTATGATTGCAGGCCTCAATTAATATTTGGTGGAAACAGATATATAGAACCCTTTGATCTGTATATTTTGGAAGCAGGTATTATTGCATGACTAAATCAAATTTTGTAGAAACAGTTATATCGATCCCATTAATTTTTATTTTTTGTGGAAGCAGGTATATCGTAGCCCTCAATCAGTATTTTGTGGAAGTAGGTATATAAAACCTCTTAATTATTATTTTGTGGATGCAGGTATATTGCAGGCCTTAAACAATATTTTGTGTAAGCAAGTATATCAAACCCCTTAATAAGTATTTTGTGGAAGCAGGTTTATATCGCAGGCCTCAATTGCAATTTGGTAGAAACAGTTATATCGAACCACTTAATCAGTATTTTGTGGAAGCAGGTTTATATCGCAGGCCTCAATTGCAATTTGGTAGAAACAGTTATATCGAACCACTTAATCAGTATTTTGTGGAAGCAGGTATATTGCAGGCTTCAATCAATATTTGGTAGAAACTGGTATATCAAACCCCTCAATCAGTATTTTGTGGAAACAGGTATATCGAACCCCTTAATTGGTATTTTGTGGAAGCAGGTATATCGTAGGCCTCAATTAAAATTTTGTAGAAACAAGTATATCAAAACCCTTAATCAGTATTTAGCAGAAGTAGTTATATCGTAGCCCTCAATTAATATTTTGTGGAAGCAGGTGTATCAGAGCCTCAATCAATATTTGGTGGAAGTAGGTATATTAAATTTGTGTAAAGAAGAGGCACTCAATTATTTAAGTACTCAGAACAGAAAATATAATAGTATTTATTGAGCACCAATAAAAACGCCTCATGTGCATAAATTTGCATCAAATAAAATCACATAAAATAAAATCACATAAAATAAAATCACATAAAATAAAATCACATAAAATAAAAACACTGCAATTGGATAAATAGATGAAGGTAGTAGAGGAGGACCATACAATAATGCTCTGGTATGAGCAAAAGGATGGCAGTCCTCATGACGATAGACATTGTATATCACATGGATAATAGAATCACATCAGGCGTTAATGTAGCAGATGTAAATAAAACACGTGTCAATAATACTGGAATAACGTAATAGGTTGTAGAATGAAGAGGATAATGAACCTTGTTAATGTCCCAGTATAAACAAACTGTATGGGAGATAGTCCCGTGAACAACAATCAATGAACCTGTGCCTACGTCCCTAAAGAATAGAAGAATTTGTGGAAGCAGGTATATCGCAGGCTTCAATCAGTATTTTGTGGAAGCAGGTATATCAAACCCTTTAATTAGTTTTTTTGGGGAGCAGGTATATCACAGGCCTTAAACAGTATTTAGTGGAAGCAAGTATATCAAACCCCTTAATCATTATTTTGTGGAAGCAGGTATTATCGCAGGCCTCAGTCAATATTTGGTGGAAATAGATATATCGAACACCTTAATCAGTATTTTGTGGAAGCAGGTTTATATCGCAGGCCTCAATTAATATTTTGTAGAAACAGTTATATCGAACCCCTTAATTATTATTTTGTGGAAACAGGTAGCCCTACATTAATATTTTATGGATGCAGGTGTATGGAAGCCTCAATCAATATTTGGTGGAAGTAGGTATATCAAACCCCTTAATCAGTATTTTGTGGAAGCAGGTATATCAAACCCCTTAATCAGTATTTTGTGGAAGCAGGTATTATTGCAGGCCTCAATCAATATTTGGTGGAAACAGAAATATCAAACCCTTTATTCTTCATTTTTTGGTAGCAGGTATATCGCAGGCCTAAATCAAGTTTTGTAAAAACAGTTACATCGATCCCCTTAATTAGTATTTTGTGGTAGCAGATATATCGTACCCCTCAATCAGTATTTTGTGGAAGCAGGTATATCAAACCCCTTAATTAGTATTTTGTGGGAGCAGGTATATCAAACCCCTTAATCATTATTTTGCAGAAGCAGGTATTATCACAGGCCTCAGTCAATATTAGGTGGAAATAGATATATCGAACACCTCAATTAGTATTTTGTGAAAGCAGGTATATCGCAGGCTTCAATCAATATTTGGTAGAAACTGGTATATTAAACCCATTAATCAGTATTTTGTGGAAGCAGGTATGTTGCATCCCTCAATCAGTATTTTGTGGAAACAGGTATATCGGACCCCTTAAATCAGTATTTTGTGAAAGCAGGTATATTGTAGGCTTCAATTAATATTTTGTATAAACAGGTATATCAAAACCCTTAATCAGTATTTAATGGAAGCAGTTATATCATAGCCCTCAATTAATATTTTGCGGAAGCAGGTGTATCGAAGCCTCAACCAATATTTGGTGGAAGTAGGTATATCAATAACCTACACAAAATACTGATTAAGGGGTTCGATATACCTGTTTCCACCAAACATTGATTGAGGCTTCGATACACCTGCTTCCACAAAATATTGATTAAAAGGTTCGCTATACCTGCTTACACAAAATATTAATTGAGGGCTACGATATAACTCCTTCCACTAAATACTAATTAAGAGTTTCAATATACCTGTTTCTGCAAATATTGATTGAGACCTACGATATACCTGCTTCCACAAAATACTGATTAATTGGTTTGATTTACCTGCTTCTACAAAATTCTAAATAAGGGCTGCGATATACCTTCTTCCACAAAATACTTATTAATTGGTTCGATATACCTGTTTCCACCAAATATTTATTGAGGCTTGCGAAATATCTGCCTCCACAAAATACTAATTAAGGGGTTTAATACACCTGCTTCCACAAAATACTGATTGAGGGCTGCGGTATACCTACTTCCACAGAATACTAATTAGGGGTTTGATATACCTGTTTCTACAAATTATTTATTGAGGCCTGCAATATATCTGCTTCCACAAAATACAGATTTTAAAGGATTCGATATACCTGTTTCCACAAAAATATTGATTGAGACGTGCGACATACCTGTTTCCACAAAATACTGATTAAGGGGTTTTATATACCTGCTACCACCAAATATTGATTGAGGCCTCTAATATCCCTGCTTCCACAAAAAAATACTGATTAGGGTTTTGATATTCATGTTTCTACCAAATTTTGATTGAGGCTAAGGATATACCTGCTTCCACAAAATTCTAATTAAGGATTTTGATATACCTGCTTCCACAAAATAATGAATAAGCGGTTCGATATACCTGTTTCTACCACATATTGATCGAGGCCTGCAATATACCTGCTTCCACAAAATACTAATTAAGGGGTTTTATATTCCTGCTACAAAATACTGATTGAGGGCTGCAACATACCTGCTTCCACAAAATACTGATTAAGTGGTTTGATATATATCTGTTTCCACAAAATATTTATTAAGGAGTTTGATATACCTGCTTCTACTAAATATTGATTGAGGCCTCTGATGTACCTGCTTCCTCAAAATACTGGTTATGGGGTTCGATATACCTGTTTCTAAAAACCAGTGATTAAGGACTATGATATACTTGCTTACACAAAATACTGATAAGGGCTATGATATATCTGTTTCCACAAAATACTAATAAAGGGAATCGATCCCTGTTTCCATCAAATTTAAATTGAGGCCTAAGATAATACCTGATTCCACAAAATACTAATTAAGGGGCTTGATATACCTGCCTCAACTACAAAAATACTGATTAAGGGGTTTTGCTATACCTGCTTCCACCAAATATTATTTGAGGCCTGCGATATACCTGCTTCCAAAAAATACTGATGAATGAGTTCGATATATCTGTTTCCACCAAATATTGATTGAGGCCTGCAATAATACCTGCTTCCACAAAATACTGATTAAGGTGTTTGATATACCTACTTCCACCCCTTAATCAGTATATTGTGAAAGCAGGTATATCGAACCCCTTAATCGGTATTTTGTGGAAGTAGCAATATCGTAGGACTCAATCCATATTTGGTAGAAACAGGTATATCGAAATCCTTAATCAGTATTTTGTGGAATCAGGTATATTGCAGCCCCCAATCAGTATTTCGTGGAAGCAGGCATATCAAACCCCTAAGGCCTCATGCACACAACCGTTGTTTTGGTCCGCATCCAAGCCGCAGTATATGTTATCATCCGTTGCTTCGCAAAAAAATAAATAAAAGCTTTCCTATTATTGTCCATTTTACAGACAAGAATAGGCAGTTATATTAATGGCTGTCTGCGCTGTTCCACAAATTGCAGAACACAGATGGACGCCATCCGTGTTTTGAGGATCCGCAATTTGCGAACCACAAAACACAACAGTCGTGTACAAGAGGCCTTAATCGGTATTTTGTGAAAGCATGTATATCGCAGGCCTCAAACAGTATTTTGTGGAAGCAGGTATATAAAACCCCTTAATCAGTATTTTGTGGAAGGAGTTATAGCGCACCCCTCAATCAATATTTGGTGGGAACAGTTATATCGAACCCCTTAATCAGTATTTTGTTAAAGCAGGTATATCGCATCCCTAAATCAGTATTTTGTGTAAGCAGCATATAAAAACCCTTAATCAGTATTTTGTTGAAGCAGTTATATCGCACCCCTCAATCAATATTTGGTGGGAACAGTTATATCGAACCCCTTAATCAGTATTTTGTAAAAGCAGGTATATCGCATTCCTCAATCAGTAATTTGTGGAAGCAGGTATATAAAACCCCTTAATCAGCATTTTGTGGAAGCTGGATTATCGCACCCCTCAATCAATATTTGGTGGAAGTAGGTATCTCAAACCCCTTAATAAATATTTTGTAAAAGCAGGTATATCGCACCCCTCAATCAATATTTGGTGGGAACAGGTATATCAGAATCAGCTTCATTCGCCAAACACGACACAATCGATCGTGCCCAGAATTCACAGCAGGGGCGAGGGATTATGAGCGGGTGATGGGCGTGGTGAGTTCAGCAGCCTGATGGCCGTTAGGAAGAAAGTGTTCAGCCTCCTCGATGTCCTTGCAGGGATGGCCTGATACCTGCGGCCGGACTTTAGACATCTGAAGAGATGATGGCCCGAATGGGAGTGGTCATTGGATATTTTCAGAGCCCTGGAGCGCAGTCTGTCGGAGAAGATAGAGTCAAGGGGTGGTAGTGGCAGTCAGGTAGTTCTCTCCGCTGAGCTGATGACCCTTTGTAGTTTGCGCTTGTCACTGGCTGATGAGCCGGAATACCAAACCAGGAGAGACAAGCACACGACCAACTCGATGGTGCAGGACTTCAGTAGGTCCAGTGCCATGCTGAACTTCTTCAGTTGTCGAAGGAAGAAGAGCCACTGGTGAGCCTTCTTTATGATAGACGAGATGTTGGGACGCCAGGATAGGTCCTCACAGATTGTAGTGCCTAGGAGAGGGGCGCTGGGTACCCTTGCGACCTTCTCTTCCTGAAGTCGATGACCAGCTTGACCGTCTTTGTGGTGTTTAGGACCAGATTGTGCCCGCCGCACCAGTTGCTGACCCTGTCGATTTCCTTATGGTAGGCCTGCTCATCGTTGTCGCTAATCAGGCCCACGAGTGTGGTGTCATCTTCGTACTTGATGACTTTAACCGAGGCCTCAGCCGATCTGCACTTGTTCGTATACAGAGAGAACAGGAACGGCGATAGTACACATCCCTGAGGGGCGCCAGTGTTGGTGACCCTCGGTTTGGAGGACAGATTGCCTAATCTGACAACCTGGGACCTGTTAGTGAGGAAGTCCATGATCCAATGTCGTAGTGTTGGGTGGACATCAAGCGCCGTGAGGTTCCTCTGCAGGATGCTGGGGGAGATGGTATTAAAAGCTGAGCTGAAGTCTAGAAGGAGGATTCTCGCATATGTGTTGTCTAGAAGGAGGATTCTCGCGTATGTGTTGTCGAACCCCTTAATCATTATTTTGTAAAAGCAGTTATATCGCATCCCTCAATCAGTATTTTGTGAAAGCAGGTATATAAAACCCCTTAATCAGCATTTTGTAGAAGCAGGAATATCGCACCCCTCAATCAATATTTGGTGGAAGTAGGTATATCGAACCCCTTAAATCAGTATTTTGTGGAAGCAGGTATATAGAACCCCTTAATCAGTATTTTGTGGAAGGAGTTATATCGAAGACCTCAATCAATATTTGGTGGAAACAGGTATATCAAACCTTTAATCAGTATTCTGTGGAAGCAGGTATATTGTTGGCCTCAATCAATATTTGGTAGAAACAGGTATATCGAACCCCTTAAATCAGTATTTTGTGGAAGCAGGTATATAGAACCCCTTAATCAGTATTTTGTTGAAGCAGTTATATCGCACCCCTCAATCAACATTTGGTGGGAACAGTTATATTGAACCCCTTAATCAGTATTTTGTAAAAGCAGGTATATTGCATCCCTCAATCAGTAATTTGTGGAAGCAGGTATATAAAACCCCTTAATCAGCATTTTGTGGAAGCTGGATTATAGCACCCCTCAATCAATATTTGGTAGAAACAGGCATATCGATCCCCTTAAATCAGTATTTTGTGGAAGCAGGTATATCGAACCCCTTATTTGGTATTTTGTGGAAGTAGGTATATCGAAGGCTTCAATCAATATTTGCTAGAAACAGGTATATCGAACCTAGGGTTGAGCGAACCCGAACTGTAAAGTTCGGGTTCGTACCGAACTTTAGGATTTTTGGGCCCCAGGCCTGAACCCAAACTTTTCAGTAAAAGTTTGTGTTCGGTGTTCGGCTATTTTATAGCGCTTTTTTGAAAGGCTATCTACAAGCGTTTAACTCTGTGCCCTTAGAAGCCATCACAGCGCAGCATGTGACCCACCCTCTATATAAGCTGGAGTCACATAGCGCTGCACGTCACTCTGCTGTTACTAGTGTAGGGAGAGGATGCTGCTGCTGTGATGGAGAGAATAGGAAATAATCTTTAATCGGAAGTGCTTGTTTACTCAGCGATCTACCTAGATTTGTGACATTCCAAGCTTGAAATATTGCAATAATAATCTAGGTTGAAAAAAAAAAACCATTTTTGGCAATATCCTACATGTGGTGCCTTTGCAGCATTTGTAAATGTGAAATAAAAGCTTGTATACTTCAATAATTTTCTGGAATTAAAAAAATCACCAATTTTTTGCAATACCCTACATCTGGGGCCTTTGCAGCATTTGTCAGTGTGAAATCCGGTCTTGAAATATTGCAATAATTTTCCTGGTTTAAAAAAAATACCAAATTTGGACAACAAATGAAATTTGCAGCCTTTGCTGCATCTGTCAGTGTGAGATACAAGCTTTAGATACTGGTGTTCTATTCTGTTATTAAATAAACACCCATTTTGGGCAAAATACTTAATTTTGCAGCCTATGCTGCATCTGTCAGTGTGAGATACAAGCTTGAAATACGGCAATAATATTCTAGGTTTAATAAAACACCCATTTTTGGCAATACCCTACATCGAAGGCCTATGCCTCATCTGTCAGTGTGAGAGATACATGCATTAGATACTGGTGTTCTATTCTGTTATTAAACAAACACCCATTTTGGGCAAAATAATAATTATGCAGCCTTTGCTGCATCTGTCAGTGTAAAAACATGCATTAGATACTGGTGTTATATTCTGTTATTAAAAAAACACCCATTTTGGGCAAAAAAATTAATTTGCAGCCTTTGCTCTATCTGTCAGTGTGAGATGCACGCGCTAGATTCTGCTGTTCTATTCTGCTATTAAAAAAGCACCCATTTTAGGCAAGATACTTAATTTGCGGCCTTGTCTGCATTGGTCAGTGTGAGATACACGCTTTAGGTACTGCTGTTATAGTCGGTTATAAAAAAAACACCCATTTTGGGCAAAGTACTTAATATTGCAGTCTTTGCTGCATCTGTCAGTGTGAGATACACACATTAGATACTGCCGTTCTATTCTGTTATAAAAAAACCACAAATTTTAGTAAAAATAATAAATCTGCGGCCTTTGCTGCATCTGTCAGTGTGGAATACACGCATTAGATACTGGTGTTTTATTCTGTTATTAAAAAAACACCCATTTTGGGCTAAAAACTTAATTTGCGACCTTGTCTGCATCTGTCAGTGTGAGATACACGTGTTGGATACTGCTGTTCTATTCTGGTATATAAAAAAACAAAACAGTTTGGGCAAAGTACTTAATATTGCAGCTTTGCTGCATCTGTCAGTGTGAGATACACACATTAGATACTGGTGTTCTATTCTGTTATCAAAAAAATACCCAGTTTCGGCAAAGTACTTAATATTGCAGCCTTTGCTGCATCTGGCAGTGTCAGATACACACATTAGATATTGGTTTTCTATTCTGTTTTAAAAAAACGTTAGATACTGCTGTTCTATTCTTTTATTTTAAAAAAAAGCACAAAAATATGCGGCCTTGTTCGTATGTGTCAGTGTGAGATACAAGCATTAGATAGATACTGGTGTTCTATTCTGTTTTAAAAAAAAAAACACCCATTTTGGGCAAAGTACTTAATATTGCAGCCCTTGCTGCATCTGTCAGTGTGAAATACACGAGTTAGATACTGTTGTTCTATTCTGTTATTTAAAAAAAACACCTATTTTGGGCAAGATCCTAAAATTGAGAATTATGAGGAGAGCGTCAAATAAGGGACACGGTCCTGGTCGTGGTACTGCTGGTGGAGCTCCTGTTTCAGAGGAGAGGACGTGGTCGATCTGTGCCAGCTACACGGACAAGTGAAACACCTTCCTCAGGTGCGAGTAAGCGACATAACCTTCAGCGTTATTTGGTCAGGCCTAATGCTGCTCTACGAATGGTGAGTCCAGAACAAGTACAGGCGATAGTAGATTGGGTTGCTGACAGTGCCTCCAGTTCCTTTACATTGTCTGCCACCCAGTCTCCTTCAGTCTCCTGCTGAAAGATCAGAATTGGCACCTGCAGCCGATGTCCATCAGTCTTTCACCTCACCCCCTTGCAAATCAGCCAAGCAGTCTAAACTCCAAGTCATGCAGCAGTCTCTTCTGGTTTTTGATGACTCTGCTAGCAGGGTTTCCCAGGGCCATCCACCTAGCCCTGCTCCAGAAGTGGAAGAGATTGAGTGCACCGATGCCCAACCACTTATGAGTACATGGGAGGACCACCGCAGCACGTCTCGGATGATGACGAAACACAGGTTCCAACTGCTGTGACTTTCGAAAGTGTGCAGACCGACAAGGAGGGCAGGGGCAGAGCCTGAAGCGAGGCATAAACGTTCTAAACCTGAGCACAACCTGCATGACCAGGCATCTAAGTGCAGAGCACGAGCTGCAGTGGAGTAGACACCTCAAAAACCAAGAAAGGTCTCTGGCTCCTCCTGCTTCCTCTTCTGCAGCAGTCACGACCTCTTCATCCACCTCTGGAGTGACAGTGCAACCTGCCACCCCGCAAACAGAGGATCTGCCAGCAACACCACCACCTGGGTCACCAAGCATCTCCACAATGTCCTACGGAAGCGTTCAGTTCTCCATCTCCCAAACACTGGAGCGAGGAAATACCCCCCTACCCACTCACAATCCCTGGCCCTGAATGCCAGCATTTAAAAATGACTGTCCTTTGAAATGCTGTCATTCTGTCTGATGGAGACAGAGAGTTTTAAAAGCCTTATGGCGGTGGCTGTCCCACAGTACGTCATGTCCAGCCGGCACTACTTTTCCAGGCGTGCCATCCCTTCTCTGCACAACCAAGTGGGGGACAAAATCAGGTGTGCACTGCGCAACACCATCTGTGGCAAGGTCCAGCTAACGTGGACCAGTAAGCACGATCAAGGACGTTATATTTCCCTAACAGCACACTGGGTAAATGCAGTGGCGGCTGGGCCTGAGGCGGATAGCAGTTTGGTGCATGTCCCTCCACCACCGAGGATTGCAGGGTGCTTCAGTTTGCCTCCTGTTGCTTCCTCCTCCTTCCTCATTTTCTTCCGGCTCCTCATCCGTTCAGTGTAACACTTTCACCACCAACTTCAGCATAGCCAGGTGTAAACGACAGCAGGCAGTTTTAAACTTATCTGTTTGGGGGACAAACCCCACAACGCGCAGAAGCTGTGGACAGGCCGATGAGTGGTTGGTGCCAGTGAGCCTCAAGCCCGGCCTGGTGGTGTGCGATAATGGGCAAAATCTAGTAGCAGCTCTGGGACTAGTCGGTTTGACGCCCATCCCTTGCCTGCTGCATGTGCTGAATTTGGTGGTGCAGAGGTTCCTTAAAAATTACCCCGATATGTCAGAGCTGCTGCATAAAGTGCGGGCTGTCTGTGCGCGCTTTCGGCGTTCTCACCCTGCTGCTGCTCGCCTGTCAGCTCTGCAGTGTAACTTCGGCCTTTCAACTCACCGCCTCATATGCGATGTGCCCAAAAGGTGGAACTCCACCTTGCACATTCTGGCCAGACTGTGCGAGCAGCAGCAGGCGATAGTGGAGTTTCAGCTGCAGTACGCACGGGTGAGTTGCTCTGCGGAACAGCACCACTTCACTACCAATTACTTGGCCTCCATGCGAGACCTGTGTTCCTTGTTGCACAATTTAGAGTACTCCACCAACATGGCCAGTGCTGATAACGCTGTTCTCAGCGTTACTATCCCACTTCTATGCCTCCTTGAAAAAACACTTCTGGTGATGATGGAAGAGGATGTGGCACAGGAGGAGGAGGAGGAGGAAGAGAGATCATTTCATAGAGTTTCTGGCCAGTCATTCACAAGTGGCTCCGAGGGTGGGTTCCTGAACCCACAAACACCAGGTACACAATTGTCCAGCCAGGACACTGTTCTGGAGGATGACGAGGTGGAGAATGAGGAGGAGATGGAGGAGGAGGAACCATGTTCACAGCAGGGTGGCACCCAGACCAGCTCATGGCCATCACTGGTGCGTGTCTGAGGGGATACAGAGGACACAGACGATACACCTCCCACAGAGGACAGCTTTTTGTTGACTCTGGGCAGCCTGGCACACATGAGCGATTTCATTCTGCAGTGTCTCCGCTACGACCGCTGAGTTGCCCACATTCTAACTTGTGCTGATTACTAGGTGGCCACGCTGCTGGATCCCCATTACAAGGACAATGTATCGTCCTTAATTCCTTCACTGGAGCATGATCGTAATATGCGCGAGTACAAGCGCACGCTGGTAGGCTAGTGGCATTCCCACCTGACAGCGGGGGCACAGTGGAAGCACAAGGCGAAGGCAGAGAAGGAGAAAGAGGTTGCCAATGCAGCTGGGGCACCACCAGCACCTCAGAAGGCAGGGTTAGCATGGCAGAAATGTGGAAAAGCTTTGTCATCATGCCACAACAACCAGCACCACCAGCTGATATGGAACGTCTTAGCAGGAGGCAGCATTTCACCAACATGGTGGAGCAGTAAGTGTGCACACGCCTACACGTACTGACCGATGGGTCTGCCCCCTTCAACTTCTGGGTCTCCATATTGGGCACATGGCCTGAGCTTGCCCTTTATGCCTTAGAGGTGCTGGCTGGTTTAGCACGGAGGGGGCGTTATCACAGACAAGCGCAGCCGCCTGTCCAGAGACAATGTGGACAAGCTCACATTCATTAAAATTAACCAGGCATGTATCCAACAGGACTTGTCCCTACCTTCTGCAGAATAGACATTTACCCAGCCATTGTTATACTACAGAGCATCTGCTCATTGTTGTATTTCAGATATTTCCCACTCTTTTGGAGTGTACCCTAATTAAAAAAATAAAAATAAAAAAACCAAAAACCAGCGTTGGCTACCTCGTCCTCCTCCACCGCCGCTTCCACCTACACCACTACGTCCACCGCTTCCTCAAACTCCTACTCCATATGGACATCCACCTCAGATAATTTTTTTAAATTTGTACGTATTTAATTTTATGTCATTTAATTGATTTATCTGTTACATATTCGGGTGAAATTAACCAATTTTTGGGTGTGATATACCCCTGCTGTACCTAGTAGACAGGTAAACAAATTTCACTAATTTGTCTGTTACATACTCGGGTGAAATTTACAAAGTTTTAGCTGTGATAGTACTGTAGACAGGTAAAAACATTTCACTAATTTGTCTGTTACATTCTTCGGTGACATTTGACCATTTTTGCCGTGATTAAACCCCTGCTCTGCATAGGTGACAGGGACATACATTTTAAAAAATAGTTTATTACATTGTCAGGTGACATTTTACCAATTTTTCCATATAAAAACCTCTGCTCTGCCTAGGTGACAGGGAATTAAATTGCAAAAATTCTTCTTTAATTAACGCGCGCTTAATTAAATGCGTAAACTTTAACAACTTTTCCAACATTTGCGCTTCAATAATTCGTCCCACATTTCCACTTGATCACATTTAATTTCATACTTTGACCTCCCTTGGATGTGGTATCCCTTTCTCACGCTCCATCTCCGGCGTGGAACCCTGATTCGCCGCTAACCGTGATCAACATGGTAGGCACAGAAAAGAACATTGAAAGTTGATAGAGCAGATATCCAATTGGATCGTGGACATCACTGGGATATGCGACATGGTGGAGCAGTATGTGTGCACACGCCTACACGTACTGACTGATGGGTCTTCCCCCTTCAACTTCTGGGTCTCCAAATTGTGCTCATGGCCTGAGTTTGCCCTTTATGCCTTGGAGGTGCTGGCCTGCCTTACAGCCAGTGTATTGTCTGAACGTTTGTTTAGCACGGCTGGAGGGGGTTATCACAGGTTATATTTCCCAATGTTTTGGAGTGTACCTAACTTAAAAAATAAAAATAAAATGTAAAACAAAAAAACTGTGTAGGCTACCTACTCCCCCTCCACCGCCGATTCCACCTACACTGCCACATCCACTGCCTCCATCAATCAATATTTGGTAGAAACAAGTATTTCGAACCCCGTAATAATTTCTTTTGGGGAAGCAGGTATATCGTAGGCCTCAATCAATTTTTGATGGCAGCAGGTATATCAAACCCCTAATCAGAATTTTATGGAAGCAGGTATATCGCACCCCCTAATCAATATTTGGTGGAAACAGGTATATCGAACCCCTTAATCAGTATTTTTTGAAAGCAGGTATATCGCAGCCCTCAATTATTATTTTGTGAAACAGGTATATCAAACCTCTTAATCAGTATTTTGTGGAAGCAGGTATATTGCAGGCCTCAATAAATATTTGGTGGAAACAGGTATATTGAACATATTAATTGGTATTTTGTGGAAGTAGATATATTGCAGCCCTCAATCAGTATTTGATGGAAAGAGGTATATCAAACCCCTTAATCAATATTTTGTGCAAGCAGGTATATCGTAGCCCTCAATCAGTATTTTGTGGAAGCAGGTATATCGTAGGCCTCAATTAATATTTGGGGGAAACAGGTATATAGACCCCCTTAATCAGTATTTTGTGGAAGCAGGTATATCGCAGGCCTTAATCAATATTTGGTGGAAGAAAGTATATCAAAACCCTTAATCAGTATTTTGTGGAAGCAGGTATATCACACCCCTCAATTATTTTTTTGCCACAACAGTAATATCACACCACTCTGTTTATTTGGAGCAACAGGTATATCACAGCCCTCAATCAGTATTTTGATCAATCAGAAATACCCCTCAATCTGTTTTTTTAGGGGGGCAACAGCTATATCACTCTTGTTGCAATAGCGCTTGTCTCTATATAGCGGCGGTATCACAGCATATTCACATACAACTGCTGCACAATACAAGTGCACTATAATATACTTTCTATGTTAGAAAGTATATTATAAGTATATCACACCCCTCAGTATATCACACCTATCGATAGCACACCTATACCAGTCTTTAAAGGGACTTTTGCGGCCCTTTTAGCTAGCATTTGTTGTCCCTAACAGCCTGTCCCTGCTCTCCAAAGCAGCTTTTCCCAAAATGAGTAAAATACAATCATAAAAAACATTGCCCCCAAAGGTGTACATAGCTTTTAAACATGATTAATGATTTTAGAGGTTTTACTCTTTCTGGTGCAAGACATAAGGGCAAGAGAGCATCAGATCAAGAACCAAAATGTGTTCCCCTGTCTTGGTTCTGGTTAGAGTTGAGCGGACATCTGGCTGTTCGGGTTCGACGTTCGAGTTCGGGACCCGAACTTGACCCCGTACCTAAACCCAAACCCCATTGAAGTCAATGGGGACCCGAACTTTTGAGCACTAAAATGGCTGTAAAATGTAATGGAAAGGGCTAGAGGGCTGCAAATAGCATCAACATGTGGTTGAGAGCATGGCAAGTTCTCTGCAAACAAATGTGGATAGGGAAATTACTTTAAATAACATAAAATATGTAAAAATAAAAAATAATAATCTTGATCTAGGAGGACGAGGTCCATATGGAGTAGGAGGTTGAGGAGGCGGTGGATGTGGCGGTGTAGGTGGAAGCGGTGGTGGAGGAGGAGGAGGTAGCCTACACTGCTTTTTGGGTTGAAATTTATTTTATTTATTTTTAAATTAGGGTACACCCCAAAACATTGGGAAATATAACCTGTGATAACCCCCTCCAATCGTTCTAAACACACGTTCAGACAATACACTGGCTGCAGGACAAGCAAGCATCTCCAAGGCTTAAAGGGCAAGCTCAGGCCAAGTGCCCAATTTGGAGACCTAGAAGTTGCAGGGGGCAGAACTAGTCAGTCAGTTCGAGTAGGCGTGTGCAAACATGCTGCCCCACCATTTCGCACGTCCCTGTGATGTTCATGATCCAATTGGATATCTGCTCTATCAACTTTCGATGTTCTTTTCTGCGTCTACCATGTTGATCACGGTTAGCGGCGAATCAGGGTTCCACCCCGGAGAGGGAGCATGAGAACGAGAGACCGCATCCAAGGGAGATCAATGGATGAAATTTAATTATGATCGAGTGGAAATGTGGGAGAAGCTATTAAAACGGAAGAATTAAAGGAAAGGAGGGGGCACGCTGCAATTACCCACTCCCGACTCGGGAAGGTAGTGACGATAAATAACAATACAGGACTCTTAAGATGCCCTGTTATTTGAATGATTAATAAAAAATTATAGGGAATGTCACTGGGGTATTTTGGATTTGAAAACGTTAGCCAGGAGAGGCCCTGCTGCCACTTTGTTGACTCTAGATAACTTCTGCCTGATTGCACGTTCCAGTGACGTCCACCATCCGTTTGAATATCTTCTCTATCAACTTTGAATGTTCTTTTCTGAGCCTACCATGTTGATCACGGTTATCGGCGAATCAGGGTTCCATGCCAGAGAGGGAGCGTGAGAAAAGGAGACTGCATCCAAGGGAGGTTAATGGCTGTAATGGTATTAAGCGGAAATGTAGGACAAATTATTAAAGCAGAAGAGTCACCTATGCAGAGCAGGGGTTTTTCATCGCCAGAAATGGGTAATGTTACCCACCTATGGAACAGATTATTTAAAAAAAATTCGGTCCCTGTCACCTAGGGGTTTATTCACGTCAAAAATTGTAAAATGTCAACCCAAGAATGTAACAGAAAAGTTTGTGAAATTTATTAACCTGTCTACTAGGTAGAGCAGGGGTATATCACAGCCAAAAATTTGTTAATTTCACCCGAAAATGTAACAGACAAATGAGTGATTTTTTTTAACCTGTCTACTAGGTATAGCAATGGTATATAACACCCAAAAATTGGTGAATTTCACCCAAAAATGTAACAGACAAATTATTGAATTTGAATTTTTAAGTAGAGTTTTTCTGTCTGCGATGTGGTGCGGAGCAAGACGGATCCGTCCTGACACACAATGTAAGTCAAAGGGACAGATCCGTTTTCTCTGACACAACTACATTTGTCACACCAATGTCGCGCGCCAATTTTTATAATGATAGTTTACGGTGTCGCACTGCGACATGCGACGTGCTGCGACTACGACACGACAGTAGCAAAAAATCCACCCAAGATGTTTTTTCTGCGACTGTTGCGTCGCAGTCGCAGCATGTCGCATGTCGCAGTGCGACAGCATAGACTATCATTATAAAAATTGTCGCATGACATTGGTGAGACATCAATGTTGTGTGACACATGTTGCAGTGTAGTTGTGCCTTATGTGTCGCGCGACAATAAGTCGTCGTTTATTCCTAGCCTAAAAGTTCATGTCTCTTCTGTAGTGCAACACACAAAGTTATGAACAACTCTAGCCCTAGCTAAAGACACACAGTGCACTAATGGACTCTATCCTGTCCCTAATAATACAACCTGACTTCTACCTAGTATTTTAATCTACCTATAGGGATGAGCGAACTCGAACTGTATAGTTCGGGTTCGTACCGAATTTTGGGGTGTCCGTGACACGGACCCGAACCCGGACATTTTCGTAAAAGTCCGGGTTCGGGTTCGGTGTTCGTCGCTTTCTTGGCGCTTTTGTGACGCTTTCTTGGCGCTTTTTGAAAGGCTGCAAAGCAGCCAATCAACAAGCGTCATACTACTTGCCCCAAGAGGCCGTCACAGCCATGCCTACTATTGGCATGGCTGTGATTGGCCAGAGCACCATGTGACCCAGCCTCTATTTAAGCTGGAGTCACATAGCGCCGCCCGTCACTCTGCTCTGATTAGCGTAGGGAGAGGTTGCGGATGCGACAGTAGGGCGAGATTAGGCAGATTAACTCCTCCAAAGGACTTCACTTGATTAATCGATCGATCTGCAGCTGTGCATCATTGAGCTGCTGAAATTCAAATGCTCACTCACTGTTTTTAGGCTGCCCAGACCGTTTGTCAGTCACTTTTTTCTGGGGTGATCGGCGGCCATTTTGTGTCTTGTGCGGTGCTGCGACCAAGTGCATCCAAGCTGCGACCAAGTGCATTTAACCCTCAATGGTGTGGTTGTTTTTTGGCTAAAGCCTACATCAGGGTGAAGCTGTCACACCAAGTGCATTTAACCAGCAATAGTCTGTTCATTTTTTGGCCATATACTAAATCAGGGGCAAGCTGCGCCTGTCACCAAGTGCATTTAACCCTCAATGGTGTGGTTGTTTTTTGGCTAAAGCCTACATCAGGGTGAAGCTGTCACACCAAGTGCATTTAACCAGCAATAGTCTGTTTATTTTTTGGCCATATACTACATCAGGGGCAAGCTGCGCCCGTCACCAAGTGCATTTAACCCTCAGTAGTGTGGTTCGTCAAGCTGTGACACCAAGTGCATTTAACCAGCAATAGTCTGTTCATTTTTTGGCCATATACTACATCAGGGGCAAGCTGCGCCCGTCACCAAGTGCATTTAACCCTCAGTAGTGTGGTTGGTCAAGCTATCACACCAAGTGCATTTAACCAGCAATAGTCTGTTCATTTTTTGGCCATATACTAAATCAGGGGCAAGCTGCGCCCGTCACCAAGTGCATTTAACCAGCAATAGTCTGTTCATTTTTTGGCCATATACTACATCAGGGGCAAGCTGCGCCCGTCACCAAGTGCATTTAACCCTCAGTAGTGTGGTTGGTCAAGCTATCACACCAAGTGCATTTAACCAGCAATAGTCTGTTCATTTTTTGGCCATATACTAAATCAGGGGCAAGCTGCGCCCGTCACCAAGTGCATTTAACCAGCAATAGTCTGTTCATTTTTTGGCCATATACTACATCAGGGGCAAGCTGCGCCCATCACCAAGTGCATTTAACCCTCAGTAGTGTGGTTGGTCAAGCTATCACACCAAGTGCATTTAACCAGCAATAGTCTGTTCATTTTTTGGCCATATACTACATCAGGGGCAAGCTGCGCCCGTCACCAAGTGCATTTAACCAGCAATAGTGTGGTTATTTTTTGGCCATATCCCAGTCTAATTCTGTCACTAAATCCATACCGGTCACCCAGCGCCTAAATACTAGGCCTCAAATTTATATCCCGCTAAATCTCTCGTTACCGCTGTCCTGTTGTGGCTGGGAAAGTTATTTAGTGTCCGTCAAAGCACATTTTTTGTTCTGGGTTGAAGTACAATTCCCAATTTAGCAATTTCATAATTTAGTGGTTCCTGCTATATCAGAGCTATTTGAAATCTATCCCTAAAAGGGTATATAATATTCAAGGTGCACATAGGGTCATTCAGAATAACTTCACACACACGCTACTGTGCATTTCCAAGTCTAATTCTGTCGCTAAATCCATACCGGTCACCCAGCGCCTAAATACTAGGCCTCAAATTTATATCCCGCTAAATCTCTCGTTACCGCTGTCCTGTTGTGGATGGGAAAGTTATTTAGTGTCCGTCAAAGCACATTTTTTGTTCTGGGTTGAAATACAATTCCCAATTTAGCAATTTCATAATTTAGTGGTTTCTGCTATATCAGAGCTATTTGAAATCTATCCCTAAAAGGGTATATAATATTCAAGGTGCACATAGGGTCATTCAGAATAACTTCACACACACGCTACTGTGCATTTCCAAGTCTAATTCTGTCACTAAATCCATACCGGTCACCCAGCGCCTAACTACTAGGCCTCAAATTTATATCCCGCTAAATCTCTCGTTACCGCTGTCCTTTTGTGGATGGGAAAGTTATTTAGTGTCCGTCAAAGCACATTTTTTGTTCTGGGTTGAAATACAATTCCCAATTTAGCAATTTCATAATTTAGTGGTTTCTGCTATATCAGAGCTATTTGAAATCTATCCCTAAAAGGGTATATAATATTCAAGGTGCACATAGGGTCATTCAGAATAACTTCACACACACGCTACTGTGCATTTCCAAGTCTAATTCTGTCACTAAATCCATACCGGTCACCCAGCGCCTAAATACTAGGCCTCAAATTTATATCCCGCTAAATCTCTCGTTACCGCTGTCCTGTTGTGGATGGGAAAGTTATTTAGTGTCCGTCAAAGCACATTTTTTGTTCTGGGTTGAAATACAATTCCCAATTTAGCAATTTCATAATTTAGTGGTTTCTGCTATATCAGAGCTATTTGAAATCTATCCCTAAAAGGGTATATAATATTCAAGGTGCACATAGGGTCATTCAGAATAACTTCACACACACACTACTGTGCATTTCCAAGTCTAATTCTGTCACTAAATCCATACCGGTCACCCAGCGCCTAAATACTAGGCCTCAAATTTATATCCCGCTAAATCTCTCGTTACCGCTGTACTGTTGTGGCTGGGAAAGTTATTTAGTGTCCGTCAAAGCACATTTTTGTTCTGGGTTGAAGTACAATTCCCAATTTAGCAATTTCATAATTTAGTGGTTCCTGCTATATCAGAGCTATTTGAAATCTATCCCTAAAAGGGTATATAATATTCAAGGTGCACATAGGGTCATTCAGAATAACTTCACACACATGCTACTGTGCATTTCCAAGTCTAATTCTGTCACTAAATCCATACCGGTCACCCAGCGCCTAAATACTAGGCCTCAAATTTATATCCCGCTAAATCTCTCGTTACCGCTGTCCTGTTGTGGCTGGGAAAGTTATTTAGTGTCCGTCAAAGCACATTTTTTGTTCTGGGTTGAAATACAATTCCCAATTTAGCAATTTCATAATTTAGTGGTTTCTGCTATATCAGAGCTATTTGAAATCTATCCCTAAAAGGGTATATAATATTCAAGGTGCACATAGGGTCATTCAGAATAACTTCACACACACGCTACTGTGCATTTCCAAGTCTAATTCTGTTAGTAAATCCATACCGGTCACCCAGCGCCTAAATACTAGGCCTCAAATTTATATCCCGCTAAATCTCTCGTTACCGCTGTACTGTTGTGGCTGGGAAAGTTATTTAGTGTCCGTCAAAGCAGATTTTTTGTTCTGGGTTGAAGTACAATTCCCAATTTAGCAATTTCATAATTTAGTGGTTCCTGCTATATCAGAGCTATTTGAAATCTATCCCTAAAAGGGTATATAATATTCAAGGTGCACATAGGGTCATTCAGAATAACTTCACACACACGCTACTGTGCATTTCCAAGTCTAATTCTGTCGCTAAATCCATACCGGTCACCCAGCGCCTAAATACTAGGCCTCAAATTTATATCCCGCTAAATCTCTCGTTACCGCTGTACTGTTGTGGCTGGGAAAGTTATTTAGTGTCCGTCAAAGCACATTTTTTGTTCTGGGTTGAAGTACAATTCCCAATTTAGCAATTTCATAATTTAGTGGTTTCTGCTATATCAGAGCTATTTGAAATCTATCCCTAAAAGGGTATATAATATTCAAGGTGCACATAGGGTCATTCAGAATAACTTCACACACACGCTACTGTGCATTTCCAAGTCTAATTCTGTCACTAAATCCATACCGGTCACCCAGCGCCTAAATACTAGGCCTCAAATTTATATCCCGCTAAATCTCTCGTTACCGCTGTACTGTTGTGGCTGGGAAAGTTATTTAGTGTCCGTCAAAGCACATTTTTTGTTCTGGGTTGAAGTACAATTCCCAATTTAGCAATTTCATAATTTAGTGGTTTCTGCTATATCAGAGCTATTTGAAATCTATCCCTAAAAGGGTATATAATATTCAAGGTGCACATAGGGTCATTCAGAATAACTTCACACACACGCTACTGTGCATTTCCAAGTCTAATTCTGTCACTAAATCCATACCGGTCACCCAGCGCCTAAATACTAGGCCTCAAATTTATATCCCGCTGAATTTGAATACAATACATTGGGCCAAATAATATTTTTGTTGTTGTGGTGAACCATAACAATGAGAAAAACATCTAGTAAGGGACGCGGACGTGGACATGGTCGTGGTGGTGTTAGTGGACCCTCTGGTGCTGGGAGAGGACGTGGCCGTTCTGCCACATCCACACGTCCTAGTGTACCAACTACCTCAGGTCCCAGTAGCCGCCAGAATTTACAGCGATATATGGCGGGGCCCAATGCCGTTCTAAGGATGGTAAGGCCTGAGCAGGTACAGGCATTAGTCAATTGGGTGGCCGACAGTGGATCCAGCACGTTCACATTATCTCCCACCCAGTCTTCTGCAGAAAGCGCACAGATGGCGCCTGAAAACCAACCCCATCAGTCTGTCACATCACCCCCATGCATACCAGGGAAACAGTCTCAGCCTCAAGTTATGCAGCAGTCTCTTATGCTGTTTGAAGACTCCGCTGGCAGGGTTTCCCAAGGGCATCCACCTAGCCCTTCCCCAGCGGTGAAAGATATAGAATGCACTGACGCACAACCACTTATGTTTCCTGATGATGAGGACATGGGAATACCACCTCAGCATGTCTCTGATGATGACGAAACACAGGTGCCAACTGCTGCGTCTTTCTGCAGTGTGCAGACTGAACAGGAGGTCAGGGATCAAGACTGGGTGGAAGACGATGCAGGGGATGATGAGGTCCTAGACCCCACATGGAATGAAGGTCGTGCCACTGACTTTCACAGTTCGGAGGAAGAGGCAGTGGTGAGACCGAGCCAACAGCGTAGCAAAAGAGGGAGCAGTGGGCAAAAGCAGAACACCCGCCGCCAAGAGACTCCGCCTGCTACTGCCCGCCGCCATCTGGGACCGAGCACCCCAAAGGCAGCTTCAAGGAGTTCCCTGGCATGGCACTTCTTCAAACAATGTGCTGACGACAAGACCCGAGTGGTTTGCACGCTGTGCCATCAGAGCCTTAAGCGAGGCATTAACGTTCTGAACCTGAGCACAACCTGCATGACCAGGCACCTGCATGCAAAGCATGAACTGCAGTGGAGTAAACACCTTAAAACCAAGGAAGTCACTCAGGCTCCCCCTGCTACCTCTTCTGCTGCTGCCGCCTCGGCCTCTTCTGCTGCTGCCGCCTCGGCCTCTTCCTCCGCCTCTGGAGGAACGTTGGCACCTGCCGCCCAGCAAACAGGGGATGTACCACCAACACCACCACCACCACCTCCGTCACCAAGCGTCTCAACCATGTCACACGGCAGCGTTCAGCTCTCCATCCCACAAACATTTGAGAGAAAGCGTAAATTCCCACCTAGCCACCCTCGATGCCTGGCCCTGAATGCCAGCATTTCTAAACTACTGGCCTATGAAATGCTGTCATTTAGGCTGGTGGACACAGACAGCTTCAAACAGCTCATGTCGCTTGCTGTCCCACAGTATGTTGTTCCCAGCCGCCACTACTTCTCCAAGAGAGCCGTGCCTTCCCTGCACAACCAAGTATCCGATAAAATCAAGTGTGCACTACGCAACGCCATCTGTGGCAAGGTCCACCTAACCACAGATACGTGGACCAGTAAGCACGGCCAGGGACGCTATATCTCCCTAACTGCACACTGGGTAAATGTAGTGGCAGCTGGGCCCCAGGCGGAGAGCTGTTTGGCGCACGTCCTTCCGCCGCCAAGGATCGCAGGGCAACATTCTTTGCCTCCTGTTGCCACCTCCTCCTTCTCGGCTTCCTCCTCCTCTTCTTCCACCTGCTCATCCAGTCAGCCACACACCTTCACCACCAACTTCAGCACAGCCCGGGGTAAACGTCAGCAGGCCATTCTGAAACTCATATGTTTGGGGGACAGGCCCCACACCGCACAGGAGTTGTGGCGGGGTATAGAACAACAGACCGACGAGTGGTTGCTGCCGGTGAGCCTCAAGCCCGGCCTGGTGGTGTGCGATAATGGGCGAAATCTCGTTGCAGCTCTGGGACTAGCCAATTTGACGCACATCCCTTGCTTGGTGCATGTGCTGAATTTGGTGGTGCAGAAGTTCATTCACAACTACCCCGACATGTCAGAGCTGCTGCATAAAGTGCGGGCCGTCTGTTCGCGCTTCCGGCGTTCACATCCTGCTGCTGCTCGCCTGTCTGCGCTACAGCGTAACTTCGGCCTTCCCGCTCACCGCCTCATATGCGACGTGCCCACCAGGTGGAACTCCACCTTGCACATGCTGGACAGACTGTGCGAGCAGCAGCAGGCCATAGTGGAGTTTCAGCTGCAGCACGCACGGGTCAGTCGCACTACAGAACAGCACCACTTCACCACCAATGACTGGGCCTCCATGCGAGACCTGTGTGCCCTGTTGCGCTGTTTCGAGTACTCCACCAACATGGCCAGTGGCGATGACGCCGTTATCAGCGTTATAATACCACTTCTATGTCTCCTTGAGAAAACACTTAGGGCGATGATGCAAGAGGAGGTGGCCCAGGAGGAGGAGGAGGAGGAAGAGGGGTCATTTTTCGCACTTTCAGGCCAGTCTCTTCGAAGTGACTCAGAGGGAGGTTTTTGGCAACAGCAGAGGCCAGGTACAAATGTGGCCAGCCAGGGCCCACTACTGGAGGACGAGGAGGACGAGGATGAGGAGGAGGTGGAGGAGGATGAGGATGAAGCATGGTCACAGCGGGGTGGCACCCAACGCAGCTCGGGTCCATCACTGGTGCGTGGCTGGGGGGAAAGGCAGGACGATGACGATACGCCTCCCACAGAGGACAGCTTGTCCTTACCCCTGGGCAGCCTGGCACACATGAGCGACTACAAGCTGCAGTGCCTGCGCAACGACAGCAGAGTTGCCCACATTTTAACCTGTGCGGACTACTGGGTTGCCACCCTGCTGGATCCACGCTACAAAGACAATGTGCCCACCTTACTTCCTGCACTGGAGCGTGATAGGAAGATGCGCGAGTACAAGCGCACGTTGGAAGACGCGCTACTGAGAGCATTCCCAAATGTCACAGGGGAACAAGTGGAAGCCCAAGGCCAAGGCAGAGGAGGAGCAAGAGGTCGCCAAGGCAGCTGTGTCAATGCCAGCTCCTTTGAGGGCAGGGTTAGCATGGCAGAGATGTGGACACGCCACAGCTAACTGCACCACCACCTGATACGCAACGTGTTAGCAGGAGGCAACATTTCACTAACATGGTGGAACAGTACGTGTGCACACCCCTCCACGTACTGACTGATGGTTCGGCCCCATTCAACTTCTGGGTCTCTAAATTGTCCACGTGGCCAGAGCTAGCCTTTTATGCCTTGGAGGTGCTGGCCTGCCCGGCAGCCAGCGTTTTGTCTGAACGTGTATTCAGCACGGCAGGGGGCGTCATTACAGACAAACGCAGCCGCCTGTCTACAGCCAATGTGGACACGCTGACGTTCATAAAAATGAACCAGGCATGGATCCCACAGGACCTGTCCGTCCCTTGTCCAGATTAGACATTAACTACCTCCCCATAACCATATATTATTGGACTCCAGGGCACTTCCTCATTCAATCCTATTTTTATTTTCATTTTACCATTATATTGCGAGGCTACCCAAAGTTGAATGAACCTCTCCTGTGTCTGGGTGCCGGGGCCTAAATATATGCCAATGGACTGTTCCAATGTTGGGTGACGTGAAGCCTGATTCTCTGCTATGACATGCAGAATGATTCTCTGCTGACATGAAGCCAGATTGTCTGTTACGGGACCTCTCTCCTCTGCCTGTGTGCTGGGCCTAAATATATGCCAATGGACTGTTGCAGTGGTGGCTGACGTGAAGCCTCATTCTCTGCTATGACATGCAGACTAATTCTCTGCTGACATGAAGACAGATTCTCTGTTACGGGACCTCTCTCCTCTGCCTGTGTGCTGGGCCTAAATATATGCCAATGGACTGTTGCAGTGGTGGCTGACGTGAAGCCTCATTCTCTGCTATGACATGCAGACTGATTCTCTGCTGACATGAAGCCAGATTCTCTGTTACGGGACCTCCCTCCTCTGCCTGGGTGCTGGGCCTAAATATATGCCAATGGACTGTTGCAGTGGTGGCTGACGTGAAGCCTCATTCTCTGCTATGACATGCAGACTGATTCTCTGCTGACATGAAGCCAGATTCTCTGTTACGGGACCTCCCTCCTCTGCCTGGGTGCTGGGCCTAAATATATGCCAATGGACTGTTGCAGTGGTGGCTGACGTGAAGCCTCATTCTCTGCTATGACATGCAGACTAATTCTCTGCTGACATGAAGACAGATTCTCTGTTACGGGACCTCTCTCCTCTGCCTGTGTGTGTGCTGGGCCTAAATATATGCCAATGGACTGTTGCAGTGGTGGCTGACGTGAAGCCTCATTCTCTGCTATGACATGCAGACTAATTCTCTGCTGACATGAAGACAGATTCTCTGTTACGGGACCTCTCTCCTCTGCCTGTGTGCTGGGCCTAAATATATGCCAATGGACTGTTGCAGTGGTGGCTGACGTGAAGCCTCATTCTCTGCTATGACATGCAGACTGATTCTCTGCTGACATGAAGCCAGATTCTCTGTTACGGGACCTCCCTCCTCTGCCTGGGTGCTGGGCCTAAATATATGCCAATGGACTGTTGCAGTGGTGGCTGACGTGAAGCCTCATTCTCTGCTATGACATGCAGACTGATTCTCTGCTGACATGAAGCCAGATACTCTGTTACGGGACCTCCCTCCTCTGCCTGGGTGCTGGGCCTAAATATATGCCAATGGACTGTTGCAGTGGTGGCTGACGTGAAGCCTCATTCTCTGCTATGACATGCAGACTGATTCTCTGCTGACATGAAGCCAGATTCTCTGTTACGGGACCTCTCTCCTCTGCCTGTGTGTGTGCTGGGCCTAAATATATGCCAATGGATTGTTGCAGTGGTGGCTGACGTGAAGCCTCATTCTCTGCTATGACATGCAGACTGATTCTCTGCTGACATGAAGACAGATTCTCTGTTACGGGACCTCCCTCCTCTGCCTGGGTGCTGGGCCTAAATATATGCCAATGGACTGTTGCAGTGGTGGCTGACGTGAAGCCTCATTCTCTGCTATGACATGCAGACTGATTCTCTGCTGACATGAAGACAGATTCTCTGTTACGGGACCTCTCTCCTCTGCCTGGGTGCTGGGCCTAAATTTATGAAAATGGACTCTTACAGTGGTGGGTGACGGAAGCCAGATTCTCTGCTATGGGACCTCTCTCCAATTGATTTTGGTTAATTTTTATTTATTTAATTTTTATTTTAATTCATTTCCCTATCCACATTTGTTTGCAGGGGATTTACCTACATGTTGCTGCCTTTTGCAGCCCTCTAGCTCTTTCCTGGGCTGTTTTACAGCCCTTTTAGTGCCGAAAAGTTCGGGTCCCCATTGACTTCAATGGGGTTCGGGTTCGGGACGAAGTTCGGATCGGGTTCGGATCCCGAACCCGAACATTTCCGGGATGTTCGGCCGAACTTCTCGAACCCGAACATCCAGGTGTTCGCTCAACTCTATCTACCTACTGTCACAAACTAGCGGGTTTGAACCCACTGTACCACATGTCCTACCTCCTCTAAGGGCATAGTCTAAGTGAACCTCTTGTTCTTCACAGTACCCTAGATGGTGGGGATAGACTTTCCCGAGGGGAACACCAGGTCGCTACCTCTTGAGGATGATTGGCACACGAGGCAACTGGTCCAAGCAGACCAGGAGGTACCTGAGCAAGGTACCAGAGGTACAGATGTAGTCAGCAGGCCGAGTTGTAACCAGGAGCAACAATGCAGGACCGAAGGATGAGGCAGAGGCGAAGTTAGGAAACACAAGCATGGATCAGGTACACAGGAACACAAGCAGAGATATCAGCAACCTTTGCAGGACACAAGGAACTTGACACTCAAACATCAGCGCACAAGGTCATTGCAAAAGGGATAACAAAATGTAACATTATATTGGCAAGTTAAATGTTGTTATTTGTTGTATACCTAATTGCATTGTATGGACAAGTAAGGGCCCATCCTCTTAGGTTACTAAGAGATAGACATAGGTCTGCTCCCTGGTTAGAGAGTGAGTTCAGCTGTGCTACAGAGAAGAGGTACATGTGCCTACTCCTCAGAGCTAGAGCCAATCTCAGAGAACCTTCATCTCTAAGACATCTACAGCCAAGAAATGTACTTTATCATGAAAAAATGCTCCTTAGAGAGAAATGAGAATTAGAAGTTCCCGAATTCACAAGGCCATGCATTGGAGTCAGTCAGCAAGGTAGGGTCCACATTTATGGCAGAGAGAGACCTTACTGCTGTTTGGCCAGCCATATCTTAAATCTGCACCTCTCAACCTGGGAATTTGCAGAATGACCTTTACAAAGAACCGCAATGCATGGGTTAGTGAGACTTTAAAGAGAGACAGAGAGAAGGAGTACTACAACCTCCTGCTGTTCATACGCCACTATTGGAAATGGATTGCAATTTTGTATGCTGCAGAACTGTGCCTTGTTGTCACTGGATAAACTACTACCTGTATTATGCACTTAAGTAAAGTGAGACTTATTTATTGCAATTAACTGGCCTAGTTACTGACATCACCATTCACGGCCACTGCATTCACAATCCTGCTTTGCATTCTGCCAAACACCTAACAACAAGGGTGCCCCGACTATCAACAGACAGTGCCAGGGAACTGTGAACTGTGAGTACTACCACCACCCTCAGAGCCTCAACTACTGCACTGAATTTTAAATGTTAAATGCTGGACGCTGTTTTGTGCGATTAGTCTGAAGTGTTTGGAAGAATTTTTGTGAAATTTGGTTAGATTTGATTCATTAATCTCTGAATGGAACCCAAGCAAACACAAAACACAGTAGGCTCTTGGGCTACAATAAAAATAAAGTAACATGAGATCCTTATCTCCCAATGTCAACTCTTTTCAAGAGTGGCAGCCAGGCCAAGAACATCCAGACAACTACAGGCCGCCCTAGCCAAATTTATTCCGCAATTCATGACTCCACAATAAAAAAATCTGGTGAATATTATTTTATGGGAGGATCATGGTGGAATGATGCAGTATTTTGAAGTATTGAGAATCCCAAAATGGAGACAAATCAGTCTTTCTTCAGGACAATGTACATGAAATATCTTGAGATTTAGCTCATGAGTTTTGTACTCTCAAACTGATCAACTGCATTGTTAAGCACTATGACCCATACAGCGATCAAGTGGAGAGGTGGCGTGGGTAGGAGAGATTGAGAGAGGAGATGAAACTTGTAGTAGTCACAGAGGTTTCTCTCCCACACTCACTGAGGCAGAGTAGTGATATAATGAAGCAAATGGTAGTGCAGTGCGGTACAGTGATGAGACCAGATTTATTTGCGACAAGTCCACTGTACATTACTGAAGCCATCCAATAAATGGTTCACAGAGGCACTGAACATGTCAAACACAGTCTTTGTAGTTACCACTAGAGATGAGTAAAGTTATCAAAAATTTGATTCAGCAGCTTTGCTGAAGTTCACAAAGAGATTTGATTCGTAATGAATTACTTCGTCACAAATCGCATTCCATTGTATGTACAGGTGCAATGACAAGGAATAGTAATTGTGTTGCCCGCGTCATTGAACCCCTCGGATGCCGCTTTCAACACTGACCGCAGCATCTGACAGTCACATTGAGGCCTTTCAGTGGTTAATCAGGAGTAAAAAATTACGTACTCACCTCATCTATTTGCTTGCGGAGAGGTCATCCCGGCCATCTTGATTGAAAAAAAAATGCACCAAATCTCACGCGCACTGATATGATGATGTCATCTTGTCATCACAATGGGCGGATGCAGTGATGTCATCACTGATGATATCACCACACCCTACCAGCGTGATAATGTGGTGATGTCACACGTCAGCACGCCAGATTTGGTGCGTTTTTTTCTATAGCCAAGGAGCAGGCATTTATCTTTTCTGACAGAATGCTTTTGCTCTACCACTAGAACTGTTACACTCGTCTTTTCACAGCTCTGCTCTTTAGTTACTTTCACGCTTGAGCACCCTTATAGAGCTGAATGGAGTGGCGGATATACATGTGTTCATGCCGCTCCATTGAAATGGGGGAACAAGTCCCCATTCTTATGAGCCCTGTTGGTAGGGGATAAGCTGTTGTAATGAACGATGCCTTCAACAGACCTTTTACATGTTATTGCAGCCAATGATTTCCGTTTTTGAATCCGTATACAATTGCATCCAATATCATAGCGTAAAAATAACTATAAATTGTAAGTAAGATGTCCTCAGATGCCTTGGTTTCGAGATCAGTCCATCTTCTCTGGATAAGAAGAAATAGCAATGGAACATAAATGTAATGTATTATTAAATTCCTTTATTCTCCAAATGACTTTCAGGATAAGTAATGGTTTTAATAGGCTGAGGAGGTTTATAGCTTATTATTCATGTTTATATGGTAATATTTGCTGGTCTAGTATAAAAGTTGTGTTGAAGCCTGAATGATTCCATTAATGGAACGTGCGGCACTTTATCTGGCACAGTGCCTATTTCACAGCTGTGAGAGGCCATTTCAATAAATGTGTAATTATTTATCTTCGTTAACAAACAGTATGCTGTTGTCAACAGATGTTTCCCAAAAATGTGGAAATTTTAAATAAGACAGACATATTGCATTTACTTACTATTTGAAAATAATTTAACTGCTCCGAGTCCTGAGTAATGATAGTTAGATATTTACCAAGACTTGTTGGCTAAGAAGACGAGTCAGCACATAGTATGACAGCCCAAGTGCACACAGAGGTAAAATAGGCCAATATCTAAGATTAAAATGGGGGCCCTTCTGATACTGGATGATATCACCACACCCATAACGCCCTGATTAGGACATTTTGGTTCCTGCTTGCCTTCTCATCTATTCATAGGCGAGTTCCTTGCGCACTAATGGGCTTACATTGGTAGGGAATTCGGATGGTGGATATCTGTATACGTTTCCCCCAATAAAATAAGAGATACAGTTAACCTAGGCTGGGCCTCCTCAACCCTGGGCCCCTGTAACAGCTGCATGGGCGCTTCTAGCCTGACAGTAGATAAGCAGGTGTTACTGGTTATAACTGGGAACTACCGTATAGCAGAAAAACAGTTACTGAAGAAAATCTGTAGGTACTGCCTATACACTTTAGATGGCTGTTGGCCAAAGGCACATTTGGCAAACAGCTGTTCCTCCCTCCTCCCCCACATTTATGCACATGCAGCTCTGCCAAGTGTGCGTCTACTGCTGCCTGCAATGTCTGTCTCCACCTGCCACCACCTCTTTGGACATTGTGAATTTGACACTGATGGTATGATTGTTCAAAGCTACCGACTCTCCAGCCAATCCAAAGGTCCAGCTGATAAATCAGTCAGGAGGCTCGAACAGCAGACTTATCTCGGGGAGGGTTAGTGCAGCCAATATGAGAACTTGGTTCTCTATGTGAATCTGCCCTACTGTTTAGCCAGGGTCAGTTATTGACCCTTCATTCTATTCCTTGATTTTTGGTTTGACTTTTAATTATAGCATCCAGCCTGGAAACCACTACAGCTACCACTCAGAGCAAAGTGCAGAGGCTGTGAAGCAGCTTAATGCTGAGAGCAGAGAGCACCTTACAATGAAGCAGCACTTCCTTGGCACTGGGAGAGCAGAATGTGGCAGAATTAAACTTTATATTTACACTACTGATGTGAAAAAGCACCAGAAAAAGTATGGAGTTCATTTATTAAGACTGGCGTTTTAGTTGCCGGTCTTAATAACCCCTATAGCTGGCAATGGATCTTCCAATGTTATGAAGAGGTGCCGGCTCATCCCCTTCCACTCTACTCTCACTTTTTTTAGACCTTGGCATGATCGGGGGAAATATGCTTAATATAGGTGTATTTCTGGATAGTAAATGACCCTCTATGTTTTTATTGTTCTCCAAAGCCCATATCCAGTTCTGGCAGCAGTTTAGCATGGTCTAAACTGCTGACAGAATCCCTTTAATGTTTCTTCTCTTTTGCCCAGTATTTGATTTAATAGAGCAGCAGAAGATGCAGTGCTGCTCCTTGTAGGACAAAAAGTTGCAACCCTTGTCAGCCATTTGAAATCTATGAAGATCTTTGGTTGGTCACCTAACTTCAGTACAAAAACTGATAAAACATACTCTCACCTTCCTGACCCTTCACAGCTGTCAGCTGTGTATTACTGTAGTACTGTACATTCAATGCTAAGCTAACAAGGTGGATGGGCTCCTACATTTACCCAGCATGAAGCCTACAAAAGCTAGAAATGTAAACTCTTCAACTTTGTACACAGGCGTACGAATATAAAAAAAAATTGCTAAAACCATGGCAGTTTTTGACACGTTTTGATAGTTTTTTTTGGAGCCAAAGCCAGAAGAGGGTTGGAAAGGAATGAGAAATATAAAGGAAGGACTTATGCTTCTCCTTCCTATTGGTATCAGTCATGGCTTTGGTAAAAAAAAAAAAAAATGTCCATGAAAAGCTGTGTGACAACATCCCATTGTACATTTCTAGTAGAACAAATAATAAGAAAGCTATAACTATAGATGGCCTTGCGGTTCGCAAGGGGGTCGTATCGCTGCAAACTTTGTTTGTTCGCAATTTGCCGAACATGCGAACATATTGCATTGTGCCAAAGTTTGACCCATGACACATGCATCAGGTGGTAAAGGACAGCCAATTGAGACATTTAAGCACATGGACACCCCCCCCCACCCTATAACAGAACCCGATCTGGTGGCCATTTTAAATTCTGTGTTTTGCCAGTGTAGGGAGAGGTTGCTTTGTGGAGCAGGGACAGACTGTTAGGGACACCAAACGCTAGCTAAAAGGGCCGCAAAAGTCCTATTAAGGACTGGTATAGGTGCGCTATCGATAGGTGTGATATACTGAGGGGTGTGATATACCTACAATATACTTTCTAACATAGAAAGTATACTATAGTGCATTTGTATTGTGCAGCAGTTGTGTGCGGTTCTGCTGCAATACCGCAGGTATATAGAGGGACAAGCGTTATTGAAACAACTATTTGCAATGGGTGTGATATACCTGTTGCCCCCCCAAAAATGATTGAGGGGTGCGATATACCTACTTCCACAAAATATTGATTCAGGTGTTCTATATACCTGTTTCCACAAAATACAGGTTGATGGGTGCGATATACCTGCTTCTACAAAGTACTGATTAAGGGGTTCTATATACCTGCTTCCACAAAATACTGATTGTGGGGTGCAATATACCTGCTTCCACAAAATATTGATTGAGGCCTGAGATTCACTGGCTTCCATAAAATACTCTTTGAGGAGTGCAATATACCTGCTTCCACCAAATATTGATTCACGGGTTCTATATACCTGTCTCGACAAAATACTGATTTAGAGGTGCGATATACCTGCTTCTACAAAATACTGATTAAGGGGTTCTATATACCTGCTTCCACAAAATACTGATTGAGGGGTTTGATATACCTGCTTACACAAAATACAGATTAAGGGGTTTGATATACCTGCTTCCACAAAATACAGATTAAGGGGTGGGATATACCTGCTTCTACAAAATACTGATTAAGGGGTTCTATATACCTGCTTCCACAAAATACTGATTGAGGGGTTTGATATACCTGCTTACACAAAATACAGATTGAGGGGTGTGATATACCTGCTTCCACAAAATACTGATTAGGGGTTTGATATACCTGCTTCCACAAAATACAGATTGAGGGGTGGGATATACCTGCTTCTACAAAATACTGATTAAGGGCTTCTATATACCTGCTTCCACAAAATACTGATTGAGAGGTGCAATATACCTGCTTCCACCAAATATTGATTGAGGCCTGCGATACACCGGCTTCCACAAAATAATGATTGAGGGGTGCGATATACCTGCTTCCACAAAATACTGATTGAGGGGTGTAATATACCGGCTACGACAAAATACTGATTAAGGGGTTTGATATGCCTGCTTCCACAAAATACTGATTGAGGGGTGCGATATACCTGCTTCCACCAAATATTGATTGAGGGGTTCTATATATCTGTTTCCACAAAATACTGATTGAGGGCTACAATATACCAGCTTCAACAAAATACAGATTGAAGGGTGTGATATACCTGCTTTCACCAAATATTGATTCAGGTGTTCTATAAACCTGTTTCCACAAAATATTGATTAAGGGGGGCGATATACCTGCTTCTACAAAATACTGATTAAGGGGTTCTATATGCCTGCTTCCACCAAATACTGATTGAGGCCTGCGATAATACCAGCTTCCATAAATCCACTTTTGCGCCCTCCTTATCCTCTGTATCTGCACCCTCCTCACTCTTGCTTTGGGCACCCCCAAAGACACCACCACCATATCCCCTCCACTCGAGTCAGAGGAATTATTTTTCCATCCATTCCCAGACCTTACCGATGTTCAGCCATTCTTGGCATCGGATGAGGAGGTAGCAACGTCCGCCACCCAGCGGTCTGATGACAGTACCCAGATAAGCCCAAGGAGGATGGTCGCCACTGTTGCTGCCTACTCCTAGATCTCTAATGTCAGTGGTGGTGAAAGTGACAATTATGACGTGCCAATGGATGTCACGTGGGTGCCCACAAGAGAGGAAGAGGAGGGGAGTTGAAAGGGAGAGACGGAGCAGCAATTAGGGAGGAGAAGGAGGAGAAGCAGGCAGAACTCGTGCATAGTGCACAGGAGGAAAAAATCAGACTGCAAATGTATTTGGAGCGAGCCATCCACCATGCACGGTCACATCTTGCACTCCCAGGACGCTGCCACATGGTTACACAGTGTGGGCTTTTTTTAACGTGTCAGCTGCTGACAATTGTGTTGCCATCTGCAGCCTGTGCTGTCAACGCATAAGTCACGGTAAGCCAAAAACTTACCTAGTGATCACCGTCTTAAGAAGGCACCTGGCCTCCCATCCCAGTGGGAGCAACGCTGTTAGAACCCACAAGGCCACACTCACGGCATTCCACGTACTGCCTCTTCTCCTTCTCCTCTCTCATTCCATTTGTCCTCCACTCCACCTTCCACCATGCCGTCGGCACGTTCATCTGGCAGAAAGCAGGCTTCTGTGGCCCAAATGTTCGAGCGTAAAAAGTGGATGACGCCGCATAACCCACTTGCCCAACGGCTGACCGCTGACTTGTCGGAACTGCTTGCCCGCCAACTACTGCCATATAAACTGGTGGACTCGGAGGCCTTTAGAAAATTTGTGGCCATTGGCACACCGCAATGGAAGGTCCCTGGAAGGAAATATTTCTCCCAGAAAGGCGTCCCAGAGCTATTTGGCCATGTTCAGCAGCAAGTGAATATATCTCTGGCGCACAGTGTCAGTGCCAAAATACATCTGACCACAGACACGTGGTCTAGCAAACATGGGCAGGGAAGGTACATATCTTTTGTGGCCCACTGGATGAGCCTTCTGACGGCTGTCAAACATGTAACCCATGTCACCCGCGTGGATTTGGTGTTACCACCACGGATTGCATGCAGGCCTGCCTCTTATTATCCTCCTCCAACTCCATCCTCCGTCTCCTCCTCAGGTGACTCCTCCTTTTCCAGTGCACCCCCCAAGCTCCCCAGAACCTATTCAACGTGCCAGGTGAGACGTTGCCATACTGTTCTGTGGCTGTTGTACCTGGAAGCCAAGAGCAACACCGGTCCTGCACTGCTTTCAACTCTGCGGCCACAGGCCGATCAGTGGCTAACTCTGCTCAATTTGACAGTTGTTAAAGTGGTGTGCGACAATGGTGCTAATCTGCTGAGCGTGCTGAAACAGGGCAAAATTACAAACGTGTCGTGCATGGCATACGTCCTGAATGTAGTCATGCAGCGATACGTTGCCAAATACCCTGGAGTCCAGGGCATCTTGTGGCAGGCCAGGAAAATTTCTGGCCATCTTAGAAGATCTTACAAGGCCATGGCTCACCTTGCTGACGTTCAGCAGTGACACTACCTGCCCGTCAGACGTCTGATTTGTGACAGTCCGACAAGTTGAAACTCCA
The DNA here is from genome assembly GCF_014858855.1 of Bufo gargarizans. NCBI lineage: Eukaryota > Metazoa > Chordata > Amphibia > Anura > Bufonidae > Bufo > Bufo gargarizans. Next base: position 673,985,233 of record NC_058080.1, read on the forward strand.
CCTTGTATATGCTTGATAGGCTGCTCCAGCAGCAACATACCCTTAATGACTACCTGTTCGAACTCTGCAGCAGGACAGGTTCTGGGGAGCTTGGTTTATTTTCACCGTGCCAGTGGCTGTTCATGTGCGATGCATGCAGACTTCTGCGGCCATTTGATGAGATCACCAAACTAGTCAGTCACAGCCAGGGCCCCATCAGTGACATCGTACCTTACACCCTTCTGGAGCACGCATTGCGTTGTGTCATTGATCAAGCCACCAAAAAGCAGGAGCTGGTGTCACCGCCAGTTCTGCGAGAAGCTCTAGCAGACGTTCTTCTCTACCTCTTGTATGATGTTCTTTGTTTTGGTTTCACTTTCTCATCTCCTTTCCTTCTGCCAGGTGTCACTTATTTAGACATAATCGTCTTCCTTTATATTCCCTCCCATACTGCCTCACTTTGCGGTTTATACTACTTCCTGGATGAAGTGTTCACTGCTGGAGGCTGCGTCTGCTGTTTGCTCAGATAAGTCCTTTTACTTTATTGTGTTTGCTTGCTGGCTTTATTTTAGGTTACTCTGACTCTCTCCGTATTAAGTGTAGGGAGCCGGTGGTCGTGTCCCCTCACTATTATAGGGTTTTCAGGTGTCACACAGGCTTAGATACGTGGGCATGCAATCGTCTACCATCGAGACCCTTGTATGTGCATAGCAGTCAGGGAGAGCTCTTAGGGTTTTATAGGGCTCACCTATAAGCTCCTTAGTTTGGGATCAAGCCAGTCGCTCGTTTATTTTTAGGTTCCAGCTATCTGCAAATCTCATCCATGACAGCTGGAATATGAGGAAGTCGCGATGCTGAATGAATTCCCAGAGGGAATTACTTCATTTGAGACAAGTTAGCAGGAGTCTGAAGAGGAGTTAGAGGAGGATGGTGGTTGGGGGAGGAGGAGGAGGAGCAACAATAGCAGGTTTTAAACTTTTTGGGGATCCCTGGTGTTGGCCGTAGCTGGGAGGAGGAGAACGAGGACGACATTCTCCTGTACGATGAGCAGGAACCAGGGCACTCCACCGCTTCCAATTTAGTGCAAATGGGGTCATTCATGCTGCAGTGCTTGAAGAGGGACCCCTGTAAAAAAGCATAAAGGGCAAGGACCAGTACTGGTTGTCAATATACTTAGACCCCGGTACAAACACAAAATGGCGGACATGTTACCGGCATCACAGAGAGCTGACAGAATGCAGCATTTCCAGCCCTAGCTGCAAGAGATGCTGCATTGTGCTTTTGCGGACGCTGGCAAAGGAATTTCCACCTACAGCAAAACAGGTAGGGGTACCAATCATACCGCACCTGCTAGAAGAAGGCGGTTTGAAGATGTGTTGGTCACTTCAGATATGAGATCATTCTTGCAGCCAACCCATCGAGAGCCACCCTCCCGATCCAGCCTCAGGGAACGCCTAGATCAACAGGTGTCTTACTACATCGGGTTAAAGGATGCTGTGGATGCTCTGAGAAGCGAGGTACCCCTGGACTACTGGGTGTGCAGGCTTGACCTGTGGCCAGAGCTGGCACAATTTGCCATGGAACTCTTGGCTTTCCCCTCGTCGAGTGTCCTGTCCAAAAGGACGTTCAGCGCAGCAGGGGGGATTGTGACCGATAAGCGCACTCGTCTAGCTCACGACAGTGTGGACTACCTCACATTTCTAAAAATGAATGAGGCATGGATCTTGGAGGAATTAAACACCTGTGACAACCACGTGTAATTGAATTTCCTCATGCCAGCCCACACATATCCTCCACCACCCAGAACAAAGAATGATCCTTGTCTTATATATATAAAGCGGCATAAAAGGCCTTTTCTGTCAGGTAAAATTGTTATCCACTGACTGTCTAATATACCTCCAGCCACATAGTCACTTATTCTTTTCTGTCCTGTGAATGCATCATTTTTGGGGCCCATACTCCACTGGCCTACAGTTAAATTGTTATTTAGTGAACACCTAATATACCTCCAGCCACAAAATCACTTGTTCTTTTCTTTCCAGTGAATGCATAATTTTTGGGGCCTGTACTCCACTGGCCTACAGTAAAATTGTTATGCACTGACCGTCTAATATACTTCCAGCCAAATAATCACTTGTTCTTTTCTGCCAGGTGAATGCATAATTTTGGGGGTCTGTACTCCACTGGCCTACTGTAAAATTGTTATGCATTGACTGTCTAATATACCTTTTTCTTTTCTGTCAGGTGAATGCCTTATTTTTGGAAACCCTACTCCCGTGGCCTGAAATAAAAAATGTCTGTGTTCCATCAGGGCACATTTTTGAGAGTTTCCCTTTAATACGCATAAAAATGCCCCCTGTTTAAAATACATATTTTTTTTACCATTGGAATTTTTGCCATTGATCGCCCTCTGGTATTATTTGGTGGCTGCAAATATGACCTGAAGGTTTTTCAGGTTCGCCTGCCATTAAAGGGACACTGACAGGCCCAATAACCATAATTAGCTGTACATATGTATGCACAGGTCTTCTAATGTGCATTAAAAATATATAAGTATCCCCCCTGTCCACATTATGAATACAGTAAACTCACGTTTTATAACCTGAAGTAATCGCTTTTCTTTCTGCCCAAGGGGCGGGGTTTCAGCTCCACTTGCGCCCAGCCAGCATCAGCCCAACTGCCGTTTTTAAGCGCCGCCCAGCTCATCAATATTCACTTCGCTGGACGGCTTCTGCTGTCCCCGACCTTCCGACATCCGGCGCATGCCCAATAGAAAGCTATGGGTGCTGGGCACATGCGCAGAAGCTGAAAGCGAGTCCAATGCCCATAGCTTTCTATTGGGCATGCGCCGGATCTCGGAAGGTCGGGGACAGCAGAAGCCGCCCAGCGAAGTGAACATTGATGAGCTGGGCGGCGCTTCAAAACGGCGGTTGGGCTGATGCTGGCTGGGCGCAAGTGGAGCTGAAACCCCGCCCCTTGGGCAGAAAGAAAAGCGATTACTTCAGGTTATAAAACGTGAGTTTACTGTATTCATAATGTGGACAGGGGGGATACTTATATGTTTTTAATGCACATTAGAAGACCTGTGCATACATATTGTTGTGGAAATTTTATTATGCGGACATTTTATCTTAGGATGTGTGTGTGTTTTATAGATTGTCATCATGTCTCTCAGTGGTAATGGTAGATTATTGTATACATGTGTTTGTATGGGGTGTGTCTGCACAGCCACATTGGCTGCCCCTCCCTGTCCTTTGATATGTCATCACTTCCTGTATCCTTGTCTTGGGCCAGCCCCTTTTACACCTTTTGTTTTAGTCAATAAAAGACGGATACTGGGCAAGGAGGAGGGGGGAGTTGCTCAGAACTGAAGGAAGATGTAGCATTTGTGTGGTTCTCTGGCTGCGGATAAGGGAAGATGGAGTTGCCTTTTCCTTACACTAACTATGATGTGGGCTGATCACAACTATTAATATTTTTACCACAACAGATGGCGAGCTCAGGAAGGAAATAATTATTTTTCCCTGTTATCAGCAGAACTTAAAAGGAGACACAATTTAATTTTCAAAAAGCAAAAAAGGCCGGCATAAGGTAATATCCTTTTCTTTACTCTCATTTTTGAGAAAGTTTTGCTCTTTGTGAACTGAAATCTGTGTCCTCCAATCTGCTGGTATCAGAGGAAAGAAAAATCTGTTCAAACAACCTATGTGGTTGTTGTCTGCCGCATCGAGTGGTGTAAGGAATGGGGTAAGTGTTTTTCCATTGTGTTGATTGTACAGAGATTGTGTGCTGAATAGTACAGGGAATTGTGTTTTTTGTAACTTCTTAACTTTTTATGTTACTGTGATTTTGTAAGAGGCGATTTTATAGAGGCAGCAATTGGTTTTAGTGTCTGTACATTAGAGACAGCGTTCAGAGTGGTTTTTGTATTGTTAGCCTGTAAATCACCCATAGAGTGGAGGTTTTGCTCTGGTTTAAACATAGGGAAATATAAAAACTGTTTTTATTGCTGGATATTGTAGACACTATCTTGGTTTCCTTTGTGTGGCCATGCTTGTCGGCCATCTTTACCATGCTTGTAGGCCATCTTTACCATGCTTGTAGGCCATCTTTACCATGCTTGTAGGCCATCTTTACCATGCTTGTCGGCCATCTTTACCATGCTTGTCGGCCATCTTTGTCAGTTTGCTATGGAAAACGATTTGATTGTTTTTGCCTGAAATGTTAGTTTTGTCGGATAGTTATCTTGTCTTTTTGTAACCTTTCTATGTACAGTTTGATTTTGTTTTAATAAGTTTTGTGCTGATATCGGTTTAGTGTTCGGTTATGTTATAGCTCAGTGACCAGTCTGATACAGGAATCATTGTGTGAACATTAGTGGCAGTTTAGTGGTGAAATCGTCCTATAGTTGATGATTCTGCTTAATGTTTGTGTATCTGTGGCTGTTACACTGAATTGTAGACTTGTTTGGCATAATTAATGTGGGTATTACAGTGTAGAAAGGAGGTACTTGTAGTTCTGTGCCAAAAGTATTGGGACAACTAGTACTAGTGTTTTGTTTTTTGTAGCAACCATTGTGGTGTTTGTTTTCTGGTGCAATGGAAAGTAGAATGAAGGTTTATCTGGAAGCCTGAGGCATGCACTGGGTGCTGTAAGGGAATTGCCAGAGTTATTGAAACAACCCCTGGAGAGTAATATGTCTGGGGTTAGAGGCAATGTATGGGCTGTAAGCACGGAGAAGTCTGAGGACTGTGGGTCGCATGGTGGATCTGAATCAGGGATGGAGATGGACAATGTGTCTGACCCTGGTGTTAACACAATGCCAGAAGATTCCTCAGATGAGTCCGTGGTAAGTGGACTCAATACAGATCGTAATGTGGGAGCTACTCATGCTAGGATGGTTAATGTTGTGCGCCAATTCAAATCGCCATGTGCAAGTTATTGTGCAGGGAGGCGAGCTATCCTTTGTTTTGCATGCAGGGAATACGGTCACATTGCACGATATTGTAATGTTGCTAATGGCAACAGACACAGGTATGTTAGGTACCCCAGAACCACACATAGAAGTAAAGTGGCTTATTCGGCGAGGTGGGGTAGTGGTCCCAGAGATGCTTCTTTGCAAAGGCAGAGAACGCAGGGACAGCCAAGATCTTGGATCAGTGAAGCAGATTTTAAATCACAATATGAACGGTTAAAATGTGAAAGAAACCGGTTTTGGGACCTTGTGATGTTAAATCCTGCTTCTCTGGTCAAATGAATCTGAAGCTGTTTGGGGCTGGGCAAATTAACATTTCAATTACTGGGTGGGTAGGATTTCTCCTGTACGGTTTCAGGGGAACCCTCCAGGACATTGATTTGTTAATTCAGTCCTATACAATTGTATGTGTTCCTAAGGGTTTAGTTTTTGCATGAGTTTTGGGTTTTAAGGTAAAATTAATTTTTTACTGAAGCTCAATGTAGATAATCAAGTGTTTTTTTCCTTTTTTTATTTTTCAGTTATATTTGTCTATTTTTGTGTGGGTATTTCTTTGATTAATTTATATTTACATTTTTCTTCTTTTACTGATTTTTATTTTTTAGGTTTTTATTGTATATTTACATTTTTCTTCTTTTACTCATTTTAATTTTTTAGGTTTTTATTGCATATTTGCTGCTTTTCTCTCTCTCCCTCTCTTTTCTCTGTAGATTTGGTTAGGAGTACTGGGGGTCTCATGATATTGTGTGGGAACTACTGTCTGAATTCAAGGGTTGCTGCTGAGAGAGGTTTTTGATCAGTCACTGCAAAAAGGGCTTTGTGTGCTGTTCAGCTTGACTATATAGAATCATATCGGCAAAGGAAAGTGAGTTGATGAGCATTTTTTTTAAGGAGACAAGGTGATGTATATCACCTGGGCATACCAATAGCTATGTGAGTAACCCCATTCCCCACAGGAGTACTGTGTGTTTGTTTCCTGTGCACCCCTCGTCCCCACAGAGGGTACTGTGTGTTCTCTGTGCACCCCCCTTTTCCACTCCAGGTCAATTGGAAGCCCTATCCTGTGGTCAGGTCACTATTCAGAGCCAAAACCGAGGCTGGTATATCTCATTAGGAGACTCAGAGGGCCGCCGTGTGTCGGCGAGAGCCCTTTTCCTCACACTGATTACTCCTTTTCCTGAGGTCTATCTAGGGTGAACGTGTCCGTGTGTCGGTGCCAGAAGCCCTAGGGCAACTCAGAGGCGAACGAAGAGGAGTAGCAGCCATCCAGGCGTTTGTCGCAGGACACTGGAGGTGGACGCACCTACTTTTAGAAAATTCCTTGCGTAGGTCGCAGGAAAATTTATGCTCGAGCATGTGTTTAGGGAAAATTAGGGATCAGAAGGGTACCACTTCTGACTACTATAGGACAGCCAAGCAGGACATGAAATCCATCTATAGAGGAGGAGTTGTTAAGCCCCCTCAAAGATTGGCACCAAGGGACTGTAGGTTCAGAGTGGACCATCCCCAAAGAAGGGATCTTTGAGGTCTGGATTGGGAAAAAGTTCGTCCGTAAATTCCCCACTAGACTCCAAAGCCATGGTTCCCTCCAGAAAGCAGAACTGTGGCTGCACGAATCCATCGATCTCCAGCAACAGGACATTCAAAAGTCCCAGACAGTGCGAACTAACACTGTCATGTACTCCCATCCCGCTAAGACTGCAGAGTCCAAGAGAAGCGCTTTTCTTTTTCTCTTTCTCTATCTCTCTCATCCCTCCGTCATCTCTCCATCTAACCTTGAGACGATGCACCATGCTAATCCAGCTTCTCTTCGTCCTGGTTTTAAGGCCGATGAGAAGGGGGGAAAATGGTGCAGAAATCAACGATCTTCAAACTTTCTAACCTCTCAAATGTCAATCAATCACAACTGCCTTTTCTTTGCTGGTACTTGGGTCAGATTTTTGCAAAGTAGGTAAAAATCACGGCCGATCCATGGACTGAATGTTCCGCTGTAACCCTTTTATTCCATCAAGTATGCCTCCAGGCAGCCCCACGGGTTATCACCCGATGTCCACTACCGGGTTCGGGAATTGCTCCCGGACCCAGACTCAATAACCAGTGTTCATTCTAGCCAACCAGGTGATTGGGTCGTGCTAAAGAAACATCCGAGGACGGGACTAGAGCCGAGATATCTTGGGCCATTCCAGGTGCTGCTGACGACGCCAACCTCTCTGAAGTTCGAGGGACGAGACAACTGGATCCACACCGGTCATTGCAAGAAGCTGCTCAACTAAGTCAAAGAATGCAGAGTATCACTTTTGTTTATTTGTTACAAGGAGGCATTTGTTGATAGACGATATTAATATTAGCTCTGGCTCCTGCTCCTCGCTTGTTAATCCTGTATGGGTGTCCGGGCAGCTAAGCGACCCGTAGATTTGGGATCCTCCAGTTGTGAGGAAGGTATATGGTTATGCCAGGCTAGCAGACACCATTGACAAGGGTCAGGCCCATACTGACAGGAGCAGGGCAGGGGCGGAGCTATGACTAGTGAGAGTCAGAATCCTTTTTAAAACTTTGGGAGGTCTTGGGGCTCACTGGTTTTCCATTGGATCCGGGCGAAAGGAAATAGGACATATACTTATGTTTTTTGTCTCCATTCCTTCTATACGCCGGAGTGAGATGTTCCTGATGTCTAATCGACTGATATACCGAAGCCCGAACAGACAAGACGCCCTGAAGACCAAACCATGGACCAGATGCAGAGGATTCCAAACCAGCCGGCGACCAACGCGAAACGTCACCTCCCGAAGAAAAGAAGCTACGTGTCAAGATTGACTTTCTGTTTTCTATTTGTTTTATGGATTCAGGACTTTTCGTAGACAAGACAGTTTTTTTTGCAAAGAAGAAGATCAAGATTTGTCAAGGGACACTGGGGAGCATATGACAAAGAGGAGGGACTGTTGTGGAAATTTTATTATGCGGACATTTTATCTTAGGATGTGTGTGTGTTTTATAGATTGTCATCATGTCTCTCAGTGGTAATGGTAGATTATTGTATACATGTGTTTGTATGGGGTGTGTCTGCACAGCCACATTGGCTGCCCCTCCCTGTCCTTTGATATGTCATCACTTCCTGTATCCTTGTCTTGGGCCAGCCCCTTTTACACCTTTTGTTTTAGTCAATAAAAGACGGATACTGGGCAAGGAGGAGGGGGGAGTTGCTCAGAACTGAAGGAAGATGTAGCATTTGTGTGGTTCTCTGGCTGCGGATAAGGGAAGATGGAGTTGCCTTTTCCTTACACTAACTATGATGTGGGCTGATCACAACTATTAATATTTTTACCACAACAATATGTACAGCTAATTATGGTAATTGGGCCTGTCAGTGTCCCTTTAAAGAGAATGGGGCCCGCCACGAATGCAGGGTTCGTGAACATTTGATGTTTGTCCATTACCAGCTATAACTTTAAAGTATAACTGCCATTCTAAATTTATTTATGTAATGTGTAGGGGCAGTGATGCTGACCATTTTTGTATTATACGTTAATTACTGAAATCTTACATTTCTATTAGAAAAATATCTCTAAAGTGGCCCATTTTGAGCCTTAGCAACTCTGTCTTCTGTTTACATAACAGTGGAGACTTGCTCAACACTGACCGTGTTATATAAACAGAAGACAGGGGAGCGTTGCTAAGGCTTAAAATGGGCCACTTTACAGCTATTTTTCTAATAGAAATGTATGATTTCAGTAATTAAAGTATATTACAAGAATGGTCAGCATCACTGCCCCTACACATAACACAAATAAATTTAGAATGGCAGTCATAGTTTAAAGTTATAGCTGGTAATGGACAAACATCAAATGTTCACGAACCCTGCGTTCGTGGCGGGCCCCATTCACTTTAATGGCAGGTGAAACTGAAAAACCTTCAGGTCATATTTTCAGCCACCAAATACTTACTAGAAGTGCACAAATAGTCCCACAACATGTACAGTGACATACCAGAGGGCGATCAATGGCAAAAATTCCAGCAGCATCACTGCCTGTACACATTTCACAAATACAAATAGAACAGCAGTTACATTTCAACTGGATCCTCCAGCGAATTCAGATACTTCAGCAGTAATGGTCCTCAATATCAAAGACTCCAAATATCCAGCACAACCTCATTTTAAGCATTCTTTAAATCAAATCACCTTCCATTAGTGCAGTACCTCAGAGGATAGGGGTAACTGCAATTGTTTGGCAATTTACTGTACTGTAATGTTATGTTATGTTGTACACTGCTATATAATGTCACATACTCAGTATGCATAAGAACAGCCAGAGTTAACTATCCTGGCCCAGCCTTCTCTGTAGCTTAGGGTGTAGGCTTAGTTCCCTTAGTTCCAGAAGAAGATTTGTTCTATGAGTAGGCAGCAAACACTACATGCACCTCTTCTCAGGCATTTAGCTTCAATGCTTTCAGAGACTAACAGATCCCTATGTGTCCTCCACTCAGGGCCAGCGCTATAATAAGGCAGACCAAGCGGCTGCCTTAGGGAGCAGAGACGGGGATGGCGGAAAAATGAAACTGATATTTTTTTTAAATACCCCGTATTTTTCGGCCCTGGGTCTTATGGGGCGAATACTAGGACCGGGAAGCGGTGAAGGATCTGTACTCGCTGCTTCCTGGTCTGTCTGCTGTGCAGGGCTGCACACCATGTGACCTCACTGTGCGTAGCCTTCACACCTGACAGCCAAGAACCAGGAAGAAGAGAGAGAGCGCTGGTGGTGAGGAACGGTGGCGTCCAGGAGCAGGAGAGGTTATATATATATTTTTTTTGTGCTGATGGCTGACATGGGGGGGCATGATGGCGGGCATAATGGCTGACATGGGGGCATGATGGCTGACATGGGGGACATGATAGCTGACATGGAGGGCTGATATGGGGGGCTGATGGCTGAAATGGGGGGCTTAGGGATGACATGGGGGGCTGATATAAGGCATTGGGGGGCTGATCTGAAGTCTGATTACTATTGGCGGTCTTATTGCTGGTCTGACCTGAGGTGCAATGGAAAATATTTTTTTCTTATTATCCTCCTCTAAAACCTAGGTGTGTCTTAGAGGGTGAAAAATATGGTTCTCAAGCCAGCGATTGTCTGAAGCAGAGAGAAGATACCAGGACCGATCACACAGAGGACGAGCCAGCGGCTGCAGACAGGACCAGGGCCAGGTGAGCTGCAAAGGGGGGGAAGGGCGCCAAAATGTAGCTTCACTTGTGTTGGCAAAAATCCGGGCACCGACCCTGCTTCCACTACCATCAGAAAGAGAGAATAATTGCAGAATTTTCATGGCTATAGCATGACAGTCAGCAAGGTAACCAGCATGGAGCATTACAGAATTTGCTGCTACTTTGGGGAAACAAGTTAAGACAACCTATGCATTCCAGATAAATGGATTCAAGAGCTACAACATTCGCTGTGCAAATTGTGGACATTGTGACAGATTGCGGTTGCTTGCCAGAGATCCCAGTATTAGAGACTGTAGCAAGAAAAATTGTCATTTGAGGACCATTGCTGCAACAAGCTGCCTAGCTCTTGCTTGGACATCTTGGAAGAATTTGCACTTTGTACAGATAACTGTTATATTTACTACAACTCCTATATTGTACACAGTAAAGAGATACTTTTGTTAAGTTCAATCTGAACTGGTCTCTCACTCTCCTATCACCACACACTGGCCATTACACAATTTCAAGCCCTGCCCTGCACCCACATGGACACAGTTAACATCAAGGGCACCCCAAGACCAACAGGCAGGAGTCCTAGCAATAGGGAGTGCCCCTAGGGAATATAGGGTGCTCTCCTTCACTGCACTGACCCCACGGAGCGAAGGCTTGAGGGAGTAGACCGTGAGACATCAAGGCCACTACCACTCCCTTCCTCTGCTTCAGCTCCTCAGAGGCTTCCTGCACTAGCATCTAATCTTTGTGTGTTTATTTTCAAATGATCGATTAGACTTTACGATATATATGACATTTATTGCTTATAGCAGAAAAGTTTATAATGCAATTATAGCAGATGTGCACATGTTCACTATATATGGTGGCTGGTTCCTCAAAATCATTTCCTCAGGCTGGCCCAAGATTCCTCAGTATCCTCAGTACTCTTTGCAAAGTGAATGTGAATGAGCTAAGAGTTCAGATGTCACGCATTGATTTCCAATACATAAAAAGCAAACTAATTGGAAAAGCAAGGCAATCACAGGACAATAACTTACATTATTTACTATCTTAAAGGGAACAGTATTCATCAAGATACCTTGGCACAAGTCACTATTGCACTACAGTTTGCCCTCTGTAGTGTAGAACATAGGCCCAATGAGAGGCTACAAACTGAGTCTTTCCCTCCTCTCGAAAACACATTAGCTGTATCTCTATTATACTCTCTCTGTCCCTCAATGAGAGGCCAGTGTGTGTGGTAATCAAAGAAGCTTTTATATGGAAGATGAGATCCCCCCTCCTCTCTGAGCAACGCTGACAAGAGGGCAGCAAGTTTAAAGACTGAGCAGCTGGGCCCTTGTGCTATTTTTTATTATGATGTTTAGGGCAATAATTCACATCACTTTTAGCGATCTGACTTATTATTTCTTTCTGCCAGGGACATTCAAGAAGCAGATGCAGCTGGTGGGAAATGAACTCACGCCAAGTAGGATGCAAGTACATAGGGCGAGAGGTAACCAAGAACCATCGGGGATATATAACTCATTCTGTAATGGATCAGAATAGATAGGAAGATAGAGTGGGGGCCATGTCAATGCTCAGTAAAAAAATTAATTGGAATTCAACGTTTAAATATGCTAATATATATATATATATATAGATATATATATATATAAATATATACAGTACAGACCAAAAGTTTGCACACACCTTCTCATTCAAAGAGTTTTCTTTATTTTCATGACTATGAAAATTGTAGATTCACATTGAAGGCATCCAAACTATGAATTAACACATGTGTAATTATATACATAACAAACAAGTGTGAAACAACTGAAAATATGTCATATTCTAGGTTCTTCAAAGTAGCCACCTTTTGCTTTGATTACTGCTTTGCACACTCTTGGCATTCTCTTGATGAGCTTCAAGAGGTAGTCACCTGAAATGATCTTCCAACAGTCTTGAAGGAGTTCCCAGAGATGCTTGCTTAGCACTTGTTGGCCCTTTTGCCTTCACTCTGCGGTCCAGCTCACCCCAAACCATCTCGATTGGGTTCAGGTCTGGTGACTGTGGAGGCCAGGTCATCTGGCGCAGCACCCCATCACTCTCCTTCATGGTCAAATAGCCCTTACACAGCCTGGAGTTGTGTTTGGGGTCATTGTCCTGTTGAAAAATAAATGATGGTCCAACTAAACGCAAACCAGATGGAATAGCATGCCTCTGCAAGATGCTGTGGTAGCCATGCTGGTTCAGTATGCCTTCAATTTTGAATAAATCCCCAACAGTGTCACCAGCAAAGCACCCCCACACCATCACACCTCCTCCTCCATGCTTCACGGTGGGAACCAGGCATAGAGAGTCCATCCGTTCACCTTTTCTGCGTCGCACAAAGACACTGTCGCACAAAATTTGGACTCATCAGACCAAAGCACAGATTTCCACTGGTCTAATGTCCATTCCTTGTGTTCTTTAGCCCAAACAAGTCTCTTCTGCTTGTTGCCTGTCCTTAGCAGTGGTTTCCTAGCAGATATTCTACCATGAAGGCCTGATTCACACAGTCTCCTCTTAAAAGTTGTTCTAGAGATGTGTCTGCTGCTAGAACTCTGTGTGGCATTGACCTGGTCTCTAATCTGTTAACCTGTGATTTCTGAGGCTGGTGACTTGGATAAACTTATCCTCTGCAGCAGAGTTGATTCTTGGTATTACTTTCCTGGGGCGGTCTGCATGTGAGCCAGTTTCTTTGTAGCGCTTGATGGTTTTTGTGACTGCACTTGGGGACACTTTCAAAGTTTTCCCAATTTTTCGGACTAACTGACCTTCATTTCTTAAAGTAATGATGGCCACTCATTTTTCTTTACTTAGCTGCTTTTTTCTTCCCATAATACAAATTCTAACAGTCTATTGAGTAGTACTATATCAGCTGTGTATCCACCTGACTTTTTCCACAATGCAACTGATGGTCCCAACCCCATTTATAAGGCAACAAATCCCACTTATTAAACCTGACAGGGCACACCTGTGAAGTGAAAACCATTTCAGGTAACTACCTCTTGAAGCTCATCAAGAGAATGCCAAGAGTGTGCAAAGCAGTAATTAAAGCACAAGGTGGCTACTTTGAAGAACCTAGAAAATGACATATTTTCAGTTGTTTCACACTTTTTTGTTATGTATATAATTCCACATGTGTTAATTCATAGTTTTGATGCCTTCAGTGTGAATCTACAAATTTTACAGTCATGAAAATAAAGAAAACTCTTTGAATGAGAAGGTGTGTCCAAACTTTTGGTCTGTACTGTACACACACTGAAATAAAAAATAAAAATGGCAGCACAGTCTAGAAAAAAGCTTGGGAAAGGCTCTACTGAGCCGAAACGTCACTTTTTCCACGTGGGTGAATAAAAGTTTTTTTAATTCATTTTTGGAGTGCTGCCTGTTTTTCTGGATTATATATATATATATATATATATATATATATATATATATATATATATTTTATATAAACCATAGTAAGGAAATAGCAGCACTCCACAGAGTGCCAGGTGCAAAATCCTTGTAGAATTCAGGAAGACAAAATCCTCAAATAACAGTATCCAAATAGCAAGGCAGCACACCGATCTTAGTGAAAAAGATCCTGTATTTCAGCCCAATGCAATGTTTCAGCTCTTCAATGGAGCCTTTGTCAAGCAATGACAATAGTGCTCAAGTAGCTGTATATAAACAGGTGGATATGCAAATTCAAATCAATAAAATTAATCAAACAATAAACATGATTTTCCATAAAAGATATGCCGTGAATACAAAATACATGATTTTACATCAAGTGCATCAAAAATATGTTATTAATTTTTGTATAATAGTCCATATATTCAAAAAGGGACGTGATTTATAATGAACAATGTCATAGTGAATAACCCCCATTCCTGATAGTTAATAAAGTGCACTTGTGCTAATTAAAAAAAGCTGTACATATACTACTTCATGAGGCGCTCACCCATATGATTCCAGGTCATGTGTGCGATATACGGCATTCCAACAGGTTCAGTGCACCTGCGTTAAAGTCAAATGGCGCGAGAACTCCACATATTCCCACGCATGCGCAGACGAGATGTGCTAGGAGCTCTTAGATATTATGGGCAGTGCTAGGTTACAACTGAGTCCGTGTCTCCACTACAAGTGATATCAGGTTAGCGCAGCCTTGGACTTTTGTGCTGTGTTGTAGGTTACAGCCTGTGCATGTCCAGGTGGACCCAGTTAAAAGAAAGGCTGAGTACATGTTATGAAGTCATCTCTCCACAGGCGAGGAGGTGGAGCATCTACAGGTGGGGCAGACCACCCCCAGCATCAGCTGGGAATCCTGTCCCTAACCCGTCATGGATCTGGGACCGGCGGCAATTAAATGTCACTAGTCCCTGTCCACTATACCCCACCAAGCCACCCGCGGTTACATGAAAACTATGGCACCCCAACAGTGGCCATCTGGGCGGTTAAGGTCCCATCCCTGGGACCCACCATCCAGTATGTCCCATGAGGGGAGGAGGGGTGGCACCGGCAAGTGTCCCCCATCTCCCACATGCAGACAAATGCCCCCAGGGGCACTAGTGAAATTATAAAACACTAGGGATGGAAACATGATCAGTTATTCTGAACCATAGGTCCTTTTTCGTGTGTCTAGCTTCGGTGAAATGTTTAGACACAGGTAGGTCTAATCTTTTTTCATGGATCGTATACCTACGATGATTAAGTCTAGTCTTTAAATCCCAGGTAGTCTCCCCTTCATATAAAAGATGACAGGGACATTCAAGTAATATATATATATATATATATATATAGATATAGATATATATATATATATATATAGAGAGAGAGAGCAAAAGATTCGGACTGCACTACAAAGCGATTCTTCAATGAAATAGTGTGTTTTTATTCACCCATAAGGTGGCAAAGAGCGACGTTTTGGCTCAAACATGAGCCTTTCTCAAGCATTGGTGAAAAGTGAACAGATATATAAAGGTGTGCCAATACATACAATTAATAAATCGACGAAATTGATACTTTAAAAAATGTGCATGTGTACAATATACAAACATTTGCAAAAACTCATAATAATCATGGTTGATAAAGTGACTTGTGCATTGAATATAATAAAATCCCTAATATAGCAGATTACATATAGAGACACAAAAAAATATATAATTGGCTACATCTGCAACTCATCAATAATGCGTCAACTGTAATTGTGTACATGTGTAGATAGGGAAAACTAATGAATTACTACCTGGGGGAATGATGGTGCCCAAATATACCGATGCGCCGTTCAGCGCGTCCTTAGGAGACCAGAGCGCATGTCCCGATCACATTGCGTCATCACTGAGGGACGGCGCGGACAAGCTGATGCATAACAGTGCCGCCACTGATGACATCAGCGGCGCACCTAGCAGTAGCTCACCGCCTCCTCCCATCGATGACTGCAAGCGGCGGCGCATGCGCAATAGCAACATCACGCTGATGGCCGCCATATTAGAAGAGGGAGCACTGCCATGATATAATTGTCCCTACAGCCAGCTGCCTTCTCCGTTCTACAAAATCAGTCACTGTGGTTGGAATACCACTGTGTAGCAGGTTAGATGAGTAACCATCTCTTCCAAGACGGTAAACTCAAATCCGATCGTTACCCCAATGTTAAAGGCACGTCAGTGCCATCCACATTGCGGGTTCCTGCCCTGCTTCAATATGTAACCGTGAGGGTGCTCCTCCATTGCAACAGAACGGTACTGCATAAAAAGTCGGCAGTAGAGTTGAGCGAACACCTGGATGTTCGGGTTCGAGAAGTTCGGCCGAACTTCCCGGAAATGTTCGGGTTCGGGATCCGAACCCGATCCAAACTTCGTCCCGAACCCCATTGAAGTCAATGGGGACCCGAACTTTTCGGTACTAAAAAGGCTGTAAAACAGCCCAGGAAAGGGCTAGAGGGCTGCAAAAGGCAGCAACATGTAGGTAAATCCCCTGCATCAAATGTGGATAGGGAAATTAATTAAAATAAAATTAAATAAATAAAAATTACCAAAATCAATTGAAGAGAGGTCCCATAGCAGAGAATCTGGCTTCACGTCACCCACCACTGGAACAGTCCATTCTCAGATATTTAGGCCCCGACACCGAGGCAGAGGAGAGAGGTCCCGTAACAGAGAATCTGTCTTCATGTCAGCAGAGAATCAGTCTGCATGTCATAGCAGAGAATCAGGCTTCATGTCAGCCACCACTGCAACAGTCCATTGTCATAAATTTAGGCCCAGCAGCCAGGCAGAGGAGAGAGGTCCCGTAACAGACAATCTGGCTTCATGTCAGCAGAGAATCAGTCTGCATGTCATAGCAGAGAATCAGGCTTCACGTCAGCCACCACTGCAACAGTCCATTTTCATAAATTTAGGCCAAGCACCCAGGCAGAGGAGAGAGGTCCCGTAACAGACAATCTGGCTTCATGTCAGCAGAGAATCAGTCTTCATATCATAGCAGAGAATCAGGCTTCACGTCAGCCACCAATGCAACAGTCCATTGTCAGATATTTAGGCCCAGCACCCAGGCAGAGGAGAGAGGTCCCGTAACAGACAATCAGGCTTCACGTCAGCCACCAGTGCAACAGTACATTGTCATATATTTAGGCCCAGCACCCAGGCAGAGGAGAGAGGTCCCTTAACAGAGAATCTGGCTTCATGTCAGCAGAGAATCAGTCTGCATGTCATAGCAGAGAATCAGGCTTCACGTCAGCCACCAATGCAACAGTCCATTGTCAGATATTTAGGCCCAGCACCCAGGCAGAGGAGAGAGGTCCCATAACAGACAATCAGGCTTCACGTCAGCCACCAGTGCAACAGTCCATTGGCATATATTTAGGCCCAGCACCCAGGCAGAGGAGAGAGGTCCCTTAACAGAGAATCTGGCTTCATGTCAGCAGAGAATCAGTCTGCATGTCATAGCAGAGAATCAGGCTTCACGTCAGCCACCACTGCAACAGTCCATTTTCATAAATTTAGGCCAAGCACCCAGGCAGAGGAGAGAGATCCCGTAACAGACAATCTGTCTTCATGTCAGCAGAGAATCAGTCTTCATGTCATAGCAGAGAATCAGGCTTCACGTCAGCCACCACTGCAACAGTCCATTGTCATAAATTTAGGCCCAGCACCCAGGCAGAGGAGAGAGGTCCCGTAACAGACAATCTGGCTTCATGTCAGCAGAGAATCAGTCTTCATGTCATAGCAGAGAATCAGGCTTCACGTCACCCACCACTGTAACAGTCCATTTTCATAAATTTAGGCCCAGCACCCAGGCAGAGGAGAGAGGTCCCGTAACAGAGAATCTGGCTTCATGTCAGCAGAGAATCAGTCTGCATGTCATAGCAGAGAATCAGGCTTCACGTCAGCCACCACTGTAAGAGTCCATTTTCATAAATTTAGGCCCAGCACCCAGGCAGAGGAGAGAGGTCCCGTAACAGACAATCTGGCTTCATGTCAGCAGAGAATCAGTCTGCATGTCATAGCAGAGAATCAGGCTTCACGTCAGCCACCACTGCAACAGTCCATTTTCATAAATTTAGGCCAAGCACCCAGGCAGAGGAGAGAGGTCCTGTAACAGACAATCTGGCTTCATGTCAGCAGAGAATCAGTCTTCATATCATAGCAGAGAATCAGGCTTCACGTCACCCACCACTGTAAGAGTCCATTTTCATAAATTTAGGCCCAGCACCCAGGCAGAGGAGAGAGGTCCCGTAACAGAGAATCTGTCTTCATGTCAGCAGAGAATCTGTCTTCATGTCATAGCAGAGAATCAGGCTTCACGTCAGCCACCACTGCAACAGTCCATTGTCATAAATTTAGGCCCAGCACCCAGGCAGAGGAGAGAGGTCCCGTAACAGACAATCTGGCTTCATGTCAGCAGAGAATCAGTCTTCATGTCATAGCAGAGAATCAGGCTTCACGTCACCCACCACTGTAACAGTCCATTTTCATAAATTTAGGCCCAGCACCCAGGCAGAGGAGAGAGGTCCCGTAACAGAGAATCTGGCTTCATGTCAGCAGAGAATCAGTCTGCATGTCATAGCAGAGAATCAGGCTTCACGTCAGCCACCACTGTAAGAGTCCATTTTCATAAATTTAGGCCCAGCACCCAGGCAGAGGAGAGAGGTCCCGTAACAGACAATCTGGCTTCATGTCAGCAGAGAATCAGTCTTCATATCATAGCAGAGGATCAGGCTTCACGTCAGCCACCAATGCAACAGTCCATTGGCATATATTTAGGCCCAGCACCCAGGCAGAGGAGAGAGGTCCCGTAACAGAGAATCTGGCTTCATGTCAGCAGAGAATTAGTCTGCATGTCATAGCAGAGAATCAGGCTTCACGTCACCCAACATTGGAACAGTCCATTGGCATATATTTAGGCCCCGGCACCCAGACAGAGGAGAGGTTCATTCAAATTTGGGTAGCCTCGCAATATAATGGTAAAATGAAAATAAAAATAGGATTGAATGAGGAAGTGCCCTGGAGTACAATAATATATGGTTAAGGGGAGGTAGTTAATGTCTAATCTGGACAAGGGACGGACAGGTCCTGTGGGATCCATGCCTGGTTCATTTTTATGAACGTCAGCTTGTCCACATTGGCTGTAGACAGGCGGCTGCGTTTGTCTGTAATGACACCCCCTGCCGTGCTGAATACACGTTTTAGACAAAACGCTGGCCGCCGGGCAGGCCAGCACCTCCAAGGCAAAGAAGGCTAGCTCTGGCCACGTGGACAATTTAGAGACCCAGTAGTTGAATGGGGCCGAACCATCAGTCAGTACGTGGAGGGGTGTGCACACGTACTGTTCCACCATGTTAGTGAAATGTTGCCTCCTGCTAACACGTTGCGTATCAGGTGGTGGTGCAGTTAGCTGTGGCGTGTTGACAAAAGTTTTCCACATCTCTGCCATGCTAACCCTGCCCTCAGAGGAGCTGGCCGTGACACAGCTGCCTTGGCGACCTCTTGCTCCTCCTCTGCCTTGGCCTTGGGCTTCCACTTGTTCCCCTGTGACATTTGGGAATTCTCTCAGTAGCGCGTCTACCAACGTGCGCTTGTACTCGCGCATCTTCCTATCACGCTCCAGTGCAGGAAGTAAGGTGGGCACATTGTCTTTGTAGCGTGGATCCAGCAGGGTGGCAACCCAGTAGTCCGCACACGTTAAAATGTGGGCAACTCTGCTGTCGTTGCGCAGGCACTGCAGCATGTAGTCGCTCATGTGTGCCAGGCTGCCCAGGGGTAAGGACAAGCTGTCCTCTGTGGGAGGCGTATCGTCATCGTCCTGCCTTTCCCCCCAGCCACGCACCAGTGATGGACCCGAGCTGCGTTGGGTGCCACCCCGCTGTGACCATGCTTCATCCTCATCCTCCTCCACCTCCTCCTCATCCTCGTCCTCCTCGTCCTCCAGTAGTGGGCCCTGGCTGGCCACATTTGTACCTGGCCTCTGCTGTTGCCAAAAACCTCCCTCTGAGTCACTTCGAAGAGACTGGCCTGAAAGTTCTAAAAATGACCCCTCTTCCTCCTCCTCCTCCTCCTCCTCCTGGGCCACCTCCTCTTTCATCATCGCCCTAAGTGTTTTCTCAAGGAGACATAGAAGTGGTATTGTAACGCTGATAACGGCGTCATCGCCACTGGCCATGTTGGTGGAGTACTCGAAACAGCGCAACAGGGCACACAGGTCTAGCATGGAGGCCCAGTCATTGGTGGTGAAGTGGTGCTGTTCTGTAGTGCGACTGACCCGTGCGTGCTGCAGCTGAAACTCCACTATGGCCTGCTGCTGCTCGCACAGTCTGTCCAGCATGTGCAAGGTGGAGTTCCACCTGGTGGGCACGTCGCATATGAGGCGGTGAGCGGGAAGGCCGAAGTTACGCTGTAGCGCAGACAGGCGAGCAGCAGCAGGATGTGAACGCCGGAAGCGCGAACAGACGGCCCGCACTTTATGCAGCAGCTCTGACATGTCGGGGTAGTTGTGAATGAACTTCTGCACCACCAAATTCAGCACATGCGCCAAGCAAGGGATGTGCGTCAAACTGGCTATTCCCAGAGCTGCAACGAGATTTCGCCCATTATCACACACCACCAGGCCGGGCTTGAGGCTCACCGGCAGCAACCACTCGTCGGTCTGTTGTTCTATACCCTGCCACAACTCCTGTGCGGTGTGGGGCCTGTCCCCCAAACATATGAGTTTCAGAATGGCCTGCTGACGTTTACCCCGGGCTGTGCTGAAGTTGGTGGTGAAGGTGTGTGGCTGACTGGATGAGCAGGTGGAAGAAGAGGAGGAGGAAGTCGAGTAGGAGGAGGTGGCAACAGGAGGCAAAGAATGTTGCCCTGCGATCCTTGGCGGCGGAAGGACGTGCGCCAAACAGCTCTCCGCCTGGGGCCCAGCTGCCACTACATTTACCCAGTGTGCAGTTAGGGAGATATCGCGTCCCTGGCCGTGCTTACTGGTCCACGTATCTGTGGTTAGGTGGACCTTGCCACAGATGGCGTTGCGCAGTGCACACTTGATTTTATCGGATACTTGGTTGTGCAGGGAAGGCACGGCTCTCTTGGAGAAGTAGTGGCGGCTGGGAACAACATACTGTGGGACAGCAAGCGACATGAGCTGTTTGAAGCTGTCTGTGTCCACCAGCCTAAATGACAGCATTTCATAGGCCAGTAGTTTAGAAATGCTGGCATTCAGGGCCAGGGATCGAGGGTGGCTAGGTGGGAATTTACACTTTCTCTCAAATGTTTGTGAGATGGAGAGCTGAACGCTGCTGTGTGACATGGTTGAGATGCTTGGTGACGGAGGTGGTGGTGGTGTTGGTGGTACATCCCCTGTTTGCTGGGCGGCAGGTGCCAACGTTCCTCGAGAGGCGGAGGAAGAGGCCGAGGCGGCAGCAGCAGAAGAGGCCGAGGCGGCAGCAGCAGAAGAGGTAGCAGGGGGAGCCTGAGTGACTTCCTTGGTTTTAAGGTGTTTACTCCACTGCAGTTCATGCTTTGCATGCAGGTGCCTGGTCATGCAGGTTGTGCTCAGGTTCAGAACGTTAATGCCTCGCTTCAGGCTCTGATGGCACAGCGTGCAAACCACTCGGGTCTTGTCGTCAGCACATTGTTTGAAGAAGTGCCATGCCAGGGAACTCCTTGAAGCTGCCTTTGGGGTGCTCGGTCCCAGATGGCGGCGGTCAGTAGCAGGCGGATTCTCTTGGCGGCGGGTGTTCTGCTTTTGCCCACTCCTCCCTCTTTTGCTACGCTGTTGGCTCGGTCTCACCACTGCCTCTTCCTCCGAACTGTGAAAGTCAGTGGCATGACCTTCATTCCATGTGGGGTCTAGGACCTCATCGTCCCCTGCATCGTCTTCCACCCAGTCTTGATCCCTGACCTCCTGTTCAGTCTGCACACTGCAGAAAGACGCAGCAGTTGGCACCTGTGTTTTGTCATCATCAGTGACATGCTGAGGTGGTATTCCCATGTCCTCATCATCAGGAAACATAAGTGGTTGTGCGTCAGTGCATTCTATGTCTTTCACCGCTGGGGAAGGGCTAGGTGGATGCCCTTGGGAAACCCCGCCAGCGGAGTCTTCAAACAGCATAAGAGACTGCTGCATAACTTGAGGCTCAGACAGTTTCCCTGGTATGCATGGGGGTGATGTGACAGACTGATGGGGTTGGTTTTCAGGCGCCATCTGTGCGCTTTCTGCAGAAGACTGGGTGGGAGATAATGTGAACGTGCTGGATCCACTGTCGGCCACCCAATTGACTAATGCCTGTACCTGCTCAGGCCTTACCATCCTTAGAACGGCATTGGGCCCCACCATATATCGCTGTAAATTCTGGCGGCTACTGGGACCTGAGGTAGTTGGTACACTAGGACGTGTGGATGTGGCAGAACGGCCACGTCCTCTCCCAGCACCAGAGGGTCCACTAACACCACCACGACCATGTCCGCGTCCCTTACTAGATGTTTTCCTCATTGTTATCGTTCACCACAACAACAAAAATATTATTTGGCCCAATGTATTGTATTCAAATTCAGCTGAATATAAATTTGAGGCCTAGTATTTAGGCGCTGGGTGACCGGTATAGATTTACTGACTGAATTAGACTTGGAAATGCACAGTAGCGTGTGTGTGAAGTTATTCTGAATGACCCTATGTGCACCTTGAATATTATATACCCTTTTAGGGATAGATTTCAAATAGCTCTGATACAGCAGAAACCACTAAATTATGAAATTGCTAAATTGGGAATTGTATTTCAACCCAGAACAAAAAATGTGCTTTGACGGACACTAAATAACTTGCCCAGCCAGAACAGTACAGCGGTAACGACAGATTTAGGCTACTTTCACACTAGCGTTCGATCGGATCCGTTCTGAACGGATCCGATCATAATAATGCAGACGGAGGCTCCGTTCAGAACGGATCCGTCTGCATTATTTTTAGCATATAACAGCTAAGTGTGAAAATAGCCTCGTACGGATCCGTCCAGACTTTCAATGTAAAGTCAATGGGGGACGGATCCGCCTGAAGATTGAGCCATATTGTGGCATCTTCAAACGGATCCGTCCCCATTGACTGCAAGCAGCGTTCAGCTGTCCGCCTGTCCGTGCGGAGGCGAGCGGAGCGGAGGCTGAACGCCGCCAGACTGATGCAGTCTGAGCGGATCCGCTCCATTCAGACTGCATCAGGGCTGGACGGCTGCGTTCGGGTCCGCTCGTGAGCTCCTTCAAACGGAGCTCACGAGCGGACCGACGAACGCTAGTGTGAAAGTAGCCATAGCGGGATATAAATTTGAGGCCTAGTATTTAGGCGCTGGGTGACCGGTATGGATTTACTGACAGAATTAGACTTGGAAATGCACAGTAGCGTGTGTGTGAAGTTATTCTGAATGACCCTATGTGCACCTTCAATATTATATACCCTTTTAGGGATAGATTTCAAATAGCTCTGATACAGCAGAAACCACTAAATTAGGAAATTGCTAAATTAGGAATTGTTTTTCAACCCAGAACAAAAAATGTGCTTTGACGGACACTAAATAACTTGCCCAGCCAGAACAGTACAGCGGTAACGACAGATTTAGCGGGATACAAATTTGAGGCCTAGTATTTAGGCGCTGGGTGACCGGTATGGATTTAGTGACAGAATTAGACTTGGAAATGCACAGTAGCGTGTGTGTTAAGTTATTCTGAATGACCCTATGTG
The DNA here is from genome assembly GCF_014858855.1 of Bufo gargarizans. Classification (NCBI taxonomy): domain Eukaryota; kingdom Metazoa; phylum Chordata; class Amphibia; order Anura; family Bufonidae; genus Bufo; species Bufo gargarizans. The sequence continues at coordinate 674,008,608 of NC_058080.1, forward strand.
CACCTTGAATATTATATACCGTTTTAGGGATAGATTTCAAATAGCTCTGATACAGCAGAAACCACTAAATTAGGAAATTGCTAAATTGGGAATTGTTTTTCAACCCAGAACAAAAAATGTGCTTTGACGGACACTAAATAACTTGCCCAGCCAGAACAGTACAGCGGTAACGACAGATTTAGCGGGATATAAATTTGAGGCCTAGTATTTAGGCGCTGGGTGACCGGTATGGATTTACTGACAGAATTAGACTTGGAAATGCACAGTAGCGTGTGTGTGAAGTTATTCTGAATGACCCTATGTGCACCTTGAATATTATATACCCTTTTAGGGATAGATTTCAAATAGCTCTGATATAGCAGAAACCACTAAATTATGAAATTGCTAAATTGGGAATTGTATTTCAACCCAGAACAAAAAATGTGCTTTGACGGACACTAAATAACTTGCCCAGCCAGAACAGTACAGCGGTAACGACAGATTTAGCGGGATATAAATTTGAGGCCTAGTATTTAGGCGCTGGGTGACCGGTATGGATTTACTGACAGAATTAGACTGGGATATGGCCAAAAAATAACCACACTATTGCTGGTTAAATGCACTTGGTGTGACAGCTTGACCAACCACACTACTGAGGGTTAAATGCACTTGGCGACAGGCGCAGCTTGCCCCTGATGTAGTATATGGCCAAAAAATGAACAGACTATTGCTGGTTAAATGCACTTGGTGTGACAGCTTGACCAACCACACTACTGAGGGTTAAATGCACTTGGTGACAGGCGTAGCTTGCCCCTGATGTAGTATATGGCCAAAAAATGAACAGACTATTGCTGGTTAAATGCACTTGGTGTGACAGCTTGACCAACCACACTACTGAGGGTTAAATGCACTTGGTGACGGGCGCAGCTTGCCCCTGATGTAGTATATGGCCAAAAAATGAACAGACTATTGCTGGTTAAATACACTTGGTGTGACAGCTTCACCCTGATGTAGGCTTTAGCCAAAAAACAACCACACCATTGAGGGTTAAATGCACTTGGTGACAGGCGCAGCTTGCCCCTGATGTAGTATATGGCCAAAAAATGAACAGACTATTGCTGGTTAAATGCACTTGGTGTGACAGCTTGACCAACCACACTACTGAGGGTTAAATGCACTTGGTGACGGGAGCAGCTTGCCCCTGATGTAGTATATGGCCAAAAAATGAACAGACTATTGCTGGTTAAATGCACTTGGTGTGACAGCTTGACTAACCACACTACTGAGGGTTAAATGCACTTGGTGACGGGCGCAGCTTGCCCCTGATGTAGTATATGGCCAAAAAATAAACAGACTATTGCTGGTTAAATGCACTTGGTGTGACAGCTTCACCCTGATGTAGGCTTTAGCCAAAAAACAACCACACCATTGATTGTTAAATGCACTTGGTGACAGGCGCAGCTTGCCCCTGATGTAGTATATGGCCAAAAAATAAACAGACTATTGCTGGTTAAATGCACTTGGTGTGACAGCTTCACCCTGATGTAGGCTTTAGCCAAAAAACAACCACACCATTGAGGGTTAAATGCACTTGGTCGCAGCTTGTGCTGGTGCACCACAAGACACAAAATGGCCGCCGATCACCCCAGAAAAAAGTGACTGACAAACGGTCTGGGCAGCCTAAAAACAGTGAGCAATTGAGTATCAGCAGCTCAATGACCCACAGCTGCAGATCGATCAATTAATCAAGTTCTTTGGAGGAGTTAATCTGCCTAATCTCGCCCTACTGTCGCAGCCGCAACCTCTCCCTACGCTAATCAGAGCAGAGTGACGGGCGGCGCTAAGTGACTCCAGCTTAAATAGAGGCTGGGTCACATGGTGCTCTGGCCAATCACAGCCATGCCAATAGTAGGCATGGCTGTGACGGCCTCTTGGGGCAAGTAGTATGACGTTTGTTGATTGGCTGCTTTGCAGCCTTTTTAAAAAGCGCCAAGAAAGCGACGAACACCGAACCCGGACTTTTACGAAAATGTCCGGGTTCGGGTTCGTGTCAGGGACACCCCAAAATTCGGTACGAACCCGAACTATACAGTTCGAGTTCGCTCATCCCTAGTCGGCAGCATCAGCTACAAAAAGAAAAAAGGTGTGAAGTGAAAAAGTGAAACCTCTTGCATTATATATAAGCGGGATATACGCATGGAATCCAAAGAAATAAACAAAATAATGTCACAATGTGATTAATTCTTTTGTTGGCTCATCATCCTCCATCCAGGTTCATCAGTTTTCTGAGGTGCCTTCCCCATTTGTGCAGGTGCTTCTGAAATGATAATAAACAAAGTGTCAGTGATATATATATATATACTAAATTATTTATTACCCTTATACTAAATCAATGTACTATTCATAGTTTTATGTTTACATTTTGTTTTATATTTTTTTATATTTTTTACCAATGAATCTGTCGACTGCAGGAGAGAATATGTCACGCATATCCAGGGGAAAAGAGGGCAAACTAACCTCCTCACATACCTCCACCATATCTATAATCAATATTTAATCCTTTAGGATGCAGACTTTTTAGAGTCTGGATGCAGTACATTTCTCTTTTTTTAAGTAGAGATATCCGATCTCCACCTCTCCGTGGCATTGGAATTTGGTCTATAATGCAACATCTAAGGTCTTTTTCCTTGTGCTTTAATAGCCCAAAGTGTCTCGGGACTGGCAAATCTGTGCGACCCTTTCTAATAGTGTGGCGATGATTATTGAGCCTAGTCTTTAAATCTGTGGAAGTTTCGCCTACATATTAACAATTGGCAAGGACAGGAAAGGACATACACTACAAATGAGGAGTCACATGTCAGGTGAAACTTAATGGGATATATTTGCCCCGTAATAGGATGTGTAAATGTCCTAGACCTGCGGATCAGGCTGCAATTGACACAATGCAGGCACGGGAAACAACCAGTGCCAGATGGTGCCAACGTTGTCTGTCTGGGAATTTATTTGGGTCCCACGTCCGCTCTCATATGCTGGTCTCTGATGTTTTTACATCTACGGTAGGCGCATAAGGGCAATGTTCTAAATTCTGGTACCGCTTTCAGGCAACTACCCAATATTGACCAATGTCTCTTCAGAATTTTGTTAATTGCGCCACTATATTCAGAATAGGTAGATACAAACGTGATTCTGTTTTGTATCCTCCTATTGTCACTACCCTGCAATAGGGAGTCCCTGTCTGCAGCTAGCGCTTTCTGTCTTTGCTCGGTGAGCAATTTGTCCGGGTAACCCCGTTGTTTACATTTGGTAATCATACTGCCAACTGTATTTTCAAGGGTATTGCTGTCTGTGACAATCCTTCTTGCTCTAAAGAATTGTGAGTATGGTAAGTGCTTCACCATACTACGTGAATAACAACCCACACCGCATAAAAGTGTAATTAAGTATGTCACTCGGATGCAAGAATGGATGGAGGTGGTGTTGCCGCTGGTTATGGAACATATAGAGGCAGCCCAGCGAGCACAGAGTAGGGTCTATAATTACCAGGCTCGGGTTCGGAATTTTAACCCGTGAGATCGGGTTTTGTTCTGGTGCTGACAGTGGACATTAAGTTCCTGGCTAGGTGGCAGGGTCCCTATGAAGTACTCAAAAAAGTTGGAGGTAACCTACATGGTACACCAGCCAGGGCAGAGAAAGCCGAGCAGGTGTACCATGTAAACTTGCTGAAACCGTGGAAAGATAGGGAAACCTGTACTGAAGACAGCCCACGGCCAGGTTTTCTAGGGGAAGAGGTTACGGTCCCACAGTCTGATACGAGGGAAGCAGTTGCCACAGTAAAGATTGCTGACAACCTTTCCTCTAAACAGACTCAGGAGGCCAGGGAGTTCGTAATCAGAAACACGGATGTGTTTTAGGACCTTCCTGGATGCACTTCTATCATCCAACCAACATGACATTGTAACTGAGCCTCAAGCCAGAATCCAGTTGAAACCATACCGGTACCCGAGTCACGGTGACAAGCCATCTCGGAAAAAGTGCAGCTGATGTTACAGCTAGGTGTCATCGAGGAGTCAAAAAGTGAATGGGCCAGTCCGATAGCCTTAATACCCAAGCCGGACGGGATGTTACGATTCTGTAACAAGTTCCATATACTTAATGAGGTTTGCAAGTTTGACACATATCCAATGCCCCGAGTGAATAAGCTTATTTAGAAGTTGGACCAAGCCCGGTATTTTTCTGTTTTGGACCTCTCCAAAGGGTACTAGAAGGTACCCTTGACAGAGGCTGCCAAGGAAAAAAAAACTTTCATCACACCAGAGCGGCTGTATCAGTACAAGGTATTACCCTTTGGTCTACATGGCGCTCCCGCCACATTTCAAAAGCTAATGGACATTGTACTCCGTCTACATCATCGGTACATTTCCTAATCAACTGTGGGAGCAATTATTAGAAAATGTAAGACATACAAGACTACTGATAATCTCCCTCGATCTGGGAGATCTCACCCCGTGGGGTCAAAATGATCACAAGAACGGTGAGCAAAAATCCCAGAACCACATGGGAGGACCTAGTGAATGACCTGCAGAAAGCTGGGACCAAAGTAACAAAGGCTACCATCAGTAACACACTACGCCGCCAGGGACTCAAATCCTGCAGTGCTAGACGTGTCCCCCTGTTTAAGCCAGTACATGTCCGGGACTGTCTGAAGTTTGCTAGAGAGCATTTGGATGATCCAGAAGAGGATTGGGAGAATGTTATATGGTCAGCTGAAACCAAAGTAGAACTTTTTGGTAATAACTAAACTTGTTGTGTTTGGAGAAGAAAGAATGCTGAGTTGCATCCAAAGAACACCATACCTACTGTGAAGCATGGGTGTGGAAACATCATGCTTTGGGGCTGTTTTTCTGCAAAGGGACCAGGACAACTGATCCATGTAAAAGAAAGAATGAATGGGCCATGTATCGTGAGATTTTGAGTGAAAACCTCCTTCTATCAGCAAGGGCATTGAAGATGAAATGTGGCTGGGTCTTTCAGCATGACAATGATCCCAAACACACACCCCAAGCAACAAAGAAGTGGCTTCGTAAGAAGCATTTCAAGGTCCTGGAGTGGCATAGCCAGTCTCCAGATCTCAACCCCATAGAAAACCTTTGGAGGGAGTTGAAAGTCTGTGTTGCCCAGCGACAGACCCCCAAAAAATCACTGCTCTAGAGGAGATCTGCATGGAGGAATGGGCCAAAATACCAGCAACAGTGTGTGAAAACCTTGTGAAGACTTACAGAAAACGTTTGACCTCTGTCATTGCCAACAAAGGGTATATGACAAAGTATTGAGATTAACTTTTGTTATTGACCAAATACTTATTTTCCACCATAATTTGCTAATAAATTCTTAAAAAATCTGACAATGTGATTGTCAGATTTTTTTTTCTCCTTATGTCTCTCATAGTTGAGAACTACGTATAATGAAAATTACAGGCCTCTCTCATCTTTTTAAGTGGGAGAACTTGCACAACTGGTGGCTGACTAAATACTTTTTTGCCCCACTGTATTTACACCAAATTTATCATAAAATTAGTATTTTACTAAATACCTCATCCCGCAAGCCCACGTCAAGGGTCCTCATTTTCTTCTGAATCCCTAATCTAAACTAACAACAGGGGATCTAACTAAACTAAGAAATGTTGGTAAAATTTAAACCAGATTCCAGCTGAAATCAAGGACTTCCACGGATAGCGTCTAACTGCCATGACAATGCCCCCTCAGGGCTGCAGAAGTAGTCAGCATAGAGTTCCCAAACAGCTAGTCCAGCTGTTCCAGAGCGTCCTGGCCGGCTCAGGTCTAAACTGACAGAAGAAGTCATATTTAGGCACAAACCTACATCTGTGGAGACATTGTGAATCCTGGTGAAGTTGTGTGGCAGTACACAAGCCTGTATCACCAGGGTGGCATTGTCCGGATTCATCTGTATGGATGACATGAACACTCTCCACTTGGTGGACAGTATTCAGAAAGCGCACTTTACATACCGACGGGCGCGAGTCAATCAATAGTTGAAGATGCGCTTCCGGTCATCCAGATCGCGTCTAGGGAAGGGCCGCATTATGTGGGGTGACAATGCAAATCCTTTGTCTGCCATGATCACAAATGAAGCCAGATCCTGGTAGTCTACTGGGCTATGGCAGGGCAAGCTGGTTTGTCTGAAGCCGTTCACCTATTCTGGAAGCACTAAAGATACGGGCGTCTGAAGTGCTCCCATAGTCCCCGATATCAACATTTACAAACTTGTAGTTACTGTCAGCCAAGGCCATCAGCACTATAGAAAAATATTGCTTGTAATTAAAGTATCGAGACCCCATCCAGTGCCCCAATGCAGTTAGGAAACTGCGCTGATTTGTAAAATCCCTCTGCGATATGAGCCAATATTCTGCCTTGGGGGTGGGCATCAGCGCTTCTCTGAGACGCTGCCAGATAACTTTGCAGGTGTGACAGACAATCCTAGAGATTGTTGAGATCCCAAGGAGAAGTTCAAAATGCAATGAAGTAAATGAGTTTCCAGTTGCAAGGAATAGAAAAAAAAATGTTTCCTTCCTTTTCATATATTAATATTAGTATTTAAAAATTTAAAATTTACTTACCTCAAGGTGACAATCAACTGTTGTTTAGCAGATATGCAGCGCCTCATACTAGTGTCCAGGATGAAGATAGACCAGCAGATGATCGAATGGTTCCATGGACATCCGGCAATAGCTTTTGAATTTAATGGGATCACTTCACAGATCGTTATATAAATTATGAAATTGTCCTTTCTGAACGAATTGAGCAACAATGGAATGAACACACTGCCTTCTTCCTCTTCCTCCCCCGTTCTTCATCCAGCATCGGTGACTGCCGTCTGAATCGCCGAGAAAGAATCCAGTGAAATAGTACGTTATCCAGCTCTTATGCCATGATGATCACTGAGAAATCGGTAGAAAGCAATGCCAGCAAAGCAAAAGCACAATAAAATGACGCCTGTACTATCACATGTCCTCTATTTGAAACATTTTTTATTTTTTTTTGCAACATCTATTTCTACTTCCTTTTTTTTTGCGGAAACACGGAACGGATGCGGATGTACTTTTGTTAAAAACTGAAGTTTTTTGCGGAAAAAAAAATGAAAAGAAAAAATACGGACGTGTGAATGGACCCTTAAAGAGGACCTTTCACCAGGAAAAAGTATGTAAACTGACTATACCGACGTGTAGAGCGGCGCCCAGGGATCCCCCTGCACTTACTGTTATCCCCGGGCGCCGCTCCGTTCTCTGGTTATAGCCTCCGGTATGTTCCTACTTAGGCTCCACCCGGGGGAACTTAGGCTCCACCCAGGGGAACCTGCCGCGGTCTCTTTCTCCTATGCTGTAGCGCTGGCTAATCGCAGCGCTCAGCTCATAGCCAGGCTATGAGCTGAGCGCTGCGATTGGCCAGCGCTACAGCATAGGAGAAAGAGACGCCGGTAGGTTCCCCTGGGTGGAGCCTAAGTTCCCCCGGGTGGAGCCTAAGTAGGAACATACCGGAGGCTATAACCGGAGAACGGAGCGGCCTACACCCTCAGTATTTGGCGCAGGCACAGTGAGGGAAGGAAGCTTGGCGGCTGCTAATGTCAGCTAGCTTAATGCCTATTTTTCAGGTGACAGAAACTCTTTGAAAAAATAAAAACTTTGAAAAAACTATTTTTATCTTTGCATCGCCATATTTAGAGATGAGCGAATCAAAGTTGACGAAGTGAAATTCGATTCAAATTTCAGGAAAAATTTGATTCGCACCAGATCCGAATTTCTTCACGCTACATGGTAACGAATCACATTTTTTCCTAAAATGGCTGCTGCACATGTTAGGACATGGAGCAAAGAACTCTGAAAATGTGGTATCACCCACAATGCCATGCATGCAGCCAATCAGCAGCCAGCCAGCCCTGTGATGTCACAGCCCTATAAATAGCCTCAGCCGTCTTGGATTCAGATATTTACCAGTGTACTTAGTGCAGGGAGAGACTTCAGCAGGCGCTAGGGACAGTGCTAGGAAAGACTTTAAAACTTTTATTTTGCTGAATTAAAATTCAGGGAAAGATCATTAGAAGTGTAGGGAAAGTATAGGAAGAAATTATTCCACAGTATTGAAGCAGAACAGGGTCCAAAAGAGGAGTCTACAGCCTGGGTAATAGGAGCAATCCTATTACACCTTGCTGCACTAACTGAGGATCCAAATTGCCATTATACAGCTGCTTTCAGGTTTGCAATAGATGATACCTATGTAATTCCAGCAAACCGTTCTTTTTATTGGGGTGCAAGTGTTGTGTGATACAGCAATTAACAGGGTATATTACTAGGAAATATTTCTATGTCTTATTAGCACTTGTGCGGTGCAGTTATATGTTCTAAAGCCTTTTTTTAGCTTGTATAAGTGTGGGAAAAAAAGGGATTATTAGCCGTTGTGTGGCGAAGTGAGAAAAATGTTTGGGCCGTTCAGCGGTGCAGTTGTATGTTCTAAAGCCTTTTTTGGTGTGTATTAGTGGCATAAAAAGTATTAATTGCCGTTCAGTGGCGCAGTTATATGTTCTAAAGCCTTATATGTTCTAAAGTATGTGTGAAAAAAAAGGGCTTATTAGCCGTTGTGTGGTGAAGTGAGAAAATTATAGCCCGTTTTGGGTGTATTAGTGGCAAAAAAAAGTTTTATTTTCTGTTCAGCGGTGCAATTATATGTTCTAAAGTTTTTTTGGGTGTGTATTAGTGGCAAAAAAAGTATTTTTTGCCGTTTAGCAGTGCAGTTATATGATCTAAAGCCTTTTGTGGCGTGTATAAGTGGGAAAAAAGGGCTTATTAGCCTCTGTGTGGTGAAGTGAGAAAATTAAAGCCCCTTTTGGCGTGTATTAGTGGAAAAAATAAAAGTATTATTTGCCATTCAATGGTGCAGTTATATGTTCTAAAGCAGGGGTCCTCAAACTACGGCCCGCGGGCCACATGCGGCCCGCCGAGGAATCTGATCCGGCCCGCCGGGTATGTTTAACAGTTAACCTTTAAGCATGCTCAGGGCCTGCGCACCTCTGCTCTCCTCCTCCTCCTGCGCCCTGGCTCCCTCCCTTCGATGTCAGCTCTGCTCCGGCGGTACGTGACTGCTCACTGACGTCACTGACGCTGGCGCGTGACCTACAGTGAGTGAGTTAGCGCCGCCCGCCCGCTGTCTGCTTCTCATATCACCGCCCGGAGCAGAGAGAAGAAGCCTCAGGGACAGCCTGGACAACTGTGGGTGCGTCAGTGTGGCACTTAACATTTTAATATTAACAATGGGGAGACAGTGTGTGGTGGGCATTTTTTACAATGGGGGGGTGGCGGGGCCGATGCCGGGGACATGAAAATGGCGGCCACTTGTCTGTGGGGGACATGAAAATGGTGGCCACTGTGACAGTGGAAATAAAAAAAAAACGGGCAGTTAGCTGGGTTGGCATGCTCTCATTTCATACTCAAAGAGACTTGGATAACAAAATGCCAGTCTGCCTGTGAACAGGTCAGTCAGAGTGACACTTGGATAATGAAATATCAGGGTGCCAGTCTGCATTTTAATAGGTCTGACCTATTGAAATGCAGACTTGCAGTCTGATATTTCATTATCCAAGTCTCTTTGGGAAACAATTGAGAGCATGCCAATCCAGCCAACTGCCAGTTTTCTTTCCATGGGGCAACCATGATAAAAAAAAAGCATCCTACTTATATACGCATTTCCTTTCAGGCCCGTTATATAGGGAGAACCCCGTCCGTTATATAGGGAGAACCCCGTCAGGGACTGATCTGGTCTGCATAGAAAAGACTGCAAGAGGTAAGTGTCCACGTCGGGGGGCAGAGGCCTGTAAGTGGGGGTTCTGGTTTGGAATGGCTATATAAGCAGGAAGATCCTATTTTAGTGTCATGGTTGTCCCATGGAAAGGATCTTCCTGCTTATATAGCCATTCCAAACCAGAACGTCAACTGAAGTGTAAAATAGATTACTGATTAAAGGGGTCTCCTTGATAGAAATACTAAGATTTGATAAGCGTTTCCTTTTCAGTGTTCGGATTTAGAACGTATCAATTTGGCCCGTTATATAGGGAAATATAACAGAACCCCATCAGGGACTGAGCTGGTCTGCATAGAAAAGCCTGCAAGAGGTAACTGTCCACACTGCCCCCATTGTCCTATAGGTGCAGGTCCCACCGCTGGGACCCGCACTGATATAGAGAACAGAGCCCCGAAAGTGAAGGAGGGCGCACTGCGCATAAGCAGCCGCCGTCCATTCATTTCTATGGGGCTGCCGAAAATAGCCGAGCGCTGGCTCGGCTATTTCCGCCAGCCTCATAGAAATGAATGGGAGCATGGGCAGTGCATGCGCAGTACACTCTTATTCACTTTTGGGGCTCCGTTCTCTATATAGGTGCGGGTCCCAGCCGTGGGACCTGCACCCAACGATATTCCCCTATTGTCCAAGATGGGAATACCCCTTTAAAAAATATAGTCCGGCCCTCCAATGGTCTGGGAGACAGTGAAGTGGCCCCCGGTTTAAAAAGTTTGAGGACCCCTGTTCTAAAGCCTATTTTGGTGTGTATTAGTGGCAAAAAATGTATTATTTGCCATTGTGCAGTGAAGTGACAAAATTACAGCCTTTTTGGGATGTATTAATTTCCTTATTGTTTGCTTATTTGATCTAACAGTATGTCAGACAGAGAAGTGCCAGGCCCTGCCCAAGGGAGGGGCAGAGGCCTAAGTATTTCTGGCGCAGGCATAGGTCACAACAGAGTAAGGGGGGGGGGGGGGTGTGGCAGCAGGGGTCACTTCCAGAGCCTTGAGCTCCCAGTGTTAGCGTGTCTTGACCAGTAACCCTGCGGTTCTTGAATGGTTGACTCGGTCATCCACTTCATCCCAAGTGACATCAGAAACCCCCAGCTAAGAGTCGTGGGTTCGTCAGAAACAGCCCTTAGTTGGCATAGGCCAGGAGCAGGCCCTGTGCCCTCACCTGTCCTCAACCTGCCTCTGTCCTTTTCAGTTCCCTCAGCCAGAGAAGTATTATATGCTGTGGTCGCAGCTCCAATATACAGCGAGGACAAGCTAGTAGAGGACAGCACAAACAAAAGTGCACAACCGGACCTTTAGACCCAAAACAGGAATGCAACAGCCGCGATGGGACCGCAAAAATGGAAGTCAGCAGCATATCCAGTGGGTCTTTTATTGGAAGCCTTGAGTGCACACACAAAGTACAACGTTTCGGCTACACAGTAGCCTTTGTCAAGTATAAAAAAGGTAAAAACTGGAAATGTTAAATACATATATGTGACCACTCCCACAATATGTTGGAGACAATCATTAGGAGGTTCAGCCCACTCAATGCATCGGTGTAATTAAAAGCAGCGCAGAATTAATTTGTGAACTGGGTCTCTTAAAACATAACTTTTACTATGTCATTTAAAATATAATAAGAACCATTGGGTGAAAGACAACAATAACATGTACCTCCACTATTACAAATCACATCAAGTTAAAAAAATGGGTGGATCTTACCACGTCTTGTGGGTTCCACAGCCTGTGGAGAGAGGTCCTGGTAGTTGGTGGTAACCGGAACCGACGTGACCAAGGTGCTAGTGCTTAGTGGCAGAATACTCCTAGTAAACCCTATTATGGCTTTCCTGCCTATATTAGGGCTAGGGGCTGTTCTAAATACCTGCCTAACACACATGGAACACCTGCCCCGACGGGGCGACCCCATACCGAACCTTTCCCTCATTATGGGCCTAGTACTGCACTTAACCCAAATTACAAAGCCCTACATGCCATGTTTCAGTCTTGCTTTTCAGACATCATCAGGGGACTTCACAAAAAGTACTCAGGGATAACTAGAAACAAAGTTACAAACATACACTAAGTATAGGTCACATTTACAACTGAGTGCCAGAAAAAAAATCAACTTAGTAAGGACTCAGATTACTTAGCTTGGAGGTTGCCATGGAACTGGTGATGCTCTGTCGCAGGTCCGTACCTCACTTCCGGTTAGCCCGCACCATGTGATTCCAGCTTCCGGTCCGGTGGAACGCACGCGAGCGGCGTGCGTTCCACAGACATGGACAGGCGCCTCGGCCACAGCGGACAGGTGAGGCAGGTAATCAGGGGGGCGTACACCTACTGGGAAGTGGTGTAATATAAGGAGGTGGACAACACTCACCAATTGCTCACCCAAATAACCACTGTTTGAGGTGAGACACAGCTGACATGGGACACTTCCCATGATATGGCACTGGATAAGATTTATCCACTATCCAGAGTGAAAGTACGAGGCTAGAACGATCTCCATCTTTCAGTAAGTAATCTGAGTCCTTACTAAGTTGATTAATATCTGGCACTCAGCTGTATATGTGACCTATACTTAGTGTATGTTTGTAACTTTGTTTCTAGTTATCCCTGAGTACTTTTTGTGAAGTCCCCTGATGATGTCTGAAAAGCAAGACTGAAACATGGCATGTAGGGCTTTGTAATTAGGGTTAAGTGCAGTACTAGACGCATACTGAGGGGAAGGTTTGGTATGGGGACGCCCCTGTCACGGAGGGTGCTCCATGTGTGTTAGGCAGGTATTTAGAACAGCCCCTAGCCCTAATATAGGCAGGAAAGCCATAATAGGGTTTACTAGGCGTAGTCTGCCACTAAGCACCAGCACCTTGGTCACGTCGGTTCCAGTTACCATGAACTACCAGGACCTCTCTCCACAGGCTGTGGAACCCACAAGACGTGGTAAGATCCACCCATTTTTTTCACTTGATGTGATTTGTAATAGTGGAGGTACATGTTATTGTTGTCTTTCACCCAGTGGTTCTTATTATATTTTAAATGACATAGTAAAAGTTATGTTTTAAGAGACCCAGTTCACAAATTAATTCTGCTCTAATTTGGGTGTGAATATATACCACTACACACTCATCATAGTGTGGTGATATAACCAATATTATTGTAATTAAAAGCAGCCTCTTGAGTAATCAGGCCGTCTGAAACATATAATAATATACAGTCATGTGAAAAAATTAGGACACCCTTTGAAAGCATGTGGTTTTTTGTAACATTTTTAATAAAAGGTTATTTCATCTCCGTTTCAACAATACAGAGAGATTAAAGTAATCCAACTAAACAAAGAAAACTGAAGAAAAGTCTTTTCAAGATCTTCTGTAAATGTCATTCTACAAAAATGCCTATTCTAACTGAGGAAAAAGATAGGACACCCTCACATGTATTCCCTCTTAAATTGGCTCAGATCTCACACAGGTATATCACACCAGGTGCACATAATTAGTAGATCGTTACTCTGCATGTTGAATGAGGCTTGCCCTATTTAAACCTCAGACATTTAGTTTGGTGTGCTCCTGACTGTTGAAGTGAGAGTGAGCACCATGGTGAGAGCAAAAGAGCTGTCAGAGGACTTCAGAAAAAAGATTGTAGCAGCCTATGAGTCTGGGAAGGGATTTAAAAAGATCTCAAAAGATTTTGAAATCAGCCATTCCACTGTCCGGAAGATAGTCTACAAGTGGAGGGCTTTCAAAACAACTGCCAACATGCCCAGGACTGGTCGCCCCAGCAAGTTCACCCCAAGAGCAGACCGCAAGATGCTAAAAGAGGTCTCCAAAAACCCTAAAGTGTCATCTCGAGAACTACAGCAGGCTCTGGCTACTGTTGATGTAGAAGTACATGCCTCTACAATCAGAAAGAGACTGTACAAGTTTAACTTGCATGGGAGGTGTGCAAGGAGGAAACCTTTGCTTTCCAAGAGAAACATCGAGGCCAGACTGACATTTGCCAGAGATAAAGTTGACAAAGACCAGGACTTCTGGAATAATGTTCTTTGGACAGATGAGTCCAAAATTGAATTATTTGGACACAACAGCAGAGGACATGTTTGGCGTAAACCAAACACAGCATTCCAAGAAAAGAACCTCATACCAACTGTGAAGCATGGAGGTGGAAGTGTCATGGTTTGGGGCTGCTTTGCTGCAGCAGGACCTGGTCAGCTCACCATCATAGAATCCACGATGAATTCTACTGTGTATCAGAAGGTGCTTGAAGAACATGTGAGACCATCAGTTAGAAAATTAAAGCTGAAGCGGAACTGGACCATGCAACATGACAATGACCCAAAACATACTAGTAAATCAACCAAAGATTGGCTGAAAAAGAAGAAATGGAGAGTCCTGGAATGGCCAAGTCAAAGTCCAGATTTGAATCCCATTGAGATGCTGTGGGGTGACTTGAAAAGGGCTGTACGTGCAAGAAACCCCTCAAACATCTCACAGCTGAAAAAGTTCTGCATTGAGGAGTGGGGTAAAATTTCCTCAGACCGATGTCGAAGACTGGTAGATGGCTACAAGAACCGTCTCACTGCAGTTATTTCAGCCAAAGGAGGTAACACTCGCTATTAGGGGCAAGGGTGTCCTATCTTTTTCCTCAGTTAGAATAGGCATTTTTGTAGAATGACATTTACAGAAGATCTTGAAAAGACTTTTCTTCAGTTTTCTTTGTTTAGTTGGATTACTTTAATCTCTCTGTATTGTTGAAACGGAGATGAAATAACCTTTTATTAAAAATGTTACAAAAAACCACATGCTTTCAAAGGGTGTCCTAATTTTTTCACATGACTGTATATGTGTACCTGAAACATATAAAACATCGTCCAATAGCGCTAGACATATTCACATCCACCTCGGCGTCTGGCCAATCACAGTGCGCATGTCCATGACGTCATCGCGCTATCAACGTGACGCGCTACCGTCAGTCATGTGCATAATGTGTCATCAGGTCACATGATGATCACGTGTTGACCGCAAGGTCCTTTGCACACATGTAGCTACAACCACATGGAAGGTCCTGTCAACGGCCCTCAAAACTCAGCCCATGTGTGTCAATGGGGACAAAATCATGTCTCACACACAAACTACAACACAGATACAAGGCGATACATCCACTTTATATAAAAATAGATATTCCATGGGGTCGGGCATGTAGAGCATGGCCGTCTAACGATTAATGGATATGGGAAGAAAAGCTCGACTTCAACGGAATCGGACGAAACAATGTATCAGATACACAACACATAAATATATATTGTGAATAGACATGACCATAGTGACCAAACAAAATAATCCAAATAAACCATACTCTACCGTTAAAAACATTGTCTATACTGAGTCAGACAAGAATGGAACTCTACCTATCTATACTGTTTACATGAAATTCAATGTTGAGTCCCTGGGGTTGTAACGATTGTAATATAAAGATTAATTTCAGCTCTTTTTCTCAACATGTGCTCCCTATCACCGCCCCTCTTGGGGACGTCAACAGAGTCAATGACCCTAAATCTCAATTGGCTGACAGAGTGTCCACAGTCAATGAAGTGCTTAGCAACCGGTTTTGCAGTACGCCGCCCTGCAGGGCATTGCGATGTGAGGTCACGGTTAATGGGCAAACAAGGGTTACTCACAGTTTGTATGGAGTCCCTGGGCAGGCGTACAGCAGTGATAGAGAGGCTGGCACAGGGGTCCTCTGGGGCACACTCTGTATTTAGGGACCAGGCCTGATGGTGGATTAGGTGCCCTGAATGTTGCAGGTGTTTAATGTGCCTAGGGCAAAGTCCCTTTAAGATTCTTGATGCCAGTGCCTGTGACGGTGGCACACCAATTTATAGTTGTAATAAGTGAAGAACACAGATTGTGGTAAACCAAACTTTTCTTTACTGGAAACAGTCCAACTTTATACAACTTGATTTCAGTTCCACTTTGCAGCAGTAATAACTAGCAGGCTTTACACATCAATGGCAGGTGTAACGTACTTTGCAAGATACTCAGAGGGTAAAATCAACACTCACAGACCAGGCTGCACTATTCCTCAGATATCCTGGCTGTCTGTATTCCCAAGGCCCGTATGCCCTAATGCTGGCTTTAATCCTTGGTAGCAATCTTCCTCAGGTATTTATCCTTGCTTTAAATTAATAATCCTTCTGCCCTTCAGCTTACTTGTCTAGCTGGAACCGATGGCTCTGCTCTGCTTTGGTTAGGGAACTGGGTTTCTCCCAGGAGGCAAACTCTTCTCCTGGGGTGAATCTTCTGAGCTAACAGAGGCTACACCCTAATAGGCCTGATACCCAGATAACACAGGGAAATGAACATAAAAACACCACATTAATACAATAGGCATATTAACCCTTGTATAGTGCCCACATTTACCTAGTGGGACACTACAGTTTGTCCACCATTTTTTTCCTAATGGTACTTTTGTGTTTGTTAATAAGCTCCCTAATTTCCATGGTTGTTTCTCCCACATAGATCAAACAGCAGGAACAGACAATCATGTAGACTACAAACTTGGACCGACATGCATAATATCCTGCAATGTTGTGTTTCTTGCCACTATAAGGGTGTACAAAGGTGTTCCCCTTTAACATATTCCCACAGTTGCAGCAACCCAGTCATGGGAAGTTCCCCATCTTTCTGGGTTTAAAGTAAGTTTGACACCCTTTAATAACACCTCCTGTGGCAGTTTTAATCAGTTTGTCATGGAAATTGGTGCCCCGTTCATATGCCATCAATGGCGGACTGTCAAATTTGTGTATAGTCGGAAAACCCCTGTGAAGGATATTACATATATCCGACCCCATGGAATATCTATTTTTATATAAAGTGGATGTATCGCTTCGTATCTGTGTTGTAGTCTGTGTGTAAGACATGATTTTGTCCCCATTGACACACATGGGCTGAGCTGTGAGGGCCGTTGACAGGACCTTCCATGTGGTTGTAGCTACATGTGTGCAAAGGACCTTGCGCTCAACACGTGATCATCATGTGACCTGATGACACATTATGCACGTGACTGATGGCAGCGCGCCTCATTGATAGCGCGATGACACCATGGACATGCGCACTGTGATTGGCTGCCTTTAATTACACTGATACATTGAGTGGGCTGAGCCTCCTAACGATTGGCTCCAACATATTGTGGGAGTGGTCACATATGTATTTAACATTGCCAGTTTTTACCTTTTGTATACTTGACAAAGGCTACTGTGTAGCGAAATGTCGTACTTTGTGTGTGCACTCAAGGCTTCCAATAAAAAAAGCACTGGATATGCTGCTGTGACTTCCATTTTTCAAAGCTACTAGAGGACAGTCAGCAGCTACTCTCCAGCCAAAATCTGGAGGAGACATCCGTCCCTTCCTCCGGTAGGTGGGCAAGTAGTGATTAGGAGTGTGGAGTGGAAGCTGGTGTTGTGAGCGGTCAGGCTCCTAGCTCAGACCGTTGAGGAGGACATCAGTGATGTTCAGACAGTACTTGATGATGATGTAGCCGATCGCAATTGTGAGCTGGGTGACGAAGGGGCTTCTTCATCATTGGGAGAAGAGGGTGGCAGCTTGGGTGTGAGGCAGCAGCGGAGCCAGCAAGTCGTTAACATGGCCGGGAGTCAGCAGGGGGAGGTCAGTAGCCAAACGTGCCCGGGGTAAACCACCCACTTCGCAGGAGCCTACCTGAACAGGAGCCTACCTGGACAGAAACTAGTGGTGTAGGGGTTCACGGAGGCAGCGGCTGTAGCATTTAGTCAGTGCAGGGTGTTGGGGGTAAAATCACTAACTCGGTGATGTGGCAGTTTTTTTGTTAAGCCGCCTGAGAAGGTGAACATGGCCATTTGCCGAATCTGTGGGCAGAAGGTGAAGAGTCCCAAGCTGTAATTTCTTTGCCAAAAAGTCAGTACCAGGCCTGCACAAATATGGAGAACAGAAGGTAGGCCAGTCCTTGAGCCTGTCGGTGTCTGCCAATGTGCATGGCAGCACCGATGTTTGGAGCTGTAACTACGATCAAGGACAATTTATGTCATTTACGTCTCACTGGGTAAATGTGGTTCCTGCCCAGCCAAACCAGGAACTTGGACAGGTGATGCCGCTTCCGTCTCCACGTTCTCACGCCTTTGGTCCTGCGACAATGTCTGCCTCTGCCTCCTCATCCTCCACCGTGTCTATACCCTCTACTGCAAGGACGATTTACAGTGCTCCTCCAGCATACCACAAATGCAGGGCATGGCGGTGTCACGCTGTTTTACGCCTCGTTTGCCTAGGTCGAACGGAGTCACACAGGGGAGTAACTACTCTGTGTCCCTCATCAAGAAATCAAATCCTGGCTTTTTTCTGCGACAACTGAAAATAAAAACCACAGTGACCAACAATGGGAAGAACATAGTGTTGGCGCTGTGTCAATGAGGGCTCAGCCATGCGCCCTGCATGGAGCACATGTTCAATCTGGTTGTCATGAGGTTACTGAAGTCTTCCACCCATCTGAAAGACATCCTAAAAATGGCCAGGAAATTTTGCATGTACTTCAGCCACTCGTACACAACCAAGCACACTCTCCTTGAGCTGCAGAGGCAGAACAGGGTCCCCCAACATAGGCTGATATGCGACGTTTCCACCTGTTGGAATTCCATCCTCCGTTTGTTGGACCGACTATATGAACAGAGAAAGGGCATCAGCAATTTCTTGATGATCCAAGTGACCAGGAGTACTTCCCTGTGTAACTTCGATGTCAGCCAGTGGCAGCTCATGCAGGACACCTACTGTTTGCTCAGGCCCTTTGAGGAAGCCACGTTATTTATCAGTCGCTAGGATTATGGGATGAACAACATAATTCCACTGCTTCATATCCTGGAAGAGATGCTGGTACATCTGGCTGGTCAGGGGACTGGAGACGTGGCGCTTACATCTCACGGCCACATGAGCCCTGTGGGGGCTGAACTGGAGGAGGAGGAGGACATTGGAGCACAAGCAATGTGTAGAAAAATGGGTGGTTTTTCTACACAGGTGACAGGAGACGAGGAGCAGGAGCTTCCAGAGGAGCAAGAGGAAGATCAGGAGGCAGATGACCCAGGCACACCGTGGCAGTATGCAGTGGAGATGGAGGCAGGGAATTCCTCCGAATCACTTGCGCAAATGGCCCACTGCATGCTCACTTACTTGAGTAGTGACATCTGAATTGTCACCATTTGGCAGAGGGATGACTTCTGTCTCTCCACCTTGTTGGACCCTTGCTACCATTCCACCCGCTGAGAGGTAGGACAAACTGAACTTCTTCCTATGTAGTCAGTTGAGACTTCCTATGTAGTCAGTTGGCCGCTGCCTATCTGCGCCATCGTCCATCCTCTCACAGGTCTGACTGGAGGGCCTTCTGTGCTCTCATTCCACTGCCATGGTTGCTGTGGTGAGGTGGGGGTGGGGTAGGAGCAGCAGCTTCAGTCTAGAGTCGATGATGAGCAGCTTCCTTAACCTGCCTAGTAAATAAACTACTCACCAGCAGCAGCTAGACCTGGAGTGTAACCTGAACCAGCAGGTGGTGGCATATTTGGACAGCACACTGCCACCCCACATTGAAGATCCGCTGGAATACTGGGCAGCCAAACTGGATTTTTGGCTGCAATTGGCCGAGTTTTCCATGTAAAAGCTGTCCTGCCCAGCCAGTAGTGTGGAATCAGAGAGGGTGTTTAGTGCGGTGGGGGCCATAGTTACCCCAAGGAGAACTTGCCTTTCCACCCAAAATGTGGAGAGACTGACCTTTGTCAAGATGAATCAGGCGTAGATCAGCCAGGATCTCCACCCACCAATGCCTGATGCATCAGATTAGATCATTCATGCTGCCTTACTCAAACCTTGACAAAAGAGACCGGTTTCTTCTGGCTACGTGCCTCAGCTACTATTCTGATGCTGCCACCCACCTGATGCCACATATCTAATACTAAGTGCTCCTTCTTACACCCACCATCGTCAGCGGGTATTGTTATTGGCATCCACCTCCCCACTCTGTTAACTGGTCACTCTGTGGTATCCTGATGCTGCTGCCACCTCACCACTCAGGTCTCCTCATGCTGCTGATGCCACCTCCACACTATGTCACCTTGCCACTCTGTGTCCTCCTCATGCAACTGCCACCTCCACACCATATAAATGGGCCACTTTGTGGTCTCCTCATGCTGCTGCTACCTCAACACCATGTCATTGGGCCACTCTGTGGACTTCTCAAGTTGACTCCCACCCTCCACACTCCATGACTGGGCCACTATTTTTGCCTTTTTAGCCTGGTTTACATCATCATTTATTTGACCCTTTTTCTGATCTGTCAGAAGGAAGGAAAAATGAGATGCACAATGAATCTTGTCTGTATAACAGCTGTAAGGCCTGTATGGTCCCATCAGAATTGGCTTATGATTTGGTAGCCAAAAGCAGGAGTGGGTACAAAACACAGAAGACATGCAAATATTCTATTCCCGTGTCGTCTTTATTTTGGATCCACTCCTGTTCTTTTTGGGCTTTAGCAATACTGATGGATTACTGACCAAATGCTGACCGAGTGAAGGCGGATGCTCCGCAGACAGGATCCGTTTTTGGGGGGGTTATTGTTCTGATGGAGCAGAGGAAGGGAAAAATAATGAGTGACATCAACACAAACTTACTGCTGACACCCTCTCCACTCTGTCAGGGGGCTCTACTTGTATAATAGAACAGGTTCTAATTAGAAAACCGAACAAAAACAACCATAAGGTAAGGAATGATGTTTCTTCTGATCTTGCCGGTGACACAAGTGGGCGTTGATCTCACAAATATATTATAAAGTCCATGGCAAAGTCCAAGCAAATAAATCTTTAGCATATGAAACTTTAAGTGCGGCATAATAAGAAAAATGCTAAAGTCTGTTGAAATTTCAAACATATGAATTGCACATAAACAAGTCACAGAAAAAGAACATTTAAAGTCCTTTTCTTTTTTCTTTTTTTTTTCCCCTTTCCCTTTACTTCTCCTCTTCTCCTCCTTCTTTCCTTTCTTTCCTTTTTTTCCTTTTTTTATCCCTCCCCTCTTTCCTTTCCCTCTTTTCCGCTTTTTTTTTCCCTTTTCTCTTTCTTTTTGCTCTCCCCCCCTTTTCCTGTTTCTTTATCTCCTCGTTCTCCCTCAGTAATGACCCATGTGGGATGTAGGTTGACTATACATTAGTATCCTTTAATTAGTTTTGGTTACTTTGTTAGTTGATTAGTAAAAAAATGGGAGAAGCAAAAAAAGAAAAAGGAACCGTCTCACCAGTTTCCACAGAAAGACCGGATAATCACGGAGACATTGGAGGGACGATAAGATGACAGGAGAAGACCACCAGAGAGGAGCCGGAGGCACAGCGACACAGCTGGAGAAGATCGTCAGGAGGAGCAGCCAACCAAGCTCCAATGGACACCACAGGCAGCCCGGAGAGGAGCAGGAGGCACAGCGACACAGCCGGAGAAGACCTAACTGTTATAGGGTTGGCAGGGAATAACAATTGTTAGAGGGTGTTTATAATTTCCACTTTCTTTGTTTAGCTAGTGGGGACGTGCCGAGCAGGGGGGGGAGGGATCGTCATAGGCGAGAGATCTGCTGCAATATGTGGTGGATTACTTGTATGGGCGGGTTGGGATTGGGCTGGGATACGTCTTTTTTTTTTCTTCATTAATTGCTGTTCATAATGTATATTAGAATTCTTACCTGGAATGTTAGGGGCTTAGGGGACAGAAGAAAGAGACAAGCAGTTTTTGATTTGATGCGTATACACCTCCCAGAAATTGTATGTTTGATAGAAATACACCTTACTGGGGAGACCTCCAGGGTGGTCACCAGGGGATGGGCTGCACATACCTACCACTCGACCTTCTCTAGTCACTCTAGGGGAGTAACTGTTTTCATTCATAGAACGATTGAATTTTTCTGCGCGGCATCCTCTGTTGACCACCAGGGAAGATTTGTCTTCCTATACTGCAAGCTGGAGGGGGGGGGGGGGGGAGATGTGCATTTTGGCTTTTGTTTATATCCCATCTCCATTTTCTTTCTCAGTGCTTAACTCTCTGTTAAAATGTCTTATCATGTATTAGTAAATTAGAATAGACCATGCTCTGATCAATAAAAAAATATGTGTGATGTGTAAAACGAATAAAGTATGAGACTAGGTCATTCTCGGACCATCTACCGTTACTCCTTGAACTTTGCCTGGCCCAGGATAAACAAATAAGTAGGCCTCTTTTTAGATTGAATCCTTATTGGCTATCACTAATAAAGAACCATGAAATAATACATAAGAAAATTAATCAATTCTGGGTTACTAATTATAGGTCAACTAAAATCCAAATAGTATGGGATACCTTTAAGGCCTATATGAGGGGAATAATGGTCAGTCACATAGCAAACCTGAGAAAGGAGTATGGGAAAAATGAGAAAAACTTAAAAGAACAAGCCTCCTCAGCTACACAACTTTTCTATATAAATAGGACAGAGGAAAGTAGGGAAACTATGCAGAAGATTACACAGGCATACTCCAACTTCTTGCTGGAGAAGGCACAACAGAGTCTATTCTTTAAGGGGCAAAAATATTTTACTGAATCAGGGCGACCAAGGAAACTCCTATCTAGGGTGATCTCGAGCCAGGAATCTAAAAAAAATATAGATAACATACAATTGGCTAATGGGAGGATGGTTAGGGGACAAAACTCCATAGAGAACGTCTTCCTTGAGTACTTTACAGACCTTTATAAAGCCGACTGCAGGATCACGGATGAAATGATGGACTCCTATCTTGATGGTATTGTCTTTTCTACTATTACTCCGGCTCAAAAGAAGGTACTTGAGGCCGATCTCGCTATTTAAGGAGCTCGAAGGGGCAATAAAACTATGCCCAGGGAACTCCAACCCCAGTTCAGACGGACTCCCATATGAATTTTATGGTAAATATAAGGAGGTTGTTTTTCCTAAATTGCTGGAGGTCCTTGCTGAATTGGTGGAGGAGGGGAACCTGCCGGGTTCAATGATGGAAGCGGTAATAATACTAATTCCAAAAAAAGGTAAGGACCCCATAGTAGACAGATCTCATTGCTGAACGCAGATGTAAATCTCCTGGCGAGGATCTTGGCCACAAGACTTTCTGGGGTTATCTCCTCCGTTGTCCATCCGGACCAGAACGGCTTTATTCCAAATAAAGGTACTCATCATAATCTTCATCGGCTCTTTGCCAATATACAGGCTCCTGGGGGGTCTGCTCGCTCCCTCCTGGTTTTAGATGCCTCTAAGGCCTTTGACAGGGTGGAGTGGCGATTCCTATGGAGGGTTTTGGCGAGGATGGGCTTTGGGGAGAGATTTATAAATATGATTAAAACACTGTATAGATCCCCTATGGCTAAGCTGAGTCTCAATGGGAGCATTACTCCCAGTATTAACCTAAATATAGGTACCCGCCAGGGCTGCCCACTACCTCCACTCCTATTTGATATTTATACTGAGCCCCTGGCTTTAGCTATTAGGCAGGATGTTTAAATTAAAGGATTTGGAACATTAGGAGTGGAAGACCGCATTTCTCTATACGCAAACGATGTCCTTTTCTTCGTAGATAATACAGAAATATCTGTCCCAAGAATTATCTGTATGGTTAAACTATTTGGTGAGGTACCAGGCCTAGATATAAACTGGTCAAAGACCACTTTGATGCCAATAGACTTGGTGTCCCAAAGGAGTCATTGATAACCCAGCTAGATGTGGTTGATACTTTTCAATACTTGGGTATGACGGTATCTCCCAAGGTATCTCTCTGTACATCTTAACCTGATCCCATTTAAAAACAAAAACTAGGGCAAAACTAGGGATTTGGCTGAGGCTTCCTTTATCCAGAGCTGACCGAGTTTCACTGGTTAAAATGGTAATTCTACTCCAATTCCTCTATGTTCTTAGGAATATACCTATTTGGGTAGAGGATAAGTATTTTAAACTTATGGAAAAAATAATTAATGATCTAGTCTGGGGAAGAAAACGAGTGAGACTCAAATTGGAATATCTATATAAACCGTTGGAGCATGGGGGTTTAAATCTCCCATGCTTTAAAGGCAATTTTATTGCTGCTCAGCTATGGATGTGTAATGAATGGCCAAATAGTACACTTCTAAGTAGCCTAGTAAGAAGCTCTGCGCACAATAACATATTCACGCTTCTAGAATCTAGGCTATTGACTAACAGGGATCGGGGTTATAAAGGGACTACAAAATTACTATCGAAAATGTGGGCTATTACTAGAGGATTGTTGGGGGTAAAGGGATCACTTATATTCACACCTCTCTGGCACAATATTCACTTACAGATTTTAGATGGAATAGTAATGGATCAATTCTGGCAAAATAATGGGATTATTTATATGGCACAGGTTGTTAAGAATAGAGAAATTAAGTCATTTGTGGAATTATCACACAGTGTAGAGAATTTATCTTGGTTTAGGTATTTTCAGCTTCGGTCGGCACTTTTTAGTTTGGATGATAAATCATTGTTAGAAATAGATAATTCCTCTCTGTTAAATGAGAGGTTCGGGAAGATACCATTAAGAATGAAGATTTCAAATATATATAAATTACTAATTAAGGCTACTTTCACACTAGTGTTCGATCGGATCCGTTCTGAACGGATCCGATCATAATAATGCAGACGGAGGCTCCGTTCAGAACGGATCCGTCTGCGTTATTTTGGCATATAACAGCTAAGTGTGAAAATAGCCTCGGACGGATCCGTCCAGACTTTCAATGTAAAGTCAATGGGGGACGGATCCGCTTGAAGATTGAGCCATATTGTGGCATCTTCAAACGGATCCGTCCCCTTTGACTTACATTGTAAGTCTGGACGGATCCGCACGCCTCCGCACGGCCAGGCGGACACCCGAACGCTGCAAGCAGCGTTCAGCTGTCTGCCTGTCCGTGCGGAGGCGAGCGGAGCGGAGGCTGAACGCCGCCAGACTGATGCAGTCTGAGCGGATCCGCATCCATTCAGACTGCATCAGGGCTGGACGGAAGCGTTCGGGTCCGCTCGTGAGCCCCTTCAAACGGAGCTCACGAGCGGACAGCCGAACGCTAGTGTGAAAGTAGCCTAAGTCACGATTTTCTGAGACACGATCACCAGGACAAAGGGCCTGGGAGATGGATTGCCCAAACATACAAATGGTAGGGTGGGGGAGTATTTTCACTAACCCAGATATACTTTCTCACAATTTTAATCATGTTTTAATACAGTTTAATATTTATCATAGACTATATGTTACCCCCATCTGGTTAAACAAGTGTGGAATAACTCCAAGTGTCCTTGTTGTGATACTGTTAGTGCGGATTATTTGCATATGGTCTGGGCATGCCCAGAACTCGGATCATATTGGAATGGTAGTAATAATCTCCTCAACCATGAGTTAAAAATACGGATTCCTCTTGAGCCACAATTGTTTCTACTGAACGATCTTTCAACATTAAGTAGTCATAAATCTCAAAAGATCCTATTAGGTAGAACACTACTATTGGCCAGGCTCCTGATCAGTCGGAGCTGGTTCGCACGCAGTGCCCCAGAGGTAAACAATTGGATAAACCTGGTTAACAAGGTTAAAAACTATGAACGTATTCTCTATAAGCAGAGAGGTGGATTAGAGAAATAGGTTAAGATATGGGACGGCTGGTAGTTCTGATATGACTGCACGTGGAATAATTTTTTTTTCTCTCTCCCCTTCTCCCTATTTCTTTTTGAGGAGGGGTTGGGGGGGGGGGGTGGACGCATCACAGGGGGGTGGGGGGTAATGGGGGTCAAGGGGAAAAAAATGGTTATAATTTATAATAAGAATGAATTTCTTTTTGTGTACTCGTTTTGTATAGTAATAAAGATGCTAAATAAAATAAAATAAAAAAAGATCATGATAGTCCTGTTTTTTTTATTTATTTTTTTATTAATCTTTTTATTTTAGAAATGTTAAAGATCTACATCATTACATTTTGGTATCACAATCCAACAACAAAACAACAATACAGTAATACATAGTCTCATCCTATGTTAAATTTCTTTCCTATTTTTTAACCTCCCCCTCCCTTCAACCCCCTTTTCTTCCGCGGAGCTACTGTCATTGCGCCTGGTATTATCATTTCAGGTGGCCCCATATCCGCATCCAAGCTGCCTTTTTCCCTGCTGTTTGGGCAAAAATGTATTCATATTGCTTAACCCTGTTCATCTGTTCCATCCACTCCTGAAAATTAGGATATTCCGTAGTACCCCAATGTTTAACAATTATTATTTTGGTCAGTGCAATACCCCGAAGCCATAGTCTCTGCTCAATTTTATTTTTATCTGTCTCTGGGAAAACGCCCAGGATAACATATCTAATGCATACTTCGTATTTTATAGGGGAACTATCCTGCATTTTTCGAAATATTTTAATCCAATATTCTTTTATCCCTGGGCATTTCCACAGTAAGTGTATATAGTCTCCTCTGTCTTTGCTACATTTATAAGTTCTGTTTCCTATCCTTATAAATGGTATGCAAAAAGAATGGTGTATAGTAGAGACGGAGTAAGTCAGGCCGGACAGGAGCGCAGCGGTGGGGGAGGACGCGCATGAAGAGGCTTGACGGTGAGGGACAGGTGAGGAAAGGGTTAATAGGTGCGGGGGGCGGAATCGGGTGGAGGCGCGAGTTGCCGAGGCAGCGGGGGGTGCGGCCAGAGCAGGGAAGGAGGAAGTGGGCGGATCGGAGCGCAGTGTGGCCAGGGGACCGAAACGGACGGCATGATGTCTGCGCCTGTCCTGTCTGTTGAAGCAATGCAGGAGCGGTTGCGGCATGAGGCGGAGGTGCGGGGGCCTGGCTGGCTGCAGGAGCAGGTTGGTGCCTGTTTAGTGTCACCTGCTCCTGAGATTACCCCCACTGTTCGGGCTGCCCGGCCGCGGCGTGGTGTTCCGCCGGCGCGCCTAAGCCCTGAAGTCACCCCACGGGCCCGGCGACGAGTAGGGAGCCCCTCTGTGGACCCTCCGCGGCGGAGAGCGGCCGCTCAGCCTTCTGCGAGTCGCTCTCGCTGCGGGAGGAATCCCGTCACGCGGCGGGGCCCTGAGAGGAGCGGGACGCCCCTTCCCCCTCTCCCTGCGGCAGTGCTGGTGGATTCCGGACCGGGAACGGCGGATCGGCCCTGTCCCTCCTTCAGCGGGCGGTCCGCTCGGCTTCTGGATGACGCCGTGGTTCCTCGGGCTGCGCTGGGTGGAGACGGATGCCAGCGCAGGTCCAGAGAAGATGTGAGCAGCGTGGAAGATGATCCCCTTGCCGTGGTGGGCGCCGAGGTCTCGGCCCGGGGCCCGTCCAGCGTGGTGCAGAGGGTCGTGCAGGTGGTCCGGGATGAACAGCCGTCGACGTCCAGGAGCTATGACGGTGAAGTGTCCGGGCGGCGGGAGTCAGGATCTGCGGCAGCGGGAGTCACAGCGCCCGTGGTGCCTGGTGAGATTGTGTGGGGCTCCATGTTAGCGCAGGGTTTCCCGGTTGCTGGGGGGGGGGTCCATGGGGGAGTTCGGTAGGGGTTTGGGGCAGTTGTTGGGGGGATTGGCGGGATGGTTGTCGGGTATGAGGGCGGGTGCTAGGTCTCCGTTGCCAGGGTGGGGGGTGGTACCGGGGGCCGTGGCGGGGTCGCCGGGGGTTGTGGCGGGGTCGGTGTCGGTGGAAACGCAGGCGGGGGGAGAGGAGGAGGGGCAGAGATTGGATGATAGGGCGCGCGGTGAGGTGTACGTCTGCTTTGAGGGGCCGTTGGGGGCTCATTTGAAGCAGGAGGTGAGGGAGAAGATCTGGAAGGGGGAGTATGTGGAGATATTCTCGCTGCTTCCGTTGGAACAGTTTAACCTGGATAGGGGTAAGAAGGACGAGGGGAAGAAGGAGGATGAGGATAAGCGGCGGCATCTATTGATCCCGCGTACTTTTGCTAATTGGCTGCAGGCGTTTGCCATATTGGCGAGTGTCATTGGGGAGCGGTCGCCGGATTGTTGTTCGGCGCTGTTTTGCTATCAGGACGCTATCGGGGAGGCGTATAGGGTTTATGGGGGTATGGGTTGGCTCCGGTATGATGATCAGTTCCGGCAGCGGAAAGCGGTGAGGCCCGATATCCGGTGGGATCATAAGGACATTGGGTCGTGGTTGAGGGTGACGGCGCCTCCTAGGGCTGGGCAGTCCTTTCGGGGGGAGTCCGGGGGGTCATCCCCGGGTGCCTTGGCAGCGGCATCGGCAAAGGGGTTGTGTTTCCTATTTAACGAGGGAAATTGCAGATTTGGGGCCAAGTGCAAATTTAAGCACGAGTGCACGGGGTGTGGGGGAGCCCATGGCGCTAACCGTTGCTTCAAAGGGGGCAGGAATAGGGGGGGGGGGATAGTGCTGGAAAAGGGACGGACGCCGGTGCGGTTGGAAGAGATGCAGGGGTTTCTAGATAGGTACCCGGATCGGGTTGCGGCTGTTTTGTTGGGGGATGGTTTTGGTTTTGGTTTTCGGATTCCGTCGGTTGTTACGGCGGGGCCTATTGTTCATAAAAATCTTAGGTCCGCGCTTGTTCATGCGGATGTGGTGACGGAGAAGTTGAGGAAGGAGGTGGAGTTGGGGCGGATGGCGGGTCCATTCAAGGAACCGCCGATCCCGGGGTTGAGGGTGTCTCCGCTGGGAGTGGTGCCGAAGAAGGAGCCGAATAAGTTTCGGCTCATTCATCACTTGTCTTACCCGAAAGGGGCGTCGGTCAATGATGGTATAGATCCTGAACTTTGTTCGGTGGTCTACACGTCCTTTGATGCGGCTGTAAGATGGGTGAGGCGGTTGGGGCGGGGGACGTTGATGGCTAAAGTTGATGTGGAGGCAGTGTTTCGTTTGCTGCCGGTGCACGTGGAGAGCATGGGTTTGTTGTGCTGTTTTTGGGATGGGGATTATTTTGTGGATAGGTGCTTACCGATGGGGTACTCTCTCTCATGTGCATATTTTGAGACTTTTAGCTCGTTTCTGGAATGGGTGGTGGTGGAAGTTTCCGGTTGTTCATCCGTTATCCATTATTTGGATGATTTTTTGTGTTTGGGGGCGGCGAATTCGCGGGTGTGTTCTTTGTTGCTGCACACGGTGCAGTCAGTTTTTGCGCGTTTAGGGGTACCGTTGGCGCGGGAGAAGACGGTTGGTCCGGTGACGGAATTGTGTTTTTTGGGGATTGTTATAGATACGGAGAGGATGGAGTGTAGACTTCCCCAGGATAAGTTGGTGGATTTGCGTCAGGAGATTGACAGGGCCATAGGGGGGGAGAAGATTAGGCTGCGGGAGTTGCAGTCATTGTTGGGTAAATTGAACTTTGCTTGTCAAATTATGCCAATGGGTAGGATTTTTTGTAGACGGTTGGCCGCGGCTATGGCGGGGGTGTCAGCGCCGCATCATTTTATCAGGTTGCGTAAGGAGTTGAAAGGGGATTTGAGGGTGTGGGCGGAGTTTTTAGGTCAGTACAATGGTAGGTCGTTGGTGATGGAGGAATTGTGTGATAGTGTGGAGTTGGAGTTATATACTGACGCGTCGGGGGGGTGGGTTATGGGGCTTATTGCCAGGGTCAATGGTGCGCGGGCGTGTGGCCGGAGTCGTGGGTCAATCGGGGGTGGGTGAGGAATGTGGCTTTGTTAGAGCTTTTTCCCATTGTGATGGCGGTGGTGTTGTGGGGGGAGATATTGGGAAACAGGAAGGTGCACTTTCATTGCGACAATTTGGGGGTGGTTCAGGCTATCAACAGTTTGTCCGCATCTTCTCCGCCGGTGGTTAGGCTGTTGCAGTTTTTGGTGTTGCGCTGCTTGTCGATTAATGTGTGGGTAATGGCGGAGCATGTGGCTGGAGTGTCTAATTCAGTGGCGGATTCTCTTTCTCGTTCGCAGTGGGAGCAGTTCCGGCTTCTAGCGCCAGAAGCGGAGGCGGAGGGTTTGGAGTGTCCGTCGTGGCTGTGGGGGATCCTGGAGGAGAAGTAATGGGGATGTTGAGGGATTCGTTGAGTCCGGGTACGTGGAGGGAATATGGTAAGGCGTGGGCGATCTGGGAGTCTTGGAATGGGACTTGGGGGGCTGGGGGCGGTGACAGGGATGTGAGGTTGTTGATGTTGTTGGGGCAGCTGAAGGGTGAGGGGTGGTCGGTGTCAAAGGTGAACCATTTTATTGCGGGGGTCGCGTTCGGTTTTCGGCTGCGGGGGCTGCGGGATTTGACTAAGGAATTTTTGGTACGGCAGGTTTTGAAGGGTTGGCGGAGGGTTGCGGGCAGGGTGCCGGATTGTCGGAGGCCGGTGTCTTTTGAGTTGTTGGGGCGAATGGGTGACCAGTTGAGCGGGATTTGCAGTTCCGGGTGGGAGTTGGGGCTGTTTAGGGCTGCATTTGCGTTGGCGTTTTTTGGCGCCTCCTGCTTGGGGGAGTTGGTGTGTGACAGTGTTCGTCGAGCGGGGGGGCTTAGGAGTGAGGATATCGAGTTGATGGGGGATAGGTTGTCTGTCCGGATTCGCAGGTCGAAAACGGATCAGGAGGGCAGGGGGCGCCGTTTCATGTTGTTTTCGGTGCCGGGGTGTAGTATGTGCCTGGTGCGGTGTGTGCGGTCTTATGGGGCGGGACTGGAGAGGGATGGGGTTCCTTTCCTTAGGCATGAGGATGGTTCCTTTTTGTCTAGGTTTCAGTTTCTGGCGGTCTTTAGGAAATGTTTGAAGGTGTTGGGGGTGCCGGTCAAGGATTATTCTGGTCATTCATTCAGAATTGGTGCAGCGACTGAGGCCGCCAGGCTGGGCGCCAGTGAAGAGGTGATTAGGAGGATTGGGCGATGGGAGTTGGTGTGGTTTAAATCCTATGTGCGGCCTGCTTTGTTGTAATGGTACTGTGGGTGGTGGTTTGGTGTTAATTTTGTTCTTTTGTGTTCACAGGTCGGACGGCGGCGGCTTTGGTGTGGATTTTGGGGCACTCTTATGTGTTTTAGGGTGCGATCAGAGCGGATGTGCGGCCGAGTGGGCGACAGTTGGGTTTCAGTCCGGAGTTGGCTACGGTCAGGTGGTTAGGTGTGAGAGGTATGTTGTGGGGCGGGGTGATGAGGGAGGTGCATCATTTTGTGCGGCTGGACAGGCCCCCGGATGTGTTGGTTTTGCACGTGGGGGGGAATGACTTGGGCAAGCGTCCTTTTAGGGAATTGGTTCGCGATGTTAAGTTTGACTTGCTTAGGATCTGGGCTTTGTTTCCGGGGGTGATCACGGTCTGGTCTGACATTGTTCCGCGGAAGGCTTGGAGGGGTGCGAGGTCAGTGGAGAGTCTTAATAAGGCGCGGATCAAGGAGAATAGGGCAGTGGGCCGGTTCATGGCGCGGAATGGCGGGGTGGTAGTGCGGCATGAGGTACTGGAGAAAGGGGGGGTGCATTTTGGAGGGCTGATGGCGTGCGCCTGAATGCGGTGGGGACGGATTTGTGGTCTCTGGGGCTCCAGAGTGGTGTGGAAATAGCGTTACGTATGTGGGGGGACGCGCAGGGTTGAGGTGGTCAAGCTGCGCGTTTTTGGAGGCGGGGGAGGTCCTTGAAGTGGAGGAATATGGTGGTACCTGAGGATGGGAGGGCCCCGCGGGAGGGGCTGGACTCTCATTGAGGAGCTGGTAGGAACTAATTACGCGTCCATCAGTTGCTGCCTCCGAGCTGGGTTCAACGGCTGGGGGTAAGATGGTGACGTAGGTGTCATGGTCTTACCTTCTTGCCGTCCTCCTTCGTTTGACATGTGCTGGTGGCCATCTTGGTTTCTGGGTTACTTGTAGCCTCCCACCCTGCGGCTTCTCCTTCCCACTGGGAGGAGCTGGATGCCTAGCTCATATATATAGGAGGTCTGTGGCTTCAGTTCCTTGCTTGGTCCTCCTGTGTTCACATGCTTCTAAGACTGCTGCTGCTTCTGGTTCCTGATCCTGGCCTCGTCTGACTACCCCGCTGGTTCCTGATCCTGGCTTCATCTGACTACCCTGCTGGTTCCTGATCCAGGCTTCGTCTGACTACCCTTCTGGTTCCTGACCTCTGGCTACGCAAGACCCTGCTTCGGTTTAGCCATCCGTTTGGACTTTTGCTTACAGCTTGATTTCAATAAAGCCTTCTTATTTCCACTTATCCCTTGTTGTACGTCTGGTTCATGGTTCCATGACATTAGGACCAAGCCATGAATTATGACGGTACAGGGCCATCCTCGCTACCTACGCTGGTTGCCAGACTTGATCAGCAGGATCACCTGTTGGGTCGGTTCGCTGTGGCGTTGCAAACCCTGCTTCAACGCACGGCTCATTTTGCTTCCGTTGCCGATGGGTCGGTTGTCGCTCCTGGGCCCGCTCCTACTGCCGCTCCGGTTGTTGCGCCAGAGTCTACCCTGACACCTGTTGCTGCGCCTGCGGTGTCTCGGGGTATGACCGGTTCTGCCCCCCTTCCACAGCGCTTTGGGGGAGAGCCAACTCAGTGCCGAGGTTTCCTTAACCAGGTGGGCATTTATTTCGAGTTGCTGCCACATGCCTTTCCTACTGAGAGATCAAAGGTGGGCTTCTTGATCTCGCTGCTCTCGGACAAGGCCTTGGCCTGGGCCAGCCCTTTATGGGAGAACAACAATCCGGTGGTTGCCGAGTTTTCCGGTTTTGTTGCTTCTCTTCGGAAGGTATTCGATGTGCCGGCTCGTGCTGCCTCTGCTGCGAAGCTCCTTATGTCCATCAGACAGGGTTCACGATCCGTAGCTGAATACGCCATTGAGTTTCGTACCCTGGCAGCAGAGGTGGGCTGGAATAATGAGGCTCTGGTCGCTGCTTTCTCTCATGGTCTCTCGGATGCCTTGAAGGATGAGGTTGCAGCTAAGGACCTACCAGTGGAGCTCGAGTCTCTTATTTCTTTCCTGATTTTGATTGACACCAAACTCAGGGAGAGACCTTCCTTTAAGGAGAGCCTGCGGAGGTCTTCTAACAGATTGGCGCCTACGTTTGCTGTCCCACCCGTGCTTCCCTCTCCTCCCACGCCTCCTGGGGATGACTTGTCTGGGGGTGAACCCATGCAGCTGGGGTTTGCTCGCCTGTCCGAGGGGGAGAGGGTACTCCGGAGACGCGAGGGCCGATGCATGTACTGTGGTCTCGGTGGGCATTTTCGGTTGGCATGTCCGAACCGTCCGGGAAACGCTCGCACCTGAGATCCTGTCGGGGGCAGATCTTGGGTGGAGTCTCCTCGTCCCCGGTTTCCCGTGTTGACAAACCACTGATCACTGTTGTCCTCTCCTGGGTCGGGGGCTCGGTGACGACCCAGGCGTTGGTGGACTCTGGTGCTGGTGGTTTGTTCATTGATAGTGTGTTCGCTGCCGCCAATTCCATTCCTCTGCAGCCTCGAGGTTCCCCACTGGCTCTTGAGGCGATAGACGGCAGACCCCTTCTGCCGCCGCACGTGACTCATGAGACCCTTCCAGTGGGGATAGCCATTGGTGCCGTTCACAGAGAGTCGGTCTGTCTCCAGGTTATTTCGTCTCC
This sequence comes from Bufo gargarizans, assembly GCF_014858855.1. Lineage (NCBI taxonomy): Eukaryota > Metazoa > Chordata > Amphibia > Anura > Bufonidae > Bufo > Bufo gargarizans. The sequence continues at coordinate 674,041,967 of NC_058080.1, forward strand.
ACACTACTCGGTGGTCTTGGGGTACCCTTGGCTCCAGAAGCATAATCCGACTTTCGATTGGAGATCGGCCGAGATCCTCTCGTGGTCACCGCAGTGTGGGGCTAGTGTCATCCATGGGCCTGTCAAGTTGCTGTGTACTTCCTCGGACTCTCTGTTGCCTCCTGAATACGAAGAGTACCGGGATGTATTCGATAAGGTGCGCGCGGTTGCCCTACCTCCGCACCGCCCATACGATTGTGCCATAAAGTTACAATCTGGTGCCGTTCCTCCTCGTGGCAAAGTCTATCCACTGTCGGTAGCGGAGAATGAGGCCATGGAGGAGTACGTGAGGGAGGCGCTTTCACGCGGACACATTCGCAAATCCTCGTCCCCGGCAGGGGCTGGATTTTTCTTTGTGAAAAAGAAGGGCGGTGAGTTGAGGCCTTGCATCGATTACAGGGGTCTCAATCGCATCACGATCAAGAACGCTTACCCGATACCCTTGATTTCCGAGCTGTTCGATCGCCTCAAAGGGGCCACGGTCTTTACCAAACTCGACCTGAGGGCGGCATATAACCTGGTAAGGATCAAGGCGGGCGATGAGTGGAAGACCGCGTTTAACACCAGGACCGGTCATTATGAATCCTTGGTTATGCCCTTTGGGTTGTGCAATGCGCCCGCAGTCTTCCAGGAATTCATCAACGATGTTTTCCGTGACCTGTTGCAGCAGTGTGTGGTGGTCTATTTGGATGACATCTTGGTATATTCTGAATCCATGGAGGCCCACATTATGGATGTCAGACGAGTGTTGCAACGGTTACGAGAGAACAGGCTGTTCGGTAAGCTTGAGAAATGCGAATTTCACCGATCCCAGGTAACCTTCTTAGGTTACATCATTTCCGCTGAGGGGTTCTCCATGGATCCTGAGAAGGTTTCGGCTGTCTTACAGTGGCCCCAGCCCAGTGGTCTCCGTGCCCTGCAGCGCTTTTTGGGCTTCGCCAATTATTATCGGAAGTTCATCAGGGACTTTTCTATGCTAGCCAAGCCTCTCACGGATCTGACCAGGAAGGGCAGTAATTTCCAGGTCTGGCCGCTCGAGGCCATCCGAGCTTTTGAGGCTCTAAAGTCCGCCTTTGTGTCGGCTCCGATTCTGTCGCATCCCAACCCTGGGTTGCCCTTTGTCCTCGAGGTGGACGCGTCTGAGACGGGAGTAGGCGCCCTTCTGTCTCAGCGTAGAACACCAGAGGGTCCTCTGCTTCCTTGTGGGTTTTACTCCCGGAAACTGTCTTCCGCGGAGTGCAACTATCAGATTGGTGACAGGGAGTTATTGGCCATCGTGCAGGCCCTTAAAGAATGGAGGCACTTGCTCGAGGGTTCGGTGGTTCCGGTTCTCATCCTGACGGACCACAAGAATCTGACCTACCTTTCTGAGGCCAAGAGATTGACACCACGTCAGGCCAGATGGGCTCTGTTCTTGTCACGTTTTAATTACGTGGTCTCCTACCTACCCGGTTCCAAGAACATCAGAGCGGATGCCTTATCACGGCAGTACTCCGAGCTGTCCGGGGAGGAGTCGATTCCGACTTCGGTCATACCTCCGAATCAGATCCTGGCCGCCATTCGCACCAGCCTGACCTCTCCCCTGGGTGAGCAGATTTTGGCGGCTAAATCTGGTGCTCCCTCTGGGAGACCCAACGGCAGATGTTTTGTGCCTGAGGAGTTGCGCACTCGGTTGTTGCGAACCTACCATAACTCCAAGGCCGCGGGGCATCCTGGAAAGAATCAGCTGTCCTGGGCTGTTTCACGTCTGTTCTGGTGGCCTTCTCTACGTTCCGACATCGCCGCATATGTTGCGGCATGCTCCGTTTGTGCCCAGAGTAAGTCCCCTCGGCACCTTCCGTTGGGCCTTTTGCAACCCATAGCCACCGGGGAGCGCCCATGGTCACACCTGGGGATGGATTTCATTGTGGACCTCCCTGCATCCCGAGGCCATACGGTCATTCTCATGATTGTGGATCGGTTTTCCAAAATGTGCCACTGTGTTCCTCTCAAGAAGTTACCCTCTGCACAAGAGTTGGCCACGATTTTCGCCAGGGAGGTCTTCCGGTTGCACGGTTTGCCCAAGGGGATTGTGTCGGATCGGGGGAGTCAGTTTGTGTCCAGGTTCTGGCGCGCCTTTTGTTCCCAGTTGGGGATTCATCTCTCTTTCTCCTCGGCCTACCACCCTCAGTCCAATGGGGCCGCAGAACGATCCAATCAGGCCTTGGAGCAATTCCTTCGTTGCTATGTCTCCGATCACCAAGACAATTGGGTTGACCTCCTGCCTTGGGCTGAGTTTGCCAGGAACACGGCGGTGAACTCTTCCTCTGGGACGTCTTCCTTCATGGCCAATTATGGGTTCCAACCTGCCGTGTTACCGGAGGTATTCTCTCCCCAGGATATTCCGGCTGTGGAGGATCACCTTTCCGTCCTACGTGCTTCTTGGGTACAGATCCAGAGGTCCCTTGAGGTCTCTGCGCAGCGCCAGAGACTCCAGGCTGATCGCAGACGAGCGCCCGCTCCTTCCTACCAGGTCGGAGACCGTGTATGGTTGTCCACCCGCAACCTCAACCTTCGAGTGCCCACTCCCAAGTTGGCGCCTCGCTTTGTTGGTCCCTTCCGAGTGCTTCGCAGGGTAAACCCGGTAGCCTATGCCCTTGCGCTTCCTCCTGGCATGCGGATCTCCAACGTGTTCCATGTCTCCCTGTTGAAGCCATTGGTGTGTAATCGTTTCACTTCCTCGGTTCCTCGGCCTCGTCCGGTCCAAGTGGGCAATCGTGAGGAGTATGAGGTGAGCAATATCCTGGACTCACGCCTGGTCCGCGGTCGGTTGCAGTTTTTGGTCCATTGGCGTGGTTATGGTCCAGAGGAGCGTTCCTGGGTTCCCTCCGCAGATGTCCATGCTCCTGCTTTGCTCCGAGCCTTCCACGCACGCTTCCCTCAGAAACCGTTCCTTACTCCGCGGAGGAGGGGCCCTTGAGGGGGAGGTACTGTCATGGTCTTACCTTCTTGCCGTCCTCCTTCGTTTGACATGTGCTGGCGGCCATCTTGGTTTCTGGGTTTCTTGTAGCCTCCCACCCTGCGGCTTCTCCTTCCCACTGGAGGAGCTGGATGCCTAGCTCATATATATAGGAGGTCTGTGGCTTCAGTTCCTTGCTTGGTCCTCCTGTGTTCACATGCTTCTAAGACTGCTGCTGCTTCTGGTTCCTGATCCTGGCCTCGTCTGACTACCCCGCTGGTTCCTGATCCTGGCTTCGTCTGACTACCCTGCTGGTTCCTGATCCAGGCTTCGTCTGACTACCCTTCTGGTTCCTGACCTCTGGCTACGCAAGACCCTGCTTCGGTTTAGCCATCCGTTTGGACTTTTGCTTACAGCTTGATTTCAATAAAGCCTTCTTATTTCCACTTATCCCTTGTTGTACGTCTGGTTCATGGTTCCTTGACAGTAGGTGTTCCAGTGTTATTAAGTTATTGGGGCTTCTAGGACCTCCCTCGTCATTGGTTAACTTATGTTATTTAATTTGTATTTATTTCAATAAACGGCTGCTGTGGCCGATTAAATCCAAGCAGTGGTGTGGTGTGTTTATTTCGTTGGGTTTGGGGGGGAGGGGCTCAGAGTAAGGTGTTAGGTAATTTGGGAGGACCGAGCAAATAGCCAATGCCCTCTTCATGATTTTCAAAAGAATCCATGCATGGGCAGGGGAAACCGTTGATCTTTTAATATTTCTATACACAACGTTCCACAGAATGGGCTCCCCATTTTGCAAGTCCTTTTCCCATTTGGCCTCACTTATGAATGTGATTGTTTTAGTGTATTCATATTTTAACTTTGCATAAATGTGTGATATAGAAGTGTTAAAAGTCATTTCTTGACAAGAATCTAAAAAAGTGTTACTTACTATATTTAAATAATTCTTATTCTCCGTGTAGTGAATGGCGTGACGTAATTGTTCATATCTAAATTTATCAATAAATCCTGGTGTGATGTCTGGTAGGATTTCATTTAAAGACTTAATCTGTCCTTTATGAAAAACTTGTGCAATTAGACATATCCCATATTTTTCCCAATATTGAACATCGTCCAGTAGCATAACTTGTGGTAGATGTGCATTCCCCCACAGTGGGGTGTATTGAACTGCCTGGGTTACTCCAACCATGTATCTAACTTGTTGCCAAATATACCCGAGCATCCTACCGAACGGGTTCATTATTATTTTCTTCTCCATAGTGCCAGTTTCGAGAATGTGAAAGAGATCCTCCCAGGGTCTACAGTGCTCCCCATAAATAAGCCGAATGCATTTATTCTTTCGATTCCTCACACACCATCTCAATTGGGCAGCTATATAATATCCCTTTAAAAAAGGGACAGAGAGGCCGCCCTCTTCTTTATATAGATATTGTAACTTAATTCTGACTCGTTTGCGCCCCCATATTAGTTCATTGAAGGGGGACTCTAGCTTATTGAAAAATTTATCTTCTATCGTTATTGGGCTAGCATTAAATATGTATAATAACATTGGTAGTAACGTCATTTTTATAAGTGCTATGCGATTGATTTGTGACAGGGGAAATTTAAGCCATGTTCTAATTTTCTCCTTAACTCTATCTATTATTGGAAGTATGTTCAGTTTCGTATAGTGTTCCAGTTTAGTCCCTATCTGGATACCTAGATATAATAGGGAGTCTGCTGGGGTCAATATGCTAACTCGGAGCTTATGACCTGACGGGACCGGACGTTTTGGTGGGAGAAATTTTGATTTCTCCCAGTTTATCTCATATCCAGATAGACGCCCAAACTCATCCAGGCTATCCATAACCCTGGGCAAGTTCCTATATCCTCTCCCCAGGAACAGTAACATGTCATCCGTGTAAAGGCTGATTTTATCAACTTCTCCCTCACACCCGAAACCCGATATTTCCCCATCTGCACGGATTTTACATGCCATTGGCTCCAAGAACAACGAGAAGAGCAAGGGGGAGAGGGGGCAACCCTGACGTGTTCCACGTGTCAAGGGGAAAGGGGCAGAGTATTCACCATTGATTCGAACCCTTGACACTGGATTTTGATAGAGAATGCAAACCCATTTGGAGAAGTATTCACCTATTTTAACCTGGGACATTACTCTCCAAAGGAAGGGCCACTCCACCCTGTCGAAGGCCTTAGCGGCATCTAAGGACAGGATGGAGCAGTCCTCCCCCTCCCCCATCTGAATATTCAAAAAAGCTCTCCTTACGTTGTCCTGTATATTCCTTTTCGGAATAAACCCAGTTTGGTCCACGTGGACAACTTTGTGGATAACTGCTTTTAATCTATTGGCGAGAAGCTTGGCCAGGATTTTATAATCTGTGTTCAACAGAGAGATGGGGCGATAAGATGTGACAGACAGCGGATCTTTCCCTTTTTTGGGGATTAAAGAGATGGTTGCTTCCCTCCATGAGGGGGGAAGAGAACCCATTATCCATGATTGATTTAATACCTCCAACATTTGGGGAAGGATAATTCCCTCATGTTTCCGGTATATTTCAAATGGGAAGCCATCCATCCCTGGGGAGGTATTGCCCTTAATAGATTGCAATGTGGTTTGTAGCTCAATCAGTTGAATAGGTCTATTCAACCAATCAATATCTTGTTGATCGAATTCAGGGATCTGGATGTTATCTAGATATTGATCTATTTTTACTCCCTGATTTTTAGACCCAGCTTGATATAGCATCGAAAAGTATCTGGTGAATTCCCTTAAAATATTGTCGGGATCTCGTAAAATATTTCCTACCTCTGTCCTAATTCCGGTTATGTTATTACTCCCTCTTTGACTCGCTAAAAGTTCTCAACCCTGAAAAGAACATTTTATTCTGGGCTTTTTTATATAGATATTGTTTATATTCATCTCATACTTTTTTAAGTTGACGTTGTTTTTCTGGGGTATTTACGCAAGTGATTTCTTTTGTCGCCTGACCTAGCCGGCCTTCTATTTCTTTTTGAGTTTCTGCAAAGGCATTTTTCTGTTTTCTAATTTGATATGAATATCTACCTCGAAGAAATGCCTTAAGCGAGTCCCAGACCATATGGATGTGTGTTGAATTAACATTATCGCTCCAAAAGAGCTTTATTTCTTCATTAATCTTGTTCAGGTCCCTTATTAATGTCATCCAATGAGGATTGAGTTTAAAAATTTTATTCTGGTTTATTTTATTTTGGTTATGCAGTATTACCATGACAGACACGGAAACGCCGTGACGTTCATAATTCATTTTTTTAACCTTATTGATGAGCCCGGGGCTGGCAAGGGCCAGATCAACTCGCGACATGGACCTGTATGTATTACTAAAACATGAAAATGCTTGCTTATCTCCATATAAAGACCGCCATATGTCGACCAATGCCATTTCTTTACACATTCTAGATAGTAAAGAACTTGAGCCCGAGCTTGATTCATAGTTAGTTATGGTGGAGGTCCTATCTTTTCTAATGTCCATGACCGAGTTGAAATCGCCCATCACCAGCACCGGGCATTCCTCTCGTACCGAGATATAATACATAAGTCTGCATAATACCTTTGTCGTAAAAGGAGGTGGAATATATATAAAGGCGATAATTCTCCTTTGCCCCTGCCAATAACAATGAAGAAAAATATACCGACCCTCTTGGTCGATTAACTGTTCTATCGGCTCATAGTCTACCTGTCTATGCACATAAACACTGATTCCACGGGAGTGTGTGGAGTATCAAGAGTGATATTCGTGAGAGGCCCATCTCCTTCCGCTGAGCGCTGCCACTTTTTCACCTGTAAGGTGTGTTTCTTACAGGGCCACTATTGCTGGTAAATGTCTAGAAACCAGATCAAACACTACACATCTCTTAATTTTATCCGCAAAACCGCGGATATTCCAAGTCAGTATTTTAGACATCCCCTATTTTTTTTTTTCCTTTTTATAGTTGGTCCCCCCTAACTTTAAGGCAGCACTGGGCGGAGGGGCAGGGGCGCCCCCAACGATGCGCCCTCCATGCCTCGACAGTTCCCCGCGGAAGAAAAGAACCCTCCCTCCCACCCCCCGAGAGCCCCCACTCCCCTCATGACCTGCGAGTCGCAAATTGTGACTCATAGGTCTCTAACTATAGACTATCCCCCCCCTCCCCCCCACCGTCGACCCCCCCAGCTCCCCCCCCCCCCGAAGCACCACAGGCAAATTATTTGATGCCCTTAGAGTCCATCCAATCAGCTGCATCCTTTGGATTAGAAAAGAATTGGACAGTTTCTTTATAGATGACCCGTAATTTCGCCGGGTACATCATGGAGTAATTTAGTTGTGCTTGTATCAATCTCTTTTTTTCATCCCTATATTCTCTTCTTTTATCTTGCATAGCTTTAGAAAAGTCCGGGTATATCTCTATGTTGACATCGTTATATTTCAGTGTTTGTATCTCTCTTTTCCATCTAAGGATATAGTCCCGATCTCTTGAGGAAGTCATTTTAATTAACAATGGCCTTGGTGCAGACCCTGGTGGGGGTTTTCTTGTTGGAATACGGTGTGCTCTCTCCACGGTGGGTGTTATGTCTGCCTCTGCAGTTTTTATGTTGTTTGACAACCATTTTTGGATAAAGCCTATGGGGTCATCTTTTTCTGCTCCTTCCGGGAAGCCCACTAATTTGAGATTATCTCTCCGGGATCTGTCCTCCAAATCCACCATTTTTTCCTTCAATGCTTTATTATCACTTTTGACTGTTTCTAACCTTTTTTTTATCTGCATTGTTTCATTTTGCAATTCTGTGGTTAGAGTTGCATACTCTTTGACACGTTGCCTCATTTTGTTTAGATCGTCTCGAATTAATGAGATATCAGACTGCACTGCAGCCACTGTAGTTCTCAGGGTGTTTAATGATTGATTAGTTGTCCCGACTGCCTCCAGTATACCCGCTAATTTACGATCAATATTACTCATCTGGTTATCTGCCTCAAATGCATGATTTTCTCCTGCCCTATTAACACGATTTTCATTCTCTCCACAATCCTCCGTTTGTGATAATGATTTCTGATTACTCCTTGTTTTAGCTGATGAGGGTGGGGATTTAAGATATTTATCTAACTGTGTCCTTACAGTGCCCCCTTTGGGTGAAGATGTTCCAATGGACTTTCTGTTAGGTAATTTAGGGGCCATGTTTTTTTTTTGTTTGTTTTTTTCTCCTTTTTTCCTCCCCCCTCCCTCTCCTCCTCCTCTTACGGGGCTAATTTAACAGTTGATATAATTCAGATCTATATATTTCTAACTGAAATGTCATAAATGTCCTGTAATACAGAGAGATAGTCAGGGAATCTTACGTATCCTCGATCTACTTCTTCGTTCTCAAGTCCCCGGTTCCCTGGCGGTTGAAGAGATTCGTAGTGGGGTTATCTTAATATCTTTGGCCCGGTCCACCTTCACCACTCCGCGGCCCTCACCCACGCTGACGTTGTTCAACAGCTTTCACCCACTCATTGGGAGATGAACCAGCACGGGATTACAGTTTCAGGGGTCCAGGACAGAAGGACAAAGAGACAGTATTTAGCATTCAGACGGGATAACACAATATCCAACAAGGAAACAGAGGCAGTGCCAATACAGGCAGACATTACTAGGGCAGTGCCCAGGTCTAAACCCCACAGCTGCGCAACACTCGCAGCTATCAGAGCGGCTCCACGTGCTGATCAAGTAAATCCGCTGGTAGATGAGGAGGCATACAATGGGACCGGAGGCGGGTAGAGTAGAGACAGAGGAGGAGAGATGCCACTTTCCCTTATAAGACGGCACACCCCCCCTCTTCAAGACAGCCCCTTTAAAACAGTCCTGTGGACATAGCAGACAGGGGGATAGAGGGGCACACAAAATCCGCTCACCATACAGTCCTGGAGTTAATATGGAACGAGTGGGGCCCCCATCCTAGAACCGCCTAAGACAAGCAAAAACCCCGGACCTCCAACTTCAAGCTTCCAACTTCGGGCAGGACAACAATGCCCTGAAGAACAGAGGGCTAGTCTGGAAAGCCCGGCGAAAACAGGCAACAGGAATGTCGGCGTCTGGGTTAGCGCTGCAGCGTCTCAGGTGGACGCAAGGAGCCCAGCGTCTCAGGTGAATCAGGGAGCCCAGCGATCGCGGGCATTAGATGTATTGACGCATCAGGTCAGCGTCTCGTGGGGCTGCGCCGGGAGCTGGAGCCGGGGCGGGTGTTGGGGGCGGGGAGGATTGCTGCACACACGCTGCCTACGTCATGCCGCCGCGTCTCCCCGCTCTCTATATGATAGTCCTGTTGCATAACCCTCATCAAGAGGGAATGGGAAAAGGAAAAACTGTGTGCAAACTAGGCGCAACTTGGGCGAAAACAGTGGTTATAAAGCAGGGAGTCCTGAATGTTAAAGGACCAGTAGGCTGTAAAGTGGCTTAGTGAACTACCACTTGCCGTGGTGAACTGGCATCAGTCCATACAGAGACAAAAGAAACATTGGCTCCAGGTTGAAGTTTTTGTAGAATGGCCTACAGGCCTACTTACAAATAAGTACGATTAATTTTCGGTGAGATTTATTTCTCCTCATGGTTCGGTAGGCCGTTCGCTCCCATAAGCGAATCTGAGCTGGACCAGAGCCTTGTAAAGATGAGTTCTGGCTCCCTGAATCTTCTCTGGATTATGCCGCCGGGATAGGTACAACTTGATCTTCAATGCGATGATCTTGGCTGGAGAGAAACTCCTCTGGAATCGGAGGCAAAGTACGAGGCCAATATGAGTAGTGGTGTGCCGTATACTCCTGATAAGCCTCCCAAACTAATCTATCATCCTCCTCATAGCGCTGAGCAGGCAAGGCCAAACTTCCCGGTCGTACCTGAGCACTTCTGACCGGACCTTCTCGCTCACCTTGGTGCGATCCCGGCTCTTCAGCTAGGGCTTTAGAACTCGGCGTGCCGAACCCCACGGTTCGGCACGCCGAGTCAATCGCATCGCCGAACCCCACGGTACGAGTTGAGTGGTCGCACTGATCCGTATGGGCTGTACTTCTCTAATCAGGCACAGGCGATTTGACAGCCATGGATCCACCGGGTCAAACAGGATCTCACTCCTTCGCCTGGACGGTGAGACCAAGGCCCCAGCTACTGGTATCACATTAGTCGTTACGGAGTTTAATGATGTATCCCCCCTCTGGGACAGACAGCCCTTTATCCGATTGGTAGGCAGGTGGTGCCTCCATCTCGTGCTCGGGCTCAGACTGTGACGTAACGGTAAGTTCTGTATTCCTCTGCATGTCTGCAGGCAAAAGCACTTCTGGTTGTGTCATCCGCTGAGTGCATAAACTCCACCTCTCTTTTGGCACACCCCCTAGGTTCTGCATCATAGGGGAGGCGGCGCTCATATTATAATCCAGGGCAATGAGGCAGCAGTGCAAGGGACAGCACTCTATTTTCCCGCCGTACAGGGCGTTTTACAGAGTAATGGCGCCAAAAGTCAGACAAGAAGGCCTCCGGCAGCCATATTAGGTTCAAGGTCAAAGTCAATTCAATCGCAGCAAGCAGTTCTAGTGACGCAAAAATATGCGATTTTCTCAATTTCAACAGTGCGATTTTAAAGCAGTCACTTTGCACAGCACATCCTTGCAATTCCAAGCAACCTAAGCAGCTCTTTAGCCCAACTAAAACAGTCAAACAACTGGGGCTCATTCACATAAGGCACAGAGGATATTGAATCCTGTTCTATAAGGCACAGAGGATATTGAATCTTGTTTGTGACGCCAAATTTATGCATTGTGCCAGTCCGCAGGGGTAGAACATGTGAGGTGCACGGTGGGCAGCAGACTATGGAGACACTAAAACATGATTTTCTTTTTGTTTCAAAAATGATATTATTGTGTAAAACTTACATAAATTTAAAAAAAGTATACATATTAGGTATCGCCGCGTCCATATCGACTGGCTCTATAAAAATATCACATGACCTAACCCCTTAGACGAACACCGTAAAAAAATTTTAATAAAAACTGTGCTAAATAAACCATTTTTTGTCACTTTACATCACAAAAAGTGTAATAGCAAGCGATCAAAAAGTCACACTCATCCCAAAATAGTGCCAATAAAACTGTCATCTCATCCCTCAAAAATCATACCCTACCCAAGGTAATCGCCCAAAAACAAAAAAAAAATCTGGCTCTCAGACTATGGAAACACTAAAACAGGATTTTTTTGCTTCAAAAATGAAATCATTGTGTATAACTTAAACATAAATAAAAAAAAGTATACATATTAGGTATCGCCGCGTCCGTGACAAACTGGTCTATAAAAATACCACATGATCTAACCTGTCAGATGAATGTTGTAAATAACAAAAAATAAAAACGGTGCCAAAACAGCTATTTCTTGTTATCTTGCCTCACAAAAAGTGTAATATAGAGCAACCAAAAATCATATGTACCCTAAACTAGTACCAAAAAAACTTCCATTCTATCCCGTAGTTTCTAAAATGGGGTAACTTTTTTGGAGTTTCTACTCTAGGGGTGCATCAGGGGGGCTTCAAATGGGACATGGTGTCAAAAAAACCACTCCAGCAAAACCTGCCTTTCAAAAATCGTATGGCATTCCTTTCCTTCTGCGTGTGCCCGTACAGCAGTTTACGACCACATATAGGGGGTTTATGTAAACTACAGTATCTGGGCAATACATATTGTGTTTTGTTTGGCTATTAACCCTTGCTTTGTTACTGGAAAAAATGGATTAAAATGGAAAATTTGCCCAAAAATTTAAATTCTGAAATTTCATCTCCATTTGCCAATAACTCTTGTGGAACACCTAAAGGGTTAACGACATTTGTAAAATCAGTTGTGAATACCTTGAGGGGTGTAGTTTCTTAGATGGGGTACATTTATGGAGCTTCTACTCTAGGGTTGCATCAGGGGGGCTTCAAATGGGACATGGTGTAAAAAAAAAAAACAGTCCAACAAAATCCGTATGGCATTCCTCTCCTTCTGCGCCCTGCCGTGTGCCCGTACAGCAGTTTACGACCACATATGGGGTGTTTCTGTAAACTACAGAATCAGGGCCATAAATATTGAGTTTTGTTTGGCTTTTAACCCTTGCTTTGTAAAAGTAAAAAAAAATAAAAAAAATGGAAATCTGCCCAAAAAGTGAAATTCTGAAATTGTATCTCTAATTTCCATTAATTCTTGTGGAACACCTAAAGGGTTAACAATGTTTGTAAAATGAGTTTTGAATACCGTGGGGGCTGTAGGTTCCTAGATGGGGTCACTTTTATGGAGTTTCTACTCTAGGGGTGCATCAGGGGGAGGCTTCAAATGGGACATGGCGTAAAAAAAAAAAAACAGTCCAGCAAAACCTGCCTTCCAAACTTCGTGTGGCATTCCTTTCCTTCTGGACCCTACCGTGTGCCCATACAGCAGTTTACAACCACATATGGGGTGTTTCTGTAAACTACAGAATCAGGGCCATAAATATTGAGTTTGGTTTGGCTGTTAACCCTTGCTTTGTAACTGAAAAAAATTAAAATGGAAAATCTGCTAAAAAAGTGAAATTTTTAAATGACTGTAAAATCCGTTTTGAATACATTGAGGGGTGTAGTTTCTAGAATGGGGTCATTTTTGGGTGGTTTCTATTATGTAAGCCTCACAAAGTGACTTCAGACCTGAACTCGTCCCTAAAAATTGGGTTTTTGAAAATTTCTGAAAAATTTCAAGATTTGCTTCTAAATTTCTAAGCCTTGTAACCTCCCCAAAAAAGACAATATTATTCGCAAAATGATCCAAACATGAAGTAAAGGTATTGGAGTAAGGTTGGAGGTATTACTATGTATTATAGAAGTTTGAGAAATTGAAAATTGGAAATTTGCAATTTTTTTTTAAAAAAATTGCTAAATTTGGTATTTTTGTATAAATAAAAATGAATTTATCTTACTTCATTTTACCAGTGTCATGAAGTACAATATGTGACGAAAAAACTCAGAATGGCCTGGATAAGTCAAAGCGTTTTAAAGTTATCAGCACTTAAAGTGACACTCGTCAGATTTGCAAAAAATGGCCTGGTCCTTAAGGTGAAATAAGGCTGTGTCCTTAAGGAGTTAAAACATCAGTTCCATATACCAATCTTAGTACAACGTCCATAGGAAAAAGATATGCCAAATGTATTAATAGGTGCAGGCCTCTTAATAAATATGCCACATCTTCTGGCAGTCTGTGCACCAGAAAATCAAATCAACACCACCTATGACCTGTCATAGATTTAAACAATAATTTAAGCTATTTTATGGTCTTTTTATTAGTAAATCTGTTGGGCTGCGGCTGGGCCATCATCTCCCACTCAGCCCTACTACTTGTTGAAATATTTTTGAGAAGTTGCAAAAGCAGCTTAAAAAAGTATTAAAAAAAGCATTGCCACAAAACTGGCTCAAGCTGCTTGATAAACTTTTTCCAAAGCACATTAAAGAAATTGCATCATGTTTTGCATCATTGCAAAATGACTTATTATTTTATTCAGATTTAGTTTTTTGTTTTGTTTTTCCTTTTGTACATTTTTTGGCCATTAATTTTTCCATCTCACTATTTAGAAAAAAAATATCTTCAAATCTTGTCTGTTTTCACGCAAACTGCTCTGCGTTATAGACTGACACTTTCTGATTTCACTTTTCAGCAGTCATCTCATTATCATTATAGGACAGAATTAAAGTAAGAGGTAGCCTCGCTATTATAAAGCTGGAGACAGATAGAACAAGATTGGCCATTTGACTATTGGTGATATGTGCAGCTCACCTCTCTCCTCCCCCTCAATGCACAGTTACTTCACAAGTGACAGACCATGCTTTCAAAATGCCACAAATGTGTCATTGTCTGACCAATTTTTCTCATGTACAGATTAGAGATGAGTGAATTGCTCAAAATTTGGTTAGGGTTTGATTTGGTCAAATCAGTCGACTGAATCAATTATTCTGAATTGACTCTACCAGAATTAAAAGTGCTCCAATTGGGCTGAAAATTTGTGTATGAATCTCTGAGGTCTTCTCTCTAGTCTCTCACTTTTTTCTTTCTCTCTCTCCCCCCCCCCCCTCATCTCCCTACTTCACCCCAAAAATGTGGTTTTGGACTCAACTCGAATTTTTGAAAAATTCTGGTCAAATCTGATTAGTTTACCATCGATTTACTTGTCTCTAGTCAGATGTTATATCCTTGGAAATTCTGTAGCAGCAACAGAGGCTAGAAGGTTGCTCCTATAATCATGTAAAGAAAACAGAATAAAAAAAATGTAATCAAGCATTGAAAAGGGCGTAGGAAAACAAATATCTTTCTTTACAAATGTTTTATTCATAAAGAATAAGGCAATTATGTGTTACTACAGTCCAGTCAGATGTATGAATATGTGACTTGTGCTATTCCTTGGGATATAGTAGATTCTTGCTAATCACCAGTTGGATCATTGATGATATCAGAAGCATCAGAACCGGTTATGGAAAAATAAGTATGTCACTAGTATGTCCTAATTCACATATACTCCTTAGGGAGATCTATACCAGTGTAACATTTAACTCCTACGAAGCCATCCTCTCCTTCACTTTTTATCAGCTGTGAGTTATACACCTCTTAAAACCCAATTAATAATTCATATTCCTTTTGGGAAGTCGTCTACAGCTCTGCCTTAATGGATAAATGAAAGATTAAGAATTAAGTATCAGCTGAATGATATGAAGAAGTGGAACATTATTTTGAAAGAGCCTGGAAAGTGATTATCACATTCATTTCAAAGGTCACTCCAGTTAGAATTAACTCCATTCTCAGGAGACTCTCCAGGAACATGCAAATCCTGGCATTTTACTAGCATCGGTAATGGGACTAAAACGCTTGTCATTTAGTTATTTGACTTCAGGTAAAGAATAGGCACAGAATTCAGTGTAAAAAAATCTCTAGCCAATATATAAAAAAAGGGTTATAGTGAAAACTTTTCTACAAAGTTTAAAATAGAATTACAAAAATCAAATCAAACTCTGTATCTTTAGTAGATCCAATGATCATCTAATTAAAGAGCCATGGACATGAAATTTTCTCTAGCAGATCCAGTCAATTTTGTAAGTATTTGTGGGTGAGCTAATGTCAATGAATACAATTGAGTTTTCATTTATTTTTTTATTTTTTGCAGATATCACCAGAATTGGATGAATATACAACCATATTAGATTGTCGTCCAATGATGCTGAAGTTGTCAGTTGTAATATTTATGGCCAGCTTGACTCCATCTAACACCCGACAATTTGTGTGAGAGAGTTGCAAATTTACTTTAGAATATCATGAAAACTATTATGCTTTACCTTTAAATAACTTCTGTTTCTCCCTATATGTTAGACCTCATCCATGAATAAACCTCTAAATGACCCATCTGCTATTCTTGTGAGCTACTGTTGTAAACTCTTCCTATTACCTCCTCCAGTGGATGACTGCAGAACTTCTCTTGAGCTGCACTATTCTTTCTTCCTCATCTTTTTAGGCTAGTTTAACATTTTTCGCACAGATCTCTGGCAGGCTGCTTCGGCACAGAACAGAGTTCTCCGGATCTGGCATTGCCGGATATTACCGATATGCCCGTCGGCCCCATTGACTATAATGGGGTCTGTCGGAGATCTGGCTGCTACCAGGCAAATATTTAATTTGTCCGGCCAATTCCTATCTGGAACAGCCAGCCAGAGAGCACAGCCGCACATGTAAAAAAAGCCTAAATTAGACTGGCTTTTCTCGTCAAAACTGTTTATCTACCTCCATTGTAATTGCTTTTCCACAGTTAGCCAACTTTCACAATCTCCTCTCAGATACCTATTAAATCTTGTAGCCCTCTCCATTTAGGTGAGCCATACACATACGATAGCAGTCAGATGAACGTTCATGAATCTCCCCTGGCAATGCAATGCAAGAGATAGAAAGGCCGCTGGCAGAGCTTTTGCTCATTAGACCACAGCTTTAGGCATGTTGATATGCAGTTATCCTCCATACATGTTGACATTGGGAGGTGCAGATGATATTTATGTAATGTGTATGGTCATCTTAAGAATGTTATCTCTTTTGGGCACTTTATTTGTGCCGTACTTTGTTGTTTCTGCACTGGCTTGTATTCCCCACTATTATGGGACAATTAACATAGTGTTAAATAAAGTATAATAGTAAATGTAACAATAGACACATATTTTCCTGGAAAAGGTATAATGCAAATAGGCAAATTGCAAAAAACAAAAAAAAAAAAAAAAAACATGGCTAGGTGCAAAAGTCTTCCTCTAAGTTGATAATTAGAAACAGTACACATTCATTGCTAAGTGCAAACATTCTAGCTCTAATATGTTAATTAAAAACAGAAAACTTAGTCAAAATTTGCAAATGCACACATGGACCTAATTGTAGCAGTAACACATCTAGGTTGGTACCTAACTCAAAACTGGAGAAATTAACTCTTTGTGAGCACTGCAAAGGATATATATATATATATATATATATATATATATATATATATATATACAGTCGTGGCCAAAAGTTTTGAGAATGACACAAGTATTAGTTTTCACAAAGTTTGCTGCTAAACTGCTTTTATATCTTTGTTTCAGTTGTTTCTGTGATGTAGTGAAATATAATTACACGCACTTCATACGTTTCAAAGGCTTTTATCGACAATTGCATGACATTTATGCAAAGAGTCAGTATCTGCAGTGTTGGCCCTTCTTTTTCAGGACCTCTGCAATTCTACTGGGCATGCTCTCAATCAACTTCTGGGCCAATTCCTGACTGATAGCAACCCATTCTTTCATAATCACTTCTTGGAGTTTGTCAGAATTAGTGGGTTTTTGTTTGTCCACCTGCTTCTTGAGGATTGACCACAAGTTCTCAATGGGATTAAGATCTGGGGAGTTTCCAGGCCATGGACCCAAAATGTCAATGTTTTGGTCCCCGAGCTACTTAGTTATCACTTTTGCCTTATGGCACGGTGCTCCATCGTGCTGGAAAATGCATTGTTCTTCACCAAACTGTTGTTGGATTGTTGAAAGAAGTTGCTGTTGGAGGGTGTTTTGGTACCATTCTTTATTCATAGCTGTGTTTTTGGGCAAAATTGTGAGTGAGCCCACTCCCTTGGATGAGAAGCAACCCCACACATGAATGGTCTCAGGATGCTTTACTGTTGGCATGACACAGGACTGATGGTAGCGCTCACCTTTTCTTCTCCGGACAAGCCTTTTTCCTGATGCCCCAAACAATCGGCAAGAGGCTTCATCGGAGAATATGACTTTGCCCCAGTCCTCAGCAGTCCATTCACCATATTTTCTGCAGAAGATCAATCTGTACCTGATGGTTTTTTTGGAGAGAAATGGCTTCTTTTCTGCCCTTCTTGACACCAGGCCATCTTCCAAAAGTCTTCGCCTCACTGTGCGTGCAGATGCGCTCACACCTGCCTGCTGCCATTCCTGAGCAAGCTCTGCATTGGTGGCACTCCGATCCCGCAGCTGAATCCTCTTTAGGAGATGATCCTGGCGCCTGCTGGACTTTCTTTGATGCCCTGAAGCCTTCTTAACAAGAATTGAACCTCTTTCCTTCAAGTTCTTGATGATCCTATAAATTGTTGATTGAGGTGCAATCTTAGTAGCCACAATATCCTTGCCTGTGAAGCCATTTTTATGCAACGCAATGATGGCTACACGTTTCTTTGCAGGTCACCATGGTTAACAATGGAAGAAAAATTATTTCAAGCATCACCCTCCTTTTAACAGGTCAAGTCTGCCATTTTAACCCAATCAGCCTGACATAATGATCTCCAACCTTGTGCTCGTCAACATTCTCACCTGAGTTAACAAGACGATTACTGAAATGATCTCAGCAGGTCCTTTAATGACAGTAATGCAGTGGGAAGTTTTTTTGGGGGATTAAGTTAATTTTCATGGCAGAAAAGGTCTATGCAATTCATCTGATTACTCTTCATAACATTATGGAGTATATGCAAATTGCTATTATAAAAACTTAAGCAGCAACTTTTCCAATTTCCAATATTTATGTAATTCTCAAAACTTTTGGCCATGACTGTATAAATCAAAGAAAAATGGCGGCACTGGCAACTATGAAAATTGGGTGCACGTTCCAAGGGAATAGACTTCTTTCCCCAGTGAATAATCCAGAAAATTAGTGGCACTCAGGTAGGTTAAGAACAAATGATTCCTTTAATCACCCATGCGGTGCAACGTTTCGGCTCAGAACTACAGTAGATCATGTCCTTCTTGCACATTGTAATTTTTTCACTGTATTCTCACTGCATTTAATTTATTTTTGTCATATTTTGTAACACACCCACAGGGTGGAGTGTGGTCACATGACTTGTATCTTGATTGTTTCACCTATATAATTGCCATCACTTGTATTAATTCTCTGCTTGAAAAAGGCTCTAGTTCTGAGCCGAAACGTTGCACCGCATGGGTGATTAAAGGAATCATTTGTTCTTAACCTACCGGAGTGCCGCTCATTTTCTGGATATTATATATATATATATATATATATATATAATTTCCCATTTGTTCATACGTTTGTGTCATCTGGAGGAAGCCAAAAACTGCTCATGAGAAAATTAAAAGCTTTATACATTAAGGGATTGTCTTGCTTGTCTTGCTAGTTTTAAATTTAGCTGGTTGTGTTTTGAGCCACACTGTGTCACGGACGTTCCCGTGACAGGTGGCAGGAGATCAGTGAGACTGGCAACACGTGGTTTGATCTGTTTTCTGTTTGGATCAAATGACGTCTGTGTTGTGTCTGGTGCTTGCCACAACTTCTTTCCCCAAGTGTGGCTATTCTGGTCATTTAACCTTCTATATTTATTATTGTTTCTCCCACTAGGCTATGCAGTTTATAGCTTCTGTTGGAGTTGTGGATAGCTGGTTTGTGGATCTGGGCTAAGTTGAAGTTAAGTGTTTTCTTTCCCTTTTGTATTTTGTTTAGGTTATTTTGTGTGTTGCATTTCCCTGTCATTTGTATTAAGGCCTGAGGGAGACTCCTGTTCGTCCTTCCTTTTGGAGGAACAGGTTGTCTCAGTCCTGACATTAGTACCAGGGTCCTATAGGGTGAGTTAGGACATTAGGTATTCCTGTGTATTAACTCACCTGCCTCTGGGGTCTGTTCATACTGGTAGTTAGGTATGTCCAGCTGTACCCCCAATAATATGTCCAGCTGTGTCCCAAGTAATATGCCCAGCTGTGCCCACAGTAACCTGCCCATCTGTACCCCCAGTAATATGTCCAGCTGTGCCCCAGTAATATGCCCAGCTGTGCCCCCAGTAGTATGTCCAGTTATGTGCCCCCAGTAGTATGTCCAGTTATGTGCCCCAGTAATATGTCCAGCTGTGCCCCCAGTAATATGCTCTGTTATTTGCCCCTTACAGAAAGTAAAACAAATAAACACCACTTACTTACCTTGTTCCCAGCAGCAACAGGACATCGGCTTCTCTGGTCTGTGGAAGAGGCGGAGTCGTGGCTGAATGCTGGACGACCCTGCCCCTCTCCCCTGCACAGACAATTGTTCCAGTTAATACTTCAGTTGCCCTCCTCTTAACCCCCTCCAGTTCTGATATATCTTTCTTGTTCGCAGGAGCCCAGTACTCCATGTGTGGTCTGACAAAGTGATTTGTCAGTGATTTGTAAAGTGGCAGGACTATGTTTTATTCACATGCATCTATGCTTTTGATGTACCCTATAATCTTATTGGCCTTGGCAGCAGCTGCCTGACACTAGTTCCTACAATTAAGTTTGCTGTCCACTAAAAAGTTTTTTTCCATGTCAGTGTTACCCAGTGTTTTATGATTTAGTATGTACGGGTGACTTGCTTTATTATTTTCCATGTACATAACCTTACATTTGTCAGTGTTAAACCTCATCTGCCACTTCTCTTCCCAAGTCTCCAATTTATCCAGATCCATTTGTAGCAGTATACTGTCCTCTTCTTTGTTACGTTTTAGTGTCATCTGCATTTGTCATCCATGTGAACAGGTGTAACAAATGTCTGAGGATCTCTACATTCACATTTATGGGAGTTACAGAAAAAGTGGATCAAGCTGTCTCTGCTTTTTCCAACAGAAATTAAGGGGCCCAGTCAGTATCCTGTCTCTCTAAATTGTAGAGCCAGTGATACATGCTCACACAGCGGCAGATGATTGGCAATTGGGGCCTCCGGAGTGACATTAACATGGGTCCCAGGAAGGGAGGACACTGGTTGTCCTGCATCTGTACCTAAATGTCATCTCAGGCACCTGATGTGTCTACATAATAGTAAACCTGACAGTTTGTTAAGCTATCTACCCAGTTGATTATATTGATACATAGTCTGTCTGAGATGTTCTGCCTTTCTGTATGCGGTACAATGAGTGTACTGTGCTAAGCAACACTGAACACTGTACACTCCTCAACACTGAAATTGCAACACCAAGAAGGACAAGCCATAAGGTTATGCAAATTGAGGAAGTAGCAGGTGTAGCTAAGATCTACAAATAATTACATTTTCAAGCACCTAGCTCCAATCTGTGACATGTGGGAGGGTCATAAAAAAAAGATAAAAAGCAACGTTTTTTAGCTACTTGAAACCTCAAAAATTGGACCAAGTCATGTGGGATGATTGTGCAATGCCTCTCTTTCATTGACGTGTCAGTTATCACCACTTAATGCAAACTGAGAGGGAAAGAATCCTTGAACTGAGAGAACTTGGTTTATTAGTCTGGCAGATCGCTACACACCTAGGCCGAGATATCAGTACTGTTAAATGTTGTGTGTCCCGGTGTTTTGGAGAACAATGATGAACTGAAAAAGCAGCAAGAAGTACACAGAGGTGAACCTCTGCATGATGGATCATTGAATAGAAGAATAGTGCGTAGTGATCCATTCTATACTGTGAAATTGGATATCACATACCAAGCCTACAGCGAAAGTGTCTACACAAACTATCAGAAGGAGTTTACATCATATTGGGTTAAGAGCCAGACATACAGCTATAGGTGTTGCTTTGACATCACACCACTGTTGTCAAAGACTATCATTTTGCACAGCAAGATCCTCTTCAGCGATAAGTCCTGCTTTTGTCTCGGACACAATGAAATCTGGAGACTGGTCTTATGACCATATGGGCAACACCATGTAGAAGCCTTCACAAGGGAACGTCACACCGGTATGTCCAACTAATGTACAGTAGTTGGACTTCTTCAGTCTTCATTTCAGGTACACTAAGAGTTACATTAATTTGGTTGTGAAACCAGTGGTACGGTTATTTTTCCAAAGTGTCCCAGGACCTTTGTTTTAAACAGGAAAATGCCAGGCTACATGTTACTTGTGTTGTTGTGAGCAGCCAGTGTGGCGCAAACATGCTACGATGCGCTGCAGCATCTCCGGACTTGTCTCCCATCAAGAACATCTCAGACGTCATTGGTTGGCAATTGCAAAGGGAGCTGCCAGCAGTGGATCCTGATTGGCGTGCCCAAGTGCATTCAGCATGTTAGAATATTTCTCAGACAATCATTTATAACCTCATTGAGAGCATACTAAAGTGTGTAAGTATGTGTATTTCTGTGTCTGGTGCTCATACTCAATACTGAATAAGTTGGGATGTTTTTGTTTTCAATATTTTGTTTCATGTTTATCGTTAACATGTCTACGTGAAGATAAGACTAAAAACTTCTCATGGAAGCATAGCAGATTCCTCCTTATCTGAGACATAGAACCAAGATGCAAAGCATTCAAATAATCATATCTTCATTTAGTAGTGGATTACTCACCTGTTAAGATTACAAATTAGTACAACAGAAATAATGTGGCAACCATGAAGCCTCATTCACATGTCAGTGTTTTGGTCAGTGATTTCCATCAATGATTGTGAGCCAAAACCAGGATTGGAGCCTTCACAGACATAAGGTATAAGGGAAAGATCTGCACCTGTTTTGTGTTTACAGACACATCTGGTGTGGGCTCCAAGTCATTGAAGGAAATCACTGACCAAACACTGACTGTGTTAATGAGGCATAAGAACAATACTTTGTAGGCTATTTTCACATTGGCGGCACAGCTCAACAGTAATCTTTTCCAGCAGAGAACATCCTGCGGGAGTTCTCCAGATCCAGAATGCCCACCATTGACTATAATGGGGTCCGGTGGAGATCTGGCTGCTACCCAGGAGATTTTCCAGGGTTCGGCCGGACACAAAATACTGCATGCAACTGTTTTTTGTCTGGAAGATTGCCGTCATTCTATGCCCGAGCAGCCTGGTGTATACCTGTGCCGCCAAAGTAGCTACCTGTCTGCGCTTCTGCTGTGAGTCCAGCAGCAATATAGTTGCAAATATCCCTTCAGACAGTAGGGCTGATCGACCTATCAGGGAACTAGGATGCGGGACCAGCAGCTAGGATGCTGCTCTGTATTGGCATCACATGCTTCCTGAGGCGGGCTATTTAAACAAGCAGCTGCTGGCCACAGGTGCCTGTGATTGGTTTTCTAAGCCTCGCTAGCTAACTGTGTGTTTGCTACTCTGGATCATTGACCTTTCCCTGCTGACTTTGACATTGATTCTGATTACTGATTTTGCCTCTGATGTGACCTCCTAGTATTTGACTCTGCTGACTTTGTCTCTGACATTTGTTCCTGGTTTCACTTTGCTGTGTATTTATATCTGATTGTAGATCCTGATCCGTTACTGTTTTTGCCTGTCTGGTTTTCACTTGTTTCATTCTCACTACTGTTTTCCCATTTGATTTAGGCCCATGCACTTAGTTAAGAAGGTACTGCCATTCAGTTATGGGCCATCACTTAAAGAGGACCTTTCACTCGTATACAAACTAAAAACTAACTCTATCTGTGGGCAGAGCGGTGCCCAGGGGTCCCCCTGCATTTACTAGTATGTCTGGGCGCCGCTCCGTTCGCCCGGTATAGGCTCCGGTGTCTCAGCTCCGTCTGTTGTATTGGACTGATTTTTGTAGGAGGCATGTCCCTTGCTGCAGTGCTGGCCAATCGCAGCACACAGCTCATAGACTGGCTATGAGCTGTGCGCTGCGATTGGCCAGTGCTGCAGCAAGGGACATGCCTCCTACAAAAAATCAGTCCAGTACAACAGACGGAGCTGAGACACCGGAGCCTATACCGGGTGAACGGAGCGGCGCCCAGGCATACTAGTAGGTGCAGGGGGACCCCTGGGCGCCACTCTGCCCACAGATAGAGTTAGTTTTTAGTTTGTATACGAGTGAAAGGTCCTCTTTAAGACAGATCATGCAAATAGGTAGGGACAGTGGTGCGGGTGGAGTACAGTGCTGCAGTGTTCCCTACTCTTTCATGACAGTAGCCTTAGATTGATCTTCAAAGGAGATTAACTATTGATTTTTCTTACAATACGCAGCAAAAACAACTAAAGAACAGTGACTTGCCAAATGGGGAAGGGAGGCGGTCCGCCCCAGATGTCAGCTATAATAGAGGGTGCCGTGCCAGCCACAAGACTGCAGGGGATCCCAGGCAGCAGGTTCACTTCCTGGGCTGCACTAACGTGATGACCCACTGCAGTGATGTGTTGGCTACCTCCTTCTCCGAGATGGCAGAACTCAGGACATAGGCGGCAATGGAGAAGGAAACACAGATGAGTATTTGGGTACTGGGGGCACTACAGGGGTGTGGGAGAGCATTATAAATACCCCAGAGGAGGAATTATGTCTGCTAATAATACGGAGGGGTCCATTATATATATTCTAATAATACTTTATGGACCAATAATACCAAGGGGCCCATTATATATACTAATAATATAGAGGGGGCCATAAACATATGTGCACTGTGGGGGGGGGGGGGGGTGCATAATATGTGATGGCACTACAGGGAGGCATTATAACACAGGGGCACTACAGTGGGTCATTATAACTTCAGGGGGCACTGCAGCTGGGCTTTATAAATATGGGGGCTACTACAGAGGGCATTATAAATACTGGGGCCAATATAAGGTGCATTATAACTACGGGAGACACTTTAGGGAGCTTTATTACTACTGGGTCTCTATAGGGGTGACTTATAGATTGGCCTTAATACTGTGGTCTCTATAAGGGTGCCTTATAAAGGGGCCTTGTTACTGCTGAGGGCACTATAGGGGCCTTATTTCTACTAGGAACACTATGGGGGCATTATTTATATAAGGGCACTGTGGGGCATTGTTAGTGAGCACAATATAGAGGGCATTACTAATTGGATTGCTATTGGCAGTACTGCAGGGACAGTCTGGGAGCACTATTGCTATGGGGGGAGGGGATGATTCTATAGCGGCTGTTCTTACAGATTGACTGTGGGGTTTTTTGTTTGTTTTTTAAGTCACAAAACCACTCCTGTAGGTAGTGATGATAAAGCCAAATTTAACAAACAATGTGCAACATTTGATAAATCTGGCACAAAATATGCCAACGCAGACTCAAGGAAAACTGACTTCAAATATTACCTATTTGGTGGTCCAAAAGTAGACAAAGCTCTCACTATCACCACTGCTACTACTATGATGGATGACAAAAGGCGCTAAATTGGCAGGTGCTACAAAAGTTCTTAAGATAACAGATTTGAATATGTTAATTAACATTATGTGACCTAAATAGCTTTCAAGTCCATCAAGTCCATTAACGATCCAGATACTTTGCTTGGTCTCCTGCAATTGAAGTCTTGAACGCTACAAACAGTAGTATGTAAAATGACAATATGGCACTTACTAATATAGTCTTTGTTGATATTCTGTTCCATTTGCTATATTTCATAAGTCATGCCCCCTTGTTAGGAAAATCTTCCAATTTGTCCACAGAGAGGTCCTGTCCATAAACACATCTCACAGCCTCCTCCATTTTACACACTGCACCTGAACTAAATTCCACACAGTGCAAATGCAGATGGCAGGTACAATGCATATGAATGGAGGAGACATTATATGGAGGCGATTTGTCTGGTTACACGACCCTCCATCAGCGGCCATCTTATAGACAGGACCTCTGTGTGGACAGCACAAAAGTCTTTGCCAAAAAGGGGGCATACTTAGTGAAATACAGAAATTGGTGCAGAATTTCAACAAATTCTATATTAGAAAGTACCATATAGTCATCATACAAACACATTTGTCAACAGTAACAAGAAAGTGGCCAACCCCTTTAAATAAAACAATAACTGTACTGTTTAAGAGAAGAAAAAAGTGGCTGTGACTAGTTATGAACGAATTTCTTGAAATGTTATTTGTATTTTATTTGGTACTGAATAAATTCCACCCAAATTGAAAGTACTCCAGTTGCCCTGAAAAGTTGTGACTGACATTCTGATGTCTCCTGCACTTTTTTTTTTTTTTTAAGGTATTAAAAATTCCACACACATTCACACACACACACCATCTCAGGTCATGGGATCCTCCTTCTTCATTTTACCTATCTTATGAGCTGAAAATGGATGGTGTTGTTTTGAAAAATTCACCCAAATCAAATCGCCAAAAATTCGGATTCAGATTTGACCCAAATTTTGGGGAATTCAATTCGTTTAGAATCAACTTCCTCATCTCTACTTGTGAAGCCAGTAAATCTCTGGCTTGCACTAGATACAATATGGTTTATGTTTACCAATTTCGTGGCCCAACAGCTGTACAAAGCTATCATCATCCCCACTACTACTACTGCTACAGCTGCTACAACAAGTCTGAAAATATAAAAATTTACCCTATGCATCCAGCAAAGATTACTTATTGATGAACTGTTGAATGAAACCTAGAAGTTATGGAGTAAATCTTTTTTTTATTTTTTTTGTGCTACAAGTACACAAAAATGTGCTTTATGGAATAATTATGTTCATGTCTTCTCAGAACCAACATTTCTCAGAATGTGATATTACATTTTCAGCTTAGGCCAATCACCTCAGATTTGGCAGAAGTGGAAGCAAATATGCATTCAAAATGTTCCAACTCACCCTGATAAGTCGTTAAATATTCCGGAATGTGACTGCGTCTGCTGCTCTGTTCATATCCATCCACGTTTTCCCAGATTTGTTTGTACTAACATAGAGCAGATCAGCAGTTTAAAAGAAAAAAAGTCAAAATTAGAAATTTGCGACTGTTCAGATCACTATTTTTAATAGTATTTAACTTACCATTGTTCATTTTCTTCTGCTTCTACAGAGATAAGGTTTATTTACAGGCTTCAACCTTCAACCAATTGTCGGGAAGAAACTGTTTAGCGATCAACTCCATGGCAAAAGAACGAGCGATCTACATCAACGAACTTTAAACGGGACAATTATTGTGCGCGAGCGTTTGTACGAATGTTCTTACAGAATTATCGGCCCAAACATCCAACACTGTAAGGGGGCCTTAACACAGGATCACCGTGTCTCTGTACTGTTCCATGTGCTGCCATATGGTACCTCTGTACAGAGGCAGTTCTTCTAGAGAACGCTACCTCATATCATATGACAGCACATGGAGTGCCTCCCGCATTGTAGTTCAGATCCACAGAAACTCTTTGTCCCTCTATACAGGCCCCGCATCCATGGGTCTGCCATGTGTATGCTACCAAAGACATACAACTATAAGTTACCTTTGAAATTGTACGCATATATAGGCACAATAGGACCCCAGTATAAGTTCTATGAGTGCCTGATAATGAAACAATACAAATTGGAGCTTGTATGGAGTTGTTTTACAGACACTTGCATTAACTCTTTCTACATTTAACAGACAGTATATCTTTGGTGGCCATTAAAGAGGTTGTCCCATTCCAGTAGCTTATTTCCTATCTATAGGTGGCTGATCAGCAGAGGTCCAGCAGCTGCAGCCGTGTTCCCCTATGTGAATGGAGCAGCAGACACGCATGCACATCAGCCGCTCCATTTAGTTTTACAGGACTGCTGGAGATAACCGAGTACAATCGCTTGGCTATCCTGAGCAGCCCCATAGAGAAGAATGGAGCTGCAGTACACAGTCGTGTCCACTGCCCCATTCAAGTAGTGGAACGTGGGCCTCCATTCTCATCATCAGCAGGCGACCACAGCAGTCGAACCCCCGCCATTCAGACACTTATAAGTTGGTGTGATGGGACAACCTCGAGAGATGAAGCTTACAGTTCAGATTGAGAAAAGTATTCATTGATCTGTACTAAGGCTCAGTTTTTCAAGACATCAACATCTGATGGTCAACCCTTTAAATGAGCAGAGTATAGTGTCCAAATTTGTGAGTGTGATCGTATAATAGATAGTGTTTCATTTACACTAAAAGATTATTGCCTATGTGGGTAGTGTTTGGAAAAAAAAACGGGATTGTGTTATACTTTTGAAGGAGCAAAAAGGTTGTGTTAAAATGGTGTGTAAAGATCTTTTGTTCCACCTTCTTTACCACCAAAGACCACCCTATTTGTATTCAATATGTTCGATGTTTGGAAAGTGAATATTTGCTAAGAGTTCAGAAGTGGGGAAATTAAAAAACAATGTTCAAAGTGTTCCCTCCCACTTCAATTTGACCAATTGTAGATCACTTAAAGTAAAGTAATTAAAGTGCAACTGTCATTTTTTGTAATGTGTATGGGCAGTGATACTGACCATTTTTGCAATATACTTTAATTACTGAAATTGTACATTTCTATTAGAAGAATAGCACTGAAGCGGCCCATTTTGTACATTAGCAATGCTCCCCGTCTCCTACTTACTGAACTGTGGAGATGCGCTCCAGGCTGACTGCTGCTGCCCTCACTGCCTCTCTCCTATCCTATATAGCCCTAAACTGTCTCTATCTCTCTTTCTCGCATACATATTTCCCTGCCTGGATGTGATCGCTACATCGTTCCCGTGTATTTAAGTCAAGTTTTCGAAGTACATAGTATAGGAGAGAGGCAGTGAGGGCAGCAGCAGTCAACCTAGAACGCTTCTCCACAGTTCAGTAAGTAGGAGACAGGAAGCTCTGCTAATGCACAAAATGACCTATTTTTCTAAGCACTGGCCCTACACAAAAAATGACAGTTACACTTGATATGACTGATCTAACAATTCTAGGCCCAAAGTGGATTCTACCGAGCACCCGAGCACAATGGAAGTCAATGGGAAACCCGAGCATTAAACCAGGCACCCCCTGCTCTGAAGAGGGGAGGGTGCCTTGTTCATAGGAAAAGGTCAGAAATTGATGTAAACACCACCGAAATGGTTCGGGAACACCATGGGGAGGATGCCTGGATGTATCTTGGACTCCCAGGTCGCTGCTAGGAACGATGTTGTCCGAGTAGTACGGAATAGGCACTCCAATACCCCCTTCATTACACATAAAGGAGGGCATAATACACCCTTGAAAAATGATGATTAATGGCCTGCTAGTGACCCTCAAAAACATTAGGAGCAAGGGCTTGCTGGTGACTTTCTAAAACATTACAGACGAGGGCCTGCTGCTGAGCTGACCATCTAAAACATTAGGGGTGAGGGTCTGCTGCAGAGCTGACTCTCTAAAATATTAGGGGCGAGTGCCTGCTGATGAGCTGACCATTGAAAAAATTATGGGCGAGGGCCTGCTGGTAAGATGACCCTGTAAAACATTATGGTTGAGGGCCTGCTGGTGAGCTGACCCTCAAAAACATTATATGCGAGGGCCTGCTGGTGAGCTGACCCTCTAAAAGATTGTACGTGAGGGCCTGCTGGGTAGCTGACCCTTTAAAACATTACATGCAAGGGCCTGCAGGTGAGCTGACCCTCTAAAAGATTGTAGGTGAGGGCCTGCTGGGGAGCTGACCCTCTAAAACATTACATGCAAGGGCCCTGCAGGTGAGCTGACCCTCTAAAAGATTGTAGGTGAGGGCCTGCTGGAGAGCTGACCCTCTGCAACATTAAGAGCGGGGGTAGACTAATAAGCATGTTGATATGATGGGAGAAGAGGAGGAGGAGGAGGAGGAGAAAAGGAATATTGAACCATATGCCCTTTTTTGTGGTGGAAGGGGTGCATGAGAATACAGTGTATTCAGTACATTATAAAAAACACATCATAAAGTGCCTTTATGTTCAGCTGCTTTCCTCTGGTGGAGTAGAGAAGTCAGGGCAATCCAGGCCTTGTTAATAGAGTTGAGCGGACACCTGGATGTTCGGGTTCGGCCCGAACTTGACCCCGAACCCCATTGAAGTCAATGGGGACCCGAACTTATGGGCACTAAAATGGCTCTTAAATAGTCCTGGAAAGGGCTAGAGGGCTGCAAAAGGCATCAAAATGTGCTTAAGAGCATGGCAACTGTTCTGCAAATAAATGTGGATAGGGATAGGGAAAATACAGAAAAAATGTAAATAACAATCTGGATCTAGGAGTAGGAGGTTGAGGAGGAGTTGGATTGGTGGATGTGGCGGTGTAGGTTGACGTGCCGGTGTAGGTGGAAGCGGTGGTGAAGGAGGAATAGGTAGCCAACACTGATTTGTGTTATTTTTTATTTTTAAATTGGGGTATCCCCCAAAATATTGGGACATACTGTATAACAAAATAAAACTAAGAATAAGTGCACTTGAGTACAAGAATGGATTGTAAGGTTGTCCACATTGGCTGTGGCCTGTGATAATGCTCTCTGCCGTGCTAAACACACTATACACTGGCTGCAGGGCAGGTCAGCACCTCCAAGGCTGACAAAGCTTTTCCACATTTTGGCCATGCTAACCCTGCCTTCTCAGGTGCTGGTGGTGCCCCAGCTGCGTTGGCGTCCTCTTCCTCCTCCTCTGCCTTCGCCTTGTGCTTCCACTGTGCCCCCGCTGTCAGGTGGGAATGCCATCATCAGCGTGCGCTTGTAGTCGCGCATCTTCCGATCAGTCACAGATGTTTTCACTAAATTTAGTTCCCTGTCAGCAATGCAGAGCAGGGGTTCATTCACGGCAAAAGGGGGTGCATGTCACCCAGCAATAGAACAGAGGATTTTGAGAGATTTAGGCCCCTGTCAGCAATGCAGAGCAGGGGTTCATTCACGGCAAAAGGGGGTACATGTCACCCAGCAATACAACAGAGAATTTGGAGAGATTTAGGCCCCTGTCAGCAATGCAGAGCAGGGGTTCATTCACGGCAAAAGGGGATTCATGTCACCCAGCAATAGAACAGAGGATTTTGAGAGATTTAGGCCCCTGTCACCCAGGCACAGCAGGGGTTCATTCACGGCAAAAGGGGGTTCATGTCATCCAGCAATACAACAGAGGATTTTTAGAGATTTAGGACCCTGTCACCCAGGCACAGCAGGGGTTTGTATATGCCAAAAATGGTAAAATGTCACCCGAAAATTGAAAATAAGAACTTTTTTCAATTTAGGGCACTAAAATTGCCACTTTTTTTAAATTAAAATGGCTCTAAAATAGTCCTTGAAAAGGCTAGAGGGATGTAAAAGGCAGTAAAGTGTGCTTAAGAGCATGGCAACTGCTCTGCAAACAAATGTGGATAGGGAAATAACTTAAAATGAAATAAAATAACTAAAAATTACAAATTATTAACCTGCAACTCAGAGAAGGAGGTGGATATGGAGTCGGAGGTTGAGGAGGCGGTGAATGTGGTGTTGTAGGTGGAGGCAGCAATGGAGGAGGAACAGGTAGCCAACAATGTTTATTTTTATTTTTTTATTGGGTAGGTAGCCCCCAAAATATCGGGACAAATAAAAATAAATAAAACAAAGAATCATTGCACTTGACTTGAGTACAAGAATGTATGTTTGATGGTGGTATAAATGTCTATTCTGCACAAGGTACAGACAAGTCTTGTGGGATTCAAGCCTGGTTCATTTTAATGAACGTGAGCTTGTCCACGTTGGCTGTTGACAGGTGGCTGCGTCTGTCAGTAATGACGCCTCCCGCCATGCTAAATACACATTCAGAGAGTACACTGGCTGCAGGGCAGGCCAGCACCTCCAAGGCATACAAGGCAAGCTCTGGCCATGTGGACAATTTGGAGACCCAAAAGTTGAATGGGGCAGAACCATCAGTCAGTACGTGTAGTCATGAGCACAGGTACTGTTCCACCATAATGTTCAAATGCTGCCTCCTGCTAAAACGCTCCATATCAGCAGTTGGGGCCGGTTCTTGCGGCGAGGTGACAAAGCTTTTCCACATGTCGCCCATGCTAACCCTGCCTTCTGAGGTGTTGGTGCTGACACAGCTGCGTTGGCGACCTCTTCCTCCTCTCCTGCCTTCGCCTTGTGCTTCCACTTGTCCCCCGGCGTCAGTCGGGAATGCTCTCAGGAGCGCGTTTACCAGCGTGCGCCTGTAGTCGCGCATCTTCCGATCACGCTCCAGTGAGGGAATTAAGGACGGCACATTGTCTTTGTAACGGGGATCCAGCAGGGTGGCCACCTAGTAGTCAGCAAACGTTAAAATCTGGGCAACTCTGCAGTCGTTGCGCAGGCACTGCAGCATGTAGTCCCTCATGTGTGCCAGGCTGCCCAGAGGTAAGGACAAGCTGTCCTCTGTGGGAGGCGTATCATCTGCATCCTCCATATCCCCCCAGCCATGCACCAGTGATGGGCCTGAGCTGCGTTGGATGCCACCCCGCTGTGAACATGCTTCATCCCCATCCTCCTCATCATCCTCCTCTTCCTCCAGTAGTGGGCCCTGGCCGGCCAAATTTGTACCTGGCCTCTGCTGTTGCAAATATCCTCCCTCTGAGCCACTTCTAAAAGACTGGCCTGAAAGTGTTAGAGATCACCCCTCTTCCTCCTCCTCGTCCTGGGCCACATCCTCTTCTATCATTGCCCTAAGTGTTTTCTCAAGGAGACATAGAAGTGGTATTGTAATGCTGATAACTGGTCATGTTGGTGGAGTACTTGAAACAGCGCAACATGGCACACATATCTTGCATGGAGGCCCAGACATTGGTGGTGAAGTGGTGCTGTTCCGCAGTGCGACTCACCCGTGCAGGCTGCAGCTGAAACTCCACTATGGCCTGCTGCTGCTCGCACAGTCTCTCCAGCATGTGCAAGGTGGAGTTCCACCTGGTGGGCACGTCGCATATGAGGAGGTGGGCGGGAAGGCCAAAGTTACACTGCAGCGCTGACAGGTGAGCAGCAGCGGGGTGAGAACGCAGGAAGCGCGCACAGATGGCCCGCACTTTATGCAGCAGCTCAGACATGTCGGGGTAGTTGTGAATGAATTTCTGCACCACCAAATTCAGCACATGCGGCAGGCAAGGGATGTGCGTCAAACCGGTTAGTCCCAGAGCTGCAACGAGATTTCGCCCATTATCGCACACCACCAGGCCGAGCTTGAGGCCCACTTGCAGCAACCACTCGTCAGTCTGTTGTTCTATTTCCCGCCACAACTCCTGGGCAGTGTGGGGCCTGTCCCCCAAACACATCAGTTTCAGAATGGCCTGCTAACGTTTACCCCTGGCTGTGCTGAAGTTGATGGTGAAGGTCTGTCGCTGAACGGATGAGGAGGTGGAAGAAGAGGAGGAGGAATCCGAGTAGGAAGAGGAGGCAAAGAATGATGCCCTGCGATCCTTGGCGGCGGAAGGAAGTGCGCCAAACAGCTCTCCGCCTGGGGCCCAGCCGCCACTACATTTACCCAATGTGCAATTAGGAAAATATAGCGTCCCTGGCCGTGCTTACTGGTCCACGTATCTGTGGTTAGGCGGACCTTGCCACAGATGGCATTGCGCAGTGCACACTTGATTTTATCCGATACTTGGTTGTGCAGGGAGGGCACGGCTCTCCGGGAGAAGTAGTGGCGGCTGGGAACAACGTACTGTGGGACAGCAAGCGACATGAGCTGTTTGAAGCTGTCCGTCTCCACCAGCCTGAATGACAGCATTTCAAAGGCCAGCAGTTTAGAAATGCTCGCATTCAGGGCCAGGGATCGAGGGTGGCTAGGTGGGAATTTCCGCTTTCTCTCAAAGGTTTCTGAGATGGAGAGCTGAACGCTTCCGTGTGACATGGTGGAGATGCTTGGTGACGGAGGTGGTGTTGTTGGTGGCACATCCTCTGTTTTCTGGGCAGCAGGTGCCAACGTTCCTCCAGAGGCGGAGGAAGAGGCCGAGGCAGCAGCAGAAGAGGGAGCAGGAGGGGCCTGAGCCCTTTCTTGGTTTTGAAGGTGTTTACTCCACTGCAGCCCGTGTCTCGCATGTAGATGCCTGGTCATGCAGGTTGTGCTAAGGTTCAGAACGTTAATGCCTCGCTTCAGGCTCTGATGGCACAGCGTGCAAACCATTCGGGTCTTGTCGTCAGCACATTGTCACCACCAGATCTTTGAGAAGTTCTGATAGACGTTCTTCAGTACCTCCGGCATGATCTTCTTTTGTTTTGCTTTCGTTTTGACATCTCTCCTCCCTCTCCAGCTATCATCTATTAGCAGTGATTGCCTCCCTATATATCTCCTCCCCATACTGCCTCGCCTTGCAGTTTACATCCTGGATTGTGTCTGTGAAGGTTCTCATTTATCCAGGTCATGGTATATATCTGTAAAGAATAATTCAAGGCAACTGGACATACTGTAGATTTCTTGAAAACGTTTCACTCGTTCTTCCAACGAGCTTTCTCAATTCTGAGTGATTGTACAAAAATTCTGGGAATAAATATGTAACTGAATCCACATCTGGTAATTATACCCAGCATTGGGTCAAAGGTGTTGATTCCATTATCCTAATTGGATGATAATCCAGTTTGAGCCTTTGTCAAAACAGAAGGAAGGAGAAGAAAGACCACCAAGACTACCAGTGAGGGCGAAAAGCATGACAGACGCAAGAATATGGTTATCCCATATGTAGCTGGGGTGTCTGAGAAACTCAAAAGGATTTTTAATAAACATCACATTCCTGTTTGCTTTAAACCCAGCAACATACTGAGGCAACAACTGGTTCACCCCAAAGACCCAACGCCTAAACACAAGATGGACAACATTGTGTACGCAGTCCAGTGCAATGAGGAATGCTCAGAACTGTATATCGGTGAAACAAAACAACAACTACATCAGAGTATGGCTCAGCATAGAAGAGCCAAAACCTCTGGTCAAGATTCAGCCGTGTACTTACATCTAAAAGGAACAGGTCACACCTTTGAAGACAGTCAAGTACGTATTTTGGATAAGGAGGCCGATTGGTACAAACGAGGCGTGAAGGAGGCCATCTACGTAAAAATGGAGAAGCCAAGCTTGAATAGAGGTGGGGGGTTAGACATCTATTGTCTGCCACATACAATGCTGTCTTGACACTTGTCCATGTGTCAGTGGTTAAATGGACCTTCCCAGTAACTGTGTTAGTCAGGGCACGGGTGATGTTACGGGACACATGCTGGTGTAAGGTGGGTACGGCACACCATTAAAAATAGTGTCGGCTGGGGACTGCATAACGAGGGACGGCCACCGACATCAGGGTGCGGAAGGCCTCAGTTTCCACAAGCCTAAATGGAAACATTTCCAAGGCCAGTAATTTGGAAAGTTGCGCATTTAGTGCTATGGCCTGTGGGTGGGTTGCAGGGTATTTGCGCTTGCTTTGAAATGCCTGGGGTAGGACATTTTTACGCTGGGACACGGAAGTGGATGTGGTCACTGATGGTGCTTGTAAAGGTCCAGGTGCAGGGAGTAAGGCATCCAGGCCTACGCCTTCAACAGGGGATTGGCCAGCACATAGCACAGGGGAAGAGGAAGCAGTGGTGTGACTCGCAGACATAGATTGGAAGGTGTACAGAAACTAGAAGACACAAAATGAAGATCCGACTGACTGGATCCAAAACTAAGGAACCAGAGGGTAAGCCCTGTAACAGACCTGGCTCTCTCCCTTACTGCTCAGCCTATGCAAAAATCTCTATGGTAGATGATTGCATATCCTCGTTCCTCGACTGTATGACACCTGAACACCCTATAATAGTAAGGGGACACGACCACCAGCTCCCTACACTTGATACGGAGGGAGTCAGGGTCACCTGGGATCCAGCAAACAGGAAAACACAAATGAATGAACAAAACTTATCTGTAGAAGACTCAGTAGTAGCATCCAGCATGCACACACTCCAGGAAGTTGTATAAACCGCAAAGTAATGCAGTATGGGAAGGGATTTAAAGGGAAGCAATCAGTGCAACTACATGACAGCTGAGAGAGGCTAACGAGAGGAGAAAATGAAAGCAAAACAAAAGGAACCTCAAGCAGGAGGTTCTGAAGAACGTCTGACAGAGCTTCTCAGATGTCTGGTGGTGACAACCTATTACGGTGGTTTGATACCATGTGGCAGATCATGCTGGTGGTGGTGAGGTTGCTAGTGTTCATGCCGCTGCTCATTTTTGTATGACACAGGTTGAAAATTACAATTCTTTTGTCGTCCGCACTTTCCTCAAAAAAGCACCAGACTGCGGAACACCTACCCCATGGCAACGGGGATTTCCGCAAGGGTGTGCCTCGGGGAACAGTTGCGGGTCTGTTTGGTGTCGCCCGCTTTCTGCCTTTTGCCACCCCACTGCCTCTTCCAGCCTGTTGCGGTTCTGCGGATCCCTCCCCCTCTGTACTGCTGTCCTCACTCAGCTTGCCACCTTCCCAGGTTGGGTCAGTGACTTCATTGTCCACCACCTCCTCTTCCACTTCCTCACTCTGCTTATCCTCCTTACTTGTTGACCTAACAATAACCTCAGTTTTTGACAACTGTGTCTCATCCTCATCATCAACCTCTTGAGAAACTAATTGTCATTGACTTATTGGTAAGTGTGTCTTATCATCATAATCCACCTCGTGGAACACTAATTGACGTTCCCCACCGTTATCTTCTTGTGACTGTTGATGCTCAAGAGTTTGGGATTCAGTGCACAAGATCTCATGTCCCTCTTCAAGCGGGCTTGTCGAGAGATCCAAATGAAGGAATGGTGCTGAAAAGAGCTCCTCGGAATATCTGAGTGAGAGATCACTTGTTTGTCAAGATTCTCCATGTTGGGAGGAAGCAATGCCGGATCCAGGGGGGCAACGGCGCAACTGTAGTGAAACATTCTGGGTCCAGCGGCGGGGGCAGCGGCAGGGAGATATGAGTGCTTCCATTGTGGAAGCGCTCATCTCCATATTCATCTACAGGTGAGCGGTGGAGGGCAGGGGAGAGGTGTCTCCCTTGCCCGTTCCTCTGATAGGCTACAGGCACTAGGCCTGCAGCCTATCAGAGGCCGATGCAGGAAGCGCGTAGATGTCATTGCTCTGCCTGAGCCGTACAGAGTGGGACACAGGCCGGAAGAGGCCTGCAATGCATTGCAGTGTCATGGAGGTAAGTATAAGTGTTTATTGTTTTAATTATTTTTAGTACAATATGGCAAGAAGGGGGGTGGGGCCCTATATACTGGCACATTATGGGGGAGCACTATGGAATGGGGAGAAAGAAGCACTATGGGGGCATCTAATGGGGGGCCTATATACTGGCACATTATGGGGGAGCACTCTGGAGAGGGGGGGAAAGAAGCACTATGGGGGCATCTAATGGGGGCCCTATATACTGGTACATTATGGGGGTGCACTATGGAGAAGGGGAAAAAAGCACAATGGGAGCATTATATAGGGGCATTTAATACTGGCACCCATTTTGGTGCCACTATTGGGAAGGGGGAGAGAAGCATTATGGGGGCATCTATGTGGGGCAGTCTATAGGGGCATTTTATACTGCCACATTATGAAGGGCATTATGGGGACGGGGAGGAGCACTATGGGGGCATCTTCTGGGAGCACTATATAGGAGTATTTTATACTGGCACAAATTATAGGGGCACTATCGGCACCTTAGCTCAACTGAGGGCACTAAGTGTTTTTTGTAGTGGCACACAGTACGGGTCATTGTAACCCATGAGGGCATTCTGGGGACATTGACATTGGTGGCACTAAGGGGAGGTATTTTTTATTTTTTTTACTGCCACACAACGGAGCATTTTTGCTGTACTGGCACACATTATAAGGGGCTTTATTACAACTGGGGGACTATGGGAGCATTATTACTTCTGGGACACAATTACTGTTATGGGCACTGTAGGAGCACTATTACTACTAAGTGCACTCAGGCACAGAATTATTACTATTTTGGGGTGCACTATTACTCTGGGGGCACCCTGGCACAGTATCAGCTTAGCACAGTTATTTTTGGGGGACATTATGGTTACACTATTTGTCACGACCCTTGGTGATGGTCGTGACTCCTTGGGAGCCGCATGCAGTTGCCCGCGGTTTGGTGTTGTGTCAACCGCAGCTGGGGGCACTTAGTGGTTTGCCTCAGGTGCGGTTGCTGCGGACAACAGGCATGTGTGCGGTTGCCCTTGGCAACGTGTGTTTGTGTGCACTTCCTTTGTCTGTTTGTTGTGCACAAGGTCATGTTTGTATGCACTTAGACACCTCCCTTCACTTGCGGTTGTCCGCGGCAACGTCTGGTGTCTCGGCCTGCTGGCTGTTCTTCAGGACACGGTTGCCACGCATGCCATTGCCGGCGGTAACAGGTGAGTGTGTTTGTGTGCTTTTCCCTTTGTGTGGCTTCACTACCCTGCCTGGTGTAGGAAGGGTTAACTCCCTTCTTTCTGTGTGAACCCTGGGTGTGTCTGACTGTTGGGTGTGGCTTCTTGGCCCTATAAAGCCTCAGTGGAAGGCAATCGTCAGAGAGGGTGCTTCAGCCATGCTTGCTGGAGACATCCTCCTGGTTACTTTACCAACTGTTAGTGGGGGCCACCCTTCTGGTCATACTGTCACAGCTGAGGATGGGGAAAACCCTCAGCCGTGCGATGCCAGGTGATGGTAAGGTTGCTACTTGGCCAGAACCACAGAATTAGGGAGCAGGTCACCTCCTAGCGCTTCCCTAATCTGACCCTGACTCCTAGCTGCATGGGCCGCCCTTAAAGGTTTGCACAACAAACAGACAAAGGAAGTGCACACAAACACACGTTGCCAAGGGCAACCGCATGCATGCCTGTTGTCCGCAGCAACCGCACCTGAGGCAAACCACTAAGTGCCCCCAGCTGCGGTTGACACAACACCAAACCGCGGGCAACTGCATGTGGCTCCCAAGGAGTCACGACCATCACCAAGGGTCGTGACACTATTAGTGTCAGGGGCACTATTTTCTCTGTGCAGTTATTTTTTAGGGCATTGTGTTTAGATCTTTATTGAAGGGGGCGCTATCTGTGTGTAACTAGTATTATCAGTATAGTTTTGGGGGGCACAGCATCTCAGTATTGGGGGTGCATATTGGGATGTTGAGAAGGTGGGAGGAAAAGTAGGAAACTAAGATGTCTGTCAAACTCTGCAGAGATGAGAGATGGCTGAAAGAAATCATTATGGCGGTCTGGTCTGAATGGAGAAGATGAAGAAAGAGGACTTCTACATCAAAGGAGATGTCTCTGGATGTAAGAAGTATGGGCGCAATATATGGGTGGGGCTGTGTGTGGGTGTGGCTTGAGGGTGGGCGGGGACACAGGGGCCCCATAATCTTATTTTTCCCGGGGAAGTGCCCCTCCCGAGACCAGGCTTTGGATCCGCCACTGGGAGGAAGGAGGATTAGGGTGAGGATTGTGTTGACCAGACTCTTGGCTACTGAGACTGGACTTTGTGGAAGACAGGGTGCTGCTTAACCGACTGGAAGCATTATCTGCTGCAATCCGACCGGCCACCTGGTTGCACTGGTCTGACTTCGAGAGCGTTGTCCTGTGCCGCCCTGCAAACTGGGACATGATGCTAGGTATCGTGGATGATTGTTTCTCTTGTGCTATGGCAGCAGGCACAGTTTCAACTCGCACAGGGCCACGGCCTCTGCGTGCACCATCAGCATCACGGTCACTTCTCTGTCCGTTACTGCTCGCCTTCTTCATATTAAATGTTATATATGCTTGAAGGTATGTCACACGTACAGTAGTGTAGGATTTGTAAGTGTATGCGCAAAAAAATAAAAAAAAGGTATTTGGGATGTGGAAACGTCACACAGAAGATATACCGCAGATAATGTCGCTGATGTCAGCAGCGGCTAATATAAAATTACTGGGAATGTCACAGGTATTTGGGATGTGTAAACGTTACACAGGAGAAATTCCACAGATAATGTCGCTGATGTCACCTAGTGATGAGTGGCAGGGGCTATATTCGAATTCCCGATATTTCACAAATATTTTGTAGAATATTCGTCGCATATTCTTAAATTTTGAGAATTCAAGATTATTTTAGTGAATGCAAAAAAATTGTAATCGTAATGCGAAATACAGCTGCGAGTCACTTTGGCTACATTTTTCAAGCTGGTATAGGTTTCCTGAGACTGGAGAAAATAGTTGGCACAGCAGAACATTAGAATAGCTTTATATGCAGATAGAGTCAAGTGCTCCAATATATTCGCAATTGTGCTAATCGGCAGTGATTAGAATATTTTTTCGCACTATGTGCAACTTCACATTTTAGCAGGTCTGACTACAGATTACTGATTGGCGCACTAAATATTGTTGTGAACTTGACATTGCTTACTTCTTATTGGCCCACAAGCAAGAAGCAGAGAGGAATCATGTGTTCAAATTGGAAAAAATTCCGAATATTCAATATAACGAATATATAGCACTATATTCTAAATATTCGTGAATTCTTGAAGTGGCGATATTCGCAATAAAAATTCGCTATTCGAATATTTGTGCTCAACACTAATGTCACCAACGGCTAATAAAATATTACAGCAAATGTCACAGGTATTTGGGATGTAGAAACGTTACACAGGAAATGTAACCCAGGTAATGTCACTGTCCGCAGGGGACACCGTCTACGGAAATAGTACACTGGATGTCACTGATATTTTTGGGATGTGCACACGTTACACAGGAGATGTAGCGCAGATAATGTTGCTGTCTGCAGCGCCCTTACTATTGCACGCTATTTAGCACAGGACGCACTAAAAATAGATATTGCTGCCACACACAATAGTCCTTAAAAGGACTTTTGGGTCTGTAAAGTTTTAGCAATTTAGCGCAGGTTGCGCTAAAAATATATCTTGCTGCTGCCACACACAACAATAGTCCTTAAAATGACTTTTGCGTTTCTGACAATTTTTTCAACTTAAAAGAAAAATGTCACTCCCTACACTATCTACACTATCCCTTCTTCAGTACAGCTCTCCCTGACTAACACTGAGCCGAACATATGTCATCGGGTGCTATATGGCCAATCACTGTAATGCCAGTAACCAACATGGCTTCGGCATTACAGTGAGGGCAGTACTTACCTGCACGTTTATTGGCTGCATAGCATCAAACAAACGTGCGGGGAGGAGACTCGAGCATTGCGCCATGTGCCGAGCATCGAGATGTTCGAGCCGAACTGGTGTTCGGCCGAGCATGCTCGATCAACACTACTATCTAGTTATGTAAAGGAGCCTTTAGAATCGTTTGGTAACTGCAATTACAAAGGAAATTCACATACAATTCATGCTGCTTCTATGAACAATCACCACATGTAACTCTGGAAAAGACAGTCAGATAAGAAAGTGTCAAGCAACCAAGTGAAGTATCAACAAAACCCAGATGGGACAGCCAGAAGAACTGTCATCATGGATGATGAAAGGCTCTACATTGATTTCCGGATAACAGAGTTGAATATGTTAATGCCAATATGTGATTGGAATGCCTGTCAATCCAACCACTCACCATCCAGATCCCTTGTTTGGTGTTCTCTGCTGTGATTGAAGTCTTTAAGTGGACAAATAGGAGATCTATTATTCTCACCTGGGAAGACAAGACCAGGATAAGGCCCCATGCACACGGCCGTGTTTCACAGCCGTGTGCGGGCCGTGGAACCGCGGCCTGGATCCCTCCTGAGAGCAGGAGCGCACGGCGTCACTGGTTGCTATGACGCCGTGCGCTCCCTGCTGCCGCCGCAATACAGTAATACACTGGTATAGATCATACCAGTGTATTACTGTACTGTGCCAGCAGCAGGGAGCGCACGGCGTCATAGCAACGAGTGACGCCGTGCGCTCCTGCTCTCAGGAGGGATCCAGGCCGCGGTTCCACGGCCCGCACACGGCTGTGAAACACGGCCGTGTGCATGGGGCCTTAGTCAAATTAATTAATATAACTATGGATGTACAAATATGGGAAAACCATAGCAGAACATGACTTCAGAGGGAGATCAGGAACAAAAATAAATATATATATGCTTAGGCTGGCATGCAACAAAGCCTGAACTGCAGCACAGAGTCTATATGGCTCTGGATTTCACAAGGCTGTATGTGCCATAGTGCAGAGGTATTCTCCTGGAAAACAATGGCATATTATTCTCAAACTGCATATTAATCTGAGAGGAAAAACCTCTGTATGGCTCTCATG
The DNA here is from genome assembly GCF_014858855.1 of Bufo gargarizans. Lineage (NCBI taxonomy): Eukaryota > Metazoa > Chordata > Amphibia > Anura > Bufonidae > Bufo > Bufo gargarizans. The sequence continues at coordinate 674,083,240 of NC_058080.1, forward strand.
AAACCAGAGGCATATTTTGGTACTATATGGATCCATAGACTTCTGGGGAAGGGAGGAGGAGTAGGAGGAGTAAGTAGAGCACGCTTTGAGGGGGACTTTAAAATTTTTGGTGATCCCTTGTGTTGTCCGTGGCTGGGGGGAAGAGACCAAAGACGACATTCTCCTGGGTGATGAGCAGGAGCCAGGGCGCTCCACCGCTTTCATTTTAGTGCAAATGGGGGCCTTCATGCTCCAGTGTTTGAAGAGGGATCCCCGTATTGTACCTCTAGCCACATCATCACGAGTTCTTTTCTGTCATGTGAATGCCTACTTTTTGGGGCCTGTACTGGCCTACAGTAAAATTGTTATCCACTGACCGTCAAATATTCCTCTAGCCACATAATCACTTGTTCTTTTCTGTCCAGTGAATGCTTAGTTTTTGGGACCTGGACTCCACTGGCCTACAGTAAAATTGTTATCCACTGACTGTCTAATATACCTCCAGCCACATAATCACTTGTTCTTTTCTGTCAGGTGAATGCATAATTTTTGGGGCCCGTACTCCCGTGGCCTAAAATAAAACTTTTCTAGGCTCCAGCAGGGCACATTTTTGAGAGTTTCTCTTTAAGACGCATAAAAATGGTCCCTTTTTAAGGCTACATTCAGATGGCCGTATGCTGTCTGCAAAAATGCGGATCCATTTTTTTGCGGACAGTTCAGCATGTCGTCAAAAAAACACATTGCATTAGTTTTTTTTGCTGACATGCTGAACTGTCCGTAAAAAAATGGATCCGCATTTTGCTGACTTCAATAGGGCCATGTCCTGATTTTCACTGACAAGTATAGGTTGTTAGATTTTTTTGCTGAGCCATGCAATGGAAGAAAAGGGCCCCATAGAAGTGAATGGGAGAGTATCTAATCCGCAAAAAAACGGATCCGCATTTTTGCAGACGGGATACGGCCGTCTGATTGAGCCCTAAAATACATATTTTTTGTGGGAATTTTGCCATTGATCTCCCTCTAGTATGTCACTGTCCATGTTGTGGGACTATTTGTGCGCTTTTAGTAAGTATTTGGTGGCTGCAAATATCACCTGAAGGTTTTTCAGGTTCGCTTGCTATTAAAGTGAATGGGACCCGCTGGTAATTTGATTGCGAATGCGCGTTCGCGAAACGTCCCGGCCGATGTTCGTCCATTACTAGTCACAACTAGTGATGAGCTGCAGGGGCAATATTCGAATTTATGATATTTCACAAATATTTGGTAGAATATTCATCATATATTCGCAAATTTGCGTATGGGAGTTTATTTTCTTGATGGCAAAAAATCATCAATGTAATATTCACGTAATGCGTGCGAAATACAGGTGTGGGTCACTATAGCTACATTTTTTTACCTGCTAGAAGTTTCCTGAGACTGTAGAAAATGTTTGGCATGGCAGAACATTACAATAGCTTTATATGCAGATAGACCGCTCGAATATATTTGCAATTGCGAAATCGGCACTAATGATGCAAATATTTTGGTGCAATACGTGCAATTCACATTTTAACAGGTCTGACTACTTATAAGTGCACTTATTGGTGTACTAAGTATTGTTGTGAACTTGTGACATCACAGCACTATGTCTGTATATATGTAGCATGTATGTATGGACAGCAGAACACTATATCAGGATATAACCTACACTGACTATCTCCCACTAACTATCTGTATTATATATAAGCTAACTAACTAACTAGCTAACTATCTAATGTAATGACACAGGAAAGCAGAAAGCACAGCAATAACACTGCTGTCTCTCTCAGATCTGCAAACTATTGCATACAAGGGCTGCTGGAGAGGTTCTTATATAGTAAGGGGTAGGCATCTTTCCTATTGGTTGCTAGGGATGTTGCTAAGCTCAGACAAAGACATTGCAGCCTTCTCATTAACCTGCAAGCAAGAAAGGAGGTTACTGATGAAAAGAAATCTAGAATATTCGAAATTACGAATATATATCACTATATTCTAAATATTTGCGAATTCTCGAAGTGTCGATATTCGCTATTCGAATATACGTGCCCAACACTAGTTACAACCACTATTACCTCATGTACCTCACACAACAACCATAATATATAACTGACCACTAGAAATGCGAATTTCTTCAAAATTAGATTCAGCTGCTTCGCCAAATTTTACAAAAAAATTTGCTTCATGGTGAATTACTTGTCACGGGACACATTTTTTGTAAGTAGCGGGTGCAATGACATGGGAGCTGCGATAGTGCCGCTCCCCATCATTGTACCCCTCAGATGCTGCGTTCATACATGATTGCAGCATCTGAGAGTAAAAACTGTGTACAATTAGCAGATTAAAATTAAATCATACTTACCCCCTCCATTTGCTTGCGACGCGCTGGCCACCGCAATCTTGCTTGAAGAAAGGGAGCAAAATCTTGCAAGGCCCGAAATGACAGGATTTGTCATCACACACATGTACTGATATGTGAGGCATGAAGTATAATAGATGTAGTGTGTACAGATATATAGTATATACAGCAGTGTACTGATATGTGAGGTACGAGGTATAATAGAATCAATGTGTACAGATATATAGTATATACAGCGGTGTACTGATATGTGAGGCATGAAGTATAATAGATGTAGTGTGTACATGTACAAATATATAGTATATCCAGCAGTGTACTGATATGTGAGGTAAGAGGTATATTAGATGCAGGGGACACAGGTATACAGTATACACAGCAGTTTACTGATATGTGAGGTACAAGGTTTAATAGATGCAATGTGTACAGATATATAGTATATACAGCAGTGTACTGATCTGTGAGGCATAAAGTATAATAGATGTAGTGTGTACAGATATATAGTATATACAGCAGTGTACTGAGGTACGAGGTATATTAGATGCAGTGTGTACAGATATATAGGCATATGCACTTCCCTTATGTGAGTTTTTATTTATTTTTAAAACAAGGTATTTTTTTAATTCTATTATAACAATTTGGACTACTTTGTCAGGTCCATTATGTAAAACCTAAATGAAAATCCATTTTATTTCCAGGATGTATTGAAACAAATCAGGAAGAACACCAAGGAGGTGAATACTTTTGCAAGGCACCACATCATATATTTTAATAAATGCTACAATTAACAAGAAACATCATACAGACAATAAAGAGGTGAACGATGCTAAAGTGGTTGATCTCAGTGGCTAAAAGTATTTACTTTATAGGATAACTACTATATACAAATATTAGAATAACCATTGGAAAAAATGCAAACAATTTTATCCATCTACTCTTCACAGTATTTTTTTTCCGAAGTACAATATATGAAATCTCAGAAGACTTCAGGAATTTTTAAAGCTCATAAGAGCGGTGAGATTTCTTAGTTCACAAACTGACAGCTAGGTCGAAGCTGCCAGCATTAATATTCTCCCTATTTACAAGAAAGAAATGTAAATTGAAAAGTGGCAAAGAACTAAGTTAGTGGAAGGTAAGGATCTGCAGGCTTATACTGAACTTAATAACATCTGTGTTCATGAGTCAGTCTTAAAAAAAACTTAACAGTAGAAATGAACAAAAAATCTGGAGAATTGAACTCGTTCTTCATGCAAATGAAGGCTTCAGTGGACCAAGGACTGTTATCAGCACTGGCAAGCTGAGGAGGAGCCCTCCGTGCACTGAAGCCCTCATTTGCATAAATCATTTCGGTCTTTTTTCTTTAGATAATCTCAACCAATTTTTACAAGACAATAATCATTTCATTGGCAGGATCAACCCTTCCAGGAAGTACAACATGAGGAACGCCTCTTTCTTTTGGGCCTAGGTTTATAAAATGTACCCATGATTTGTTTAGGCACCAGCTTTATTCTGCTATAATTTTAACATCCTTGGAAAGAGTGGATGAGAAGACAATAGAGATAGAGGAAATCAAGTATTTTGATAGTGTAGCCCCCCATCTGAACAAGTCATATATAAGAAAACTAGATGCTTTGGTAAGGTTCCTACAATACCCAGAGAAAGGACCAACCAGGTGACACTTTTCAAGCATAGCACCCCATTTTTCCAGTGGTTATGTTCAAGGTATCCTGTTGGGCTGTCATGGTCTTACCTTCTTGCTGTTCTCCTTCGTTTGACATGTGCTGGCGGCCATCTTGGTTTCTGGGTTTCTTGTAGCCTCCCACCCTGCGGCTTCTCCTTCCCACTGGGAGGAGCTGGATGCCTAGCTCATATATATAGGAGGTCTGTGGCTTCAGTTCCTTGCTTGGTCCTCCTGTGTTCACATGCTTCTAAGACTGCTGCTGCTTCTGGTCCCTGATCCTGGCTTCGTCTGACTACCCTGCTGGTTCCTGATCCAGGCTTCGTCTGACTACCCTTCTGGTTCCTGACCTCTGGCTTCACAAGACCCTGCTTCGGTTTAGCCATCCGTTTGGACTTTTGCCCTACAGCTTGATTTTCAATAAAGCCTTCTTATTTCCACGTATCTCTTGTTGTACGTCTGGTTCATGGTTCCATGACATTAGGACCAAGCCATGAATTCTGACGGTACAGGGCCATCCTCGCTACCTACGCTGGTTGCCAGACTTGATCAGCAGGATCACCTGTTGGGTCGGTTCGCTGTGGCGTTGCAAACCCTGCTTGAACGCACGGCTCATTTAGCTTCCGTTGCCGATGGGTCGGTTGTCGCTCCTGGGCCCGCTCCTACTGCCGCTCCGGTTGTTGCGCCAGAGTCTACCCCGACACCTGTTGCTGCGCCTGCGGTGTTTCGGGGTATGACCGGTTCTGCCCCCCTTCCACAGCGCTTTGGGGGAGAGCCAACTCAGTGCCGAGGTTTCCTTAACCAGGTGGGCATTTATTTCGAGTTGCTGCCACATGCCTTTCCTACTGAGAGATCAAAGGTGGGCTTCTTGATCTCGCTGCTCTCGGACAAGGCCTTGGCCTGGGCCAGCCCTTTATGGGAGAACAACAATCCGGTGGTTGCAGAGTTTTCCGGTTTTGTTGCTTCTCTTCGGAAGGTATTCGATGTGCCGGCTCGTGCTGCCTCTGCTGCGAAGCTCCTTATGTCCATCAGACAGGGTTCACGATCCGTAGCTGAATACGCCATTGAGTTTCGTACCCTGGCAGCAGAGGTGGGCTGGAATAATGAGGCTCTGGTCGCTGCTTTCTCTCATGGTCTCTCGGATGCCTTGAAGGATGAGGTTGCAGCTAAGGACCTACCAGTGGAGCTCGAGTCTCTTATTTCTTTCCTGATTTTGATTGACACCAGACTCAGGGAGAGACCTTCCTTTAAGGAGAGCCTGCGGAGGTCTTCTAACAGATTGGCGCCTACGTTTGCTGTCCCACCCGTGCCTCCCTCTCCTCCCACGCCTCCTGGGGATGACTTGTCTGGGGGTGAACCCATGCAGCTGGGGTTTGCTCGCCTGTCCGAGGGGGAGAGGGTACTCCGGAGACGCGAGGGCCGATGCATGTACTGTGGTCTCGGTGGGCATTTTCGGTTGGCATGCCCGAACCGTCCGGGAAACGCTCGCACCTGAGATCCTGTCGGGGGCAGATCTTGGGTGGAGTCTCCTCGTCCCCGGTTTCCCGTGTTGACAAACCACTGATTACTGTTGTCCTCTCCTGGGTCGGGGGCTCGGTGACGACCCAGGCGTTGGTGGACTCTGGTGCTGGTGGTTTGTTCATTGATAGTGTGTTCGCTGCCGCCAATTCCATTCCTCTGCAGCCTCGAGGTTCCCCACTGGCTCTTGAGGTGATAGACGGCAGACCCCTTCTGCCGCCACACGTGACTCAGGAGACCCTTCCAGTGGGGATGGCCATTGGTGCCGTTCACAGAGAGTCGGTCTGTCTCCAGGTTATTTCGTCTCCACACTACTCGGTGGTCTTGGGGTACCCCTGGCTCCAGAAGCATAATCCGACTTTCGATTGGAGATCGGCCGAGATCCTCTCGTGGTCACCGCAGTGTGGGGCTAGTTGCATCCATGGGCCTGTCAAGTTGCTGTGTACTTCCTCGGACTCTCTGTTGCCTCCTGAATACGAGGAGTACCGGGATGTATTCGATAAGGTGCGTGCGGTTGCCCTACCTCCGCACCGCCCATACGATTGTGCCATAGAGTTACAATCTGGTGCCGTTCCTCCTCGTGGCAAAGTCTATCCACTGTCGGTAGCGGAGAATGAGGCCATGGAGGAGTACGTGAGGGAGGCGCTTTCACGCGGACACATTCGCAAATCCTCGTCTCCGGCAGCAGGGGCTGGATTTTTCTTTGTGAAAAAGAAGGGCGGTGAGTTGAGGCCTTGCATCGATTACAGGGGTCTCAATCGCATCACGATCAAGAACGCTTACCCGATACCCTTGATTTCCGAGCTGTTCGATCGCCTCAAAGGGGCCTCGGTCTTTACCAAACTCGACCTGAGGGCGGCATATAACCTGGTAAGGATCAAGGCGGGCGATGAGTGGAAGACCGCGTTTAACACCAGGACCGGTCATTATGAATCCTTGGTTATGCCCTTTGGGTTGTGAAATGCGCCCGCAGTCTTCCAGGAATTCATCAACGATGTTTTCCGTGACCTGTTGCAGCAGTGTGTGGTGGTCTATTTGGATGACATCTTGGTATATTTTGAATTCATGGAGGCCCACATTCTGGATGTCAGACGAGTGTTGCAACGGTTACGAGAGAACAAGCTGTTCGGTAAGCTTGAGAAATGCGAATTTCACCGATCCCAGGTAACCTTCTTAGGTTACATCATTTCCGCTGAGGGGTTCTCCATGGATCCTGAGAAGGTTTCGGCTGTCTTACAGTGGCCCCAGCCCAGTGGTCTTCGTGCCCTGCAGCGCTTTTTGGGCTTCGCCAATTATTATCGGAAGTTCATCAGGGACTTTTCCATGCTAGCCAAGCCTCTCACGGATCTGACCAGGAAGGGTAGTAATCCCCAGGTCTGGCCGCTCGAGGCCATCCGAGCTTTTGAGGCTCTAAAATCCGCCTTTGTGTCGGCTCCGATTCTGTCGCATCCCAACCCTGGGTTGCCTTTTGTCCTCGAGGTGGACGCGTCTGAGACGGGAGTAGGCGCCCTTCTGTCTCAGCGTAGAACACCAGAGGGTCCTCTGCTTCCTTGTGGGTTTTACTCCCGGAAACTGTCTTCCGCGGAGTGCAACTATCAGATTGGTGACAGGGAGCTATTGGCCATCGTGCAGGCCCTTAAAGAATGGAGGCACTTGCTCGAGGGCTCGGTGGTTCCGGTTCTTATCCTGACGGACCACAAGAATCTGACCTACCTCTCTGAGGCCAAGAGATTGACACCACGTCAGGCCAGATGGGCTCTGTTCTTGTCACGTTTTAATTACGTGGTCTCCTACCTACCCGGTTCCAAGAACATCAGAGCGGATGCCTTATCACGGCAGTACTCCGAGCTGTCCGGGGAAGAGTCGATTCCGACTTCGGTCATACCTCCGAATCAGATCCTGGCCGCCATTCGCACCAGCCTGACCTCTCCCCTGGGTGAGCAGATTTTGGCGGCTCAATCTGGTGCTCCCTCTGGGAGACCCAACGGCAGATGTTTTGTGCCTGAGGAGTTGCGCACTCGGTTGTTGCGAACCTACCATAACTCCAAGGCCGCGGGGCATCCTGGAAAGAATCAGCTGTCCTGGGCTGTTTCACGTTTGTTCTGGTGGCCTTCTCTATGTTCCGACATCGCCGCATATGTAGCGGCATGCTCCGTTTGTGCCCAGAGTAAGTCCCCTCGGCACCTTCCGTTGGGCCTTTTGCAACCCATAGCCACCGGGGAGCGTCCATGGTCACACCTGGGGATGGATTTCATTGTGGACCTCCCTGCATCCCGAGGCCATACGGTCATTCTCATGATTGTGGATCGGTTTTCCAAAATGTGCCACTGTGTTCCTCTCAAGAAGTTACCCTCTGCACAAGAGTTGGCCTCGATTTTTGCCAGGGAGGTCTTCCGGTTGCACGGTTTGCCCAAGGAGATTGTGTCGGATCGGGGGAGTCAGTTTGTGTCCAGGTTCTGGCGCGCCTTTTGCTCCCAGTTGGGGATTCATCTCTCTTTCTCCTCGGCCTACCGCCCTCAGTCCAATGGGGCCGCAGAACGATCCAATCAGGCCTTGGAGCAATTCCTTCCTTGCTATGTCTCCGATCACCAAGACAATTGGGTTGACCTCCTGCCTTGGGCTGAGTTTGCCAGGAACAACGGCGGTGAACTCTTCCTCTGGGACGTCTCCCTTAATGGCCAATTATGGGTTCCAACCTGCCGTATTACCGGAGGTATTCTCTCCCCAGGATATTCCGGCTGTGGAGGATCACCTTTCCGTCCTACGTGCTTCTTGGGTACAGATCCAGAGGTCCCTTGAGGTCTCTGCGCAGCGCCAGAGACTCCAGGCTGATCGCAGACGAGCGCCCGCTCCTTCCTACCAGGTCGGAGACCGCGTATGGTTGTCCACCCGCAACCTCAACCTTCGAGTGCCCACTCCCAAGCTGGCGCCTCGCTTTGTTGGTCCCTTCTGAGTGCTTCGCAGGGTAAACCCGGTAGCCTATGCCCTTGCGCTTCCTCCTGGCATGCGGATCTCCAACATGTTTCATGTCTCCCTGTTGAAGCCACTGGTGTGTAATCGTTTCACTTCCTCGGTTCCTCGGCCTCGTCCGGTCCAAGTGGGCAATCGTGAGGAGTATGAGGTGAGCAATATCCTGGACTCACGCCTGGTCCGCGGTCGGGTGCAGTTTTTGGTCCATTGGCGTGGTTATGGTCCAGAGGAGCGTTCCTGGGTTCCCTCCGCAGATGTCCATGCTCCTGCCTTGCTCCGAGCCTTCCACGCACGCTTCCCTCAGAAACCGTTCTTTACTCCGCGGAGGAGGGGCCCTTGAGGGGGAGGTACTGTCATGGTCTTACCTTCTTGCTGTTCTCCTTCGTTTGACATGTGCTGGCGGCCATCTTGGTTTCTGGGTTTCTTGTAGCCTCCCACCCTGCGGCTTCTCCTTCCCACTGGGAGGAGCTGGATGCCTAGCTCATATATATAGGAGGTCTGTGGCTTCAGTTCCTTGCTTGGTCCTCCTGTGTTCACATGCTTCTAAGACTGCTGCTGCTTCTGGTTCCTGATCCTGGCTTCGTCTGACTACCCTGCTGGTTCCTGATCCAGGCTTCGTCTGACTACCCTTCTGGTTCCTGACCTCTGGCTTCGCAAGACCCTGCTTCGGTTTAGCCATCCGTTTGGACTTTTGCCCTACAGCTTGATTTTCAATAAAGCCTTCTTATTTCCACTTATCTCTTGTTGTACGTCTGGTTCATGGTTCCATGACATGGGCCCAGGACTTTGGTGCTTCAGACAAGCTTGGTGGTCGTTTCTCAGGATAATGTTAGTTGTAGGGGAACTTCAAGGCCTTGAGGAGGTATGATTGTTGTGGGTTCCTACAACAAAAGTGTGTCTAGCAGAACAGCATAGTTGGGGTGAGGTAGAGGTGCAGCAGTCGGGTAAGTAGTCAGACAATCCAGGGTTTCAGTAACATTGATGTAGCACAACTGGGTACGTGATACAGAAGCAAACTAACACGAACAGTATAAGCGTGCATTCACATGACCATATTTTCGGTCTACGTCCAATCTGCATTTTTTGCAGATCGCACACAGACCCATTCATTTTTATGGGGTCGCAAAAAATGCGGACAAGCTGTCAAATTTGAGAAAATGTCCTATTCTTGTCTGTTGTGCAGACAAGAATAGGCATTTTTTCAATGGGGAACGCTAAAAGTCCAGGATGCACACGGATCTCATCCGTATTTTGCAGATCCACAATTTGCGGACCGCAAAATGGATACGGTCATGTGAATGCACCCTCAGTGGCACTTAGGCCAGTGAAAAGTTGATTGTTTAGGTGGGATAAGTTCATTATACTGGAGGCTCAAAGGAAATCCAGACAAGCAAGAGTAGAGGAGGGGATGTTGACTTGGTCGTAACAGACCTCATACTTACCATGTGCCTTTATGTAGCAGTGGTGCCTTTAGGCCAGTGATGGCTAACCTCGGGCCAGCTGTGGTGAAACTACTACTCCCAGCATGCTCCATTAATTTCTATGGAGTTCTGAGAACAGTGTACATCTTGGTAGTCGTAGTTTTACCACAGCTAGAGTGCCAGAAGTTGTCCATAACAGCTTAGGCACCAAATTCTAATCACAAGTGTCACCTCTGCACTCCTCTTATAACTATGCCTTTGGATTACATATTACATACATATTAATATACCGTATTTTGATCATAACTCTTTATTCATTGTTGACATCACTCTTTATTTCATTTTATTTTTCAATTTTTTCTTCTTTCAGAACTAAAGCTGTACTCTTCTATTCTTCCCTGAATCTGAAACAAACATGAATGTGTCTTGCAAGAAACTTGAGAATGTTAATGGAGTGTTGAATACAGAGGTGAGAGTCTTTGCATTCACCACAAGATGCAGAATTAACTCACACATAACCCCTGGACCCTTCTGGTATTTTAAAGAAATGTAGGGTCTCACACAATGAATACAAGGGCCGTAAATTTCCCTGGTTTCTCAGCAGAATAGATGCTTTTGATGGAGACAGACTGGCTGGAGCTAATGCAGTTATCTTAAGTCACTCCTCAACTATTATACGAGCCTTCAGAGATTTCAGGGCTATGATATCAAGGCTTGTTCAATTGTCGTAGGTCATAGATCGAAACAAAGTGACCTATGATTTACTTGGTCAAGTAATAGCAACGATGATATCATCCCAGGAGAAGTTATAGGAGTCCATATGATGCAGGATATTTACAAATCGGGATTATTGGGTATTGCATCATCCTTTTCTGCCATATGTCCCTACAGCTACTGAGGACTCATCCTGGTTATAATACTACTAATAATAAATCACTACGTACCGTACCTCATCATTTTCCAATTTGTGCACATCTTAACAGAGAGCTAATTAAATAAGAACATTGAACAGATTTCCAGTGACATCTGCTGCTTTTAATTTAGGAAGAGAAAATCTTGTCTATATTGATAAATTCCATAAAGAAACCTAGTAATCCAGAAGCGAAAACTAAACAGTCTTATATTATCAGCTAATTACAATGTGACATATTGTAGGTGCTGGGGAGGGGGGGGGGATGTGGTAGGACAAATGGGTTGTTGTATATTCACTGTTTCGTGCAATTGAACATATGGAGCTAGAAGGTCAGTACTGACATGCGGATTAATCAGTAACTGAAAACGGCAAATGGTATGAAGGGTGTTCAGTTTTTAGGGTTATGCTGAACCCGAATTCAAAGCGTATTGAAAATGGACATTAGGATGACATGAAATTCCATGTTGCCTGCACTGCTTTTAATGCATGAGATTCAGTTATCCAATACCCATATTCCCTGTGAAAAATAAGCATCCTTTTTAAGGGTGCAATCACACAACCGTATTTTTAGTCCGCGTCCAATTTGCATTATTTTGTGGATCCCGCAAAAAGTGCTGGATGCGAATGTACCGCATCTGTATTTTGCAAACCTCAAAACCGATAAAATTGTGTAAATGCAACCTAAGCCTAACTGATCAGATAAACATTTGCCTGGGACACAATGAAGAATACTTGAAAGTTCTCGTATTAAAAGGTCATTTCAAATCTCAAAAAGCCAGAAGAATTTGGGAATATAAATTTATAAGACTTCTTGACACTTTGAATATTGAACTGCAGTAGTCCCCGGTATTAGAGATGAGTGAACCCGTGGAAGTTCGGGTTCGCCGGGTTCGGCCAAACTTCAGGTCAAAGTTTGGGTTTGGGACCCGAACTTGACCCCGAACCCGGACCCCATTAAAGTCAATAGGGACCCGAACTTCACTTTATTATTTTCCGTTATAACATGGTTATAACGAAAAATAATGGTGTTCTTAAGACAGAATGCTAAATAAAATGGCCATGGAGGGGTTAAAAATAATAAAAAAAACTCACCTCATCCACTTGATCGCGCAGCCTTAATTGCGCAGGTCTTCTTTCTTCAGGACCTGCGGTGACGTCACCGCGCTCACCACGTGGCCCTCCATGGCCATTTTATTTAGCATTCTGTCTTAAGAATGCTAACGGAAAAAGATTAAATCACCCAAACACCGAACCCGAAATTCTGTGAAAAAGTTTGGGTTCTGTGAAAAAGTCTGAACTTTGCAGTTTAAATTCACTCAACCCTACCCGGGATTTATGACACACTATAAGATCTAAAGAGTCTTCTACATACATAGGCGGGAAAGGCACCAGGTCTCTGAGATAACATCAATTTAGAGACCATAAAACTTTCACACCCCTTATCTGTAAGATAATTAAGGACTCATTCTCCAAATCTTTTATATTCTGTTCTGTTGTCTTTCAAATGTCCATTCATTACACCATGTATCTTCTTCTTATTGTATATATATTGCTGTTTCTTCATATACTCTTATAGTTTGCCTGAAAAAGGGACTGGTGATGTCTTGAAAGCTCGCAATATAACATCATTACTTCAATTTTTAGATCATTAAATGGTATCAAACCTGCAGTACTCTTATTTTCTTTCTCTTAATGAGAGCACTAAAATAGTTTTCTACTTACAGTCACTATCGTCATTATTTTACATTGCTCTTGAATTGAAACCTCACCATTCATTAAACATGAAAATTAATTATAAAAGTAGATTAGTAGCCACAAATGACAAGATCAAATGACAAATGAAAAAAAAAAAAAAATGTTGGAATATAATAGTTTGGAAAGAGACTTTCATCAAAGACTTGGATTGAATTTTGAAAGTTTGTTATTTTCCAGACTTTTCTAGACCCCACTGAACCAAAATAGGGAATACTTGATACATTGGTGGATGTTCAGCCTACCAAAATTACAGCAAGGGTACAACAACATAAGATCCCAGAAGAATATTCAAAGATCTGAACACTTTCTCAGTCAAGGTTCACGATGACACTCTAACAATATGAGATGCCCTCTCATTGGTTGATTGTGGCTTCCTTCATTTTACATCATCACTAGAGATAAGCAAACCTTAGATTTTTTTAAGGTTTGCTGAATTTTTGAGTGAGAGGCTAGTATGCTACAGTTGATTTCTCTACAATACATATGTGTTGTCTGGGGGTAGGGTGTACTCTTTCTTATTATGGAGAGCACCTAGTATGCATAGTATGTGGGCAGAGTATTGTAGGCCACTCTGGGTTTCTGGGAAAATTAGCCTTCCTAAGCCTATTTGACGCCAGCAGATGTAAGATGTACTAATTTTCATATATTTCTCTTTCTCTCTCTCCCATCACCAAAAATTCTGGATGAATTCTGAACTGGTAGAATCGATTCGTTCATCCTTAATTACCACCATTGACCAGATTGGAGTAGGACATCTAAGCTAAGCAGTCTTTTTTGCAGGTATGACTCGCATCAGATCACCAGCAGGTCTAAGATGTTGTACATGAAAGAATTTACCAACTACAAAAGTGTTTAGTACAAGACATGATCAGTTTTCACCGTTTTTGCACCTGGAATGAGTGTAGGTAGGTGAGCAAAAACCAAACTGCTAAACTTGTGATCTTAGCATTGTTAAAGTTTTCCAAGAATGGTTAAGAAGACAAATAACATGATCTAGCATTAATACCTGTGCTAGTAAACATCTATTGGGTGCACGAGCTGAGGGCTGTTATCACCATCACAGTTTGATGAACTATTGGTTCTTCAATCTAAATCTATGATGCATGTTGAAATACTGTATGACGTATAATACCAGGCACAGGGTTGGAATGCTGTCGCGTGCCTAGGCTCTGACACATGAATGGGTTTAAATTTCTTGCACGTGATGGTAATTCAAGATCTGGTCACATGGATACTAGATGCAGCACCTATACAAATGTATGATCCCATTCTGTACCTTTCTCTAATTTTACATGGAAGTTGGATTCTATTATGATCTATGAAAAAAATGGTGGTGTGCACACCAATTTGTGTGGCTATTCCTTCCCTGGGTGAATTGCTTCTAGGGGACAGTATGGAGGAAGCATGCAGAGTACCTATAGGTCTAGAATACAGACCTGTGTGCCACACTATAGGTTCGTGTGTATGGCATTACTTTATGCATGAGACCTGATGCCTGTGGTATTTGGGACAATAGAGAACTACTGTCATATTAAAGGGGTTCTCCCATGACTAGTGTTAAAAGATGAAATGAAAATTAGACATGATATAGTACATGACAATCTCTTTCTTACAAAGCTAGACCCAGCCCTTTACCTCACATGGATCCAGAGATCTTCCCATGTATTGCTCCAATTACTCTGCTATGTAAATTTCAAGCTGGCACCTCATTGGTGTGTCCTTTCTTAGGGAGCATGTCCTTTCTGCTGCAGCTCTCCTCCTATCACAGCTCAGGAGGTGTGTTCTTTCTGCTGCAGCTCTTCTTCTGTTACAGCTCAGGAGGTGTGTCCTTTCTGCTGCAGCTCTCCTTCTGTCACAGCTCAGGAGGTGTGTCCTTTCTGCTGCAGCTCTCCTTCTGTCACAGCTCAGGAGGTGTGTGCTTTCTTTTGCAGTTCTCCTCCAGTCACAGCTCAGAGGTTGTGTCCTTTCTCAAGGGCATGTTCTTTCTGCTGCAGCTCTCACCTATAACAGCCACAGATCCTCACAGTAGATCCAGCTGGTGGCAGCGAAAGGATGGAACTGAGCAAGTGCGTTCACCACAATGAGGTGGACAGAAAAATAAGGAAATGAACAAACAGTAGGTGGCACCAAACAGATAAATTTTATTAAATAACTCTGTTTCTATACTGAATTTTTAATTACATGCAATTATACAATAATTCAGATCCAGGTGGTGATTTGAAAAAGTGTAGAATATTTTTTGTTGGACAACCCTTTTAATTGTAGATTTGTTAAATATGACTTCTGATGTGATAGGGGCTTTCTTTTAAAGATACAATACTAGGAAAAGGTACACATAGAGCAGGCATGGCCAACCTGTGGCTCCCCAGCTGTTGTAAAACTACAACTCCCACCATGCCCTGCTGTAGGATAATAGATGTAGGCAGTCTGGGCATGCTGGGAGTTGTAGTTTGGCAACAGCTGGAGGGCCTCAGGTTGGCCATCCCTGACATAGAGCATCAGGCAGATGTTCAGCATTTCCTTTGTTTAAAATTCTAATAAAATGATGCCAAAAATGCGATAAGATTGTCCTTAAAGAAAATCCAACTGGAAATAAGATACCATTAGGTAATGTAAGCAAATTTTTTACCTTAAATGTATGGCATTTTTTTTCTTAAGACTATGCGAGGAAAATCACATTAGTGTGCAGAATTTACAAAAATGTAATTAAATTAATGAGATCTGATTATTATCTAGGTCATTTTCTTGCCTCGGGCATTACTACTCTTCTTTTGCAATTCAAACATTTACAACCCATGTGTAAACAGAGCAGCAGTGTTATAATTATAAACTCGAATGCTTCGGATGAATTGTCTTTTGATTGCCGAGTTTATGCAATACCGATTATTATAATGTTGGCAGCAAAAAAGTGAAATAAAGAAGATTTGTGGTCATCATTAACATGAAGACAATTAAGGCTGCAATTTGGTGTAAATATTTAACACAGTGTTTTTTGAGGGAGATTCATTTACATAAGCACTCTGCACTGCAATAAATCTGCCATGAAATGAAAGATAACAAATCTTTTCTGAGACTCGTACCTTCCTAACCATACTTCGACTCAAGTGCAGGAACGAGAGTCTACCTTAAAAAGGGTTTTCCCATTACAACAAATGATCCCCTATGCAAAGAGAGGAGATAAGGGTTTGATCGGCAGGGGTCTGACCGCTGGGACCCCTGTTGATCACTAGAAGGGGGGCCCTGTTCTCCTGTTGGTGCAGTGGACACGCATGATGCATGCAGCTGTCCCATTCAGCTCTATGGGGATGCCGGAGGTAACTGAGCCCTTGTACTCGACTATCTCTGGCAGTCCCAGAGTGGTAGACATGCATGTCTTTGGCTCCCTTCAAACGAGGAAACAGGGGTCCCCTTTCTCATGATCAGTAGCTGCCCTAGCGGTCAGACCCCCACTGATCATACAATTCTCCTCTATCCTGTGTATACAGGATAAGTTGTAATAGGACAACCTTTTTAAGACAAACAATCCCACATAATATGAAAAAATATAGTCTGATTGGGTGTTACATGTGATATTGTCCCTAAACAGGGCAGATGATTCTAGACCAGGAGGAAACCAAGTAAATCTTTGGATGACCCCTTCTTAGCTTCTCTGGCCAAGAAGGAGATCTAAAATCAAAAAGTCTCTCTTTTAATGTAATGCAATATTATGCATTGCAAAATTATTTGTAATTAGTGATGACAAGTTTGCATTGTTTGCCCGCGAACACATGCGGGCTGGCATATTTTCTCACAAGTTCGGTGATGCACAGGTAAGCCCTTACCTGTGCCTGTGCACGAGATGGTCTGAAATCAAATGCGGTCACCAGGAGCAGGCAGTTCTGAGAACAGCCGCCGGGGGCCTTCATCGGGCTGTTCTAGGAACTGCCTGCTCCTGCTGACTGCATTTGTTTCAGACCGGCTCGCGGGACAGGCACAGGTAAGGGCTTACCTGTGCATCGCTGGACTTGTGAGAAAAGATGGCAGCCCGCATGTGTTCGCAGACGAACAATGCGAACTGGCCATCACTGTTTGTAATCCACAGAGGACAGGCTCAAGCCGCTCTGTGCTCCCTTGCTCCTCTTGTTTCCTCTGCCAGCCCATCCCTCTCCTTCTTGATTGATAGGGCTGGGCAAGATGACTGTGCAGGAACCTGGCCCTGTCAATCTAGAAGTAGATGGAGGGCTGAAAAAGGAGGAGCAAGGATGCATGGCGTGGCTTGGGCCTGCCCTTAGTGCACTTAACTGCTCATTTACATATGGATACAAATTATTTTTATCTTGGGAGTGTTTTTTATTTACATTTTTAATGAGGTTCACCATGTAGTATATATGATATGACACATTTATTATGCAGGTTTATACAATTTGGCAATACCAATTTAATTTTTTTTTTTCATGTTTTACTTCTTTTGCATAATAAAATCACTTTTATAAAAAATCTGCTATAATTTGCATTGCCATATACTAACATCCATAATATTTGTATTTTTCTGCCAACGTAGATGTCCGAGGGCTTGCCTTTTGCAGGACAGACTGTACTTTTTATCGGTACCATTTTCTGGTACATAAGACTTTCTGAAAACTTGAGGTGAGGTGACAAAAAAATTATAGTCAATGGGGACGGAGCGGCGGTCCGGCGGCACGGAAAAATAGCGGAAGGACGGATACGATAGGGTGAACAGGCATGGGGGTTGATGAGAGGCTAGGGTGCTGATGAGATACTGGTGGCTGATGAGAGGCTGGTGGCTGATGAGAGGCTGGGGGCTGATGGGAGGCTGGGGGCTGATGAGAGGCTGTGGGCTGATGAGAGGCTGGGGGCTGAAAAGAGACATGAAGGCTGATAAGTGGCTGGGGGCTTAGAAGAGGCATGGGCTTAGAAGAGTCATAGGGCTTAGAAGAGGCTAGGGGGCTGATGATAAGAGGTATGGGGCTGATCTGAGGTCTTATTGGGGTCGTTCACTTTGCGCTCTGAGCTGAGATCTTATTGGGGATCTGATCTGAGGTTTTATTGGGGTCTTATTAACATTGGGGGTCTAATTGGGGCTGTGAGCTGAGGTCTGATTACCATTGGAGGTCTGATTGCTGGTCTGACCTGAGGGCTAATGACCATTTTTTTCTTCTTATTGTCCTCCTCTAAAAGGTGCGTCTTAGAGGGCGAAAAATGCAGTAATGTTTTTGTGTTGCCATTTTCTTACAGTCGTATTCTTGTAAATTTTTCTGGCTATGGTCTTGTGTGAGGACTTGTTTTTTGCAGGATGAGGTGACATTTAATTTCATTGGTACCATTTCTGGCTACATAGGACATTTGCTGAAGTGTACAAGTACCACCACTGCTGGGTTACCTGGTGGCCATAACCATGGAAACGAGAAATGTATAATGAGATGGAAAAATGTATCCAGCCAGCAAAGGAGGCAATAGGGATAATCACAATACATTAATAAATTCCTTGTGTCCTTTCTCTACATGATAAATGCCATTTGCTGAAGTGAGACAACCCCTTTAAGGAAACATTTATTGCTATAAAATGCATCCTCTCAAATGGCCCCCAAAACAGACTTTACATAAAAGGGACCTTCCACCTTTCCTGACATGTCTGTTTTAGTAACTACCGGTTGTTCATTTCTTGTGCAATAATAATTCTGGAACATAATTTCTTAAGGCTCTATTTTGTGTCTTTCCTCTATTATTGCTTCCAGAAGCCTATGAATTGCCAGCAGTTTGCAATGAAGGCACTGATGGGTGTTGCCAGTTTGGTGTGTCCCTGTACAGTCTGACACTATCCAATCACTGTTGCCAGTGTTGGATTGTGCAGGGACATGCCAACTGGTAACACCCATCAGTGCCTTCATTGCAAACTGCTGGAAATTCATAGGCTTCTGGAAGCAATAATAGAGGAAAGACACAAAATAGAGTCTTTAGAAATGATGTTCCAGAATTATTATTGCACAAGAAATGAACATAGTTACTAAAACAGACACGTCAGGAAAGGTGGCAGGTAACTTTTATGTAAAGTCTTCTGTTTTAGGGGCCATTTGAGAGGTTGCATTGTATAGTAGTGATGAGCGACAGGGGGTCATATTCAAATTCGCGATATTTCGTGAATATTTTGTAGAATATTCCTTGAATATTCGCAAATTCGAATATTCATAATATTCTATGATTTTTTTTACTTGAAAAATCGGCACGATAATGATTGTGTAATATGCGAATTTTCGTAATGCGAATTTCTATTGCAGATTTTTTAACTATATTAGCTAAATTGTTATAACTTCTTTTTTCGAATATTCGTAATATTCTAAAACAAGAATATATAGCAATATAGCGAATATTCGAAAAACCCCCGAATATAGAGCAATTTAGCTAATATAGTGCTATAATCTTCTTTGTCTAATAGTTGTAATTTTTTTCTCATCTGAAGTCCAGATTGGAAAAAAATGACAACTATTAAAAAAAAAGATTATAGCGCTATATTAGCTAAATTGCTCTGTATTAGTTTTTTTTCTAATATTCGCTATATTGCTATAACTTTGTTTTTTCAAATATTCATAATATTCTAAAACAAGAATATATAGCAATATAGCGACTATTCAAAAAAAACGAATATAGAGCAATTTGGCTAATATAGTGCTATAATCTTTTTTTTTATAGTTGTAATTTTTTTCCAATCTGAACTTCAGATGAGAAAAAAAAAATCAACTATTAGACAGAAGATTATAGCACTATATTAGCTAAATTGCTCTATATTCGTTTTTTTTTAGAATATTCACTTTATTGCTATATATTCTTGTTTTAGAATATTACGAATATTAAAAAAAACTAAGTTATAGCAATAAAGCGAATATTCGAAAAAAAAGAGCAATTTAGTTAACCACTTCAGCCCCGCTAGCTGAAACCCCCTTCATGACCAGAGCACTTTTTGCACTTCGGCACTACACTCCTTTCACCGTTTATCGCTCGGTCATGCAACTTACCACCCAAATGAATTTTACCTCCTTTTCTTCTCACTAATAGAGCTTTCATTTGGTGGTATTTTATTGCTGCTGACATTTTTACTTTTTTTGTTATTAATCAAAATGTAGCGATTTTTTTGCAAAAAAATGACATTTTTCACTTTCAGCTGTAACATTTTGCCAAAAAAACGACATCCATATATAAATTTTTCGCCAAATTTATTGTTCTACATGTCCTTGATAAAAAAAAAATGTTTGGGCAAAAAAAAAATGGTTTGGGTAAAAGTTATAGCGTTTACAAACTATGGTACAAAAATGTGAATTTCCGCTTTTTGAAACAGCTCTGATTTTCTGAGCACCTGTCATGATTCCTGAGGGTTCTACAATGCCCAAACAGTAGAAAAACCCCACAAATGACCCCATTTCGGAAAGTAGACACCCTAAGGTATTCGCTGATGGGCATAGTGAGTTCATAGAACTTTTTATTTTTTGTCACAAGTTAGCGGAAAATGATGATGATTTTTTATTTATTTTTTTCTTACAAAGTGTCATATTCCACTAACTTGCGACAAAAAATAAAAAAATTCTAGGAACTCACCATGCCCCTCACAGAATACCTTGGGGTGTCTTCTTTCCAAAATGGGGTCAATTGTGGGGTAGTTATACTGCCCTGGCAATTTAGGGGCCCAAATGTGTGAGAAGTACTTTGCAATCAAAATCTGTAAAAAATGACCGGTGAAACCCGAAAGGTGCACTTTGGAATATGCGCCCCTTTGCCCACCTTGGCATCAAAAAAGTGTCACACATCTGGTATCACCGTACTCAGGAGAAGTTGGGGAATGTGTTTTGGGGTGTCATTTTACATATACCCATGCTGGGTGAGAGAAATATCTTGGCAAAAGACAACTTTTCCCATTTTTTTATACAAAGTTGGCATTTGACCAAGATATTTTTCTCACCCAGCATGGGTATATGTAAAATGACACCCCAAAACACATTCCCCAACTTCTCCTGAGTACGGCGATACCAGATGTGTCACACTTATTTGCTGCCAAGGCGGGCAAAGGGGCACATATTCCAAAGTGCACCTTTCGGGTTTCGCAGGCCATTTTTTACACATTTTGATTGCAAGGTACTTCTCACACATTTGGGCCCCTAAATTGCCAGGGCAGTATAACTACGCCACAAGTGACCCCATTTTGGAAAGAAGACACCCCAAGGTATTCCGTGAGGGGCACTGCGAGTTCCTAGAATTTTTTATTTTTTTGTCACAAGTTAGCGGAAAATGATGATTTTTTTTTTTTTCTCTTTTTTCCTTACAAAGTCTCATATTCCACTAACTTGCGACAAAAAATAAAAAATTCTAGGAACTCGCCATGCCCCTCACGGAATACCTTGGGGTGTCTTCTTTCCAAAATGGGGTCACTTGTGGCGTAGTTATACTGCCCTGGCAATTTAGGGGCCCATATGTGTGAGAAGTACTTTGCAATCAAAATCTGTAAAAAATGACCGGTGAAATCCGAAAGGTGCACTTTGGAATATGTGCCCCTTTGCCCACCTTGGCATCAAAAAAGTGTCACACATCTGGTATCGCCGTACTCAGGAGAAGTTGGGGAATGTGTTTTGGGGTGTCATTTTACATATACCCATGCTGGGTGAGAGAAATATCTTGGCAAAAGACAACTTTTCCAATTTTTTTATACAAAGTTGGCATTTGACCAAGATATTTATCTCACCCAGCATGGGTATATGTAAAATGACAACCCAAAACACATTCCCCAACTTCTCCTGAGTACGGCAATACCAGATGTGTGTCACTTTTTTGCAGCCTAGATGCGCAAAGGTGCCCAAATTCCTTTTAGGAGGGCATTTTTAGACATTTGGATCCCAGACTTCTTCTCACGCTTTAGGGCCCCTAAAAAGCCAGGGCAGTATAAATACCCCACATGTGACCCCACTTTGGAAAGAAGACACCCCAAGGTATCCAATGAGGGGCCTGGCAAGTTCATAGAATTTTTTTTTTTTCGCATAAGTTAGCGGAAATTGATTTTTTTTTGTTTTTTTCTCACAAAGTCTCACTTTCCGCTAACTTAGGACAAAAATGTAAATCTTTCATGGACTCAATATGCCCCTCAGCAAATACCTTGGGGTGTCTTCTTTCCAAAAAGGGGTCAGTTGTGGGGTGTTTGTACTGCCCTGGCATTTGAGGGTCTCCGCAATCATTACATGTATGGCCAGCATTAGGAGTTTCTGCTATTCTCCTTATATTGAGCATACAGGTAATGAGATTTTTTTTTCCGTTCAGCCTCTGGGCTGAAAGAAAAAAATGAACGGCACAAATTTCTTCATTCGCATCGATCAATGTGGATGAAAAAATCTCTGCCAAAAAAAAGGAGGGGAAAGGCGTCTGCCAGGACATAGGAGCTCCGCCCAACATCCATACCCACTTAGCTCGTATGCCCTGGCAAACCAGATTTCTCCATTCGCATCAATCGTGGATGAATAAATCATTGCCGGGATTTATTATTATTTTTTTTATATATATATATACAAAGTGTTTGCCAAAGCATAGGAACGCTGCCTCCTCCTCAGCTCGTATGCCTTGGCAAACGTATCTGTTACTGCAGAGGAGAAAATCTCGTCTTGCAGCGCCGCATACACCGACTTGCGTGTAATCTGACAACAGCGCAATGCTTCTGTCAGAATGCACATCAGTGCTGCAGCTAGTAGATCGGTTGGTCCACCTGGAAGGTAAAAAAAGAAAAAAAAAAAAAAGAAAAAACCAGGCCGCAACGCAATAATTTTATTAACTTTGGAACAGAACATGTAAACTTTAACTTTTTGAACTAAACATTAACGTGTTTGCTTACTGGTGTTTTTTTTTTTTTACCTTTATAGAACAAACCTCTCCTTCCCCATGGGTCAATGTGCAAAGCGCAAATCGCCCAAAGATGTGGCGTGAATGGGCCCTAATAGCCCTGTGTGCCTGTCCTGGTGAGATGATCCCTATGCTAGGTGTACCTGTGTGTGGTACTTCCGGAAACACTCCCCTAAGCATAGGGCAGGGTGGTCAGGACAGTCAGGACAGAAATAGCGGGTGTCACGCCTTATTCCACTCCTGCTACAGACACGACATCTTTTTCGGGGTGACGGGTGGGTTGAGGTACCAGCAACGACATTGGGGAAATGTCGCTCGTGTAGACGGCTAACTACACTGGTGGATGGGGCCACGGAACCTCCTGGATACAGGAGGTTCTCGATGATCTCTTCCTGAAATTTGAGGAAGGATCCAGTTCTCCCAGCCTTACTGTAGAGAACAAAACTATTATACAGAGCCAATTGAATTAAATATACAGACACCTTCTTATACCAGCGTCTGGTTCTGCGGGAAACTAAATACGGAGACAACATCTGGTCATTGAAGTCCACCCCTCCCATGTGAAGGTTATAGTCGTGGACTGAGAGGGGCTTTTCAATGACACGGGTTGCTCGCTCAATTTGTATTGTCGTGTCTGCGTGAATGGAGGAGAGCATGTAAACGTCACGCTTGTCTCTCCATTTCACCGCGAGCAGTTCTTCGTTACACAGTGCGGCCCTCTGCCCCCTTGCAAGATGGGTGCTAACGAGCCGTTGGGGGAAGCCCGCGCGACTAGTTCGCCATTCCGTTCTAGAAACAAATGCCTAAAGAGGGCCACACTTGTGTAAAAATTGTCCACATAAAGATGGTACCCCTTGCCAAATAAGGGTGACACCAAGTCCCAGACTATCTTCCCACTGCTCTCCAGGTAGTCAGGGCAACCGACCGGCTCCAGGGTCTGATCTTTTCCCTCATAGACACGAAATTTGTGTGTATAGCCTGTGGCCCTTTCACAGAGCTTATACAATTTGACCCCATATAGGGCGCGCTTGCTTGGGATGTATTGTTTGAAGCCAAGGCGCCCGGTAAAATGTATAAGGGACTCGTCTACACAGATGTTTTGCTCTGGGGTATACATATCTGCAAATTTCAGGTTGAAATGGTCTATGAGGGGCCGAATTTTGTGGAGCCGGTCAAAAGCAGGGTGGCCTCTGGGACGGGAGGTGCTGTTATCACTAAAGTGCAGGAAACGCAGGATGGTCTCAAATCGTGTCCTGGACATAGCAGCAGAGAACATGGGCATGTGATGAATCGGGTTCATGGACCAATATGACCGCAATTCATGCTTTTTAGTTAGACCCATGTTGAGGAGGAGGCCCAAAAAAGTTTTAATATCGGAAACTTGGACTGGTTTCCACCGGACAGGCTGGGCATAAAAGCTTCCCGGGTTAGCGGTTATAAATTGTGTGGCATACCGGTTTGTCTCTGCCACAACTAAGTCTAAGAGCTCCGCAGTCAAGAACAGCTCAAAAAATCCCAGGGCCGAACCGATCTGAGCTGTCTCAACCCGAACTCCAGACTGGGCGGTCAAAGGGGGAACTACAGGTGCGGCTGAAGTTGGGGACTGCCAATCAGGGTTTGCCAGCACCTCTGGGATTCTAGGGGCTCTACGGGCACGTCTTTGCGGTGGCTGCGACGGGGTCACTACTGCACGTGCCACCGTACCAGCTTCAACTGCACTTCTGGTGCTCGCTACTTCACCAGGTTGTACGGCAGTGCTGGTACTAGGTCCAGGGAGGGCTGGGCTGCTGGTGTATGCCTCACCACGTAATCCGACAGCACCAGCCCCACTCTGCTGCTCTTGAAGCGGATCCTGCGCAACCTGCGGTCTAGCGACACGGGGCCGGGTACGCCTGCTGCTATCAGGGACCTCAGCCTCCTCGTCCGAACTTTGGGTCAGAGAGCCACTGCTTTCTACAGGTTCGTATTCTGACCCGCTGGATTCATCAGATGAGGGTTCCCACTCCTCATCCGACTGGGTCAGAAGCCTGTAGGCCTCTTCAGAAGAATACCTCCTGTTTGACATGTGGGCAACTAAATTTAGGGGTATTCCCTGAGACTACCCAAGAAAAAAAAAGCAAGCCTGTCTTACAAATGAGAGGCTAGCGAAGTACCAGAGGCCGCTGCGGTTGATAAAAAATATCAAAACTGATTTTTTTATCGCCGCAGTGCGTGTAAAGTGAATGTGCAGCGATCAAATGTGCAGCGAATGTGCAGCGATTTTTTGTCACTGCGGTGGGGCGGGCGTGGGCAAACGCACGTGTGGGCGACTGATCAGGCCTGATCGGGCAAACACTGCGTTTTGGGTGGAGGGAGAACTAAAGTGACACTAATACAATTATAGATCTGACCGTGATCAGTTTTGATCACTTCCAGATACTATAAAAGTACAAATGCTGATTAGCGATACGCTAATCAGCGAATAACGGATTGCGGTGCGGTGGGCTGGGCGCTAACTGATCCCTAAACTACCTAACCAAGGGGACTAAACTATACCTAAAACCTAACGGTCAATACCAGTGAAAAAAAAAAGTGACAGTTCGCACTGATCACTTTTTTCCTTTCACTAGTGATTGACAGGGGCAAGAAGGGGTGATCAAAGGGTTAATAGGGGTGATCTGGGGGCTAAGTGTGGTGTAGTGGGTACTCACAGTGATGTGTGCTCCTCTGCTCCTCTGCTGGAACCAACCGACCAAAAGAAGGAGCAGAGGAGCACAGCAGCCATATAACCCCATCATATTTACTAATATGTGGGGTTAAATGGCTGCTGATTGGTTTTTTTAAAAATCAGCAACCTGCCAGCCAATGATCGTGGCCGGCAGGTTGCTGACGAAATACTCTGCTACGAAATGCCGGCCCGCGATGCGCATGCGCGGGCCGGCTGTGACGAAATCTCGCGTCTCGCGAGATGATGCGCCGATGCGTCCAGGAGGAACAAATCAACCACCTCCCGGACGCATCGGCGCGTTAGGCGGTCGGGAGGTGGTTAATATAGTGCTATAATCTTCTTTGTCTAATAGTTGGAAGTTGAAAAATTTGCATTACGAAAATTCGCAAACAACACTACTCCTAAAGTCAAAAATACTGCAGCCTTCTCATTGGCCCAAAAGCTAGAAGCAGGGAGGGATCATGACTACTGATTTTAAAAAAAATTGAATATTCGAAATTACGAATATATATCACTATATTTGCGAATATATTTGGAAGTACCTATATTCGCGATAAAAATTCTAATATTTGTGATCAACACTATTGTATAGCAATAAATGCAATAAAACCCAGATGGACCTTTATTGCAAACTGTTGGCAATTAATTTATCAACTTCTAGTAGGAGTAACAGAGTAATATCACAACATATTCATAAAAGTAGATTTAGAATTGTTACTACAGAGGGAATGCAAGTAGTTACTAAAACAGATGTGTCAGGAGAGGGGACAGGTTCTCTAACATAAGCCAGTGACACAATCTAATAACAGTTTATGGGAAAAGGGTTTGAGATCATAGGTGCACACTTTTAGAAATAATCCTAACAAAACAGGAGGCAGTAATTTATGCAATGTGGACTGGGGGAATATTATTGTAAAATTATATTTATGATGTTATTATTATCTCTAAATCTGTATGTCATTTTTAGGTCCAAAAGTACGGAAGTGATGATTATTATTAGTGAAGCTCCTATCCTCACAGTTCCATATCCCCAGCACAGACATGGCTTTAACACTGTAGTGACCAGCAGGCCGTGCAGGTGTTGAGTCTGCACTGACATCCTTTGACATTGCTACAGTAACTCTCCGTGCTATGTAGATTTACATAGCGCAAAGGGTTATTGTAGCAATGCCAAAGGAACAGGTCTATATTGTTTGTATGTGGACAACACCCAATGTGCTGTGTGCATTGTTTATGGCCCCTTTGATAATAATGAGTCTGCCGCTGATCCGCAAGAAATGCGGATCGGATGTGGAACAAAAATACATTTGTGTGCATGAGGCCTTATAGACCGAAAAATAAAAAATAAATGCTGTCCTCTAGAGGCCCTTTTTGGCTCCTTTTAATATATATACTGTATATATCGAAAGATTAAAATTAAAATAAAATGTGTTTTATTGCACATATAAGGTATCTAAATGTAATGCCCCCAATAATTTTAGGAGTATTCCAGGAGTTTACTGTTCATAGCCTATCTTCAGGTAAGGCCATTAATCAGGTGCGGGTCCGACAATCCGCACAACCACTGATCAGCTGCTACCAGCTCTCCGCTGCACAACGGATGGAGCTATGTATTACCGGCCAGGGTTGGAGTGGCTCACCAAAGTACCAGAAGTTCCTCCAGAGGGCCCAGGCTCTAATTCCATATTGGGCCCCATAGGTCCAGGAGAAAAAAAGAAAACATTTGTCTGCCTTTGGAGCCAATCTGGTCTCTGTCTTTGATTCAAAACCTATTAAACTTTATTGATAAAATAAGTGGGTTGGGCCTCAAAAATAACTCTCTATAGTGGGGCCCCGGGAACCCAGTCTGACACCTGTTCTTTCACTCATTTCTGGCACTGGAGCTACTATGAAACAGCTAGTCGGCAGGGGTGTCGGCATCAGACCCCCACCAATCTGATATTGATAATCTACCCAGAGGATAGGCTATTAATATTAAAATCCTGGGTTACCACTTTAATTCAACAGGTTTAGTGTGAACTGTAAACTGCAAGAAATGTGAGAAACTACTTCTTTTCTATATTTGCATTGCAAATATAGAAGAGAGAGGGGGAGAGAGCTGTGATCTCTGTACATGTAAATTACACAAATAAACATTTCCCTCAAAAACCTAACTCTCATAAAGCCAAATCAGTAAAAAACTAAAAATGTTATGGATGCCAAAAAAAAAAAAAAAAAAAAGGGTCACTAAGGTCCTTTTAGATCTTAGAATGATTAAATAATAAAAATCTGAAGGGAGCTATTGCACCGGCAATTCGTACCCACTGCCATCTCCAGTAGTAGCACTACTCTGTCCTCTCCATGCAGGATGAGGCCATCTTCCTGACAGCTCTGCATCTCACTATCAGTAGGGTGCAGGCGCACACTCTCTCTGTCTCTTAAAGAGCCATTGCACTCACACCTTAATCTTCCCCAGGCTATGGCTGGCCACCTTAGGGTATTTTAGGCACCTTCTCCTGTGAGAAGGTACCTGAATAATAGGTTCTAGTGTCCTGATAAAGTTTGCCCTTGTCTTGTTTACTTGCTCATGTACCAACTTCTGCCAGATCTGACCCCTTTACTGCCTGATCTCCATACTGACCCTTGGACTAACTTTGGATTGCATGAAATCTGTCTACCCTGACCTGGGCCTATCCCTGACTACAGTTTTTGCCTGATCCCTTGGTGCTGCTTACCGGTGTCTCTTGACTCTCATGAGTCAATAGTCTACTGAACAGAGACTACTTCAAGAGGTAGTGGCCTGGCGGTTCCACTGCAGCACAGTCCAGATCCCTTTATAGGGGCTAAAGACCAATTAGGTAACAGCCTTAGTAGTAGCCCCAAAGTCAAATCTGTTCAAGTGAAACAGTGGATCCACATCTTCTTTGTTTCAGTATCAGCACAGATTACTGAAACTAAAAATGACAAGATGTTAGTTAGAAGGTGAACTTTTCACTTTAATGGTATTTCATCACGTTGTTTCTACATCTGTCATTTTTATATGTAGTATTTCTGTGACAAACGAGTGGCTATTTTTGATCATTATGGCACTATAAAAAGTGAATTAATTTGACAGCTGCACTATAAATGTAAAATGCTGACACTAATGACTTTAGACACCTGGCTCTATTTGCAAGGTCACATTAGATTGGGAGCTCCCATCTCAGTGGCTTAGAACATCTCATATTCGTAATGCATGTGCCGCTTGCTTTTTTTTTTTTAGCCTTCATTTCGTGCTATAAAGTCTAATGTGTAGAGAAGCCAAGGCGGCACTGTGTTGTCGCTGCTCAACCAAGCATAAAGCGGTCTGTAAAATGTAAGTAAAGTGCATCACTCATCTGTTCTGGGACCATTTCTCCTATTTGTATGTTCCTTTCATGCCAAGGGAAATCTCCAAAGTAATAAATTCAAGATATTTTCTCTTTTATCTTCTTTAGACAGTTGATAAACACGGGGTCCGGAGAATGCATGTGTGTATCCATTACTATCAAGGCCTATCATGAATACTTGTCAATCACAGCCGAGTTCTGTAGTGGAGAAAGATTTCATTATTAAATACAATATAATATTAATTAACTTAGTAATCGGATCACCCACTATGGCAGACAGGCTTTGAAACGCCAACATCTCATCAATTCATTAACATAAAGGAGAAATAATAGAACTTTAGTGTAATCTCTTTAGTGCATGTTCAGAACACAAGCTGGAGGCCACCTGGTAGAGGATCATCTACTTCTGTGACAATACCTCCTGCTTTTGTGCTGAGGTAACTTCATGTTATCATAAAGAAACATTGGAAAATTCGATTCGGCTTCTTCGCTGAATTTAACGAAAAAATTTGCTTTGGGACGAATTACTTTGTTGTCAAGAAGAGCATTTCTTTGTAAGTAGTGGGTGCAATGACAGGGAATGGTGATTACGCCACTTCCCGTCATTCTACCCCTCAGATGCCGTGTTCATAGGTGAACATTAATATTAAAGTGTAAAATAAAAAAAATAAAAAATAATAAAATTCATACTTACCTCATCCATTTGATTAGCCTTTGTATACAAAAAATATTTTACATATGACCTTGTATATACTGTTGAGCAAATTGGACTTCGATCCGAATTTCAGGGAAAATTAGATTCACCGCAAAGCCAAATTTCCTCTGCTGCGTGGTAACAAATCGATTTCCCTGAAACGGCGTCACCTCACATGGGATTTCGCGTGGGATCTTCAATGAAGATGGCAGCACCTGACCACCTGACTCTTCTAGCTCAAACAGATGGGGTAAGTATGATTTTTTATTTTTTTATTTTTTTACCTCCGTTTCAGGGAAATCGATTTGTTACCACAAAGCATGAGGATATTCAGCTTAGAGGCGAATCAAGTTTTCCTTAAATACGGACTTTGATTCACTCAACACTATAAACAAGCCCATGGATAAAATATTTTTTGTATACAAAGGCTAATATAAGAACAGTTTGTATATAAGGGAAAATGTAAGGTTATAGACACACCATCAGGTTTCTGCATGCAGTTTTGGAAGCCTAAAGCCTTTATACTTTATCTCCATTTATGACCCACTCCTGATTTTAGCTTTCAAAATTGCATTAGGAAACTTGACCGTGTGGCCATACCCTGAGATATTTTTTTGTATATAAGGGCAGTTGCATACAGGGATAAATGTATGAGAATTTATGTATAAAAGTAGAAACGTTGAAGAATGTTTGCATACAAGGGCAACTAAGCTTATAGCTAGTCCTATAACATTAGCTACTCAATGTTTGGGAACCTACTCTTCTAGCATTAGTAAATCCAATAAAAGCAGCCCAAACACACATCTCAATGTTCACCTGCTCAACTGGCTTGGGTAGACATATTATATTTAATAGGATTTTGTAATAGCTTCTCAATCTAAAAAGACGTCAAACTATAGACACACAATATTTTGTCTGTAAATTATAGTATGTCGTTCCTAATTAAAGAGGACCTGTCACCTCTCCTGGCATGTCTCTTTTAGTCAGTGCTTGTATTTCCTATGTAATAACAGTTCTGGAGCATCTATTTGTATTAGGCTATGGATCCGGCAGGCTGTTCACCGCTAATGTGAAACTAGCCTTACTCAATGTTATTCCATTCCTCCATTATTTCTACTAATTTATGAATAAATTGCAAACAATCTGAATTAATGTCTCAAATGAGTGTTACCATATAATGGGTATCTCTGCACCATCTGACACTATCCAATAAGTGCTGCTAGTTTTAGACTGGGCAGGGACACACCCCTAACCGGTAACACTCTGATGGAACTTTTATTGCAGACTGCTGGCAATTCATTTATAAAGGTCTAGTATGAATAATAGTGGAACTTTACAACACACAGCTATAAGAAATGATCCCCTAGAATTGTTATTACATGACAAATGCAAACAGTTACTGAACGAAATTTGACTCCATCTTGTTTCTTCTAAATATGTAAAGAAATGTTATAACATCTCACCCACGCACTGTTTCAAGTTCCCCCGCTGTGAGTTAGGTTTGCTTATCTGTCCCAGGACAGATTCTGGGAATCTCCCAGAACTAGTACAAACGTTCTTGCCTAATTCAGGGTCATTCGGCACAACTTCGTACATTCTTATATGTGACTGATTAAAACCTATTATTTTTGCTTACTGAACGTACACATACCATATAAGGATGTTCAGGTAGTATGTGTATGAGCACCAATGTTTATCTCTATGATTGGTTTAACACTGTTGTTATGCAAACTTTTCTACTGCCTATATATGGCCAAGCGATAGCATAATAAAGTTAGAGTATTTCTCAGTGATACCTGTGTATGTGTCATGTTATTGCCAACTGAGAAATATCTCTCCTGACGTCAGTGACATCAAACCAAGGCGGTCTTAGAGGTCCAGAAAGGTCTTAATCCATTCAGTTACTCAAACAGGGGGGGTGGAGCCTGACCGTATATGGAGGAAGATGTGTGAGAGACGAGCTCCGCCACAGCAGTCCCTACAAGCAGCCTATAAATCGCCCTTTTCAACGCATGGTCAAATATGGTAAAGACCGAAGAGCAGATACTACATTCACGCAAACTGCCCAAAAGCACACCCCAGACATCCATAAATTCTTACAGCAAAAAAACTTGAGCTTGCAGCCGCGACTCCCCAAGATGGCGCCTGATGATTCAACAGTACCCGACAGTAAGGAGGACTCGGACCGGCTCAGCATTTGCACAAGGGAACATGGCTATTCTGACTTGGCTGCCACATCCAAAGCCTTGTTTAAAACAACCATCATGCAAGCACTACTCCCTGTTCGCTCCAAATAGGTCTGATTGGGAAAAGTAATCATTGACAGGATACACAGATCCCTTAGACCCAAACCATCTCAGACCGAACCTCCCCTAGATGTGATTTGTGGCCTTCTCTCATATGTGGACACTGACCGAATACTAGCTGTGGCGAGGGAAAAGGCGCCTGTGATTTATGCCGATACAGAGCTTGTATTGTACCAGGACGTGGCACCTTCCATATTAGCTAAACGGAGGTTCCTCTGATCTCTCCTAGAATAACTTCACCAAAAAAGCATAGCTTACTCATGGCTGTACCCTTTTGGACTCTCTATTCTACATAATGGGAGACTAATTCGCATTCACACGCCTAAAGACCTTGCCAAATCATGGTCACTGCTGAATATGGAGCTGATCAAAATCCCATCCTGGATGTCGGCAGATACTGAAGCCGCCATGCCTGCACTACCAACTCAGGAGCCGTGGCAGCAGGCCCCCAGGAGCAAGCATTGAAGCTTAGGTCCGTGCGGGAACACCTTTGACCCGGCCTGATTGGACCGTATGCCTATCAAAGGTATCACAAGGTGACCAGACATGACGAAGGCCCAGATGTGCTCACTTATTTGTTAATATTCTTATGTTAGAGTCACACATCTTATTAAGAGATGTACATATTTGCATATGTCTTTCCGTACAAAAAAAAAGTAATAGTAGGCCCAGACAGAGGACCCCAGTGTGCGTGCCCCTAATATACACCCACCGATATACCTAGTCATGGGTTTAGGATACCGCTGTCCCTCTCTTTCTGGCCTTTCTGTCTCACCCATTCTAGAATATCAGAAATGTCCCCCTAAGTAGAACATAAAGAGACTGCACCCATTGCTCTCACTGATAGCTCACTGACTAGTTCTAGTCAGAATGAATGCGGTCTCAACAGGACTTATATATCCTCGAGAATCCTGTGGAGGCAGCATCTCACCACTAATACCATCCACAATGGTCAAAAACTCAATAGATAGCTTGTAAGATGACCTTTCGTGCTGACCACCTGTAAACACACTCATAATATGTCATCATTATGGGTTATTGGGACCTGTGTGTGAAACGCTTGAGTACAATCTTGTATAACACCCTTGTTAGAATCTGTTCGGTTAGTTTCTTGCTTGCTAATATATTATGTTTCTCTCTTAACACACCATGTCTGTTCTTTAGCAGGAAATGCTTGTATACTGTTGGTCAGGACAGTTTTTGTCTTTGCTCACACCTCCACCCCTACCTCACCTTAAGGCTACCCCATGCCTACACACCTCTCATAAAAGCAGTTATTATATTGTCTCCTTCCTAACACTTTTTTGTATATCACCTTAATTTTTAACACTTAATTATCCCCCGTAGCCACATACCATCTATCCCTTCTTATCAACCCCCCCCCCCCATATTCTAGATGGACTGTACTATAACCACTCCTTATGTGAAATGCCTCAACTCTCCCAATAAAAGAAGCCACATATTTCTGCTACCCTGCAAACTGAAATCTTCTTCTTACAAGAAACCAATGTTAAGAAAAATCGCATCCCAAAACTCCCTACATCACAATTCACACAATAGTTTCATAGTAGTAGTACCTCCTCTGCCTCCAGAGGGGTGGCAATCGCCATTCACAACTCCATCCCATTCATTTTGAAACAGCAACATACAGACACATAAGGGAGACCAGGGCCGGCCTTAGGTGTTCAGGCGCCCTGTGCGAGATAACCTTGTGGCGCCCCCCCCCCCCCCCAAAAAAAAAAAAACACTGCTTGTTGCTGGCATCATGGCATAGGCTGGCTGACTATCCAACCAAGTAGTTACCAGCCCTCACACCCCAAAGGCCGGTGTAATGTTATACTTCCCTAGTTCGTGAGATTTCCCTACCCTCGTCACTTCCGGTCGCACCGGACATGACGTGAGGAGGTGTGCCGCGCAGGCGCACAACGACAGGTTAGGGAAATTTCACAGCAGAGTGCGCATGCGCCAGGAGCCTCGCCGGCGGTTAGGGTAGGGAAAAACTATGGGCCAATGCGCAGGCGCAGTGATCGGATGGATGTTCTCAGCTGAACACCGGCCGACACTGCGCATGCATCGGGAGCCTCACCAGCGGTTAGGGAAGGGAAAAATTACGTACGGGCCAGTGCTTTTTCCCTACCCTAACCGCTGGTGAGGCTCCCAGCGCATGCGCAGTGTCGGCCGGTGTCCAGCTGAGAAAATTCGTTTCCAATGTAGTATTAATAACTAAACAATTAAATAATAAACATATTGCATTGTCTACTTACCACCAGGACAATAAGATGATCTGGACTCTGGCTGCAGTCTGGCTCTGGGGACTCCATTGTCACTCTCTTCCCCCCCCCCCTCCCTCTCTTGTCACTCTTTCCCCCCCGCCCCTTCCCTTGTCACTCTCATTATCCCCCCTCTCCCTTGTCACTCTCATTATTCCACCCGCCCTCCCTTGTCACGCTCATTATTCCCCCCCCCATCACTCTCATTATTTCCCCCCCCCATCACTCTCATTATTCCCCCCCCATCACTCTCATTATTTCCCCCCCCCATCACTCATTATTTCCCCCCCCCCCCCCCATCACTCTCATTATTTCCCCCCCCCCATCACTCTCATTATTTCCCCCCCCATCACTCTCATTATTTCCCCCCCCATGTCACTCTCTTTCTTTCCCCCCCCCCCCATGTCACTCTCTTTCTTTCCTCCCCCCTCCCCCCTTGTCACTCTCTTTCTTTCCTCCCCCCTTGTCACTCTCTTTCTTTCCTCCCCCCTCCCCCCTTGTCACTCTCTTTCTACTCCCACCTCCACCTCTAGTGTAGCGTGGCCGAGCTCTGTTAGGTCCGCGGTACAGGAGCATTTGTTTCCTGTACCCGGCCGGACTGAAAGGAAGTGCACACTAAGTGAGCACTTCCTGTCAGTCCGGCCGGGTACAGGAAACAAAAGCTCCTGTACCGCGGACCTAACAGAGCTCGGCCACGCTACATTAACAGGCGCAGGATTCTTTAGAGCGGCAAGCGCTCAGCCTCAGCCACTCAGGCGGCGCAGAATGAGGGGCGCCGCCAGCCGCCCCCAACTTATATAAGTAACTTTTTTTTTTTTAAACCGCAACGGGCGCCGGGCGCCCCCTGCTGAATGTAGGAGGAGGGGGGGGGGGGGGGGAGAAAACATAAGTGCCGCCTCGCCTGCCCATATTACATTGCGGGCTGTCGGCCGCCCGGCGCCCCTGTTGCTATGGCGCCCTGTGCGGCCGCACAGCCCGCACACCCCAAAGGCCGGCCCTGAGGGAGACTATTACTGGTTAAAGGAGAAATAGGATCGCAGATGTGTATACTTGGCAAATTGTTATGCTCCCAACTCAGGACAAGTCACCTGGTTACTCAAAGCACTAGACACACTGCAACTATTTGCGGAGAGCACAGTAATCCTGGGCACAGATTTAAATGTCACCTTGAATCCAAATGTAGACACGTCTAAGTCCTAATCTCACATCCCTGCAAGAATGACTAGCAAACTTCTAAATAAGCTTCACGACTTCCGTCTGACAGATGTGTGGAGATTCTGAAACCTATCTACGAGAGATTATACTTTCCACTCTATCCCCCATGATTCCTTTCAACGTCTGGGCTACATATTTGTCTCTGCAGCCGTACTTACCCTCTTTTCCTCAGCTCAAATAGGTTCAATGGCGATCTCAGACCATACACCCTGCATAGCGACTTGTCACCTATCCCAACTTACTAGAGGAGAATGGATTTGGAGACTTAATGAAACATTGCTTGACGCAGAAATAAACAGACATATATTAGAAAACATCTCAACTCATTTTTTGAAAATAATACCTCCCCACAAACCTCACCCTCATTGCTATGGGAATCACATAATGCCTATATACGATGAGTACTGGTCACAGTGGGTTCCCGGGTCAAAAGAGCGAGGCAGAGGAGAATAGATTTGATACTAGACCAAATAGCTACAATAGAAAAGCTTAACAAGCTCTCTTACTCTCAACCGACAACAGCTCAAACATATCCTAGACCTGAGATATGCTAAACAGCAACTCCACTTTAAACATAAACGATATGCGCATGGAGACAAGGGAGGGAAATTGATGTCCTCCCTAATCAAAAGAACAGGAGAAAAAAACTATATTCATAAATTCAGGGAGAACCAAGGAACATTATATACTCAGACAGCAGATATAGCTAAAGCCTTCCACTCCTACTACTCCAGACTTTATAACCTCCGAAAAGAACCAGAACCCTCCCTCACATCACGCATATAACACTTCCTAGATGCTCTAAACCTCCCCACTATTACACCAGCTGATACCACCAATCTCCTATCCCCAGTCACAACAGATGAACTAAGGTCTATACTATGCAGCTTCCCCCAAGGAAAAAGTCCTGGACCAGATGGTCTTCCTCTGCTATACTACAAGAAATTCGAAGATATCCTAGTACCTCAGTTAGTCTCCTTCTGTAACCATTTGCTTCAAGGTGGGTACATTATATCCTATATACTCTATCACAGGCTTTAAAACTTTCTCTCTGCAACTCAAATGTGCTGCATTTGCGGACGACTTGCTATTTCAAACCCAGTCTCAGATTTACAACTCCTCACGAAAATATTAGGGGAGTTTGGCCTGTTATATAATTTCAAAGTTAATGTGTTAAAGTCAGAAGTACTTAACATCACTATCCCTGCGAAAGAGGTCTTGCTAACAAAACAATACTCCTCTTACCCATGGACACCTCTTTGAAATATCTGGGTATCCATCTCCCGAACAAACTATCGGAACTATATAGACTAAACTACCTTCCCCTCTTGTCTGAAGTTAAAAGTTTTTTGCAGGAGTATGACTTTCCTTTCATCTCGTGGATGGGCCGCAGGAATCTACTTAATCTACATATATTGTGCCAAAAATAATATATACACTCTCGATGATCCCAGTCTATTTACCAGCCAGCTTCTTCAGCACTATTAGGTCAATTTTTTCCAAATTCCTCTGGAAGGAAAGCAGACCTAGACTACCTTAAACTTTACTTGTGAAATAGTGAGAGAATGGGGGTATGGGTCTACCTGATATAGCATCATATTATAGAGCCATACACCTCAACAGATGGCTAGAGTTACTCAAACCAAACAGCTGGGGTTAGATATCTTAGCACAACATTTATTGGGATCCTCGCTAATGAAAGCCCTCTGGTTGCCAACAGAAGGAGCCCTAAAGAGCTCTGACTTTGATCCATTATTAAAGGGCACAAGGTATTGCTTTCTATGAAAAAAATTCTAGCACCTTTTCCATCACCACTACTTCCATCTAGCCTACTACCTGCAGCTATTACCAACATTGACTCACCTTACTCAGACTTTTGGGAAAAGTGCAGAACTATCTTGGTAGGTAGGGGATCTCTTCCACTCAAACAAAATACCATCATGAGAAACACTACAAGAACAACTGCACCTCACACATATCATTCTACTCCATCTAGCACACTTCCAAAGAGTAGAAGAAAGATTTTTTACAAACATTCTCCTTTAAAAGACAATTTACCGCATTTGAAGCAGCCCTGTCCACTGATTTACCAGCATTGAAGAAAGTAGGTAAGACTGCAGGAAAACCATTACAAATTATTAACTAGATGTTACAAGACCCCAGAATTCATCCATGCACACAACCTACCTCAATAAAAAAACTGCTGGGGATGCAAGGCTCATGTTGGTTCCCTTTCCCACATTTGGTTTGATTGCCCACTCATCACCTCATACTGGAAACAGGTTGAGGGGACCATTCAGGAAGTCTGCTCAACCTCCTTTATCTTGAAACTATACCAAATCACTCTGGAGAGAACAAGCCCATCATGCACACCTTCTAAGAACAACCTGATCACACATCTCATAGCAGCAGCCAAAGCACTTATCCCCCTCCACTGGCTCAGCAAAGATCCTCCTTCTATACAGGAATGGTTCTCAAAGGTGAACCAAATATGCCAATTTGAAGAACCAGCTAACATGGCAAACAGAACCAGAGATAGATACTTGAAAGTTTGGTCCCCCTGACATCAGTTCCAAACAAAGAGCTCAAATTAGTCTACCAGAAGAGACCAGTACACAAATGATGTCCATCTTCACACCCTCCTATCCCCCCCATCCTTCCACCTCCCACATCCTTTCCTCTCCTTCTCTTACCAGAACTTTCCCCACTGAGTTACTCCATTCCCCCTACCATACAGCCATGTTATAAAGACTTTGTCTGTATCACACTGTCTTTCTGTACATTATATGCAACTATTGTAATTGCTTATTGACAAAATTGCACTGATGTAAAAATGTACTGGATAATGTTATTATTTACTTTTATAATTGGAGAAAATAAAGCATTTACAAAAAAAACAGTTACTCAAACTAGTTACAAGGCATGGGGACACGGTCGAAAGAGATGACAGGTCCTATTTTACAGATTAGTTTTTTATTATTAAGCTAAATTATTATTATTATCATAATTTTTTATTATTGTTTACTCAAGAAAAAGGTATACAACACAACACAAGATCACAGTTGGTGTTCGTCTTCATCACTTGTTAAATTCCTCCAAAGAGTCTAGGACGTGGTGATGCAACGGCGAGTAATAAATGAGGATCCCATCAGTGGGGCTTTCTGAAGTTGACAGATGATGATTTTGTCCACATTTATTTGTTTCAAGTGCCTTCCGAGGTCTTCGGTGATGGCACACATGGTGCCGATCACCTCTGGCATCACATCTACTGGTCTGTGCAAGAGTCTTTGCACTTCAGTTTTCAATTCTTCTTTTTTAGCCATTTTTCTCCTTGTTTCTCATCAACCCTACTGGCACCAGGTATTGCGATGTTTATGAGGCACATCCTTTTCTTTTCTATGTCAAATTGGGTGTGTTATGGGTCATGGGTGAATTAGAAGATCCCAAAGTATTTGGGCACATTCACTTTAAACCACCTTCTCAGGCTTGTGGTCCCACCAAATGTTTGCTACAGTTTGCAAAGGTTCCAGTGGACCATTTTGATCAATAAGTTGTGCCATTGTTTATAGTCCTGATAGCCTGTTCTTGTTTGCTGTGACCAGTCCCTTGGTCTCTTTTTTCAACCATTGCTACGTCTTTTCTGAATTGATCATGCAATGTTTTACTGTGCCAAATTTCAGTCCTAGTTTTCAATATATAGTTCCTATATGCTTAGATTGTTTTCTGCACTTTGAGCAGCTTCTTTTTGCTAACTTCAGTTAGTCCTAGTACATAGACACAATGTTGCAACCAACAGAAAAAATATATATATATCACACCACCAATAAGGACACCACCCAAATTATTGAAATCCTAGAATCTTTAGAGGTTGATTCAAAATGGATAATAGGGACATTAGACGTTCAATCGTTAGATACAAGCATCAATCACCAACAAGGCATAAAAGCAATGGAAGACCAACTGATGAAGGAGGGTTGATTGACAAATAAACAAATAGAGTTTGTGGTGAATGGGGTCCATTTTATATTAAATCCCAATTATTTTTATTTTGAATCCCAATATTACAAACAAATGCAGGGTACTGTCATGGGCACCAGGTTTGCTCCAGTTATGCTAATTTATTTATGGTGCAGTGGGAGGACCACCACATTGCTTCCAAACTGGGGACAGACCTGGTGCTCTGGCAGCGGTACATTGACGACGTCATATTTGTTTGGAAGAAAGACAGAGGGGCCCTCAACCAATTCTTGGCAGACATAAATGTTAATGAGGTCAATTTACATTTCACTTCAAACATTTGTGAGACATCTATAGAATACTTGGATATACAAATAACAACACAGGGTAATAAAGTCACATGTAACACGTATCATAAACCCACTGCCAAAAATAGTTTTATTTTGTTCACCAGTTGTCATTTGCCCAGGTGGCTATTAAATGTACCTTTTGGACAATTTCGCAGACTAAAAAGAAATTGTACTTCAGATGCGAAGTTTGAAGAAGAAGCAATAATGAAGCAAAATCAATTTATTGAGAAACAATATCCTTCTAAATTGGTGGAAATCTCACTGAATAAAGTCAGAGAGTTGGAAAGAACTAGTTTTTTCACTAAACGTGGAAGTCTCAAAAATGGAAGTCTCAAATATAGATAAAGTGGAACATATGCGAATTATAATACCATTCAATAACCAGTATAAGAAAATAAAACATATTGTGGAAAAGCACTGGCATTATTTACAAAAAGATAAGGTGATAGGTATATCTCAGGTAATCTTCACCAAGGCTCCAAATTTACAAGTTACAAGGTTACAAGTAGCACCCACTATAAAAAAATTATATAAAAAGGGTAGGAACTATACAGAATTGGATACAGTTAAAAGGGTTCTTCAGTTGTGGGTCTTGTAGAAATTGTGTCGGCACCTCTTTTCCTAAAAAAAAAAACACTGAAATCATTGCCACAAGTAACCACCATAAACATATAATTAGAGATTTTCTTACATGCACCTCCACAGGTGTCATTTATGTTATTACATGCCCATGTGCGAAAAAGTACATGGGTAGAACTAAAAGAACTCTCAAAAAACGCATCTCGGAACACATTTCTAACATTAAGAATGGCTATATGAAACATCCATTATCTAACCTTTTTAGGGATAATCACAACCAGGATCCTAGTGGTCTTACCTTTGTGGCAATAGACAAAGTGGAAAAACATTGGAGGGGGGGAGATTACATCAAACAAATGTCAAGAATGGAATCAAGGAGAATTTTTGAGTTGAATACATTGTTGCCGGCAGGTCTCAATGCAAATATGGGTTTTTGTGAATTTTAGGGCGGTGTCCTTTCACTGATGCGGAATCCCCGTAGGTAGTTTTAAAGCCGGGGGTCTGTCCTTGGTGAGGGGAACCTGCCCCATTCCATCTTTTTCAATTTTCACATACCTAACTCTTTTATCAATATGAAAAGGTCTCTGTATATGTGATGCAGCAGTGAAAAAATGTCTGAATACATAGGCTGATCGAGTGTACTTTCTCTCAGCTTTACACAAAAAAACGCATAAGTCCGTCAAAAATCGCAGGGAAACCGCAAGTTAAATGTATATATATATATATAGCTCTGTACAAAAAAACGCAAAAGTTTGTCAAAAACAACAACAACAAAAAAAAAACGCATGGAAACCGCAAGCAAAACGCATATGCGTTTTTCTGTTTTATTGCTTGTCTTTTACCTTTTTGACCATATTTGCAATTCAGTATGTGTTTTAATCTAATTTTGAATCAGCTTAACCTAAAGGGACTTTGGTTCCGAGGAGCAAAATCCAATCCGGAGATTACTACAAATCTTAGAGGCAGAGTTACGGGATATATAAGAGGTATTTCTGGCAGCCATATCATACCACTGATGAAGGAGCAGGCATAATATAGCTCCGAAACGCGTCTGGTTGCCATCTAAAATATCTCACCATCCATTGGAAGATCGACTAAATCATGTCGGCATATATAATTTTTTCGAAAAATCCTGAAGCAATTACAACATAGAAGAAAATCGTCATAAACCTCCACTTTGCAACTACTGTAATAGTGGAAAAACATAGAAAATCCAACGTGATAACGATGCGACTGCGAAGTCTTCATTAAAGATACACACCTGCGGTAATCTCATGAGACATCATTAAAATCTCGGAGGTAAGCGTACATCGGCTGTTTTACACGTGGGACGCCACACAGCATGGACTGATACCCAGAGAAATCCATCT
Organism: Bufo gargarizans; assembly: GCF_014858855.1. Classification (NCBI taxonomy): domain Eukaryota; kingdom Metazoa; phylum Chordata; class Amphibia; order Anura; family Bufonidae; genus Bufo; species Bufo gargarizans. The sequence continues at coordinate 674,124,507 of NC_058080.1, forward strand.
ACCAGTGAGTACCGCATAAATTTGTGAAGGTTCAAAGTAACACAATCGAATTTCGTAAAGATAATCTATGAAATGATAATCTATGAAAAATCGCATAAATAAAAAAATCGTATTACCATTAATCGCATGAACATTATAAAAAGCTCAACGTGATTTTCCCTTATTATCCATGACCATTATGTGGGACTTTTTGCCTAAACAAGTATCACATAAGATTGTGAAAGTCTAACACATGATTATGTTTGCACTTATATCCCAAATGAACACATTGGGACAACGCTCAAAAATCGCATCAAATTAATCGGATGAACATTGTAGCCAGATTATACGATTATTATCGATCATCTATATTGGCATTGAACAGGTTCTATGTGGGACTTTGTCTAGCGTATAATTGCACAGCGTTATTTGCGGCGGTTGGGCCCACCTATGCGCACAAGTGTATTAATTAACATTTTATTTCAATTCCGGATTTTATTTTTGTGCTTTTAGTATGTATATTATTGCAAATTTATTGTTTTATCAATAAAAGGTCATCAGCGTGAAACAGATATTGAGTGCCAATCGATTTTTCTAATATATATTCTTCTGTACGTGATTGGAGGTGTCATAGCGATCTGAGCACCAACCATTATCTCTGGGTCAGTTGTGCCACCCTTTACATATAGATCCACTCTCTGGATATATTCTCTGCTGACCATGGATTTCACTTGTCCATGCTTGATGCTGTCTAGATGTCATGGAACCATGAACCAGACGTACAACAAGAGATAAGTGGAAATAAGAAGGCTTTATTGAAAATCAAGCTGTAAGCAAAAGTCCAAACGGATGGCTAAACCGAAGCAGGGTCTTGCGTAGACAGAGGTCAGGAACCAGAAGGGTAGTCAGACGAAGCCTGGATCAGGAACCAGCAGGGTAGTCAGACGAAGCCAGGATCAGGAACCAACGGGGTAGTCAGACGAGGCCAGGATCAGGAACCAGAAGCAGCAGCAGTCTTAGAAGCATGTGAACACAGGAGGACCAAGCAGGGAACTGAAGCCACAGACCTCCTATATATATGAGCTAGGCATCCAGCTCCTCCCAGTGGGAAGGAGAAGCCGCAGGGTGGGAGGCTACAAGAAACCCAGAAACCAAGATGGCCGCCAGCACATGTCAAACGAAGGAGAACAGTAAGAAGGTGAGACCATGACAGTACCTCCCCCTCAAGGGCCCCTCCTCCGCGGAGTAAGGAACGGTTTCTGAGGGAAGCGTGCGTGGAAGGCTCGGAGCAAAGCAGGAGCATGGACATCTGCGGAGGGAACCAAGGAACGCTCCTCTGGACCATAACCACGCCAATGGACCAAAAACTGCAACCGACCGCGGACCAGGCGTGAGTCCAGGATATTGCTCACCTCATATTCCTCACGATTGCCCACTTGGACCGGACGGGGCCGAGGAACCGAGGAAGTGAAACGATTACACACCAATGGCTTCAACAGGGAGACATGAAACACGTTGGAGATCCGCATGCCAGGAGGAAGCGCAAGGGCATAGGCTACCGGGTTTACCCTGCGAAGCACTCGGAAGGGACCAACAAAGCGAGGCGCCAGCTTGGGAGTGGGCACTCGAAGGTTGAGGTTGCGGGTGGACAACCATACACGGTCTCCGACCTGGTAGGAAGGAGCGGGCGCTCGTCTGCGATCAGCCTGGAGTCTCTGGCGCTGCGCAGAGACCTCAAGGGACCTCTGGATCTGTACCCAAGAAGCACGTAGGACGGAAAGGTGATCCTCCACAGCCGGAATATCCTGGGGAGAGAATACCTCCGGTAACACGGCAGGTTGGAACCCATAATTGGCCATGAAGGGAGACGTCCCAGAGGAAGAGTTCACCGCCGTGTTCCTGGCAAACTCAGCCCAAGGCAGGAGGTCAACCCAATTGTCTTGGTGATCGGAGACATAGCAACGAAGGAATTGCTCCAAGGCCTGATTGGATCGTTCTGCGGCCCCATTGGACTGAGGGTGGTAGGCCGAGGAGAAAGAGAGATGAACCCCCAAGCAAAAGGCGCGCCAGAACCTGGACACAAACTGACTCCCCCGATCCGACACAATCTCCTTGGGCAAACCGTGCAACCGGAAGACCTCCCTGGCGAAAATCGTGGCCAACTCTTGTGCAGAGGGTAACTTCTTGAGAGGAACACAGTGGCACATTTTGGAAAACCGATCCACAATCATGAGAATGACCGTATGGCCTCGGGATGCAGGGAGGTCCACAATGAAATCCATCCCCAGGTGTGACCATGGGCGCTCCCCGGTGGCTATGGGTTGCAAAAGGCCCAACGGAAGGTGCCGAGGGGACTTACTCTGGGCACAAACGGAGCATGCCGCAACATATGCGGCGATGTCGGAACGTAGAGAAGGCCACCAGAACAGACGTGAAACAGCCCAGGACAGCTGATTCTTTCCAGGATGCCCCGCGGCCTTGGAGTTATGGTAGGTTCGCAACAACCGAGTGCGCAACTCCTCAGGCACAAAACACCTGCCGTTGGGTCTCCCAGAGGGAGCACCAGATTGAGCCGCCAAAATCTGCTCACCCAGGGGAGAGGTCAGGCTGGTGCGAATGGCGGCCAGGATCTGATTCGGAGGTATGACCGAAGTCGGAATCGACTCCTCCCCGGACAGCTCGGAGTACTGCCGTGATAAGGCATCCGCTCTGATGTTCTTGGAACCGGGTAGGTAGGAGACCACGTAATTAAAACGTGACAAGAACAGAGCCCATCTGGCCTGACGTGGTGTCAATCTCTTGGCCTCAGAAAGGTAGGTCAGATTCTTGTGGTCCGTCAGGATGAGAACCGGAACCACCGAACCCTCGAGCAAGTGCCTCCATTCTTTAAGGACCTGCACGATGGCCAATAACTCCCTGTCACCAATCTGATAGTTGTACTCCGCGGAAGACAGTTTCCGGGAGTAAAACCCACAAGGAAGCAGAGGACCCTCTGGTGTTCTACGCTGAGACAGAAGGGCGCCTACTCCCGTCTCAGACGCGTCCACCTCGAGGACAAAGGGCAACCCAGGGTTGGGATGCGACAGAATCGGAGCCGACACAAAGGCGGACTTTAGAGCCTCAAAAGCTCGGATGGCCTCGAGCGGCCAGACCTGGAAATTACTGCCCTTCCTGGTCAGATCCGTGAGAGGCTTGGCTAGCATAGAAAAGTCCCTGATGAACTTCCGATAATAATTGGCGAAGCCCAAAAAGCGCTGCAGGGCACGGAGACCACTGGGCTGGGGCCACTGTAAGACAGCCGAAACCTTCTCAGGATCCATGGAGAACCCCTCAGCGGAAATTATGTAACCTAAGAAGGTTACCTTGGATCGGTGAAATTCGCATTTCTCAAGCTTACCGAACAGCCTGTTCTCTCGTAACCGTTGCAACACTCGTCTGACATCCATAATGTGGGCCTCCATGGATTCAGAATATACCAAGATGTCATCCAAATAGACCACCACACACTGCTGCAACAGGTCACGGAAAACATCGTTGATGAATTCCTGGAAGACTGCGGGCGCATTGCACAACCCAAAGGGCATAACCAAGGATTCATAATGACCGGTCCTGGTGTTAAACGCGGTCTTCCACTCATCGCCCGCCTTGATCCTTACCAGGTTATATGCCGCCCTCAGGTCGAGTTTGGTAAAGACCATGGCCCCTTTGAGGCGATCGAACAGCTCGTAAATCAAGGGTATCGGGTAAGCGTTCTTGATCGTGATGCGAGTGGCCTCAACTCACCGCCCTTCTTTTTCACAAAGAAAAATCCAGCCCCTGCCGGGGACGAGGATTTGCGAATGTGTCCGCGTGAAAGCGCCTCCCTCACGTACTCCTCCATGGCCTCATTCTCCGCTACCGACAGTGGATAGACTTTGCCACGAGGAGGAACGGCACCAGATTGTAACTCTATGGCACAATTGTATGGGCGGTGCGGAGGTAGGGCAACCGCACGCACCTTATCGAATACATCCCGGTACTCTTCGTATTCAGGAGGCAACAGAGAGTCCGAGGAAGTACACAGCAACTTGACAGGCCCATGGATGCAACTAGCCCCACACTGCGGTGACCACGAGAGGATCTCGGCCGATCTCCAATCGAAAGTCGGATTATGCTTCTGGAGCCAGGGGTACCCCAAGACCACCGAGTAGTGTGGAGACGAAATCACCTGGAGACAGACCGACTCTCTGTGAACGGCACCAATGGCTATCCCCACTGGAAGGGTCTCATGAGTCACGTGTGGCGGCAGAAGGGGTCTGCCGTCTATCGCCTCAAGAGCCAGTGGGGAACCTCGAGGCTGCAGAGGAATGGAATTGGCGGCAGCGAACACACTATCAATGAACAAACCACCAGCACCAGAGTCCACCAACGCCTGGGTCGTCACCGAGCCCCCGACCCAGGAGAGGACAACAGTGATCAGTGGTTTGTCAACACGGGAAACCGGGGACGAGGAGACTCCACCCAAGATCTGCCCCCGACAGGATCTCAGGTGCGAGCGTTTCCCGGACGGTTCGGACATGCCAACCGAAAATGCCCACCGAGACCACAGTACATGCATCGGCCCTCGCGTCTCCGGAGTACCCTCTCCCCCTCGGACAGGCGAGCAAACCCCAGCTGCATGGGTTCACCCCCAGACAAGTCATCCCCAGGAGGCGTGGGAGGAGAGGGAAGCACGGGTGGGACAGCAAACGTAGGCGCCAATCTGTTAGAAGACCTCCGCAGGCTCTCCTTAAAGGAAGGTCTCTCCCTGAGTTTGGTGTCAATCAAAATCAGGAAAGAAATAAGAGACTCGAGCTCCACTGGTAGGTCCTTAGCTGCAACCTCATCCTTCAAGGCATCCGAGAGACCATGAGAGAAAGCAGCGACCAGAGCCTCATTATTCCAGCCCACCTCTGCTGCCAGGGTACGAAACTCAATGGCGTATTCAGCTACGGATCGTGAACCCTGTCTGATGGACATAAGGAGCTTCGCAGCAGAGGCAGCACGAGCCGGCACATCGAATACCTTCCGAAGAGAAGCAACAAAACCGGAAAACTCGGCAACCACCGGATTGTTGTTCTCCCATAAAGGGCTGGCCCAGGCCAAGGCCTTGTCCGAGAGCAGCGAGATCAAGAAGCCCACCTTTGATCTCTCAGTAGGAAAGGCATGTGGCAGCAACTCGAAATAAATGCCCACCTGGTTAAGGAAACCTCGGCACTGAGTTGGCTCTCCCCCAAAGCGCTGTGGAAGGGGGGCAGAACCGGTCATACCCCGAGACACCGCAGGCGCAGCAACAGGTGTCGGGGTAGACTCTGGCGCAACAACCGGAGCGGCAGTAGGAGCGGGCCCAGGAGCGACAACCGACCCATCGGCAACGGAAGCGAAATGAGCCGTGCGTTCAAGCAGGGTTTGCAACGCCACAGCGAACCGACCCAACAGGTGATCCTGCTGATCAAGTCTGGCAACCAGCGTAGGTAGCGAGGATGGCCCTGTACCGTCAGAATTCATGGCTTGGTCCTAATGTCATGGAACCATGAACCAGACGTACAACAAGAGATAAGTGGAAATAAGAAGGCTTTATTGAAAATCAAGCTGTAAGCAAAAGTCCAAACGGATGGCTAAACCGAAGCAGGGTCTTGCGTAGACAGAGGTCAGGAACCAGAAGGGTAGTCAGACGAAGCCTGGATCAGGAACCAGCAGGGTAGTCAGACGAAGCCAGGATCAGGAACCAACGGGGTAGTCAGACGAGGCCAGGATCAGGAACCAGAAGCAGCAGCAGTCTTAGAAGCATGTGAACACAGGAGGACCAAGCAGGGAACTGAAGCCACAGACCTCCTATATATATGAGCTAGGCATCCAGCTCCTCCCAGTGGGAAGGAAAAGCCGCAGGGTGGGAGGCTACAAGAAACCCAGAAACCAAGATGGCCGCCAGCACATGTCAAACGAAGGAGAACAGTAAGAAGGTGAGACCATGACACCAGCTACAACATTCCAAGGTATTTGTAGGCCTCAGGTTGGTGACACTTGATTGGTCATTGGGCATTTCAATGCTTTCACATTATGTGATTTTACCCTTCTTCAGTGCTACTTTGGCACATTTGTCTAAGCCGAATTCCATGACAATATCAGTCCTGAAAGTCCAAACTGTATAATGACTGGATTTCTGTTTCAAATATTCCATAGAGCTTCAAGTCATCTATGTGCATCAAGTTTGATATTTTTGCTTAGCTTTCCGATGTTGGGTAGCCAAGGTTTGTCTTTTGTAAAATGATGGACAGTAGGATCATGGCGATAATGAATAGCAGGGGTAAAAGTGAGTCACGCTGGAAAATTCCCGTTCTGATGTTGACCTGCCCATATTTCTAATTTCCATCTGACAGGTCTGTCTTCCATTGTTTCATCACATTTTTGAAAATGTGGTGATGTTTTTTGCTGATGCCAATGGCTTGCAGGCATTTAATGATCCAGCTGTGTGGAAGTGAGTCAAGGCTTTTTTGTAGTCAATCCAAACTGTGTGTAAATTGTTTTTCTTCTTTTGCAATTCCCCAATATCATTTTATCAATCAGAGGCTGGTCTTTTGTACCTCTGCTTTTATTTATTTCCTCTTTACTCCACTGCCAGGTTGTTATTTTCTGTACTTCCATATAATCTTGGATTTTGTCCACTATTGTGTTAGTGAGCATTGAACATTTTGGGCAGACAGGTAATTTCTGGATCAAGTATGTTTTGCAGGTTTTCAACCAGTCATTGGTCCTTCCTGTTGCAAAACTTCATTATTGGGTGCAGACTAGTCAGATATTTGAGCCGGAATGCATGCACTTGATCACTTTCAGATCCTGTTCTAGACCTTTTTAACCCAATTTTTCACCATTTCTGTTGTTACGATCAATCCTTCCATACTTTTCCTTAAATATTTTTTCTCAAAGTCCTTTATCCACTCTGTAAACTCTTTTTATGTACCCTTTTTTATTTTCCCACAAGTTTTTCCAGAACTGGCTTTTTTCCGTTTTTTATGCTTTTGTGTCGACTGCTTTGCTCAGGCTCTGGTAGAATCACTTGTGGTCTGGTTATTATTATAATTATTACAAGGCAGCATCTAAATTAATTTTTTGTTTTAAAAAACAATCATACATTTCTAAGAATGAAACTTAACTCCGCAGTTAAGTGAACTTAACAGTGATGGATTATTTTCTATGTGACTCTAATACAGTGTACAAAGTTCATTGACCAAGAAAATTAGGCCTTCTCTGTCCCTCCAATCTTTCACAGCCTAACCAATCCTTCACTGTTTAGTACATAATGTTCTTATTGTTCACTTTGTCTGCCAGATGGCTGGAGCTAGCCAGAAAAGGGAATTTTTTAAAGATGCAGTGGGAAATTTTACATAAAATATCAGTTTTTCTAAATGTTTTAAATGTGTACGGAAACATTTTGATTTTCTCAGGAGGCATACAGCAATTGCCATGTTACAGAACAGGAACAACTCTATCTAACCCTTTCTGACCTACCAGGTAAGATTCAAGGTACAATGGAAAGCCGCTGTGCCCCAGATTTTGAAAAATGTTTCGAAGGAACGTTAAGCTTGGAAATTCTAAAATATGAACTATAAATATATATATATATATATATATATATATACACTACATAGCTCCTATAGCTTTATCTTTAGCTCCTCTCTGTCTTGGGGATTATGGGTCCTCACTGGTACAGTCAGGGGAATGACATGAGAGGCTGGGAGGACTCGATGCACTTGAACTTCCTAAAGTATACCCCACTGTTGACTAACATTGGGTTGCAAATTTCTAATCTACAACATTCTTATAATTCTCGGATAGGAAGGAAAAATATTTTAAAGTCTTATGTCTTACCTAATAGTGGGTAGTTTGATATCTGCGCTCCCAAGTATATAAGGTCTAGGTGCACATAGAAGAGACGTCGATCATAAAATATAGAGAATCCTATGGCATTCCAGCAATGTCTTTTACATCTTACCTAAACTTCTAAATGTACGGCAAACCATCCCAATTTTTTAAGCACAGTTTGTTCATTACATTTCTTCAGGTGCCCTAGACTGGCTTTCTTCAATGTAGCACAGAAAAAGAAGCAAGGATGCTTTGCACTTTCAATTTATACAAATATTACAGAGCAAATCACTTGTCCTTTTGGATCAATCTTATGTCCACTTCTGAATGGGCTACACCCAACTGAAAATAAGCCTGCAAACTCCCCACAGCCTATTAATTATATGGGTCCAAAACACTGCTGCCACAAAACCTCAAATAGTAAGTGACATCACCAAAGGCACTATCCAAGTTTGACTATAGGTGTGATTCTCTCTTGGACAGCAGGGTGACAGAAGGACTTGACACAACCATGGTCTAAACTCTTCCACATTCTGATAATACAGCTGGTGCTCAATAGAACTGAATGTGATTTACACACATTCCTCCTATTAGCAGATCCTTTTTGATATCTATTAAAATCCCTATTTGAAATTACAATTGACTCAAAGAAACGTCCTCTCCTCTCTATCTAATATCTACTCTAACCTTCTGTCTCAAACGTCAAACCCAAAACCTTATTTTATTCAGTTATGGGTGAGTGAGCTTGATACTGCTTTGTCCATTACATCTCATAGCAATGTTTTCCTGTTCACACAGTTTTTAAAATCTTGTCAAGATACATAACAACTTGTTCAACTTTTTTAACCAATAGTACAAAAAACGATCTTCCTTAAAGGGCTAAACTGTTGACTATTGTTTGCATGTATAATGGTGTGCAGCCATTTTGTTTTTTGTAATTGACTTTCAACAAGTGTTGGAGATGCAACCTGTCTTAAAGGAGTTGTCCAGAATTTCTATATTAATGGCCTATCCTCAGGATAGGTAATCAACATGTTATCAGTGGGGGTGTGACACCTGGCACCCCTGCTAATTAACTGTTAGGGAAAGGAGTCAGTTAATTGATGCTAAGAAAAAGTTGTGTTTACATAATGTAAAATATTCAATGATGTTCCCAGCGAAGCTACGGGTTGAATGGGAGAATAGAACCAGTTTTTTTGATACTGCAGAGGCAGCGGGAGATTGGATTAGAGAAAAATAAAGAGCTGAGCTGTAAAACAGGTCGGGCGGGGCTGGGAGGGAGTAATGCTTTGGAAGAGAGCCAGGGCTAAATGCCATTCTGCGTCATTCAGGAAGGGTGGGATAGGGGTTGTTTTTTTGCTGCATCCCCCCCCTTTTTTTTCTCTTTCCTCTGCCTTCTCTCTCTTTCCCTCCTCCAGGGGTTTTCAATATACTCTGGATATGGCTAGATAATAAATAGACTTCTATGAGAATGATCTCTTGGAATATTAGGGGTCTGAGTAGAGGTGTAAAGAGAGTGGCGGTGTTTGACACAATGCACAGAACCCTACCTGCTATAGGCTGCCTACAAGAGACACATTTGATTGGCGTAATGACAAAGGGGTTGTTTAGACCGTGGATACAGCACTCCTTTCACTCAGTATACTCATCTTATGCTAGAGGTGTGAGTGTATTAATACATCGCAATATTGATATTAAAATAGGGGAAACAGCTATAGATGGTGAGGGCCGATATGTCTTGGTTGACTGCTTACTGGAAGGAAGGCCTTGGATAATAGCAAATGTTTACATACTGCCACCCTTTAAAGTAGATGTCCTATTAAAAATTCACGATTTTGTGTTAAAGGTAGGGGACAAATCACTGTTGGTTATGGGAGATTTCAATAATGTTATGGATAGTAAAATAGATAGACATAGAGTAGGTAATGTTCAAAAATTCTGCACGGGATTTAAATAAAAAAATATCACAGAGGAAATGGGCTGGATTGATATTTGGAGAGTAATGCACCCTAAATTAAAAAAATATTCATGTTATTTAAAGACTCATAGGAGTCTATCATGGATTGATTTAGTTTTCACTAATAATAAAGGTTTGTGTGATATTGAACAGGTTAAATATGGACAGCGTGGCATTTCGGACCACAATCCAATTATTACTACTATAAAAACTACAAGAAAAAATATAAGAAGGATACATAGAAACATAGAATGTGTCGGCAGATGAGAACCATTTGGCCCATCTAAGTCTGCCCAATATACTGAATACTATGAATAGCCCCTTATATGAAGGATGGCTTTATGCCTATCCCATGCATGCTTAAACACCTTCACTGTATTTGCAGCTACCACTTCTGCAGGAAGGCTATTCCATGCATCCACTACTCTCTCAGTAAAGTAATACTTCCTGATATTACTTTTAAACCTTTGCCCCTCTTATTTAAAACTATGTCCTCTTGTAGCAGTTTTTCTTCTTTTAAATATTCTCTCCTCTTTTACCTTGTTGATTCCCTTTATGTATTTAAAAGTTTCTATCATATCCCCTCTGTCTCTTCTTTCTTCTAAGCTATACATGTTAAGGTCCTTTAATCTTTCCTGGTAAGTTTTATCCTGCAATCCATGTACCAGTTTAGTAGCTCTTCTCTGAACTCTCTCCAAAGTATCAATATCCTTCTGGAGATATGGTCTCCAGTACTGAGCACAATACTCCAAATGAGGTCTCACTAGTGCTCTGTAGATCGGCATGAGCACCTCCCTCTTTCTACTAGTAATGCCTCCCCCTATACACCCAAGCATTCTGCTAGCATTTCCTGCTGCTCTATGACACTGTCTGCCTACCTTTAAAGAGATTCTGTCACCTCTCATAACGCAAATTCAGATTTTAAACCAGTCATGCTCCACAGATTACCTTGAATCGGCTTTGCTGTTCTATACTGTAATCCGTCCAGTAGTTTTGCAGAAAAAAGACTTTTATAATTATGCTAATTAATTCTGAAGGTGCCCAGTAACGCCCCCCTGCAGTGCCCAAAACGCCTTCCTCCTGAATCCCTAACCGCCCACAGCGTCTCATCCCTCTCCTCCCCCTCCCTGATGGCCGAGCGAAGTCTCGCACAGACGCAGTACCCACTGAGGGCTGCACCAGTTCGATTTTCTGGAGACTAAGGGAAGGAGCTTCATCGTCGTCACTGGGCATGCGCCGAGCCCAGTGACGCAAAAGTGGAACATAACGCCCCTCTGGGCACCTTCAGGATTAATTAGCATAATTATAAAAGTCGTTTTTCAGCAAAACTACAGGGTCTAGTCAATGTTTTTACTTCCCACCTTTGTTTTAATTGTCTAATCAGGAGAGTCTCTAATTCTCTAAAGGTGTCTCTCATAGATATAGTATCATCGTTATACATTGTTTCACTTGTTGCAAATGTGAAATTGTCAACCTTTAATTTTTTTGTTTCAACATGATCCCAAATACTTTTGGTTCCCTCCTCATTCTGTGCAGACATAAAGGGTGATAAGAAGTTTAATAAATATAGGAAATGTCGCACTAGATTGAGATATGGATCCAATAGAGGTGCACCCACGAGCAGACAACACCCAGTCTGATATAAAATTTGTATAAAGGAATAGAAGTGGGGCACACTCAAAAAGTAGAGGGATCTTTATTGAAACACACAAAAATATAATCACAATAATAACAGCTAGTGAATAATAATATCAGCATTAAAATATCAGCAATATGAGCAATAAAATATCAACAATAAAAGAGCAGATTAATTATTCAATACAGTATAGATGGTGTTAAAAATTAAAATGATACAAATTGTAAGATGGTAAAATGATGAGAAAAAAGAAGTGGGTAAAAATATATTAAATTTGAAAGTGTCGGTATAAATAGGATCCCAATAAATGTAAGGAGTTAGTATTCAATGTTATTCCTCCATATACTGAGGCTCACTCCGGTACCAGTCCTTAACACAAATATTTGAAAGGTCAGGGTCCCAAGCGTATACAGCTATGTCAGTTTGTTTAGACAATGTGTTTGCTGTTTATACGCACAGCGGCGTCCCGCTGTATTGAAGGCGATCGCTTAGGCTGGGCTATGCAAGTTCTTACCCGAGGACTTTTAATGCTGGATGATGACCCCTCGACTTGGCGTGTTGTTTGCAATCTCCAGTCTCAAGGGGTAATGTTCAAGTTTGAATTTAGCGCCAGTGAATTGTTTGTTCCACGTGGTCGCGGATCGTCTCACGTGTAATGGCGCATATATTTGCCGGCAATTCACCGCTACTCGAATAATCTCCAGACTTCCTCGGACTAGCAGACCCTCTTCGTTTAATAGGGGAGGATACCAAACGCGTTTCGGGGATTTACAGGAAAGACCCCTTCTTCAGTGGTTACTGTTCCCCTGTTTCTATTCCACTTTTATAGTGGATTGGGATTAAAGTAAGGGCTGGTTCGGGATTCAGACCTTGTGAGGATTGGGATCTGTGAATACCGACTTTAAGACATGGATTAAACAGACTTTCATTTCCAAAAATATCGGACATCTCATCCTTAAGGTAATATACCATCATATATAAATAATATATATATAGCTAAGAACATAAAATAAATATATACGTATATATATATATATATGTATATATATATATATATATGTATATATATATATATAACAAGAACAAGGGATTTATTGTGAAGAAGCTCAGAAAAGAATACCTATTAATTTATTGAGTGGCTTAGATAAAATGTTCCAGTATTGGTCATTATTGTATTTATGCTAAACTTTATTACACCACAAATTGATATTCGAAAAAAATGTGAAGATCTATTTAGGACTCAAAGGGGACCCACTTTAGAAATATTAAATAAAAATCCTTTACTTAGGAGGCGCATCATAGCCGCACATATATCATGTGTGACATTGATGCATCTTTTGGGGACGGGACCTCATAGGAAATATGGGTCCTCTGAACGATAATTTCTCTATATATGGAAAACTGCCATTATATATGGAAAACTGCCATTATCATCGAGCTGTCCCATATGTGTGTGTCTGTATCTATGGATGGTTATTTTAATATAGACTTTTTTTATTATCTCAGTTCTTTAAGTTTTAAATCTATTATCCTATCTTTTTAAGATCCCGATATACCCTATAAGATATACTAATGCCTTAGTGCAGATACCGATTGTCTCCGCAACTACATTGGGGAACAATGTACCGTTGAAAGTGAAAGAGACACTGAATAAACCATTAAGACGCAGCGGAGCCGCACTAATACATTTGCGATATTGATGTACCTTAATGTGATACACTTCTAGAGGAAACACTACATAAGCCATAGAAGGTGTGCAAGTGGAGATTCAACTATTATCCATTTGACATATGCACTCCTTCGTATATGTTCTATATTTAGATTTATTTTATGTTCTTAGCTATATATATATTATTTATATATGATGGTATATTACCTTAAGGATGAGATGTCCGATATTTTTGGAAATGAAAGTCTGTTTAATCCATGTCTTAAAGTCGGTATTCACAGATCCCAATCCTCACAAGGTCTGAATCCCGAACCAGCCCTTACTTTAATCTCAATCCACTATAAAAGTGGAATAGAAACAGGGGAACAGTAACCACTGAAGAAGGGGTCTTTCCTGTAAATCCCCGAAACGCGTTTGGTATCCTCCCCTATTAAACGAAGAGGGTCTGCAAGTCCGAGGAAGTCTGGAGATTATTCGAGTAGCGGTGAATTGCCGGCAAATATATGCGCCATTACACGTGAGACGATCCGCGACCACGTGGAACAAACAATTCACTGGCGCTAAATTCAAACTTGAACATTACCCCTTGAGACTGGAGATTGCAAACAACACGCCAAGTCGAGGGGTCATCATCCAGCATTAAAAGTCCTCGGGTAAGAACTTGCATAGCCCAGCCTAAGCGATCGCCTTCAATACAGCGGGACGCCGCTGTGCGTATAAACAGCAAACACATTGTCTAAACAAACTGACATAGCTGTATACGCTTGGGACCCTGACCTTTCAAATATTTGTGTTAAGGACTGGTACCGGAGTGAGCCTCAGTATATGGAGGAATAACATTGAATACTAACTCCTTACATTTATTGGGATCCTATTTATACCGACACTTTCAAATTTAATATATTTTTACCCACTTCTTTTTTCTCATCATTTTACCATCTTACAATTTGTATCATTTTAATTTTTAACACCATCTATACTGTATTGAATAATTAATCTGCTCTTTTATTGTTGATATTTTATTGCTCATATTGCTGATATTTTAATGCTGATATTATTATTCACTAGTAGAGTTGAGCGAACACCTGGATGTTCGGGTTCGAGAAGTTCGGCCGAACATCCCGGAAATGTTCGGGTTCGGGATCCGAACCCGATCCGAACTTCGTCCCGAACCCGAACCCCATTGAAGTCAATGGGGACCCGAACTTTTCGGCACTAAAAAGGCTGTAAAACAGCCCAGGAAAGAGCTAGAGGGCTGCAAAAGGCAGCAACATGTAGGTAAATCCCCTGCAAACAAATGTGGATAGGGAAATGAATTAAAATAAAAATTAAATAAATAAAAATTAACCAAAATCAATTGGAGAGAGGTTCCATAGCAGAGAATCTGGCTTCCCATCACCCACCACTGGAACAGTCCATTCTCAGATATTTAGGCCCCGGCACCCAGGCAGAGGAGAGAGGTCCCGTAACAGAGAATCTGTCTTCATGTCAGCAGAGAATTAGTCTGCATGTCATAGCAGAGAATGAGGCTTCACGTCAGCCACCACTGCAACAGTCCATTGGCATATATTTAGGCCCAGCACCCAGGCAGAGGAGGGAGGTCCCGTAACAGAGAATCTGTCTTCATGTCAGCAGAGAATTAGTCTGCATGTCATAGCAGAGAATGAGGCTTCACGTCAGCCACCACTGCAACAGTCCATTGGCATATATTTAGGCCCAGCACACACACAGGCAGAGGAGAGAGGTCCCGTAACAGAGAATCTGGCTTCATGTCAGCAGAGAATCAGTCTGCATGTCATAGCAGAGAATGAGGCTTCACGTCAGCCACCACTGCAACAGTCCATTGGCATATATTTAGGCCCAGCACACACACAGGCAGAGGAGAGAGGTCCCGTAACAGAGGATCTGGCTTCATGTCAGCAGAGAATCAGTCTGCATGTCATAGCAGAGAATCAGGCTTCACGTCAGCCACCACTGCAACAGTCCATTGTCATAAATTTAGGCCCAGCACCCAGGCAGAGGAGAGAGGTCCCGTAACAGACAATCTGGCTTCATGTCAGCAGAGAATTAGTCTGCATGTCATAGCAGAGAATGAGGCTTCACGTCAGCCACCACTGCAACAGTCCATTGGCATATATTTAGGCCTAGCACACAGGCAGAGGAGAGAGGTCCCGTAACAGACAATCTGGCTTCATGTCAGCAGAGAATCAGTCTGCATGTCATAGCAGAGAATGAGGCTTCACGTCACCCACCACTGCAACAGTCCATTGGCATATATTTAGGCCTAGCACACAGGCAGAGCAGAGAGGTCCCGTAACAGACAATCTGGCTTCATGACAGCAGAGAATCAGTCTGCATGTCATAGCAGAGAATGAGGCTTCACGTCACCCACCACTGCAACAGTCCATTGGCATATATTTAGGCCTAGCACACAGGCAGAGCAGAGAGGTCCCGTAACAGACGATCTGGCTTCATGTCAGCAGAGAATCAGTCTGCATGTCATAGCAGAGAATGAGGCTTCACGTCAGCCACCACTGCAACAGTCCATTGGCATATATTTAGGCCTAGCACACAGGCAGAGGAGAGAGGTCCCGTAACAGACAATCTGGCTTCATGTCAGCAGAGAATCAGTCTGCATGTCATAGCAGAGAATGAGGCTTCACGTCAGCCACCACTGCAACAGTCCATTGGCATATATTTAGGCCCAGCACCCAGGCAGAGGAGGGAGGTCCCGTAACAGACAATCTGGCTTCATGTCAGCAGAGAATCAGTCTGCATGTCATAGCAGAGAATGAGGCTTCACGTCACCCACCACTGCAACAGTCCATTGGCATATATTTAGGCCCAGCACCCAGGCAGAGGAGGGAGGTCCCGTAACAGAGAATCTGTCTTCATGTCAGCAGAGAATTAGTCTGCATGTCATAGCAGAGAATGAGGCTTCACGTCAGCCACCACTGCAACAGTCCATTGGCATATATTTAGGCCCAGCACCCAGGCAGAGGAGGGAGGTCCCGTAACAGAGAATCTGTCTTCATGTCAGCAGAGAATTAGTCTGCATGTCATAGCAGAGAATGAGGCTTCACGTCAGCCACCACTGCAACAGTCCATTGGCATATATTTAGGCCCAGCACACACACAGGCAGAGGAGAGAGGTCCCGTAACAGACAATCTGGCTTCATGTCAGCAGAGAATTAGTCTGCATGTCATAGCAGAGAATGAGGCTTCACGTCAGCCACCACTGCAACAGTCCATTGGCATATATTTAGGCCCAGCACACACACAGGCAGAGGAGAGAGGTCCCGTAACAGAGAATCTGTCTTCATGTCAGCAGAGAATTAGTCTGCATGTCATAGCAGAGAATGAGGCTTCACGTCAGCCACCACTGCAACAGTCCATTGGCATATATTTAGGCCCAGCACACACACAGGCAGAGGAGAGAGGTCCCGTAACAGAGAATCTGGCTTCATGTCAGCAGAGAATTAGTCTGCATGTCATAGCAGAGAATGAGGCTTCACGTCAGCCACCACTGCAACAGTCCATTGGCATATATTTAGGCCCAGCACACACACAGGCAGAGGAGAGAGGTCCCGTAACAGAGAATCTGTCTTCATGTCAGCAGAGAATTAGTCTGCATGTCATAGCAGAGAATCAGGCTTCACGTCACCCACCACTGCAACAGTCCATTGGCATATATTTAGGCCCAGCACCCAGGCAGAGGAGGGAGGTCCCGTAACAGAGAATCTGTCTTCATGTCAGCAGAGAATTAGTCTGCATGTCATAGCAGAGAATGAGGCTTCACGTCAGCCACCACTGCAACAGTCCATTGGCATATATTTAGGCCCAGCACACACACAGGCAGAGGAGAGAGGTCCCGTAACAGACAATCTGGCTTCATGTCAGCAGAGAATTAGTCTGCATGTCATAGCAGAGAATGAGGCTTCACGTCAGCCACCACTGCAACAGTCCATTGGCATATATTTAGGCCCAGCACACACACAGGCAGAGGAGAGAGGTCCCGTAACAGAGAATCTGTCTTCATGTCAGCAGAGAATTAGTCTGCATGTCATAGCAGAGAATGAGGCTTCACGTCAGCCACCACTGCAACAGTCCATTGGCATATATTTAGGCCCAGCACACACACAGGCAGAGGAGAGAGGTCCCGTAACAGACAATCTGGCTTCATGTCAGCAGAGAATTAGTCTGCATGTCATAGCAGAGAATGAGGCTTCACGTCAGCCACCACTGCAACAGTCCATTGGCATATATTTAGGCCCAGCACACACACAGGCAGAGGAGAGAGGTCCCGTAACAGAGAATCTGTCTTCATGTCAGCAGAGAATTAGTCTGCATGTCATAGCAGAGAATCAGGCTTCACGTCACCCACCACTGCAACAGTCCATTGGCATATATTTAGGCCCAGCACCCAGGCAGAGGAGGGAGGTCCCGTAACAGAGAATCTGTCTTCATGTCAGCAGAGAATTAGTCTGCATGTCATAGCAGAGAATGAGGCTTCACGTCACCCACCACTGCAACAGTCCATTGGCATATATTTAGGCCCAGCACCCAGGCAGAGGAGGGAGGTCCCGTAACAGAGAATCTGTCTTCATGTCAGCAGAGAATTAGTCTGCATGTCATAGCAGAGAATGAGGCTTCACGTCAGCCACCACTGCAACAGTCCATTGGCATATATTTAGGCCCAGCACCCAGGCAGAGGAGGGAGGTCCCGTAACAGAGAATCTGTCTTCATGTCAGCAGAGAATTAGTCTGCATGTCATAGCAGAGAATGAGGCTTCACGTCAGCCACCACTGCAACAGTCCATTGGCATATATTTAGGCCCAGCACACACACAGGCAGAGGAGAGAGGTCCCGTAACAGACAATCTGGCTTCATGTCAGCAGAGAATTAGTCTGCATGTCATAGCAGAGAATGAGGCTTCACGTCAGCCACCACTGCAACAGTCCATTGGCATATATTTAGGCCCAGCACACACACAGGCAGAGGAGAGAGGTCCCGTAACAGAGAATCTGTCTTCATGTCAGCAGAGAATTAGTCTGCATGTCATAGCAGAGAATGAGGCTTCACGTCAGCCACCACTGCAACAGTCCATTGGCATATATTTAGGCCCAGCACACACACAGGCAGAGGAGAGAGGTCCCGTAACAGAGAATCTGGCTTCATGTCAGCAGAGAATTAGTCTGCATGTCATAGCAGAGAATGAGGCTTCACGTCAGCCACCACTGCAACAGTCCATTGGCATATATTTAGGCCCAGCACACACACAGGCAGAGGAGAGAGGTCCCGTAACAGAGAATCTGTCTTCATGTCAGCAGAGAATTAGTCTGCATGTCATAGCAGAGAATCAGGCTTCACGTCACCCACCACTGCAACAGTCCATTGGCATATATTTAGGCCCAGCACCCAGGCAGAGGAGGGAGGTCCCGTAACAGAGAATCTGTCTTCATGTCAGCAGAGAATTAGTCTGCATGTCATAGCAGAGAATGAGGCTTCACGTCACCCACCACTGCAACAGTCCATTGGCATATATTTAGGCCTAGCACACAGGCAGAGGAGAGGTTCATTCAACTTTGGGTAGCCTCGCAATATAATGGTAAAATGAAAATAAAAATAGGATTGAATGAGGAAGTGCCCTGGAGTCCAATAATATATGGTTATGGGGAGGTAGTTAATGTCTAATCTGGACAAGGGACGGACAGGTCCTGTGGGATCCATGCCTGGTTCATTTTTATGAACGTCAGCTTGTCCACATTGGCTGTAGACAGGCGGCTGCGTTTGTCTGTAATGACGCCCCCTGCCGTGCTGAATACACGTTCAGACAAAACGCTGGCTGCCGGGCAGGCCAGCACCTCCAAGGCATAAAAGGCTAGCTCTGGCCACGTGGACAATTTAGAGACCCAGAAGTTGAATGGGGCCGAACCATCAGTCAGTACGTGGAGGGGTGTGCACACGTACTGTTCCACCATGTTAGTGAAATGTTGCCTCCTGCTAACACGTTGCGTATCAGGTGGTGGTGCAGTTAGCTGTGGCGTGTTGACAAAAGTTTTCCACATCTCTGCCATGCTAACCCTGCCCTCAGAGGAGCTGGCCGTGACACAGCTGCCTTGGCGACCTCTTGCTCCTCCTCTGCCTTGGCCTTGGGCTTCCACTTGTTCCCCTGTGACATTTGGGAATGCTCTCAGTAGCGCGTCTACCAACGTGCGCTTGTACTCGCGCATCTTCCTATCACGCTCCAGTGCAGGAAGTAAGGTGGGCACATTGTCTTTGTAGCGTGGATCCAGCAGGGTGGCAACCCAGTAGTCCGCACAGGTTAAAATGTGGGCAACTCTGCTGTCGTTGCGCAGGCACTGCAGCATGTAGTCGCTCATGTGTGCCAGGCTGCCCAGGGGTAAGGACAAGCTGTCCTCTGTGGGAGGCGTATCGTCATCGTCCTGCCTTTCCCCCCAGCCACGCACCAGTGATGGACCCGAGCTGCGTTGGGTGCCACCCCGCTGTGACCATGCTTCATCCTCATCCTCCTCCACCTCCTCCTCATCCTCGTCCTCCTCGTCCTCCAGTAGTGGGCCCTGGCTGGCCACATTTGTACCTGGCCTCTGCTGTTGCCAAAAACCTCCCTCTGAGTCACTTCGAAGAGACTGGCCTGAAAGTGCTAAAAATGACCCCTCTTCCTCCTCCTCCTCCTCCTCCTGGGCCACCTCCTCTTCCATCATCGCCCTAAGTGTTTTCTCAAGGAGACATAGAAGTGGTATTGTAACGCTGATAACGGTGTCATCGCCACTGGCCATGTTGGTGGAGTACTCGAAACAGCGCAACAGGGCACACAGGTCTCGCATGGAGGCCCAGTCATTGGTGGTGAAGTGGTGCTGTTCTGTAGTGCGACTGACCCGTGCGTGCTGCAGCTGAAACTCCACTATGGCCTGCTGCTGCTCGCACAGTCTGTCCAGCATGTGCAAGGTGGAGTTCCACCTGGTGGGCACGTCGCATATGAGGCGGTGAGCGGGAAGGCCGAAGTTACGCTGTAGCGCAGACAGGCGAGCAGCAGCAGGATGTGAACGCCGGAAGCGCGAACAGACGGCCCGCACTTTATGCAGCAGCTCTGACATGTCGGGGTAGTTGTGAATGAACTTCTGCACCACCAAATTCAGCACATGCGCCAAGCAAGGGATGTGCGTCAAATTGGCTAGTCCCAGAGCTGCAACGAGATTTCGCCCATTATCACACACCACCAGGCCGGGCTTGAGGCTCACCGGCAGCAACCACTCGTCGGTCTGTTGTTCTATACCCCGCCACAACTCCTGTGCGGTGTGGGGCCTGTCCCCCAAACATATGAGTTTCAGAATGGCCTGCTGACGTTTACCCCGGGCTGTGCTGAAGTTGGTGGTGAAGGTGTGTGGCTGACTGGATGAGCAGGTGGAAGAAGAGGAGGAGGAAGCCGAGAAGGAGGAGGTGGCAACAGGAGGCAAAGAATGTTGCCCTGCGATCCTTGGCGGCGGAAGGACGTGCGCCAAACAGCTCTCCGCCTGGGGCCCAGCTGCCACTACATTTACCCAGTGTGCAGTTAGGGAGATATAGCGTCCCTGGCCGTGCTTACTGGTCCACGTATCTGTGGTTAGGTGGACCTTGCCACAGATGGCGTTGCGCAGTGCACACTTGATTTTATCGGATACTTGGTTGTGCAGGGAAGGCACGGCTCTCTTGGAGAAGTAGTGCCGGCTGGGAACAACATACTGTGGGACAGCAAGCGACATGAGCTGTTTGAAGCTGTCTGTGTCCACCAGCCTAAATGACAGCATTTCATAGGCCAGTAGTTTAGAAATGCTGGCATTCAGGGCCAGGGATCGAGGGTGGCTAGGTGGGAATTTACGCTTTCTATCAAATGTTTGTGAGATGGAGAGCTGAACGCTGGCGTGTGACATGGTTGAGACGCTTGGTGACGGAGGTGGTGGTGGTGGTGTTGGTGGTACATCCCCTGTTTGCTGGGCGGCAGGTGCCAACGTTCCTCCAGAGGCGGAGGAAGAGGCCGAGGCGGCAGCAGCAGAATAGGCCGAGGCGGCAGCAGCAGAAGAGGTAGCAGGGGGAGCCTGAGTGACTTCCTTGGTTTTAAGGTGTTTACTCTGCAGTTCATGCTTTGCATGCAGGTGCCTGGTCATGCAGGTTGTGCTCAGGTTCAGAACGTTAATGCCTCGCTTCAGGCTCTGATGGCACAGCGTGCAAACCACTCGGGTCTTGTCGTCAGCACATTGTTTGAAGAAGTGCCATGCCAGGGAACTCCTTGAAGCTGCCTTTGGGGTGCTCGGTCCCAGATGGCGGCGGTCAGTAGCAGGCGGAGTCTCTTGGCGGCGGGTGTTCTGCTTTTGCCCACTGCTCCCTCTTTTGCTACGCTGTTGGCTCGGTCTCACCACTGCCTCTTCCTCCGAACTGTGAAAGTCAGTGGCACGACCTTCATTCCATGTGGGGTCTAGGACCTCATCGTCCCCTGCATCGTCTTCCACCCAGTCTTGATCCCTGACCTCCTGTTCAGTCTGCACACTGCAGAAAGACGCAGCAGTTGGCACCTGTGTTTCGTCATCATCAGAGACATGCTGAGGTGGTATTCCCATGTCCTCATCATCAGGAAACATAAGTGGTTGTGCGTCAGTGCATTCTATGTCTTTCACCGCTGGGGAAGGGCTAGGTGGATGCCCTTGGGAAACCCTGCCAGCGGAGTCTTCAAACAGCATAAGAGACTGCTGCATAACTTGAGGCTGAGACAGTTTCCCTGGTATGCATGGGGGTGATGTGACAGACTGATGGGGTTGGTTTTCAGGCGCCATCTGTGCGCTTTCTGCAGAAGACTGGGTGGGAGATAATGTGAACGTGCTGGATCCACTGTCGGCCACCCAATTGACTAATGCCTGTACCTGCTCAGGCCTTACCATCCTTAGAACGGCATTGGGCCCCACCATATATCGCTGTAAATTCTGGCGGCTACTGGGACCTGAGGTAGTTGGTACACTAGGACGTGTGGATGTGGCAGAACGGCCACGTCCTCTCCCAGCACCAGAGGGTCCACTAACACCACCACGACCATGTCCACGTCCGCGTCCCTTACTAGATGTTTTTCTCATTGTTATGGTTCACCACAACAACAAATATATTATTTGGCCCAATGTATTGTATTCAAATTCAGCGGGATATAAATTTGAGGCCTAGTATTTAGGCGCTGGGTGACCGGTATGGATTTAGTGACAGAATTAGACTTGGAAATGCACAGAAGCGTGTGTGTGAAGTTATTCTGAATGACCCTATGTGCACCTTCAATATGATCTACCCTTTTAGGGATAGATTTCAAATAGCTCTGATATAGCAGAAACGACTAAATTATGAAATTGCTAAATTGGGAATTGTATTTCAACCCAGAACAAAAAATGTGCTTTGACGGACACTAAATAACTTTCCCAGCCACAACAGGACAGCGGTAACGAGAGATTTAGCGGGATATAAATTTGAGGCCTAGTATTTAGGCGCTGGGTGACAGGTATGGGTTTAGTGACAGAATTAGATTTGGAAATGCACAGTAGCGGGTGTGTGAAGTTATTCTGAATGACCCTATGTGCACCTTGAATATTATATACCCTTTTAGGGATAGATTTCAAATAGCTCTGATATAGCAGAAACCACTAAATTATGAAATTGCTAAATTGGGAATTGTATTTCAACCCAGAACAAGAAATGTGCTTGAACGGACACTAAATAACTCGCCCAGCTACAGCACTAGGGACAGATTTAGCGGGATATAAATTTGAGGCCTAGTATTTAGGCGCTGGGTGACAGGTATGGGTTTAGTGCCAGAATTAGACTTGGAAATACACAGTAGCGGGTGTGTGTGAAGTTATTCTGAATGACCCAATGTGCACCTTGAATATTATATACCCTTTTAGGGATAGATTTCAAATAGCTCTGATATAGCAGAAACCACTAAATTATGAAATTGCTAAATTGGGAATTGTATTTCAACCCAGAACAAGAAATGTGCTTGAACGGACACTAAATAACTCGCCCAGCTACAGCACTAAGGACAGATTTAGCGGGATATAAATTTGAGGCCTAGTATTTAGGCGCTGGGTGACAGGTATGGGTTTAGTGCCAGAATTAGACTTGGAAATACACAGTAGCGGGTGTGTGTGAAGTTATTCTGAATGACCCAATGTGCACCTTGAATATTATATACCCTTTTAGGGATAGATTTCAAATAGCTCTGATATAGCAGAAACCACTAAATTATGAAATTGCTAAATTGGGAATTGTATTTCAACCCAGAACAAGAAATGTGCTTGAACGGACACTAAATAACTCGCCCAGCTACAGCACTAGGGACAGATTTAGCGGGATATAAATTTGAGGCCTAGTATTTAGGCGCTGGGTGACAGGTATGGGTTTAGTGCCAGAATTAGACTTGGAAATACACAGTAGCGGGTGTGTGTGAAGTTATTCTGAATGACCCAATGTGCACCTTGAATATTATATACCCTTTTAGGGATAGATTTCAAATAGCTCTGATATAGCAGAAACCACTAAATTATGAAATTGCTAAATTGGGAATTGTATTTCAACCCAGAACAAGAAATGTGCTTGAACGGACACTAAATAACTCGCCCAGCTACAGCACTAGGGACAGATTTAGCTGGATATAAATTTGAGGCCTAGTATTTAGGCGCTGGGTGACAGGTATGGGTTTAGTGCCAGAATTAGACTTGGAAATACACAGTAGCGGGTGTGTGTGAAGTTATTCTGAATGACCCAATGTGCACCTTGAATATTATATACCCTTTTAGGGATAGATTTCAAATAGCTCTGATATAGCAGAAACCACTAAATTATGAAATTGCTAAATTGGGAATTGTATTTCAACCCAGAACAAGAAATGTGCTTGAACGGACACTAAATAACTCGCCCAGCTACAGCACTAAGGACAGATTTAGCGGGATATAAATTTGAGGCCTAGTATTTAGGCGCTGGGTGACCGGTATGGATTTAGTGACAGAATTAGACTGGGATATGGCCAAAAAATAAACAGACTATTGCTGGTTAAATGCACTTGGTGTGACAGCTTCACCCTGATGTAGGCTTTAGCCAAAAAACAACCACACCATTGAGGGTTAAATGCACTTGGTGACAGGCGCAGCTTGCCCCTGATTTAGTATATGGCCAAAAAATGAACAGACTATTGCTGGTTAAATGCACTTGGTGTGACACGGACACCCCAAAATTCGGTACGAACCCGAACTATACAGTTCGAGTTCGCTCATCCCTATTCACTAGCTGTTATTATTGTGATTATATTTTTGTGTGTTTCAATAAAGATCCCTCTACTTTTTGAGTGTGCCCCACTTCTATTCCTTTATACAAATTTTATATCAGACTGGGTGTTGTCTGCTAGTGGGTGCACCTCTATTGGATCCATATCTCAATCTAGTGCGACATTTCCTATATTTATTAAATTTTAGTTGCCAGATTTTTGACCATTCCTCTTAGTTTTCCTAAATTCTTTTCCATTTGGTGTATCCCTCCAGGAACATCAGCCCTGTTATAAATCTTTGTGTCATCAGCAAAAAGACACACCTTACCATTGAGGCCTTCTGCAATTTCGCTGAGAAAGATATTAAACAATATGGGTCCCAGAACAGATCCCTGAGGTACCCCACTGGTAACAAGACCATGGTCTGAATATACTCCATTGACTACAACCCTCTGTTGTCTGTCCCTCAGCCACTGCCTAATCCATTTAACAATATGGGTGTCCAAGCCCAAAGACTGCAATTTATTGATAAGCCTTCTATGTGGAACAGTATCAAAAGCCTTACTAAAGTCTAGATAAGTGATGTCTACTGCACCTCCGCCATCTATTATTTTAGTCACCCAATCAAAAAAATCAATAAGATTAGTTTGACATGATCTCCCTGAAGTAAACCCATGCTGTTTTTCATCTTTCAATTCATGGGATTTTAGATGTTCCACAATCCTCTCCTTAAGTATGGTTTCCATTAATTTCCCCACTATTGATGTCAGGCTTACTGGCCTATAGTTGCCTGATTCCTCCCTACTACCTTTCTTGTGAATGGACACAACATTTGCTAATTTCCAATCTTCTGGGACGACTCATTTTACCAGTGATTGGTTAAATAAATCTGTTAATGGTTTTGCTAGTTCACCGCTGAGCTCTTTTAATAGCTTTGGGTGTATCCCATCAGGCCCCTATGACTTATTTGTATTTATTTTAGACAGCTGACTTAGAACCTCTTCCTCTGTAAAGACACATGAATCAAAAGATTCATTAGTCTTCTTTCCTAACTAAGGTCCTTTTCCTTCATTTTCCTTTGTAAAAACTGAACAGAAGTATTCATTGAGGCAGTCAGCTAGTTCTTCATCTTCTTCCATATACCTTCCTTTTGTTTTTAATTTTGTAATTCCTTGTTTTAGTTTCCTTTTTTCATTTATGTATCATATAAATGTAGGGTGGTTAAATATAATGGGGATACAGGATAGGATTTCGAAAGAGATAATAAACTTTTTTGTTAGGAACGACGGTTCTGTGGTATCAAACATAGTATGGGAGGCTGCAAAGGCTTACATTAGAGGGATCCTTATAAAATATACAGCAATATACAAGAAAGGAATAAGGAAAAAAAATAATGGATTTGGAACAAGAGGTTGGTAAATATGAAAAAGTGTATATTGAGGACCCTATAGACAAAAATTATGAGAATTGGGTAGATAAATCTGCTAGATTGGAAGATGAGAGGCTTTTGATGGCAGAACAACAAAAAGAGAATTATGTGATGGATAATTTTATCTATGCTCATATACCGGGTAAAAAGTTAGCTGCCCTTGTAGCGACCCAGACAAAAAAAAAAAACTATGTTCATTGTTTAGCAGATAAACTAGGACATTCAATAAACGATCAAGTGGGCAAAATAGAATTGCTTAAACAATATTTTGAAGATGTATACAGCAGTAAGACAAATAAGAATTTGACACTGATAGAACAGTATTTGGAGGAAATTACTATCTATAAGCTAACATTAAAACAACGTCAAACCATGGAAGCCCCTTTAAATGCTTTGGAAGTGGACAAAGTATTATCCAGGATTACAAAGAACAAGTCCCCAGGAATAGACGGTATTCCCTTCGAAGTCTATGCTCAATATAAAGAAGTACTAACCCCAAAACTTTTGATAATGTGGGAAGACTTGAGGAAGGTAGGGAAATTGCCAAACTCCCTCAGGGAAGCCCTAATTACATTGATTTTGAAGCTAGGAAAGGATCCAACCTTTCCGGATTCATATTGGCACATCTTATTAAAGGGGTTGTCCAAGTTATATTTATTGATGACCTATCCTCAGGATAGGTCATCAATATCAGATCGGCCAGGGTCCGACACCCGGCACCCCCTCCGATCAGCTGTTTGAAGAGAAGGTGTGTGCGGTGTCAGCGCTGCCTCCTTTTCACTGTTTACCTTCTAGCCGTTGCATCTGCAGTGGTGAGCAGGTGTAATTACACCCAAGCCTTCCTATTCAAATGAATGGGATGGCTTGTGTGTAATTACACCTGCTCACCACTGCAGATGCAACGGCTAGAAGGTAAACAGTGAAGAGGAGGCAGCGCTGACACCGCACACTCCTTCTCTTCAAACAGCTGATCGGAGGGGGTGCCGGGTGTCGGACCCTGGCTGATCTGATATTGATGACCTATCCTGAGGATAGGTCATCAATAAATATTACTTGGACAACCCGTTTAATTAATACGGATAATAAAATACTGGCTAGAATTCTGGCAGTTAGACTTAAAAGTGTGGTTTCTGGGCTTGTTCATGAGGATCAGACGGGCTTTATGTCAGGCAAAACTACAACTGATAATATTATGCGCTACTTTTTGAACACCCAGCTCGAACCCACAAATTGTGGGGAGCGACTGATTGTTACCATGGATGCCTCTAAAGCATTTGATACAATAGAATGGCTCTTTTTGATTACAACGCTGAAGAAGATGGGATTCGGTAATACATTTATATCATGGGTAAATCTATTATACACCAAAATCTTAGCAAAAGTGATATTAAATGGGGAACATAAAAATCTGCAGTGGGGTTAGGCAGGGTTGCCCTCTTTCCCCTCTGCTTTTTGCTATAGTTGTGGAACCGCTAGCTTAAATGATCAGGCAAGATGAAGAAATTGTGGGGTTCAAGTTCGGTGATCATGAGGAAAAAATATAGCTTTATATGGGGATGATATTATGTTGTTTGTAGGCTCACATAGATCACTTATGAAGATTTTCCAGGTATTTGAACGGTACGGTGAACACTCTGGGCTCAATATAAACTGGGCTAAATCAAAAACTTATGTCCCGATTGATCAGCTGAACAATTTTATACCAGGCGCATTGGAAATTAAGAAGTTTAATCAACCCGTTAAATATCTGGGTATTCAAATAACCCCAAATCCCAAGTACTGTGTTCAGTTGAATGTGGTCCCTAAAATACAGGAAATTAGGAAGAAAATAGATATATGGAAAAGACTACATGTTTCGATGGCAGGTCGTGTTTCCTTGGTGAAAATGTGTTCACTTCCTTCCCTGAATTATATTATCTGGAATTCACTGGTAATAATTCCCCCAAAAATATTTCAAACAATAGTTAGTCTTTTAACGGATTTAATATGGCGAGGGAAGAAACCAAGGATAAAAGCACAAATATTATGTATTTATGAAAGGGAGGGAGGACTTTCAGTACCAGACATGGAACTCTACTTATCTCTGAGCATATAAAAAATATGATAGTATGGAGTAACACGCAAAGATATAAATCTATGACTACAGGGATAGATGTTAGGTTAGGTAACTGTACTATTTTTCAGTTAATAGAAGTGGGTGTTTTGGCACAACAGGGAGACACAAGGATACCGATATTTGAGCTGATGGATAGGGCTTGGAAGGAGGCAGGAGCATTGTGGACCCGGGTTGAGATCCATGCTGACACCATATTGTGGGGGAACACCCACCTTAAAGAATTAAAAGCAATTGAACAGAAAATTTGGTGCCAGCATGGTATTTGCAAACTGGGCCAGGTATGGAGACAGGGGGTTATAATACCATATGAAGATCTTAAAAAGGAGTATGGATTGCGTAATGTAGAACCGAGTTTTTTTTATTTGCAATTAAAACAAGCTCTGTGATCGCTGGTAGGAAAAGGTACACAAATTCATACCCTTCCGCAGCCATTAGCGAATATTTCTAAACTATCAGTAGAGAGGAAATTAGTCTCTAAAATATATGAATGCTTGTTACATCAAAAGACTAAGAAAAGAGCAATTAATAGCTTAAGTTACAAATCGCAAAATGTTATTAATCCCCAGCGTGAAGGGTTTTGGGAGTTGGCGATACAGGGGAAAAATAGGGTCTCAAAGAACCTTTCCCATAGGATTAACCAATTCAATATACTATATCGACTGTACTACTCCCCTAAGATATTAATGAAGTGCTACAAACCTAAAGTTTTTAGTTGTATAAAATGTGGGGAGGTAGGGGCAGATGATGTTCATATACTCTGGACATGTATAAAGATCCAAGAGTTCTGGGGTAAGGTAAGTATATATAGAACTGAGAAATACCATCGGTTTAAAATCCCTAGGCAATTTTAAATATGCATATTGGGAGTGGTGGACAAAATAAATACCCCCCAACAACGAGAACTAGCATCTAAACTCCTTTTTCAAGCTAGGAAATGTATTATTGGGCATTGGGGTGGTAGCGCTGTTCCCACGGTTAGGGAATGGGAAAGGCTTACCTGAACTTACTAGAGAGGAATTCCACCTGGTAAATACTAAGAAAAAATACAGATTCGCTAGATTATGGCAGAAATGGCTATTATAGTGTTTTTTCTTTGGAGAGATGGGTAGTCTGAGTTGGGGTATTGAGGTGTAGTGGAGAGAGAGGGGACACGAGGGGTCCTTTTATTTATTTTTTATTTTTTTATCGAGCAGTTAAAAATAAGGGAGGTGGGGTTGGTATGTGGAATGCTGTGTAAATTAAAGATTGCTAAATCTGTTTTTCTATAATCTCAAGAAAACAATAACGATTTATTATTTACAAAAAAAAAAACTGTTAGTGCTCTGGTGAACACTGCGGCCTCCTCACAGCTTACCAAGCGCAGCATAGTACATTGTATAGTTGCTTTGCTTAGTATTGCAGCTCAGTTCCATTTAATTGAATTAATGGACCTGAATGTGACCTATGTACAATGACATCATTGGCATATGAAGCAGTCTCTTCAAGCAGCTGATCAGCAGGGGTGTCGGGAGACAGACCCCCACTGATCAATATTGAGGACCAATACTGAAGATACTCAATTAATATAAAAATCATGGACTATCCCTTTAAGGGACTTTTAAACATTTATGGCTTGACTGCCTATCATCAAACCTATCTTAAAATCGATTAAAACAGAGATTAAAGGCATTTTCCATAACATAACCACAAGGCTCCTACAAACTGATAAATTGCTTATCCCTCACAAATAGCGAGAGTTAATAATGGTCAGACATAGTGAGCCGGCTTTTCAAATTCGAAGAAATCTATAGTTGAGAAACTAACACTAGGCATACGTTTCTTAAGACATGGAACCCTTGGATTGCCGACAATAATAATAAATAAGAGCATGCCAAGCCCCCTTCTCCTCATTCCTGCCAAGTTCTCAACCTCCAAGCTGGCTCTCCCTTCCTCTGGATGTTGTATTCCGACATAAATGTATTACATTGTATTAAATGCACTGATTAGATTTCCTTTTAAGGCTACTTTCACACCTGCGTTAGGTGCGGCTCCGTCTGGTATCTGCACAGACGGATCCGCACCTATAATGAAAACGATTGTATCCGTTCAGAACGGATCCGTTTGCATTATGAAGAACAAAGTCTAAACGGATCCGTTTTTAATTGCACCATATTGTGTCAGTGAAAACAGATCCGCTCCCATTGACTTACATTGTAAGTCAGAACCGATCCGTTTGGCAACGCATTGGCAGGCGGACACCAAAACGCTGCAAGCAGCGTTTTGGTGTCCGCCTCCAGAGCGGAATGGAGGCGGAACGGAGCCAAACTGATGCATTCTGAGCGGATCCTTGTCCATTTAGAATGCATTGGGGCGGAACTGTTCCGTTTTGGACCGTTTGTGCGATCCCTGAAAGGGATTTCACAAACGGAATTCAAAACTTCAGTGTGAAAATAGCCTAAAACGTCACCCTTGATGCTTCTACTTTGATTTCTGTTATTATAATTAGTGTTGAGTGAATCGAAGTTAACAAACTGGACTTTGATCCGAATTTCAGGAAAAATTAGATTCATCACAAAGCCGAATTTCCTCGTGCAAATTTATCTTCCCTGAAATGACAGTAAAAAGCTAAAAAAAAATTCATACTTACCTCATCATTTGAGCGTGAATAGGCCGCAGTGGCCATCTTGCTTGAAGATCTCGTGCAACATTTTGTGCGTGGTGACGTATGATGTCACCACGCCTGCCGCCGCGATGACGTCATCAATGCGCCGCGCAAGATATCGAGCTGGATCGTCAAAAAAAAAAAAACACTTTGTGATAAAGTAATTTGTCATGAAGCAAATTTTTGGGTAAAATTCAGCGAAGCAGCCAAATCGATTTTTTAAGAACTTCGCTCATCTCTAATTATTACTGATATTCTCCTGTATTTCCCTGAGTTATTATTTGCATCTAACATTCTGGCCATTCAGATGATTGATTCAGTGCTGTGTGAGCTATCCTACAAGGCTTTCTTTCTTTAGACTGTCATATGATGTAAATTTGTCAATTTTTCTCTGATATATTTTGCGTCTCTGTTGCCAGACCTGTTAATTATGTGCATAGTGCCCTGCGTGACACCTTTGAGAAATAAAAAAATGAAACTGTTGTAGAAGGTATTTAAGGCTACTTTCACAGTGGCTTTTTGGCTTTCCGTTTGTGAGATCCGTTCAGGGCTCTCACCAGCGGTCCAAAACGGATCAGTTTTACTCTAATGCATTCTGAATGGAAAAGGATCCGCTCAGAATGCATCAGTGTCACTACCAGAGCTTTGAGACGTTCTCACAGCTCTGTTTCTCCACCCCTGTGATGATGTCACTTAGAGTTAGGAAGACTTCTCACTGCTCTGTTTCTCCACCCCTGTGATGGTGTGACTTAGAGTTAGGAGGAGTTCTCACTGCGATGTTTCTCCACCCCTGTGATGAGGTCTTTACTCCCAGCTGTTCTTCCTGCATTTGATTTCCCTGCCTTTAAATCACCCCTCCTCCTATTGTAGGGCGTGGATTATATTTATCATTTCAGTTGTAGCTCTTGCCTGAGTATCTTCACTTGTAAGCTATCAGTTCACTGGACCTGTGTTCTGCTGCAGCAAGCACTCCGGATATTGCCAGCTGTCCTTGGATCCGTCTTCTCTGCGGCTGCAGCTCCTTCAGCTAAGTGTGCAGACATTGTTGTGTACCTGGTTATTTTCTGACTGGATCTGAGGTGGCCACGGTTCCCTCCATATACTGAGCAGGGCACCGGTGGCCGTGCCCCTTCCACTATTGTAGGGGTTACAGTGGTCATCAGTCTTAGGTACGCGGGCATGCCTCGTTCCACCATTTGGATCCGGGCATGTGCTTTAGCAGCATAGGGAGAGCTTTGAGGGTCTGACAGGGGTCACCCTTTATCTTCCCTAGTTTGGGTCCGGTCAGTAGCTCTTTGTTCAGTGTATACTCTTGTTGCTCACAAACAGCCGTGACAATCAGTTTGCCTCCATTCCGTCTCCATTCCGCTTTGGAGGCGGACACCAAAACGTCTGACGAAACTGAGCCAAACGGATCCGTCCTGATGTAAGTCAATGGGGATGGATCCATTTTCACTGACACAATCTGGCACAATAGAAAATGGATCCGTCCTCCATTGACTTTAAATGGCGTTCAAGATGGATCCTTCTTAGTTATGTTAAAGATAATACAAACGGATCCGTTCTGAACGGATGCAGACGGTTGTATTATCTGAACGAATCTGTCTGTGCAGATGCATGATGGATCCGCACCAAACGTGAGTGTGAAAGTAGTCTAAAATAGCTTGTCTTTATTTGCTGTATGTTTACAAAAAATTTTTTTATTTTTTTTCAAAAGATACATATTGAATAGCAAAAAGGAACAACATCACTCAACCCTCATTATCTGGTTCTCAGTTCCCAGATGCAAAGCTCTACACTTTCCATGCTAAGATGTGAAAAGTATTTATTTACCCCATTAAAAATGTCTCCTAGTATTGTAATTTATCACATTGAATGAGTAAGTTGAGTATAATACCCTTTTTAGCAAAATAACTGGAACAATGGATTTCTGTAAGATCCATAAGCATGAAGACAAACCACTAAAGCCTCTTTCACACGGGCGTTGTGGGAAAAGGTGCGGGTGCGTTGCGGGAACATACACGATTTTTCCGCGCGAGTGCAAAACATTGTAATGCGTTTTGCACGCGCGTGAGAAAAATCGGCATGTTTGGTACCCAAACCCGAACTTCTTCACAGAAGTTTGGGCTTGGGATCAGTGTTCTGTAGATTGTATTATTTTCCCTTATAACATGGTTATAAGGGAAAATAATAGCATTCCGAATACAGAATGCATAGTACAATAGCGCTGGAGAGGTTAAATTTTTTTCAAAAATAATTTAACTGACCTTAATCCACTTGATCGCGCAGCCCAGCTTTTCTTCTGTCTTCTTTGCTGTGTGCATGAAAAGGACCTGTGGTGACGTCACTCCGGTCATCACATGGTCCGTCACATCTTTTACCATGGTGATGGATCATGTGATGACCGGAGTGACATCACCACAGGTCCTTTTCCTATACACAGCAAAGAAGAAGACAGAAGAGAAGCCGGGCTGCGCGATCAAGTGGATTAAGGTGAGTTAAGTTATTTTTTTTAAGCATTCTGTATTCAGAATGCTATTATTTTCTCTTATAACCATGTTATAAGGGAAAATAATAATGATCGGGTCTCCATCCCGATCGTCTCCTAGCAACCGTGCGTGAAAATCGCACCGCATCCGCACTTACTTGTGGATGCTTGCGATTTTCATGCAGCCCCATTCACTTCTATGGGGCCTGCGTTGCGTGGAAAACGCACAATATAGAGCATGCTGCGATTTTCACGCAACGGACAAATGATGCGTGAAAATCACCGCTAGTGTGCACAGCCCCATAGAAATGAATGGGTCAGGATTCAGTGCGGGTCCAATTCATTCACATCACGCATTGCACCCGCGCCGAATACTCACCTGTGTGAAAGGGGCCTAAGATTTGACCTTGGTACAATATGACAGAATATTGGAAGGTGAGGAACAGGATAATCTCTGAAGACAGTTCTCCTTCTCCTCAGTGTCAAGATGTTATGATTTATGTTATATTGTATTGCAACTAAAATGAATAGTTTGTGTAATCTATAAAGAGACAGCACACTGAATTGTGTTGACTTGAGCTGGAACAGTAGCTGCCCTGTTGAACCTGGGACTAACCTCTTGGTTTACAGCACAGAGATCACCTGGTAGCAGGGCCGGACTGGGACAAAAAATAGGCCCGGGCATTTTTGACTGAGCAGCCCAATCACATGATCCACAACAGGCCCCACCCCCTTGCAGTCTAGGGGCGGGGCCAAAACCGGAAGCACAATTGAGAGGCAGGGCCAGCCACCAGTAAGATAGGAAGGCTTCAGCCAACACACAAGCTTCTTTGGGGGTCCCCAGGTGACATTAGGGGTCTTAGTACGATCCGGCCACCTAATCCGGCAGAAAATGCAAGAAATCGACTGGACACAAAGCACAGCATGCAGCGGTTTATGTCCCGCTGATTCTCTGCATTTTTCCCAGATTGTGGCCTGATTTCTGCCGTACCCCATTATAGTAAATGGGGCCGGCGGTCATTCTGTCTGCATCCAGCAGTGCCGGATCCAGTGAATTCGCCAGGATCACTATCGCAGATGTGAAAGTAGCCTCATACAGCGCCCCATACCTCTTATATCCAGTGACGTCTCCTCTGATGTAGATGTTCTCTTTCTTCATCTTCTCCATTCAGACCAGACCACCGTGATCATTTCTTTCAGCCATCTCACGTCTCTGCAGAGTTTGACAGACATCTTAGTTTCCTACTTTTCCATCATCCTCCAATTAACATCCCATCATGCACCCCCAATACTGAGAAGCTGTGCTCCCCAAAACTATACTGCAAAAAGAACTGTGCTAAGCTGATGCTGTGCCAGGGTGCCCCCAAAGTAATGGTGCTCCCAAAGTCAGTAATGTGTCCCACAAGTAATAATGCTCCCATAGTCCCCCAGTTGTAATAAAGCCCACCATAATGCCCCGATAGTAATAATTATCTTTATAATGTGTGACCCCCCCCCCCCCCTTATAATGTGCACCAGTACAAAAAATGCTCAGTCGTGTGGCAGTAAAAA
This sequence comes from Bufo gargarizans, assembly GCF_014858855.1. Classification (NCBI taxonomy): domain Eukaryota; kingdom Metazoa; phylum Chordata; class Amphibia; order Anura; family Bufonidae; genus Bufo; species Bufo gargarizans. The sequence goes on from NC_058080.1 coordinate 674,159,148, forward strand.
AAGAAACACCTCCTCTTAGTGCCCCCAGTAGAGCCAATGTCCCCAGAGTGCCCTCATGTGTTCCAATGACCTGCACTGTGTGCCACTACAAAAAACACTTAGTGCCCAGTTGAGCTTAGGTGCCCATAGTGACCTTATAATTTGTGCCTGTATAAAATACTCCTATATAGTCCCCCCAGAAGATGCCCCCATAGTGCTCCTTCCCCGTCTCCATAGTGCCCTCCATAATGTGGCACTATAAAATGCCCCACATAGATACCCCCATAATGCTCCTTTCCTCCCTTCCCCATAGTGGCATCAAAATGGGTGCCAGTATTAAATGCCCCTATATAATGCCCTCATAGTGCTCTTGTCCCCCACTTCTCTATAGTGCCCACCTATAATGCATGCCAGTATATAGGGCCCCCAGTAGATGCCCCCATAGTGCAGTCATACACGCACTCTCCACATACATGGACGCAGTCATACACGCACTCTCCACATACATGGACGCAGTCATACACGCACTCTCCACATACATGGACGCAGTCATACACGCACTCTCCACATACAGGGGCGCACTCATACACAGACTCTCCACATACATGGACGCGCTCATACACAGACTCTCCACATACATGGACGCACTCTCCACATACATGGACGCACTCTCCACATACATGGACGCAGTCATACACACACTCTCCACATACATGGACGCAGTCATACACGCACTCTCCACATACATGGACGCAGTCATACACACACTCTCCACATACATGGACGCAGTCATACACACACTCTCCACATACATGGACGCAGTCATACACGCACTCTCCACATACATGGACGCAGTCATACACGCACTCTCCACATACATGGACGCAGTCATACACGCACTCTCCACATACATGGACGCAGTCATACACGCACTCTCCACATACATGGACGCAGTCATACACGCACTCTCCACATACATGGACGCAGTCATACACGCACTCTCCACATACATGGACGCACTCATACACGCACTCTCCACATACATGGACGCACTCATACACACACTCTCCACATACATGGACGCACTCTCCACATACATGGACGCACTCTCCACATACATGGACGCACTCATACACGCACTCTCCACATACATGGACGCACTCATACACGCACTCTCCACATACATGGACGCAGTCATACACACACTCTCCACATACATGGACGCACTCTCCACATACATGGACGACCTCTCCACATACATGGACGCACTCTCCACATACATGGACGCAGTCATACACGCACTCTCCACATACATGGACGCAGTCATACACGCACTCTCCACATACATGGACGCACTCATACACGCACTCTCCACATACATGGACGCACTCATACACGCACTCTCCACATACATGGACGCAGTCATACACGCACTCTCCACATACATGGACGCACTCATACACGCACTCTCCACATACATGGACGCAGTCATACACGCAGTCTCCACATACATGGACGCAGTCATACACGCACTCTCCACATACATGGACGCACTCATACACGCATTCTCCACATACATGGACGCAGTCTCCACATACAAGGACGCAGTCATACACACACTCTCCACATACATGGACGCACACATACACACACTCTCCACATACATGGACGCACACATGCACACAGTCACCACATACATGGACGCACACATATACCATACACATATATAGACACCCAGCTTTCCTGCTGTGCCTCTCCCCCATACTCTAATGCCTCTGCACTTGTGCCATGCAGGATAGCAGGGAAGCTGGATGACATTTCATGATATAATTCACCCAGCTTTCCTACTGTACTGCAGGTCACATGTGCACAGTCTGGGAAAGCTGAATATAACCCCAGTTCCCCTGCCACTCACATCACTGGTGCAGTTAACTGGTGACAATCCAACTGATGTTCAGCATGCTGCTGGGCAGGAAAGGTTCAGGCTGCAGGAATCGCTTCGCGGGTAGAAAAGGGGCGGGGCTATGATAGCTCCGCCCACATCGGGCCGTCCTGTTGCTGGCTGCTGCCTGCCACATTAATGAAAAAAAAAAAAAACGGCTGATTGTGTTCGGCCTGGCCCGGCCCACCAGGCGGCCCGGCCCACCGGGCAAATGCCCGGTCTGCCCTATGGCCAGTCCGGCCCTGCCTGGTAGGCATGAACATTATTGGCTGTGAGAGATTGGGTTTGCGGAAGGTGGGGGCATAGCGGCCATGTGGGCCCTCAGAGGTACAGATTTGTTCCATTCAAAGTGACTAGGGCACCCCCACAACATCTGTGCCTTACTCAGCAGCCACTGCTGCAATCATTTCACTAGAAGAGCCTGATGCAGACTATCAACCATGGTGTTGGTCAAAGGATTTTCTTCTGACTAGAATTTTTTTTTTTAAACAGTCACAATGGAAGAAAATACAAAAAGTAATACTCGCCTAATCACTCCTTTACAGTTCCCATTCCAAAGCTTCCCAGAGCCTTTACTGGTCTCTACTTCCTAGTAAAGATAAGGGGCCAGATATATCATAAGGCAAAGTCACTTTTGTGGAGTGGAAAAGTCGCAAAAAAGTCCCAAAGGCTAAAACTGCGCACAAATTTGCGACTTTTTTCTGCTCTGCACTATGCTGGGCAGTTTTCTGAAAGTGGGCGTGTTTTCGTATGTAAATGAATCTCTAGACAGATTTACTATTGGGACTTTTTAAAAAAGTCGCAAAAAAGTCGCAACTTCACTCCAGTGAGGACCATGCTTATCTTCTGAGACTTTTTAATAGAACATGCGACTTTTTCATAAAAATGTGCGACTTTTGAAAAGCTGCTTACTGACGGATAAACTGCTACCGTCAAACCACATTTATTACAGTCTTAAAGGGCCGATCATAAATCTGACTTGGCTAAAACTGACTTTAGCCATATGTGAAAGTGGAGTGAGCTGTCAGAGTCGTGATAAATCTGGCCCAAGGACATGGAAATGTGACCTGCCGAGGTGGGTCACCGCTGTGGCAACTGATTGACTAAAAGGTAATTTCCTGCATGTTGAGAGGGACCAGGAAGCATTGGAAATGGAATGGCAAGGTATTTGTAAGATGATTAATATTTTGTTCAAAAACAGTGCGACCAGGTCTATACATACACAGCAATTAGATTTTTAGCAATTTTGTAATGTTCATTTTTATTTTTAAATCAAATCACAAAATGCTCTATCTAGCTATGGTTTTTACAGTTTATTTTCCCTAGACTTTATTATAGGATTTCCATGAAAATGCACACACAATATATTACAAAAAGAAAAAATTTCTGCAAAAAAAGCATATAAAAAAGATTTGCCATTTTTTGCTTATGTTAATTGGAAAAAAAGTTTGTTTAAAGGAGCTCTTCTAGCACTGCTATTCTGCTATATAGAAATAGATGGGCTTTAACTACCTAGGTTTTAGTAGCTAGCAGCATTCTTTAGTTCAGTTGCTACACTTTCTTCTTTGCTTTCTTTCATTGACAGTTGCAGTGTGTGAGATGTAATAATATGTGATGACAACCATTAGATACGCCTGTCTTCTATACAATAGGCATATGCAGTACAATATTTATCTAGCCTAGCTGCTCTATGTGGGGCTTACTCCCATGTTTGAAATTTTTGTGCCCTGAAGCTGGTCCCTCTGGGCAGTGGTTTTGCTGGTTAATCATTCAGGAGTCTTGCATAACCTCAATACTTCTCTATAGGGGGAAAGGTAATCCATTGCATTAAGCCTGTTATTAAACTGCCAACATGTCACTGTGGAGCTGCAGACTTATTAGTGCACACAGTTTTAAGTATTTATCAAATGAGAATGAGGATCTTGCAGATACGTACCCTACCAAGCGGAAACACTCAAGGGCAGATATCTAGAGGCAGAATATACACTACTCACTTAGGAATATTTGGCTTGTAGGTGAAATTTCAGGATGAACCTAAAATGCCCTCTAACCTTTACAGGTGAACTTGATGTGACCTTGATGTGACCATGTCCATTTAATTTTTCCACAACTTGCTGTTCTCTAACAAGGAGCTTAATGGCAAAATTCTAAATAGGTGTTTGATCCATGAATTGGCCAATAAATTTCCTGGTTCAATTAGAATTGGTATTTAAATAGAGTTGAGCGGACACCTGGATGTTCGGGTTCGACAGGTTCGGCCCAACTTCACAAAAAAGTTCGAGTTCAGGACCCGAACTTAACCCGAACTTGACCTCGAACCCCATTGAAGTCAATGGGGACCCGAACTTTTGAGCACTAAAATGGCTCTAAAAAAGTCATGGAAAGGGCTAGAGGGCTGCAAATGGCAGCACAATGTGGTTAAGAGCATGGCAAGTTCTCTGCAAACAAATGTGGATAGGCAAATGACATCAAATAACATAAAATACGTAAAAAAATAATAATCTTGATCTAGGAGGACGAGATCCATATGGAGTAGGAGGTTGAGGAGGCAGTAGATGTGGCGGTGTAGGTGGAAGCGGCGGTGGAGGATGAGGAGGTAGCCTACACTGCTTTTTGGTTTTATTTTTTTTGCTTAAATTAGGGTACACCCCAAAACATTGGAAAATATAACCAGTTATAACCCCCTCCAGCCGTGCTAAACAAACGTTCAGACAATACACTGGCTGCAAGGCAGGCCAGCACCTCCAAGGTGTAAAGGGCAAACTCAGGCCATGTGCCCAATTTGGAGACCCAGAAGTTGAAGGGGGGAGACCCATCAGTCAGTACATATAGGCGTGTGCACACATATTGCCCCACCATATCGCTCGTCCCCGTGATGTTCACGATCCATTTGGATATCTTCTCTATCAACTTTCGATGTTCTTTTCTGCGCCTACCATGTTGATCACGGTTATCGGCGAATCAGGGTTCCACGCCAGAGAGGGAGCGTGAGAAAGAGATGGTTAATGGCTGCAATGTGATCGGGCGGAAATGTGGGAGTAGCTATTGAAGCAGAAGGATCGAATGAAAGGGCCAATTAAAGACGAATTTTAGAAATTTAAGTCCCTGTCACCTATGCAGAGCAGGTGTTTTTCATCGCCAGAAATGGGTTAATGTCACCCACCAATAGAACAGATGATTTTTAAAAATTTCGGGCCCTGTTACCTATGCAGAGCAGGGGTTTATTCATGGCAAAAATTGTAAAATGTCACCCAAGAATGTAACTGAAAAATGTGTGAAATTTATTAACCTGTCTACTAGATAGAGCAGGGGTCTATCACAGGCAAAAATTGGTTAATGTCACCCGAATATGTAACAGACAAATTAGTGAAATGTTTTTACCTATCTACTAAGTAGAGCAGTGGTATATTACAGCCAAAAATTGGTCAATTTCACCCGACAATGTAACAGACAAATTAGTTAAATTTTCTTTCCTGTCTACTAGGTAGAACAGTGGTATATTACAGCCAAAAATTTGTGAATTTCTCCCGAATATGTAGCAGACAAATTAGTGAGATTTGTTTACCTGTCTACTAGGTATAGCAGTGGTATATCACAGCCAAAAATTGTTGATTTTCACCAGAGAATGTAACAGACAAATCAGTGAAATGTTTTTACCTGTCTACTAGGTAGAGTAGGGGTATATTACAGCAAATAATTGGTGAATTTCACCCGAAAATGTAACAGACAAATTAGTGAAATGACATAAAATAAAATAAAACACGTACAAATTAAAAAAAATCATCTTGTTGGAGGTCCATATGGAGTAGGAGGTTGAGGAGGCAGTGGACGTAGCGGTGTAGGTGGAAGCTGCAGTGGAGTCAGACGAGGTAGCCAACACAGTATTTTTTTTAAATTAAGGTACACCCCAAAAGAGTGGAAAATATCAGAAATACAGCAATGAGCAATTGCTCTGTAGTATAACAATGGCTGGGTAAGGCCTGTATGCATGTCTATTCTGCACAAGGTACAGACAAGTCTTGTGGGATCCAAGCCTGGTTTATTTTAATGAACGTGAGCTTAGCCATGTTGTCTGTGGACAGACGGCTGCGTTTGTCTGTAATGACATTCCCTGCCGTGCTAAATACACGTTCAGACAATACACTGGCTGCAGGGCAGGCCAGCACCTCCAAGGCATAAAGGGCAAGCTTAGGCCATGTGGACAATTTGGAGACCCAGAAGTTGAATGGGGCAGAACCATCAGTCAGTACGTGTAGGCGTGTGCAGAGGTACTGTTCCACCATGTTATTCAAATTCTGCCTCCTGCTAAGATGTTCCATATCAGCTGGTGGTGTCGGTTGGTCTGGCGAGGTGACAAAGCTTTTCCACATGTCGGCCATGCTAACCCTGCATTCTGAGGTGCTGGCGGTGACCCAGCTGCGTTGGTGACCTCTTCCTCCTCCTCTGCCTTCGCCTTTTGCTTCCCCTTGTCCCCCGGTGTCAGTTGGGAATGCTCTTAGGAGCACGTCTACCAGCGAGCGCCTGTAGTCGCGCATCTTCCTATTACGCTCAAGTGAGGGAATTAAGGATGGCATGTTGTCTTTGTATGGGTATCCAGCAGGGTGGCCACCCAGTAGTCTGCACACATTAAAATGTGGGCAACTCTTTCTGTCGTTGCGCAGGCACTGCAGCATGTAGTCGCTCATGTGTCCGTCTCCAGGCTTCCTAGAGGTAAGGACAAGCTGTCCTCTGTGGGAGGTGTATCGTCTGTGTCCTCAATATCCCCCCAGCCACGCTCCAGTGGTTCCTGCTCCTCCTCCTCCTCCAGAACTGTGCCCTGGCTGGCCAAATGTGTACCTGGCCTCTGCTGGTGCAGGGACCCACCCTCTGAGCCACTTCTAAATGACTAGCCTGAAACCCTTTGAAATGACCCCTCTTATTTCTCCTCCTCTTCCTGTGCCACATCATCTTCCATCATCGCCCTAGGTGTTTTATCAAGGAGACATAGAAGGGGTATTGTAATGCTGATAACAGTGTCAGCGCCACTGGCCATGTTGGTGGAGTACTCGAAACAGCGCAGCATGGCACACAGGTCTCGCATGGAGGCCCACTCATTGGTGGGGAAGTGGTGCTGTTCCGCAGATCGACTAACCCGTGCGTGCTGCAGCTATAATTCCACTATCGCCTGCAGCTGCTTGCACAGTCTCTCTAGCATATGCAAGGTGGAGTTACACCTGATGGGCACGTCGCATATGAGGCAGTGAACGGGAAGGCCGAAGTTACATTGCAGCGCAGACAGGCGAGTAGCAGCAGGATGAGAACGCCGAAAGCACGCACAGACGACCCGCATTTTATGCAGCAGCTCTGACATGTCGGGGTAGTTGTTAATGAATTTCTGCACCACCAAATTCAGCACATGCGCTAGGCAAGGGATGTGCGTCAAACCGGCTAGACCCAGAGGTGCAATGAAATATTGCCCATTATCACACACCACCAGGCCAGGCTTGAGGCTCACTGGCAGCAACCACTCATCAGTCTGTTCTTCTATATCCTCCACAGCTCCTGCGCGGTGTGGGGTTTGTCCCCCAAACACATCAGTTTTAGAACTGCCTGCTGACATTTACCCCTGGATGTGCTGAAGTTGGTGGTGAAGGTCTTTCGCTGACCGGATGAGGAGGTGGTAGAAGAGGAGGAGGAATCCGAGTAGGAGGAGGAGGCAACAGGATGCAAAGAATAATGCCCTGCGATCCTTGGTGGTGGAAGGACATGAGCCAAACCGCTATCTGCCTGTGGCCCAGCCGCCACTACATTTACCCAGTGTGCAGTTAGGGAGATATAGCGTCCCTGCCCGTGCTTACTGGTCCACGAATCTGTGGTTAGCTGCACCTTGCCACAATTGCGTTGCGCAATGCACACTTGATTTTATCCCTCACTTGCTTGTGCAGGGAAGGGACGGCTCGCCTGGAGAAGAAGTGGAGGCTGGGAACGACGTACTGTGGGACAGCAACCGCCATCAACTGTCAAAGGCCAGTAGTTTAGAAATGCTGGCATTCAGGGCCAGGGATTGAGGGTGAGTAGGTGGGTGCTTCTGCTTTCTCTCCAGGGTTTGAGAGATGGAGAGCTAAACGCTTTTGTGTGACATGGTGGAGATGTTTGGTGACGGAGGAGGTGGTGTTGGTGGCACATCCTCTGTTTGCTGGGCAGCAGGTGACAATGTTACTCCAGAGGTGGAGGAAGAGGCCAAGACAGCAGCAGAAGAGGGAGCAGGAGGGGCCTAAGCCCTTTTTTGGTTTTTAAGGTGCTTACTCCACTGCAGCTTGTGTTTGGCATGTAGATGCAGGTTGTGCTCAGGTTCAGAATGTTAATGCCTCGCTTCAGGATCTGATGGCACAGCGTGCAAACCACTCCGGTCTGTATACAAAGTGTGGTCCTCAGAGTGCCTGATGAAGGGCGATTATTAAGCCTGAAACGTTGCAACTGACATACCACATATTCCGGCTGAAATAACATGAAATAAAATCATTAATTATCACCAATAAAGGAGTGCTGTCTAAATATTTGTGACACTTACAAGTTCTGGAGGTGGAGCTTTAGAACACAACCCGGACGTGCACCGACCCTCGCCATTCTATGAAAAGAGTGCTGTGGCCTACTTTCCTGCAAACACTCTGGTCTTGTCATCAGCACATTGTGTGAAGAACTGCCATGCCAGGGAACTCCTTGAAGCTGGCTTTGGTGTTCTCGGTCCCTGGGTGCGGTGGGCAGTAGCAGGTGTACTGTCTTTGAGATGGCCACTCTGCTTTTGTACCCTGTGTGCCGGCATACATACATAATTCCTCTGGGTAGCCATCTTGTATGCTTCTGGCATATGTAAAAAAAAAGTGAACTCTCATCTTCCTGAAGCCTGGGTCACCACCGACCAGTATGATATAGATGCACACTTTTATTACCACTGCTCTGTGAGGCCGGCTATAAAAGGTCATAAAGGCTATACCAGGCCCAGCTCATCCTGTCCTATAAGATAAAGATCAGCTCACTGTCAAGCCTGGCTGGAGCGTGACGTCATTAATTTCCAGGTCTGGTTTGAGGAGAGCTAATAGCCCTTAATTAGCTCTGGGCATAAAACCAGTCCACTTTTATATTTCATTTATGAATCAACTTATGCCCTTTCTGACACCAGATCCAAGCTCTACAGAGTATTGTGGTTAATTGGATATCAAATATGACCAGAGGATGTGATTCTGTAGCTGACCTATGGGTGGTAGAAGAACTACAGGTCCCAGCATTACCGTGTGTGGTCTCATTCTGTATATAAATAAATAACGATTGCAAATATGTATTCTGTATAAAAAAATATGCCGATGTATCAGGGAGATACGGGCTTAAGTATAATCCTCATTGTAGGAACTGAACTTTGATGGGGTCATAACACACTTGGAGGCCAATCCCTAGGCTTCACAGTCACTCTGCTGCCATTGGCTGACAGGAGTAAGTCTCCTGCCCATGGTAAAGTTCATAAAAATCTGTGCACAAGGACAGAGGAGAGAGACCCATGGAACATCACCAGACACTTAATTGGACATTGACGGCATATCCCTGTATCAGAAGAACTTTGAGGGTCTCCCCTGATACATACTGAACGGGGTTTGCAAGGATTCAAAAAGGACATATGAATGACCATCTGAAACCCTCCAGAGAAACAAAGTATTCTTTCATCTTTTTTCCCTTTCATTTGAACTGTCGGGATTATTTATATTGTTATTATTATTCTGTAGATTTATAGTAATTTTCATTAGACTTGTATGCACTGCTTTTTACCTCTTATTAAAGATTATAAAATCTAAATGGCCAAGTCTTCCATATTCTAAGCTTCTGAACAACGTACCTTGCCTTTGAAGAGACGTTACCAGGTAGTTAGTTAAATTGCATTTAGGAATTGTACCTGGGGGTGATTGACTGCAGTTGGTCAGTAAGTGATATCCGGTTCATCCACTGATCTGTGTGATAGTGAATGACCCGGATAGTCGGCTCGTGGACCGGGAACCCACGTGGTGGCAGTTACCGAAGTTTAGTGGGGGGTGTTAGCCGGATGGTAATACCCCGGTCACGTGAGGTCTCTGTGTGTGCGCAGACTCCGTCACAGACCACTACGTCACAGCTGTGGGATCCGGAGCGATCGGATACATAGTTCGTGACACCCTGCTCCCTCTTTTGCTGTGCTGTTGGCTTGGTGTGACCACTGCCTCTTCCTCCGAACTATGAATGGCTTGACCTTCATTCCATGTGGGATCTAGGACCACATCGTCCTCCACATCATCTTCCACCCAGTCTTCTTCCCTGCCCTCCTTGTCGGTCTGCACACTGCAGAAAGCCGCAGCAGTTGGCATCTGTGTTTCGTCCTCAATAGAGACGTGCTGTGGTGGTATTACCATGTCCTCATCCTGAAACATAAGTGGTTGGGCATCAGTGCATTCAATGTCTTCCACTTCTGGGGCAGGGCTATGTGGATGGCCCTGGGGAACCCTGCCAGCAGAGTCATTAAAAAGCAGACTGCTGCATGACTTGGGGCTCAGACTGCTTTGCTGATTTGCAAGGGGGTGAGGTGAAAGACTGATGGGCATGGGCTGTAGGTGCCAACTCTGAGCTTTCTGCAGAGGACTGGGTGGGAGATAACATGAAGGAACTTGATCCACTGTCAGCCACCCAATCTACTAGCGCCTGTGTCAGGGCTGAGGATGGGGAAAACCCTCAGCCGTGAGATGCCGGAAGATGTTAGTGGCTGCTCGGCCAGGACGACAGAATTAGGGAGCAGGTCACCTCCTAACGCATCCCTAATCTGACCCTAACTCCTAGCTGCATGAGCCGACCTTGAAGGTAGGAGGGCCCATGCTCACGAACCTCGGATCCCTACTCACCCTCCGTCGATCCCTGAACTAGGAGTTGGGTAGACCACCTCCTGGATGCGGAGAAACAGGAGTCTAAAACTGGCCGAGCTGCAATGGGATGAAACCATAATCAGACTATGGATATGGCAGGAGAGTGAAAGACTTCCACCTCTACCTGCCACAGACACACTGAATGGATCCCTGGACACAAGTGCTGGCTGTCCAAACACAAACATAAAAGGACACAGCACACATAAACACACTGGGACCCAGAACCATAGCTGCAATAATAACAGACACCACATAGACATATGTGAAAGAAAGAAATTGGTGGTGGCTGCTCTCCTTTATAGCCTATGATAAGGTGCTGCAAATCCAGCACCTTATCATCCCTACCTCTCAAAGATAGGTAAATTTAGAAAAGGATATAAGGATGAGCACTCTCACAATTGGCATACATTTAATAGAATTAATAAAAATTTAATGACAATAAGACAATGTGATAAGATAAAATGATATGATATAAAAACCACAATAATATTGGTATCAGATGGTTCTCATTCTAAAACAATCCTATATGGAAGTGGTAAAGGCCTGATAACCTAATGTCCAAACAATCCAAGAAAGGGTCCCAAAAGGTAAAATTAGTACAAATGTGAGTCCACACTTTCTGGCAGTCTACCAGAATGGATATAGCAGTTGATAGTCCCGTCACATATGCTGGTGTTAACAGGTAAGACTCAATGATTTAACAGTATGATACTTGTCAGCTTTGCAGCCGCTTACCTCCCCTTCATATATCACCTCAGTCCTGCAGATCGCTTCAGACTGGATGGATAGGGCTCGTCGAGTACGGCTTTTCCCGTAGTTCAGTGACCGGGTTTGTAGGCTGCCGAACGCTTACCTTTAGGCACTTTTTCTCTTGCGGTGCGGAGGAAGCGCGTAGAACCCCTGTTGGTATAAAGGGCTGGCGTCTCACGTTACTTTGTTTGGTATCCGCGTTGGATACTTGCGGGATACTGCCGACGTCACTTCCTGTATGACGTGTTCCTTTTTGTTGCGTCCGATAATTCCAGACTATAATTTTCGCTTGTAGAGAGTTGCAATTTCAAAGTCCTATTTGCATGGCCATGCAGTTGGAGAGATACGGACAGGTGTATGGCGCAGAAACCCAGACGCGTTTCGGGAGTTGTCACTCTCCCTTCCTCAGTGGTCAACTGCTATATCCATTCTGGTAGACTGCCAGAAAGTGTGGACTCACATTTGTACTAATTTTACCTTTTGGGACCCTTTCTTGGATTGTTTGGACATTAGGTTATCAGGCCTTTACCACTTCCATATAGGATTGTTTTAGAATGAGAACCATCTGATACCAATATTATTGTGGTTTTTATATCATATCATTTTATCTTATCACATTGTCTTATTGTCATTAAATTTTTATTAATTCTATTAAATGTATGCCAATTGTGAGAGTGCTCATCCTTATATCCTTTTCTAAACCACATAGACATAAACTTAACATCACATAAACATAAAGTATCACAATTTATGACCACAAGGGTGGCCCTCACTGGCAGATGGTATATGGGGGCAGGAGAGTGCCTCCAGCTTACTACAAGGCTGGAGTACCCCTCAGAACTCAGGATGTAACTGAGGCTATATAGCCCATGTAGCCACACTCACACACAGACACACCCAGTGTTCACACAAAGAGGGAGTTAACCCTTCCTACACCAGGCAAGGGATGGAAGCCACTTAAAGGGGAAGTGTCCAAATGAACAACACACTGAAGCTGTTACCGCAGGCAACGACATGCGTGGCAACCATGTCCTGGGAGTCAGCCAGAAGGCCGAGACACTGCCACCACATGTACACAATACCAAACGTTGCTATGGGCAGCTACAGTGAAGGGAAGTGTCACAGTGCACACCTACATAAACATTGTGCACACCAGACATACGAAGTGCATACATACACCCAACCAGGTGTAACCGCATGCACTTGACAGCAAGCTACCTAGCAACAGCTCAGGCTGCTATACTGCCAAGTACAATCATGTTACCAGCGGCAACCACATGTGAGGCAACATACCAGCAGCCCTCACCATGTGGTTGACAATAAAACCAAACCGCAGGCAACTTCATGCGGATCCTGAGTCACGACCGTGACCATGGTCGTGACACTCCCACCCCTCAAAGCCCCCCCACCAAAAAAAAGAAAAATAGTGACCATGGTCGTGACAGCCTGTACTTGTTCTGGCCTCACCATCCGTAGAGCGGCATTGGGGCCTACCAAATAACCTGCAGGTTCTGGCGCCTACTCGCAGCTCAGGAAGGTGTTTCACTTGGACGTGTAGCAGGCGCAGAACGGCCACATCCTCTCCCTGCAACAGGAGCTCCACCAACACCACCAGGACCATGTCCCTTATTTGATGTTCTCCTCATTATTTGCGTTCACCCACCAGGTGTCAATTAAACTGCCAATAGTCAACAATTAAATTCCTTAACAGTAAGGCAGTGCCCCTGTCATAAACAGAATACATTTATTTAGGTCACACAACAGTGTAACAGAGCAATTTAATACAAATTATTCACTATCACAAAAAGTTAGACTTTTCAAATCAACAATTTAACTGCAGAAGATAACCGTTTAATTTGACTGTCAGAAACGCAGCATACACCGAAAATGTGCAATCTGCCACAAAACCAGTGTTTATTGCAAACAACTGTAGAAATGCAGTATTTCCCAGGTAAATTCTAAAATAGCTAATGCTGCGTTGTTTGCAAAAGTGCTCTGGGGCAATAGTGCAGTGTTTTTTGACAACCAACTGTGAAAATGCTGAGTTCCACTGGTTACTTCATATGAAAGGAATAAAGGGTAGGCCTCAGATCTGCTATGTAGGCCAAAACCAGTGTTTATTGCAAACAACTGCAGAAATGCAGTTTTTCACTGCTTAATTATCAAATAGGTAATACTGCGCTGTACGCAAAAGTGCTCTGGGACAATAGTACCGTGTTTTTTGGCAACCAACTATATAAATGCAGAGTTCCACTGGTTACTTCACATGAAAGAAATACAGGGTAGGCCTCAGACAAAACCAGTGTTTATTGCAAACAACTGTAGAAATGCAGTTTTTTTACTGCTTAATTATCAAATAGGTAATACTGTGTTGTACGCAAAAGTGCTCTGGGGAACTAGAACACTTTTATTGGCAACCAACTATAGAAATGCAGTATTTCACTGCTCAATTATGAAATACGTAATACTACGCTGTACGCAAATGTGCACTGTGGCACTAGAACAGTTTTTTGGGCAAACAACTCTAGAAATGCAGTATTTCACTGCTTAATTATGAAATAGGTAATACTGACAGACTAATGTAATTAAATAATTTTGAATGCCAGGTATGCATTGCCGGCTGTAGGGGTACTTGACCTGTCAAAAAAGAGAATTTCACCTTCACTGAGCTACCAGAACAAAAGTAGACTAATGTCCCTGGCAAACAGGCAGTTAACATGAAGTTTCAAGGTGCCTGCATTCAACAAAATGGCCGCTGACGCCGACCTCACTAACAGATGGATTAAAAATTCTTCACTGGGCTCAGGGCTGGGTACAATATTGTAGCATGGCACTAGGGATCGACCGATATTGATTTTTTAGGGCCGATACCGATAATTTGTGAACTTTCAGGCCGATAGCCGATAATTTATACCCATATTCTGGGAATTTAGATTTTTGAAAAAAAATAAAATAAATTCCTACACAAATCTGCTGAAAAATAATGTTTATTGTTAATGTGTATTTTTTTTTTTTGTAAATCTTTCTTTGGTGTTTTATTTTTATTTTTGTAACTTTTTTTTAAAGTTTTTTTTTACTAACTTTTAGCCCCCTCAGGGACTAGAACCCTTGTCCTATTCACCCTGATAGAGATCTATCAGGGTGAATAGGAGCTCACACTGTCCCTGCTGCTCTGTGCTTTGTGCACACCGCAGCATGGAGCTTACTATGACAGCCAGGGTTTCAATAGCGTCCTGGCTGCCATGGTAACCGATCGGAGCCCCAGCATTACACTGCTGGGGCTCCGATCAGAGGAGCAGGGGAGAGGGGATCCTGTGGGGGGGGGCGCACTGCGCCACCAATGTTTTTAATACTGGGGTGGGGGGCGCACTGCGCCACCAATGCTTAATACTGGGGGGGCTTGGGGGAGCGCACCAATGTCTAATACTGGGGTTGGGGGGGGGACTGCACCACCAATGTCTAATACTGGGCTAGGGGGGGGGCACACTGCCCCACCAATGAAGCTTAATCTCTCATTTATTCATATACAGGAGGCGGGAGCTGGCTGCAGAATCACATAGCCAGCTCCCGACCTCTATGAGCAGTAGCTGCGTTCAGTGGCACCTGAGGGGTTGAATACCGCAGATCGCAGCTACAGCTCATAGAGGTCGGGAGCCGGCTATGTAATCCTGCAGCTCCCGCCTCCTGTATATGAATGAATGAGAGATTAGGCTTCATTGGTGGCGCAGTGGCCACAGCCCCTCCCCTTCTCTTGTCCCCTGTCCTTTCATTGGCGGCAGCAGCAGCAGCACAGGGGGAGGAGACACTGCTTCCTTCTCCCCTGTGCTGCTAAGGGGAACACGGAGAGCGCTGACAGCAGCGCGATCTGTGTTCCCCATACGCTATCGGAATATCGGCAAAATAGATGCCGATACCGATAGCGGTCAAAATCCTGAATATCGGCCGATAATATCGGTAAAACCGATAATCGGTCGATCCCTACATGGCACCCTCAATTATCGCTGTAGTTTGCACATTGTACAATTCTGCCCGAATTTGTCCCTCACAGCAGCAGCAGCTTTCCCTACACTGACAAGAGCAAAGTGACGTGCGGCGCTCTGTGACTCCAGCTTATATAGAGGCTGGGTCACATGCTGCACTAGGCCAATCACAGCCATGCCATTAGTAGGCATGGCTGTGATGGCCTCTTAGGGCAAAGTAGTTAAACGCTTGTTGATTGGCTGCCCGAATCGCCGAACACCGAACCCAACCCCAAATTTTACAGAAATGTTCGGGTCTGGGTGCCAAAAATCAGTTCGGGTTCGCTCAACTCTATATTTAAACAGTCCTCATCAAATGTCAAATCAACTTACATTAATGTATTCATGACCAATCTTGAGGAGGCTGTCATCTATGTTTCTCATAATTTATCTTCTGTTTTGGGATGGTGGCGATAAATAGACGACATCTTCTTCCTCATTTGGACAGGTACTGTACAACAATTAGGTTATTTTTTTTATTTTTTTTTGTTAATCAGATTGACTCAGATATTAAATTCAACATGACCAGTTCAGATGACTGTATTCAGTTTATAGATACCATGGTGTATAAAGAAGGAAACCTATTGAGAACGGTCTTATTTAGGAAGCCCAATGACAAAAATGATCTATTATTTTATCATAGTTGTCACTCAAGATCTATGATTATTAATGTACGGACGAATACCGCGTGTGCTCGAGCGCAATGCTCGAGTCTCCTTACCACACGTTTGTTGGCAGCTATGCAGCCAATAATAATCTAGATAAGTGCTGCCCTTCACTGTAATGCCGTAGCCATGTTGGCTGCTGGCATTACAATGATTGGCTGGCCAGAACGCGTCATCGGGTGCTATATAGCTACTGATGACAGGTGTTCAGCTCAGTATTAGTTAGGGAGAGCTGGAGAGAAGGGAGAGATAGTGTAGGGATTGAAATAGCAATATTTTAGTTTTCATACTTGTTATAGACCCAAATTGCTAAAACTTGTCAGAGACCCAAAAGTCCTTTAAAGGACTATAGTTGTATCTGGCAGGAATATATATTTTTAGCGCAACCTGCACTAAATAGCTTGCAATTGTTTGGCCGCTGCAGACAGCGACATTATCTGCGCTATATCTCCTGTATAATGTGTGCGCAGCCTAAAAATTTCTGTGACATCCAGTGTACTTTTTCTGTAGACGGTATCCGCTGCGGACAGTTACATTACCTGCGCTACATCTCCTGTATAACGTTTGCGTATCGAAAATATCAGTGACATTCAGTCAAATTTTTTGCTGCTGGTGGCAGAGACTTTACCTGCGCTACATCTCCTGCATAACGTTTGCCCATTCTAAATATCAAAGACATTAATTCAATGTAATTTTTTATTAGCCGCTGGTGACAGTGACATTACTTGCGCTATACCTCCTGTATAACGTTTCTGCAACTAAATATCAGTGACATTAATTCAGTGTAATTTTTTATTAGCTGGTGGTGATGTAAGCCGTGTACTGGGGTGGGCTCCACAGAATACAGCAAAGTCACAGACAAGGAAAGCGACACTGACACCAGATTACTATGCAATAACAGAAACTCTACTTAGACAACTAGTAATAACATAAGCATCACCAAAACAATACAAACATGCATAGAAAACGCTATATCCCCAGACCTACAGTCAATGTCCCTGCCCACTGGACAGGCCTAGCCGATGGCGGACACAGCAGAGCCTGCAAGTCGTGCTGTGCCGCTACAGAGGACACCCCTAGCTGATGGCAAACGCAGCAGAGCCTGCAAGTCAATAACTGCGCTGCAGTCCAGTACAGTACAGACTAGCAAATCTAATCCAAACTAACTAACTAATGCTAGGCCTAGGCTAGTCTCTGTAACTTCAGGCACCACACAATATAACCATCAGTAACCAGGTGTACTGACCTGCGTCCGTTCTGGGCCCGAGGATGCAGCCTACCAGGGATGGCCACCAACCTCTTAGCATTCATGCGGCCTTGCTTGATGATGAGGCCTTCTGTCCGCACACTGAACTGGTCTTCCTGGGACAACCTCTCTTTCAAAAGAGCTGGATTCAGTCAGGGTATAACAGCTACTCTCCTTCTTCTGAGTGTCCATTAACTGCCGGACATCTGCAAGCCAGGATGAAATCGGAGTCAGTCCCTCACAGCACAATCCTTCCAGCATGCCAGATCAACACTTCCTGGTTCACTCACAGGCAGCAGCATAATTTATCATCTGTTTTGCATATTCAAATCTCAGAGTGTGCTGGCTGTAGCTGCAAAACAGTGGCCTCTAGTGC
This sequence comes from Bufo gargarizans, assembly GCF_014858855.1. NCBI lineage: Eukaryota > Metazoa > Chordata > Amphibia > Anura > Bufonidae > Bufo > Bufo gargarizans. Next base: position 674,177,040 of record NC_058080.1, read on the forward strand.
CCGGAATGCCAAATGACAGTTCAAGTACAGACATTATGCAGAAATAGCAGTTTCACAATCTCACAGTGACAGCGACATTACTTGCGCTATACATCCTGTTTAACGTGTGCGCATCCTAAAAATATCTGTGACATTCTGTGTACTTTATTTGCGCATACACTTACAAAAACTGCGCTACTGTACGTGTGACATACTTGCAAGCATATATACCATTAATATGTGCAAGGCGAGCAGTAAGCGACAGGGAAGTGGCCGTGCTGCTGATGGTGGACGCAGAGGCCGTGTCCCTGGGCACGGTGAAACTGTGCCTGCTGCCAGAGCACAAGAAACACACTCATCCACGATACCTAGCTTCATTTACCAGTTTGCAGGGCGGCGCAGGACACCACACTCAAAGTCAGACCAGGGTGACCAGGTGATCGGTTGGATTGCAGCAGATAATGCTTCCAGTCGGTTAAGCACCACCCTGTCTTCCACAAAGTGCAGTCTCAGTAGCCAAGAGTCTGGTCAACAGAATCCTCACCCTGATACTCCTTCCACCCACCATGGAGAGTCTTGGCAAACAAGTGACCCCACACTCGGATATTCCGAGGAGCTGTTTTCATCGCCATTCCTTAATTTGGAACTCTCGCCAAGCTCGCTTGAAGAGGGACATGAGGATATATTGTGCCCTGATTCCCAAACTCTGGAGCATCCACAGTCAGAAGAAGATGACGGTGGGGAATGGCAATTAGCGTTTCACGAGGTGGATGATTATGATGAGACACAGTTGCCAATAAGTCAACTGCAATTAGTGTCTCAAGAGGTTCATGATGAGGATGAGACACAATTGTCAATAACTGAGGTTGTTGTTAGGTCAACAAGTCAGGAGGATGACCAGAGTGAGGAAGTGGAAGACGAGGTGCTGGAAGATGAAGTTACTGACCCAATCTGGGAAGGTGGCAAGTCAAGCCAGGACAGCAGTACAGAGAGGGAAGGATCCACAGCACTGCAACAGGCTGGAAGAGGCAGTGGGGTGGCAAAAGGCAGAAGGCAGCCCACACCAAACAGGCCCGCAACTGTTCCTCGGAGCACCCCCTTGCGGCAATCTCCCTTGCTACGGGGTAGGTGTTCTGCAGTCTGGCGCTTTTTTGAGGAAAGTGCGGACGATAAAATAATTGTCATTTGCAACCTCTGCCATACTAAAATGAGCAGGGGCGTGAACACTAACAACCTTACCACCACCAGCATGATCCGCCACATGGCATCAAAGCACCTTAATAGGTGGGCCGAACGCCTGGGTCCACAACCAGTGTCTGTGGGTCACATCACTGCCTCCTCTTTCTTTGTGTAAATGCTGGCTAGGGTTGAGCGAACCCGAACTGTAAAGTTCGGGTTCGTACCGAACTTTAAGATTTTTTGACCCCGAACTCGAACATTTTTTTTTGCAGGTGCAATGCAACATTTTTGTACCCTTCCCTGAGCCCAGCGACACAGAAAAATACGTTTTATCCGTCTGTTAGTTAGGTGGGCGTAGGCGGCCATTTTGTGCAAGTTCAGTGCACCAGCACTACATATGTGCCAGGGGCAATAATTTAATCCTGTTCTTTTAGTTCAGTGGGCAACATAGACTCATTTTTTAAATGCACCTGCACTGCATATGTGCCAGGGGAAGGGAAAATAATATAGGTAATCCTTCTGTGAGTTCAGGGACCCAGGGGGTGACATATTCACATTTTTTTCTGTAAAGATACCCCTGTGCTTGCATATGTGAGTGTAATCAATTCAGTAAATCCATCGGTTAGATTCTGGGGGGACAAATTATTATTTTTTTGCTAAAAAGTACATTTGCGCACTGCACTGCATTTGCAAAATGGAAAGAAAATCTGTTAAATCCATCTCTTTCATTTGTGGGTCAAAAAAATGCTTTATTTTTGGCCCTAAAGTTCCTTTGCGGCCTGCACTGCAAATCTGATTGTGAATTAAAATCAGTTAATCCATCTGTTTCACTGTGAGTGAAAAAATCATATTTATTTTTCCATAAGGTACCTTTGCGGCCTGTGCTGCAAATCTGATGGTGAAATATGATCAGTAAATCCATCTGTTTCACTGTGGGTGAAAAATTCATAGTTTTTTTGGCCAGAAAGTACCTTTGCGGCCTGCACTGCAAATCTGATAGTACAATATAATCAGAAAATACAAAAAGTGGGTAAAAAAACACTTTTTTTGGACATAAAGTGCGTTTGCGGCCTGCACTGCAAATCTAATAGTGAAATAAAATCAGTAAATCCATCTGTTTCACTGTGGGCAAAAAAAATCAATTTTTTTTTCCATAAAGTACCTTTGTGGTCTGAGCTGCATGTTACATTGTCGTTTGAAAAAAAAATTAAACACTTTTTGTGCTAGATAGTACATTTGCGGCCTGCGCTGCATTTCTGACAGTCCAATAAAACCGTTAAATACTGCTGTTATATTGTTGTTTGAAAATAACACCCTTTTTGTGCTAGATAGTACATTTGCAGCCTGCGCTGCATTTCTGACAGTCCAATAAAACCAGTCAATACTGCTGTTACATTGTTGTTTGACAAATACACATTTTTTTGTGACCGTGAAGTAATTGTATAAAATTCAGCTGTCAGTGAAAAATAATTGTTGACTATTGGCGGTTACATTGTTGCCTGACATAAACCATCTGTTAGTTTGGTGGGTGAACGCAAAGAATGAGGAGAGCGTCAAAGAGGGCCCGTGGCCCTGGTCGTGGTGCTGCTGGTGTTGGTGGAGCTCCTGTTGCAGGGAGAGGACGTGGTCGATCTATGACAGCTACATGTACAAGTGAAGCAACTTCCTCAGGTGCGAGTAGGCGACAGAACGCTCAGCGTTATTTGGTTGGGCCGAATGCCGCTCTATGAATGGTGAGGCCATAACAAGTACAGGCGATAGTAGATTGGGTGGCTGACAGTGCCTATAGTTAGTTCACATTGTCTCCCACCCAGACCCCTGCTGAAAGATCAGAGTTGGCACCTGCAGCCCATGGCCATCAGTCTTTCAAATCATCCCCTTGCAAATCAGCCAAGCAGTCTGAGCCCCAAGTCATGCAGCAGTCTCTTCTGCTTTTTGATGACTCTGCTAGCAGGGTTTCCCAGGGCCATCCACCTAGCCCTGCCCCAGAAGTGGAAGAGATTAAGTGCACTGATGCCCAACCACTTATGTTTCAGGATGAGTACATGGGAGGACCACCGCAGCACGTCTCGGATGATGACGAAACACAGGTGCCAACTGCTGTGGCTTTCTGCAGTGTGCAGACCGACAAGGAGGGCAGGGTGAAGACTAGGTGGAAGATGATGCGGAGGACGATGAGGTCCTTGACCACACATGGAATCAAGGTAATTCGAATGACCTGTGCAGTTTGAAGCAAGAGGCGGTGGTCGCACAGAGCCACCAGCACAGTAAAAAAGGGAACTCAGGGTGCAAAAGCGGAGCGGCCATCCCCTAGACAGTACGCCTGCTACTGCCCACTATAGATGTCGCAAACACAAACACGAAAATTTACGCAAATGTTCGCGAACGGGCGAACCGGGCGAACCGCCATAGGCTTCAATAGGCAGGCAAATTTTAAAACCCACAGGGACTCTTTCTGGCCACAATAGTGATTGAAAAGTTGTTTCAAGGGGACTAACACCTGGACTGTGGCATGCCAAAGGGGGATCCATGGCAAAACTCCCATGGAAAATTACATAGTTGACGCAGTCATGTTTTAATCCATAAAGGGCATAAATCACCTAACATTCCTAAATTGTTTGGAATAACGTGCTTTAAAACATCCAGTGTGTGTATATGATCAGGTATGATGTTGTATCGATCAGGTAGTGTAAGGGTTGCGACCGCTTTACAGTGACAGACAAAACTCTGACAGACCAAACTCCCTGTTTAACTAGGGTTCAACCGCAATGTTTTAGTACACTTTCTGCCTGGAAAACATCAATTTCTTCAACAATACCAAATTTTTTAGGCATGAGTACATGCCTAATTTTTCTGGCCCTTGGTGCTGCACTGTGGCTGCAAAAACAAAACATAAAAAAAGGCACATACATGTGTCAATTCCCCTTTGTGATCTTAACTTGTTGTGGTAAAGGGGCTTGTGTATCACAATGAAGCGATCACCTCTATGAGTGTGTTGGCAATGTTGGTACGCCCCAGATGATAAGGTCGTTGCTTCATTGTGAACAGACCAAAAGCGATCGGCTGGATAATTTTTCATAGAAAAAACATTAATTTTCTTTGTGATCATCTAAGGTGATCATTAAAGCCTACTAGGCCAACATTGGGCCCACACTGCAGAATCATTGTTTTCTGGGTCACTTAACTGTCACTGAACTTAAACAGGGAGGACAGCAAAGTCTTGTCTGTTGGAACTCTGGCACACATGGCTGACTTCATGTTAGGCTACTTTTCCCATGACCCTCGCGTTGTATGCATTTTAGCCAACACTGATTACTGGTTGTTCACCAATATCGACCCCCTCTACAAAAAGAACTTCTCATCTCTCATTCCTGTGGTGGAGAGGACGAGCAAAATGGCGCAATACCAGAAGGTCCTGGTGGAAAAATTGCTCCAAAATTTCCAGCTCACAACGATGGCTGCAGAGTACATAGTTCCTTGGCCAACCGAGGAGGGGAGACAAGGTGAACACACAGCAGTTCCAACAGAGGCAGGGCAGCACTCTTGAAAGCCTGAGACAGCTTTATGACACCCCGCCAGCACCCTCAACCTAATGCGCGGCCTAGTGTCACAAGGAGGGAAAAAGTTGGGAAGATGGTGAAGGAGTCTGTAGCAGACCTTGTCAGCATCCTCAGTGATCCCTCTGTGCCTTACAACTATTGGGTGTCCAAGCTGGAAACCTTGCACGAACTGGAGATCTACGCCTTGGAGGTACTGGCCTGCCCCACCGCCAGCGTTTTGTCAGAACGTGTATTTAGTGCTGCTGGGGGCGCATCCGCCTGTCAACTGAAAATGCTGACCGGTTGACTCTTATAAAAATGAAGAAGGCCTGGATTGTCTCTGACTTCTCTACTCCACCAGAGGAAAGCGGCTGAACATAAAGGTACTCTAAATGTGGCTTTTATGGTGTATTGAATACACTGTATTTCCATGCACCCCTTCCACCACTAAAAAGGGTATATGGTTCAATCTCCCTTTTCTCGTCCTCCTCCTCCATCATATACACATACTTTTTTTTTTGCAAATCTCTTTTTATTGTTTCAAAGCTTATAAGCACAAGTATAAAAATTACATCATTTCCCATACTGTAAACATAAGATGTATGTACATTGTTGCAAATTACAATGTGCAGATGAGTATACTTATAAGCATATTTTTGTCAAAATACACAGTCATTACATATATTTAACAACAAGTGAGGGAAAGAAGGGAGGGGAGAATGCAAAATAAAACTAAAAGGACGGGGTGAAATAATAAAGAGGTATATAAACCAGTAGGCTCTCTAATGGCACGATATTTAAAGGGTTTCTACCACTTCGCTGCACATATTTAGCTGTCAGACACTAGCGATCCGCTAGTGTCTGCTCTGCCCAACCATCCTAATATAATAGCTTTTTGTGCAGCCGTTTTGCTAAAAAAAGAACTTTTATTAATATGCTAATGAGCCTCTAGGTGCTATGGGGGCGTCATTAGCACCTAGAGGCTCCGTCTACCTTCAGAAACTGCCGCCGCCGAGCGCGTCCCTCCAGCCCGCCCATCTCCTCCTGAATGCGATCCTCCTTGTGAGCGTCTGTATTCGGCGCATGCGCAGTGAATGTCTGACGGCTTCCCTGCTCAGACATCTCCACTGCGCCTGTTCCTCGGAGCACTATGGCGTCATCGCGCAGGCGCAGTGGAGATGTCTGAGCAAGGAAGCGGTCAGACATTCACTGCGCATGCGCAGAATACATACGCTCACAAGGAGGATCGCATTCAGGAGGAGATGGGCAGGCTGGAGGGACACGCTCGGCGGCGGCAGTTTCCGAAGGTAGAGGGAGCCTCTAGGTGCTAATGACGCCCCCATAGCACCTAGAGGCTCATTAGCATATTAATAAAAGTTCTTTTTTTAGCAAAACGGCTGCCCCAAATGCAATTATATTAGGATGGTTGGGCAGAGCAGACACTAGCGGATCGCTAGTGTCTGACAGCTAAATATGTGACACCGAAGTGGTAGAAACCCTTTAATAACCCTGTATAGGCAATGTGTAAAATAATGTAAAAAAGGTACATATGATGTTGTCCACAGAGAATGAACCAAATCTCTCCATAAGTCATGGTTGCGTCAAGGTCTCTCAGACCCACTCCAGAACCTGTGTAGAGGTACCCCGTAACCCACTCCAAGCGTGACCTACATTTGCGAGTGAGTCAGTGACGGTTATTGAGAGTCACCTGTCAGAACAATTCAGATACCCACTGAGTCTAGAACCTCAGAGTCTCTGACAGCCTGAGACCTTTTCCAAGGAAACCAAGTCTCCAAATACCTGAGTCTACTATTATGGATCCATCCCACCATGTCCTCCATTCTGTGAAGCTGGTGCATTTTGTTGAACCACATTTTCAAATCTGGCAGGGAAGAGTCCCTCCATTTTGTTGGAATGAGCAGTTTAGCTGTAGCAATCATATGAGTAGGGAGCAGTGGCGTTGCGAGGGGGGTGCGGGGGGTGCGGGCCGCACCGGGTGACACCAGTCTGATGGGGTGTCACCCGCTGGCCGCCGGAGTTCTCCTTGACTAACTAACTTTAGGCAGGGCCGGCGCTTCCATAGAGGCAGGGAGGGGGGGGCTCTCTACCTCCCCCTGTGCTGCTGCTGCCTCAGCCAATGAGAAGAGGGATGGGAGGAGGAGGGGAGGGGCTGAGGCCACTGCGCCACCAATGAAGAAAACTGACCTGTAATACAAATACAGGAGACGGGTGCCGGAATCAAATAGCCGGCACCCGACCTCTATGACAGGGAGCGGCACCTGAGGGGTTAACTGCCACTGATCGCAGCCCCCTATCATAGAGGTCGGGGGCCGGCTATTTCATTCCAGCACCCGCCTCCTGTATTTGTATTAACATTGAGTGCGCCCCCCCCCCCAGTATAATAAACATTTTGTGCACCCCCCCCAGTATAATAAACATTTTGTATACCCCCCCCAGTATAATAAACATTTTGTGCACCCCCCCCCCCCCCAGTATAATAAACATTGGTGGCGCAGTGGGAAGTGCCAATGAGGGTTAAAAAAATAAATAGAAAATTAACTCACCTCCTCCAGTTGATCGCGTAGCTGCCGGTCTCCTGTTCTATCTTCAGGACCTGTGGTGACATCACTGAGCTAATCACATGGTCCATTACCATGGTGATGGATCATATGATGTACCATGTGATGACCACAGTGATGTCACCACAGGTCCTTTGACAGGTCCTGAAGTTAGAACAGGAGACCGGCAGCTGCGCGATCAATTGGAGGAGGTGAGTTAATTTTTATTTATTTTTTTAACCCTCATTGGCACTTCCCACTGTGCCACCAATGTTTATTATACTGGGGGGGGCGGCGCTCTCAATGTTTATTATACTGGGGGGGCGCTCTCAATGTTTGATATACTGGGGGGGCGCTCTCAATGTTTATTATACTGGGGGGGGCGCTCTCAATGTTTATTATACTGGGGGGCGCTCTCAATGTTTATTATACTGGGGGGGCGCACTCAATGTTTATTATACTGGGGGGGCGCTCTCAATGTTTATTATACTGGGGGGGCGCTCTCAATGTTTATTATACTGGGGGGGGCGCACTCAATGTTCATTATACTGGGGGGGGGCGCACTCAATGTTTATTATACTGGGGGGGCGCACTCAATGTTTATTATACTGGGGGGGCGCTCTCAATGTTTATTATACTAGGGGGCGCTCTCAATGTTTATTATACTGGGGGGCGCACTTAATGTTTATTATACGGGGGGGGGGCGCTCTCAATGTTTATTATACTGGGGGGGCGCTCTCAATGTATATTATACTGGGGGGGCGCTCTCAATGTTTGATATATTGGAGGGGGGCGCTCTCAATGTTTATTATACTGGGGGGCGCTCTCAATGTTTATTATACTGGGGGGGGCACACTCAATGTTTATTATACTGGGGGGGCGCACTCAATGTTTATTATACTGGGGGGGCGCACTCAATGTTTATTATACTGGGGGGGCGCTCTCAATGTTTGATATACTGGGGGGCGCACTCAATGTTTATTATATTGACCTTCTACTAAGCATTCTGTATTCAGAATGCTATCATTTTCCCTTATAACCATGTTATAAGGGAAAATAACACAGTGAATAGACTTTCATCTTAGCAACCAAGCGTGAAAATCGCACCGCATCCACACTTGCTTGCGGATACAATGCGATTTTCACGCAGCCCCATTAACTTCTATGGGGCCTGCGTTGCATGAAAACGCACAACATAAAGCATGTTGCGATTTTCACGCAGCGCACAAGTGATGCGTGAAAATCACCGCTCATCTGCACAGCCCCATAGAAGTGAATGGGTCCGGATTCACTGCGGGTGCAATGCGTTCACCTCACGCATTGCACCCGCGCAGAAATCTCACCCATGTGAAAGGGGCCTAAGGTTGAATAGGACAAGGGTTCCAGCCCCTAAGGGGGCTAATAGTAAGTGAAAATAAAACACAAACACTAAGGCTACTTTCACACTTGCGGTAGTGTGATGCGGCAAGCAGTTCCGTTGTCAGAACTGCCTGCCAGATCCGCTGATCTTGATGTGACTGAAAGCATTTATGAGATGCATCCGGATGCGGATCCGTCTCACAAATGCATTGCAAGAATGAATCCATCTCTCCGCTTGTCATGCAGACAGACGGATCCGTCTTGTATCTTTTTACACATTTTTACCGGCATGCGCAGACCGGAAGGACGGATCCTGCATTCCGGTATTTTGAATGCCGGATCTGGCACTATACGTTCCTATGGGGAAAAATGGCATTCAGGCAAGTCTTCAGTTTTTTTCGCCGGAGATAAAACCGTAGCATGCTGTGGTTTTATCTTTTGCCTGATCAGTCAAAATGACTGAACTGAAGACATCCTGATGCATCCTGGACGGATTACTCTCCATTCAGAATGCATGGGGATATGACGGATCAGTTCTTTTCCGGTATAGAGCCCCTGTGACGGAACTCTATGCCGAAAAAGAAAAACGCTAGTGTGAAAGTACTCTAAAATATTAAGTTTAAATCCCCCCTTTCCCAATTTCACATATAAAAAATATATACAATAAATAAACATATTACATAGCGCTGCGTCCGAAAAGTCCAAACTATTAAATTATTAAAAAATATCTCCTATGCGGTGAGCATTCGCCATTTTTTAGTCACCTTGTCACCCCAAAAAATAGGATAGGACTGTTCTATTATGGGCCGAACGTTTCATAAAATGCGAAATGCACGTGGCTTTTTTGCGTGGTATTGAGTATCGCAATACTTTTTTATGGTGATGAAAGCGAATCAAAATTTTGGTATTGAAACAACCCTACGCCGATCTGATCGGTGTAGCGTTGTCACGATACCAAAATTTTCATTCGGTTTTGATTTGGCGACTAAAAATTTAATTTGGCTCCTAAATTTTTCAGTTCAGGAGCCAATGGCTACTAGGTATTTTTTTTAGTCTGGAGCCCTGCTATCAGAGGCCGGTGCAGGCGGCGCGATGACGTCATCGCGCCGCCTGAGCCGTACACAGCGCGGGACACAGGCCAGAAGAGGCCTGCATCGCATCGCTGCCAAGGAGGTAAGTGTTTTTTTCCTTTTTTTTTTTTTCTGTACAATACTGATGGCTAGTGGCACATGATAGGAGAGGCCCTATGGCTAGTGGCACATGATAGGGGGGCCGCCTATGGCTACTGGCACATGATAGGGGGGCCCTATGGCTACTGGCACATGATAGGGGGGCCCTATGGCTACTGGCACATGATAGAGGGGCCCTATGGCTACTGGCACATGTTGATGGGGGGCTTAGGCTACTGGCACATGATTAAGGGGCATCTATGAGGGCACATTTCACTGGCACATTATTGGGGGACATCTATGGGGGCACTTCTTACTGGCACATTATTGGTGGCACTATAGGGGCATCTACTGAGGCCACAAAGAACGGTTATTTTATTTGGGGGCTCTGTATAGGGGCATTTTATACTGGGACACATTGTGTTGGGTACTATGGGGAAGGGGGGAGAGGACTACTACGGGGCACTGAGAAGGGGTATTTTATGCTTACAAATTATGGGGGACACTGAGGGCATCTACTGGCGCACTATATATCGGACATTTTATACTGGTACATTATGGGGGCACTAGGAGGGAGAGGAGCACTATGGGGGCATTTACTGGGGTCACTATATAGGGGTATTTTATACTGGCACATTATGGAGGCATTATGGGGACATTAGCTCAACTGGGGACATTACAAGGGGGTATTTTTTGCACTGACACATTATAAGGAGAATTATTTCTACTGGGGGAAGGCATTATGGTGGGCGTTATTACTCCCCCATGGTATGACCCCCTAGTAGCAGCACCAGCCTCTCCCTGCTCTGCTATCCCTCTGCCCCTTCTCCAAATACTTATTATGAAATCTTTCTCATTAGGATAAAACACATCAGCTCCGCCAAGCCCCCGTCCAAAGTGTGGAAGTGGCGTCCGAGATCCCCAAGGGCCAAGCCAAGTAATTGTAAGTTTTCATATGAAATATGTTTGTTATACACATATAGCCTACACTGTCAGGTGTTACCCAGGGGGGGTGACACCATTTTCTACCGCACCGGGTGACACCAGCCCTAGCAACGCCACTGGTAGGGAGATCTGCCTTTGAAGGCCTGAAGTTGGAAGTAGGGATCCATAGCAGCAAAAGCTCGGGAGAAAGGGTTATATATGTTGAACTAATGGAGTTAATAGTCCTTTCCACATCTTTCCAAAACTGTTTTATTAAGGGGCAAGACCACCAAATGTGAATCATAGATCTCACATCTGATTGGCATCTCCAACATTGATCAGTGGGAGAAAGTCCTATGGAACATAAGTACCATCTAGTAATGGTTTTGTAGGAGTTTTCTTGATAGCGGACACAAGAAGAAAATCCCTGTGCATGGGAGAGAACATATGCAGATTCAGCCTCTGAGAGGCTCCTACCCAGGTCTTTCTCCCACTGATGTAAGTAGTATGGTTTGTGTACAGTAAGTTCGGTCAGTAAGTTGTTATATGTGACTGAGAGCGACTTCTTCAAAGGTGAAAGGAGAATAGTAAAGTTTTCAAGCAATGTGTGCTCCAAAAACGTGTGATCTGACGCTTTATCATATTTCCTACACGTGTTTTTGAAATCCCAGCTTTGGATTAGAGTAGGAGGTTTTCTGCCCAGTTTAACATGAGCTTCTTCTAATGATAATAAGCAATTGGTTTCTGTTACTTCACCTATTCTGACATTCCCCCATAAGTGCCACCAACTTTTGTCTCCCCCTCCCATTTTGTCAAATAAGTAAGGTAGAACATTTAGTGGAGTTATATTTGAGACCTTTCTTCCCCTTAGTGAAGCCACTGTAGAGTTACGATAACAGACTAGCATACTTTTTGTCAGTGTGCACATTTCCTGGCAGAGAGAGAGCGGAGCTGTTGGTAGCCACATCAGAGCATGTATACCTAAGAGAGTCCTCTCTATATCAAGGAAGGGTGCTTGTATTTTTTCATTCGCTAAGAGCGCCCATCTAGCCAAATGAATGGCTCTGTTATACATGGCCATATCAGGCAACGATATACCTCCTTTGTGCTTCCTCTGGGTAAGAAGTGAATAGGCCAATCTGGGTCTTTTGGTTTTCCACAGAAATTATGTAAAAATTCTCCTAATATGCGTTAGAAAGGATGTAGGTATATGTATCGGGAGGGCTTGAAATAAATACAAAAGTTGGGGCAAGACAAACGTAGCCAACAGATTTTTCCTACCAAACCAGGACATTTATGGCACCTTTAATGAGGAAACAAAGGATCTGGTCTTAGTAAGCAACGGGGTGTAGTTGAGTCTGAACAACATATTCAAGTCCGCCGGGACATTGACACCCAGAAACTTGATTGCTGTTGTTGGTCATGTAAACGGGGAAGAGCGTTTGAGCGAGTCTAGGACCTTATTTGGAATGTTAACCTGTAGGGCTTCCGATTTGGAGAAATTAATCTTAAATTTAGAGACTACGCTGTATTGGTGTCATGGAACCATGAACCAGACGTACAACAAGAGATAAGTGGAAAATAAGAAGGTTTTATTGAAGAGCAAGCCGTAAGCAAAGTCCGAACGGATGGCTAAACCGAAGCAGGGTCTTGCGGAGACAGAGGTCAGGAACCAGAAGGGTAGTCAGACGAAGCCAGGAACAGGAACCAACGGGGTAGTCAGACGAAGCCGGAATCAGGAACCAACGGGGTAGTCAGACGAAGCCGGAATCAGGAACCAACGGGGTAGTCAGACGAGGCCAGGATCAGGAACCAGAAGCAGCAGCAGACTTGGAAGCATGTGAACACAGGAGGACCAAGCAAGGAACTGAAGCCACAGACCTCCTATATATATGAGCTGGGCATCCAGCTCCTCCCAGTGGGAAGGAGGAGCCGCAGGGTGGGAGGCTACAAGAAAACCCAGAAACCAAGATGGCCGCCAGCACATGTCAAACGAAGGGAACAGCAAGGAGGTAAGACCATGACAGTACCTCCCCCTCAAGGGCCCCTCCTCCGCGGAGTAAGGAACGGTTTCTGAGGGAAGCGTGCGTGGAAGGCTCGGAGCAAGACAGGAGCATGGACATCTGCGGAGGGAACCCAGGAACGCTCCTCTGGACCATAACCACGCCAATGGACCAAAAACTGCACCCGGCCGCGGACCAGGCGTGAGTCCAGGATATTGCTCACCTCATACTCCTCACGATTGCCCACTTGGACCGGACGAGGCCGAGGAATCGAGGAAGTGAAACGATTACACACCAGTGGCTTCAACAGGGAGACATGAAACACGTTGGAGATCCGCATGCCAGGAGGAAGCGCAAGGGCATAGGCTACCGGGTTTACCCTGCGAAGCACTCGGAAGGGACCAACAAAGCGAGGCGCCAGCTTGGGAGTGGGCACTCGAAGGTTGAGGTTGCGGGTGGACAACCATACGCGGTCTCCGACCTGGTAGGAAGGAGCGGGCGCTCGTCTGCGATCAGCCTGGAGTTTCTGGCGCTGTGCAGAGACCTCAAGGGACCTCTGGATCCGTACCCAAGAAGCACGTAGGACGGAAAGGTGATCCTCCACAGCCGGAATATCCTGGGGAGAGAATACCTCCGGTAACACGGCAGGTTGGAACCCATAATTGGCCATGAAGGGAGACGTCCCAGAGGAAGAGTTCACCGCCGTGTTCCTGGCAAACTCAGCCCAAGGCAGGAGGTCAACCCAATTGTCTTGGTGATCGGAGACATAGCAACGAAGGAATTGCTCCAAGGCCTGATTGGATCGTTCTGCGGCCCCATTGGACTGAGGGTGATAGGCCGAGGAGAAAGAGAGATGAATCCCCAACTGGGAGCAAAAGGCGCGCCAGAACCTGGACACAAACTGACTCCCCCGATCCGACACAATCTCCTTGGGCAAACCGTGCAACCGGAAGACCTCCCTGGCAAAAATCGAGGCCAACTCTTGTGCAGAGGGTAACTTCTTGAGAGGAACACAGTGGCACATTTTGGAAAACCGATCCACAATCATGAGAATGACCGTATGGCCTCGGGATGCAGGGAGGTCCACAATGAAATCCATCCCCAGGTGTGACCATGGACGCTCCCCGGTGGCTATGGGTTGCAAAAGGCCCAACGGAAGGTGCCGAGGGGACTTACTCTGGGCACAAACGGAGCATGCCGCTACATATGCGGCGATGTCGGAACGTAGAGAAGGCCACCAGAACAGACGTGAAACCGCCCAGGACAGCTGATTCTTTCCAGGGTGCCCCGCGGCCTTGGAGTTATGGTAGGTTCGCAACAACCGAGTGCGCAACTCCTCAGGCACAAAACATCTGCCGTTGGGTCTCCCAGAGGGAGCACCAGATTGAGCCGCCAAAATCTGCTCACCCAGAGGAGAAGTCAGGCTGGTGCGAATAGCGGCCAGGATCTGATTCGGGGGTATGACCGTAGTCGGAATCGACTCCTCCCCGGACAGCTCGGAGTACTGCCGTGATAAGGCATCCGCTCTGATGTTCTTGGAGCCGGGTAGGTAGGAGACCACGTAATTAAAACGTGACAAGAACAAAGCCCATCTGGCCTGACGTGGTGTCAATCTCTTGGCCTCAGAGAGGTAGGTCAGATTCTTGTGGTCCGTCAGGATGAGAACCGGAACCACCGAGCCCTCGAGCAAGTGCCTCCATTCTTTAAGGGCCTGCACGATGGCCAATAACTCCCTGTCACCAATCTGATAGTTGCACTCCGCGGAAGACAGTTTCCGGGAGTAAAACCCACAAGGAAGCAGAGGACCCTCTGGTGTTCTACGCTGAGACAGGAGGGCGCCTACTCCCGTCTCAGACGCGTCCACCTCGAGGACAAAAGGCAACCCAGGGTTGGGATGCGACAGAATCGGAGCCGACACAAAGGCGGACTTTAGAGCCTCAAAAGCTCGGATGGCCTCGAGCGGCCAGACCTGAGGATTACTGCCCTTCCTGGTCAGATCCGTGAGAGGCTTGGCTAGCATGGAAAAGTCCCTGATGAACTTCCGATAATAATTGGCGAAGCCCAAAAAGCGCTGCAGGGCACGAAGCCCACTGGGCTGGGGCCACTGTAAGACAGCCGAAACCTTCTCAGGATCCATGGAGAACCCCTCAGCGGAAATGATGTAACCTAAGAAGGTTACCTGGGATCGGTGAAATTCGCATTTCTCAAGCTTACCGAACAGCTTGTTCTCTCGTAAGCGTTGCAACACTCGTCTGACATCCAGAATGTGGGCCTCCATGGATGCAGAATATACCAAGATGTCATCCAAATAGACCACCACACACTGCTGCAACAGGTCACGGAAAACATCGTTGATGAATTCCTGGAAGACTGCGGGCGCATTGCACAACCCAAAGGGCATAACCAAGGATTCATAATGACCGGTCCTGGTGTTAAACGCGGTCTTCCACTCATCGCCCGCCTTGATCCTTACCAGGTTATATGCCGCCCTCAAGTCGAGTTTGGTAAAGACCGTGGCCCCTTTGAGGCGATCGAACAGCTCGGAAATCAAGGGTATCGGGTAAGCGTTCTTGATCGTGATGCGATTGAGGCCCCTGTAATCGATGCAAGGCCTCAACTCGCCGCCCTTCTTTTTCACAAAGAAAAATCCAGCCCCTGCCGGGGACGAGGATTTGCGAATGTGTCCGCGTGAAAGCGCCTCCCTCACGTACTCCTCCATGGCCTCATTCTCCGCTACCGACAGTGGATAGACTTTGCCATGAGGAGGAACGGCACCGGATTGTAACTCTATGGCACAATCGTATGGGCGGTGCGGAGGTAGGGCAACCGCGCGCACCTTATCGAATACATCCCGGTACTCTTCGTATTCAGGAGGCAACAGAGAGTCCGAGGAAGTACACAGCAACTTGACAGGCCCATGGATGCAACTAGCCCCACACTGCGGTGACCACGAGAGGATCTCGACCGATCTCCAATCGAAAGTCGGATTATGCTTCTGGAGCCAGGGGTACCCCAAGACCACCGAGTAGTGTGGAGACGAAATAACCTGGAGACAGACCGACTCTCTGTGAACGGCACCAATGGCTATCCCCACTGGAAGGGTCTCATGAGTCACGTGTGGCGGCAGAAGGGGTCTGCCGTCTATCGCCTCAAGAGCCAGTGGGGAACCTCGAGGCTGCAGAGGAATGGAATTGGCGGCAACGAACACTCTATCAATGAACAAACCACCAGCACCAGAGTCCACCAACGCCTGGGTCGTCACCGAGCCCCCGACCCAGGAGAGGACAACCGTGATCAGTGGTTTGTCAACACGGGAAACCGGGGACGAGGAGACTCCACCCAAGATCTGCCCCCGACAGGACCTCAGGTGCGAGCGTTCTCCCGGACGGTTCGGACATGCCAACCGAAAATGCCCACCGAGACCACAGTACATGCATCGGCCCTCGCGTCTCCGGAGTACCCTCTCCCCCTCAGACAGGCGAGCAAACCCCCGCTGCATGGGTTCACCCCCAGACAAGTCATCCCCAGGAGGCGTGGGAGGAGAGGGAGGCACGGGTGGGACAGCAAACGTAGGCGCCAATCTGTTAGGAGACCTCCGCAGGCTCTCCTTAAAGGAAGGTCTCTCCCTGAGTCTGGTGTCAATCAAAATCAGGAAAGAAATAAGAGACTCGAGCTCCACTGGTAGGTCCTTAGCTGCAACCTCATCCTTCAAGGCATCCGAGAGACCATGAGAGAAAGCAGCGACCAGAGCCTCATTATTCCAGCCCACCTCTGCTGCCAGGGTACGAAACTCAATGGCGTATTCAGCTACGGATCGTGAACCCTGTCTGATGGACATAAGGAGCTTCGCAGCAGAGGCAGCACGAGCCGGCACATCGAATACCTTCCGAAGAGAAGCAACAAAACCGGAAAACTCGGCAACCACCGGATTGTTGTTCTCCCATAAAGGGCTGGCCCAGGCCAAGGCCTTGTCCGAGAGCAGCGAGATCAAGAAGCCCACCCTTGATCTCTCAGTAGGAAAGGCATGTGGCAGCAACTCGAAGTAAATGCCCACCTGGTTAAGGAAACCTCGGCACTGAGTTGGCTCTCCCCCAAAGCGCTGTGGAAGGGGGGCAGAACCGGTCATACCCTGAAACACCACAGGCGCTACAACAGGTGTCAGGGTAGACTCTGGCGCAACAACCGGAGCGGCAGTAGGAGCGGGCCCAGGAGCGACAACCGACCCATCGGCAACGGAAGCTAAATGAGCCGTGCGTTCAAGCAGGGTTTGCAACGCCACAGCGAACCGACCCAACAGGTGATCCTGCTGATCAAGTCTGGCAACCAGCGTAGGTAGCGAGGGTGGCCCTGTACCGTCAGAATTCATGGCTTGGTCCTAATGTCATGGAACCATGAACCAGACGTACAACAAGAGATAAGTGGAAAATAAGAAGGTTTTATTGAAGAGCAAGCCGTAAGCAAAGTCCGAACGGATGGCTAAACCGAAGCAGGGTCTTGCGGAGACAGAGGTCAGGAACCAGAAGGGTAGTCAGACGAAGCCAGGAACAGGAACCAACGGGGTAGTCAGACGAAGCCGGAATCAGGAACCAACGGGGTAGTCAGACGAAGCCGGAATCAGGAACCAACGGGGTAGTCAGACGAGGCCAGGATCAGGAACCAGAAGCAGCAGCAGACTTGGAAGCATGTGAACACAGGAGGACCAAGCAAGGAACTGAAGCCACAGACCTCCTATATATATGAGCTGGGCATCCAGCTCCTCCCAGTGGGAAGGAGGAGCCGCAGGGTGGGAGGCTACAAGAAAACCCAGAAACCAAGATGGCCGCCAGCACATGTCAAACGAAGGGAACAGCAAGGAGGTAAGACCATGACAATTGGTCAAATAAAGACATAATGGTGGGAAGGGCTTCTTCAGGATTAGAAATTATGATTAACAGGTCATCTGCAAATGCTGCAGTCCTATGATGGTATTGACCCAGGGAAACACCTTGCGTTTTGTTTGATTGTCTAATTCTTAGAAGGAACATCTCCAAACATAAAATACAAAGGGTGGGTGAGAGAGGGCAGCCTTGCCTAGTCCCATTTCTCATGGGGAAGGCATCCGACAGGGCACCATTTACCAAAACCTGAGCCATAGGACAGGAATATAATGAGAAAATGGCTGAGACAAATACAGGAGGGAAACCAAATTTCAACAAAGTAGCTCTTATGAAGTCCCAGTTCACCCTGTTGAATGCCTTCTCCGCATCAGTTCCCAGTAGCAGCAAAGGAGCGTTCGTGACATGGGCATTATGGATCAAGTGGATCAATCTCCAAATATTGTGTTTCCCCTCTCTACCAGGGACAAACCCTACCTGTTCAGGGTCTATGAGTCTGTTCAGCATGGGGGAAATCCTGTATGCCAACAGTTTGGACCACCACTTCAAGTCACAGTTGAGAAGGGATATAGGTCTGTAGCCCCTGCAGTCCTCTGGATCCTTCCCTTCTTTGTGTAGGATAGTGATATGCGCCCTCCAGGCCTGAGGAACCAAAGACATCCCTCCCAGCAGCGAGTTATAGAGATCTGTAAAGTGAGGAAGCAGAATCTTTTAAAAAAAATAATAATAATTAATAGGAAACCTATCAGGGCCCGGGCTCTTCCTATGGGGATGGAGTTAAGAACTTTCTCTACTTCTGTTATGGAGAAGGGTCTAAGGAGACGTCCACTCTCCTCTTCTGATAGTGAGAGGGCTTTAATTGAAGCTAAAAACTCCTCAATTTGGGAGATTTGTTTTTTTGCCTGAATCTACATTTGGGATTGGGATATTGTAAAGTTGTGAGTAGAATGACTGGAAGGCTTTAGCTATGAGAGGGGTCGAAGTTACTTTCAGGGTAGGGCCAGATTTTATCGAGGAGACAAAGGTTTTTTCCCTTCTTTTTTAATTAAGTAGGACATAATTTTATACCCCTTATCCTCATGCTCATATGTTCTACTTTTCAGATACAGTAAGGACCTGGCCCCCTTGATATTAAGAAGGTCTTTAACTTTATGTCTAAGCGTAACTAAGGCATCTTTGTGAGTTTCAGAATGTGTTAGCTTATGCAATTTTTCTTGGGTTTGAATCTGGGAGAGTAGAGACATCAATTCCTTTGTGGATTTCTTTTTAACATGAGAGCCCAGTGCTATCAACTCTCCCCTTATGTAGGCCTTATGGGCTTCCCAAAGCATTGGGGTGGAGGTGTCTGATGTAGCATTGGTTTTAAAATAGTCGTCCAATTTGTCTGCCAGTCTGTCCACATAAGATTGTGTTTCCAGAAGTGTGGTATTCAACCTCCACGACCAGGCTTTATGTGGAAGACATTGGAGAGAAAGCGACATTGTAACAGGAGCATGATCTGAAATCACTATGTTCCCTATCTCCGCCTCCTTCACACATGTAATATACAGTACAGACCAAAAGTTTGGACACACCTTCTCATTCAAAGAGTTTTCTTTATTTTCATGACTATGAAAATTGTAGATTCACACTGAAGGCATCAAAACTATGAATTAACACATGTGGAATTATATACATAACAAAAAAGTGTGAAACAACTGAAAATATGTCATATTCTAGGTTCTTCAAAGTAGCCACCTTTTGCTTTGATTACTGCTTTGCACACTCTTGGCATTCTCTTGATGAGCTTCAAGAGGTAGTCACCTGAAATGGTCTTCCAACAGTCTTGAAGGAGTTCCCAGAGATGCTTAGCACTCGTTGGCCCTTTTGCCTTCACTCTGCGGTCCAGCTCACCCCAAACCATCTCGATTGGGTTCAGGTCCGGTGACTGTGGAGGCCAGGTCATCTGGCGCAGCACCCCATCACTCTCCTTCATGGTCAAATAGCCCTTACACAGCCTGGAGGTGTGTTTGGGGTCATTGTCCTTTTGAAAAATAAATGATGGTCCAACTAAACGCAAAACGGATGGAATAGCATGCCGCTGCAAGATGCTGTGGTAGCCATGCTGGTTCAGTATGCCTTCAATTTTGAATAAATCCCCAACAGTGTCACCAGCAAAGCACCCCCACACCATCACACCTCCTCTTCCATGCTTCACGGTGGGAACCAGGCATGTAGAGTCCATCCGTTCACCTTTTCTGCGTCGCACAAAGACACGGTGGTTGGAACCAAAGATCTCAAATTTGGACTCCTCAGACCAAAGCACAGATTTCTACTGGTCTAATGTCCATTCCTTGTGTTCTTTAGCCTAAACAAGTCTCTTCTGCTTGTTGCCTGTCCTTAGCAGTGGTTTCCTAGCAGATATTCTACCATGAAGGCCTGATTCACACAGTCTCCTCTTAACAGTTGTTCTAGAGATGTGTCTGCTGCTAGAACTCTGGGTGGCATTGACCTGGTCTCTAATCTGAGCTGCTGTTAACCTGCGATTTCTGAGGCTGGTGACTCGGATGAACTTATCCTCAGCACCAGAGGTGACTCTTGGTCTTCCTTTCCTGGGGCGGTCCGCATGTGAGCCAGTTTCTTTGTAGCGCTTGATGGTTTTTGTGACTGCACTTAGGGACACTTTCAAAGTTTTCCCAATTTTTCGGACTGACTGAACTTCATTTATTAAAGTAATGATGGCCACTCGTTTTTCTTTACTTAGCTGCTTTTTTCTTGCCATAATACAAATTCTAACAGTCTATTCAGTAGGACTATCAGCTGTGTATCCACCTGACTTCTCCACAATGCAACTTATGGTCCCAACCCTATTTATAAGGCAAGAAATCCCACTTATTAAACCTGACATGGCACACCTGTGAAGTGAAAACTATTTCAGGTGACTACCTCTTGAAGCTCATCAAGAGAATGCCAAGAGTGTGCAAAGCAGTAATCAAACCAAAAGGTGGCTACTTTGAAGAACCTAGAATATGACATATTTTCAGTTGTTTCACACTTTTTTGTTATGTATATAAATCCACATGTATTAATTGATAGTTTTGATGCCTTCAGTGTGAATCTACAATTTTCATAGTCATGAAAATAAAGAAAACTCTTTGAATGAGAAGGTGTGTCCTAACTTTTGGTCTGTACTGTATGTATCTGGCAGGAAAAGATAGTCTATCCGACTGTATGAGTTGTGAACATGGGAAAAATATGTAGAATCTGTCTCTGATGGATGAATGGTCCTCCATATATCTACCAGACGTACTTCTGCCAATGCCACCATCAATTTTCCCATTTGTTTCTTAGTGATATTATGAGATCTTGGGGTAGTAATGTCAAGTGAGACATTAAGATCCCCCCCCCCCCCCCCCACTACTAGCATACCCTCCGAGAATTCTTTAATTTTCCTAAGTGCCTTAGTCAGCCAGGGAATCTGACCAGCATTCGGGGCATACATGTTAGCTATGGTAATCTTGTAATTAAAGATAGTGCCTTGAATGATAAGTAAGCGCCCTTCTGGGTCAATAAAGGATTTAACCAATCTAAATGGGATAGATGAGCTGATAGCAATAGATACGCCTCTGGAGGCAGATTAGTGAGTTGCATGGAACCACTGTGAATACTTTGATGTGGACAGTGAGGGGATGCGACCATGACGGAAGTGAGTCTCCTGCCATAGGACAATGTCAGCTTTCTGTTTAAGAAACAGATTAAAGATCTGTCGCCTCCTTTGAGGGATAT
Source organism: Bufo gargarizans (assembly GCF_014858855.1). Taxonomy (NCBI): domain Eukaryota; kingdom Metazoa; phylum Chordata; class Amphibia; order Anura; family Bufonidae; genus Bufo; species Bufo gargarizans. The sequence continues at coordinate 674,198,389 of NC_058080.1, forward strand.
TAAGTCCATTCACAGTATGTGACAATACGTTTAGATTAGCCATAACCTATGTGTGGAAGTAAGGGTTTTGAACCATCAAGAGCCTTGCAAAGGTAAAGAACTGGGGAAAACCAATTTTTACAGTGAACCATAATAATGAACAAGAAGTAGTTAACGGTTATTGATATAATCAATAATGGAGGTGGGAGCGTTCCACCCAGACCAACCCCGCCAACCCCACCTCGTGGGTAGGGAGGGCGGGCCAGGCCCAATGCAACACCCCACCTCTACATGGAAGGGAGGGAAGCCTTTAACATCAAGACTTGCTGCCTTTTCACAAACATGTTTTACACCATATTGTGTAACGGGTGAAGACAAATAGCGAGTTAAATAAAATAAAGTATGAACCTAAGGTGGTGAGAAAGCAATATCAACTGCTCTAGACTTCTTCGATCAGAAGTGACATGAAAACTAAAACATATATGTTTTAGGTACCTCTCCACTATACAGTGGTTGGTTAGTGTTAACATAACAATATGAACATATAACCTTGGAAGATATCAATGCAGATCAACTGACGACTTCCAACAAACATACGCCCTCACTGATGGTATACAAGGACGTATCTAAAGAACTAATGAGGAAGATAAGTAGATATATATAGACAGTTCTCAGATATTTTCAGGTGATCTTCCTGTTCTTTGGTGATTTTGGCTTCTGGACTACCTGCCACGTTGGAATCTCAGGCAGATCAGGTATACCCAGGTCTTCTGACACAGGCATCCATGACTGTACCTCCACAGGTGCAATACCAAGTTTATCCCAGGCGGTCGCTAAGTCCTGCGGTGTTCTGATGATGATCTGCTGCCCTGCTTTAGAAGTTGCAAGGCCAAATGGAAATAACCATCTTACTGGCAGCTTATGAGATCTCAGCGCATCTGTAACTGGCTTCAGAGCTCTGCGTTTTGCCAGAGTGCTGGACGCTAGGTCCTGAAAGAATTGAATACGAGCCCCATTATATGAAATGTTCTTGGCTTCTCTAGCAGCTCTTAAAATGGAGGCAGTGTCTAGAAAGTTCAACAGGCCACATATAATGTCTCTAGGGGGGCCGTTCTCAAGTGGCTTAGGCCTCAGAGCTCTGTGGGCCCTCTCAATCACAATCTGTGCGGCCTTCTCTTCCCCTATTAGTGATGCAAATATGGCGGTTACCGCGGTTGCGATTTTACCAGGAGGAACATCCTCTGGGACTCCTCTTATGCGGACATTCTTCCGCCTACTCCTGTTTTCCTGGTCTTCCAGGTGGAGAAGTGCTGAGGTAAGATATGCATTATGGTCCTGCAGGACCTTTCTCACGGCCTCCCCATGGCTAGTTATAGCCGCTTGTGTCTCATCCAGCGCCATAACGCGGCCTCCAATTTGTTTTACCTCCATCTATATGTCAAATATGTCCTTGTGCAGGGGCTGCAGCGCTTTGTAGAGTGTCTTCTTGAAGAATGCCCTGGACAGAGGTAGGTCTGCAGGCTTAGTTCCTTCAGACATTGCACAGGAGCTCCCTCCATCAGAATCTTCTGGCGGCGCGGCGGATCTGGCACCCTCCGGCGCCATCTTGGATCTGTGTGCCGGCGAATAACTCAGTTTTTTCAGAAAGCGATCCATCTCTGATTGCATATGGCATGATTTTTGAGTGCCCTGTGCAGTGTCACTCCTTTCTTTACTAGTCTTCACCATCTTAGGGGGATATAACACCCGCTATACCGAAGCTACAGCAGCGTCTGTGAGGAGCTCTGAGATCAGACGTCCATCTCGGCTCGCGGCTAGCTCCACCATCATATCAACATACTTATTAGGCTGCCCTCGCTCCTAATGTTTTAGAGGGTCAGCTCAGCAGCAGGCCCTCACCCATAATGTTTTTGAGGGTCACCAGCAGGCCCTCAACTATAAATGTTTTAGATGGTCAGCTCGGCAGCAGGCCCTCGCCCACAATTTTTTTTAGATGGTCAGCTCGGCAGCAGGCCCTCACCCCTGATGTTTTAGATCAGGGATCAGCAACCTCCGGCACTCCAGCTGTTCATAAACTACAACTCCCAGAATGCTTTACTCACTTCTGTGGGAGTTAGAAGAACAGTTGAGAATGTTTGCATGCTGGGAGTTGTAGTTTCACATCAGCTGGAGTGCCGAAGGTTGCTGATCCCTGTTTTAGATGGTCAGCTCAGCAGCAGACCCTCACCCCTAATGTTTTAGATGGTCAGATCAGCATTCATGTCTTTTTACTGCCTCTGGATATATATGAATTAATCTACAATCATGCTTTATTACACTATGTCATTTGTTTTGATGTAGAATCATGTTTTACATGTATATTTCTTTATTATTGTTATTATTATTATGTCAGTCGGTACTCACCCTATTTATACCTTGTTATATGTGATAACTGATGCTTGAAAATGGCTGCATTGAGCAACTGAAACATTGCTGTTTGACATTGGGTGAATAAACATAATTTGGTACTGGAGTGCTGCTTCCTTCATTATATATATATATATGTACAGTGAATATAAAAAGTCTACACACCCCTAAAAATTTTAAAATGTCAGGTTTCTGTGCTGTAAAAAAAAATGAGACAAAGATAAATCATTTCAGAACTTTTCCACCTTTTAATGTGACCTATAAACTGTACAACTCAATTGAAAACAAACTGAAATCTTTTAGGTAGAGCAAAGAAAAAATATAAAAATAAAATAATATGGTTGCACAAGTCTGCACACCCTTAAACTAATACTTTGTTGAAGCACCTTTTGATTTTATTACAGCACTCAGTCTTTTTGGGTATGAATCTATCACCATGGCACATTTTGACTTGGCAAGATTTGCCCACTTTTCTTTGCAAAAACACTCCAAATCTGTCAGATTGCGAGGGCATCTCCTGTGCACAGCCCTCTTCAGATCACCCCACAGATTTTCAATTGGATTCAGGTCTGGGCTATTCCAAAACTTTAATCTTCTTCTGGTCAAGCCATTCCTTTGTTGATTGGATGTATGCTTTGGGTAGTTGTCATGCTGAAAGATGAAGTTCCTCTTCATGTTCAGCTTTCTAACAGAAGCCTAAAGGTTTTGTGCCAATATTGACTTGTATTTGGAACTGTTCATAATTCCCTCTAGCTTAACTAAGGCCCCAGTTCCAGCTGAAGAAAAACAGCCCCAAAGCATGATGCTGCCACCACCAGGCTTTACTGTGGGTATGGTGTTCTTTTGGTGATGTGCAGTGTTGTTTTTGCGCCAAACATATCTTTTGGAATTATGGCCAAAAAGTTCAACCTTGGTTTCATCAGGCCATAACACCTTTTCCCACATGCTTTTGGGAGACTTCAGATGTGTTTTTGTAAAATGTAGCCTGGCTTGAATGTTTTTCTTCGTAAGAAAAGGCTTTCATCTTGCCACTCTCCCCCATAGCCCCAGACATATGACGAATATGGGAGATTGTTGTCATATGTATCACACAGCCAGTACTTGCCAGATATTCCTGCAGCTCCTTTAATTTTGCCATAGGCCTCTTGGTAGCCTCCCAGACCAGTTTTCGTCTTGTCTTTTAATCAATTTTGGAGGGACGTCCAGTTCTTGGAAATGTCACTGTTGTGCCATATTTTCTCCACTTGATGATGACTGTCTTCACTGTGTTCCATGGTATATCTAATGCCTTGGAAATTCTTTTGTACCCTTCTCCTGACTGATACCTTTTAACAATGAGATCCCTCTGATGCTTTGGAAGCTCTCTGTGGACCATGACTTTTGCTGTGGGATGCGACTAAGAAAATTTCAGGAGAGATCAACTAGAGAAGCTGAACTTTTTTGGGGTTAATCAGAGGCACTTTATATGATGACAGGTGTATGCTGACTCCTATTTAACATGATTTTGAATGTGATTGCATAATTCTGAACACAGCTACATCCCCAGTTAGGGTTAGAGGGTGCGCACACTAATGCAACCACATTATTTATTTATTTTTTTTGTTTTCTTTCCTCCACCAAAAAGATTTCAATTGAGTGGTACAGTTTATAGGTCACATTAAAGGTTGGAAAAGTTTGGAAATGATTTATCTTTGTCTCATTTTTTTTACAGCACCTGACATTTTACAGAAACCTGACATTTTAACAGGGGTGTGTAGACTTTTTATATCCACTGTAGATATATATACGTATAAAATCAGACAACACTCCAAGACTTGAAAAAACGTGATGTATTTATTCACCCATGTGGAACAATTGCAACGTTTCAGCTCACAACTGAGCCTTTCTTTGCTTGAGAAAGGCTCAGTTGTGAGCTGAAACGTTGCAATTGTTCCACATGGGTGAATAAATATATCACGTTTTTTCAAGTCTTGGAGTGCTGTCCGATTTCAAACGTATATTAAGGGTGAGACGCCAATTCCTTTGGACATTGCACCTGAGCCCATTTACTGGTGCCGCCAAATTTCTTTTTCTTATATATCAGCAACTAGACAGGCTGGCAGTGACTCACTAAGGTGTCCTGGTAAGTTGTCATAGCCATGCTGACTGCCTGACTGCAGTCCGTACCACAGCTGCTTGAGTAAGGCATAGAGCGAACATGATATGATCGAGGTGCTCAAGTGTGTTCAAGTCTGGGGAATTAGGTGGCCTGGGTACTACTTCAAAGTCTTGGTCATGCTCTTCCAACCAATGTTAGACATAGATGTGTGAGGGAAGACAATCAGCATGTATGGGTGTACGTGATCTGCAAGATGGATAATACAAAAATTGGTTGGGAGTGCAGTCAACATGGATGAGTGGACCGAAAGTATGCCACAAAAACATTCCCCAGACCAAAATGTTGCCACCACCCGCTTGTGTTCTTCCAGCAATGGTTGCAGGATGTTTGTTCCAGTATTATCAAGTCTTGTACAACAGCTATGAGGAGGAGAAGAAACATGTCTGAGAAGGAGAGTACCAAGTCCTCCATGCACTTGATTCCATATGGTTGTTCATACCAAAATATCAATACATCCTTTTTAGAATTTAAATGTTCTAATTACACTTTCTTGCAGATTCTCTTGTTTTTTTCCTACACTTCAACAATAGTTTCTTAAAAAAATACATTGCAAGGTAATGTGGCTTTCTAATCTAAAGTGCTGCAGGATACATCCATGCTTCTGTTAAAGTACAGAACATGGCAAATTGAATTTACTTTTCAATGAAAACACTATATGTAATTGAAGTAATTGGTATGTGACATTGACTTTCTTGTATGAATCATTTAGTCCTCACCTAGCAACATGATGAAGTTATCTTGTTAACTGCGGAGCCTAATGGCATGTAGTTTTGTTTGTCACTTGTAAGGCTGCGAATATGATGAGCTGAAAGTCAATCTGTCCACAAAATGTAGCAGCATCAAGCGGCTGACAGTGGGTGGACATCTCATTATCAGCTAGTGTCTTCTCTCAGAACAAAAGGTTATACAGGCCTCTCTGGAAATGAGACGCCGGGTGTGTCAGAAATACATCTACAATGGGAATGATGCTAAATTATGCATCTGCTAGCAGCTTGTCATCATTACCATGAGTGATGCTGATGGTGACTTGTATGCCATTGTATGGCATAAGATGGATGTACTGTATTGCAGCAAAGTAATCACAACTGTACAAAAAGTCGATCCAAATATTTCTTCAAGTTATTGTTTAATGGTTGCAAAAACAATCCAAATGTAGGGGAGTAGAAAGTGAGAAAAACTAGTGACAAGTACGACCAGGGAGTTTTTATACCTTTGTGAAGATGTGGCGGTGCATGTAATAAGGTAGCAGCATTGGCCAGTCTCAGTTGAGGATGCCTTTTCCACAATCAGGGTCAGTAGAGCTGAGAACATTGAGTTCCAATTTTTGGGGAGAGGATCTGTCAGCTCTATAGAAATGTCTGTTTTAGTAAATTCTTGCAATCCCCATGAACTGAAGCATCTCCAATTTCCATTGTCAGCATGGAGTGTGCCCTCTCATTATGGGTGTTACCAATCAGGGCTGTCCCTACACATTCTCCAATCAGTGCAGACATTGCCAGAATGTGATGGGACATTTCTCTTTGACAACAAAAATGGTGACATCCAGTTCTCAATGCAAAAGTATGAGAAAAGCTACAGAATTGTCACTTTATGAGGAATACAAGAATTATCACATCAGGAGAATGGAGAGGTTCTTGTAAAATATTTTAATGAATAAGAGCTGTGCATGAAGCATGCTTCTAGCATCTCCAAACTAAATGTCAATGAGGTGGAAGAAATTAATCATACAACATTTAACCCCTGCCTAATGCTCGCTGTACATGTATGGCGCAACAGGAAGTGAGTCCCTGCATCATGCTATACATGTACGGCGCCATGAAAACCGGTAACTGTGTGTAATCGCATGGTAACTGTGCTAAGATGAAGGCGGTCCCCAACTGTGCTGACCAACAAATCACAGCTTTTGGGGCAGTAGCGTACCTCCAATGGAAGTAGACCATGCAGCTACTATGGGGCCCAAGGGGGAAGAGGACCCAGCAGTAAAGGATCCACCTCCTAATTACATTTTTTCTGGGCTTGCATCCCGAATTCCTACCACTTGCCTTCTGGCTCCCGGCTATCCTGCCAGCAAGTCCTAATGAGCGGCGCTCTTTCTTCTCTACTCTCTGCTGGGTTGGCTAACCAGCATTAGTAGTGCTAGAAGAGCCTACTGTTGATTGGGTGGCCTGTGCTTTAATGATGACGCACACTAGCCTCAGCCATCCAGGCACCTGGACAGCTCCTCCATAAGTGCACAGGCTGCACTTGATCTTTAATTAAATGTGTGAATAAACAAGATTTAGTAGTTAGAGGTATACCATTTTATCAAATTTCTGTTTATGGGCAGCTCAGGAATCCAGGTTGACACTGCAGACTTAACAAATTGATTTTGTAAATTGAATCGGGCCCCTACCAACCAGTAAGATACAGAAGATTGCAGTGCTCTTCTGAACACAGTACTTTGGACTGGAGATCGTCAGATGTCTGAGCTGTGTTAAAGGATAGTGATGCTAAAAGACATGTGAAGTACGGATCTCAGAAGAACAAGAAACCAAAGAATTGCTTCAGTAACAAAAACAGCAGAAGATGAACACATGGAAAAATGATGAAATTAGTGCAAAACAAATGCCCCAAGCAAGACAGCAAGCAAAATGATCAAGAAGGAAAAGGGCACATCAATAAAAGGCACAACAAAGCAATATGCATATTGATTAATTTATAAAAAAATCTGTATACAGACAAAGCTCAAACATGGTGGTGACCCATGGTAAGGTTCACTTGGCCAATCATCCATATATTATAAATGAAGCCAGGATAAAGATGTCAGTAAACAGTCACAAAAAAGAAGAGAACAAATAAGTTCTCTCTCGCTCTAATTATTTTGGGTTCTGCAGCAGGGTATATGTTGAGGTAGCATCACAGTAAGGCTGCTTTCACACTAGCGTTCGCTGGTCCGCTCGTGAGCTCCGTTTGAAGGAGCTCACGAGCGGACCCGAACGCAGCCGTCCAGCCCTGATGCAGTCTGAATGGAGCGGATCCGCTCAGACTGCATCAGTCTGGCGGCGTTCAGCCTCCGCTCCGCTCGCCTCCGCACGGACAGGCGGACAGCTGAACGCTGCTTGCAGCGTTCGGGTGTCCGCCTGGCCGTGCGGAGGCGTGCGGATCCGTCCAGACTTACAATGTAAGTCAATGGGGACGGATCCGTTTGAAGATGCCACAATGTGGCTCAATCTTCAGGCGGATCCGTCCCCCATTGACTTTACATTGAAAGTCTGGACGGATCCGTCCCAGGCTATTTTCACACTTAGCTTTTTTTTGCTAATATAATGCAGACGGATCCGTTCTGAACGGAGCCTCCGTCTGCATTATTATGAGCGGATCCGTTCAGAACGGATCCGCCCGAACGCTAGTGTGAAAGTAGCCTAATTCTGGGTGGCATCTCCCCTTGCTGCAATACAGGCTGATGCGGACATAGTACCGAGGCAGAAGCTGCTTCCATCACTGAACACCATTGTTTGCCTTTGATGGTGCATCAGAGTTCACAGGAGGCCAGGAGAGTACCTTCTGCTATCATACATACTGTAATGCTGCAGAACCCCAAGCAACCAGGCAAAGATCTGAACAAACGTGGATTTATTGTAAACACAGCAGTAAAGTCCAAGCCAGAAATCATACAGAAATAACGTAGTCCAAATAATAACCTCTGTGTGAAAACGTCATAGAAAAGCCAGACTAGGCTAAAGTTCATACAGAACAGTCTGTGAAACCAAATACCTAAGGATGAGACGGTGAAGTATCCAAGGTCCGATCCGCACACTAGGCCGCGCATTCCTTTGCAGATCACCCCTCGGGCATGCGGATGCCCAACAGACTCGGCACGGGATTGTGCCAGCGTGGACGCTGGAACGGAACCCGCAGGAGACACCGGAGGCAGGAACGGCTGCGACGTATTGCCATCAGCCCGGCAATTCTGCCTCAGAGATCCCCGCGGCCCTCCCCTCCGTTGCCCATGCGGACGCCCCACCGTATCTGCCTGCAAGGGAATCAAAACTGCAGACTCCCTTACACATACATTGAGATACACAGGACCAACACCAGGCATCATGGAGTGAGGTGCTATTACCTACAATGGCTTTTCCAATATTGTATTTGTGGGGGAACATTGACCAGGCTTCCGTATATTCAGGACATTGTGGAGTAAGTCCTATAACTTTTTTTTATTCAGTTAAGAGACAAGGTATTCCAACATCATGACACCTACTCACATACTGCCCGCGCTACACAATGCTGTTCGGGGTATCCAGTTGCTACTGTAATCAGCTCAATCACCAGATGTCATCTCCATTAAGAATGTCTGGGACTGAATGGAGTGATGAATCTCCAACGCTCAGCAGCCAACAACCACCTTGGCTAATCTATAGGTCCAAGTGGACAGAGCTTGGAAGCACATAACAAAGGAGGATATCCAGCATCTGTATGACTGGTACCATGCCAGGATGGCTGCCTATAACACAGCAAGAGTAGATGCCTCCCAGTATTAAAGTAAGCCTGCCTCAACATATACCCTGCTGCAGAACCCAAAATAAAGGTGGCATCATCTTGATTGTCAGATCATTGACCAAGCACCACTATCAGTTTATACTTTGTCAATCTTAGCTCAATATATATATATATATATATATATATATATATATATATATGATGTAAGATGTGTTCACCAACAAGATAAGAATCAAGTACACAGTGCAATGAGTCACAAACAATGGAGTAAGGAAATGCATAGCAAAATTACACTTACAGGATATTGCTGAGGTAACAGTCAGTGGGGATCTCTACTCACATACCCTCTCTGATGACCATGGTGGCCATACATATTAGATGAGTGATTGGTGAATCCACAGATTTTGGCATGACTGGATAACCATGTAATGCATATGGGTGTGTCCTAATTCTCCCCTGATGATGGTGGAAAGAAGGATTGGGACTGTTGTAGTTCTACAAGAAACCTCTGAGAGCGGCTTATTCCATTCTCTCCTCATGGCAAGCACATGCATGCTGGACTGAAAATTGGTGGCAGCAGTTCCAGTGCAACACTGCCTAAAGAGGCCCAAAGGCCCCTCTACCATAACAAAGGCCACCAGTATTTTATTAAAGTTTCATATAACATGAATACGTTCACTCTCTTGTGACTTCGATTAAAACGATGTCTTAGGGAACTGTTATTTTACTAGGTTTTGGAGAAAACCTTCAATTTGTACACCCTGCACTGCACATTCATCTACAGTTCTGTTATAATAACGCAGAGATAAATGTTCTCATCAAAGTAAAGGAATGGAAATAAAACTAAATCCATTATTCGGCCGCTCTGCACCGAGGGATACTTTCAGTTTGAGAGAATTTGCTGAGGAATGAAAGCCAGCAGCTCTAACTCAGGCTGAGAAAAACGCCAGTCAGCATGGGGACATAATGGTTTACAAAACTCAGCTGTTCGCTTAAGCCACTGGATTTCAGTGCAAAACATAATAGCCTGGTTAATCAAGCATTCCTGGATAGTACCGTTATCCCCCCAAACACTTCTACTCCCAACAAGGAGCCTCAGTGGTGTGCATTTTAGTTTTTGTTAAGGCGCAGATCCTCCGTGATTTTCTATTCAAATGCATCACAGCACAAAAATTACTCAACAAAAATATTTCCCTCCATATTTCCCTGCCGTATAGGCCTTCATGATAAAGCAATGATTCATAAAGGGTAAGTCCATCTTAAAGCATCGTTGTACAGAAGGGTGTACATAAAAAATCACCGAAGACACTTAAAATTTACAGATCTGATTCCACAATTTCCAAGCTTATCAACAGACTGTGAAGGACTGTGTTTAGAGGAGAGCTCCTATTGTGCAGTGGGAGAGTTCGTTTTTTCCCATCATCAGATTAGATGCTATTGTTTCCTTAGCTTCATCATCACCCCAGAGCAGCATGAGCATAAGATATTATAGACTGCCTACCTGGCATCTGTTCAGTGTCAGACTTGGGTGCCTTGGGTCCACCAGTAAAATTTGTTCTGGGGGCCCACTGTATAACTTCATGCAAATATTATCTGTCACGTAGCAGCAAGCCGCAAAAGGAAATTAATTTTGGGGGTCACGGATACCAGTCATGTGCATCCCGCACTTTCTGCGGGGCCTATTGCCGGAAATTTTCTTTTTTTTTGACAATCTATCCCGAAATCACAGAGAGCAGGAATTTATGCAGACAATTAGAAAAACCATAATGAATGATAAAGATTATAGGTCATTAGTGAGCATGCTCGGCTAAACACCAGTGTATTTAAATCTAATTTAGCCTCTATTTCTATGCAGAAGATTGCTGTACAGTGAGTCTGTGGCTTAGGAGTCCCTGCTCTGACTCCATATATAGCTATGTCCATATACAGGTCCTTCTAAAAAAATTAGCATATTGTGATAAAGTTCATTATTTTCTGTAATGTACTGATAAACATTAGACTTTCATATATTTTAGATTCATTACACACCAACTGAAGTAGTTCAAGCCTTTTATTGTTTTAATATTGATGATTTTGGCATACAGCTCATGAAAACCCCAAATTCCTATCTCAAAAAATTAGCATATCATGAAAAGGTTCTCTAAACGAGCTATTAACCTAATCATCTGAATCAACTAATTAACTCTAAACACCTGCAAAAGATTCCTGAGGCTTTTAAAAACTCCCAGCCTGGTTCATTACTCAAAACCGCAATCATGGGTAAGACTGCCGACCTGACTGCTGTCCAGAAGGCCATCATTGACAAACTCAAGCAAGAGGGTAAGACACAGAAAGAAATTTCTGAACGAATAGGCTGTTCCCAGAGTGCTGTATCAAGGCACCTCAGTGGGAAGTCTGTGGGAAGGAAAAAGTGTGGCAGAAAACGCTGCACAACGAGAAGAGGTGACCGGACCCTGAGAAGGACCGATTCCAGACCTTGGGGGACCTGCGGAAGCAGTGGACTGAGTCTGGAGTAGAAACATCCAGAGCCACCGTGTACAGGCGTGTGCAGGAAATGGGCTACAGGTGCCGCATTCCCCAGGTCAAGCCACTTTTGAACCAGAAACAGCGGCAGAAGCGCCTGACCTGGGCTACAGAGAAGCAGCACTGGACTGTTGCTCAGTGGTCCAAAGTACTTTTTTCGGATGAAAGCAAATTTTGCATGTCATTCGGAAATCAAGGTGCCAGAGTCTGGAGGAAGACTGGGGAGAGGGAAATGCCAAAATGCCTGAAGTCCAGTGTGAAGTACCCACAGTCAGTGATGGTCTGGGGTGCCATGTCAGCTGCTGGTGTTGGTCCACTGTGTTTTATCAAGGGCAGGGTCAATGCAGCTAGCTATCAGGAGATTTTGGAGCACTTCATGCTTCCATCTGCTGAAAAGCTTTATGGAGATGAAGATTTCATTTTTCAGCACGACCTGGCACCTGCTCACAGTGCCAAAACCACTGGTAAATGGTTTACTGACCATGGTATTACTGTGCTCAATTGGCCTGCCAACTCTCCTGACCTGAACCCCATAGAGAATCTGTGGGATATTGGGAAGAGAAAGTTGAGAGACGCAAGACCCAACACTCTGGATGAGCTTAAGGCCGCTATGGAAGCATCCTGGGCCTCAATAACACCTCAGCAGTGCCACAGGCTGATTGCCTCCATGCCACGCCGCATCGAAGCAGTCATTTCTGCAAAAGGATTCCCAACCAAGTATTGAGTGCATAACTGAACATAATTATTTGAAGGTTGACTTTTTTTGTATTAAAAACACTTTTCTTTTATTGGTGGGATGAAATATGCTAATTTTTTGAGATAGGAATTTTGGGTTTTCATGAGCTGTATGCCAAAATCATCAATATTAAAACAATAAAAGGCTTGAACTACTTCAGTTGGCGTGTAATGAATCTAAAATATATGAAAGTCTAATGTTTATCAGTACATTACAGAAAATAATGAACTTTATCACAATATGCTAATTTTTTGAGAAGGACCTGTATATCTGTAAAGAATAAATCAAGGCAACTGGACGTACTGTAGATTTCTTGAATACGTTTTACTCGTTCTTCCAACAAGCTTTCTCAATTGAGAATTGAGAAAGCTCGTTGGAAGAACGAGTGAAACGTATTCAAGAAATCTACAGTACGTCCAGTTGCCTTAATTTATTCTTTACAGATATTTACCATGACCTGGATAAATGAGAACCTTCACAGACATATGTCCATATATGGAGTCAGCGCTTGGGGACACCCCAGTGTATTTAAATCTAACTTAGCCTTTATTTCAGAAAAGCTTCTGCCAGGATTTAAACTCACAACCTTCTGCATTAGAGGCAAGGCACTTAACCATTTAGTTATAATAGCCGCATAGTCAGTTACTTAATAAAAAATAAAAATAAAATTAGATTTCTAGTGTACTGTACTTCTACTGAGACCTATACAGTAGAAATCTCATATTTTATTTTTCTTTAGTCGCTGGCTATGCAGCTGTATAGTGTAGTGGTTAAAGTTATGGGCTATGATGCAAAAGCTGTGAGTTCAAATGCTGTTGCAAACTTTTTCTGAAATAGAGGTTAAATTAGATTTATATATTTAATATAAGTGCTAAGCATCTCTGGGAACTCCTTCAAGACTGTTGGAAGACCATTTCAGGTGACTACCTCTTGAAGCTCATCAAGAGAATGCCAAGAGTGTGCAAAGCAGTAATCAAAGCAAAAGGTGGCTACTTTGAAGAACCTAGAATATGACATATTTTCAGTTGTTTCACACTTTTTTCTTATGTATATAATTACACATGTGTTAATTCATAGTTTTGATGCTTTTAGTGTGAATCTACAATTTTCATAGTCATGAAAATAAAGAAAACTCTTTGAATGAGAAGGTGTGTCCAAACTTTTGATCTGTACTGTGTATATGTGTAAAGGCCGATTTATTAGCCTGCATTTGTGGGAGGAGTTTAGCTGCCTTTATATCCGGCATACGCCCCTCCCTCAATGAACGTCTCGTCTTGTTTCTACCTACCACACGTGCAGGCGGGTGACAGCTGCGTTCCTGGCTCACGAGTCTGCGGTCAAAGGTGAGTATGCTGCCTCATCCAGCAGCTATGTCCACGTAGTCCGGCCGGCGGTGTTTCGGCTCCCCAAGGTGAGAGGGAGCACCACCGCACCGGAACAATCGGCAAGGGAGCTATGTGCGGCTCCCCACGCGGCCATTCATCGTAGGGTTACAGGGGACAGCATGTTCCCAACTTCGACGCAGCCATAAAGTCTTGCATGGACCGCCGTGCAGTTAGATAGGAAGGTAGAGAGCCTGAGCTGGAGCAGGCTCGGTGGTCTAATAGTCAGGTCTGCCTGCTCCAGCTCAGTGCACAGGTCAGAACCCTGCTTGCTGGTAAAGATTAACCTCTTAGTGACCAAGTGTTTTTTCATCAATGTACTTGTATGAGGTCTTATTTTTTGCAGGACAAGTTATAGTTTTTAATGCACCATTTTAAGTACATGTACTGATTGATTAAAGCAAGCTGTTTTAGCTAAATCCTCCTTTGTTTAAATCAGTGAAAGGCGTATTAATGGTCACTAAGGGGTTAAAATAAAATATTTAGTTTATATGGGGGGGTACATATGTGGTTTAGGCAATTATGTTAAGCACCCCTTTTGTAGTTTCTCAGCAGGCTTCTCTTTAAGTTGCGGCACATTGTGTCATATAAAAAAAAATAATAATAAAAAAGAGTCTGAGGCTGTTTGTGTAGGTTAATCAGGATTTATTCTCAGTTTGGTACTATATTATAGTACTGCTACACAGCTAAACTGAACCGGATCAGGGAAGTGATACACAGGTTCACGGTTACTACTGTGACCACTAAGGCCGAGTTACAATCACTGTTGGGCATGCTGAACTTCGCCATGCGTATAATCCCACAAGGCAGGTCATTCATTTCTCGTCTGCTGACACTCCTCCCCTCAGCACCTTGTCAGGACAGCCCGGTGCACTTAGACAGTCTGACTCTAGCGGATCTTCACATGTGGGATCACTTTCTCCACCAGTGGAATGGAATTTCCCTTTTCATTCCCGCAATATGTAGTAGTTCTCCTGTAATTTTTTATGACACAGCTGCAAGTTCAGGGTTTGCAGCCATTTTTGGCACCCATTGGTTGGCAGGCGAGTGGCCAGTTGAAGTCAGACGAATCCCGGGTTTCTTGCAGACCTCAGCACTATTTGAGTTGTATCCCATTGTCGCGGCCGCCCGTGTTTGGGGTAGCAATTGGTCTAATTGCTCAGTTTTGTTTGTAACAGATAACGTAGCTGTTATCGATATTTTAACCAGCGGTTTGTCTAAGTCCTTACATATTATGAGTCTCCTAAGGCGTCTAGTACAACTTTCATTAATGCATCATTTCCATTTCAGTTGTGCACACTTGCCTGGTACACAAAACATGGCAGCGGATGCCTTGCCACGAGCTAATACCTCCCTTTTCTTTCAGATCATGCCAGAAGCGGACATCACAGGTGTCATGATTCCTCCGCACAAGTCGCTAGTCCAGGTCTAACTGAACACCTTGCTACTGCTCACATGTTGCTTGCTAAATCCGTGTACTCAATCAGTTACTGGCAGCATTAGATGGCCTTGGGCCGAGTAGTCCATTATTGCCTTTCGGCCAATCGCCTCTCACAACCCACCAATTTGTGTCCCATATACGCCCTCTTTTGGCCAGCTTAGGTGTGGATCCAGCTTCGGTGTCGGGTCATTCATTCCGCATCGGGGCTGCATCCGCAGCTTCATAAAATCAGGTGCCGACGCACGTCATCCAAAGTTAGATCGCTGGCGGTCATCGTGTTTTAGCAGGTATATTCCTCATCCTAAGGTCGAAATGTCGCTTGCTTTTCAGAATCTGGTTCTGTAATTTTGTGTTGTGATAAAGGAAATCATGCCTTTAATTTTGCTGTTTTTGCCCTCTATTCAGGCTTCCCTACATCGCCGCGGTTACGGCATAATTCTAGCCGCTTTAGAGTTGAGGGGGCCGTAGATGGGGTGAGTTCCTTCTCGCCATCGTTAACCCCGACCACAAGTGTAAAGGCCAATTTATTGGCCTGCATTTGTGGGAGGGGAGTAGCTGCCTTTATATCCGGCATACGCCCCTCCCTCAATGAGGTCTTGTTTCCCCCTCCCACCCTCCCTTTCATATTAGCACTCTTAAGGGGAAGCCCTCTATTCAGGCGTCCCTACATCGCCGCGGTTACGGCATAATTCTAGCCGCTTTAGAGTTGAGGGGGCCCTAGATGGGGTCAGTTCCTTCTCGCCATCGTTAACCCCGACCACAAATATATATATATATATATATATATATATATATATGTGTGATTATCTCTTAAGCTTGAGGTTATGGACTGTTGCCTTTAAATTCTCCTGCAAAATGTTTTGATACACTTTAGAATTCTTTGTTTTCTCATTGGTAAATAGGTGTGCAGACCCTCAGGTGACAACACAGCTTCAAACCATGATGTTCCCTCCACTCTGGAACTTCCAGGTGGTTACAGCAAACTTGAGATGGGCCACAATTATTTTTGGGGGGATAGCAGTGGCTCCTTTCATGGCTTTCTTCCAGGAACCTGATTCTTGTTCAGTACAAAGTTTTTAGAAGTTTATAGAGTCTCCTGTAGGAATTTTGTTGTTACCCATGGGTTATTTCTGATGTGCTTTTTCTCTTTAAGGCTACTTTCACACTAGCGTTCGGGCGGATCCGTTCTGAACGGATCCGCCCATAATAATGCAGACGGAGGCTCCGTTCAGAACGGATCCGTCTGCATTATATTAGCTAAAAAAAGCTAAGTGTGAAAATAGCCTGGGACGGATCCGTCCAGACTTTCAATGTAAAGTCAATGGGGGACGGATCCGCTTGAAGATTGAGCCACATTGTGGCATCTTCAAACGGATCCGTCCCCATTGACTTACATTGTAAGTCTGGACGGATCCGCACGCCTCCGCACGGCCAGGCGGACACCCGAACGCTGCAAGCAGCGTTCAGCTGTCCGCCTGTCCGTGCGGAGGCGAGCGGAGCGGAGGCTGAACGCCGCCAGACTGATGCAGTCTGAGCGGATCCGCCTCCATTCAGACTGCATCAGGGCTGGACGGCTGCGTTCGGGTCCGCTCGTGAGCTCCTTCAAACGGAGCTCACGAACGGAAACCCGAACGCTAGTGTGAAAGCAGCCTAAGATGTGCCCTCAGAGGGATCGCACCCTCTGCACTTGATTGACAGGGCCAGGTGTGATCACGTTTTTACTGCCAGGCTTGTCAGTCAAAGTACAGGGGGCCCAACAGTGGCAAAGAGAGCAGATCCTCTAGGTATAACAGCAACGCCCCTGTTGCTCCTAGAGGCTCATTTGCACATATTAAAACATCATTTTTTCAGCAACGTGGTCATTTATGAACATGAGACCAACACAGATGCCTTCAGCTGCCAAGTGCACATGTAACAGGTCTGCCAGTTTTATAGGTACAAAGGGGCCCTTTAATAGCACCAGTCGGGAGGTCTCCTTCAATAATTTAAAACACCAATGTGGCTAGAATGCCTGTGTCACTAGTGCAAGGCTGTCCTTGTCCCCCTAGCCATATTATAGATGCCTGTAGTTATGACAATGCCACTTTTTTATGCTGTTTTATGCTCATAGAGCTGTGTATGTAATATGTGTAAGGGTGAGTTCACATCACCGTTATGGATTCCGTTATTGTTTTCCGTTATAACATGGTTATTATTATTATTATTATTATTATTAAAGCGCCATTCATTCCATAGCGCTGTACATATGATAAGGGGTGCACATACATAATACAGACAATTGCACTAATCATAAACAAAATGAGTTGCAAACTGGTACAGAAGGAGAGAGGGCCCTGCCCTTGAGGCTTACAATCTACATGGTATGGGAGAAGGACACAGTAGGTGCGGGTTAAGTTGGTCATGGCGGTATAGAGGCAGCAGGGTCACTGGTTGTAGGCTTGTCTGAAGAGGTGGGTTTTCATGGTTATAAAGGAAAATAAGGGAATCCATAAGACGAAAGTCAAAACGAAAGCCTTTAAGAGGCATTCAGTTTTGATCCTTCATAATACAAGTCTATGGGCAGCATAACGGATCCGTCCTGGTTTCCATTATGCAGAAGTCCAGTCCATGTTAAAATGGAAAACAATAACAGTGATGTGAACTCACCCTAATACAGTATGTTACAAAAAAGACTGCACTGTGTGATCTGATCTACCTTGCGGCACATATGAGTTGGGCACTTTTTTGTAGTCAAGACACATACTTTATCACATCTCACTAAATCTCAGTACCTGCTACAGTGTCTCTCACCAGTAGATTTGCCTGTACTTATTTTTTCAGGTTCTGAAGTTCAGCACAAGATGTAAAGTACTTGACATTAGATGGCAAGTAAAAAATTATTATGAATAACTCATGAGAACGTCAATAAATATTTCATAAATGCAGCACTGTTCCTTGAATTCCAGAGCAACTTCAGAGGAGAGATAAGGAAACGACTGAGCTGAATTTTCTCCTGCAAAATATGCAAGAACAAATAAAACCAAATGGGACATTTGTTATCTATAATGCACCAGATCGATGACACTTTTATGATGTCTGTTTAGAAAGTTCTGCAATTAAATTATTTTCCGAAAACTTAGTGAGTATTACAAGCTGTCAGGTTTACCAGCGCTGGCAGATATCATAAAATCACCATCTATAATTTAAACACTAAATTGCTCAGGGTCTGAGGTAACCTCATTACAATCTCTCAATGTGCATTGAGATGTTTAAAATGAGTGAAATGACTTGTCAATCACTGCTTATTTCATAGCATTGGTGTCACTGACGTAAAGAGACATACGGGCGTTCCCGCGGCAGGTGGCGCAAAATCTGTGAGACTGGCAACAAGTGGTTTGATCTGACATGTTTTCCTTTTGGATCAAATGATGTCTTTGTTGTTTCTGGTGCTTACCACACCTTCTTTCCCCAGGTGTGGCTATTGTGGTCATTCTCTATTTATTGTTGTTTCCCCACTATGCTATGCGGTTTATAGCTTCTGTTGGACTTGTGGTTAGTTTGTGTTTAGTTCTCGGCTGAGTTCCTGGTGCTACTAAATCTTCATTGAAGATAAGTGTTTCCTTTCCCTTTTGTATTTTGTTTATATATATATATATATATATATATATATATACAGTATTTGTGTGTGTTGCCTTTCCCTGTTGTTTGTCATTAGGCCTGAGGAAGACTCTTGTTCGTCCTTACCTTTGGAGGAACAGGAAGACTCAGTCCGGACATTAGTTCCAGGGTCCTATAGGGTGAGATAGGATTCGAGGTATCCGGTGTATGAACTTGCCTACCTTTGGGGCCTGTTCATACTGGTAGTCTGTCAGGACTGGAGTTAGGGTTTTCTCTAGGAGGTGTCCATCTTCCTTCCCTAGTTTCCAGGCCTTATTCCGGTATCCCCTTTCCCTCCTATGCTCGGTGTGATGTTTTCCTCCCACACATGAGCATGAGAAGTAGACGGTGTCTATGGAAAAATAGCTATATAATACAACGTCCAGAAGATGCCATGATTTTCTTTATCTCTTTGAATATGGTTTTAAATAAAATTGGAGGCAACAAATCTGCCACAAATGACTTTAACCATCTATAGACCATTTTTATACAGTTTTTCTCATGCTTTAGGCCTATATAATTCCTCCATATAGTGCATAAAAAATATATAGAGCATCCAATACTATGCTATTAGAGTCCACATAATACAGTGCTTCAATTACTAAAATACTGCTATCACAAAAACACAGGAAACTAGCTCTGACCATAACACTGCCATGTGCATGAGACCTTATGGCCAACACACTACTACTATGTTTTCATTCCAAGTTTAGGACCATGAAAAAGATGCTAACACACATCTGTCAACCTCTTTGCTAAGCCTTGTGGTATATTTTTATCAAAAAAAAACAATTTTCACAATGTGGTTAATAAATAATAATAATAATAATAATAATAATAATAATAATAATAATATCAGTACAGTAGCAATTACCATTTACTAAGGTGAGAAACCAACATGTAAAAAAATGTTTGCTTTTATACAACCAGTAGACTACACCACCATAAAAACCCTATTTTGACTGCCGTTTTTCATTTGAAGATGCAGGAATAGTGCATCTGGGTGAACAGATACAAAGGCTTCCTTTGCAATTTTTTTGTATGCATTTCTGCCAGTTATAAAAAATGACATGCTTTTTTTTTAAACTGTTTTTCATGTTTTTTTTGCTGAGTTTTTGTAGCATTTATTTTCTAACTGTATACTTTGAACAAATGTTTTTCAGGCATTTTTTCAACTCGCATAGAGATTCCTATGGAAAAAAAAATAATCATACCAAGAGAAAACTGCTCTTTGCCAAAATTCCAAAACCCTAAAAAGGCACAAATGCTCTGCAAAAAAAAAAAAGCATGCAAACAATGTTTTTTTCTGTCACAGACAGTACAAATAGACATAGAATAAAAAATATGCAAAATAACCATGGAGCCCCAGTTATGGGTCTTCAACACAGTGAAAGCCAGATATCCCTCCAGGGAAGGCAAAACAAAGCAAAGGAGGGTCCCCATTATAGAGACCACCAGATTCACCATATTAAGTGGCCTCTATATCAAGATCCAGCTCTTTTACAAGTCTTAAGATATGACAGGGGAAGACCTAAGCCAGTTATCCATGCATAGAAAGCTGTTTCGGATGTTGTTGCTCAACACTGTGGAGTACAATTCTGGCTTAGGTCTTCCCCTGTCACATTCCTAAGGCTTGTAAAAGAGCTGGATCTTGACATAGAGGCCACTTAATATGGTGGATCTGGTGATCTCTCTAATGGGGACACCCCTTTGCTTGGTTTGCCATCCCTGTAGGGATATCTGTGTCACGGCTGAGGATGGGGAAAACCCTCAGCCGTGCAATGCCAGAAGATGTTAACGGCTGCTTGGCCAGGACGAGAGAATTAGGGAGCAGGTCACCTCCTAACGCATCCCTAATCCGACCCTAACTCCTAGCTGCATGGGCCGACCTTGAAGGTAGGAGGGCCCATGCTCAGGAACCTCGGATCCCTACTCACCCTCCGCTGGTCCCTGAACTAGGAGTAGGGTAAGACGACCTGTTCCTTCTGGACACGGAGGAACAGGAGTCTCACTGGCCAAGCTGCAGGGAAAAGGGGAACAGAAACAGTCCTATGGATATGGCAGGTGAACTGCACTAGTTCCAGCCACCTGCCACGGCCTTGCTGACTGGATCCCTGTGCTGGCAAGCTGAAGTCCACAGAATACAAAATGAACTCAGCACACACACATCCACACACAGGAACCCAGATCCATAGCTGCACCAAATAACAAAGGAAAACATCAAGTAAACATCACACATAAACTTATGACCACAAGTGTGGCCCCCACTGGCAGATGGAATACACAGGAGGATGCTCCAGCTAACCATGGCTGAAGTACCCCTCTGAACTGCACTATTCACTGAGGCTTTATAGGCCCAAGTAGTCACACCCACACAGACACACCCAGTGTACACACACACAGACACACAGAAGGGAATTAACCCTTCAAACACAAGGCAAGGGAAGACGGCCACTTAAAGGGGAATACACACATAAACAAACACACTTCACCTGTTGCCGCGGGCAACGGCATGTGTGGCAATCATGTCCTGGGGATCAGCCATAGGGCTGAGACACTGCCACCACATGCAGTCAACACCACACGTTGCCACGGACAACCAAGTGAAGAAAAGTGTCACACAACATACCATAGGCCCTGACAATCTGGTCTCCACGGTTATTTTGCATATTACTGTTTCCTAGGGAGCTTCGCATTTTGGATTTCTGTGTTGAGACTCTTCAATGAAGCTCCACAGTGTTTTTTGTAGTTGGTCTCCCTAAGATCAGCAATTTTTTTATTTGTATAGAATAAAAAATAATACTCAAAACAAGTGACATAGAATAAAAAATGGTACTGAAAACATGTTTTGCCTATAGTGAGTTTCGCAGTTAACTATAACATCTGGCCTCATGGAAAAAAATCTAAAACACAACAGAAAAGTGGAAAAAATACCAAAATTCTGCGTTTGTGGGTCATGAGTCACTTTCAAATATAGCAAATGGAGTTTAGCCATTAATGATACTACTAAGTGACATAGCTTTTACACTAGTGTTGCCTGACACTGGTCTGATTTTGATTGATACCAAGTTCTATTAATGCTATGACATCCTTTGTGCTAATAGAGCAAAATAGTATTTATAGCCAACAACTGGTGTGAGACACAAACTGTATGAGTGTTAGACGTGTAATTCCCATGCCACTGGTTGGGGAACACTAGCCTCTAGGTCTATTACAGACTGCTGTAACGAAGCCATATTTTATGCTTGCAACACCAAAATCCTGTGAAGTTCTACTGAACAGAACATTGGTCACTCTAGGATTATAAGCTTCTTACTAGTAGTCTGTGTAGGGAGCACATCATTCTTGTGAAAAAGGGTTATGTTCCCAGACCTTTCTGTCAGGATATGATGGCAAAGTAGCATGCACACACAGGGATAGTGTAGTCCAAAAACTTCCCAAACCCACTATACCTGCCTGCTTGCACGGTGACCCCACAACTCGTCAATGGTCTTTATACTATGTGTGTGAGAGAGCAACACACAAACTGTGAATAAACAAACAGAAACAATAAGAGTAGACGCATGGTACCAAGGCCATGAGTAAGTCGGTCAACGAAGTGCAGAGAATACCAGACGCAAACGAGAAATCCAGACACAATAGAAGACAAAAACTAGGAGAGCAATACAAGACCAAATTGCCAGAAGCCAGAAAACGTAGTGACAATTACAGATCCAGAAGACACAGGCAAAGTAAACGCAATACCAACAAAGAAAAGCAGGGGGGCTACAGGAACAGAATTTCATTGGCACCTGAAACTACAGGAGCCAGACTTATATAGAGAGCTGTGAATGATCTCCAGCTGGCTACATGTCAGGTGGAGCTGTGAGCTGGCAACCTAGCATGCACCTCTTACGTGCTCCTTCGTTGGCCCCAGGCTAAGAGGGCTACATCACAATATAATTTCCCCTGGCAACTGGACGCTACTGATGAATTGAGGCAGGGCCAGTCAGGGAAACCGTGACACTTTCCCATCCGCAAGTGAAGTTTTCAAGATTTCCAAAACCAAGCATGGATCTTATAAGTTAGGCCTCTTTCACACTGGTGTTAGGCTTGTCTGTACTAACGTTTGCACATATGTGATGCCAGAAGTCCGCCCCGGTCCCATTCACTATAATGGGGATGGGACAGATGGAGATGCGGCCACAGCATGGCAAACATGACGAGAGGCAGCCAGACAAAAAACACAGCACGGAACAGCCTGCTGGACAAGCCTAACGCCAGTGTGAAAGAAGCCTAAGAAGAGTATAACTCATGCCCAAAGGCTCAATGGGCCTAAGTTGAACTACACTATATAAAGAGGCTGTGTCAGGAATATGGATTATTATTTCACGTCAGCCATATTCCCACACCAACCATCAGCTGTCAGATAGCAGAGGTAGTGGACTCCACAGAAGGGCCCTGCTTCAAAGCCCCAGCCATATAGCAAAGAACTTCTTGCAGGCCACCTTTATTTACAATTTCATACCCCATTCAGACAGCATGGATCCTGCTGGAAAACCTCCCTGCAGGGGGTCTAAGCCACTCCCCAGTTCAATCAAATCTAGCAGACAGCATGGAACTGGTGATTCATAAGGAATTATGAATCGCCCAACCATCGCAGGCACAAAGCGTATACATATTGGTGTCCCAGTGGCCCCGATGAACATGCCCATGGTCTTAGTGTGGTGGTGGGAGTCCAGGGAGGGGAGATATACATACCTCCCCACAGAAACCAAATAACAGTACCATGCTTGGACTCTACTGGTAGCCGGAACCCAGGCGTATCGGTTGGTCCCAGAACCATCTCCCTGTGACGTTCTGGTCTGGAGCTATGATCCCTAAAGTGTTTTGTGGGTCATTTAATGCAAGCCCAGAAGAGTGGACCCTTCCCAGAGGAGGGAAGAGGAGGGGCCGGCTACAGTTTAAAAGGCTTGTGCCAGCAAGAGGGCAGGTCTTTTCTTTCAAGGAGGGTCACATCGTACCATGTGTTTAGAGGGACCTGCAACCAGCTGACATCACTGCACTCCATGTGAATACAGCAAAAGACTAATCATAACCCAAAGGAACATTCAATACCCGGTAATTGACTTGTGCTCTGTGTAATCCTGTTTGTACCATATTACCTGTATTTGTAACCTCAGACCACTGTATATATTCTGTGTGTTATATCTGGTATGCCCTTAAGGAAATTAAATATATCATGAAAACTTGTGCTGTCTTGTAGCTCAATCACGAATCCCCAAGTCTGTATTTCGGCCTAGTTATAAGCTACCACGGGTTGGTTTCTCACCCTATATAATCCCGTTAGCGGACTGGGCTTATATCAAACGAGAATCTGGTGGCAGTATACACGGGCTGAGAAAGCGCTGTTTCACTGTGGAAGTGAAAAGGCTCTCTCAGCTTGTTGCCTCTCTGTGCCAACGTGGACAGGAGGTGTCTGTGTAAACTGTACCAAGGTGACCTTACATGCTCCTCCGGGGGGGGGGGGGGGGGCGTAACGTCACGTCTTGGTAACCAGTGACCATACCACGTTTCATGTGCTCGACGTAGTTGGCGTCAAGCAGGCACGAGGGGTGGTATCCCTCACAGGCTGTATGAAAGAAAAAGCTCACTATTGGTTGAGTACATTCAGCACAAAATATTATCTTCCCCAATGCTTCAGGAGACTCATCTTATGAAGTTGTGCAAGTACAGACTCAACTCTATTGCTCAGCGTAAGTCAATTAATGTCTGTACGCTGCTGATGTTCTTCTCCCTGTCCACCTCTTGGGGGAAATGGAGAAAACATTTCTGTCACAAGAATGCCATAGACTGTAGAAACAAGCAATATACTAAGGACAATACTAGGACACAAATGCAGACCAACAGAAGAATCATTGATGGATTCCAAGAAGTTTTATTCAAGTCTTGTAAAACAACACTTTTCCAGTTTTTAGATGGCCCTTCCTCAAATAATTAAGAATAATACTTTTTGGAATCCATGGATGATTCATCTGCTTGCTAAATTGAACTACAGATCAGTAGAAGAAACCTAAAAAGAACAGAAACAAAAATTGCACCTGGGTGAACACAGACTAATGGTTACATAGCAGTTCAACAAGATTTTGTAAATTGTAATCATCTTTGAAAGAGCTCTTGAGCAATGAGACAATTGTAACATTCATCTTTCATCCATGAAAAACAAAAAGCACTGTGCCAATGACCACATACTCGTCACTGACGGGGAAAGTAGGCCTGTCACTGCACCAATTACTTATATTACTCTGAAATTAAAACATTACAAAAATACTATAAAGGTCATTTATGAAGAATACAGTGCAGACAGGAAATTACAGCTTTGGTTTTATGAACATGTAAGTAAAATAAAAAGCTCATAACTAAGGCTCTCAATCAGCAAGTCTACTGCTAGAGGATTGTGTCAGTGGTTGAAGCAGATGATGGCAAAATAATGGACAAAGTGACTTAAGGTCCCTTTAGAAAGGACGATACAGCAGGTGCTTTGTCGGGAGAGAAGCGTTCCTTCGCGGCTATCGTCTGCAATTACAGACGATAGCCGAGAAGGCCGCTGCAATTACATGCTGTGATCTCCTCCTCAGTATCAGGAGCAGTGATGGCTGATGCCTGCTTGTTCTCATACAGACTAATTCTTTGCCGGCAGCAGAGCATGTCTACACAGCATGATCTGCTGACAGCAAACTATAATTTTTATGTTCGCACAAATTATCTATCACCAAATAAACTAGCGTTTCGCTCATTCATCATGTAATTGGTGGCACCTTTACATGCTTGTTCCTATGAATGCTCATTAGCGATTATCTGGCAGATTCTTAGCCCGTGTAAAGGGCCCTTTAGTCCAAACTTGACATGGCTTTACTATAGAACTTGACTTGTTGATTTTGTAAGTCTGTCTATTTTATTTTATTTTTCAGGAATGTCGCCAGATACCTAATTAATGTAGTGGTGGGTGATCTGATAAGAAAATGAAGAAAAAAATTGAAAAAATGTCCTGGGAAATCCAACTACACTAATACCTAAAAATTTGAGGGTTCTCTGGTACACAAACAGTTTTTTTTTATTATTATTCCATTTCATCCCTCATGCCATTTGTAGTTGTTCCAGATACCTGTTATGTTCCAAATTGCTGTTCTTGCGCCATTACAGATATTGCCTCGGCTGTTCCAGTTGTTGACATCCCTAACTCTCTGGAACGGCATATCAGTAAAAATGCCAAAGACAGGCTAATGGGAGTTACATGGCCACAGTGGCGACTGAGGGATCAGCAGTGCTTTAAATGGGTAGAAAATTCGAAAGTCAATTCTTTCCATAGGTCCCCACACAAAATATTTTTTAGAAATGTCACAGAGATCTTCCCTTACACATAACTTTGAGTGACAAAGAAATGTTGTTCCATGCTTTCTAAACATAAAACTTCTCCAGCTATCCTTCTGAACAAAGACATGCAATTTGTCCCTTGTTGGACTGATTAGTGGCTACTTTAAAGGGAACAGCAGTGGAACAAAGTGATGATGGTTGAATCTGCCAATCAATAATGGGGAATTCATGCTGGGCTTGATTATAGGGCAATTCAGGGCTGGTAAAACCTATAGGGAAGTGTCCCTTGAATTGGACCAGTATGTTGATAGTTTCATGATTGGGGGCTTATCATGTTGAGTTCACGTACACTCCTTCAGATGTTAGAATGAATTCAACATATGTCATTCTCTAGCATTACAGGTGCATCTCAATAAATTAGAATATCATAAAAAACTTAATTTATTTATGTAATTCAACTCAAAAAGTGAACCTTAAATATTATATAGATTAATTAAACACAGAGTGATCTATTTCAAGTGTTTATTTCTTTTAATGTTGATAATTATGGTTACAGCTAATGAAAACCAAAAAGTCAGTATCTCAGAAAATGTGAATATTATAAAAGACCAATTAAAAAAATGATTTTAATACAGAAATGTTGGCCTACTGAAAAGTATGTGGAGTATATTCAGTAAATACTTGGTCGAGGTTTCATTTGCATGACTTACTGCATCAATGCGGCGTGGCATGGAGTTGATCAGCCTGTGGCACTGTTGAGGTGTTATGGAAGCCTAGGTTGCTTTGATAGAAGCCTCTAGCTCACCTACATTGTAGTGTCTTGTGTCTCTCATCTTCCCCCATAGATTCTTTATGGGGTTTAGGTCAAGCGAGTTTGATGGCCAATCAAGAACAGTGATACAGTTGTTATTAAACCAGGAATTGGTACTTTTGGCAGTGTGGACAGGTGCCAAGTTCTGCTGGAAAATGAAATCAGCATCTCCATAAAGCTTGTCAGCAGAGGAAACTGTCAAGTGCTCTATAATTTCCTGGTAGACAGTTGGGCTGACTTTGGACAAACACCAGTAGATGACATGGCTCCTCAAACCTTTATTGACTGTGAAAACTTCAACTTGGATGTTGTGCCTCTAGGACCTTGATTTCTAATCCAGTCCTTTTTCTCCTTAGCCCAAGTAAGACCCTTCTGATGTTGTCTCTGGGTCAAAAGTGGCTTGACCCAGGTTGTAGTCTATGTCCTGGAAAGTGTTGGGTGTGAATATTCGAATCGCAAATTTAAATCGCGAATATCCCCACTTCGCGAATTAGCGAAGATTTAGAATATAGTGCTATATATTCGGTGTGGCGAAACCAACCTCACCACTGGGTTTTGGAGGGGCCTGCCTACCAGCCTCTTGCCCCAGGATTATGGGCCCTCTTATCAGCCAGGCCTCCTTTGTTCACACAGGACTTGGACTAACTTGAACCTCTGGTCTAATTCGTGCCATTTTGGAATGTTAAATGTCTATGTGTATTGAAAAGGTTGGTGTCACTGATGCTGTAACAGAAAACAAGAAGTTACAAATAAGGATCCGACTGGCTTGATCCGAAACTAAGGAACAAAATGGTGACCCCTATTTAAGCCCTGAAACTTTCCCTGTCTTCTCAGCCCATGCAAAGATCTCTATGATAGAAAATTGCATGCCCTCGTGCCTTGACTGTATGACACCTGAACACCCTATAATAGTGAGGGGACACGCCCACCAGCTCCCTACACTTAATACGGAGGGAGTCAGGGTCACCTAGGATCAAGCAAACAGGAAAACACAAATCAATGAACAGACTTATCTGTAGAAGCATTAGTTGTAGCATCCAGCATGTACACACTCCAGGAAGTTGCATAAACCGCAAAGTGATGCAGTATGGGAAGGGATTTAAAGGGATGCAATCAGTGCAACTAGATGACAGCTGAGAGAGGGAAACGAGGTGACAAAACGAAAGCAAAACAAAAAACCTCAAGCAGGAGGTTCTGAAGAACGTCTGTCAGAGCTTCTCAGATGTCTGGCGGTGACAGTTGGGACATTGTATACGTTTAGTAGTGAGGTCTGTTCCATTGTCTCTCTGTGTTTTGGGAAAAATGTGTATTCTCTGTCTGTGAGTGATTAAGTTAACCCATTACGTTTGGTAATTGTATTTTGTTGATTGCGTCTCCGACAATGCCAGTGTGTTAGTTAATTGCGTCTCAGACAGTGTGTATTCTCCTGCATGTGATGATTACATCAACCCAGTGTGAGGTAATTGGATCACAGGCAGAGGGGAGGATTTTGTGTGGGAGTGTCTGAATGTATTGTACGTGGTTATTGGCTGTTTTTACAAAACCCTGTGGGTGGTAACCTTGTTGGAAAATGTGTATAAAACAATGCTTGTGTGTTCAAATAAAGAGTTCCTGCTTTACCCTTTACCAAGTTGAGGCTGGTGTTTGGGTAACTGATCGACACTGGGGGATTGCTATACGCTGAAGATTTGCTATACTCCCCTGGCATAACTACTAGCTCTTGTAAGAGCTGTTCCTGCTCTCTGGATGTAGGAGAGGTTCACCCACTGGTGCCTGGAGCCTTGTCGTAGGTCCAGGGTGGGTAGGAGATGGTGAGACCTCAACCAAGCTTCGGCGGTTCGTGGGGTCTGCAGCGCTTATGGTGTCAAATGGAGTGCTTGGAGTCCTCGGGAAGCGCTAGGAGCATCTATCGACAGAGGTACCCAGTCTGACAGGCTGCGGAAGGGAGTGCAAACATAACTTTATGGAGCTTTTATTATCATGAGTGATGTGAATATGAACTTTTATTCTGACATATTCTACTCCTTAAATGTACTAGAGGTGGAGTTTCACTGTGAAGTACTCTCTGCGTTAAAGGGGTTATCCAAGACCTATAACGCCCCTCGATATGCCCAGGCCCCTCACAGATAGTACTTACCCTGCTCCGCGGAACCCACGTTGCTTCTGATGCCCACATGGCCACCATTGCATCTCTCCATCGCGCGGATGAAACATCAGGTGACGGGTGGATGGGGGGGTTTCTTGGGGCTAGCCAATAGCAGGCCATAACGGTAATGAGCCTCCCTAGCATCGTGGGCATTATAGGTCTTGGATAACCCTTTTTAAGCAGCTTTACAACTATTTCTCTCTGCTCAGAGTAACAGCTGCAGTGGATTTTCGATTGGATGCTACATATGTCACTCAGAGCAAGGCTAAAGCTTGAAATCCAATGCTTTTAAATAAACACTCACACAAAAATGTTTATTTACTGACTTGTTAAAGAGGCAAATGATGTGATCTTTTTACCAGTATCTGTTACCAGTGAGTTATCCTCCCTTCTGCTTCTCGGCTGGGTTATATGACCAGCAATCAGATATTCCAAATAACACAGAAGCTTATGTATGGACAGGAAGCCAGTTTCTCTATGTATTCCTATGGGAGCCTAAATGTCACTCTCATAGGAATGAATAGAGAAGTAGATGACTTTCTGTCCCTTGTCAGTTGGAGAGTCAGAATGCTGGTCACATGACAGAGCTGAGGATCAGAAGGGAGGTTATAACCCACAAATACAGTTACTGGACAGAAGATTTCCTTCACTGCAGATTATGTAATGTACCTTTCTAATAGGTCAGGTATTTTTTGCAAATCTGACATGTGTCACTTTTTATGGTAATAACTTTAAAACACTTTTACTTATCCAGGCCATTTTCATGTCACATATTGTACTTCATAACAGTGGTAAATTTGAGTCAAAAAAATTCATTTTTATTTATAAAAAATACCAAATTCACAAAAAATGTGCTTATTTTCAAATTTCAATTTCTCTATTTTTATAATAGATAGTAATACCTCCAAAAATAGTTATTACTTTACATTCCCCATATGTCTACTTCATGTTTGGATCATTTTGTGAATGTCATTAAATTTTTTGGGGACGTTAGAAGGCTTAGAAACAAATCTTGAAATTTTTCAGGAAGTTTCCAAAACCCACTTTTTAAGGACCAGTTCAGGTCTGAAGTCACTTTGTGAGGCTTACATAATAGAAACCACCCAAAAATTTTAGAAACTACACCCCTCAAGGTATTCAAAACTGATTTTACAAACGTTGTTAACCATTTAGGTGTTCCACAAGAATTATTGGAAAATGGAGATGAAATTTCTGAATTTCACTTTTTTGGCAGATTTTCCATTTTAGTCATTTTTTTTGCTAACAAAGCAAGGGTTAAGCCAAACAAAACTAAATATTTATTGCCCCGATTCTGTAGTTTACAGAAACACCCCATATAAGGTTGTAAACTGCTGTATGGCCACACGGCAGGGCGCAGAACGAAAGGAACGCCATATGGTTTTTTGAAGGCAGATTTTGCTGAACTAGTTTTTTGACACTATGTCCCCTTGGAAGCCCCCTGATGCACCCCTAGAGTAGAAATGCCAAAAAATGACCCATTTTGCAAAATGCATCCCTCAAGGAATTCAAAACAGATTTTACAAACTTTGGTAACCCTTTAGGTGTTCTACAAGAATTAATGGTAAATGGAGACGAAATGTCAGAATTTCACTTTTTTGGCAGATTTTCCATTTTAATATTTTTTTTCCCGCTAACAAAGCAAGGGTTAACGGCCAAACAAAACTCAATATTTATTGCGCCAATTCTGTCGTTTACAGAAACACCCCATATCTGGTTGTAAACTGCTGTATGGCTACACGGCAGGGCGCAGAAGGAAAGGAATACCATATGGTTTTTGGAAGGCAGATTTTGCTGGACTAGTTTTTTGACACCATGTCACATTTGAAGCCCCCCTGATGCACCTCTAGAGTAGAAACTCCAAAAAAGTTACCCCATTTAAGAAACTACATCCCTCAAGGTATTTTAAAACTGATTTTACAAACTTTGCTAACCCTTTAGGTGTTCCACAAGAAATAATGGAAAATGGAGATTACATTTTAGAATTTCACTTTTTTAGCAAATTTTCAATTTTAATCAATTTTTCCAGTAACAAAGCAAGGGTTAACAGCCCAAAAAAACTCAATATTTATTGGCCTGATTCTGTAGTTTACAGAAACACCCCTTATGTGGTCATAAACTGCTGTAGGGGCACACGGCAGGGCACAGAAGAAAAGGAGCGCCATTTAATTTTTGAAAGGCAGATTTTGGCGGATTGGTTTTTTGACACCATGTCACATTTGAAGACCCCTGATGCACCCCTAGAGTAGAAACTCCAAAAAAGTGACCCCATTTTGGAAACTACCGGATGAGGAAACTACGGGATAAGGTGGCAGTTTTGTTGGTACTATTTTAGGGTACAAATTATTTTTGGTTGCGCTATATTACACTTTTTGTGAAGCAAGGAAACAAAAAATAGCTGTTTTGGCACCGTTTTTATGTTTTTTTTTATTTACAATGTTCATCTGACAGGTTAGATTTTTTTATACAGCAGGTTCTTACAGACGCGGCGATACCTAATATCTATACTTTTTTTACATTTATTTAAGTTTTACACAATAATATAATTTTTGAAATAAAAAAATCATTTTAGTGTCTCCATAGTCTGAGAGTGTTTTTTTATTTTTTTTTGTGGTGTTCATCTCAGGAGTTAGGTCCTGTGGTATTTTTATAGTGCAGGTTGTTACGGATGTGGGGATACCTAATATGTATACATTTTTGCAATATATTTTTATACAATAATATTTTTTTAAACAAAAAAAAATCATGTTTTGGTGTCTACATAGTCTGAGAGTCATATTTTTTTTTTTTTTTCTGCAATTGTCTTAGGTAGGGTCTCATATTTTGGGGTGCATATGACTTTTTGATTGCTTGCTTTTACACTTCTTGTGATGTAAGGTAACACAAAATGGCATTTTTGTGGCACTGTTTAAATATTTTCTTTTTTATGTATGCAGCGAACTAGAAGGCAGGGACACCTGGGAACTGTCCCTGCCTTCTCTCTGGGTTGCCCTGCTGTCACTGACAGCAGGCAACCCGCTCTGCAGCTGCAGGATTAGTGTGCAGCTGCTATCTCTAAATGGACGTTCCAGAACGTCCATTCAGAGTTAAACATCCACCCATAGGACGTTTATATCCTATGGGCGGATGTGAGGTGGTTAATGAACAGAATAAAAGTTCATATTCTCACTACTCCAGATGATAAAGGATGCACAAAAGGTATGATTGTCTTTGTAAAAAAATTGCAAGCAAGAGGCACTCTGAAACAGCTTGTATATCACATAAAAAAGGGCCTCATTCACATTGCGGTGCAATTGTTCGGGTAGTGGGACTCCTACACTCATAAAGCCTAAGCACTAAGTGTAAGGGCTGCCAAAAAGTTCAAGGAACCGGCACTCTAAAACACCCTTTGTTAAACATAAAGGAGGGCATCATACACACCCTTAAAAAATTATGATTGATGGCCTGCTGGTGACCCTCAAAAACATTTGGACCAAGGTCCTGATGCTCTGACCATCTAAAACATTAGGGGCGAGGGCCTGCTGCCGCCATGGTGACTCTAGATAACTTCTGGGCGATTACACATCCCGTGACAACGACTATCCATTCGGATGTCTGCCCTATCAACTTTGGAGCAATTTTTCAACAAGGACCTTATGGTATAGCACCATTTTGCTTGTCCTCTCCACCAGAGGAATTAGAGATGAGAAATTCTCTTTGTAGCGGCGGTTGAGAAGGGTGAACAACCAGTAATCCATGTTGTCTAAAATGCATATAATGCACAGGTCATGGGAAAGGCAGCCTAACATGAAGTCAGCCATTTGTGCCAGAGTACCAACAGACAAGACTTCGCTGTCGTCATCAGCAGGTGAACTGATCCTGTAAAAGATTGTAGGTGAGGGCCTGCAGATGAGCTGACCCTCTAAAACATTAGAGGCAACGGCCTTCTGGTGAGCTGACGCTCTAAAACATTATATGCGAGTGCCTGCTGGTCAGCTGACGCTGTAGAACATTATATGCGAGTGCCTGCAGGTGAGCTGACGCTCTAAAGCATTATATGCGAGTGCATGCTGTTCAAATTTCGCTCTAAAACATTATATGTGAGTGCATGCTGTTCAGCTGACGCTCTAAGACATTATTTGCGAGTGCCTTTACGTGAGCTGATGCTCTAAAACATTATTTTCTAGTGCATGTTGTTCGGCTGATGCTCTAAAACATTATTTGCGAGTACCTTCAGATGAGCTGACACTCTAAAACATTATATGCAAGTGCATGCTGTACAGCTGATGCTCTAAAACTGTCACGCCTTTCCCTGTGAATGTGCGGAGGTCAGACTGGCTGCACATGTCTGACTTCTCTGTTTGTTTTGGTTTGGGTTTGAGCTGGATCCACCTTCCCTCAGGTGTACTGGGTTTGATTGTTAGTGAGGCTATTCATCCCTCCTTCCCCCAGTGGCCTGTGCGGGTTATAGTTCTTTCCTGTGAGTTCTGGATGTGTGGTGGATCGCCTGCTCCAGCTCTGCTTTAGATAAGTCCTCTCTGTTATTTCCCATTGTGTCTTTTATCTAGGCCTCTAGGGAGATGTTTTCTTCCTCCGGGTTTGAAGAAGCAGGTTGCCTCTTTTCCCTACAGCTTAGGGTTTGCCCAGGGTTTATAATTTTAGGCATGAGTGCATGTGCATATCCATTATTAGGGTATACACATGGGCACAGCAGTTTAGGGAAAACTTTTCGGGATCGCTATGACATGACCCTTTTTTCCCTAGCTTTTGGGCCTAGTCATTTGTTCTGTTTGTTTTTCTGTGTTTGATTATTTCCCCGCTTACCTACCAGTCGTGACAAAAACATTATATGCGAGTGCATGCTGTTCAGGTGAACCTATAGAAAAATTTGAGTTGAGGGCCTGCAGTTGAGCTGACCCTATTAAAAAAATTGTGGAGGGAATATATACAATCTTGATGAGGAGGAGAAAATAAGATTCAACCATATACTCTTTTTTTGTGGTGGAAAAGGTGCATGGGAATACACTACAGTAGATTGAGTACATTATAAATGATAGATTGAAATTGCCTTTATGTTCATCATCAGCTTAGCTCTCCTCTAAGTGGAGTTAAGAAGTCAGGGGAAATCCAGGCCTTGTTCATTTTTATCGGAGTCAACCTGTCAGCATTGCCAGTGGACAAGTGGATATGCTTATCTGTTATAATGCCACCAGCAGCACTAAATACACGCTCAGACAAAACGCTGGCGGCAGGGCAGGCCAGCACCTCCAAGGTGTAGAGCGCAAGTTCGTGCCACGTGTCCAGCTCGAACACCCAGTAGTTGTAAGGCACTGAGGGATCATTTAGGACGCTGACATGGTCTGCTATGTATTCCTTCACCATCTTCCAAAACTTTTCCCTCTTTATACCACTAGGCCATGCTTCAGGGTGAGGTTGCTGGCGGGGTGTCATGAAAGTGTCCAATGCCTTGGAGAGTGCTGCCCTGCCTTTGTTGGAACTGCTGTGTGTTCCGCTTGTCTCCCTTCCTCGGTTAGCTAAGGAAGTACGGTCTCTGCCGCTAGCGTTGTCAGATGGAACATTTTTTAGCAATCTCTCAACAAGTACCTTCCAGTATTGCAATTTTTTACTCATCCTCTTCACCATAGGAATGAGAGATGAGAAGTTCTTTTTGTAGCAGGGGTTGAGAAAGGTGAACACCCAGCAATTTGTGTTATCTAAAATGCGTATAACGCGAGGGTCGCGGGAAAGGCAGCCTAACATAAAGTCAGCCATGTGTGCCAGAACACCAACAGGCGAGACGGCGATGTCGACATCAGGATAACTTTCCGTCTTCTCATCCTCCTCCTCTTCTGCCCATCCACGCTGAACACATGGAATTAAAGTTCCATGGGTACTACCCTATGTAGCTGAGGCAACTGTCTCCAGCTCCTCCTCCTACTCTTTATGGTCCAATTCGTGCTGAGAAGATGAACTGTGGGTGGTCTGGCTATCACCCTGTGTAATGTCCTCCCCCATTTCCTCGTCTGCCACATTCAGAGCATTGTCCTTAATTGTGAGCAGTGATCATTTGAGTAGACACAGCAGTGGGATGGTTACTCTGATAATAGTGTTATCGCCACTAACCATCTGTGTGGATTCATCAGTTTTTTAAAACCTCACAGAGGTCTGACATCAGAGCCCACTCCTCGCTTGTGAATAGTGGCAGTTGACGCGCAAGGCGACAACCATTTTGCAGCTGGTATTCCACTCTGATGCTCACAAAGCCTTGCCAACATGTGGAACGTAGAACAGTTATGAGCTGGAAGCCGCAAGCACTGCTGCAGCATTGACTGACCGGCTGAAGCTGTGGACGACTTGCGGAAATGGGCACACACGCGGCGCACCTTCATTAGTAAATCTGGCAAATTGGGGTAGGTTTTGATAAACTGCTGAACCACTAAGTTTAAGACGTGGGCTAGGCATTGAATGTATGTCAGGTTGCTGAGCTCCAAAGCCGCCACCAAGTTATGGCCATTGACAGACACAGCCATGCCTGGTTGTAGGTTTAGTGGCGAGAGCCACAGCTCGGTATGGTCCCTTATACCCTGCCACAGCTCTGCAGTGGTGTTCTGTTTGTCCCCTTAGCAGATCAACTTCAGCACAGCCAGCTGCTTCCAGCTAGCGACTGATGGCTGAATGCTGCTGGAGGTGGAAGTGGAGGTGGAGGCGGCAGAGGAGGAGAATTGGGGGTTGGAGGCAGTAACATAGCTGCTGGTGTAGACCCTGATGGACGCAGGGCCCACAATTCTGGGCATGGGTAGCATCTGTGTCACCCCAGGGTACAACTCACTCCCGGCCTCCACAACATTCACCTAGTGTGCGGTCAGGGAAATGTAGCGTCCCTGGCCACCAGCACTTGTCCATGTGTCCATGGTTAAGTGGACCTTCCCAGTAACTGCATTGGTCAGGGCACTTATTAGGGTGCTTGGATGCCATGTGGTGGATTATGCTGGTGGTGGTGAGGTTGCTAGTGTTCATGCCTCAGCTCATTTTGGTATGACAAAGGTTGCAAACTACCACTCTTTTGTCATCTGCACTTTCATAAAAAAAAGCGCCATACTGCGAAACACCTACCCCTTGGCAAGGTAGATTTACGCACAGGGGTGCTCGGTGTAACAGTTGCAGGTCTGTTTGGTGTGGGCCGACTTCTTCCTTTTGCAACCCCACTGCCTTTTCCAACCTGTTTCAGTAGATGAGGACTGGCCCCTGATTGTTTAAATATCGGATGGATATTTACAGTCATGTGAAAAAATTAGGACACCCTTTGAAAGCATGTGGTTTTTTGTAACATTTTTAATAAAAGGTTATTTCATCTCCGTTTCAACAATACAGAGAGATTAAAGTAATCCAACTAAACAAAGAAAACTGAAGAAAAGTCTTTTCAAGATCTTCTGTAAATGTCATTCTACAAAAATGCCTATTCTAACTGAGGAAAAAGATAGGACACCCTCACATGTATTCCCTCTTAAATTGGCTCAGATCTCACACAGGTATATCACACCAGGTGCACATAATTAGTAGATCGTTACTCTGCATGTTGAATGAGGCTTGCCCTATTTAAACCTCAGACATTTAGTTTGGTGTGCTCCTGACTGTTGAAGTGAGAGTGAGCACCATGGTGAGAGCAAAAGAGCTGTCAGAGGACTTCAGAAAAAAGATTGTAGCAGCCTATGAGTCTGGGAAGGGATTTAAAAAGATCTCAAAAGATTTTGAAATCAGCCATTCCACTGTCCGGAAGATAGTCTACAAGTGGAGGGCTTTCAAAACAACTGCCAACATGCCCAGGACTGGTCGCCCCAGCAAGTTCACCCCAAGAGCAGACCGCAAGATGCTAAAAGAGGTCTCCAAAAACCCTAAAGTGTCATCTCGAGAACTACAGCAGGCTCTGGCTACTGTTGATGTAGAAGTACATGCCTCTACAATCAGAAAGAGACTGTACAAGTTTAACTTGCATGGGAGGTGTGCAAGGAGGAAACCTTTGCTTTCCAAGAGAAACATCGAGGCCAGACTGACATTTGCCAGAGATAAAGTTGACAAAGACCAGGACTTCTGGAATAATGTTCTTTGGACAGATGAGTCCAAAATTGAATTATTTGGACACAACAGCAGAGGACATGTTTGGCGTAAACCAAACACAGCATTCCAAGAAAAGAACCTCATACCAACTGTGAAGCATGGAGGTGGAAGTGTCATGGTTTGGGGCTGCTTTGCTGCAGCAGGACCTGGTCAGCTCACCATCATAGAATCCACGATGAATTCTACTGTGTATCAGAAGGTGCTTGAAGAACATGTGAGACCATCAGTTAGAAAATGAAAGCTGAAGCGGAACTGGACCATGCAACATGACAATGACCCAAAACATACTAGTAAATCAACCAAAGATTGGCTGAAAAAGAAGAAATGGAGAGTCCTGGAATGGCCAAGTCAAAGTCCAGATTTGAATCCCATTGAGATGCTGTGGGGTGACTTGAAAAGGGCTGTACGTGCAAGAAACCCCTCAAACATCTCACAGCTGAAAAAGTTCTGCATTGAGGAGTGGGGTAAAATTTCCTCAGACCGATGTCGAAGACTGGTAGATGGCTACAAGAACCGTCTCACTGCAGTTATTTCAGCCAAAGGAGGTAACACTCGCTATTAGGGGCAAGGGTGTCCTATCTTTTTCCTCAGTTAGAATAGGCATTTTTGTAGAATGACATTTACAGAAGATCTTGAAAAGACTTTTCTTCAGTTTTCTTTGTTTAGTTGGATTACTTTAATCTCTCTGTATTGTTGAAACGGAGATGAAATAACCTTTTATTAAAAATGTTACAAAAAACCACATGCTTTCAAAGGGTGTCCTAATTTTTTCACATGACTGTATATGTCACGGATGTGTATTAAACACACACTATAGACAATAAATGTGGCGCTGATTATTTGAATTTACACAAAAAGACACAGTCTGTGGATAATTAACAGTATATGTAACTAATAGGTATTAAAGAAAAATATCTTGCTGCTGTCAAACACACACACAGTAGTCCTTAAAAGGACTTAGGGGTCTTTGCAAAGCTTTTGGTAGTAAAAAGAGCAAATTTCTCTCCCTGCACAATCTGTCCCTTCCTCAGCACTTTTTTTGGAGTTTCTACTCTAGGGGTGCATCAGGCGGGTCTTCAAATGGGACATGGTGTAAATAAACCAGTCCAGCAAAATCTGCCTTCCAGAAACCATTTGGTGTTCTTTTCCTTCTGCGCCCTGCCGTGTGCCAGTACAGTAGTTTACGACCACATATAGAGTGTTTCTATAAACTACAGAATCAGGGCAATAAATATTGAGTTTTGTTTGGCTGTTAACCCTTGCTTTGTTACTATAAGAAATTGATTAAAATGGAAAATTTGCAAAAAATTTGAAATTCTGAAATGTCATCTCCATTTGCCAATAACTTTTGTGGAACACCTAAAGTGTTAACAAAGTTTGTCAAATCGGTTTTGAATATCTTGAGAGGTGTAGTTTCCAAAATGGGGTCGTTTCTATTATGTAAGCCTCACAAAGTTACTTCAGTCCTGAACTGGTCCTAAATAAGTGGGTTTTGGAAAACCTTTGTTTCTAAACTTCTAAGCCTTTTAACATCCCCAAAAATAAAATGGCATTACCAAAATGATCCAAACATGAAGTATACATATGGGTAATGTAAATTAATAACCATTTTTGTAGGTATTACTATGTATTATAGAAGTTGAGAAATTGAAACTTTGAACATAAAATTTTGTATTGTTTTATAAATAGAAATGAATTTTTTCTCTCCATTTTACCAGTGTCATGAAGTACAATATGTGACCAAAAAATAAACAATCTCAGAGTGGCCTGAATAAGTAAAAGCATTTTAAAGTTATTCACACATAAAGTGACACTGGTCAGATTTGCAAAAAATAGCCTGGTTCTTAAGGTGAAAATGAGCCCGGTCCTTAAGGGGTTAAGGGGGTTGTCCGGGATTGGGAAAATTGGAGTATGTGCCTGTCCTACCTTTACCCGACATTTCTAATGCCCAGTTTTTAAATCTCCAACTCTCAGCCGGAAGTGCTGTGTTTCTAAGACTCAGTGACGTACCAGATCCCTTTCTGCCGAGCCAAGCGTCTTTTTCCGCTTCACAGGGAGCCCAGTGACATCACCCTCAGCCACATGAATTATTATTGGAGCCATGTAGAAATGGTGAAAATACCTAAAAACATTTGGGGGAACCTTGATTCAAAAAATAATAATAATAATTTGATCCCGGACAACCCCTTTAATGTCTATACAGTCCTGGAAGGAGATTTTTGTGAAAATTTTAAAGAAGAGGAATTCCACATCAGCTATATACAGTTGCAAGAAAAAGTATGTGAACCCTCTGGAATGATATGGATGCCTCGCACAAAAGAGCTATCAGAAGACCTATGATTAAGAATTGTTCACTTGCATAAAGCTGGAAAGGGTTATAAAAGTATCTCCAAAAGCCTTGCTGTTCATCAGTCCACGGTAAGACAAATTGTCTACAAATGGAGAAATTTCAGCACTGCTGCTACTCTCCCTAGGAGTGGCCATCCTGTAAAGATTACTGCAAGAGCACAGTGCAGACTGCCCAATGAGGTGAAGAAGAATCCTAGAGTGTCAGCTAAAGACTTACAAAAGTCTCTGGCATATGCTAACATCCCTGTTAGCGAATCTACGATATGTAAAACACTAAACAAGAATGGATTCAATGGGAGGATACCACAGAGGAAGCCACTGCTGTCCAAAAAAAACATTGCTGCACATTTACAGTTTGCACAAGAGCACCTGGATGTTCCACAGCAGTACTGGCAAAATATTCTGTGGACAGATGAAACCAAAGTTGAGTTGTTTGGAAGAAACACACAACACTATGTGTGGAGAAAAAGAGGCACAGCACACCAACATCAAAACCTCATCCCAACTGTGAAGTATGGTGGTCTGGGCATCATGGTTTGGGGCTGCTTTGCTGCGTCAGGGCATGGACTGATTGCTATCATCGAAGGAAAAAATAATTCCCAAGTTTATCAAGACATTTTGCAGGAGAACTTAAGGCCATCTGTTCACCAGCTGAAGCTCAACAGAAGATGGGTGTTGCAACAGGACAATGACCCAAAGCATAGAAGTAAATCAACAACAGAATGGCTTAAACAGAAGAAAATACGCCTTCTGGAGTGGCCCAGTCAAAGTCCTGACCTCAACCCGATTGAGATGCTGTGGCATGACCTCAAGAAAGCGATTCACACCAGACATCCCAAGAATATTGCTGAACTGAAACAGTTCTGTAAAGAGGAATGGTCAAGAATTACTCTTGACTGTTGTGCACGTCTGATATGCAACTACAGGAAACGTTTGGTTGAAGTTATTGCTGCCAAAGGTTCAACCAGTTATTAAATCCAAGGGTTCACATACTTTTTCCACCTGCACTGTGAATATTTACATGGTGTGTTCAATAAAAACATAGTAACATTTCATTTTTTGTGTGTTATTAGTTTAAGCAGACTGTGATTGTCAATTGTGACTTAGATGAAGATCAAATCACATTTTATAGCCAATTTGTGCAGAAATCCATATAATTCCAAAGGGTTCACATACTTTTTCTTTTAACTGTATGCCAAAGAGTAAAAAAATTACTACATATTTCAAAAATTTTGAGATGAGCGAATTGATTCTAACAAATCAATTTGTATCATTAGAAGAGATTCTTCATCTTTGGGGGGTTGTCTCTACAGGTGAAGAAG
The DNA here is from genome assembly GCF_014858855.1 of Bufo gargarizans. Classification (NCBI taxonomy): domain Eukaryota; kingdom Metazoa; phylum Chordata; class Amphibia; order Anura; family Bufonidae; genus Bufo; species Bufo gargarizans. The sequence continues at coordinate 674,239,222 of NC_058080.1, forward strand.
TGTCCAACTTTGGCAAGATTGACTGTACATTTAGCCCAGCCCTGACAAGTTCCTGGTCTTCTGATTAGCAAAGCAAAGGCAGAAGCTCGGCTTAAGAGCTGTGACTGTGCAGGAGCTGCTCTGGCCCTGTCAATCTTGCAGAAGGTGGGAGCTTCATACCAGTGACGGATCAGCCTTCACAACTAGATGGTTCTATTTAATGCCATACCCACATGCTATTCCCTGTCAGAGTCTTTCTGTCAAATTAGTTACTGGGGCACTGCCCTGTTCTTTAGTACAATATTATTTAATAAAGTGATTTGTTGTTTTATTTTACTGAGTTAATAGGCAGTGATATTTACTAAGAGTGATTTGCCTATTTACTCCACTGTTTCCTGTGAATTTGGTTCCATAAAATTCAAACATAAATAAGAACAATTTATTCAATAATTATCCAAAGATAAGCCAAACTGTGAGTCCTTGTTGACCCAGCACAAATTGGGTGACTAATAAACATCCATAGCTAAGGTGTGGAGGAGATGGGCTGCTGTTCTTTTTTTTAATCCAGTAAGCCCGCTCCTGAGAAACTTCAATCTTTATAGCTGCTTTCTTCCAGCTCAGCCTACAGACATTCAATCAGAATCTTCCCTCTGGATCGCACCTTTTAGCTAAAATCTTGGGAACTATTGCAAATGCTTTCTTCCCCTCGGGGGCACATCCTAGGGACAGTTTTCTTCCTGGAGGTGATTTCGGGTGCTCTTGATGTTGTTGGTGTAATAGGTGCAAGACAGCTCCACTGGATCTGGGTGCAGACGACGGACCACAATGATGGGGCCAGTTTTATAATCTATAACATTTCATTACTGGCAATTAGGGTGGCAAAGTTCAAATAGACTTCCTCACAGCTCACATACTAATCCCTGTCAAAGGCTTTCTGCCAAATTGGTTACTGGGACTCTGCCCTGCTCTTTAGTACAAGATTTATTGGTTTTTTTTTAGTCTCTTATAGGCAGTGATATTTACTTAGAGTGAGTTGTCTACTTACTTCACTGTTTCCCGTGAATTTGGTTCCATAAAATAAGCAAACATAAATAAGAACAATTTATACAATAACCATGCAAAGATAAGCCAAACTGTGAGTCCTTGTTGACACAGCACAAGTTGTGTGACTAAATCCCAAAAATAAACATGATGGGCTGCTGTTCTGTTTTTCAATCCAGTCAGCCCCCTCAAGAGAAACTATGTTATTCATAGCCGCTCTCTTCCCTCTCAGCCTGCAGACATTCAATCAGGATCTTCCCTCTGGATCTGGATTTCTTCCCCTTGGGACACATCCTGGGGAACGTTTTTTGCCTGGTGGTCATTTGGGGTGCCCTTGGTGTTGTTGGTGTAATGTGTGCAAGGCAGGTCCACTGGATCTGGGTGCAGACAACGGTCCACAATGATGAGGCCAATTTTACAGATGTAGACAGCACCAAAATCAGTGGGATAGCTCACCATCCCAACTGTGTAACTCAACACCACCTTTAAGATTTAGAAGCTTTACACTGAATTAAACTAAGTGAGATACTTTAGTAGGATAACGCATCATGTTTGTCTTTAATGCAGGCTACATCTATATACTCAATAACAGTTCTTTACTTGCAATAAGGGTGTCAAAGGTCATAAAGACATCCTCACAGCAGTAGGCATGGTTTTATCATGGATGGACTAGCAGAACTTACATGTCTTGCAGTGCTTCCAGTTCTTCCAGTTCTAGAGGCTAAAATATGGGCATAGTTGTTATCGCACTCATCCACACTCTCTCCCTCGTTTATCCAGCCACAGGAGAGCAACACCTCTCTTTTTCTATCTCTTTCAATCTCTCTTCTTTTCAAAACACCTCACTAAGAATACCCAACTGCAGAGTGTAGCCCCTTAGCAGATCTGCAATGTTCCCCCATTCTAAGCCTGGGTGCGTGAGCTACCTATTGTACCAGAGAATTGTCCTATTGAGTAAAAAAGCTTTATCCAGGTTATCCCCACAGATTTTTTCACACACCTTCTCTCAATGGCTGATATGCTCCAATATAATCCTCAATTGCCTCCTCAGAGGCTGGTTTAAGTTTCACTCTAGTTCCCTTTTACTGGCTGGTTTCTCTCCAGGACTGCTTTTTGGTTCCCCTTCTCTCTCTTTCTGTTATCCAATACCCTCACCAAGCTGTAACTACCCATCCAGATGGTGTAGCAGCCCCACCTAGCAACTGTCTCCCGTTGCCAATGGACTCCTTTTGCAGGCTGTAGAAGCAAAACACAGCATACATATAATTAACCCCTTATGCAGCGGGTCACTGGCACTCTGCACCTATTATTACATGTTTTCTCCCTAAGGTTTTGGTGAGTTGATTTTGATTTCAGTGGTGAAATTCTTAGCCCAGGAAAAATAAATGTGCACTTTGTACATGTTGTGTGAATTCCTAGAACTGCATTTACCTCAATAATCATATGTTGTGTTGTCATAGTTAAACAGAACTCAGCCACAGATATCACTATCACAAAATGTATACATGGCTTTGAGTTACTTTCAGAATAAATAAACTAAGGAGCTGGATGAGTCAAGTAGGCTGCAACATTAACTTTTGCATGGAAACATACACACTCAGTCCCCTACAAGCCATGAGTGTGCATTTTCATATGAGCTTCTGGCAATCTCTCAAAAAGACTGAAAAGCATGTTATGATGCACTGGCATGCTCACAGGTCCTCTTCTCAGCTGGAAAAACTGTACTTAGCAAAAGTTATGCCAAGAATTTCACCCTGCAAAGTATAAACCAGTATTCTTCTACCTGTGGTTCAACTATAGTTTCCAGCCTGTGGCTGTCACCACATGCTGAGAGTTGTAGTTTTAAAACAGTTTGAGAGCAAATTGTTGGGGACTACTGGTATAGGCCATTGCACAAGTAAAGTAAATTGTACATTAGTAAAAGTAAAAAAAAAAGCATAGACTATTATATACATAATTGCATATGAAATCAAGAAAATAAAAAAGTTCATTTAATAGTTTCTTAAACTATTACTGGGGATGGATATTGCTAGGTGGGATCCTATACAGGTTTTTCTTATGGGGCTCCATAATAACAATTAGAGATGAGTGAAGTTTTGAAAAATTTGTTTAGATTGGTTCCGAATTAATTTGTCACATATCGCTACAAATCAGTTATACCCAGGCCATGCTGCGTTGAAGAACCGCATGGCCAATTAGCCCGCAGCTGTCTTTCATTTAATAATGATGACCTCACTGTATAGTCCTTCTTCATTGTTAATAGCCGTGCGGCACCTTTAAACAGGGGCTGTTGCTGGTATGGGGATTAGCTGGTAGGCAGGGCCACAATATGCATATTATTGCTGTTCTTCTCTGCAATCTCCTGCATGTTATTTGACAGTAAACACAGAATATTAATCAGCTCTGACATACCCACTACTCCAGCCCCAGCGATCTCCTGTCCTACAGATGAGATCCAATTTTCTGCCACCTACTTTTCTTCCTTTTCCACATCATCTAATAACCCTACTCAGAGAAAAAATTACCCTGTTAGCTGTTGACTGTAAAGAATTTTTTTTTCTAAGTTCTAAGACATCTCAAGAAGGACACATCTACACAGTGTCAGATTGATGTTCTCATGGCCCAAAAGAGTAAAATATTCTAGAGGCCTAACTGCCTATTAGCAATTAAGTTAAATAGATTTTGAAAGAAATAGACCCTGGCCACAGTGGTTGGCGTCAAAGGCAGTTACTGTAAATTGTTTTATTTTCTCCTGGATGTTTGGGACCCATTAAGGTATCAGAACCCAGCCTCACCGCAGGGTCCTCTGGAACTCTGGTGGGCCTGACCCTGCAACTGTAAGTTTCACTCAGAAATACTGCATTTTAAGAGAAAACAAGGAGCCAAGCATAAGAAGTGGTGTCCGCTGGGCTAAGCTTGACTGAACGGTCTCTTCCTGTACACAAATATGGAGAGACCTGTCAATCAAGCCATGCCTTGTGGTTCTGCTTGTGTCTGACTCTTTTCAAAACTGTGTTTTCTCTGGTTATCCATAAACCATAGATGTTTGCAATGAAGGAGCCTATGGCTGTTTCAGGCTGCTGGTGGTTAGGACATTATGAATCTACCAATAGGTTCCCTTTAAGAAGATAAACAGCAAATCACTCTTCTCTGTGTGTGTTTATGAGAGGCTGAAAGCTTTTTACCAGGGAAGTATATACATCTGTATGCCAATACCATTCACTGCTTGAGGTGGGAGTGAAATTCTTTATGACATTTTTTGCCCAGACCAATAGTTCATCCCACTCACTGACATTTCAGAACACTGCTCTTAAGTCTACTTGCCAGTTCTTGTTTGCAGTCTGTACTCATTATAACAACATTTTCTGTTCTGATTAGATGCACATGAAATACAACATTTACAAATGGAAAGCAAAGATTTTTACTTCCGTCATGCTCTAGCTTCCAAATGATAATCTAAGGAGGGGAGGACTGACCTTTTAAGCTTCAGTCCAGGTTTCCACATGGCTTTGCACTGACTTTAGCTATCTCATATGAACAATAATGCAGAAAATGATTGAAGTAATTGAAATGCAATTGAAATTCCTGGAAAAATTTGGATTGGCTTGTCATGTGTCCAGCATACCAAGGTTAGGCTACTTTCACATGTGTCTGAGCTATCCGGCACGCTGTTCTCTACTGCAACAGCCTGACGGCGTTCTCGGGATCTGGCCTAGTTAGATGGTGCCGCATTCCCGCTCGATCCCACTAACTATAATGGGATGTTGTGGAGATCTGCCCATTCCCTAGCATATCAGCTAAGACACTGCCAGCTGAAGTTGCTGCATAGAACAGTTTTTGTCCCGCCAACTCCTGGAATATATGCCCAATGGGGTCCAATGGGCACACATCACTATCCAGATGTGCTGGATCAAGTGAACTACAGCAGGCTGTTCTCTGCCCGATTTCTTTGACGCATGTGTGAAACCTTAGCTACATTCAGATGACCGTATTATTATGCGATCCGCAAATTGTGGATCCGCAGACACGGATAACGGCAAAATTGCAGAAAGGTTGCATGCTCATTCATACAGTTTGAATGAGTCCTTAGGGGCAGAGGTGACTAGGAACACCACAACATATGTGCAGGGTCTGCTCTCCTAAATATAGATGCCCAAAAGCATAGGTAGGTTTAGAGTAGGACCTGCCTGACTGAGACCAGCTTGGCGTTGGTAGACGGGTTCAGATGCGTTTGATCAAAATATATTGGCTGAGAGTCTCAGATTTTATCATATCACAGTGAGGGCTTAGTCCATATATAATGTTTGCATCTATTGTGCTAGTGCATTATTTTCCATGATTTTTTAGCATCACACCAGAACATAAAATGTCAAAACATGTAAAAAAAATATACTTTCAAAGAACCTATAGACTTTCATCTGCCAGATCTATGCCAAAAAGTGTACTTTTCACCTTTATTCGGCTTGTACAGAATAGTATATTATACCTTTGTCCTAACAATTCATTTTATGTGTGCCTTTAGGCATTATATCAAAAAATTCTCCAGATGTGGTTCCACCCAGACATCTCAACTAGGGTGTATTCTCATGTGTTGAATGATACCTGCAGTGTGCCACATGGCCGATAGCCATGTAACAAAACTGTCATAACCCAGTTTATCTCCATGATAATTGCTGATCCATGCAATGCAAAATCCTGTCTGAACAAACCCCAAGGCACAGTGTACTTTGACACAGTTTGTGATGCATTTCTTTCTGCCAGGATCGGATCATAAATCTAGGGATAAAATACGGTAAGTGAAGGTTTTTTTTCCAAATTTTTTTTTCACAATCTTTATTCTCCTCAATCTCCAAAAATAATAAAAAATAAAACATAATAAGGGACAGATTTTTAAAAACTGGTGCAAAAGAAAACTGGCTTATTTACCAATTTCAACCAATCAGAGTTCAAATTTCATTTTTCAAGGCTCCTTTTGAAAATGAAAGGTGGGATCTGATTGGTTGCTATGGGCAACTAAACCAATTTTCCTTTGCACTAATTTTGATAAATTCCCCACATCCCTAAAATGTCGTGAGTTCAGAACAGTTAAAACCATGTTTGGGTTGTGAGAAGCATTGATGGATAACATGATTGGAACTAGTAATGAGCGAAGTATTCATAAATTTGATATGGTTGCTTTGACGAATTTTACTAAAAAATCTGCTTCGTGACAATACGGATTTATTTGCAAGTAGTGGGCGCAATGTCATTGTACCCCTCAGATGCCATGTTCATACATGTTCACTACATCTAATATTAATAACAGAGTGTAACTTGCAGTCCACACGGGGCACACACGCTTGTGTGCAAGAGCCCTTAGAAAAATGGATGTCCCTTAGCAGTAGTGATGGACGAACATCAGCCGGGACGTTTCGCGAACGCGCGTTCATGATCAAATGTTTGCGAACTGCCCGTTCGCGGAGGGCACCATTGACTTTAATGGCAGGCAAACCTGAAAAACCTTTAGGTCATATTTGCAGCCACCAAATACTTATTTAGTAGTAGTGCACAAATAGTCCCACAACATGAACAGTGACACACCAGAGGGGGATCATTGGCAAAAATATGTATTTTAATCAGGGGCCATTTTTATGCATCTTAAAGAGAAACTCTCAAAAATGTACCCAGCTGGAGCCTAGAAAAAAATGTATTTTAGGCCACAGGAGTACAGGCCCCAAAAATTTGGCATTTACCTAACAGAAAAGAAATTGTGATGATGTGGCTGGAGGTACATTAGGAGGTCACTGGATAAAATTTTACTGTAATACAGTACAGGCCCCAAAAATTAGGCATTCACCTGACAGAAAAGAACCTGTGATGATGTGGCTAGAGGTAAATTAGGCGGTCACTGGATACAAATGTTACTGTTGGCCAGTACAGGCCCCCAAAATTAGGCATTTCCCTGACAGAAAAGAACTTGCGATGATGTGGCTGGCGGTCACTGGCAATTTTTTTTACTGTAGGCCAGTACAGGCCCCAAGAATTAGGCATTCACCTGACAGAAAATAACTTGTGATGATGTGGCTAGAGGTACATTAGGCGGTCACTGGCTAAAATTTTACTGTAGGCCAGTATAGGCCCCAAGAATTAGGCATTCACCTGACAGAAAATAACTTGTGATGATGTGGCTAGAGGTACATTAGGCGGTCACTTTATAAAAAATTTACTGTAATACAGTACAGGCCCAAAAAATTAGGCATTCACCTGACAGAAAGGGACTCGTGATAATGTGGCTGGAGGTAAATTAGGCGGTCACTTGATACAAATTTTATTGTAGGCCAGTACAGGCCCTAAAAATTAGGCATTCACCTGACAGAAAATAACTTGTGATGATATGGCTAGAGGTACATTAAGCGGTCACTGGATACAAATTTTACTGTAGGCCAGTACAGGCCCCAAAAATTAGTCATTCAACTGACAGAAAAGATCTTTTATGCTGCTGTATATACATAAGACAAGGACCATTCTTTGTTCCGTGTGGTGGCGGATATGTGTGGGCTGGCATGAGGAAATTCTATTACATGTGGTCATCATAGGTGTTTAATTCCTCAGAGATCCATGCCTCATTAATTTTTAGAAATGTGAGGTAGTCCACACTGTCGTGAGCTAGGCGAGTACGCTTTTCGTTCACAATCCACCCTGATGCGCTGAATGTCCTATCGGACAGGACGCTCGACAAGGGGCAAGCCAAGAGTTCCATGACAAATTGTGCCAGCTCTGGCCACAGGTCAAGCCTGCACACCCAGTAGTACAGGGGTTCCTTGCTTCTCAAAGCACCCAAACTGCCTATTGTCAAGCAAAGCTTGCATAAAGAAAAAAAATAATCACGTTTGAAGCCAACTATAAACGGAATATTGACTTTATCCTAGTGGACACTCTTTTTTCACTAAGGACAAAATAAGGAGAACCTTCCTTTGTTTCTATTCCTTTTTCCAATTCTTCCTTACAGGAATTTACTCAGGAACTCATTTGCGAACATTTGTGTTTTCTCTTGTAGCGATTACCAGATCAGCACAAGGATCGGTATATGACACAGGGCATTTAAATATACGATTTATGACATCCTGCCATTATCAGCATATTATTGTGTGAAACCTTTTAATAGCCATTCAGTGTTAGTGTGTTACAAATTGTCCAATAACATATATTTTTATCTTTTTACTCTTTTATGTACTTACTAATAAACCTTGTGATCTGCACTAAACCATTTGGTTCCATGTGTTGAGAGTGCCAGTCTTACAGTACCATGGTAGGATTGGTACCCGCACCTGTTTTGCTGTGGGTGGAAATTCCTCTGCCAGCGCCCGAATGAGCAGAATGCAGCATCTCTCGCAGCAAGGCCTGGAAATTCTGCATTCTGACAGCCCTTTAAAAAGTTTGCCTTTAAAGAGCAAACTTTGAGGGGGACTTTAAACTTTTCGGCGATTCCTGGTGTTGTCCGTGGCTGGGGGGAGGAGACTACGGACGACATTCTCCTGGGTGATGAGCAGGAGCCAGGGCACTCCACCACTTCCAATTTAGTACAAATGGGGGCCTTCATGCTCCAGTGTTTGAAAAGGGACCCCCGTATAAAAGGCATAAAGGTCAAGGACCAGTACTGGGTGGAAACATACTTAGACCCCCAGTACAAACACAAAATAGCGGACATGTTACCAGCATGTTTTGCTTTTGGCCTCCTGTGCACTGCGAGTTCTGCCTGCTTCTCTTCCTTCTCCTCCCTATAAGCTGCTCCGTCTCTCCCTCTGAACTCCCCTCCTCTTCCTCTCCTTTGGACACCCACGTGACGTCCATCAACACGACACCTCCGTCACCTTTACCACCAATGACATTGGAGATCTCGGAGTAGGCAGCAACAGTGGGGACCACCCTCCTTGGGCTGATCTGGGTACTGTCGGCATACCACTGGGTGGCGGCCGTTGCTACCTCCTCTTCCTCATCCGATGCCAAAAATGGCTGCTGTCACGCTGGCCGACCTTCGCACATAGTCAGAGCAGGGCATGACAGCTGCGCATCAGTAAGGTCTGGGAATGGATGGGAAAATAATTTCTCTGACTCAAGTGGAGGGGCTATGTTGGTGGTGTCTTTGGGGGTGCACACAGCAGAGAGTGAGAAGGGTGCAGGTACAGAGGATAAGGAGGGTACAGAAGCGGAAGGCTGAATGAGCCAATCAACCAACTCCGGTGCATCCTTTGAAGTAATCACACGCGCCTTCTCCAACTTCCCACTTAGGCTTAGGCCTGGTGCACCTGCCCGACCCCTACCACCTCTGTGGAACGGCCTGCCTCTTCCTCTGCCTCTCATTTTCAAAATTTTGTAAGTCCCTAGAGAAGAGCAGTATTTGTGGAAGCAGGTATATCGCAGGCTTCAATCAATATTTGGTGTAAACAGGTATATCAATACCCTTAATCAGTATTTTGTGGAAGCAGGTATATCGCAGGCCTCAATCAATATTTTGTGGAAGCAGGTATATCAAACCCCTTAATCAGTATTTTGTGGAAGCAGGTATCTCACAGGCCTCAATCAACATTTGGTGGAGGCACGTATATCAATCCCCTTAATCAGTATTTTGTGGAAGCAGGTATCTCGCAGGCCTCAATCAATTTTTGGTAGAAACAGGTATATTATTCCCCTTAATCAGTATTTTGTGGAAGCAGGTACATTGCAGGCCTCAATCAATATTTTGTGTAAGCAGGTATATCAAACCCAAAATCAGTATTTTGTGGAAACAGGTATATCACATGCCTCGATCAATATTTTGTGGAAGCAGGTATAGCAATCCCCTTTATCAGGATTTGATGGAAGCAGGTTTCTTGTAGGCCTCAACCAACATTTGTCGGAAGCAGGTACAAACCGGATTCCAAAAAAGTTGGGACACTATACAAATTGTGAATAAAAACTGAATGCAATGATGTGGAGGTGCCAACTTCAAATATTTTATTCAGAATAGAACATAAATCACGGAACAAAAGTTTAAACTGAGAAAATGTACAATTTTAAGGGAAAAATATGTTGAATCTGAATTTCATGGTGTCAACAAATCCCCAAAAAGTTGGGACAAGGCTATTTTCACCACTGTGTGGCATCTCCCCTTCTTCTTACAACACTCAACAGACGTCTGGGGACCAAGGAGACCAGTTTCTCAAGTTTAGAAATAGGAATGCTCCCCCATTCTTGTCTAATACAGACCTCTAACTGTTCAATCGTCTTGGGCCTTCTTTGTTGCACCATCCTCTTTATGATGCTCCAAATGTTTTCAATAGGTGAAAGATCTGGACTGCAGACTGGCCATTTCAGTACCCGGATCCTTCTCCTACGCAGCCATGATGTTGTGATTGATGCAGAATGTGGTCTGGCATTATCTTGTTGAAAAATGCAGGGTCTTCCCTGAAAGAGATGATGTCTAGATAGGAGCATATGTTGTTCTAGAACCTGAATATATTTTTCTGCATTTATGGTGCCTTTCCAGACATGCAAGCTGCCCATGCCACACGCACTCATGCAACCTCATACCATCAGAGATGCAGGCTTCTGAACTGAGCGTTGATAACAACTTGGGTTGTCCTTGTCCTCTTTGGTCCAGATGACATGGCGTCCCAGATTTCCAAAAAGAACTTCGAATCGTGACTCTTCTGACCACAGAACAGTCTTCCATTTTGCCACACTCCATTTTAAATGATCCCTGGCCCAGTGAAAACGCCTGAGCTTGTGGATCTTGCTTAGAAATGGCTTCTTCTTTGCACTGTAGAGTTTCAGCTGGCAACGGCGGATGGCACGGTGGATTGTGTTCACTGACAATGGTTTCTGGAAGTATTCCTGAGCCCATTCTGTGATTTCCTTTACAGTAGCATTCCTGTTTGTGGTGCAGTGTCATTTAAGGGCCCGGAGATCACGGGCATCCAGTATGGTTTTATGGCCTTGACCCTTACGCACAGAGATTGTTCCAGATTCTCTGAATCTTCAGATGATGTTATGCACAGTTGATGATGATAGATGCAAAGTCTTTGCAATTTTTCGCTGGGTAACACCTTTCTGATATTGCTCCACTATCTTTCTGCGCAACATTGTGGGAATTGGGGATCCTCTACCCATCTTGGCTTCTGAGAGAAACTGCCACTCTGAGAAGCTCTTTTTATACCCAATCATGTTGCCAATTGACCTAATTAGTGTTAATTGGTCTTCCAGCTCTTCGTTATGCTCAAATTTACTTTTTCCAGCCTCTTATTGCTACTTGTCCCAACTTTTTGGGGGTTTGTTGACACCGTGAAAATTTGAATCAACGTATTTTTCCTTTAAAATTATACATTTACTCGGATTAAACGTTTGATCTGTCATCCACGTTCTATTACAAATAAAATATTGACATTTGCCATCTCCACATCATTGCATTCAGTTTTTATTCACAATTTGTTTAGTGTCCCAACTTTTTTGGAATCCGGTTTGTATATCAATCCCCTTAATCAGTATTTTGAAAAAGCAGGTATATCGCAGACCTCAATCAGTATTTTGTGGAAGCAGGTATATCAATCCCCTTAATCAGTATTTTGTGTAAGCAGGTATCTCGCAGGCCGCAATCAATATTTGGTGGAAGCGGGTATATCAAACCCCTTAATCAGTATTTTGTGGAAGAATGTATATCAATCCTCTTAATCAGTATTTTGTGGAAGCAGGTATAACACAGGCTTAATCAGTATTTTATGGAAGCAGGTATATCAAACCCCTTAATCAGTATATTGTGAAAGACGGTATCTCGCAGACCTCAATCAATATTTGGTGGAAGCAGGTATATCAAACCCCTTAATCAGTATTTTGTGGAAGCAGGTATCTCGCAGGCCTCAATCAATATTTGGTGGAAGCAGTTATATCAAACCCCTTAATCAGTATTTTGCGGTAGCAGGTAACTCGCAGGCCTCGATCAATATTTGGTGGAAGCAGGTATATCAATCCCCTTAATCAGTATTTTCTGGAAGCAGGTATATCAATCCCCTTAATCTGTATTTTGTGGAAGCAGGTATATTGCAGGCCTCAATCAATATTTTGTGGAAGCAGGTATATCAAACCCATAATCAGTATTTTGTGGAAGCAGGTATCTCGCAGGCCTCAATCAATATTTGGTGGAAGCAGTTATATCAAACCCCTTAATCAGTATTTTGCGGTAGCAGGTAACTCGCAGGCCTCGATCAATATTTGGTGGAAGCAGGTATATCAATCCCCTTAATCAGTATTTTCTGGAAGCAGGTATATCAATCCCCTTATTCTGTATTTTGTGGAAGCAGGTATATTGCAGGCCTCAATCAATATTTTGTGGAAGCAGGTATATCAAACCCATAATCAGTATTTTGTGGAAGCAGGTATCTCGCAGGCCTCAATAAATATTTGTTGGAAGCAGGTATATAAATCCCCTTAATCAGAATTTTCTGGAAGCAGGTATATTGCATACCTAAAATCAATATTTTGTGGAAGCAGGTATACCCCTTAATCAGGATTTTGTGGAAGCAGGTATCTCGCAGACCTCAATCAATATTTGGTGGAAGTGGGTATATCAAACCCCTTAATCAGTATTTTGTGGGAGCAGGTATCTCGCAGGCCTCAATCAATATTTGTTGGAAGCAGGTATATCAATCCCCTTAATCAGTATTTTGTGGAAGCAGGTATCTCGCAGGCCTCAATCAATATTTTGTGGAAACAGGTATACCAATTCCCTTAATCAGTATTTTGTGGAAGCAAGTATATCGCAGCCCTCAATCTATATTTTGTGGAAACATGTATATCAATCCCCTTAATCAGAATTTTGTGGAAGCAGGTATATATCGCAGGCCTCAATCAATATTTTGTGGAAGCAGGTATGTCAATCCCCTTAATCAGTATTTTGTGGAAGTAAGTTTGTTGCAGGCCTCAATCAATATTTTGTGGAATCAGGTATATCAATCCCCTTAATCAGTATTTTGTGGAAGCAGGTATATCGCAGGCCTCAATCAATATTTTGTGGAACCAGGTATATTAAACCAATTAATCTGTATTTTGTGGAAGCAGGTATCTCACAGGCCTCAATCAATATTTGTCGGAAGCAAGTATATAAATCCCCTAATCACTATTTTGTGGAATCAGGGATATCACAGCCCTCAATCAGTATTTTGTGAAAGCAGGTATATCAATCCCTGTAATCAGTATTTTGTGGAAGCAGGTATATTGCAGGCCTCAATCAATATTTTGTGGAAGTAGGTATATCAAACCCCTTAATCAGTATTTTGCGGAAGCAGGTATCTTGCACGCATAAATCAATATTTCATGGAAGCTGGTATCTCAGTCTTTTTAATCATTATTTTGTGGAAGCAGGTATATCGCAGGCCTCAATCAATATTTTGTGGAATCAGATATATCAAACCCCTTAATCAGTATTTTGTGGAAGCAGGTATCTCGCAGGCCTTAATCAATATTTGTTAGAAGCAGGTAGATCAATCCCCTTGATCAGTATTTTGTGGAAGCAGGTATATCTTGGGGCCTCAATCAATATTTTGTGGAAGCAGGTATATCAATCCCCTTAATCAGTATTTTGTGGAAGCAGGTTTCTTGTAGGCCTCAATTAATATTTTGTGGTAGCATGTATATCAAACCCCTTAATCAGTATTTTGTGGAAGCAGGTATCTCGCAGGCCTCAATCAATATTTGTTGGAAGCAGGTATATCAATTCCCTTAATCAGTATTTTGTGAAAGCAGGTATATCGCATCCCTCAATCTATATTTTGTCGAAGCAGGTATATCAATCCCCTTAATCAGTATTTTGTGGAAGCAGGTATATCAATCCCTTTAATCACTATTTTGTGGAATCAGGGATATCACAGCCCTCAATCAGTATTTTGTGGAAACAGGTATATCATTCCCCTCAATCAATAATTTGTGGAAGCAGGTATATCAAACCCTTTAATCAGTATTTATTGGAAGCAGGTTTGTTGCAGGCCTCAATCAATATTTAGTGGAATCAGGTATATCAATCTCCTTAATCAGTATTATGTTGAAGCAGGTATATCACAGACCTCATTCAGTATTTTGTAGAAGCAGGTTTATCAATCCCCTTAATCAGTATTTTGTGGAAGCAGGTATATTGCAGGCCTCAATCTATATTTTGTGGAAGCAGGTATATCAAACCCCTTAATCAGTATTTTGGTGGAAACAGGTACAAACTGGATTCCAAAAAGTTGGGACACTATACAAATCGTGAATAAAAACTGAATGCAAATCCCAAAAAAGTTGGGACAAGGCCATTTTCACCACTGTGTGGCATCTCCCCTTCTTCTTAGAACACTCAACAGACGTCTGGGGACCAAGGAGACCAGTTTCTCAAGTTTAGAAATTGGAATGCTCTCCCATTCTTGTCTAATACAGGCCTCTAACTGTTCAATCGTCTTGGGCCTTCTTTGTTGCACCTTCCTCTTTATGATGCGCCAAATGTTCTCTATAGGTGAAAGATCTGGACTGCAGACTGGCTATTTCAGTACCCAGATCCTTCTCCTACGCAGCCATGATGTTGTGATTGATGCAGAATGTGGTCTGGCATTATCTTGTTGAAAAATGCAGGGTCTTCCCTGAAAGAGATGACGTCTGGATGGGAGCATATGTTGTTCTAGAATCTGAATATATTTTCTGCATTGATGGTGCCTTTCCAGACATGCAAGCTGCCCATGCCACACGCACTCATGCAACCTCATACCATCAGAGATGCAGGCTTCTGAACTGAGCGTTGATAACAACTTGGGTTGTCCTTGTCCTCTTTGGTCCGGATGACATGGCGTCCCAGATTTCCAAAAAGAACTTAGAATCGTGACTCCTCTGACCACAGAACAGTCTTCCATTTTGCCACACTCCATTTTAAATGATCCCTGGCCCAGTGAAACGCCTGAGCTTGTGGATCTTGCTTAGAAATGGCTTCTTCTTTGCACTGTAGAGTTTCAGCTGGCAACGGTGGATGGCACGGTGGATTGTGTTCACTGACAATGGTTTCTGGAAGTATTCCTGAGCCCATTCTGTGATTTCCTTTACAGTAGCATTCCTCTTTGTGGTGCAGTGTCGTTTAAGGGCCCGGAGATCACGGGCATCCAGTATGGTTTTACAGCCTTGACCCTTACGCACAAAGATTGTTCCAGATTCTCTGAATCTTCGGATGATGTTATGCACAGTTGATGATGATAGATGCAAAGTCTTTGCAATTTTTCGCTGGGTAACACCTTTCTGATATTGCTCCACTATCTTTCTGCGCAACATTGTGGGAATTGGTGATCCTCTACCCATCTTGGCTTCTGAGAGACACTGCCACTCTGAGAAGCTCTTTTTATACCCAATCATGTTGGCAATTGACCTAATTAGTGTTAATTGGTCTTCCAGCTCTTCGTTATGCTCAAATTTACTTTTTCCAGCCTCTTATTGCTACTTGTCCCAACTTTTTGGGGATTTGTTGACACCGTGAAAATTTGAATCAACGTATTTTTCCTTTAAAATGATACATTTACTCGGATTAAACGTTTGATCTGTCATCCACGTTCTATTACAAATAAAATATTGACATTTGCCATCTCCACATCATTGCATTCAGTTTTTATTCACAATTTGTTTAGTATCCAAACTTTTTTGGAATCCGGTTTGTATAGCAATCCCCTTAATCAGTATTTTGTGAAAGCAGGTATATCGCAGCCCTCAATCTATGTTTTGTGGAAGCAGGTATATCAATCCCCTTAATCAGTATTTTGTGGAAGCAGGTTTTGTTGCAGGCCTCAATCAATATTTGGTGGAATCAGGAATATCAATCTCCTTAATCAGTATTATGTTGAAGCAGGTATATCGCAGACCTCATTCAGTATTTTGTGGAAGCAGGTATATCAATCCCCTTAATCAGTATTTTGTGGAAGCAGGTATATTGCAGGCCTCAATCTATATTTTGTGGAAGCAGGTATATCAAACCCTTTAATTAGTATTTTGGTGGAAACAGGTATATCAATCCCCTTAATCAGTATTTTGTGAAAGCAGGTATATCGCAGCCCTCAATCTACAGGGAGTGCAGAATTATTAGGCAAGTTGTATTTTTGAGGATTAATTTTATTATTGAACAACAACCATGTTCTCAATGAACCCAAAAAACTCATTAATATCAAAGCTGAATATTTTTGGAAGTAGTTTTTAGTTTGTTTTTAGTTTTAGCTATTTTAGGGGGATATCTGTGTGTGCAGGTGACTATTACTGTGCATAATTATTAGGCAACTTAACAAAAAACAAATATATACCCATTTCAATTATTTATTTTTACCAGTGAAACCAATATAACATCTCAACATTCACAAATATACATTTCTGACATTCAAAAACAAAACAAAAACAAATCAGTGACCAATATAGCCACCTTTCTTTGCAAGGACACTCAAAAGCCTGCCATCCATGGATTCTGTCAGTGTTTTGATCTGTTCACCATCAACAATGCGTGCAGCAGCAACCACAGCCTCCCAGACACTGTTAAGAGAGGTGTACTGTTTTCCCTCCTTGTAAATCTCACATTTGATGATGGACCACAGGTTCTCAATGGGGTTCAGATCAGGTGAACAAGGAGGCCATGTCATTAGATTTTCTTCTTTTATACCCTTTCTTGCCAGCCACGCTGTGGAGTACTTGGACGCGTGTGATGGAGCATTGTCCTGCATGAAAATCATGTTTTTCTTGAAGGATGCAGACTTCTACCTGTACCACTGCTTGAAGAAGGTGTCTTCCAGAAACTGGCAGTAGGACTGGCAGTTGAGCTTGACTCCATCCTCAACCCGAAAAGGCCCCACAAGCTCATCTTTGATGATACCAGCCCAAACCAGTACTCCACCTCCACCTTGCTGGCGTCTGAGTCGGACTGGAGCTCTCTTCCCTTTACCAATCCAGCCACGGGCCCATCCATCTGGCCCATCAAGACTCACTCTTATTTCATCAGTCCATAAAACCTTAGAAAAATCAGTCTTGAGATATTTCTTGGCCCAGTCTTGACGTTTCAGCTTGTGTGTCTTGTTCAGTGGTGGTCGTCTTTCAGCCTTTCTTACCTTGGCCATGTCTCTGAGTATTGCACACCTTGTGCTTTTGGGCACTCCAGTGATGTTGCAGCTCTGAAATATGGCCAAACTGGTGGCAAGTGGCATCTTGGCAGCTGCACGCTTGACTTTTCTCAGTTCATGGGCAGTTATTTTGCGCCTTGGTTTTTCCACACGCTTCTTGCGACCCTGTTGACTATTTTGAATGAAACGCTTGATTGTTCGATGATCACGCTTCAGAAGCTTTGCAATTTTAAGAGTGCTGCATCCCTCTGCAAGATATCTCACTATTTTTGACTTTTCTGAGCCTGTCAAGTCCTTCTTTTGACCCATTTTGCCAAAGGAAAGGAAGTTGCCTAATAATTATGCACACCTGATATAGGGTGTTGATGTCATTAGACCACACCCCTTCTCATTACAGAGATGCACATCACCTAATATGCTTAATTGGTAGTAGGCTTTCGAGCCTATACAGCTTGGAGTAAGACAACATGCATAAAGAGGATGATGTGGTCAAAATACTCATTTGCCTAATAATTCTGCACTCCCTGTATATTTTGTGGAAGCAGGTATATCAATCTCCTTAATCAGTATTTTGTGGAAGCAGGTTTTGTTGCAGGCCTCAATCAATATTTTGTGGAAACAGGCATATCAATCCCCTTAATCAGTATTTTGTGGAAGCAGGCATATCAATCCCCTTAATCACTATTTTGTGGAATCAGGGATATCACAGCCCTTTAATCAGTATTTTGTGGAAACAGGAATATCAATCCCCTTAATCAGTATTTTGTGGAAGCAGGTATATTGTAGGCCTCAATCAATAATTTGTGGAAGCAGGTATATCAAACCCTTTAATCAGTAGTTTGTGGAAGCAGGTTTGTTGCAGGCCTCAATCAATATTTGGTGGAATCAGGTATATCAATCTCCTTAATCAGTATTATGTTGAAGCAGGTATATCGCAGACCTCATTCAGTATTTTGTGGAAGCAGGTATATCAATCCCCTTAATCATTATTTTGTGGAAGCAGGTATATTGCAGACCTCCTGATGAAGCCGCTGAGGTGAAACGTGCGTCGAGGTCTGCGCTCTCGGGCTTATACTTGCGGTTATCATGTCCTTAGGTACGTTCCATGTATAGTACTATAGCACCACGGTGTAGGGGGTGTCCATGTGCTGAAATGTCTCAATTATGTGTCCTGTCCCATCTGATGGATGTGTCATGGGTACGGTTGAGCGAACCCGAACTGTAAATTTCGGGTTCGTACCGAACTTTAGTATTTTTGGACCCCAGACCCGAACCCGAACATTTCCGTAAAATTTCGGGTTCGGCGCTTTCTTGGCGCTTTTTGAAAGGCTGCATAGCAGCCAATCAATAAGCGTCATACTACTTGCCCAGTGGCATGGCTGTGATTGGCCAGAGCAGCATGTGACCCAGGCTCTATATAAGCTTGAGTCACATAGCGCTGCACGTCACTCTGTAGGCTGGCGATTTTTAAAATCTCAAATCAGAAGCCATCTAACACCTTATATTTATAAATATAAGGTGTTAAATGGCTTCCCTGCTCCTCTGCTGGTCCTTTTGGTCGGTTGGTCTCCGCAGAGGAGCAGGCATCACAGTGAGTAACACCAAACACTACACCTTAGCCCCAGCACCCCAATTAACCCCTTGATCACCCTTCTTGCCCCTGTCAATCACCTAGTGAAAGGGAAAAAAGTGATCAGTGTAAACTGTCACTTTTTTTTTTCACTGGTATCGACTGACAGGTTTTACGATAGTTTAGGCCTCTTGGTTAGGTAGTTTAGCGATCGTTTAGCGCCCAGCCCACCGCACAGACAGGCCCGTAGAGCCCCTAGAATCCCTGAGGTGCTGGCAAACCCTGATTGGCAGTCCCCAACTTCAGCCGCACCTGTAGTTCCCCCTTTCACCGCCCAGTCTGGAGTTTGGGTTGAGACAGCTCAGATCGGTTCGGCCCTGGGATTTTTTGAGCTGTTCTTGACTGCGGAGCTCTTGGACTTGTGGCAGAAACAAATCGGTATGCCACTCAATTTATATCCGCCAACCCCGGAAGCTTTTATGCCCAGCCTCTCCGGTGGAAACCAGTCCAAGTTTCCGAAATTAAAATGTTTCTGGGCCTTCTCCTTAACATGGGTCTAACCAAAAAGCATGAATTGCGGTCATATTGGTCCACGAACCTATTTCATCACATGCCCATGTTCTCTGCTGCTATGTCCAGGACACGATTTGAGACCATCCTGCGTTTCCTGCACTTTAGCGACAACACCACCTCCCGTCCCAGAGGCCACCCAGCTTTTGACCGGTTCCACAAAATTCGGCCCCTTATAGACCACTTCAACCAGAAATTTTCTGATTTGTATACCCCTGAGCAAAACATCTGCGTAGACGAGTCCCTTATACATTTTACCGGGCGCCTTGGCTTCAAACAATACATCCCAAGCAAGCGCGCCCTGTATGGGGTCAAATTGTATAAGCTCTGTGAAAGGGCCACAGGCTATACCCACAAATTTCGGATCTATGAGGGTGAAGATCATACCCTGGAGCCGAACGGTTGCCCTGACTACCTGGGGAGCACTGGGAAGACAGTCTGGGACTTGGTGTCACCCTTATTTGGCATGGGGTACCATCTTTATGTTGACAATTTCTACACAAGTGTTGCCCTCTGCAGGCATTTGTTCTTAGAGCTAGTCACGCAGGCTTCCCCCAACGGCTCGTTACCACTCGTCTTGCAAGGGAGGAGAGGGCTGCCTTGTGTAATGAAGAACTGCTTGCGGTGAAATGGAGAGACAAGCGTGATGTTTGCATGCTCTCCTCCATTCACGCAGACACGACAATACAAATAGAACGGGCAACCAGTGTCATTGAAAAGCCCCTCTCAGTCCACGACTATAACCTTCACATGGGAGGGGTGGTCATTGTGAGATACACCCTTAATACATTAGGGTTACATTCAGAGATTTTAAATACCGCCATTTGGTGCTCCAATATTGAATTCAGGCCTACACTGGTTCAGGACCTTTGAGATACCCCCTCTACATACAGAGGTTTGAATTATAAATTTGAAATACAGCCATTGTGTGCAAAGATATATTTACTTCAGGCCTACAGATGTTTAGGCCCTCTGAGGCACCTCTACATACATGTGTTTGAATTAGGCATTTGAAATACAGCCATTTTGTGCAAATATATATTTACTTCAGGCCTACAGAGGTTCAGGCCCTCTGAGATACTACATCTACATACAGGAGTTTGAATTAGGCATTTGAAATACAGCCATTTTGTGGAAAGATATATTTACTTCAGGCCTACACTGGTTCAGGGCCTGTGAGATACCACCTCTACATATAGGGGTTTGAATTAGGCATTTGAAATACAGCCATTTTGTGCAAAGACATATTTACTTCAGGCCTACACTGGTTCAGGGCTTGTGAGAGACCACCTCTACATACAGGGGTTTTAATTAGGCATTTGAAAAACAGCCATTTGAAATACAGCCATTTCGTGCAAAGAAATATTTACTTCAGGCCTACAGAGGTTCAGGCCCTCTGAGATACTACCTCTACATACAGTTGTTTGAATTAGGCATTTAAAATACAGCCTAGTTTGAAAAAAAAGGGGGGGTTGTAGCCAGCTCACCTCATCGTCCTGCAGCAGTGCACGGGGCGGACTCAAGCCGGTCCCTGGTCAGTAGAAGAAAGTTGAAAAGATTGCTCCAGCACCGCAATGTATGGTATGAAAATCCCGGTCTTTATTGACACCATGAAATCCAGGTGAGTACAGCAATAAATGACAAACACTAGTGATCCCAGGAGCCCCGGATCTACGCGTTTCGAACTGTTAGGTTCTTAGTCATGATCCTGATCCATGATTCATTTAAAATACAGCCATTTGAAATGCAGCCATTTTGTGCAAATATATTTTTACCTAAGGCCTACAGAGGTTCAGGCCCTCTGAGATACTACATCTACATACAGGGGATGAATTAGGCATTTGAAATACATCCATTTGAAATACAGCCATTTTGTGGAAAGATATATTTACTGCAGGCCTATAGAGGTTCAGGGCGTGTGTGACACCACCTCTACATACAGGGGTTTAAATTAGGCATTTGAAATACAGCCATTTAAAATACAGCCATTTTATGCAAAGATATATTTACTGCAGGCCTACAGAGGTTCAGGCCCTCTGAGATACTACCTCTACATACAGTTGTTTGAATTAGGCATTTAAAATACAGCCATTTGAAATGCAGCCATTTTGTGCAAATATATATTTACCTAAGGCCTACAGAGGTTCAGGCCCTCTGAGATACTACATCTACATACAGGGGATGAATTAGGCATTTGAAATACATCCATTTGAAATACAGCCATTTTGTGGAAAGATATATTTACTGCAGGCCTATAGAGGTTCAGGGCCTGTGAGATACCACCTCTACATATAGGGGTTTGAATTAGGCATTTGAAATACAGCTATTTTGTGCAAAGATATATTTACGTCAGGCCTAGAGAGGTTCAGGCCCTCTGAGATACTACCTCTACATACAGGGGTTTGAATTAGGCATTTGAAATACAGCCATTTGAAATACAGCCATTTTCTGCAATGATATATTCACTTCAGGCCTACAGAGGTTCAGGCCCTCTGAGAAACCACCTCTACATACAAGGGTTTGAATTAGGCATTTTAAATACAGCCATTTTATGCAAAGATATGTTTACTTCAGGCCTACAGACGTTCAGGCCCTCTGAGATACCACCTCTACATACAGGGGTTTGAATTTGGCATTTGAAATGCAGCCATTTTGTGCAAAGATATATTTACTTCAGGCCTACAGAGGTTCAGGCCCTCTGAGATACTACCTCTACATCCAGGGGTTTTAATTAGGCATTTGTAATACAGCCATTTGAAATACAGCCATTTCGTGCAAATAAATATTTACTTCAGGCCTACAGAGGTTCAGGGCCTCTGAGATACTACATCTACATACAGGGGATGAATTAGGCATTTGAAATACATCCATTTGAAATACAGCCATTTTGTGGAAAGATATATTTACTGCAGACCTATAGAGGTTTAGGGTGAGTGTGACACCACCTCTACATGCAGGGTTTAAATTAGGTATTTGAAATACAGCCATTTGAAATACAGCCTTTACCTCTACATACAAGGGTTTGAATTAGGCATTTTAAATACAGCCATTTTGTGCAAAGATATGTTTACTTCAGGCCTACAGACGTTCAGGCCCTCTGAGATACCACCTCTACATACAGGGGTTTGAATTTGGCATTTGAAATGCAGCCATTTTGTGCAAAGATATATTTACTGCAGGCCTACACTGGTTCAGGGCCTGTGAGATACACCTCTACATACAGGGGTTTTAATTAGGCATTTGTAATGCAGCCATTTGAAATACTGCCATTTCGTGCAAAGATATATTTACTTCAGGCCTACAGAGGTTCAGGCCCTCTGAGATACTACCTCTACATGCAGGTGTTTGAATTAGGCATTTAAAATACAGACATTTGAAATACAGCCATTTTGTGCAAAGATATATTTACTTTAGGCCTACACTGGTTCAGGGCCTGTGAGATACCCCCTCTACATACACAGGTTTGAATTAGGCATTTGAAATACAGCAATTTGAAATGCAGCCATTTTGTGCAAAGATATATTTACTTCAGGCCTACAGAGGTTCAGGCCCTCTGAGATACCACCTTTACATACAGGGGTTTTAATTAGGCATTTGAAATACAGCCATTTTAAAAACAGCTATTTTGTGCAAAGATATATTTACTGCAGGCCTACACTGGTTCGGGGCCTGTGAGATACCACCTCTACATACAGAGGTTTGAATTAGGCATTTGAAATACAGCCATTTTGTGCAAAGATATATTTACTGTAAGCCTACACTGGTTCAGGGCCTATGAGATACCACCTCTACATACAGGGATTTGAATTAGGCATTTGAAATACAGCCATTTGAAATACAGCCATTTTGTGCAAAGAAATCTTTATTTGAGGCCTAGTCTGGTTCAGGCCGTGTGAGTTACACCCTTTACATACTGTCGTTCTTTTCTACTATTAATTAAACAACCATTTAGGGCAAGATCCTAAATTCGAAAAATATGAGGGGAGCGTCAAATAAGGGACGTGGCCCAGGTCGTTGTGCTGCTGGTGGAGCTCCTGTTGCAGGGAGAGGATGTGGTCGATCTGTGCCAGTTACATGCACAAGTGAATACCCTTCCTCAGGTGCGAGTAGGCGACAAAACCTGCAGCCGTATTTGGTCGGGCCTAATGCGGCTCTACGAATGGTAAGGCCTGAACAAGTACAGGCGATAGTAGATTGGGTTGCTGAGTGTATCCAGATCCTTCACATTGTCTTCCACCCAGTCTCCTGCTGAAAGACCACAGTTGGCACCTGCAGCCGACGTCCATCAGTCTTTCACCTCACCCCCTTAAATCAGCCATGCAGTCTGAGCCCCAAGTCATGCAGCAGTCTTGCTTTTTGATGACTCTGTTAGCAGGGTTTCCCAGGGCCATCCACCTAGCCCTGCCCCAGAACTGCACCAATGCCCAACCACTTATTTTTCAAGATGAGTACATTGGAGGACCATCGCAGCACGTCTCGGATGATGACGAAACACAGATGCCAACTGCTGGGGCTTTCGAAAGCGTGCAGACTGACAAGGAAGTCAGGGGTGAAGACTGGGTGAAAGATGATGTGGAGTACGATGAGGTCCTTGACCCCACATGGAATCAAGGTCATGCGAGTGACCAATGTAGTTCAGAGGAAGAGGTGGTGGTCGCACAGAGCCACCAGCACAGAGCCACCTGCAAAAGCGCAGCGGCCGTCCTCTAGACAGTACGCCTCCTACTGCCCACCGCAGCAAGGGACCGAGCACACCAAAGCCAGCTCCAAGGAGTTTCCTGGCGTGGCAGTTCTTCAGACAATGTGTTGATGACAAGACACAAGTGGTTTCCACGCTGTGCAATCAAAGCCAGAAGCGATGCATAAATGTTCTCAACCTGAGCACTACCTGCATGACTTCAGACAACTGGCACACCACATTCAACACCTGTCATCTGGCTTACCAATAAAACACCAAACCAGTTTTTTGTGGGTGAAGGGTCGGTCACAGCTTTATTTCAAATCTCTCATTTTTTTTCTTTCTTTTAAATTTATAAACACCAACCATTGTTCCGTACGGCCATAGGCCGCTCCCTGGAGTGTGAGAAGCGCTATGCCCCACTAAACCCCCAGTGGGCAAGTCCGCCTTCTCCTCCGTTATCCTTAACGGAGGAGCAGTACTGGAGGCCATATCTCCAGAAGGATATAGATACTCTAGAGAGAGTTCAGAGAAGAGCTACTAAACTAGTACATGGATTGCAGGATAAAACTTACCAGGAAAGGTTAAAGGACCTTAATATGTATAGCTTGGAAGAAAGAAGAGACAGAGGGGATATGATAGAAACTTTTAAATACATAAAGGGAATCAACTCGGTAAAGGAGGAGAGAATATTTAAAAGAAGAAAAACTACCACAAGAGGACACCGTTTTAAATTAGAGGGGCAAAGGTTTAAAAGTAATATAAGGAAGTATTACTTTACTGAGAGAGTAGTGGATGCATGGAATAGCCTTCCTGCAGAAGTGGTAGCTGCAAATACAGTGAAGGAGTTTAAGCATGCATGGGATAGGCATAAGGCTATCCTTCATATAAGATAGGGCCAGGGACTATTCATAGGATTCAGATATATTGGGCAGACTAGATGGGCCAAATGGTTCTTATCTGCCGACACATTCTATGTAACTTAACATTAATTTTCGACCTCCACGGAGGAGCCCGTGTACCTCAAACAGCGCTACGACCCCCACCCAACAAAAACAGGTCTTGCTCCACTGCATCCTGAAGACCAGAGAGGAAGATATCCAAACCGATCTCGTTCAGATGGACACCATCGGGACGCATAAGGCGTTGGTTATCCCCTTCCAGCTGATGATGTCGGACAACCACGCCCCCCTGTTAAATTCATTTTCATTCATTTGGTTGAGGAATTTTTCACAATGTCTGAATGTTCAGCTATTAAACATTGTTTTGTGTTCTATCTGTTATTTGTGCTCTACAGTAAAAAAAAAAAAAAAAATTGGTATAGGTTCTTTTAGTATGGTTATTCCATAATTTTTGCCTGGGGTTGTGTCATATACTTCAGTTACACTAACCAAAGAGAGGCCTATGTAATGCAGCCACGTGCAGGTTATGTGCATTAATCCTTTTACTAATTTTTTGTCAATTTGTCAATTTTTTATTGGAGTGCTCTGCATAACCCTTTCTGTAATTTAGGCTGGAATCCCATCAGCTTTCAGAGCATTGTTTTTTGCCTGCTTTCCCAGCCCACTGTACATCTGCTGTTTTTCAGCTTGAACTACCCTAGCGTGCCTTGCGTGCTATACATCAGTAATTCCACCAGTTTGCATTAAGCTACTTCGCTTCTTTAATCCTCATCATCTATTGTATTATCTCCATAAATCATGGCACAAATTCTGCGGCAGACAAACTCATCCCACCAGAACAATCAATGTCCTAAAACACATAGCTTTCATCATTCAAATCCTTTCACATTTTGCTATTTGGTGTTATTTGCATATTATTAAATTAGATATATGCTATAAAAAAATAAGATGAGATTGGTTAGCACATGAGAGACGAGTAGCTGACTGACTGGTTTTCTTATTATCATTTTATTCATATAATCCCATGACTAATGTAAAAAATTAAAATCAGACATGATACAGTTGCAAGAAAAAGTATGTGAACCCTTTGGAATGATATGGATTTCTGCACAAATTGGTCATAAAATGTGATCTGATCTTATTCTAAGTCACAACAATAGACAATCACAGTCTGCTTAAACTAATAACACACAAAGAATTAAATGTTACCATATTTTTATTGAACACACCACGTAAACATTCACAGTGCCAGTGGAAAAAGTATGTGAACCCCTAGACTGATGAAATCTTTAAGAGCTAATTGGAGTGAGGTTTCAGACAATTGGAGTCCAATCAATGAGATGAGATTGGAGGTGTTGGTTACAGCTGCCCTGCCCTATAAAAAAACACACACCAGTTCTGGATTTGCTTTTCACAAGAAGCATTGCCTGATGTGAATGATACCTCGCACAAAAGAGCTCTCAGAAGAATTGTTGACTTGCATAAAGCTGGAAAGGGTTATAATAGTATCTCCAAAAGCCTTGCTGTTCATCAGTTGACTGTAAGACAAATTGTCTATAAATGGAGAAAGTTCAGCACTGCTGCTACTCTCCCTAGGAGTGGCCATCCTGTAAAGATGACTGCAAGAGCACAGCGCAGACTATTTAATGAGGTGAAGAAGAATCCAAGAGTGTCAGCTAAAGACTTACAAATATCTCTGGCATATGCTAACATCCCTGTTAGCGAATCTACGGTACGTAAAACACTAAACAAGAATGGATTTCATGGGAGGATACCACAGAGGAAGTCACTGCTGTCCCCCAAAAAAAACATTGCTGCACATTTACAGTTTGCACAAGAGCACCTGGATATTCCACAGCAGTACTGGCAAAATATTCTGTGGACAGATGAAATCAAAGTTGAGTTGTTTCAAAGAAACACACAACACTATGTGTGAAGAAAAAGAGGCACAGCACACCAACATCAAAACCTCATCCCAACTGTGAAGTATGGTGGTGGGGGCATCATGGTTTGGGGCTGCTTTGCTGCGTCAGGGCCTGGACGGATTGCTATCATAAAATGAAAAATGAATTTCCAAGTTTATCAAGACATTTTGCAGGAGAACTTAAGGCCATCTGTCCACCAGCTGAAGCTCAACAGAAGATGGGTGTTGCAACAGGACAACGACCCAAAGCATAGAAGTAAATCAACAACAGAGTGGTTAAAACAGAAGAAAATACGCCTTCTGGAGTTGGCCAGTCAGAGTCCTGACCACAACCCGATTGAGATGCTGTGACATGACCTCAAGAAAGCGATTCACACCAGACATCCCAAGAATATTGCTGAACTGAAACAGTTCTGTAAAGAGGAATGGTCAAGAATTACTCCTGACCGTTGTGCACGTCTGATCTGCAACTACAGAAAACGTTTGGTTAAAGTTATTGCTGCCAAAGGAGGTTCAACCAATTATTTAATCCAAGGGTTCACATACTTTTTCCACCTGCACTGTGAATGTTTACATGGTGTGTTCAATAAAAAAATGGTAACATTTACATTTGTGTGTTATTAGTTTAAGCAGACTGTGATTGTCTATTGTTGTGACTTACATGAAGATCAGATCACATTTTATGACCAATTTGTGCAGAAATCCATATCATTCCAAAGGGGTTCACATACTTTTTCTTGCAACTGTATAATATATGTCAATCCCTTTCTAAAAAATCTAGAACCAGCCCTGGAGAACTTAGATTGTAAACCCCACTGGGGACAGCTTGATGCTAATGTCTGTAAAGTGCTGCAAAATATAGTAGTTCTATATAAGTGTGTAAGATAAATAAATAAATAAATAAACAAACAAATAAGCCCTGTACCTCACATGGCTCCAAAGACAGGGGCGTACATAGAAATCACTGGGTCCCATAGCAAGAATCTGATTTGGGCCCCCTAACCCCGCCCACTACCCACCCTGGCCCATCCCACCTTTTGTCCTGGCTCCTCCCCTACCACATCCCCATTTGCTAATAAAGAAATGTATACATGACCTACTGAAACCGTTAGGGATAAATCTTTATTTTTTTAATAACCAACTCTGTTGCAGTAATTTAAAAAAATGTATACGTATTTTCCAATAAGGATTTGTTCTGTGAAATAAAACAGAAATCAAATATTATAGACAAGGCTACTTTCACACTAGCGTCCTAGGGGCTCAATACCGGAATAAAATGCTTCAGTTTTGTTCCCATTCATTGTCTATTGGGAACAAAACTGAACTGAACTGAACGAAATGCTCCAAAATTCATTCCGTTCCGTTTAGTTGTGTTTCCAGACTGGAGAGCAAACCGCAACATCTTGTAGTTTGCTTTCCGTCCTGGGAAAAACTGAATCTCTGCCACAATCTGCCACAATAGAAAATGAATCAGTCCCCCACTGACTTTCAATGGTGTTCATGACGGATCCGTATTGGCAATGTTAATGATAATACAACCGGATACAACAGATTGTTGTATTATCCGTAACGGAAGCATTTTTGCTGAACCCTGCCGGATCCAGCAAAAAAAAAATAATTAGTGTGAAAGTAGCCTAAGCTAGATTTAAAATATTCTATAAATATATATATATATAAAATTATTAACTTACTTTAAGATGACATGGTTCTGCATCTAAAAGTCCAAGTCAAAAGAAGTAGCATGGCAGGGATCATAACAATAAAAAAAAGTTATGGTGATGTAAAAATTTAAATGTAAAGTTTTCATTTATTTTGACACTATTTAGACATTACAAAACCTATACATATGTGGTATCATTGTAATCGTACTGACCCAGAGAATGAATGAAGGGCACAGCTCAGTTTTGCCACAAAGGGAATGCCGTAAGAACAAATCCCATAATAAACTGTGGAGAAATTGCGTTGATTTTTTTTTTATTCTACCCCATTTGGAATTTTTATGCCATATTAAAGTACGACTTCTCCCGCAAAAAATAAGCCCTCATACATCTATGCGAATGGAAAAATAAAAAAAAAGTTATGGCTCAAGGAAACTAGGGAAGAAAAAAGAAAATGAAAAAACCTCCGGTATCCTCAGGGTTAAAGGGGCTATCTAACCCCTATTATGCCCCCTAAAATCTCGGGCACCACATACAGATAATACTTATGCAGTGTGGGGGGGGGATGCAGCCAATTGCAGACCGCGCTGGAAATGAGCCTCCCTAGCATCACCCACAATGCTAGGGAGGCTTGTTCCCATAGTTGCCTGCTATTGGCTGCCCCCCCCCCCCCATGTCGCTAAGTGTTTTAATCTACTTGACGGGAGGGGTTGGCAGGGGGGCATTATAGGGATTGGATAACCCCTTTAACTCCATGCTGCTAATGCTGAGTGTGCACATAGCCACCAATCATATTCCCATCCCCCAAAGGTGACTTATGTGCTGGGGGAAAATATGATTGGTGGCTATGTGCACACTCAGCATCAGCGAGTTAAAGGGGTTATCCAATCCCTAAAATGCCCCCCAAAATGCCCAGGGAGGAGTAGAAGGAAAGCACACTGTTCTCCTGAGTCCTCTATGAGCTTACAGCCCCCCCCCCCCCCCAAAACCCCACTGCTTGCTGCTGCCCTCACCCATCAAAACTTTTTATTAAGTCTTCTGACTGCTGTCCGCTGTCCTCTTACTGTGGCAGTGGCACACTACAGACGACAGTGTGTTTTGTCTGTGTTCACTGTCCTGACTCCGGAGCGGTCCTTCAGTCTGGGCGGGGAGGGGGGAAGGGTTGAGAGGGGCTGATGACTTGTCTTGAGGCAGACGTGAGCGCACAGGACGCTACTCCAGTGCGCGCCTCTGTATGTGCGCCTGCTCCTGCAGCCTTCCAGCGATACACTGGCCAATCAGCAGCAGCCTCTTTGCTCTGCTAAATGCTGATTGGTCAGTGTGAAATTATGCAGCAGAGCAGACGCAGTGCCTGGTTGGGAGGGAGCCCAGATCATGGAGGTCAGAAAGGGAGCGGGGGGCCCGAGGGAGAACACAAGTGGGCAGGGCACAGGCCGCCTCAATGCCTGTATGAATAAACAGTCTGTGCAGAGACATAGGGGGCAGGGCCTTCCATGCGCTCGGGGTCCCGCAGTACGCCACTGTCCAGAGATCTCCCCATTCATTGCTCTGCTAGATTTATATCAAGATGGCAGCTCAGGGAGAGTGTCCTTTCTGCTGCAGCTCAGCAGTGCCTTTTCGGTTGTCACCCGTGATGCAAAGCGGGGTGGTCACCGCTATTGGCTGCATCCTACTGTCGCCGAATGTTTTGATCTGCGTGACAGGGAGATGCAGCGGGTGCCGGGGAGTAGGGTAAGTATGATCTATAGGGGGTGCATTGTGGAGGGAATTTATAGAATTAACCCCTTTAAGATCTATCAGTAAATGAAAGTGAGATATTTACTACGACATGTTATGGTTGGAGGATCTGGTTAAAAGCTGAATGTTTGGATTATTGCTTTGGTGTTGTCCAGTCCGGAAAAATTTATGTTAGGTGTACAGAATGGTGGAAGAAAATTTATACTTTTCCTCATTGATTCCCTACCGATGCAATTGTGATGCTATCCCGGTATCTGCTGGTCTCCACTTCCTGGTCCAGGCTCAACAAACAGTAAATCTCAGGAAAAGCCCCCTTGGCCAGTAACTGGTTTAAAGCTAAAGCCAGTGACTGGCTGAGTTATCACCTTTTGTTTAGCACAGATTGAGAATTGGAGACCAGTGGCAGCCCAGTAACTAATAAAGTAAGCAAAACAATGTGTGAATATCCATTCTTAAAAAAAAATAATGAACACTGTTATGAGCAATTTACAAAATTTTTTGCCCATCTGGATAACTCATTTAAGTTTTGTATAACAACAACTAATTGGAGAACATTGCTGGAAACTACGGTAGTTGCTTATTAATAAATTGCGAGTCTGGCTTCTGAAACCCCTGTAATAGCCTTTGAATTTGAAGCTGATGTGAGAACATCCATTTGTTAGCTCTTTCTTCCAGCAAATAGAGTGCGGACCAGAGCCAGGTAAACCTTTATATGCCCTTATAGTAAGTCACGTTGTATGCTTTTGAGCATGCTCTGTAACATATACACAGATCACTATGTAGGGAGGAGAAAACGAGAGGAGGAGCTGAGCTGTCTCCATCTCCTATCGCCAATGGTGTGACACTGTTCAATATCCCTCCAGCTTCATATTGGAGGTAATACCTTTTATTGTAATCCTGCCTGTTATTATAATGAGCTGACTGCTGACCGTGCCCACAGTGTACACTGTGTAAGCTGTAAAGTGACAGGATGTGTTAACTTAGGCCTAGTTCGCATTCAGTTATTTTTATCAGTTATTGTGAGCAGAATAGGTGCATATATTTCCATTACACCTTATCTCTGTGTAGACTTCACTCCTGGTTTTGGCTCACAAAAACTAATAGAAATCACTGAGGGAACTGGGCCTTTGGCCTCATGCACATGACCATGCCGTTTTTTGCGGTCCGCATACCGCGGATCCGCAAAAAGCGGAAGCCGTTCGTGTCCCTTCTGGAATTTGCGGAACGGAACGGGCAGCCCATTGTAGGCATGCCTATTCTTGTCCGCAAAATGGACAAGAATGGGACATGCTATATTTTTTTGCTGTCCGCATCTTTTGCGGCCCCATTGAAGTGAATTGGTCCGCACCCGAGCTCAGATGTGGACCATAACTACGGCCGTGTGCATGAGGCCTTACTGTGAAGGTGCAGTGGCCACAGTGCAATATTTTATTTATTTTATCTTAATGATCACAATAACCCATTAAAATTATTATTTAAGCAAAAGCTCATTTTTCTGATACAGTTTCACTATAATAGATGAATATAAGCAAATAGGAGTATTCGATGATTATTTCCTATGGATTTTCTACTTTAAACGGAATTAGTAATTTAGCCCTGACTTGCATGTGACTGTATTTAACAAAATAAATACACATATCCATGTGCAGTGGTTTAAAGAGAAATAAAAGGGAGCGAGATTAACAAACTATAGCTTTTGTTAAATATTAATATGCTTGTCTAGACATGCTGAAATAAAGAGCACATTATAGTCACGGGTTGAAGATTAAAATACATAATCTATGCAGGTCAGACCTGTAGAGCAGCTTGAGATACGTCCAATATCATTCTGGTACATTTTTAGTTGACAAAGGCAGATTGTAATCTGTGTTTAATCAGTGAAAAGTAAACAGCACGGAGGAGCCAAGATTCAGCAATATTCATTTTTGTGACATAAGAAATGTGTGAATGGTTCTTATGAAGAAAGGAAATGTAGAATGCTACATAGATAAACTTTTGTTCTTTTTAATAAGTATGCAAATTTGTGTTCATGAGAACATTCTGTGTTTTCTGATAAAAAGAAGGCTTTGTGCACTAAGACCTGTGCCACACAAACCCATAACATGGCACACCATAGTGCCCCAGCATGTGACATGGGCATGATTGCAAGAGGTTAATCTACCCCTACTCAATTTTGCAATCATCATCCACTCAGGCTGCAAATTAAACATAAATCACATGCAAGCAGTCCACGCACCCCAAAAACATGTTGTGAAATCCCAAATCACCAGAGTCCGAGCCCACTATATAGGGAGACCATAATTTGGTTTTCAAAAAGGAGGACACTAGGGACAGGAAGTACTTATTAGTATTAGTCCCTGCTCGATGGTGTCATCGCATCTCATCTTTTTTGTGTGGTGCCAAATCAATTAGAAGTATAAGTATGTGTGCGCCATACTACTTTCATAATGAGACCAGACACACAGTTGGTTTCATGAAAGCATCTTCTCATCCCCCTAAGCCAGAACAAGAAAGACTATTCAAGTTACATTCACATAAATAGCAGACAAGACATCACAAAAGGGGTGTTCCTTAAGAAGAGACTATAGGCTCCTTAACCTGATAGGAGTGGTTTCAGCAACTTCAACTCTGAGTTCATAGGCAGATTTGAAAACTGCAACCTAATCCCCCTCCCTTTCCCCCAGGTGTCCTTAAGACAAAGGAATGCACACTTGGTTCATACATCTGGTTTGCGGTCATCTAGTGGACAAAAATGTGTACTACAGAATGTTCTCATTATATATAGAGAGACAGTGGCGTAGCTACAGGGGTCGCAGAGGTCGCAATTGCGACCGGGCCCCTGAGCCAGGGGGGCCCACGCCCCCCCCCACCGCCTCCTATTCAAAATCCAGGCCAGTAAGTTAATAATTGATCTAATAGGGCCCGGCGCCCGGGGGCAGTGCGCACGGCGCAGCGCAGGCTGTTGGCAGCTCACCTGTCAGGGGGGGCGGCCGCAACATTGAGTGAGGTCTGACTGAGTGAGGAGGAGCCGGAGGCATGGTTTCCGCGCATCTCCGGCTCCCAGTCAGACACTCAGAAGCAGGCGGACGTGCAGTGGCTGGCGGCGAGCGAGATGAGTTTTGACTAGTCTCTACTCTGAGTGGCAGGCGGCGGCAGCGCAGAGCAGAGCAGAGAAGAGCCCAGCCCAGCCCAGGGCCCGGCCCCAGCTTGATGATGGGATGGGAATGGAATGGGATAGGAATCAGGGAGGGAGAGAGGCACTTAAAACTGGCACATGGAAGGGGGGAGAGGCACTTGATACTGGTACTTTTATTTGGGGGGGGGGGGGTGGCACTATGATACTGGGACATGGGGGGAGGAGAGAGGCACTTGATACTGGCACCTAGGGAGGGGTTGGCACCTGATACTGGCACATGGAAGGGGGAGAGGCACTTGATACTGGTACTTTTATTTGGGGGGGGGGGTGGCACTATGATACTGGGACATGGGGGGAGGAGAGAGGCACTTGATACTGGCACCTAGGGAGGGGTTGGCACCTGATACTGGCACATGGAAGGGGGAGAGGCACTTGATACTGGTACTTTTATTTGGGGGGGGGGGAGATTGCACTATGATACTGGGACATGGGGGGGAGGAAAGAGGCACTTGATACTGGCACATGGGAGGGTTTGGCACTATGATACTGGCACATGGGGGGAGAGAGGCACTTGATACTGGCACTTTTTTTTGGGGGGGGGTGGCACTATGATACTGGGACATGGGGGGGAGAGAGAGAGGCACTTGATACTGGCATGTGGGGGGGGGGGGGTTTGGCACTTGATACTGGGACATGGGTGGGTTTGGCCCTATGATACTGGCACATGGGGGGGAGAGGCACTTAATACTGGCACATGATGGGGGGCATCTATGGGGACACTTACTGGCACATTATTGGGGGGCATTATGGGGGACACTAGGCCGGCAGCCTATCAGAGGCCGGACACTGAGGGGCATCTACTGGGGCACTATATATGGGGCATTTTATACTGGTACATTATGGGGGGCACTAGCAGGGAGAGGGGAGAGGAGCACTATGGGGAAATTTACTGGGGGCACTATATAGGGGTATTTTATACTGGGACATTATGGGGACACTATGGGACATTAGCTCAACTGGGGGCATTACAAGGGGGTATTTTTGCACTGTCACATTATAAGGAGAATTATTACTACTGGGGGGCATTATGGTGGGCTTTATTACTCCCCCATGGTATGACCCCCTAGTAGCAGCACCAGCCTCTCCCTGCTCTGCTATCCCTCTGCCCCTTCTCTAAATCCTTATTATGAAATCTTTCTCATTAGGATAAAGCACATCAGCTCTGCCGAGCCCCCCGGCCAAAGTGTGGAAATGGTGTCAGAGATCCCCAAGGGCCAAGTAACTGTAAGTGTTCATGTGAAATATGTTTATGTTATACACATATAGCCTACACTGTGCCCCACAATATACAGTATACTGCTACACTGTGCCCCACAATATACAGTATACCTCTACACTGTGCCCCACAATATACAGTATACCGCTACACTGTGCCAAAGGAGTGGGGTTTACACAGGAGGAGGGAGGTGCGAAGCGCCTTGGGGGGGGGGAGGGGTGCCCCTTACAAATATTTGCTGTGGGACCCATTCACTTCTAGTTACGCCCCTGTAGAGAGAGAAATGAAACCTATATCTCACAAATCCCTCCTTTTGTGGGAAATAGACCAAAGGTGAACAGGCAAAGTGAGGTACTCTCCAAATGCCCTAAACAGAGAAGAGCTGGACTTTTCTTATTGCTTCACCAGGTTCCCTTAACTCCCTTTCAGGTTTGCCTTCACCTTGTCCTATTTACCCCGCAACAATCAACAAGGTTTTAGTTATTTCAGAATGGAATAATCTTTGTCTTTGACAGGGGCACAGCCAGGGGCGTAACGATCGCGGTCGCAGGGAGTGCGACTGCGACCGGGCCCGGCGGGGGGAGGGGCCCGCTGTACTAACATGTAATGAAGCGCTGTGACGGGGCCCAGCATGAAGTACAGTGACAATGCCGGGCCCCCATCAGGGCGCTCCATTACATGTTTAATATGAAGCAAGGTGGGGGAGGTTTGCGCAGAGGGGGGGAGGAGGAAGAGGGGGGACGCGCGCACTCACTCACATACAGTCCGCCCGGCATTTCTTGTCACTGCCAGGCTGTATCCAGATCATCAGTGAAGCAGGAGCTCTAGAGCTCCCTCTGCTGGCCGCACATCGCGCTGCTGGCTGTGGGAGGAGCTCTGAAGGCCCGGGAAACTGCCTTCAGCACAGCCAGCAGTGCCATGTGAGTGTGGCAGCGCAACACCAGGGAAGAGGGTAAGTATGTGTTTTTTTATTTTCTTTTCCTAACACTGCAGACTGGGGGCAAAGGGGAAGGGGGTTGATGGGCACAACTAGAGTGAGGGGGCACAAAAGTGGGCATCTCTACTGAGGGGGCACCTAATATGTCATAACTACTGTGAGGGGGGCACATATAAAGGCATAACTATGAGGGGGCACATATATCAACTACTGTGAGGGGGGCACATAATCTAGCATAACCACTGTGAGGGGCACATATGTGGGCATATTTAATGTGAGGGGCACATAATCTGGCATAACCACTGTAGGGGGGCACATATCTGGTCATAACTACTGTGAGGGGCACATAATCTGGCATAACCACTGTAGGGGGGCACATATCTGGTCATAACTACTGTGAGGGGCACATAATCTGGCATAACTACTGTGAGGGGTAACATATCTGGCCATATCCACTGTGAGGGGCACATATCTGGGCATAACCACTGTGAGCGGGCACATATCTGGGCAAACCCCTGTGAGCGGGCACATATCTGGGCATATCCACTGTGAGGGGGAACTTATCTGGGCATAACTACTTTGAGGGGGCACATATCTGGCATAAATACCGTGAGGGGGCACATATTTGGCATAACTACTGTTAGGGGGCACATATTTGGCATAACTACTGTGAGGGACACATATCTGGGCATAACTACTGTGACAGGAACAAAGGTAGGCATAACTGCTGTGAGGGGCCACAAGAAGGACATAACTTTTGTGAAGGGACCACAAGGTGGGCTTAATTACTGTGAAAGGCCACAAGGTGGGCATTAGTACTGTGAGGGGCCACAATGTAGACATTAGTACTGTGTGGTTGCACTTAGGGGAAATGTCCTAAATTACCCTGCTATACATTGGCATAGCTCAGTCTACCAGGCCAGCACAGCGCCCCCTGCTGGTAGTTTCATAGGGGCAGTCACCATCCCTTCCTTATGTGATTATTCTTTTTTTCTCTATCACCACAGGAACCTTGTTCTGGATCCAGCGGACATCACGCCGACGCCAAAGACACCCTGGATGAGGTAGGACCAGATTTTATTAGGACTGGGTGAGTGTAGCCATGCATTGGGCTTAGGGCTCTTTAACACGAGCGGATCCCGTGTGGCTAAACTGCTGTGTGAAAGAAAGCCAAGCCCCGCTCCGGACAGAAGAGACACTGAGTAGTAACATGATTGATAATGCTCTTTGCCTCTCTGTGATTGTTTTGCTACAAAATCACGGTGACAACTTTATCTCATTGTGATTTTGTAGTAAAAAGGTCACAGAGAGGCACGGAGCTGTCTCTGCTGTCCGGAATGGGGCTTGGCTCTCATTCACGCAGCGGACTAGCCGCACGGGAAAGAGCCCTTAGTAAGAAATTCTGCCGCTTCTTTGTATAAATGGGGGGGGGGGGGGGGGGCCCGATCCAAAGTTTGCACTGGGGCCCATAACACTCTAGTTACGCCACTGGGCACAGCACATATACATAGTGTGGGCATGGATGTATTAAACATTTATTTTTAATTTTTTATAATTTTCCAAAAATGGAGAACTATATAACAGCCTGTTAAAGCCAAATGCTAAAAACACTGTAGTCACTGAACTAGTTTCTAAAACATTGTTCTGGCATGATGTGATTAATTTCAGAATTCATTTGATAAAGTCCATAATTTTCTTCAGATCCTTGGTGATCGTTCCATCAAGGGGTAGAGTAGTCAGGAATAGAGTTGAGCGAACCCGAACTGTAAAGTTCGGGTTCGTACCGAACTATAGGTTTTTCAGCACCCGGACCCGAAACCGAGCATTTACGTAAAAGGCTGCAAAGCAGCCAATCAACAAGCGTCATACTACTTGCCCCAAAAGGCCATCACAGCCATGCCTACTATTGGCATGGATGTGATTGGCCAGTACAGCATGTGACCCAGCCTCGATTTAAGCTGGAGTCACGTAGCGCCGCCCACGTCACTCTGCTCGGATTAGTGTAGGGAGAGGCTGCAGCTGCTGTGAGGGAGAGATCAGGGAGAAATCTTATGAAGAACTGCTTCTTTACTCAGCGATCTACAGCAAATGTGTTTTGTGGGTGCAGTGCACAATTGTTTTCCTTCAGTTAGTCAATATCAATACATAATCAGCAGTCATTTTATGCAATGATATTGTACCAGCACAGGCTATCTGCATGTCTGAAAGTCCAGAAATACTGCTTTGAGACACTGGAGTTAAAAAAACAACAACTTTTTTTCATATAGTGTACATCTAGGATTATCGCTGCATAAGTGACTGTAAAATTTAGGCCAGAAATATGGCTTTCTCATACTGGGGCATACTGGGGTGAAAAAAACCCATCTGTTTCATATAGTGCACATCTAGGATTATAGGTGCATAAGTGAGTGTTACCTTTAGGCCAGAAATACAGCTTTGGCATACTGGGGCATACTGGGTGAAACAAACCCCTCTGTTTCATATAGTGCACATCTAGGATTATAGGTGCATAAGGGACTGTTCATTTTACCACAAATACGGCTTTTGCTTACTGGGGTTAAAAAACCCTCTGATATACTGCACATCTGGGATTAGACATGCATAAGTTACTGTGAAATTTAGGCCACAAATACGGCTTTTTGCTTACTGGGGTTAAAAAAACCTCTGATTTACTGCACATCTGGGATTAGACGTGCATAAATTACTGTGAAATGTAGGCCACAAATACGGCTTTTTGCTTACTGGGGCATACTGGGGTGAAAAAAAAAATACATCTGTTTCATATAGTGCACATCTAGGATTATAGGTGCATAAGTGAGTGTTACCTTTAGGCCAGAAATACAGCTTTTTGCTTACTGGGGATAAAAAACCCTCTCATATACTGCACATCTGTGATTAGACGTGCATAAGTGACTGTGAAATGTAGGCCACAAATACGGCTTTTTGCTTACTGGGGCATACTGGGGTGAAAAAAAACATCTGTTTCATATAGTGCACATCTAGGATTATAGGTGCATAAGTGAGTCTCACATTTAGGCCACAAATACGGCTTTTTGCTTACTGGGGATAAAAAGCCCTCTGATATACTGCACATCTGGGATTAGAAGTGCAGAAGTTACTGTGAAATTTAGACTACAAATACGGCTACTTGCTCACTGGGGTTATAAAACCCTCTGATATACTGCACATCTGGGATTAGACATGCATAAGTTACTGTGAAATTTAGGCCACAAATACCGCTGTCATATACATAGTAACATAGTAACATAGTACATAAGGCCGAAAAAAGACATTTGTCCATCCAGTTCGGCCTGTTATCCCGCAAGTTGATCCAGAGGAAGACCCCTCTCTAGTAGCTATAGCCTGTAATATTATTAAGCTCCAGAAATACGTCCAGGCCCCTCTTGAATTCCTTTATTGTACTCACCATCACCACCTCCTCAGGCAGAGAGTTCCATATTCTCACTGCTCTTACCGTAAAGAATCCTTTTCTATGTTTGTGTACAAACCTTCTTTCCTCCAGGCGCAGAGGATGTCCCCTCGTCACAGTCACAGTCCTGGGGATAAATAGCTGATGGGATAGATCTCTGTACTGACCCTTGATATATTTATACATATTAATTAGATCTCCCCTCAGTCGTCTTTTTTCTAAAGTGAATAACTCTAATTTTGATAATCTTTCAGGGTACTGTAGTTGCCCCATTCCAGTTATTACTTTAGTTGCCCTCCTCTGGACCTTCTCCAGCTCTGCTATGTCTGCCTTGTTTACAGGAGCCCAGAACTGTACACAGTACTGCATGTGTGGTCTGACTAGCGATTTGTAAAGTGGTAGGACTATGTTCTTATCACGGGAATCTATGCCCCTTCTGATGCAACCCATTATCTTGTTGGCCTTGGCAGCAGCTGCCTGACACTGGTTTTTGCAGCTTAGTTTGCTGTTTATTAAAATTCCTAGATCCTTTTCCATGTCAGTGTTACCGAGTGTTTTACCATTTAGTATGTACGGTTGACTTGCATTTTTCCTTCCCATGTGCATAACTTTACATTTATCAGTGTTAAACCCCATCTGCCACTTATCTGCCCAAGCCTCCAGTCTATCCAGATCCCTCTGTAGTAGTATACTGTCCTCATCAGTGTAAATTACTTTACACAGTTTAGTGTCATCTGCGAAAATTGATACTTTACTGTGCAAGCCTTGTACAAGATCATGAATAAATATATTGAAGAGAATAGGGCCCAATACTGACCCCTGAGGTACCCCACTAGTGACAGTGACCCAATCTGAGTGTGTACCGTTAATAACCACCCTCTGTTTTCTATTATTGAGCCAGTTACTTACCCACATACAGATGTTTTCTCCCAGTCCGAGCATTCTCATTTTATATACTAACCTTTTATGTGGTACAGTGTCAAATGCTTTGGAGAAGTCCAGATATACGACATCCATTGATTCGCCGCTGTCAAGTCTAGAACTTACCTCCTCATAGAAACTGATTAAATTAGTCTGACATGACCGATCCCTCACGAAGCCATGCTGATATGGCGTTATTTGCTTACTTCTGTTGAGATGCTCTAATATAGCATCTCTCAGAAAACCTTCAAACAGTTTACCCACAACAGATGTTAAACTTACCGGCCTATAGTTTCCAGGTTCTGTTTTTGGCCCCTTTTTGAATATTGGCACCACATATGCCATGCGCCAATCCTGTGGGACATTCCCTGTCAGTATAGAGTCTGCAAATATCAGAAATAAGGGTCTGGCTATGACATTACTTAATTCCTTTAGGATACGGGGGTGTATGTCATCCGGTCCTGGCGATTTGTCTATTTTAATCTTTTTAAGTCGCTGATGTACTTCTTCCTGGGTCAGACAGGACACTTTTAATGGGGAATTTATTTTTGCATTCTGCATGTCATCTGACAATTTATTTTCCTCAGTGAATACATTGGAGAAAAAAATATTTAACAGCTTTGCTTTCTCCTCATCGCTCTCTGCGACTTCCCCCTCATTACTCTTTAAAGGACCGACACCTTCAGATTTATACTTTTTAACATTTATATAATTGAAGAATATTTTAGGGTTAGTTTTACTCTCTTTGGCAATTAATCTCTCGGTCTCTAGTTTGGCCGCTTTTATTTGTTTTTTACATGTTCTATTTTTTTCCTTATAGTTTTTCAGTGCTTCCGTGCTCCCCTCCTGTTTCAGTGAATGATATGCTTTCTTTTTGTCATTTATTGCTTTCGTTACAGTTCTATTTATCCACATTGGTTTCTTTTTATTCCTTAACCTTTTATTACCATACGGTATGTACCTCTCACAATGAGATTTTAGGATGTTTTTAAAGATATCCCATTTTGTGGCTGTATTTTTATTTTTGAGGACTTTGTCCCAGTTAGTTTGGCCTATGGCCTCTCTTAGTTGGCTAAATTTAGCTTTTTTGAAGTTTGGTATTTTTGTTCCTCCCTGTAGAAACGCTCTTTTGAATGATAATTGGAAGGTTATTACTTTGTGGTCACTATTTCCCAGGTGTCCCCCAACCTGCACGTCTGTTGTTCTGTCCGGCCTATTGGTTAATACTAAGTCCAGTATGGCCGTCCCTCTAGTCGGGTCCTGAACCAGTTGGGAGAGGTAATTGTCTTTGGTTATTGCCAAGAACCTGTTTCCTTTATGAGATATACAAGTTTCAGTTTCCCAGTCTATATCTGGGTAGTTGAAGTCCCCCATAATAACCACCTCATTATGATTTGCCGCCTCGTCTATCTCGTTTAGTAATAGATTTTCTGTGGACTCTGGTATATTAGGTGGTTTATAGTAAACTCCTATTAGTAATTTATTGTTGTTTTTAGCTCCATGTATCTCTACCCACAGTGACTCCACATGTTCATGTCCCTCATTTATATCTTCGCGGAGTGTGGGCTTTAGACTGGACTTTACATAGAGGCAGACCCCTCCTCCTCTCCGGTTTTGACGATCCTTTCTAAACAGACTGTAACCTTGTACATTAACCGCCCATACGGCATACATATTAGGACATCGTCAGACATCATCCACAACTCCATCCTCCGTCAGGCAAAACTCCATCAGCCCTCAGACATCAGACAAAACTCCGTCCTCCGTCAGGCAAAACTCCATCAGACAAAACTCCGTCCTCCGTCAGATAAAACTCCATCAGCCCTCAGACATCAGACAAAACTCTGTCCTCCGTCACCCAAAACTCCATCAGACCTCAGACATCAGCCAAAACTCCGTTCTCCGTCACCCAAAACTCCATCAGACCTCAGACATCAGACAAAACTCCGTCCTCCGTCACCCAAAACTCCATCAGATCTCAGACATCAGACAAAACTCCGTCCTCCATCAGGCAAAACTCCATCAGACCTCAGACATCAGCCAAAACTCCGTCCTCCGTCACCTAAAACTCCATCAGACCTCAGACATCAGACAAAACTCCGTCCTCCGTCACCCAAAACTCCATCAGACCTCAGACATCAGACAAAACTCCGTCCTCCGTCACCCAAAACTCCATCAGACCTCAGACATCAGACAAAACTCCGTCCTCCATCAGGCAAAACTCCATCAGACCTCAGACATCAGCCAAAACTCCGTCCTCCGTCACCCAAAACTCCATCAGCCCTCAGACATCAGACAAAACTCCGTCCTCCGTCAGGCAAAACTCCATCAGACCTCAGACATCAGACATCAGAGAAAACTCCGTCCTCCGTCAGGTAAAACTCCATCAGACCTCAGACATCAGACAAAACTCCGTCCTCCGTCACCCAAAACTCCATCAGACCTCAGACATCAGACAAAACTCCGTCCTCCATCAGGCAAAACTCCATCAGACATCAGCCAAAACTCCGTCCTCCGTCACCCAAAACTCCATCAGCCCTCAGACATCAGACAAAACTCCGTCCTCCGTCAGGCAAAACTCCATCAGACCTCAGACATCAGACATCAGCCAAAACTCCGTCCTCCGTCACCCAAAACTCCATCAGACCTCAGACATCAGACAAAACTCCGTCCTCCGTCAGGCAAAACTCCATCAGACCTCAGACATCAGACAAAACTCCGTCCTCCGTCACCCAAAACTCCATCAGACCTCAGACATCAGACAAAACTCCGTCCTCCATCAGGCAAAACTCCATCAGACCTCAGACATCAGCCAAAACTCCGTCCTCCGTCACCCAAAACTCCATCAGCCCTCAGACATCAGACAAAACTCCGTCCTCCATCAGGCAAAACTCCATCAGACCTCAGACATCAGCCAAAACTCCGTCCTCCGTCACCCAAAACTCCATCAGCCCTCAGACATCAGACAAAACTCCGTCCTCCGTCAGGCAAAACTCCATCAGACCTCAGACATCAGACATCAGAGAAAACTCCGTCCTCCGTCAGGTAAAACTCCATCAGACCTCAGACATCAGACAAAACTCCGTCCTCCGTCACCCAAAACTCCATCAGACCTCAGACATCAGACAAAACTCCGTCCTCCATCAGGCAAAACTCCATCAGACATCAGCCAAAACTCCGTCCTCCGTCACCCAAAACTCCATCAGCCCTCAGACATCAGACAAAACTCCGTCCTCCGTCAGGCAAAACTCCATCAGACCTCAGACATCAGACATCAGCCAAAACTCCGTCCTCCGTCACCCAAAACTCCATCAGACCTCAGACATCAGACAAAACTCCGTCCTCCGTCAGGCAAAACTCCATCAGACCTCAGCCATCAGACATCAGACAAAACTCCGTCCTCCGTCAGGTAAAACTCCATCAGACCTCAGACATCAGCTAAAACTCTGTCCTCCCTCAGACATCAGCCAAAACTCCGTCCTCCCTAACTCAAAATACGCCCTACTACATACACTCTTCACCTGACGGAGCTGCTAGCTGCTGGAGAGGCAAAGGACCTGTGATGACGTCATGACCATGTGACGAGTCACGTGTGTGGGAGGGGTCAGATGTGCACAGCAGCTGGTAGAGAGTACAGAACTGTAGCCATCAAATAGAGCTCTGTACTAGAGATGTGTGTGTGTCACGTACCGGCAGGACAGGTAGTGGATCCTCTGGACCAGAGAGGCAATGGCGCGGGTTGTACTAAAGGACCGGTTCTAAGCAGTTACTGGTCTTCACCAGAGCCCGCCGCAAGGCGGGATGGATTTGCTGCGGCGGTAACTACCAGGTCGTGTCCCCTAGTAACAACTCGACCTCTCTGGCAGCTGATAAGGCGTGGTACACAGGGAGAAGGCAAGAGCGTAGTCGGACATAGCAGAGGTCAGGGCAGGCGGCAAAAGTTCTAAGGCGAGTAGACGGTAGCAACGGGTTCGGCAACTGGCAAGGCAAACAAACACTGTGGAACGCTTTCTCTGAGGCACAAGGCACAAAGATCCGGCAGGAAGCTGTGGGAGGAGAAGGTATAAATGGGCAGTGCACAGGTGCAGCCTAATTAAGTCAGCACTGCCTCTCACAACCTTAACCCTTAATATCCCTTTTGGACCAGGCACCAATCACTGGTGCACTGGCCCTTTGAATCTAAGAGTCCCGGCGCACGCGCGCCCTAGAGAGCGAGGACGCACACGCCGAGACACTGGAGTGCTGCCTGGGGGCATACGCTGTGAGCGCTCCGCGGCCAGCAGGGGACCCGGAACGCTCAGCGTA
The DNA here is from genome assembly GCF_014858855.1 of Bufo gargarizans. Taxonomy (NCBI): domain Eukaryota; kingdom Metazoa; phylum Chordata; class Amphibia; order Anura; family Bufonidae; genus Bufo; species Bufo gargarizans. The sequence continues at coordinate 674,283,398 of NC_058080.1, forward strand.
ACAGTACCCCCCCCCCCTTTGGTCTCCCTCTCTTTTTGGTACCGAAGAACTTGCGGATGAGACTGCGGTCCAGGATGTTCTCCTCCGGCTCCCATGACCTCTCCTCAGGACCGCAGCCCTCCCAGTCGACCAAAAAAAATCTTTTTCCCCGGGAGATCTTGGTCGCCAAGATCTCCTTGACAGAGAATATATCGGAGGTACCGGCGACAGGGGTGGGAGAAACAAGCTTGGGAGAAAAACGGTTAAAGACAGCGGGTTTAAGAAGGGAGACATGGAAGGAGTTATGGATTCGGAGGGAGGGAGGAAGATGGAGCTGATAAGAAACTTGATTGATACGACTCTTGATTTTATAGGGTCCCAAGAAACGAGGGCCCAACTTGTAACTTGGGACCCTAAATCGGATGTACCTAGAGGAGAGCCACACCTTGTCACCCGGGCGAAATTCCGGAGGAGATCTGCGTCTCTTGTCAGCTTGAACCTTCATATGGGCGGAAGCCTTGAGGAGAGCAGCGTGGGTTTCTCGCCAGATGGAGGAAAAATCCTGTACAAGACTGTCCACGGCAGGTACAGAAGAAGGAGTGGGAGACTGCGGCAGAGGTGGAAGAGGATGACGGCCAAAAACGACAAAGAAAGGAGACTTGTTAGAGGCAGAGGATTGTTTGTAGTTGTAGGAGAACTCCGCCCAGGGAAGTAGATCAGCCCAGTCCTCATGGCGTGAGGATACAAAGTGACGCAGATAGTCACCCAAAATTTGGTTCACCCGTTCTACTTGGCCGTTAGACTGAGGATGGTACGAAGAAGAAAAGTCCAATTTGATCCCGAGCTGAGCACATAGAGCCCTCCAGAATTTGGAGACGAATTGTACCCCACGATCCGAGACAATATGTTTGGGAAGGCCATGGAGACGGAAGATGTGTTGGAAAAATTGTTTGGCCAACATGGGTGCAGAGGGTAGACCGGGCAGGGGTACAAAGTGAGCCATCTTGGAAAAGCGATCCACCACGACCCAAATAACGGACTTGCCATGGGAGGAGGGAAGATCTGTAATAAAGTCCATGGCGATGTGAGACCAGGGAACTTCAGGAACGGGTAGAGGCAAGAGGAGACCCGCTGGTTTCTGGCGAGGCGATTTATCCCGGGCGCAAATCATACAGGCCTGGACGAAGTTCGAGACATCTTTCTCTAGAGAAGACCACCAGTACCTTTGGGAGATTAGTTGGAGAGACTTTTGCACCCCTGGATGACCGGCAAAAGGGGAGGCGTGGCCCCACTTGAGAATTCGCAGCCGCTGACGTGGGGGTACGTAGGATTTGCCAGGAGGAAGAAGGCGCAGGTCCACGGGACCAACTGTTATAAGGCGTTCTGGAGCGATAATATATCGAGGTGTTAACTCGTCGCCCACCACATCAGAGGAGCGAGACAGAGCATCTGCCCTAATGTTCTTACAAGCTGGACGGAAATGGATCTCAAAATTAAAGCGGGCGAAGAACAGAGACCAACGAGCCTGACGGGGATTTAATCTCTGAGCAGACTGGAGATAAGCCAGGTTCTTGTGGTCCGTGAAGATGTACACAGGATGTGTGGCGCCCTCGAGTAAATGTCTCCATTCCTCCAGTGCCAATTTAATAGCCAGCAGTTCCCTGTCCCCAATGGAGTAATTTCTCTCTGCGGAAGAGAATGTTTTAGAAAAGAAGCCACAAGTAGAAGTCTTGCCCCGGGAAGACTTCTGGGTGAGGACAGCTCCGGCTCCCACCGAGGAGGCATCCACTTCAAGAGAGAAAGGCTTGGTGGAATCTGGTCTAGAGAGGACGGGTGCAGAGGCAAAGGCGCATTTCAGGGACTGGAAGGCTTCCTCGGCTTGGGAAGGCCAGGATTTGGGGTTAGCTCCTTTTCTTGTGAGGGCCACGATAGGAGCTACCAGAGTGGAATAGTGAGGGATGAATTGCCTGTAGTAATTTGCAAAGCCCAGAAATCTTTGTATGGCTCGGAGACCAGAGGGGCGTGGCCAATCCAGAACCGCCGAGAGCTTGGCTGGGTCCATTTGAAGTCCTTGGGCTGAGATAATGTATCCCAGGAAAGGCAGGGAGGTCCATTCAAAAAGACATTTTTCAAGTTTAGCGTACAGGCGATTTCTCCTAAGACGAGTAAGAACTTGTTGCACATGGACCCTGTGTTGATCCAAATTGGAGGAAAAGATCAGGATATCATCCAGGTATACGACCACGCAGGTGTAAAGTAAGTCCCTGAAAATATCATTGACGAATTCCTGGAAGACAGCAGGTGCGTTGCAGAGGCCGAAGGGCATCACCAAATACTCAAAATGGCCATCCCTTGTGTTAAAGGCGGTCTTCCATTCGTCTCCTTCCCGGATACGGATCAGATTATAGGCCCCTCGAAGGTCCAATTTTGTGAAGATCTTAGCCCCTCGGAGACGATCAAATAGCTCAGAGATTAGAGGCAGAGGGTAACGGTTCTTGATGGTAATTTTATTAAGACCTCTGTAGTCAATGCAGGGGCGGAGGGAGCCGTCTTTTTTTGTCACGAAGAAAAAACCGGCCCCAGCAGGAGAAGAAGATTTTCTTATGAATCCTCTCTGTAGGTTCTCACGTATATAGTCGGACATGGCAAGAGTCTCAGGAGGTGAGTAGAGGATAAATTCTGCCCCGAGGTGGAATAGAACCGGGTATCAGGTCGATCGGGCAATCATAGGATCGGTGAGGAGGAAGGACCTCAGCTTGTTTCTTGCAGAAGACATCCGCGAAGGAATGGTATGGCTTGGGCAGCCCAGAAGGCAGAGAAACTTGCGGGTTCTGTTTGACCAGAGCAGGCTTGAGACAGCGGTCCGAACAGGAGGAACCCCAACGCAGGATCTCACCGGTGGACCAATTCAGGACAGGACTATGACGTTGAAGCCACGGCAGACCCAGGAGGAGTTCGGAGGAACAGAAGGGAAGGACAAAGAACTCTATAGTCTCGGTATGAAATATTCCGATGTCCATCTGCAGAGGCTGGGTACGGAACTGTACGGTGGCAGAGAGTCTCTCACCGTTAACAGTAGAGATGAAAAACGGCTTGGGTAGACGGATTACTGGAATACGGTACTTATCAACCAAGGAGGCGTGAATGAAGTTGCCAGCTGAACCGGAATCCAAGAAGGCGGCTGCGGAGAAAGAGGACTTGGAAGAGATGATCAACTGCACGGGTATGATGAGACGTGGAGAGGAAGAATCCACACCTAGCAACGCCTCTCCCACGTTTACTAGGTGCGAGCGTTTCCCGAACGCGGTGGACGGAGAGGACAATCTCTAAGGAAGTGCTCGGTACTGGCACAGTACAGACACAGGTTCTCGTTTCTGCGGCGGCTTTGTTCTTGCGGAGTCAGGCGTGACCGATCCACCTGCATGGCTTCCACGACAGAAAGCCCAGTAGCGGGTTGAGGTGGACGCAGAAAAACGGGAGCCAGACGAGGGAAGCGTCTAGGACGAGCTTTTTCCTTTTCAAGGAGGAGTTCCTCTTGTCTTTCGGCGAAACGTTTGTCTATCCTAGTGGCCAATAAGATGAGGTCACTAAGAGTGGAAGGAAGCTCACGTGCAGCCAGAACGTCCTTTACTTCACTATTAAGTCCCTTCTTGAAGGTGGCGCAAAGGGCTTCATTGTTCCAGTTCAGCTCAGAGGCCAGGGTGCGGAATTGAATGGCATAGTCACCCACGGAAGAACCTCCTTGGGTCAAATTTAGTAAGGCAGTCTCTGCGGAGGTAACCCGGGCAGGCTCCTCAAAAACATTCCGGAGTTACTCAGAATTGGTAGCCCTAATTAATAAATACATGCAACATGAAGGCATATATGCCGCTTCACACAGATCACAAGTGTTAGGCCTCTTGCACATGAACGTTGTTGGTCCATTCCGTGCATTGGGGACAGCAATTTGCAGTCCCCAATGCACGGGAAACGTGCGTGCAGCGGCCGGGACAGATCCAGACCCATTCAACTTGAATGGGTCCATGAATATGTTCTACTTTTTTGCTGTGCGGAGGCATGGCCAGAAACACCACGGAAGCACTCTGTAGTGCTTCTGTGGGGATCCGATCCATGTTTCTGTTCCGTTCAAGTGAATGGGTCGACATCACGGATGCGGGATGCACACGGCTGGTGCAATGTGTATTGCGGAACTGCAGTATGTGGTCCACAATACGACCACAGGCACACAGCGACCATGTGCAAGAGGCTTTACAAAGATGGGATTTAAGGTGCACATCCTCTTGTGCTTCCCATATTCCACAGATTTAGATCACACAGCTACTTACAGTTGTGCTGATAAGTTTACATACCCTTGCAGAATTTATGATTTCTTAAAGGGGTATTCTCATCTTCCCTTTTTCATACTTACCTTCCTTGAGCGTGACGTTCACTTCCTGTATTCTTCTCCCAGCCGGGCCGCGCTTGCGCAGAAGACTGAAGATTCTCTCCCGGCCGGGCAATGTCCTGAACGCGCACAGCGCTGCGCATGTGCCATGGTGACTTATTCCTGGCCTGTATAGTACAGAGTCGGCGTGCGCATTCGCGGCTCTGTACTATACTGGCCAGGAAGAAGTCATCATGGCGCATGCGCGGCGGCATGCGCGTTCAGGACATTGCGCGGCCCAGCCGGGAGATAATTTTCCGTCTTCTGCGCAAGCGTGGCCCGGCTGGATTCGACAAGAGAGGTGGCAGTGACCAGGGGAGACCAAAGACAACATCAGGTAAGAGGGGACTTATTTTCTAAAAAAGGATGGGAATTGGGTAATAAAATGTATTTAGAAAAATTATCACTGTCAAATCATTACCAGATTTACCAGTGATCATTAAGTTGAGGATACCCCTTTAACCATTGTTCAGAGAATATGATTGATACCACGGACACTTCTCTCTCGCTCATGGTTAGTGGTCGGCTGACGCCATTTATGTCAAACAACGGTGTTAACTCTTTATAAATCATAATCACAACACAAACTCCCCAAATGACCCTGATCAGAAGTTTACACACCCCAGTTATTAATACCATGTATTGCCCCCTTTAACATCAATGACAGCTTGAAGTCTTTTGTGGTTGTTATGGATGAGGCTCTTTATTTTTTCAGATGGTAAAACTGCCCATTCTTCCTGTTGAAAAAAAAAAGCAATTCCACCACAGTTTTACGTGATTTTTATTTACGACATTCGATGTGCGATAAAACTGACTGGTTACTTTTATTCTACAGGTCATATCGAATCCGGCAATACCTTATATGTATAGTTTTTCTTGCGTTTTAATAGTGATAAAAAAATAAAAATATCCGATTATTTTTGTCGCCATATTTTGAGCCCCATAACTTTTTTGTAATTATGTGTACAGAGCTGGATGGGGGCTCATTTTTTGCGGGGGAATCTAAACTTTTTACTGATACCATTCTGGGGTGTTTAAGACTTTTTGATCACTTTTTATTTACATTTTCTGTAGCAAATGAAGTGACCAAAAACGGCAAATCGGACATTTGGACTCTTTTTTTTTTCTGTTTTGCTGTTTGCCGTATGGGGAATATATTTTTATACAATGGGCGTTTTTACACATTGCGAAACCCATGATGTGTCTTTTATTTTAATTTTGGGAAAAGGGGGGTGATCTGAATATTTATGGGTTTTTTTTACACTTTTTTATAGTTCCCAGGTTACACACACATCTCTGTAACACAGTACACAGCTCTGCTACATGCGGTTAGACAAACTGCTCTATATACACAGTACACAGCTCTGCTACATGCAGGCTACACACACATCTCTGTAACACAGTACACATCTCTGCTACACAGTACACAACACTGCTACCTGCAGGTTGCACATACATCCCTGTAACACAGTACACAGCTCTGCTACATGCAGGCTACACATACAGATCTGCTACACAGTACACAGCTCTGCTACCTGCAGGTTGCACATACATCTCTGTAACACAGTACACAGCTCTGCTACATGCAGGTTACACATACAGCTCTGCTACACAGTACACAGCACTGCTACATGCAGGTTACACATACAGCTCTGCTACACAGTTCACAGCTCTGCTACATGCAGGTTACACATACAGCTCTGCTACACAGTACACAGCTCTGCTACATGCAGGTTACACATACAGATCTGCTACACAGTACACAGCTCTGCTACCTGCAGGTTACACGTACATCTCTGTAACACAGTACACAGCTCTGCTACATGCAGGTTACACACACATCTCTAGTACAGAGCTCTATTTGATGGCTACTGTTCTGTACCAGCTGCTGTGCACATATGACCCCTCCCACACACGTGACTCGTCACATGGTCATGACGTCATCACAGGTCCTTTGCCTCTCCAGCAGCTAGCAGCTCCGTCAGGTGAAGCGTGTGTGTAGTAGGGCGTATTTTGAGTTAGGGAGGACGGAGCTTTGGCTGATGTCTGAGGGAGGACAGAGTTTTAGCTGATGTCTGAGGTCTGATGGAGTTTTGCCTGACGGAGGACGGAGTTTTGTCTGAGGTCTGATGGAGTTTTGCCTGACGGAGGACGGAGTTTTGTCTGATGTCTGAGGTCTAATGGAGTTTTGGGTGACGGAGGACGGAGTTTTGGCTGATGTCTGAGGTCTGATGGTGTTTTGGGTGAGGGAGGACGGAGTTTTGTCTGATGTCTGAGGTCTGATGGAGTTTTAGGTGACGGAGGACGGAGTTTTGTCTGATGTCTGAGGTCTGATGGAGTTTTGGGTGACGGAGGACGGAGTTTTGTCTGATGTCTGAGGTCTGATGGAGTTTTGCCTGATGGAGGACGGAGTTTTGTCTGATGTCTGAGGTCTGATGGAGTTTTGGGTGACGGAGGACGGAGTTTTGTCTGATGTCTGAGGGCTGATGGAGTTTTGTCTGACGGAGGACGGAGTTTTGTCTGATGTCTGAGGGCTGATGGAGTTTTGCCTGACGGAGGATGGAGTTGTGGATGATGTCTGACGATGTCCTAATATGTATGCCGTACGCCCAGTCATAGCTATCATCCAGCCATGTCTCAGTTATTCCCACTATGTCATAGTTCTCCTCACACATCACTAATTCCAGTTCACCAGTTTTATTAGTCAGGCTTCTGGCATTAGTATACATACATTTGAGAGGTTTATATAGAGTTAAAAAAAAATAATTGAGTGCAATACCCTACATCAGGGTTTTTATTGGCGGTTAATTATTTTTAACAGACTTAACCACTTTTTACTTTGCTTGGTGAACGCTAACTATGAGGCAAACATCTAATAAGGGACGCTGTCATGGTGGTGGTGGTGTTGGTGGAGCCTCTGGTGCAGGGAGAGGACGTGGCCATTCTGCCACAGCTACACATCCTACTGAACCTACTACCTCAGGTCCCAGTAGCCGCCAGACTCTAAAGCGATATTTGGTCGGGCCTAATGGTGTTCTAAGACTGGTAAGGCCTGAGCAAGTACAGGTGCTAGTCAATTGGGTGGCTGACAGTGGATCCAGCAGGTTCACATTATCTCCCACCCAGTCTTCTGCAGAAAGCACACAGGTGGCGCCTGAAACCCATGCCCATCAGTCTGTCACATCACCCCCGTGCATATCGGGGGAACCTGTCTGAGCCTCAAGTCATGCAGCAGTCTCTTATGCTGTTTGAAGACTCTGCTGGCAGGGCTTCCCAAGGGCATCCATCTAGCCCTTCCCCAGGGGTGGAAGACATAGAATGCATTGACACACAACCACTTATGTTTCCTGATGAGGACATGGGAATACCACCTCAGCATGTCTCTGATGATGACAAAACACAGGTGCCAACTGCTGCGTCTTTCTGCAGTGTGAAGACCAAAAAGGAGGTCAGGGAAGAAGACTGGGTGGAAGACGATGCAGGGGATGATGAGGTCCTAGACCCCACATGGAATGAAGATCGTGCCACTGACTTTCAGAGTTCGGAGGAAGAGGCAATGGTGAGATCGAGCCAACAGCGTAGCAAAAGAGGGAGCAGGGTGCAAAAGCAGAGCAGCCGTCACCAAAACAGTTCGCCTGCTACTGGCCACCGTCACCAGGGACCGAGCACACCAAAGGCAGCTTCAAGGAGTACCCTGGCATGGCACTTCTTCACACAATGTGCTGACGACAAGACCCGAGTGGTTTGCACGCTGTGCCATCATAGCCTGAAGTGAGACATTAACGTTCTGAACCTTAGCACAACTTACATGACCAGGCATCTACATGCGAGACACAGGCTGCAGTGGAGTAAGCACCTTCAAAACCAAGAAAGGTTTCTCCCTCTTCTGCTGCTGCCTCGGCTTCTTCCTCCGCCTCTGGAGGAACGTTGGCACCTGCCGCCCAGCAAAAAGAGGATGTGGCACCAACAACACCACCTCCGTCACCAAGCATCTCGATCATGTCACATGGAAGCGTTCAGCTCTCCATCTCACAAACCTTGGAGAGAAAGCGTAAATTCCCACCTAGCGACCCTCGATCCCTGGCGCTGAATGCCAGCATTTCTAAACTACTGGCCTTTGAAATGCTGTCATTCAGGCTGGTGGAGACGGACAGCTTCAAACAGCTCATGTCGCTTGCTGTCCCACAGTACGTTGTTCCCAGTCTCCACTACTTCTCCAGGAGAGCCGTGCCCTCCCTGCACAACCAAGTATCGGATAAAATCAAGTGTGCACTGCGCAACGCCATATGTGGCAAGGTCCACCTAACCACAGATACGTGGACCAGTAAGCACGGCCAGGGACGCTATATCTCCCTAACTGCACACTGGGTAAATGTAGTGGCGGCTGGGACCCAGGCAGAGAGCTGTATGGCGCACGTCCTTCCACCGCCAAGGATCGCAGGGCATCATTCTTTGCCTCCTGTTGCCTCCTCTTCCTACTCGGCTTCCTCCTCCTCTTCTACCATCTCCTCATCCGGTCAGCGACAGACCTTCACCACCAACTTCAGCACAGCAAGGGGTAAACGTCAGCAGGCCGTTCTGAAACTGATATGTTTGGGGGAGGTATAGAACAACAGACCGACGAGTGGTTGCTGCCAGTGAGCCTCAAGCCTGGCCTGGTGGTGTGCGATAATGGGCGAAATCTCGTTGCAGCTCTGGGACTAGCCGGTTTGATGCACATCCCTTGCCTGGTGCATATGCTGAATTTGGTGGTGCAGAAATTCATTCACAACTACCCCGACATGTCAGAGCTGCTGCATAAATTGCGGGCCATCTGTGCGCTCTTCCGGCATTCTCATCCTGCTCGGCTGTCTGCTCTACAGCGTAACTTCGGCCTTCCCGCTCTCCACCTCATATGCGACGTGCCCACCAGGTGGAAATCCACCTTGCACATGCTGGAGAGACTGGGCGAGCAGCAGCAGGCCATAGTGGAGTTTCAGCTGCAGCACACATGGGTGAGTTGCACTGCGGAACAGCACCACTTCACCACCAATGACTGGGCCTCCATGTGAGACCTGTATGCCCTGTTGCGCTGTTTCGAGTACTCCACCAACATGGCCAGTGGCGATGATGCCGTTATCAGCGTTACAATACCACTTCTATGTCTCCTTGAGAAAACACTTAGGGCGATGATGGAAGAGGATGTGGCCCAGGACGAGGAGGAGGAAGAGGGGTCATCTCTAACACTTTCGGGCCAGTCTTTTTAGAAGTGGCTCAGAGGGAGTTTTTTTGCAACAGCAGAGGCCAGGTACAAATTAAGCCAGCCAGGGCCCACTACTGGAGGACGAGGAGGAGGAGGATGAGGAGGAGGATGGGTATGAAGCATGTTCACAGCGGGGTGGCACCCAACGCAGCTCGGGCCCATCACTGGTGCATGGCTGGGGGGATATGGAGGACGCAGATGATACGCCTCCCACAGAGGACAGCTTGTCCTTACCTCTGGGCAGTCTGGCACACATGAGCAACTACATGCTGCAGTGCCTGCGCAACGACAGCAGAGTTGCCCACATTTTAACGTGTGCTGACTACTGGGTGGCCACCCTGCTGGATCCCCGTTACAAAGACAATGTGCCGTCCTTAATTCCCTTACTAGAGCGAGAACGGAAGATGCGCGACTACAGGCGCACGCTGGTAGACGTGCTCCTGAGAGCAGTACCGACTGACGCCGGGAGACAAGTGGAAGCACAAGGCGAAAGCAGGGGGGAGGAAGAAGTCGCCAACGCAGCTGTGTCAGCGCCAGCACCTCAGAAGGCAGGGTTAGCATGGCCGAAATATTGAAAAGCTTTGTCACCTCACCACAACAACCGGCCCCAACTGTTGATATGGAGCGTGTTAGCAGGAGGCAGCATGGTGGAACAGTACCTATGCACACGCCTACATGTACTGACTGATGGCTCTGCCCCATTCAACTTCTGGGTCTCCAAATTGTCCACATGGCCAGAGCTTGCCCTGTATGCCTTGGAGGTGCTGGCCTGCCCTGAAGCCAGTGTACTCTTTGAAGGTGTATTTAGCACGGCAGGAGGCGTCATTGCAGACAAACGCAACCTCCTGTACACAGCCAACGTGGACAAGCTCACGTTCATTAAAATGAACCAGGCCTGGATCCCACAAGACTTTTCTAACAGCCTCAACCATCCATCCTTGTACTCAAGTGCACTTATTCCTTTTTTTTATATATATATATGTCCCAATATTTTGGGGGATGCCCCTATGTAAAAATGCTAAATAACACACATCTGTGCTACCTATTCCTCCTTCGCCGCCGCTTCCACCTAGACTGCCACGTGAGCCTACACGGCCACAGCCACCCATTCACTGCCTCCTCAATTTCTTCCTCCTACATCATTCCTAATTTTTTAATTATGTCTTTTATGTTTTTTTTTTATTCATTTCCCTTTGTTTGCAGAGCATTTGCCATGCTCTTAAGCACATTTTGCTGCCTTTAGCAGCCCTCTAGCTCTTTCCAGGGCTATTTTAGAGCCATTTTAGTGGCCAAAAGTTTGGGTCCCCATTGCCTTCAATGGGGTTCGTTTTTTTTTTCAAGTTTGGCCGAACCCGAACATCCAGGTGTCCGCTCAACTCTAGTCAGGAATGTAGATGCAGCAGGAACTTCTAACGATCTTGTTCGCCCCTCCTTTTTCTGCTGTCAAGGACCAGTTGGTTCTGTAGAGTCATCACTGGAAAAGAGCTCAGTTGTTCCGCCATTCCTTTCACAGCATCACAGGTGTAATTCGCAAATCTCTGTTGATTATAATGGAGATGTTAATACTACTAATCGTGGCAATTAATGACTCAAATCCTGCAGCTATCTGACTTTTAGCTTTAAATTCGTCAGAAACTCTTCTACAGACCCCTATGGTATCCATGTATACATGTGAGTCAAAGGATGTAGGGAGTGACCTCCTTAGTCGTGACCGGACATTGTTTTGCTTACTGATTTGATCCCACTCAGAAGGGGAGAATAGAACAAATGGCATCAATACTTGATATACATTGGCCACTTGATTCTACTTCAAATCTCCACACAATTACCAGATATCTGCAGTTTGATCATTTTGGTTGATAAACCAACTGTCACTACTTGTCTTATTCAGCTGAATTAAGCAAGAACAATATCCTGGAGGGAAAACACCAAAGGGCTTTCCTGTATAAAATCCTGTCTCTTAAGCCAGTTTGTCTTCATATTTTTTAATTGGCCAAATATATTTAATGTAAGGAGGTAGGAGACACGGATGCAACTGAACTTTGAGGTTTTTTTTTTTCCTTCTCAACATTCGCCTAGGGGATCTTTGTCACTTACACATGCTCCTAAAACATATATCCCCGAATCCTGTTGGATATGATTTCTAATGGACAGGAACAGAGGATTATACTCATTATGTTTACAACTGTTTGGTGGTGTTCCCTTCAGGACAGTCATTCTTTGCGACAAACTTTCACCTTTACTGACTCTAGGGGTAGTTTCCACTGGTTCATATTCCAAACACTTCAGACTAGTGTTCCATTCTGTTAATCACCAATATCCACAGTTGGTATGGTCATATCTAAACACAATTACCATAGATTGGGTCAGTTCAAGTCACACAGATGTACTTATCAGACCAAAACCAACTGTCCTATCTGTCATCTGTCTTACGCCTATTTCACACGACCGTATGGCTTTTTCAGTGTTTTGCGGTCCGTTTTTTTGTTTCTGTTCCGTTTTTCCGTATGACATATACAGTATACAGTAATTACATAGAAAACATTGGGCTGGGCATAACATTTTCAATAGATGGTTCATCAAAAACGGAACGGATACGGAAGATATACGGATGCATTTCCGTATGTGTTCAGTTTTTTTTGCTGACCCATTGACTTGAATAGAGCCACAGAACGTGATTTGCGGGCAATAATAGGACATCTTCTATCTTTCAATGGAATCGAAAAACTGAAATACGGAAACGGAATGCATATGGAGTATATTTTTCTGTGGAACCATTGTAATTAATGGTTCCGTATATGGACCGTATACGGAATGCAAAAAACAGCCCGCAAATGAAAAAAAAAACGCTCGTCCACTATACTGCAAACGCCAACTTAGTTGTTCCTGACTCATCTTGATAATAGATAATATGACACCGTTGGAATTTGATTTGACAAACAATATGACATGGAAAAACATTATGGCTCTTATAGTACTGGCACTTGATTGCAATATGATACGTAGATCCAATCAGTCCCTCCGTCCAATTTGACAACAGTGGCGGCGTTTATCAGAACTTGATGTAGATCTTCAAACTGTAGCTCTAGGACTTTCCGCACGTCTTTCGTTTCACCACTACCCAACCTTCTGATTAATAAATAATTAATTGCCTCTATACAGTCTGGATTCTAGAAAATAACTAAAACTTGGAAATACACATTAGACAATCAATTTGTGAAACAGACAACATAATTTTGAAAACTACTATGCTGCATCTGTAGCTGTTGAGGAAATAGAGACCTAATCTAGGGGCATTCCCAAAGAGTACTTCATAAGGACTAGGTGTGTACTGAATGGAGAAAAACACCAGGGGTAGGTACTCTCACCTCACTAAGTATATTTTAGCTGTAGCCTTTGCTCCAGGCAAAATCTCTGAATATCCTGGAAAGAGATCAGTACAGACACAGACATATTCACACTGTTCCACCTTTGTTCTGAATGTAGTCAATCCACAGTCTCTGAAATGGGTAAGATGACCTTGGCATATGCCTTCCTGGAACTCCCATAGTTCTCCCATCATTATTACAGCATTCACCTTCAACTAACCTAGTGGCAGCATTGTTGAACCCAGGAGCCATCCACCACAGAACCCAACCACACCTTCTCTCTCTTGATTTGTCCATGTTCTAAATCCATCCTCTTTAGGTAGATTATAGTGATGAGCGAGTATGCTCGGCCGAATACGTGTTCATCGTGGTACTTGGCTGAGTACCACATGTGCTCGAGCTCCATGCTCGAGTCTCCTCCCCACACGTTTTGCGGCTGAAAAGCAGCCTATAAACGTGCAGGTAAGTACTGCCATCACTGTAATGCCGTAGCCATGTTGGCTACTGGCATTACAGTGATTGGCTGGCCGGAACGCATCATCGGGTGCTATATAGCACCCGATAACGTGGGTTCGGATCATTGTGAGTCAGGGAGAGCTGAGCATAGGAAGGGACAGATAGTGTAGGAAGATTGTGATTGCAATATATTTCAGTGAATAACGTTTCAAAGACCCAAAAGTCCTTTTAAGGACTATTGTGTGTGGTGGCAGTAATTTAATTGTGCAAAGTTATACGAATTTTTTTTTTAAATACTTTTCGAAATAGCGATTATTTTGCTATATAGAAGGTGTCTGCAGTGACTTGTGACATATGTGTAGGAATCAATAAACGAAGGGGGCAGTAACTATTAAAATATTACCGCCGGTCACTCCACCATTGAAGACACCACCACCCTGGGTCTCAGCCTGTTGGTGGTAATTGAGCCATACGCCTGACCGCTGCCACATAATAAACTCAGCCGCTAACTGACTCTAGCTACTGCCCCATGTCCCCTGATGAATCCTGGGGCAAATCTTTTTGAAGAAACGCGTCGGGACACTTAAGTATTCCTCTCACTTTAATCCTATCAGTGGTTAATTTCTGTGGTGGGGTTACGCTTTTTTGATATGTATGTGTGTTCTTGCTCCTCTGGATGATTATCCCTTTCCTGATGTATTAGGGCCTGATAGGGTTACCTACATAGGTTAAGAGTTCCTGTCTGGGCCACCCCTTGCGGGGTTTTTTGGACCCCGTCCTGAGGATTTGTGCTATAGGGTGGACCAGGCCAAGCAGGGAGTGATTAGGGCTAGTCATTGTCATCCGACACTGCCGTGCCTGACCTGCTACCATTGGTCCTGTCCCCCTTTTTTTCACACCATACCATATATTAATTACTGGTCTTCATCTATGTACCAGACTGTGTATGTATTAGTCTTACTTGTTGTCTGTCTGTAGGGGCCGTCTTTTTTACTCCTATGATTTAATAAAAGTAATATTTTAATAGTTACTGCCCCCTTAGTTTATTGATTTTGTTCACTGAGCAGTAATCAGGGAGACACCCTTGTCCTCTCCTGACTGACCTTCTTCTTTTTTCATATGTGTAGGGATACCTTCTGTGTGTCACGGGCAGAGATAGGAAGAATATTTGTGAAAATAATAATTTTTTTCCCATAATCCACATTTTTGCTGTCAACGGTGTAATCTGTGAATTGTGTGATCTGCCCTTCAATACCTTGTGTGGTTGTCAGGCCTAGATATAGGGAAACAATTTTAAATACAGAACTGACCCATAATGTTTATGAGGGTCAGTTCAGCAGCAGGCCCTCGCCCCTAATGTTTTAGAGGGTCAGCTCAGCAGCAGGCCCTTGCCCCTAATGTTTTAGAGGGTCAGCTCAGCTGCAGGCCCTCGCCCCTAATGTTTTAGAGAGTCAGTTCAGCAGCAGGCCCTCGCTCCTAATGTTCTAGAGGGTCAGCTCAGCAGCAGGCCCTCGCATATAATGTTTTAGAGCATCAGCTCACCAGCAGGCCCACACTTAAATTCTTTTACTTGGTCAACTCACTTGCAGGCCCGCAACTAAAATCTTTTGCAGGGTCAGCTCACCTGCAAGCCCAAACCTAAAATCTTTTAGATGTTCAGCTTACCTACAGGCCCGCAACTCAATGTGAATGAGACCCTCCTTTATGTGATATACAGGTTGTATCGGAGTGCCTCTTCCTTAGGCAGCTGAGGAAGGAGACACAAGGGGAACACACAGCAGTTCCAACAAAGGCAGGGCAACACTCTCCAAGGCATGGGACACTTTCATGACACTCCGTCAGCAACCTCACCCTGAAGCGTGGCCAAGGAGGGAAAAGTTTTGGAAGATGGTGAAGGAATACATAGCAGACCGTGTCAGCGTCCTAAATGATCCCTCAGTGCCTTACAACTACTGGGTAACAAAGCTGGACATGTGGCACACACTTGCGCTCTACGCCTTGGAGGTGCTGGCCTTCCCTGCCACCAGCATTTTGTCTGAGCGTGTATTAAGTGCTGCTGGTGGCATCATAACAGATAATCGTATCCGCTTGTCCACTGGCACTGCTGATAGTTTGACTGAGATAAAAATTAACAAGGCCTGGATTGCCCCTGACTTCTCAACTCCACCAGAGGACTGCTGAGCTGATGATAAACATAAAGGCAATTTCAATCTATCATTTATAATGTACTCAATCTACTGCAGTGTATTCCCATGCACCTTTTCCACCACAAAAAAGAGTATATGGTTGAATCTTGCTTCCTCCTCCTCCTCATCCAGATTGTATATATTCCCTCCCAATTTTTTTAATAGAGTCAGCTCAACTGCAGGCCCTCGCCCAAAATGTTTTAGAGGGTCATTTCAGCAGCAGGCCCTTGCCTCTAATGTTTCTAGAGGGTCAGTTCAGCAGTAGGCCCTCGCCCATGTTTTAGAGGGTCAGCTCAGCAGCAGGCCCTCGCCCCAAATGTTTTAGAGGGTCAGTTCAGCAGCAGACCCTCACCCCTAATGTTTTAGAGGGTCAGTTCAGCAGCAGGCCCTCGCATATAATTTTTTAGAGGGTCAGCTCAGCAGCTGGCCCTCACATATAATGTTTTAGAGCGTCAGCTCACCAGCAGGCCTTCGAATATAATGTTTTAGAGCGTCAGCTCACCAGTAGGCACTCGCATATAATGTTTTAGAGCATCAGCTCACCAGCAGGCACTCGCATATAATGTTTTAGAAGGTCAGTTCAGCAGCAGGCCCTAACCCCTAATGTTTTAGAGAGTCAATTCAGCAGCAGGCCCTCGCATATAATGTTTTACAGGGTCAGATCACCAGCAGGTCTTCGCCCTTAATGTTCCAGAGGGTCAGCTCAGCAGCAGGCCCTCGCATATAATGTTTTAGAGCGTTAGCTCACCAACAGGCCCGCATCTAAAATCTTTTACTCGTTCAGCCTCCCTGCAGGCCCGCAACTCAAATCTTTTACAGGGTCAGCTTACCTGCAGGCCCAAACCTAAAATCTTTTACAAGGGGGGCGTGGCCGGAAGCTGATATGTGAGGACGCATGTAGAGGAGCTCCGGACCCAGCTCGCCTAACTTCTACATTATCCTGTTAATTCATCACCGCAAACATTGCAACTAGAACCGGCAGGAGGTCGGGAACGGCCCGTGACCCGAGCATGGCTCGTAATAAAGCGCAGTCTGCTGTGGACAGGCTCCGGGAGTTTGCCCGCGTGGAGGATCAAGATGGCGCATGACCGTGTATGCCGTCAGTGGAGAGGACGACTGAGGCTGCTGTGTCTGAGGAGGTGGGAGCCCCGGCCAGTGAACCCTCTCTGAAGCAAGTGACTGAACAACTATTGCAAGCGATATCTGTCTGTCGCACGTCTATGGTGGGCAAACTGGAGGAGGTAAAGGTGGATATTGGCCTACTCCGCCATGATATGCAGGCCAGCCGAGACCGCGTCAAAGAGACCGAAAACAGGATCTCAGACTTGGAGGACCGCCTACAACCGCTCCCCGATAAGGTACAGGAATTGGAGCAAAAAATAAACTTTTGGCAACAGAAGTGTGACGATTATGAGAATCGTACAAGACGCAACAATTTGCGGATTATCGGCATGCCGGAGAGAGCTGAGGGCAATGATTCATGTATGTTTGTCACTAACTGGCTCCGAGATTCCTTTCCAGATGCGACATTTTCGGCGGCATTTATTATTGAACGAGCACATCGCGTTCCCGCCAAACCTCCTCCACCGGGGGCTCCCCCAAGACCTTTACTTGCAAGGCTACTGAACTCTATGGACAGAGATCATGTACTGCGGCTGGCGCGTACGAAACAGGAGCTTAAATATGAAAACAGCACCGTTATGATCTTCCCGGATTTTTCATCCGAGCTACAGAAGCGCAGAGCCACGTTTAGTGTCGTGAAGATAAGGCTCCGTGAGAAGAATCTGCCATATTCCATGGTATATCCAGCGCGCCTGAGAGTAGCAGATGGAGATGTGAGCCGGTTCTTCAATACTCCTGAGGAAGCCACTAATTGGTTGGATGGAAGAGGAAGAAACGCAAGAGCCCCAAGATAATAGTGGGAACATTCCTCACCATGTTTTTCTTTTCTATCTTTATTGTTTGCGTGCGAAAGAAGGGCCCAGGTGTATGGACACTGGACCAACGGTATCGTCTGGACTGCCTAAGTATAATTTGGACTCCTGGGATATTGTTTGTTATTCACTTGATCCACATACCTGAGGTACTGGGAGGACTATGGTCAGGAGGGGTGGAGTGAATGGCGCATATGTCCCCTAGTTTATTGAGAGCGTCCATACTGACCCGATGGTTAGATTTTTGTCCTGGGATCCCATTAGAGGTTAGGGACTGGGTCCCGGTCGGTATATTTAGATTTGCTTTTGTATTAGCTTCAAGATCTTTGGTGCTGCCGGTTAAATGCCATAAGCACACCCCGTTAACTTGAAGTGCCACACAACGAACGAGGTTAATTGTTTTTGTCTTCATATGTCAAGAGTGATGCGAATGGTTACGTGTTACACCATGCAGGCACTCACAGTATATGTCAGGACAAGCCTGACAGTTAACATGTTATGTTATATGTGCTGTATTAGTTATAATGCAAAGTGGTGGGGGGCGTGGAAAGTGTCAGCGGTCCATTGTAAAACATCATTATGGCAGAATTACGCATAATGTCATGGAATGTCAGGGGATTGGGGGCCGCTAGGAAAAGAGCTATGGTGTTCTCGGCAGTCAGGAGATTTAATCCACATGTTCTCTGTCTGCAGGAGACTCATTTAACGGTGGATAATACAAGGCGCATACAAAAGCCTTGGGTCCAATGGGCGCAACACTCATGTTACACGAATATGTCTAGGGGCGTGTCTCTCATGGTGCACAAGTCTCTTAGATGGGAGGTGGAAACGTGCCAGGTTGACACGGCAGGTAGATTTGTGTTTGTAGCTGCTTACATAAACTGTATACTATATGTTATCATAGGCGTATATGTTCCTCCGCCCTTCTCCATGCAGGTGGTTCAGCAGGCGGTGAGTTTTGCAGCCTCTTATCCATCGGCTCGTGTAGTCAGCATGGGTGATTTTAATATGACCTTAGATAGGGACCTGGATAGGCACCAACCGGCGGAGGCTGCTGATAGCCATTGTAACAACAAGACATCTCTAGCCGAGTTGATGGAGGAGGTAGGGTGGACGGATATGTGGAGGCTGAAACATCCAGATACTAGGAGGTACTCATGCTTCTCCGCTAGTCATGGTACGTTGTCACGCATTGATTATGTTCTGGGTAACTCGAGTACGAGCTCCTTGGTGTATAGCGTAGAATATGGATCTAGGGGCATATCTGATCACACTCCGGTGCAACTGACATTTGAGCTGGGTGGGGATGTGACCAGACGCTCGGCTCGGATTAATCCTTTTTGGTTGACCTTGTTCGGACCGTCTGATCGTATCCCTGACCAATTAAGGGTATTCTTGGAGGGACATGAGGAAGAGTCGAATAATGCACTATTGTGGGAAACCATGAAAGCATATCTTAGAGGTTGCCTCAGATCTACCATATCATATATCAAGAAGTCGGCGGCTAGGCAGGAGGAGGGCCTGGCAGCAGATTGTTCTAGATTAGAGGCAGACTATGTCGCTGACCCCAATGATGTGAACAAGGAGGCGTGGTTATCTAAAGGGAGACAATACTTGACTCTGCTTAAGGAAAAAGCTCAAAGGAAATTGTTTTTTCCAAACAGACATATTTTGAGTTGGGTAACCAGTCCAGCAAACTGTTAGCCCACATTGTTAGGCAGAGTCAGGCTTCCCCTGCTATATTACGCATCAAAGCAGCAGATGGGCAGATACTCTTGGATCCGGCCGCTATAGCAGCTAGATTCCAGGAATATTATAGGGACTTATACGATTCTAGGGTGAACTATGCGATGGAGGATGTTTTGCGCTATCTTGAGGACTTGGAATTTCCAACTTTGACGCAGGAAGCATTAGACAGTTTGGAAGCGCCCATAACTACCTTAGAGGTACAGGAGGCCATCTCACAACTGGCAAGAGGTAAGGCCTCCGGGCCTGATGGAATACCTTTAGAGGTGTATGTTAAATATTCCGCTCACATCATCCCCCTTTTGCTTAAAATGTATAATGACGCCTTTAGGGATGGTAGTTTCCCACCAACAATGTATGATGCAACCATTATAGTGCTTCTGAAGCCTGGCAAGGAACCGGATGAATGCGGGTCATACCGTCCGATATCCTTGCTAAATTTAGATTATAAGGTTATAGCAAAAATATTGGCTGGGCGGCTGGGTAAAGTGGCCACCGCACTGGTACATCCGGATCAATCTGGATTTATGCCGGGTAGGTCAACTACTGACAATATCAGGAGAGTGCAGGTAGTGACACAGATTGGTGTTCAGAGGCAGGAGAAATGGGCTCTAGCTTCATTGGACACAGCGAAGGCATTCGATTCGGTTGAATGGCCATACTTGTTCCAGGTCCTGAGAAAATTCGGATTTGGTCCTAAATTCAGAAGATGGGTGGAGTTGTTATATAAAAGCCCCAGAGCAGGGATATTAGTGAATGGGATACTGTCAGACAACTTTAATCTAAAGAGAGGGACCAGACAGGGTTGCCCTCTATCGCCATTACTGTTCGCTTTGGCCATAGAGCCGTTGGCCATGCGCATAAGATCTGACCCGCACTATCATGGCATTCAAATAGGCGAACATGAAGATAGAGTTGGGCTATACGCCGATGATATGGTGCTCTTCATGTCGCAAGCAGAGACCACACTCCCCAGGGTAATCACCACAATCGAATCGTTTAGCCAATTCTCGGGACTACGGATAAATTGGTCGAAATCGACTCTCTGTCCTTTATACCAACTGGAGGATTCCTTTGACTCAGGAGAACTGCCCATTGTGCATAGTTATAAATATCTGGGTGTGCATATCACCAAAGATGCCATGTCCTTCCATGTCCTAAATATTCAACCTTTGCTGACGTATTGTAAAGAGAAGTTTAGGGTATGGCAGAACTTGCCTTTATCTGCACCGGGGAGAATCAATCTGATAAAATTGATTGTCCTGCCGAAGTGCTTATATATTTTACAGCATGCACCTTATGCAGTTCCGAAGAAGTTCTTTCAAAATCTCACCTCGTTGATGTCGCCATTTATTTGGGGCGCTAATAGGCCCAAGCTGTCGATAGTTAACTTGTCTCGTTTTAAGAAGGAGGGAGGCATGTCTTTGCCTGATGTTTACTTATATTATTTAGCTGGACAATTAAGGAATATTAAGTCTTGGTTGTCGCCGGGAGATGAACTGTGCAGACAGGAGAGACACCTAGCTACATATTTGGATGTCTCTGGCTTGTGGTCGGTACTGGAGCAGCCTGGTATATTCTCACGTAGGTTACTGCCAATTCATAGGGTGGCCATTCAGGTTTGGAAGGCTAGCAAAGGTCTGCATAGAATAGGAAAGGATTTGCGGGAGACCCCGATTTGGGATAACCCCATGTTCCCTGATTTATTGGCAATGCAAGAGAAGGTATTCTGGAAGGAACATGGGGTTGTCACATTGGGCCATCTTTACAGCAATAATACTTTCAATGATCACGAGTCCATGAGCCAGAGACACGAACTTCCTAGGCAGGCCTTCTATAGATTTCTGCAGTTGAGACACGCCTTGCAAGCTCATTATAGGGATACCCCAATCTCGCTGTCCAATTTCCCAATGATTGGAGTTATCCGCTCACAGGGACCGCGGGGCTTCATTTCCACGTTATATACCAACTTGTTGGATGCTAAGCTGAAGGGCACCCCGATTCAGGCACTGAATAAATGGAAGGCTAGAATCCCAGATTTAACCAGCGAAGAGGAGGCAGACATTTTAGAATCCCCCACACTGGTGTCACCTGCCGTGAATAATAAGTTTATTCAAGTTTGCATAATTCACCAGAGCTACTTGTCCCCACTGAGGCTAAATAGAATGGGTAGGCTTACCCACTCTGAGTGTCATAGGTGTGCGGCTACAGATGCTGACTTTTGGCACCTTATTTGGGAATGCCCTTATGTACAAGCGTTCTGGGAAAGGGTAGTTCAATTACTCAAGGATTTATTGGGATGTGCAGTGCCATTGCAGCCGAAGTTTTGTCTCTTTGGGATAATGGAAGAGAATGTGTACTCACATCATATTAGGATATTCCTTAGGGAAGTATTGTTCTTGGCGCGGAAGGCGATAGCCATGAGATGGATGGGTGATAGACCGCCCTCCTTGACACAATGGAAACAACTTGTCAACGCCATAATACCTTATGAAAACATTGTATTCAAGAATAGGGGGTACATCGTAATTTCAAAAGGTATGGGGGACCTGGTGCTCTTCCCCGAGCACAGCTTACTCCGCACACAGAATAACTGAGGCCTTAAGGGCAGAACAGGGCGAACAGCAGTGATATTGTGGGGTAGAAGGGAATAGACGGTAATGGAATGAATGAGATGGGATGAATATGCCTTGGTCAGGTGTTTTCTGCTTGTCCTGGGGTGGTGGAACCTTCGGCTACGGGTACTGAGGCGAAGTAACAATACAGCACGGTAGTTTCTTGTTAAATGTTATTTTATTATTTTGTCCTTTCTTTAGCATTATAATGCACATGTCATATGTACACTCCTACAAGACACTGTTGTACAATTGATGCTAGACTTTGTACTGAGACTGTCATTATTGATTGCTGTGTGTGTTCAATAAAACGAATATAAAAAAAAAAAAAATATTTTACAAGTTCAGCTCACCTGCAGGCCCGCAACTCAATGTGAATGAGACCCTCCTTTATGTGATATACAGGTTATATCGGAGTGCCTCTTCCTTGTAATTTTTGACAGCACTTGCACTTTATATACAAGTAATTATAAATGAAAGAAGGTTTTTAATAAATTTTTCCTATAAAATCAATTTTTTACTTTGGTTTTGTGCGTAAAACCTTAATTAGATTGTGGGCCTGCTGATTACTTTAAGTTCTTTTAAGCTGCATAAGCAGAAGCATGGTGATAAAAATGAGTGGCAAGGTGACAAGTTGTGGCGATGGCAGCATGAGGAGGCCACTTAGTGGCACAATGACTGTGTCTGGATAAAAGACTAAGGCCACAGATTGCTTAGAAAGATGCAGATGGAAACAATCTGTGGAGCTGTATCACGGTCATCTGCAGATTAATGCAGACCAGGGCCGTAGCTATAGGGGAAGCAGGGGAAGCTGCAGCTTTGGGGCCCTGATCCAGATGGGGTCCTTCCAGTAGGAGGAGGACTAAAGGATTTGGTCATGGCCCCCTCAACAGTATTACACAATTAAATTATATACAGTGACAGTATAGACAGTATATAAAACTGATGGAACAGCTGCCGGCCCTGTTCTGAGAGAGCGATCTTTACTAGTCACAGGAATGGGGGCGGCATGAAAGGAAAGGGTCGCTAAAAAATTACTGTGGGATGGAGCCCCATTCAAAAAATTTCTGTGGCACCCAGTCAATTTTAGCTACGCCACTGATGCAGCCCACAATAGCAAGTTGGGTTTATCGATTACAAAACCTTAATTAAATTGTGGGCCTGGTGATCAGTTTAAGGCCTTTTAAGCAGCATCAGCAGCAGCATGGTGATAAAAATGAGTGGCAAGGTGACATGGTAGGGAGATGGCAGCATGAGGAGGCCACATAGTGGCACAATGACTGAGTCTGGATAAAAGACTAAAGCCACAGATTGCTTAGAAAGATGCAGATGGAAACAATCTGTGGAGCTGCATCAATGTCACCTGCAGATTAATGCAGCCATCAAATTCAAGTTGGGTTTGTCAGTTCCACCTCAGCTCACCAGCAGGTCAGCACCTAAAATATTTTACTGGTTCAGCTCACCTGCAGGCCCCCAACTCAAATCTTTTACTGGGTCAGCTCACATGCAGGCCCCCGACTTAAATCTTTTAGAGGGTAAGCTCACATGCAGACCATCGCATAAAATGTTTTACAGGGTGAGCTTACCCGCAGGCCCGAACCTAAAATCTTTTACAGGGTCAGCTCACCTTCAGGCCCAAAACTCAAATCTTTTACACGGTCAGCTCACCTGCAGGCTCGCAACTCATGCTTTGAAGTAGTAGCCGTAGCCATTTATCAGGCTCCCTTTCTGAAATCGAACAATGATTCCCCTTTACCGGTGGTCACCATGTTAGGCGCATAAAAGAACATCGAAAGTTGATAGGGAAGATATCCAAATGGATCGTGGACGTCACAGGGATGTGCAATCAGGCAGAAGTTATCTAGAGTCAACAAAGCGGCTGCAGGGCCTCTCCCCTAAGGTTTTAGATATCCAAATAGATTGTGGACATCACAGGGGCGTACTATCAGGCAGAAGTTATCTAGAGTCAACAAAGCGGCAGCAGGGCCTCTCCTGTATAACGTTTCCTCATCCAAAATACCGCAGTGACATTCCCTGTAATTTTTTTCTATTACTCATTCCAATAACAGCATCTTAAGAGTCCTATATTGTTTATATCGTCACTACCTCACCGAGCCGGGAGTGGGTATCTGCCGCGCGCCTGTGGCCTTCCTTG
Source organism: Bufo gargarizans (assembly GCF_014858855.1). Classification (NCBI taxonomy): domain Eukaryota; kingdom Metazoa; phylum Chordata; class Amphibia; order Anura; family Bufonidae; genus Bufo; species Bufo gargarizans. Next base: position 674,307,502 of record NC_058080.1, read on the forward strand.
GATGGTTCTGCTTTAATAATTTGACCCACCCTCTCCACCCAATCAGACTTCAGCCATTGACCTCCCTTGGATGTGGTATCCCTTTCTCAAGCACCCTCTCTTGCATCGAACCCTGATTTCCCGTTACCCATGATGACCATGGTAGGTGCAGAAAAGTACATCGAAAGTTGATAGGGCACACATCCGAATGGATCGTCGCTGTCACGGGGACGTGCAATCGCCCAGAGGTTATTTAGAGTCACCAATGCGGCAGCAGGCCCTCGCCCCTAAGGTTTTAGATGTCAGATCAGCAGGCCCTTGTTCCAAATGTTTTTGAGGGTCACCAGCAGGCCATGAATCATAATTTTTCACGGGTGTGTATGATGCCCTGCTTTATGTGTAACAAAGGGTGTTTTGGAGTGCCGGATCCTTGTAATTTTTGGCAGCCCTTTCACTTAGTGCATAGGCTTTAGGAGTCCCACTACCTGAACAATTGTACTACAATGTGAATGAGGCCCCCTTTTATGTGATATACAGGCTGTTTCGGAGTGGCTCTTGCTGGTAATTCTATTGCAGCACTTGCACTTTATATACAATTGAATATACAGGAAAGAATGTTTCCTAACAATTTTTCCTTTAAGATTAATTTTTTGGGGGTTTTTGTGCGCATTTTTGTCAGTCTGTAAAAGTGTCGTACAACTCGGACAACATGGTTTCCAGCAGCGACCTGGGAATCCAAGATGCATCCAGACATCGTCCCCATGGTGATCCGATCCATTTTGGTGCTGTTTGTCTCCCTTTCTGACCTTTTCCAATGGACCAGGCACCCTCCCCTCTTCAGAGCAGGGGGTGCCTGGTTGTCTCCCATTGACTTCTATCATACTCGGGTGCTTGGCCGAGCACTCGAATATAGCAATATGTTCGGGCCGAACACCGAAATACTTTGGTTCTCGATCATCACTAGTAGAGTACCCTCTGAAGAAAGAGTTTCTTACCAACCCTCCAGAGTCCATTCTCAATCATCACTTCTACTTTTGTCCTTTGATGTTTCCTTCCAGCCTCTGTAGCCTGTATCTGAAAAAGACAAACTTTTTGGAAGTCCACTGGCCCTTAGCCATTCCATATCACACAGATTTCCACTTAAAGGGGTTGTCCGGTTTCAGAGCTGAACCCAGACATACCCTTGTTTTCACCTTTTCATGCTCCGATGTGCTCACTTGCCCTGCGCTTAATCGCGCAGGGCACAGGCTCTTTTGTTTATCATAACAAACTGTCGGGCGGTAACTTCCACCCAGCAGTGTGTTCGGTGACGTCACCGGCTCTGATGGGCGGGCTTTAGCGCTGCCCTAGCCGTTTTACTGGCTAGGGCAGAGCTAAATCCCGCCCATCAGTGCCGGTGACATCACCGGGCTTCCTGGCAGCCCCATGGAGAGCCCCGGTACGTCACCGGATCTCCAAAAAATGCCTTTGCCCTGCACGATTTAGCACAGGGTAAAGGAGAGCATCGGAGCATGAACTGCTCCGATGCTCAAGTCAGGGGTCTGCCGGGGAGAAAAAGGAGGTATGTCTGGGTTCAGCTCTGAACCCAGACAACCCCTTTAATGTAGACTTCAGGTAATAGCTTGGCCTTTACCTTCTCAGGCAGCATCAGGGCATCAAACATCTTCAATACACTCAGCATTCATTATTGATGGGCTTACCCATGGATCAAACAAAATCTCTGCCTCACCAGATTAGACCATAATAATTAGTGATACCGAAGGAATACCTGGAGCAGACTTACTCTCAGCCATCTTACAAACCTCAGCGAGTGTCTTCAGCTCTTTCTCCTGCCCTAACATTGCTGGAGGGAGTGGTTCTTTCTTGACAACATCAGATTAAGTAGAAACAGCATATCCTGTCTGAGATGATCCATCTTCCAAGAACCTGAAATTATCTACCAGAAACAAAAAAAATGGTTATTAATTGGAATTATATATATTTTTTAACTTTTTAGAGGTTGGAAGGAACTACTACTCCCTCTCCCCTCCAGAGGCAGCATAGTAGTTGGATCTAAATTTGTACACCCTTAAGGCGGTGATTAGTTGGTGGGAGGAGTTGGAATTGCATTACTATCTACTCCTACACATGTGATACTACCCTTAGCCATGAGAGATCATGGAACATATTTGCTATGAAGCAATGGATTCTGGAATGTTAATTCCCTATGAGAGTTGCAGTTGAAGAGCTGAACATTTGTAGCTCCTCCCATGGGCGAGGAAGTGGGCCAGTACATACAAAGTCTTCCTCCCCCCCTCTAGTGGGGAGGACTGATAGCCCGCCTTAGGCCTTTGTTCAATTCAATTTCAACAAAATGGAGGGAAAAAATGAAGGGCTATAGTGAACTTCACTCAAGCCTAGCTAATATTAGACCTTTTCAAATGAGCCTTAAGACCACCCGCAAAGGCAGCACTTAAGATGTTTTCATGCATATCTAAGGTAAGCTCAAAAACCCAAATCCACCCAACTTTCCTGGAGTCTAGTGAAACCTTTCTCCTGTCCTGATGCATATTCAATGTGACTGACTGATTATTTAAACGCTTTCTCCCCCACCCAAGCTATAATCTTGAGAGGAAGAATCCCCAGTGCTACATTGGACTAAGCCTTCTAAATCTTATCCATAGGCCTCATTTACACGACAGTATTTTTTTGCGGTCCGCAAAAAGGGGTTCCGTTGTTCCGTGATCCGTTTCCATGTGTCTTCCTTTATTTTTGGAGGATCTCCAGACATGAAGGAAAGTAAAAAAAAAATCTAAGTCAAGTTTGCCATGCAAATGATATGAAAAAAACAGATGCGGACACGGATGACAATCTTGTGTGCCTCTGTGTTTTTTCACGGACCCATTGATTTGAATGGGTCCGCAAACCGTTTTCCGTGAAAAAAATAGGACAGGTTATATTTTTTGGACAGACTGAAACAACGGATAACGGACGCAGATGACAAACGGTGCATTAGCTGAGTTTTCAATGGACCGATTGAAAGTCAATGGGTCCGCAGAAAATCACGAAAAACTGAACAACGGACACGGAATGAAACAATGGTCGTGTGTATGAGGCCATAACATGAGAAAGCTTTCCATATTTGTGTTAATTCTCTACAAAACAGCATAAGTCCTCTGGATTAGACATTCTACTCATCATGGCATCTCATTAGGGGACCAAGGACAATATATTGGTTCATCAGGGTCATTATTTGGACCTCTGGGAAGAGCAACTTCAGGGGTTAAATAACTAGGTGTACGATGGGGTAGAATTGGTTGAGGTAGGGAAGAGGGTATGGATGTTACTACTGAGGGTGGTAGATGTCATACATCATACAGTGATGCAGATATCCCTACACTTTTCTCTGACTGCAACCCAAATGAGTCTGAATAAGGACTAGATTTATAGGATTGGACATTTTCAATTGGCATCATGGGGCAATCACTGCGGGAACTTTCTTAAACTAATGAAACATACAATTGGGAAATGTTAATTGCAGACATTATTTGATTTAATCCAATACTGGAGCCCTGTTTGGAACACACGTTAGTATCTTTACAGTCTGTAGATGCATTACCAATTACCAGCCCCCACCATAAGGGGGGTTGGATTCCTGTAGGGCAGACTTTACTAGAGCACAATAAAGGGATGGAAAGGAAGGAATAAAAGGAGCAGAATGCACAGTGGGAGGTGTTCCTGTTGGGAAGGAGCACATTCCAAAGCAAAGTGCAGAGGAAGGGCTGACAGAAGGATTAGGATTTTAAATGTGGAACTACAAGACACAGATTAACCAACATGGGTTTCAGCAGATTTTGAGAAAGGGGGATGGGACGCCACATGGTTTTTTCTTTGTTCTCTCTAGGATTCAAATCCTCTATCTTGCAATAGAAATACTGACCATTTCATTTCTCCAACTTACTTCAACTTCTATCAATCACTTTCATAGACAATTTTCACCAAAACTCAGCTTGCACCAGCCTATTACCCTTTGTGGCAAAACCAACCTCGCCACTGGGTTTTTAGAGGCCTGTTTACCAGCCTCTTGCCTCAGGATTATGGCCCATACTAACTTTAAAAGATAAGACAGACCGGCCACACAGCTTAAATCTGTCTTTGGAATTGTATTTTATGTTATTATGCGTTCAGTTAAATTGTATGTTATGTGAGGGTACCCAGATAGCTAATATTATTGTATTCGTGTATTCTGAGTGCCATTCACCTAATGATATGCACTCAGACTTGAGCTATCTGGGGATATGTTAAATGTCTGTGTTTGCTGTGGGGGTGTGACATTGTGTGTTTGGGTGGTGATTCCTGTCCTGTTGTCTCCACATGTGTATTGGCGATTTCCCTTTGTCCTGAGAGATAATTGGATTGCTCCTCGGGTGTCGCCAGGGCAGAGAGGAGGAAACCATGATGCATTGTGGGGATGTGTTGTGTCTGTGTATCCTGAATTGCTGCATATCTGTCCTGTGTCACAGTCTCCCTTCTGGTCCCCTAGGGGCGTGGCCACCAGATGGGGACCTGCATAAATACGGGCGAGTAGCCCTCAATAAAGTGTTCCTGTTTTATCCTTCATCATGTTGAGACTGGTGTTTGGATAACTGATCAAAACTGGGGGATTGCTATACGCTGAAGATTTGCTATACTCCCCTGGCATAACTACTAGCTCTTGTAAGAGCTGTTCCTGCTCTCGGGTTTTAGGAGAGGTTCACCCACTGGAGCCTGGAGCCTTGCCGTAGGTCCAGGGTGGGTAGGAGACGGTGAGACCTCAACCAAGCTTCGGCGGTTCGTGGGGTCTGCAGTGCGTACGGTGTCAAGTGGAGTGCTTGGAGTCCTCGGAAAGCACTAGGAGCATCTATCGACGGAGGTACCCTAACTAAAACTTTCCCTTCTTATGCAGTTTCGATATGCACCCTCTAGGGGGAACTTTTACACAATACTGCATATATCCAGATAATACCGGATATTTCTGCTACACAGTATCACAAAATGCTTTTAACTTTTTATTTTTTTATTTTATTTTTTTCTTGCATTAGCTGAGCCGCTTGTAAACATCTCCTCATTATATCTTGTAACATTAGAATTGCCCCGTTTTGTGGTTACTCACAGATCAAACGGTATCTGATTACTATATCTAACCACTACCGAACCCACAATTCCTTTGGTGAAGACCCTTGGTCCTATTCACCTCTGTAGGGATACAAAATCTTAATAACTGCCCGAATCGGCATTAATCCTACACAATTCCCATCATGAGGACCCTTGGTCACTACTCATGAATCTCAAAAACTCTTGTCAGAGCTTGGCTTAGGTCCAATTCTATCTCACGGATATCCGACTCAGTTATCTATAAATTCTCACTTAGTTCCAGCATGTCCTACCACACAAAGAAGGAATATTCAGATGGGTTCTTTCATTCTAAAGGAAAGGTCAGCTATAATTTGAACCCTTCTATCTCGATAACACCAATTCAATTCTTGAGAATCTACTTGGGCAAAAGACTCAGATAAGGTATTGTAAGAATAAAACTTCTTACCTTTGCTGCAGCTTGTGACCTCGTCTGATGGTTTTGCGCAAGTACTCTCGTGACGTTTGAATTGGAAGTTATGCAAGCTGTCTGTCCACCCAGGGACGCCAAAATGTGTACTACAAAATGTTCACATTATATATAGAGAGAAATAAAACCTCTCTCTCACAATGGCACCATCACACGTCCATCCCCCAAAGATTCACACACCTTGAGCATCCCAGACATTTTTGGTAACTTATAAATCCCAGACAGAAAATATTTTTAGTCCCCATAAAGAGGACAGGTCCTGGAAAAAGAGGACTTAACAACATGCATTCAAACGGTTAAACACTGTGAAAAACTATGGGTTCTTTTAGAGCATACAAGAACTAAACGTGTTAAACTTATGCTTATTATGTATTAAGCTATAATATCAAAAGGTACAATGCTTAGATAAGTAAAAAAGAGACAAAATAAAATAGCATAAAAAAATAAGTGCTTATGAATTAAAGAGGATAAAATAACATAAGACCTAACACAACCTATTGTCTCTGCTGCTTTCTTGAAGGGGTGGGGCCATCTGGAACATTGATGGCATATCACTACGATAGGTGTCAGATAGGTGTGGTTCCTACCTCTGGGACCTGCTCCTATCTAGAGAACAGGACCCTCGAAGTGAAGGAGAGCAAGCAACACATTCATCAATATGGGTGTTCCAAAAATAGCTGAGCAAGGCGCTCGGCTATTTTTGGGAGTCTCTTAGGGATGAATAGAGAGTGCACTGCACAAGCTTGGCCACCTCTCCATTTACCACTATAGGACTGTCGGAAATAGCTAAGCTAGTGCTCGGCTATTTTTGTAACTCCCATAGAAGTGAACGGAGGGTGGCTTCTCTGTGTTCACTTCAGGGGCCCTACTCTGGAGATATGAGCTGGTCCCGCTTTACTGTTTTGAATATATCTTGTACATTACTTTCATCCCTTGGGTGATGTTTCAGAATCACCCAAAATTTTTGGCAAATGCATGGTTGATTACTGAACAGTAGGTAATACGGGGAAGGACCTGGCATATTAATGGGTAATCCCTCCTATTATCAAATGTTTAGTTTAGAAAAATTGATGTCCATTTGTCATTCTTTGAAGCATGTGCAAATCAGGCGTAGGTGTCAGGTCTCAGACTTTCTGTTCTCCAAGAGACATTTCTTCAATATTGAATGACTTTGTGGCCAGTAAGATTCCTCCTTTCATTTCTGCTGTTGAGGGACCTCCTGCCAGATGTTGGTTGAGGTGCCCTTGATGGTAACAGGGTTTTAGGTGCAGGGAAGTCAGGGTCCCTGAGTTTTATGACGCCAGCACTCATGGGTGCAAATGAGGTGTGGAAATAAAGAGGACTCCGTATGTATAAATAACTGGAACATTTACTGGTAATCAGTTGCTTTGAGGTAGATATACAGTTTCCATAGGCTGGGTAACACTCTCATCTCCACTAGTCTCTTTGTATACTCTCTCACACTGGGTCTCTGTTCAAGCTTACCCTTGGTCTGCACACAACTCAGAGGGGTATCTAAATGTCAGCTCACTTCAGGTTCAGCAGGTTCAGCCCTAGCTTTGGTCATCCACTTCCTTAATCTGTCCCTTCAGTCTGGCTTAGCTGTCTAACTTCTTGGGTCTGATACTGGAGGTAGCTTTCCTTGGCTAAGAACCAAACTCATGCTGCCCTTGCTGCACTGCTTTCACTTCATAACTTCATCTGGTTTCAATTGGCTTTTATCATCTGCCTCACACTTCCTATATCCTGTTCTATAGATATACCGTTAGCACCAGCACCACCTAGTGGTGACTGATGTGAAGTGGTGGTTTATCAGCCTGTTATAAGGAATTACAGCAATATACATACACAGCCTAGAATGAGATTCTGCAAATATCCTTAAATATACAGGGCCCCACTACTGATACGGAGTGGGAAACTGCAGATGGATAACCTCTTATCTTAAGAAAACTAACCTTGTCATTTACAAGTCTCCAATGGCAAAACAATATGGTTGTCCTAAGAAAATCAGGACATATGGGACCTTGAGATATGAATCAAATAATCTCCTAAATTACTACTGGTGAGAGATTCTCTTACTAAGATAAGGTTTCAAGAACACAATGATATTTATTTCCACGCCAGGTGATTTGAGGGCAAATTGTCATAGTAACCTAGAGACATCCAAGCTTTGTTTTACTCATTTCATGTATTTGATTAAATCATATTCGTATGTTTTTACTGCATCGCTATTATTCAAGTTACATGCTGTGTAATAATAGTTGTCTGCCGTGTATTTTAACCACTCTATTTCAAATGCTGTCCTTAGGCCATGGCTGGAAGATGATGGAAAATTGGGGTTATTGTTGTCTCACTTATTGTCATTCGCTCCTATTTCATCAGGAAATTTTAGGGCAACTCTAATGACACAAATAGTTGCATAGTAAATTTGGGACACAAACCCCAATATGATGGTGCATTTTGACAACAGATTATGGATTTTCCCACTGCTGAGTGCAGTCATCAGATACTGTATGTATCCTGTAACCATGGGAAATATGGGCTAAGTTTTGTTAGTGGTATAAAACCCCCTTAAGACCCTTTATCCTGGTCAGTTCTACTAAAATACAGCATTACTCAATACTAGAGATCAGCTAATTGCCCAAAATTCTGTCTGATTCCGCCAAATCGGTCAGCCGTTTCGATTCAGGTCCGAGTTCATTCTGCCCAAATGAAAGTGCTCCAAGTGACCTGAAAATTTGTGTAGAACACTCTAAGGTCTTCTAGGACTCCTATTTTTTTCTTGTCTCTCACTTTATAAAAATGTTTTAATTAATTTTCTCTCTCACCAAAATTTGCCCAAATGGAAACACCAAAAATTCAGATTCAGATCAACCAGAGATTTTTTCAAAATTTGTGTAAAATCCAATTCATTTAGAATACATTTTCTTATCTCTACTTAATAGGATGGAACGATTAACGTTATTGAAATGCTTGATAGCTAAGTCATAAGGCGGCCCACATTTGTTCAATATTACACAGTTACGAGAAGAGGTTAAATATTTTTTTTATGGATGCCATATCAAATTGCTCTGTTGCAGTCATTGATTTTAGGGTTCTTTGGTGACGTCAATGATTTTAGAACATTGAGCACAGGAAAGAGGAATTTCCGGCATCACTGCTGTGCCTGCTGTGTAATGCTAGGTTCAGTGAATTGCAATAGCAGACTAGGCAGATATAAATGATTGAGTTCTATGACTGGTGCATTAATGATGTACATTCCTCAAACTTTGGCAGTTTTATAATACTGCTATTGGATGCACTTTATCATCATGGCTGCGAGAATCAGTTAAAGCATGTACAAAGGACCAGACATTTTACATTACCATACACAGCAAGGTGCTCTTAAAACAAGAAATTGTAATGCTTTACTCCCATCACATAGGATACAAGAGAGTAGAGCTTCATCCAAGGAGAATGAACAGAGAGTGCAAATAGTTACTTTCAAGTGGTGGTAAAAGAGCATAACGGCTATCTGCAGGTTGTGTGTGGTATTGCAGCTTGGCTGTATTTATTTTAATGGTGCTTACCTGTAATAATAGACACCACCGTGGACAGGTATGGAGTTGCTTCTGGAAGGAAGCAGCTATGTTTTTCTAAATCTATTTAGAAACAGGCCAAGAAGTCGTAATTTGTTGATACCTTTTTATGGCTAATTAAAAAGAGTGCGCATGCGCCGGGAGCCTCGCCAGTGGTTAGGGTAGGGAAAAATGATGGGCCAGTGCGCAGGCGCGGTGATCGGATGGATGTTCTCAGCTGGACACCGGACGATACTGCACATGCGCTGGGAGCCTCACCAGTGGGTACGGTAGGGAGAAAGCACTGGCCCGTAACTAATTGGAGAGGCTCCCAGCGCCAGCGTTGGCCAGTGTATAGCTGAGAACATCTATCCAATCACTGCGTCTGCGCACTGGCCCATCAATTTTTCCTACCCTAACCGCCGCCGAGGCTCCCAGTGCATGCGCACTCTGCGGGGAAAATTTCCCTAACCCGTCGTTGTGCGCCTGCGTGGCGCTACACACCTCCTTACGTCATGTCCGGTGCGACCGGAAGTGACGCGGGTAGGGAAATCTCGCAAAGTAGGGAAGTATAACGTTACAGGGGAACAATGTGGGAATATTACTGGGGAACACAGCTGGGCATATTACTGGGGCACAGCTGGGCATATTACTGGGGGCAAAGCTGGGCATATTACTGGGGACACAATGTAGGTATATTACTGTGGGCACAGCTGGGTATATTACTGGGGGCACAATATTGGCATATTACTGGGGGCACAGCTGGGCATATTACTGGGGGCACATAACTGGGAATATTACTGGGAGCACATAACTAGGCATATTACTGGGGGCACAGCTGGGCATAATTCTGCAAAGGAGGCACAATGTGGGTATAAATACTGTGCGGTGGCATGAAAGGGGAATACTTACTATGTGGGGCATTAAGGGGACTGGGTGGGATTAGGGCTCTTTCACACTTGCGTTCTTTTGTTCCGGCATAGAGTTCCGTCGTCGGGGCTCTATGCCGGAAGAATCCTGATCAGGATTATCCCCATGCATTCTGAATGGAGAGAAATCCGTTCAGGATGCATCAGGATGTCTTCAGTTAAGGACCGGAACGTTTTTTGGCCGGAGAAAATACCGCAGCATGCTGCGCTTTTTGCTCCGGCCAAAAATCCTGAAGACTTGCCGCAAGGCCGGATCCGGAATTAATGCCCATTGAAAGGCATTAATCCGGATCTGGCCTTAAGCTAAACGTCGTTTCGGCGCATTACCGGATCCGACGTTTAGCTTTTTCTGAATGGTTACCATGGCTGCCGGGACGCTAAAGTCCTGGCACCCATGGTAAAGTGTAGTGGGGAGCAGTATACTTACCATCCGTGCGGCTCCCGAGGCGCTTCAGAGTGACGTCAGGGCGCCCCACGCGCATGGATGACGTGATCGCATGGACATGTCATCCATGCGCATGGGGCTCTCTGACGTCATTCTGGAGCGCCCCGGGAGCCGCACGGACGGTAAGTATACTGCTCCCCCGCTCCCCACTACTACTATGGCAACCAGGACTTTAATAGCGTCCTGGCTGCCATAGTAACACTGAAAGCATTTTAAAGACGGATCCGTCTTCAAATGCTTTCAGTTCACTTGCGTTTTTCCGGATCCAGCGTGTAATTTTCAGCAAATGGAGTACACGCCGGATCCTGACAACGCAAGTGTGAAAGAGGCCTTAGGTGTATAGTTATGTTTTGGGTGGAGTTAGAGGCGTGGCCTAGTGCAGAAAAAATTTGTCCCATGTTACAATGTGTCCCTCTTTGTTCGTTTACAAAGTTGGGAGGTATAGATCCAGCATCAGGGGCGTTGCTAGGGTCTCAAAAGATCCGGGGCCCAAGCCCCAATGCATATTCTCAAAGTATCTGCCCTGACCCACACACACACCCTAGGACTAAACATACATTATATTTTACTTGCTGCATGGACACTATCAAACATACATAATACGGCACCACATACCTATTACATCCAGTGCTTCACAGACGACGTCTCCTCTGATGTAGCATTTTTCTTTCCTCATCTTCTTCCCTTGGCCCATGATGACTTCTTTCAGCAGCATCTTGTCTCTTCAGAGTTTACCAAACAGACATCTTAGGTTCCTCATTTTTCTATTATCTTCATCCTTCCACCCTGCTGCCCCAACAATATTATCTTGCTGATGCCCCCAGTACTGTGCCTGCTGTGCTCCCCAAATACTATACCACAAAAAGTATATTGCCATACAGGTTAGTCCCTCCATAGTCATATAAAAGTCCTACCAATAGCAATGATTCTTTCTCATTGTGCCCTTATTAGCAATAGTGCCCCCTAAAATGCTCCCAATAATGATACCGCTCCCCAAGAGTGCCCCTGTTAGTGAGAGTGCCCTCCATATTGTGCCCCATAATAACAACCACCATAGTGCACCTATCAGTAATAAGGCTCTCGGGGGGCGGAGCTAGCTGCTGAGCTTACCAGTAGCAGCTTATAGGAGCTCTGAAGAAAGTGTGGATTTAAACTGCTATAACTTGTCTAATCCAGGCTCAATTCCGCCTAAAACATCAGATCCTATCTCAGGACATCGTCCGGAACAACTGGATATAATTATTCACTAGATCTGAGACGGCGTGGAGCAGCGACCTACAAATCACTGGTGAGCACCGGGCTTTATTTGAGCGTCCTTTCGGGCCGCAGAAGCCGTGCCCCTCCGCTCACGTACCACCTGCTACCGGATTTAATTGAGTCGCTCAGCGTACAAGTGTTCTGCTTTTTGCGGTGTAACCCAGCAGGCAAGATAACCTGTGGATCGTAATCGTTGCTGGAAGCGAATCTGTCCGAGCCTGGGACCGGCAAAAGTAGATCCGGCCGTACATCGCAACCGGTCTGATTACAAGAAGCCACCATAAGATCGTTCTGGACATCCCTGCTCAAGCGGGCATAGGAGCGGTAAGTGCCCTGCGCCTTCCCTATCGTAGCGGCAGTTAAATATAAGAACTCTGTAGATCTCTTACCTGCTCCATAATCGCCATTGACACTGAATAGTCAGGGCCTGGCAGCCGCATCACTGGACAGATCACTCCGCCGGCCCTGTGTAAAGCGCAGAATTCAAACTGCCTGCACTGTTTATGTTCATAACAGGGCTCAGCTGTGGCCAGAAGAAACTACCGGTACTATTATCTGGAGGCACATTTACTGTCACAGTTTTAAGCTGTGCTGCAAGGAGGACTGAAACACTGAATATTGCAGCTAATTAAAGAGAGACTGCAAAAAAAAAAAAGGCTAACTGTGCTTCAGAAACTCCTCTTGTTTATAACTCATATCTCCCGGGGAGCGGAGTCTGTACCGGTGCCGAATGGCTATGTGAAGTGCTAGCAGATCCCTCATAGCTCTTTATTATTAGCGAACTGGACTACAAGATGGTCAAGATCGGTGGCCAAAAATCCGCTGACCAAACAGGTCCCAACAGATCGCTGAGTCAAACTGGTGAAATGGAGAAACTCATTAAGAAAGCGGCGGCTGCAGCAGTGAGCAAAGAACCTAAAATGGCGCCAGGGACACCTCGCTCCAGCCACAAGCAAGCAGCAGCTGTAAACGCCGATAGATTAGAAGATGACTCCGGTGACATAGATTGTCTGCCCATCTCCAGGGCTTTCCTTAAAGAAGCCCTAGCTGACGCCTTAGGGCCCCTCAGCTTGGATCTCTCTTCTATTAAAGAAGATGTACGCCACATAGGCCGCAGAGTGGAAGTATTAGAAGACACCCAGGCCACAGTTTTGCAACATCAGAGCGAAATGACCTCCAACCTGTCCCTTGCCCAGAGCCACATTAACACCTTATATACCGCTATCGAAGATCAGGAGAACAGGGGCAGGCGGAACAATCTCCGCTTTAGAGGCATTCCGGAATCTATTTCTGCATTGGATATTACAGAAACTGTTATCCAGATCTGTCTTAAACTTCTGGGCCCAGATTCTGCGCACAAGGTTTTAAAAGAAAGAGCTCACAGAGCACTTCGCCGCAAGCCAGTGAACCCCCCAGAGACGTGATCTGCAGATTTCTGCACTTTCCGGTGAAAGAAGCAATTCTGGCTGGTTCTAGGAACTCTGACTCGTTGGAATGGGAGGGCAATCCCATTACTATTTATCAGGATTTAGCCCAAGCCACCCTGAAGAAACGGAAAATGATGAAACCACTCACTGACCTGCTGCGTCACCACAAGATTCTATATAGATGGACATTCCCATTTGGACTCTCCTTTCTCCACGATGGGCGCCGCGTCCACATTGCCTCCTACAGCGACCTGCATAAAGCCTACGATCTTCTTCAGATATCGCCGTTGCCGATAGAAAATTGGGACATGGCCCAGAACTTGACCGCCTTGCCGAACCTACCTACGACAACTCCATGGGAACCTCTCCGCACCCCCAAATCCCAAAGATCCAGAAGGGGAAATGTTGCACCTACTCCTAAGCGCCTAACTTTAGCTGATAAGTAATAAGGCTCTCTATAGTATTAATAAGGATGTCTGTGGTACCTCCAGTAGGGATGAGCGAACCTGAACTGTATAGTTCGGGTTTGTACCGAATTTTGGGGTGTCCGTGACACGGACCCGAACCGGACATTTTCGTAAAAGTCCGGGTTCGGGTTCGGTGTTCGTCGCTTTTTGAAAGGCTGCAAAGCAACAAGCGTCATACTACTTGTCCCAAGAGGCCGTCACAGCCATGCCTACTATTAGCATGGCTGTGATTGGCCAGAGCACCATGTGACCCAGCCTCTATTTAAGCTGGAGTCACATAGCGCCGCCCATCACTCTGCTCTGATCAGCATAGGGAGAGGTTGCAGCTGCGACGTTAGGGCGAGATTAGGCAGTGATTAACTCCTCCAAAAGACTTCATTCAGAGATCGATCTGCAGCTGTGGATGATTGAACTGCTAATATTGAATTGCTCACTGTTTTTAGGCTGCCCAGAGCGTTTTTCAGTCACTTTTTTCTGGGGTGATCGGCGGCCATTTTGTGTCTGGGGCAAGCTGTCACCAAGTGCATTTAACCCTCAATGGTGTGGTTGTTTTTTGGCTAAATCCTACATCAGGGTCAAGCTGTCACACCAAGTGCATTTAACCAGCAATAGTGTGGTTATTTTTTGGCCATATACTACATCAGGGGCAAGCTGTCATCAAGTGCATTTAACCCTCAATGGTGTGGTTGTTTTTTGGCTAAATCCTACATCAGGGTCAAGCTGTCACACCAAGTGCATTTAACCATCAATAGTGTGGTTATTTATTGGCCATATACTACATCAGGGGCAAGCTGTCACCAAGTGCATTTAACCCTCAATGGTGTGGTTGTTTTTTGGCTAAATCCTACATCAGGGTCAAGCTGTCACACCAAGTGCATTTAACCATCAATAGTCTGGTTATTTTTTGGCCATATACTACATCAGGGGCAAGCTGTCACCAAGTGCATTTAACCCTCAATGGTGTGGTTGTTTTTTGGCTAAATCCTACATCAGGGTCAAGCTGTCACACCAAGTGCATTTAACCATCAATAGTCTGGTTATTTTTTGGTCATATACTACATCAGGGGCAAGCTGAGCCTGTCACCAAGTGCATTTAACCCTCAATAGTGTGGTTGGTCAAGCTGTCACACCAAATGCATTTAACCATCAATAGTGTAGTTATTTTTTGGCCATATCCCAGTCTAATTCTGTCAGTAAACGTATACCTGTCACCCAGTGCCTAAATAATAGGCCTCAAATTTATATCCAGCTAAATCTGTCGTTACTGCTGTGGCTGGTCAAGTTATTTAGTGTCCGTCAAAGCACAGTTTTTGTTCTGGGTTGAAATACAATTCCCAATTTAGCAATTCTCTAAATTAGTGGTTTCTGCTGTATCAGGCCTACTTTAAATTTATCCCTAAAAGGGTATATTAGATTCAAGGTGCACATAGGGTCATTCTCAGTAACTTCACACACCCGCTACTGTGCATTTCCAAGTCTAATTCTGTCAGTAAACCTATATCTGTCACCCAGCGCCTAAATACTAGGCCTCAAATTTATATCCAGCTAAATCTGTCGTTACTGCTGTGGCTGGTCAAGTTATTTAGTGTCCGTCAAAGCACAGTTTTTGTTCTGGGTTGAAATACAATTCCCAATTTAGCAATTTCCTAATTTAGTGGTTTCTGCTGTATCAGAGCTATTTTAAATCTATCCCTAAAAGGGTATATAAGATTCAAGGTGCACATAGGGTTATTCTGAATAACTTCACACACACGCTACTGTGCATTTCCAAGTCTAATTCTGTCAGTAAACCTATACCGGTCACCCAGCGCCTAAATACTAGGCCTCAAATTTATATCCAGCTAAATCTGTCGTTACTGCTGTGGCTGGTCAAGTTATTTAGTGTCCGTCAAAGCACAGTTTTTGTTCTGGGTTGAAATACAATTCCCAATTTAGCAATTTCCTAATTTAGTGGTTTCTGCTGTATCAGAGCTATTTTAAATCTATCCCTAAAAGGGTATATAAGATTCAAGGTGCACATAGGGTCATTCTGAATAACTTCACACACACGCTACTGTGCATTTCCAGTCTAATTCTGTCAGTAAACCTATACCTGTCACCCAGCGCCTAAATACTAGGCCTCAAATTTATATCCAGCTAAATCTGTTGTTACTGCTGTGGCTGGTCAAGTTATTTAGTGTCCATCAAAGCACAGTTTTTGTTCTGGGTTGAAATACAATTCCCAATTTAGCAATTCTCTAAATTAGTGGTTTCTGCTGTATCAGGCCTACTTTAAATTTATCCCTAAAAGGGTATATTAGATTCAAGGTGCACATAGGGTCATTCTCAATAACTTCACACACATGCTACTGTGCATTTCCAAGTCTAATTCTGTCAGTAAACCTATACCTGTCACCCAGCGCCTAAATACCAGGCCTCAAATTTATATCCAGCTAAATCTGTCGTTACTGCTGTGGCTGGTCAAGTTATTTAGTGTCCGTCAAAGCACAGTTTTTGTTCTGGGTTGAAATACAATTCCCAATTTAGCAATTTCCTAATTTAGTGGTTTCTGCTGTATCAGAGCTATTTTAAATCTATCCCTAAAAGGGTATATTAGATTCAAGGTGCACATAGGATCATTCTCAATAACTTCACACACACGCTACTGTGCATATCCCAGTCTAATTCTGTCTGTAAACGTATACCTGTCACCCAGCGCCTAAATAATAGGCCTCAAATTTATAGTCAGCTAAATCTGTGGTTACTGCTGTGCCTGTATTAGTGTAATACGGTACCTAAATAGATAGCCAGATAGTGTTAGGTGTCTTTAAAAAAAGGCCTGAATTTGAATTGAATACATTGGGCCAAATAAGATTTTTGTTGTTGTGGTCTACGATAACAATGAGGAAAACATCTAGTAAAGGACGCGGACGCGGACATGGTCATGGTGGTGTTAGTGGACCCTCTGGTGCTGGGAGAGGACGTGGCCGTTCTGCCACAGCCACAAGTCCTAGTGTACCAACTACCTCAGGTCCCAGTAGCCGCCAGAATTTACAGCGATATTTGGTGGGGCCCAATGCCGTTCTAAGGATGGTAAGGCCTGAGCAGGTACAGGCATTAGTCAATTGGGTGGCCGACAGTGGATCCAGCACGTTCACATTATCTCCCACCCAGTCTTCTGCAGAAAGCGCACAGATGGCGCCTGAAAACCAAGCCCATCAGTCTGTCACATCACCCCCATGCATACCAGGGAAACTGTCTGAGCCTCAAGTTATGCAGCAGTCTCTTATGCTGTTTGAAGACTCCGCTGGCAGGGTTTCCCAAGGGCATCCACCCAGCCCTTCCCCAGCGGTGGAAGACATAGAATGCACTGACGCACAACCACTTATGTTTCCTGATGATGAGGACATGGGAATACCACCTCAGCATGTCTCTGATGATGAGGAAACACAGGTGCCAGCTGCTGCGTCTTTCTGCAGTGTGCAGACTGAACAGGAGGTCAGGGATCAAGACTGGGTGGAAGACGATGCAGGGGACGATGAGGTCTTAGACCCCACATGGAATGAAGGTCGTGCCACTGACTTTCACAGTTCGGAGGAAGAGGCAGTGGTGAGACCGAGCCAACAGCGTAGCAAAAGAGGGAGCAGAGGGCAAAAGCAGAACACCCGCCGCCAAGAGACTCGACCTGCTACTGACCGCCGCCATCTGGGACCGAGCACCCCAAAGGCAGCTTCAAGGAGTTCCCTGGCATGGCACTTCTTCAAACAATGTGCTGACGACAAGACCCGAGTGGTTTGCACGCTGTGCCATCAGAGCCTGAAGCGAGGCATTAACGTTCTGAACCTTAGCACAACCTGCATGACCAGGCACCTGCATGCAAAGCATGAACTGCAGTGGAGTAAACACCTTAAAGCCAAGGAAGTCATTCAGGCTCCCCCTGCTACCTCTTCTGCTGCTGCCGCCTCGGCCTCTTCTGCTGCTGCCGCCTCAGCCTCTTCTGCTGCTGCCGCCTCGGCCTCTTCCTCCGCCTCTGGAGGAACGTTGGCACCTGCCACCCAGCAAACAGGGGATGTACCACCAACACCACCACCTCCGTCACCAAGCATCTCAACCATGTCACACGGCAGCGTTCAGCTCTCCATCTCACAAACATTTGAGAGAAAACGTAAATTTCCACCTAGCCACCCTCGATCCCTGGCCCTGAATGCCAGCATTTCTAAACTACTGGCCTATGAAATGCTGTTATTTAGGCTGGTGGACACAGACAGCTTCAAACAGCTCATGTCGCTTGCTGTCCCACAGTATGTTGTTCCTAGCCAGCACTACTTCTCCAAGAGAGCCGTGCCTTCCCTGCACAACCAAGTATCGGATAAAATCAAGTGTGCACTGCGCAACGCCATCTGTGGCAAGGTCCACCTAACCACAGATACGTGGA
Source organism: Bufo gargarizans (assembly GCF_014858855.1). Classification (NCBI taxonomy): domain Eukaryota; kingdom Metazoa; phylum Chordata; class Amphibia; order Anura; family Bufonidae; genus Bufo; species Bufo gargarizans. Next base: position 674,325,558 of record NC_058080.1, read on the forward strand.
CCAGTAAGCACGGCCAGGGACGCTATATCTCCCTAACTGCACACTGGGTAAATGTAGTGGCAGCTGGGCCCCAGGTGGAGAGCTGTTTGGCGCACGTCCTTCCGCCGCCAAGGATCGCAGGGCAACATTCTTTGCCTCCTGTTGCCACCTCCTCCTACTCAGCTTCCTCCTCCTCTTCTTCCACCTGCTCATCCAGTCAGCCACACACCTTCACCACCAACTTCAGCACAGCCCGGGGAAAACGTCAGCAGGCCATTCTGAAACTCATATGTTTGGGGGACAGGCCCCACACCGCACAGGAGTTGTGGTGGGGTATAGAACAACAGACCGACGAGTGGTTGCTGCCGGTGAGCCTCAAGCCCGGCCTGGTGGTGTGCGATAATGGGCGAAATCTCGTTGCAGCTCTGGGACTAGCCGGTTTGATGCACATCCCTTGCTTGGCGCATGTGCTGAATTTGGTGGTGCAGAAGTTCATTCACAACTACCCCGACATGTCAGAGCTGCTGCATAAAGTGCGGGCCGTTTGTTCGCGCTTCCGGCGTTCACATCCTGCCGCTGCTCACCTGTCTGCGCTACAGCGTAACTTCGACCTTCCCGCTCACCGCCTCATATGCGACGTGCCCACCAGGTGGAACTCCACCTTGCACATGCTGGACAGACTGTGCGAGCAGCAGCAGGCCATAGTGGAGTTTCAGCTGCAGCACGCACGGGTCAGTCGCACTACAGAACAGCACCACTTCACCACCAATGACTGGGCCTCCATGCGAGACCTGTGTGCCCTGTTGCGCTGTTTCGAGTACTCCACCAACATGGCCAGTGGCGATGATGCCGTTATCAGCGTAACAATACCACTTCTATGTCTCCTTGAGAAAACACTTAGGGCGATGATGGAAGAGGAGGTGGCCCAGGAGGAGGAGGAAGAGGGGTCATTTTTAGCACTTTCAGGCCAGTCTCTTCGAAGTGACTCAGAGGGAGTTTTTTTGCAACAGCAGAGGCCAGGTACAAATGTGGCCAGCCAGGGCCCACGACTGGCGGACGAGGAGGACGAGGATGAGGAGGAGGTGGAGGAGGATGAGGATGAAGCATGTTCACAGCGGGGTGGCACCCAACGCAGCTCGGGCCCGTCACTGGTGCGTGGCTGGGGGGAAAGGCAGGACGATGATGATACGCCTCCCACAGAGGACAGCTTGTCCTTACCTCTGGGCAGCCTGGCACACATGAGCGACTACATGCTGCAATGCCTGCGCAACGACAGCAGAGTTGCCCACATTTTAACGTGTGCGGACTACTGGGTTGCCACCCTGCTGGATCCATGCTACAAAGACAATGTGCCCACCTTACTTCCTGCACTGGAGCGTGATAGGAAGATGCGCGAGTACAAGCGCACGTTGGTAAACGCGCTACTGAGAGCATTCCCAAATGTCACAGGGGAACAAGTGGAAGCCCAAGGGCAAGGCAGAGGAGGAGCAAGAGGTCGCCAAGGCAGCTGTGTCACGGCCAGCTCCTCTGAGGGCAGGGTTAGCATGGCAGAGATGTGGAAAACTTTTGTCAACACGCCACAGCTAACTGCACCACCACCTGATACGCAACGTGTTAGCAGGAGGCAACATTTCACTAACATGTGGAACAGTACGTGTGCACACCCCTCCACGTACTGACTGATGGTTCGGCCCCATTCAACTTCTGGGTCTCTAAATTGTCCACGTGGCCAGAGCTAGCCTTTTATGCCTTGGAGGTGCTGGCCTGCCCGGCGGCCAGCGTTTTGTCTGAACGTGTATTCAGCACGGCAGGAGGCGTCATTACAGACAAACGCAGCCGCCTGTCTACAGCCAATGTGGACAAGCTGACGTTCATAAAAATGAACCAGGCATGGATCCCACAGGACCCGTCCATCCCTTGTGCAGATTAGACATTAACTACCTCCCCTTAACCATATATTATTGTATTCCAGGGCACTTCCTCATTCAATCCTCTTTTTATTTTCATTTTACCATTATATTGCGGGGCAACCCAAAGTTGAATGAACATCTCCTCTGTCTGGGTGCCGGGGCCTAAATATATGACAATGGACTGTTCCAATGTTGGGTGACGTGAAGCCTGATTCTCTGCTATGACATGCAGACTGATTCTCTGCTGACATGAAGCCAGATTCTCTGTTACGGGACCTCTCTCCTCTGCCTGGGTGCCTGGGCCTAAATATATGACAATGGACTGTTACAGTGGTGGCTGACGTGAAGCCTGATTCTCTTCTATGACATGCAGACTGATTCTCTGCTGACATGAAGCCAGATTCTCTGTTACGGGACCTCTCTCCTCTGCCTGGGTGCCTGGGCCTAAATATATGACAATGGACTGTTACAGTGGTGGCTGACGTGAAGCCTGATTCTCTTCTATGACATGCAGACTGATTCTCTGCTGAAATGAAGCCAGATTCTCTGTTACGGGACCTCTCTCCTCTGCCTGGGTGCCTGGGCCTAAATATATGCCAATGGACTGTTCCAATGTTGGGTGACGTGAAGCCTGATTCTCTGCTATGACATGCAGACTGATTCTCTGCTGACATGAAGCCAGATTCTCTGTTACGGGACTTCTCTCCTCTGCCTGGGTGCCTGGGCCTAAATATATGACAATGGACTGTTACAGTGGTGGCTGACGTGAAGCCTGATTCTCTTCTATGACTTGCAGACTGATTCTCTGCTGACATGAAGCCAGATTCTCTGTTACGGGACCTCTCTCCTCTGCCTGGGTGCCTGGGCCTAAATATATGACAATGGACTGTTACAGTGGTGGCTGACGTGAAGCCTGATTCTCTTCTATGACATGCAGACTGATTCTCTGCTGACATGAAGCCAGATTCTCTGTTACGGGACCTCTCTCCTCTGCCTGGGTGCCTGGGCCTAAATATATGCCAATGGACTGTTCCAATGTTGGGTGACGTGAAGCCTGATTCTCTGCTATGACATGCAGACTGATTCTCTGCTGACATGAAGCCAGATTCTCTGTTACGGGACCTCTCTCCTCTGGCTGGGTGCCTGGGCCTAAATATATGACAATGGACTGTTGCACTGGTGGCTGACGTGAAGCCTGATTCTCTGCTATGACATGCAGACTGATTCTCTGCTGACATGAAGCCAGATTCTCTGTTACGGGACCTCTCTCCTCTGGCTGGGTGCCTGGGCCTAAATATATGACAATGGACTGTTACAGTGGTGGCTGACGTGAAGCCTGATTCTCTTCTATGACATGCAGACTGATTCTCTGCTGACATGAAGCCAGATTCTCTGTTACGGGACCTCTCTCCTCTGGCTGGGTACCTGGGCCTAAATATATGACAATGGACTGTTACAGTGGTAGGTGACGTGAAGCCTGATTCTCTTCTATGACATGCAGACTGATTCTCTGCTGACATGAAGCCAGATTCTCTGTTACGGGACTTCTCTCCTCTGCCTGGGTGCCTGGGCCTAAATATATGACAATGGACTGTTACAGTGGTGGCTGACGTGAAGCCTGATTCTCTTCTATGACATGCAGACTGATTCTCTGCTGACATGAAGCCAGATTCTCTGTTACGGGACCTCTCTCCTCTGCCTGGGTGCCTGGGCCTAAATATATGACAATGGACTGTTACAGTGGTGGCTGACGTGAAGCCTGATTCTCTTCTATGACATGCAGACTGATTCTCTGCTGACATGAAGCCAGATTCTCTGTTACGGGACCTCTCTCCTCTGCCTGGGTGCCTGGGCCTAAATATATGCCAATGGACTGTTCCAATGTTGGGTGACGTGAAGCCTGATTCTCTGCTATGACATGCAGACTGATTCTCTGCTGACATGAAGCCAGATTCTCTGTTACGGGACCTCTCTCCTCTGGCTGGGTGCCTGGGCCTAAATATATGACAATGGACTGTTGCACTGGTGGCTGACGTGAAGCCTGATTCTCTGCTATGACATGCAGACTGATTCTCTGCTGACATGAAGCCAGATTCTCTGTTACGGGACCTCTCTCCTCTGGCTGGGTGCCTGGGCCTAAATATATGACAATGGACTGTTACAGTGGTGGCTGACGTGAAGCCTGATTCTCTTCTATGACATGCAGACTGATTCTCTGCTGACATGAAGCCAGATTCTCTGTTACGGGACCTCTCTCCTCTGGCTGGGTACCTGGGCCTAAATATATGACAATGGACTGTTACAGTGGTAGGTGACGTGAAGCCTGATTCTCTGCTATGACATGCAGACTGATTCTCTGCTGACATGAAGCCAGATTCTCTGTTACGGGACCTCTCTCCTCTGCCTGGGTGCCTGGGCATAAATATCTGACAATGGACTGTTACAGTGGTGGGTGACGTGAAGCCAGATTCTCTGCTATGAGACCTCTCTCCAATTGATATTGGTTAATTTTTATTTATTTTATTTTTATTCATTTCCCTATCCACATTTGTTTGCAGGGGATTTACCTACATGTTGCTGCCTTTTGCAGCCTTCTAGCTCTTTCCTGGGCTGTTTTACAGCCTTTTTAGTGCCAAAAAGTTCGGGTCCCCATTGACTTCAATGGGGTTCGGGTTCGGGGCGAAGTTCGGGTCTGGTTCGGATCCCGAATCCGAACATTTCCGGGAAGTTCGGCCGAACTTCTCGAACCCGAACATCCAGGTGTCCGCTCAACTCTAACCTCCAGTATTATTTATCCACCTTTATAGTGTCCCCAGTAGTTATTGTTTCCCCTATAGGACCACCAGTGGTTACTGTCTAATGTATCCCTATAGTGCCCCTGCAGTTATAAGGCCCCCTGTATGTCCCCTACAGTGTGCTAGTATTTAAAATATCTCCTTATAGTGGACCCAGCAATAGCAATGCCCCGGTTAGGCTATCAGTATTAATAATGCCACTGAGACCCGGACAGTGCCTTCACTAATAGTAATGCCCTCCATAATTTGCCTAGTATAAAGGCCAGTATAGTACCAGCTATTTTCCCCAGTAATGATAATGCCCATATAGTGCCCCCAGTAATAAAAATGACTCCATGGTGCCCCAGTATTTTAAATGCACCCTTAGTGACCCTGATAATAAAAATAACCCCTGTGGTGCTCGATTAATAATAATGCTTCCCCAGTGTTCTGAGTTATCATACCACCTATTGTGCCCTAGTAATATTAATGCCCCCTATTGTGTCTCTGGTAATAATAATGTCCCCACAGTGGCGCCCAGTAATATTCCCCCACTGCTCCCAGTAATGTCTTTATAACGCACACAGTAATGACCCCCAACTGCCCCCGGTAATGTTCATGCCCCCAGTAATGTCCCTATAGTGTCAACAGTAATTTCCCTCCACTGCCCCCAGTATTGTCCCTCCAATGCACCCACAGGCTGTCATCAGAGGGTTACTAGCACTGGCGGCAGGCCCTGTCACTTACATGAAGCCCGTCCCGCGGTCACCAGCAGCCTCTTGCTGAAGCTCCCAGGCGGCTCGCCTTCAGCACTCATAGTTATGAGGTAAGAACTACCACAGGGCCGGAGTAGAAGGACATGCTGCTGCGTCTCGTCTAATGACCGCCAGATGATTGGACACGCGCGTGACGTCACAGCCCGTCCCGTTGCCTCTGCAGATGCGGCAACTGGAGCTGCGAATGTCGCAAGGCAGGGTATAGGAGGAGATGCTGTTGCTGCTGCTGACTTTGATGTCGCGAGATTCGGGGCAGTGGTAGTTTGATTCGGGGTGTCCAGTCACAAAACGAAATCCTGCTGGAATGGAAGACATCCTGATTTCCATTCAGAATGCATGAGGACTAAACTGAAAAGTTTTTTTCCGGTATTGAGATTCTCTGCTGGAACTCAATGCCGGAAAACAACAATGCAAGCATGAAAGTAGCCTAATGCAGTGTTAGGATATTTTACCTTATGGTCATTTTTTCAACTAGAACCACGAGTTTATAGCACGTTCAGTGCCTGATAAAGTTTTCCTTCTATTTTTTGCATTATCAATATACAGTAAGACAAAAACTTGAAAGCAATGATTATTTGATTTATTAAATAATTTTCAACAGCAACTAATTCTCCACATCCATCTGCATCAAAGAACTAGTAAGTACCTAATAGATCCTGTGCTGCCTCTCTGGTTCTACTATGTGGCTGGAGCAGTGACTTCACATTAACGACAAGGCCAGTCATTGGCTACAGTAGTCATATATCTGACGTCATCACTAAAGGCAGGTAAAAATTTCTGGGAGAACCAGAGTGGTGGTATGGGATCTGTTAGGTAAGTACTTACTGCTTCTTTACTGCAAGTGAATCCTCAGGGTTGTCTGTTTTCCTCCTCAAACCTGATTCCTTTAAAGAGAACCTGTCCCCTCGTCAGACATGTCTGTTCTACAAAATACTCGTATTTCCCATGATATTACAATTATACAGCATCCGTAAACATGGGTCTTGTGTATACAAAGCAATTTCTAAGTGTACCAAGGAAGAACCTTGCCTATATGTTCAGTTTCTAAGATCTTGCCCGCTTTTCCTGCACTAGTTTCCTTGTTCCTTTTAGTATTACTTGCCCTAACCTTATATGTCCAATCAAATTAAACTGTATACTGAATTACATGAGCACTGAGAGCAATAGCCATAAACCAGTAATTACGCAGAGTTGTAGTTTTATGACTGCTAATTTGCTGTGATAGCTATTGTTAAATCATGGACCCAAGACCTCATTCTTTACAATATGACGTCAAAGATGGTTATAATGACTTTTTCTATTAAAGCTTTAGCCACGGTTGTAAACGGGAACTCCGGAAAGGGAAGGTCTTGTTAAAATGATAAAATTTGCAACCTTTTATAAAACTAAGTGCACATTTCCTATTCATTCTATGTTATTATGGGTTTGTTCATCAGGGAAAATACTACTGGTTTGTTCATGGTGAATGGTTTGCAAATATTGTACCATACTATTATCTAGGAATAGAAAGTCAAATCATATATATTTTAAGGATGCCTAAAAGAAATTGTAGAGTATAGCAGCTACAAGATATTGCTTATAAGCAACCTCTTATTTATGTCTTAGATTTCATTGTTAACTTATGTCCTGTAAGTATCCAGTACATTTATACAAAATAAGTTTTTGCTAAGCACATTTCTATGTTTTCTTATATTCAGTTTAAAGGGATTTTCTAGGATAGGTCATCAATATCTGGTGGGGGTCCAAAGCTGTTAGAAGAGTGCTGCAGCCTCCTCACGTCTTATCAAACACAGCGCCATACATTATATAGTGGCTGTGCTTGGTATTGCAGCACAGGCTAATCGGATTGAATTGAAGTGTGCTGCACATAGGCCATGTGACCAATAAACATAACGTCTTTGGCCTAGGAAGAGGCTGTACCTCTCAGTGAGGCACCAAGGCCTCTTCAAATAGCTAATCATGGGGGTGCTGGGTGCACGGAAAACTCTGTAAGTTTCATTATTTAGATGTAAATCTGTAGAGGAGAAATAATGGTGGGACACTAAGACTTCTATTTGGCCAGTACAATATAAGTGCAAAATTGCAGCCATACAACCTGCCTCCGTATTCCTTACTATTACCAGAGAATTACAATTAAAATCATCGCCTATTGAATGCATTTGAATTTCTACATTGCACTTAGTAAAAGAGACTTTTATATGTAATACTACATTTCCACTGCACCGATTCTCAGGGAGCACACCATGACACGGGACCTCATCAAGGCCACCACCACTCACATCCTCTGCACAAGGTCAACTAAGCCCGGCAGTTGCATTACTTACGCTGTAAAACTGGAGTACACTACTAAAGGAAACTATGCAGATTCCTAGCTGGCAGAGATTTCAGTTTCTGACACATGGAGCTCTCAAGATGCACCAAAATTAATCCATCTCATTCCACAAACCAGAGGGTGCAAACCCACTGCACCACGTGTCCTACCTCCTCTAAGGGCGTTGTCTAAGTGAACCCCTCAATTCTTCACAGTCCCCTGATGGTGGGGATAGACTTTCCCAGGTCGCTACCTCTTGAGGAGGATAGGCACACAAGGCAGCTGATCCAGGCAGACCAGGAGGCACCTGAGAAAGATACTAGAAGTACAGGCGTAGTCAGGCAGGCGGAGTCATAACCAGAAGCAAAAGTGCAGGACTGAAGGATGAGGAAGAGGCGTAGTCAGACAGGCAAAAGGTCAAGACAAGCAGGCAGGGATCACACAGGTAGGAGAATCCAAGAGCACAAGTACAAGTCAGGAAAACAGGAACACAAGTGAATATCAGGAACCTAGCAGAACACAAGGACCTTGACACTGAAGCATCTGGGAAGGGGGCTGAGCCACTTATATACAGGTCCTTCTAAAAATTTGCATATTGTGATAAAGTTCATTATTTTCTGTAATGTACTGATAAACATTAGACTTTCATATATTTTAGATTCATTACACACCAACTGAAGTAGTTCAAGCCTTTTATTGTTTTAATATTGATGATTTTGGCATACAGCTCATGAAAACCCCAAATTCCTATCTAAAAAAATTAGCATATCATGAAAAGGTTCTCTAAACAAGCTATTAACCTAATCATCTGAATCAACTAATTAACTCTAAACACCTGCAAAAGATTCCTGAGGCTTTTAAAAACTCCAAGCCTGGTTCATTACTCAAAACCGCAATCATGGGTAAGACTGCCGACCTGACTGCTGTCCAGAAGGCCATCATTGACACTCTCAAGCAAGAGGGTAAGACACAGAAATACATTTCTGAATGAATAGGCTGTTCCCAGAGTGCTGTATCAAGGCACCTCAGTGGGAAGTCAGTGGGAAGGAAAAAGTGTGGCAGAAAACGCTGCACAACGAGAAGAGGTGACCGGACCCTGAGGAAGATTGTGGAGAAGGACCGATTCTAGACCTTGGGGGACCTGCGGAAGCAGTGGACTGAGTCTGGAGTAGAAACATCCAGAGCCACCGTGTACAGGCGTGTGCAGGAAATGGGCTACAGGTGCCGCATTCCCCAGGTCAAGCCACTTTTGAACCAGAAACAGCGGCAGAAGCACCTGACCTGGGCTACAGAGAAGCAGCACTGGACTGTTGCTCAGTGGTCCAAAGTACTTTTTTCGGATGAAAGCAAATTTTGCATGTCATTCGGAAATCAAGGTGCCAGAGTCTGGAGGAAGACTGGGGAGAGGGAAATGCCAAAATGCCTGAAGTCCAGTGTCAAGTACCCACAGTCAGTGATGGTCTGGGTGCCATGTCAGCTGCTGGTGTTGGTCCACTGTGTTTTATCAAGGGCAGGGTCAATGCAGCTAGCTATCAGGAGATTTTGGAGCACTTCATGCTTCCATCTGCTGAAAAGCTTTATGGAGATGAAGATTTCATTTTTCAGCACAACCTGGCACCTGCTCACAGTGCCAAAACCACTGGTAAATGGTTTACTGACCATGGTATTACTGTGCTCAATTGGCCTGCCAACTCTCCTAACCTGAACCCCATAGAGAATCTGTGGGATATTGGGAAGAGAAAGTTGAGAGACACAAGACCCAACACTCTGGATGAGCTTAAGGCCGCTATCAAAGCATCCTGGGCCTCCATAACACCTCAGCAGTGCCACAGGCTGATTGCCTCCATGCCACGCCGCATCAAAGCAGTCATTTCTGCAAAAGGATTCCCGACCAAGTATTGAGTGCATAACTGAACATAATTATTTGAAGGTTGACTTTTTTTGTATTAAAAACACTTTTCTTTTATTGGTCGGATGAAATATGCAATTTTTTTTAGATAGGAAATTTGGGTTTTCATGAGCTGTATGCCAAAATCATCAATATTAAAACAATAAAAGGCTTGAACTACTTCAGTTCGTGTGTAATGAATCTAAAATATATGAAAGTCTAATGTTTATCAGTACATTACAGAAAATAATAAACTTTATCACAATATGCAATTTTTTTTAGAAGGACCTGTATGTGCAGGAGGGCTAGGATTGGTCAGCGAGGTCACATGACCTAATCCATAAAGCCCAGGAAGTGACGAGCGCCAGCCCTTAAGGAAGTTCTGCAAGAAACAAGCATGCTATGGCCAGGGCTTAGAGGAAACTGTGGAGATGATCCCAGAGCAACAGCACCTACACAGACAGAGCCCAGGACTGCAGCAGTGAATGGGAAGCACTGGCCACAGATCACCACTGAGCACTGCGCCTGGGACCGCGGTGGTAAGCAGAGGAACAGCGGCGCACACCAGCTGCTGTTACAGTCAGTCTTGGGAAATTTGTCCAATATGTATTAACTTTTTCTTTTTTTTGAAGCTATAGCTATTTTTGTTAAAAAATGCCCATGGGGCTGCCATATTAGAGGGATACACTCCCTATCTGAATTGTCAGTATAGACATTACAGCAAAGTGTGTGCGCTCTTTGTCGTAGCTGCAACAAATAGGAGACATCAGAGTATTGTCAATAGACTAACAAAGTATCTAGGAAGAGATTGGGTACAGATTTCTGGGGAAATATATAGAGAGCTTTTTCGAGTGTGTGTGTAAGTTTTGTGTGTCGCCCTTGTCTCTGACAAGTATTCCCAAATGAGGATTGCACAGTAATTCAGGTAGGTTACAGTCACAAATGGGCATCTACCTTGGAGGTTACAAATAATGGTAGATGTTACCAGCCGTGGGCATATTTGGAGGCCAGCACCTCCAAGGCGTAAAGGGCAAGCTCAGGCCATGTGCCCAATTTGGAGACCCAGAAGTTGAAGGTGGCAGACCCATCATTCAGTACGTGTAGGCGTGTGCACACATACTGCTCCACCATGTTGGCGAAATGCTGCCTCATGCTAAGACGTTCCATATCAGCTGGTGGTGCAGGTTGTTGTGACGTGCTGACAAAGCTTTTCCACATTTCGGCCATGCTAACCCTGCCTTCTTAAGGTGCTGGCAGTGCCCCAGCTGCGTTGGCGACCTCTTCCTCATCCTCTGCCTTGTGCTTCCACTGTGCCCCTGCTGTCAGTTGGGAATGCCACCAGCAGCGTGTCTACCAGCGTGCGCTTGTACTCACGCATCTTACGATCACAATCCAGTGAGGGAATTAAGGACGGTACGTTGTCCTTGTAACATAAAATCCAACTGCATGGCCACCCAATAATTAGCACAAGTTAGAATGTGGGCAACTCAGCGGTCGTTGCGGAGACACTGCACATTTAATTGCTCATGTGTGCCAGGCTGACCAGAGACAAGCTGTCCTCTGTGGGAGGTGTATCGTCTGTGTCCTCTGTATCCCCCCTATCCATGCACCAGTGATGGCCATGAGCTGGTCTGGGTCCCACCCTGCTGTGAACATGGTTCCTCCTCCTCCATTTCCTCCTCCTCATCCTCCACCTCGTCATCCTCCAGAACTGTGCCCTGGCTGGACAATTGTGTACCTTGGGTTTGTGGGTGCAGAAACCCACCCTCGGAGCCACCTGGGAATGACTGGACGGAAACCCTATGAAATGATCCCTCTTCCTCCTCCTCCTCCTGTGCCACATCCTCTTTCATCATCGCCAGGAGCATTTTTTTTAATGAGGCATAGAAGTGGGATAGTAACGCTGCGAACGGCTTTATCGGCACTGGCCATGTTGGTGGAGTACTCGAAACAGCTCAACAAGGAACACAGGTCTCGCATTGAGGTCCCGTCATTGGTGGTAAAGTGGTGCTGTTCCGCCGAGTGACTCACCTGTGCGTGCTGCAGCTGAAACTCCACTATCGCCTGCTGCTGCTTGCACAGTCTGGCCAGCATGCGCAAGGTAGAGTTCCACTTTGTGGGCACGTCGCATATGAGGCTGTGAGCGGGAAGGCCGAAGTTACGCTGCAGCGCTGACAGACGAGCAGCAGCAGAGTGAGAACACCGAAAAGCGCACACAGACGGCCCGCACTTTATGCAGCAGCTCTGACATATCGGGGTAATTTTGAAGGAATTTCTGCACCACCAAATTTAGCACATGCGCAAGGCAAGGGATGTGCGTCAAACCGGCAAGTCCCAGAGCTGCTACGAGATTTCGCCCATTATCGCACACCACCAGGCCGGGCTTGAGGCTAACTGGCACAAACCACTCATCGGTCTGTTTAAGGCACGTCCACAGCTCCTCCGAGGTGTGGGGTTTGTCCCCCAAACAGATACGCTTTAAAACTGCCTGCTGTCGTTTACCCCTGGCTGTGCTGAAGTTGGTGGTGAAGGTGTTACGCTGACCGGATGAGGAGCTGGTAGAGGATGAGGAAGCAGAGTAGGAGGAGGAAGCAACAGGAGGCAAACTGAAGCGCCCTGCAATCCTCGGTGGTGGAAGGACATGTGCCAAAATGCTATCTGCCTCAGGCCCAGCCGCCACTGCATTTACCCAGTGTGCTGTTATGGAGATATAACATCCCTGACTGTGCTTACTGGTCCACGTATCCGTAGTCAGGTGCACCTTGCCACATATGGTGTTGCGCAGTGCACATCTGATTTTGTCCCCTACTTGGTTGTGCAGGGAAGGGATGGCTCGCCTGGAAAAGTAGTGGCGGATGGGCACGACGTACTGGGGGACAGCCACTGCCATAAGGCCTTTAAAACTATCCATTTCCACCAGACGGAATGACAGCATTTCAAAGGTCAGTAATTTAGAAATGCTGGCATTCAGGGCTAGGGATCGTGGGTGGGTAGCAGGGATACTTCCTCTTCCTTTCCAGCGTTTGGGAGATAGAGAGTTGAACGCTTCCGTGGGACATTGTGGAGATGCTTGGTGACCCAGGTGGTGGTGTTGCTGGCAGATTCTCTGTTTGCGGGGTGCCAGGTGGCACTGTTACTCCAGAACTGGATGAAGAGGCTGAGACTGCAGCAGAAGCGGAAGCAGGAGGAGCCAGAGACCTTTCTTGGTTTTTGAGGTGTCTACTCCACTGCAGCTCGTGTTTTGCACTTAAATGCCTGGTCATGCAGGTTGTGCTCAGGTTGAGAATGTTTATGTCTCACTTCAGGCTCTGATTGCACAGCGTGCAAACCACTCGTGTCTTGTCGTCAGCACATTGTCTGAAGAACTGCCACACCAGGGAACTCCTTGGAGCTGGCTTTGGTGTGCTGGGTCCCTTGCTACGGTGGGCAGTAGCAGGCATACTGTCTAGAGGATGGCCGCTCTGAGCGACCACCGCCTCTTCCTCCGAACTACATAGGTCACTCGCATGACCTTGATTCCATGTGGGGTCAAGGACCTTATCGTCCTCCACATCATCTTCCACCCAGTCTTCACGCCTGCCTTACTTGTCGGTCTGCACACTTTCAAAAGCCCCAGCAGTTGGCACCTGTGTTTCATCATCATCCGAGACGTGCTGCGATGGTCCTCCCATGTACTCATCTTGAAAAATAAGTGGTTGGGCATCGGTGCACTCAATCTCTTCCACTTCTGGGGCAGGGCTAGGTGGATGGCCCTGGGAAACCCTGCTAACAGAGTCATCAAAAAGCAGAAGAGACTGCTGCATGACTTGGGGCTCAGACTGCTTGGCTGATTTGCAAGGGGGTGAGGTGAAAGACTGATACATCGGCTGCAGGTGCCAACTGTGGTCTTTCAGCAGAAGACTGGGTGGGAGACAATGTGAAGGAACTGGATCCACTGTCAGCAACCCAATCTACTATCGCCTGTACTTGTTCAGTCCTCACCATTCGTAGAGCCGCATTAGGCCCGATCAAATACCGCTGCAGGTTCTGTCGCCTACTCGCACCTGAGGAAGGGGTTTCACTTGTGTGTGTAGCTGGCACAGATCGACCACGTCCTCTCCCTGCAAAAAGAGCTCCACCATCAGCACCACGACCTGTGCCACGTCCCTTATTTGACGCTCTCCTCATATTTTTTTCAAATTTAGGATCTTGTCCTAAATGGGTGTTTAATAGTAGAATAGAACAACAGTATGTAAAGGGTGTATCTCACACGGCCTGAACCAGACTAGGCCTCAATTAAAGATTTCTTTGGCCAAAATGGCTGTATTTCAAATCACTGAATCAAACCCCTGTATGTAAAGGGTGTATCTCACACTGCCTGAACCACTGTAGGCCTGAATTAAATATTGGTGCACCAAATGGCGGTATTTCAAATCTCTGAATCTAACCCAAATGTATTATGGGTGTATCTCACAATGACATCTGCATCAAAGGCTGCCAACAATTTTTTTTTTGCCCAAACGAGTGTTTGTTTAACAACTGAATTTGACAACAGTATATAAGCCGGTAATTTCACACGTGCTGATGCTGCAAGGCCTGAAAATTGTGTTTTTTGGCAAAAAGTGTGTTTTTAAAACCCCAGAAAATAATGGGTGTATTTCTAGCTTAAATTGCACACTGACTAATCCAGATGTTGTATATTGCCCAAAAAATTTGGATTTTCAATGTCCCCAAAGCTCAGATGCAGTGCTAGTGCACTGAGCTTGCTGCCACCTAACTGACTTATTCAAGTTATTTTATTTTCGGTCACTGGGCTTAGGGCAGGATAAAAAAAAATTGGCCTGCACCCACAAAACACAATGTATGTAGATCGCTGAGTTAGATTCAGATTTTGAGCAAAGAGTCTCTCCTATTCTCTCCCTGAAATCACCAGCAGCATCCTCTCCCTACACTAAGCACAACAGAGTGACGTGCAGCGCTACGTGACTTCAGCTTATATAGAGTCAGTCTGGGTCACATGCTACACTGGCCAATCACAGCCATGCCATTAGTAGACATGGCTGTGATGGCTTCTAAGGTCAGACAGTTAACCTCTTGTTGATTGCCTTTCAAAAAGCGCCAAGAAAGCGCCGAACACCGAAACCAAACTTTTACTGAAATGTTCGGGTTCGAGGTCCAAAAATCCTAAAGTTGGGGTTCGCTAAACCATAGCCATAAACAATTTCATGATGATCCAATTGGACACGAGTACTCCCCTATGTAACTTCTATGTCAGCCAGTGGCAGCTCATGCATGACACCTGCCATTTGCTCAGGCCCATTGAGGAGGCCACGTTATTTGTCAGTAGCCCGGACTACGGGATGAACAACATCATTCCACTGCTTCATGTCCAGGAACAGATGCTGATAAATTTGGCTTGTCAGGGGACTAGAGATGTGGCACCTCGATCTCATGGCCACCTGAGTCCTGTGGGGGCTGAACTGGAGGAGGAGGAGGACATTGTAGCACAAGCAATGTGTATCGAAATGGGTGGTTTTTATACACAGGGGACAGGAGAGGAGGAGTAGGAGAAGCCAGAGGAGCTACAGGGCGATGAAGAAGACGAGGCAGAGGACCCAGTCACACCGTGGCAGTATGCAGTGGAGATGGAGGCAGGGAGTCCCTCTGAGTCACTTGCACAAATGCCCCGATGCATGCTCACTTGCTTGCTTAGTGACAGCCGAAATGTCACCATTCGGCAGAGGGATGACTTCTGGCTCTCCACCTTGTTGGACCCTCGCTACCAGTCCAAAATGGGGGCCTTTTTTACACCTGCTGAGAGGGAGCTGCCTATCTGAGCCATCGTCCATCCTGTCAGAGGTATGACTGGGGGGCCCTCTGCGCTCATGTCCCTCTGCCATGGCTGCTGTGGCGGGGTGGGGGGTTGGAGCAGTTCCAGCTCCATCATCAGCAACTTGAGTCTAGAGTCGCTGATGAGCAGCTTTCTTCACCTGCCTAGTGCAGAAACTACTCACTAGCAGCAGCTAGACCTGGAGCAGGACCTGAACCAGCAGGTGGTGGCATAATTAGACAGCACCCTGCCACCCCACATTGAAGATCAATTGGACTACTGGGTAGCCAAACTGAATTTGTGACCGCAACTAGCAGAGTTTGCCCTGGAAAAGCTGTCCTGCCCGGCCAGTGGTGTGGCATCAGAGCGAGTGTTTAGTGTGGTGAGTTACCCCAAGGAGAACTCGCCTGTCCACCAAAAATTGGGAGAGACTGATCTTTGTCAGGATGAATCAGGCGTGGATCAGCCATGATTTCCAACCAACAATTCCTGATGCATCAGACTAGATCATCCATGGTGCCACACCAACACTTTGATACAAGAGACCAGTTTCTTTTGACTATCAGCCTCAGCTACTACTTTGATGCTGCAAACCACCTGATGCCACACATCTGATGCCAAGTTCTCCTTATTTCACCCACCTTCGTCAGCGTGTACTAGTTTTGCCACCCACCGCCCCACTCTGTTATCGGGTCACTTTCTGGCCTACTGATGCAGCTGCTGCTGCCATCTCCAAGCTATGTCACCTTGCCGCTCTGTGGTCTTCTCCTGCTGCTTCCACCATCTCCAAACTATGTCACCTTGCCATTCTGTGGTCTCCTCCCGCTGCTGCCGCCATTTCCAGATTATGTCACCTTGCCACTCTACGGTATCCTCCTGATGCTGCTGCCATCTCCACACTCTGTCACCTTGCCACTCTGTGGTCTCCTCCTGCTGCTGCCATCTCCACACTATGTCACCTTGCCACTCTGTGGGATCCTGCTGCTGCTTCCATCTCCACACTATGTCACCTTTCCACTCTGTGTTCTCCTGCTACTGCTGCTGCCATCTCTACACTATGTCAACTTGCCACACTATGTCAACTTGCCACTCTGTGGTCTCCTCATGCTGTTGCTGCTACTACCATATCCACACTATGTCACCTTGCCACTCTGTGGGATCCTGCTGCTGCTATCTCCACACTATGTCACCTTCTCGCTCTGTATTATCCTGCTGCTGCTGCCATCTCCACACTCTGTCACCTTGCCACTCTGTGGTCTCCTCATGCTGCTGCCATATCCACACTATGTCACCTTGCCACACGGTAGCCTCATCATACCGCTGCCATCTACAGACTCTGTCATTGTGCCACTCGGTGGCATTTTCATTAGGCTGCTGCATCCACCATCTCCAGACTTGGTCATTGTGCCCCTCAGTGGCTTTCTCCTGATGCTGCCACCTCCAGACTCAGTCATTGTGCCACTTGACGGCCTCCTCATACTGCTGGCAACTCCAGACCCTGTCATTGGGCAACTCTGTGGTCTCCTCATGTTGCTTACACCTCACAACTATGTCATAGGTCCACTCTGTGGACTTCTCATGCTGTTCCCACCCTCCCCACTTCATGACTGGTCCATTATTTTGTCTTTCGGCCTGGCTGACATCATGATTTATTTGACCTTTCTTCTGATCTGTCAGAAGGAAGGAAAAATGAGACGCACAGCGGATCCTGTCTGTGTAGCAGCTGTAAGGCCTGTATGGTCCCATCAGAATTGGCTTATGATTTGGTAGCCAAAAGCAGGAGTGGGTACAAAACACAGAAGACATGCAAATATTCCATTCACGTGTCAGCTCTGTTTTGGATCCACTCATGTTTTTTTGGGGGCATTAGTAATACTGATGGATTATTGAGCAAATGCTGACCAAGT
This sequence comes from Bufo gargarizans, assembly GCF_014858855.1. NCBI lineage: Eukaryota > Metazoa > Chordata > Amphibia > Anura > Bufonidae > Bufo > Bufo gargarizans. Next base: position 674,342,912 of record NC_058080.1, read on the forward strand.
GAAGGCGTATGCTCCACAGACAGGATCAATTTTTTGTGGGTTATTGTTCTGATGGATCATAGGGAGGGCAAATTAATCAGTGATGTCAACACAAACGTATTGCTAACACCCTCTCCACTCTGTCAGGGTTCTATGGACATCTGTGTGGAATCAGCTGACGAGAGTGTAAAAGGAGTGTGCTTCTTTTTGACACTAACATGGACCTGTAAGGTTGAGTTCTTACTTGAGTTATTTGGTCAGGTTTGGCGAATTTAAGTATACTTTATTATAATTTAATCAAATTTTGGTTTAATTTAATATTAAATATTTAATGAATTTACTAATAAAATTTAAATTTTGTCTACGACAGGAGAGAATCGACCAGTCTTCGGTTTATTCAACAACGTGGTGTTGCGATGGAGAAAGCTTGCCAATAAAACAATTCCTCTCCACCTGGAGATGAATCCTGTCAAGATTGCTGCAAGTGCGGTATTGGCTGCTCATCGACCAAGATACTTCTAGGGGAAACCTGCCTGGCATGAACAGGCCTCCAGTAGCTACAGACAATGAGAAGACAAAGCTTCAAGATAGCTTGGAGCCCGGAAGAGTCGCAAAGTTAGTCAAGATTCAAACCAACCAGGCTCTGGTCTCTTTGTCTGGTGAAAACATCACAGGTTCCCAGTCATCATGGAAATGAAAAGGAGGGCATCCTGTGGTGCACAGAGATGGAGAGGGCCCTCAGATTCTCTCTGCACTATACGGACGTCTCAGAAATGAACCGCTGTTCCCGACAGCAGCTCCTTGGAAGGTCATGGAGCATCCCAGTTATCCAGCATCTATTTGCCCCGCTGAATAATTATTTTGAAAGTGTGTAGAAACCACACAGGGCCCTCATGCTGAAGATTTATCATTGCTTTAGCAATACTGATGGATTATTGAGCAAATGCTGACCAAATGAAGGTGGATACTCCACACAGGATCAGTTTTTTGTGGTTTATTGTTCTGACGGATCAGAGGAGGGGCAAAATAATCAGTGACGTCAACACAAACTTACTGCTGACACCCTCTCCACTCTGTCGGGGGGGGGGGGGGGGCTCTACTTGTATAAGCGTTTAATAGAACAGGTTCTGTAGACATCTATGTGGAATCAGCTGGTGACGGTGTAAAAGGAGTGTGCTTCTTCTTTACACTAACATCGACCTGTAAGGCTGAGTCATTTGGTCGGTTTTGGCCCTGTGACTGCCCAAATAAGTGAAGTGTGCAGTGTAATTCTAATAGCGAAGTCTGTCATCTGCATGTCATACTGACTGACAGTATTATTTTACTACCCCAGCACACTCCCTATGCATGTTACTGCAAGGCACAGTGTTCTACACCCATATAAAGGCTCTATGCAGCCCACAAATAACAGTTTTTAATGCCATTCGTCACTAATTAATTCGGATCGAATCACATTTTTCCAGAAGATTCGGCAAACCAGTCGAATCGAATTTTTGATAAATTCGCTCATCTCTATATATGATGTCTGATTTTCATTTCTTTTTTTACATTAACCATGGGATAAGTTAAAATCTGACAGTGCAGTGCATTTTTAACCACTTGCTGCAATCTGTTTGTCCATAGCCACATACAGTATATGTCCCTGTCACTTTGACATTACTAATGCCCTCTTTGTGGTAAAGAGCTTGAAAGGGATTCATACAGTCCTAGGAGACCCCAGAGTATCATAAATGGCTTTTTATCACTATTGGGGCACTTTTGTTTCGGAACAAATTTATTTGGATCGACCAGAAATTTCAAGAAATTTGCGCATCTTTAGTTATGCAGACATGCTTTTCTGGAAAGAACACATTTTCCCTATGGAGAGCCTACACATGCATAGTACAATCTAAAACCATATATTAATTAATTTTGAGATCTTTTTAAACACAATTTGTGCAAAATAATATGCGCAGGTGGCATTTCCACCTTTACCAATGTGTGGTGAGGGCGGGAGATGGTGGGGCCACATTAATCTTTTTTCTATCTTCAATTTTTTTAAATATTTTCTTTTTCTAGACCTTTCTAGCCAGGTTCTGGCATACGTACTGTTTATAGAGTATATATAGTGGCTCACCCTTCTCAATTCCAGGTCAGGTGCTCTCACTAATGAGTGGTTCACCCTAACCATAATTGTAAAGTTACAAATTTGTAGAGTATATAGTGGGCACTCAGTAACTGGCGCTACACATCTATATACCTGAAGTGTAGCGCCAGATACTGAGTGCCCACTATATACTCTACAAATACGTACTGTTTAGGCACATGGGATTGTTGGTGAGGCGAATCATTTTATTTTTATTTAAGGTGTTCATCTTGTCATAAATTAGGTGCAGATCCAGTCGCACTTGGGGTTATCATAGACCAGCGCACGTCACCGGTATATGAAAAATCAGACTCATAGTTTATATAATGGGGAAAATTTATCATGAGGGGAATATTTGAAGTCAGTTTTGCATGAGTCTGTGTTGGCGTACTTTGTCACATTTCTCAAATGTCATATGTTGTTCGATAAATTAGTCTCATCCTTAAACCTAACACTTTTGTCTAGAGAAGCTCCTCCAGTTTTCCTTCTCCATCCTCCTCCTGGAATGAGATTTCTATGTTAACCCCTTAAGCACTGAGCCTATTTTCACTTTGACATTTTGGATTTTTCCTCCCCACGTTCCAATGGTCATAACTTTTTTATTTTTCCATTCACATAGCCACATTTGGGATTTTTTTTTTGCAGGACAAGATGCATTTTTAATGCCACCATTTAATTTACCATGTCTTGTATTGGAAAATAAAAAACTGAATTCAGCCAAGGTTTTTGGGGTTTTGACATCACAGTGTTCACTATGCACTAAAGATGACCTGATGTTCTTATTCTGAGGCTCCATACAAATGCGTCGATAACAAACTTGAATCATTTTTGTTTTTGTTTTACTACTTAAAAAAAATAAAAACCTTTGGAAAAATCTAAATTTTCTTTGAATCATAACTTTTTTATATTTCAGTCTACAGAGCTGTATGAGGGCTTGTTTTCTGCGTAACAAACTGTAGTTTTTATTGGTAACATTTTTGTAGCATGTACGACTTCTTGAATACTATTATTCAATTATTTGAGGGGACACAATGACAAAAAATACGGATGATGTCCGTGTGCATTCCATATTTTGTGGAACGGAACAGCTGGCCCCTAATAGAACAGTCCTATCCTTGTCCGTAATGCGGACAATAATAGGACATGCTCTAATTTTTTTGCGGAATTGAAATACAGACATACGAAAACTGACTGCACACGGAGTAACTACCGTTTTTTTTGCGGACCCTTGAAATGAATGGTTCTGCATATGGTCCGCTAAAAAATGGGACAGAAAACTGAAAGAAAATTTGTTTGTGTGCATGAGCCCTAATAGAGATATATTAGGGTGAATTGGATTTTTACTCCCTCAATTCAGAGCTATGCCTCATGCATAGCCCACTATGGAGATTACCATAGCAGGTCTGGAATGCTTCAGCAGTGTCCAGGCTGCCATGGCAACTGATCGGAGCTCCGCAATTTCACTGACACAGGTGCTGCGATCAGAACTGATCATGGCACCTGAGGGGTTAAAGGGAACATGTCATCAACTAAATGCATGTAAAACCGCCAGCAGTACCTCAGGGTAGCCCGCAGTGTGATACTAATCATACTTTTCATCCTGCACTCTTGCCTTTGAGTGACAGCCCACAATTCGGCTTCGCTTTCCAAAGTCAGGGCATGGGATCGCGCAGTAAAACAAAGGGCACCGAACTGCAGGCTGTCACTCAAAGGCATAAGGGGATGTGGTTACCTTGACTTGAGGCCGCTGCCCCCTTGACTTCTAGCTGATATGCAAATTAGCACGGGCGGAGGATAAAAGATCGTTTTCTGACCTTATGCAGCATCGGACTGCAGGATGAAAAGTATGATTAGTATCACACTGCGGGCTACCCTGAGGTACTGCTGACGGGTTTACATGCATTTAAGAGGTGACAAGTTCACTTTAAATGATGGGGGGGAGCGATCACTGCTCTCTGTCAGTGAGTGCCAGCTGCAGAGGCCCGCTCCATACACCCCAGGGCGCATAATGCCATACATGTACGGCAATCTGGGTTAAGGGGTTAAACATTTCTTAGTGATAAATCTGGGGTGAAACTCATTAACATAGGTAACCACTTGCTCACCTATATTTCATAACTGTACCGAGTGGTTTTAAAAATTCAAAAAGTTGCTAAATTTCTAATATAAAAGTATAGTGCATCTTATATATATATATATATACAGTGGGATGCAAAAGTTTGGGCAACCTTGTTAATCGTCATGATTTTCCTGTATAAATCGTTGGTTGTTACAATAAAAAATGTCAGTTAAATATATCATATAGGAGACACACACAGTGATATTTGAGAAGTGAAATGAAGTTTATTGGATTTATAGAAAGTGTGCTATAAATTAAACAAAATGAGGCAGGTGCATACATTTGGGCACTGTTGTCATTTTATTTATTCCAAAACCTTTAGAACTAATTATTGGAACTCAAATTGGCTTGGTAAGCTCAGTGACCCCTGACCTACATACACAGGTGAATCCAATTATGAGAAAGAGTATTTAAGGGGGTCAATTGTAAGTTTCCCTCCTCTTTTAATTTTCTCTGAAGAGTAGCAACATGGGGGTCTCAAAACAACTCTCAAATGACCTGAAGACAAAGATTGTTCACCATCATGGTTTAGGGGAAGGATACAGAAAGCTGTCTCAGAGATTTCAGCTGTCTGTCTCCACAGTTAGGAACATATTGAGGAAATGGAAGACCACAGGCTCAGTTCAAGTTAAGGCTTGAAGTGGCAGACCAAGAAAAATCTCGGATAGACAGAAGCGACGAATGGTGAGAACAGTCACAGTCAACCCACAGACCAGCACCAAAGACCTACAACATCATCTTGCTGCAGATGGAGTCACTGTGCATCGTCCAACCATTCTGCGCACTTTACACAAAGAGATGCTGTATGCGAGACTGATGCAGAGGAAGCCTTTTCTCTGCCCACAGCACAAAAAGTGCCGCTTGAGGTGGGCTAAAGCACATTTGGACAAGCCAGCTTCATTTTGGAATAAGAGGCTGTGGACTAATGAAACTAAAATTTTGTTATTTGGCCATAACAAGGGGCGTTATGCATGGAGGAAAAAGAACACAGCATTCCAAGAAAAACACCTGCTACCTACAGTAAAATATGGTGGTGGTTCCATCATGCTGTGAAGCTGTGTGGCCAGTGCAGGGACTGGGAATCTTGTCAAAGTTGAGGGACACATGGATTCCACTGAATATCAGCAGATTCTGGAGACCAATGTCCAGGAATCAGTGACAAAGCTGAAGCTACGACGGGGCTGGATCTTTCAACAAGACAACGACCCTAAACACTGCTCAAAATCCACTAAGGCATTTTGGCAGAGGAACAAGTACAACGTTCTGGAATGGCCATCTCGGTTCCCAGACCTGAATATAATTGAAAATCTGTGGTGTGACTTAGGCTACTTTCACACTTGCGCTTGATCGGATCCGTTCTGAACGGATCCGATCATATTAATGCAGACGGAGGCTCCGTTCAGTACGGATCCGTCTGCATTAATAACTTAGAAAATTTTCTAAGTGCGCAAGATGCCTGAGCGGATCCGTTCAGACTTTCAATGTAAAGTCAATGGGGGACGGATCCGCTTGAAGATTGAGCCATATGGTGTCATCTTCAAGCGGATCCGTTCCCATTGACTTACATTGTAAGTCTGAACGGATCCGCTCGCCTCCGCACGGCCAGGCGGACAGCTGAACGCTGCAAGCAGTGATGCAGTCTGAGCGGAGCCGCTCCATTCAGACTGCATCAGGGCTGGACGGAGGCGTTCGGGTCCGCTCGTGAGCTCCTTCAAACGGAGCTCACGAGCGGACCGACGAACGCTAGTGTGAAAGGAGCCTTAAAGAGAGCTGTCCATGCTCGGAAGCCATCAAACCTGAATGAACTAAAGATATTTTGTAAAGAGGAATGGTCCAAAATACCTTCAACCAGAATCCAGACTCTCATTGGAACCTACAGGAAGCGTTTAGAGGCTGTCATTTCTGCAAAAAGGAGGATCTACTAAATATTGATTTCATTTCTTTTTTGTGGTGCCCAAATTTATGCACCTGCCTAATTTTGTTTAAACAATTATAGCACACTTTCTGTAAATCCAATAAACTTCATTTCACGCCTCAAATATCACTGTGTGTGTCTCCTATATGATATATTTAACTGACATTTTTTATTGTAACAACCAACGATTTATACAGGAAAATCATGACGATTAACAAGGTTGCCCAAACTTTCGCATCCCACTGTATATATATATATATTAAGGCTGTTCACAGCCTGTAATTGTGGGAGGGGCGGAGGCTTATAAATCCTCCGAGCCTCCCCCCTCTCATTGCGGGCTCTTGTGGTGCACATCGTTCTTCCGCCCGTCCTGCGTCGTCACTTCCGGTTCCGGGTAAGTCTCCGTGCCACCACCTCCCTACCTGACCGCAGGTCCACGCGCTCCCCGGCATCCCAGCCACCGTCACCGTTGCGCGCTCCTCACCCTCCGGGACTCCCGCCCACCAACCATCACCAGGACAGGTACCCGCCGGCTCCACTTCGGCCGGCCACTCTCTGCATCCCGTGGGATCCGTCCTGCTCACTGCGCACCGCCCCCCCCATACCCCTCCTGGTGCGGCTGCTGCACTCCAGGAACACTCGCAGGGTTCCTCCACCACCTTCCCTTCCTCCTCCTGCCCCAGGCCCCATGCACGGCGATTCATCTGGGCCAGAGATTCCTTCTCCGGCAGAAGGAGGAGAGGCCAGAGGAGCATGGTTCTTCACTTTCATTATCCTCTTCACTCATATGTAATTGTTCTTCCACTCCAGTCATTGGTCGCAAGTCCTCCAAACCGCCACTGGATTTCAGCCTTTCACAAAAAAAAAAAAAAAAAACATCTGCTTGAAGCCTGAAAATCGCCACTCCAGGTCCGTATTTGAGTCAGTCAGCATTTGTCTTACATCACGCGCAGAATTCTGAGGAGGGGGAGGGCAAGAGATGGAAAGAGGAAAAAATAAAAAAAAACAGGGGGGGGGGGGTTGTTTTTGTTTATTTCATCTTCTTGGTTGTCTTTCATAACTCTCCAGGTAATCAGGTTATTCAGCGCCTCCGGTACCCAGCGGCGGTACCCACGCTATCATCTTCTTCGTCGATTTCTCCATCAGCCACGGTAAGTCGCTCATCTCTGATTCTCAGCATCATCATACGTGTTTCATTTTCGTACAGCGTTTGTCTTACGTAGGCCTTCGGTCCGCGTTCTGTTTACGTCACCTTCCAGTCCGTGTCATACATCATCCTGTCTTCATCTCAGCTACTATATCAATCTCATCTCACCCCTGTCCAGCTGTCAGGTCCCCTGGAACTTCCGCGTTCCATCTCGTCTCTCTGCCTTCTAGTCCATTTCCAGGTCTGTCCCCATCTTCACGCTCTCTTTCTTATGTTCCACGCAGACTTACTCCCCTCTGTCCCCTTCCTCCTCCTCATTCCTTTCGCTCTTTTCACGCCTGTTCACGTCCCTTAGGCCTCCCTCTTACACAGGTTCCTACACTTGTTCACGCCATCCACGCCTGACCACGTTCCCAGGTGCCTCTTTTATACTTGTTCCACGCCCGTTCACGCTACTCAGGCCTCCTGTCCACATGTCTCATGCCATTCACGCTACCAGGTCTCCTTCTTGCACACGCTTCATGCCTGTTACGTCACTCTGCCCTGTTCGCGCACGTCTTACACCGTTTTTCGTCTCTCAGGTTTCCTTTTCGTTTAGGCCTGTTTACGTTACTCAGGCCTCCCTTCATTAACGTCTTTCGCGTCTGTTTACTCTACTCAGGCTTCCTTTTCCACGTTTCACGCCTGTTTACGTCACTCAGGCCTCCTTTCGTACGTGTTTTCACGCCTGTTTACGTTACCCAGGCCTCCTTTTCGTATATGTTTCACGCCTGTTTATGTTACTCAGGCCTCCATTTCGTATATGTCTCACACCTGTCCACGTTACCCAGGCCTCCTTTTCGTACGTGTTTCACGCCTGTTTACGTTACTCAGGCCTCTTTCTCGTTCATATTTAGCGCCTGTTTACGTTACTCAGGCCTCCATTTCGTTTACGTCTCACGCCTGTTTACGTTACTCAGGCCTCCATTTCGAATATGTCTCACGCCTGTCTACGTTACCAAGGCCTCCTTTTCGTACATGTTTCACGCCTGTTTAAGTTACTCAGGCCTCCGTCTCCTTCATGTTTCACGCCTGTTTGCGTTACTCAGGCCTCCTTTTCGTACATGTCTCACGCCTGTTTACGTCACTCAGGTCTCCTCCTTGCCTCAGAGCACGCCAGCGTCACTTCTCTCAGAAACTGGAAAATCCCTAAACTGATCGCCGAGCTCAATAGAAGAGGGATACCTTACCCGGCCTCCGCCATAAAGGCGGAATTATTCAGACTTTTGATGTCCGGTTCATCATCCCCACCTAGGGAGATTGTGTCAATGTCTACCATACAACTGTCATTGACTCAATTACATGCCACTATCAACAGCCTGTCCTCTTTGGTCCTGGACATCCAAAATAGACTGTCAGCAGTGGAATCCAGGCACCTGGCAGTCGACCCTCCAGAGCGTCCTTCCGTTCCTGCTCCCCCACCTCAGTCTACCTCCCCGGGTAGGGTTTCCAACCTGTCTGAGATAGCTCCAGCTCACTTCATCACAGACAGCATCACAAAAGACATTCTGGAGGGCAAAGATGTTAACTTAGCCGCCATCTTGATAGCCACCCATGATACCGTAGAAAACAAGACAATTGCGTGCGAAAACATTTCAATTGTCCTAAAATCCAGGGACGCTCGGCTGAACAAAAAACTCACCGTTCCCAATTTTCTCCTGGCTTTTAGCCTCTTCAGGGACATAGTTTGCACCGCCCACCCCGAAAGAAGAGAGGAGTTGGACTTGTACATGTATAGAGTCACCGATCTGGGGTATAAATATGGTGGATTCGCATTTTACGACTACCACCGCTCCTTCTCAGCCAAAGCTGCCACAGCGCTGGCTCAGTTCCAGCGGGTCACCAACTGGGCGTGTCTGGACATGGAGCTTTTCTGCCGGCACTTCGCCGGTTTAAGAGCTCCAGCCTGCAGCTCCTGCCAGTCCATCCTCCACACCTCCGATTGGTGTCGCTCCGTCGGCCAACCAATGGCTCCCAGCAGACCCACGCCCGGCCCCTCCGGCACCCAAGTGAGACACAGCAACACCGACAAATTGGGCCACCCCATCATTTTCTTAGTCAATAGCCAAATCTGCAATAACTACAACCTAGCCTCCTGCAACTATAACCAGTGCAGGGCATTACATGTCTGCTCCTCCTGCTTCCGGGCTCACCCCATCTCAGTATGCCCACAAAGAACGGACAAGCACAAATGACTAAGCGGGGTCAACGTGGAGCTTCTGGGCAGGCTGCTCCAGGATCACCACAGCCCTGACCTGGTCGAATTTCTGCTTTCAGGTTTCAGTAAGGGTTTCCACACGGGTCTCATCGCCCCCTTCCCCAGTCCACCTGGGAGGGTCCCAATTTACTGTCCGCAGTTCAGGATGCCGACGCGGTGGATTCCCTCATCCAGTCGGAAGTAGAGAAGGGTTTCCTTATCGGCCCCTTCCCTCACGTTCCTTTCGACTCCTGGAGGATTAACCCCGTCGGCATTGATACCAAGAAATTCTCCAATAAAAAACGACTGATTTACGACCTGTCCATGCCTCATGGTTCATACATTCCCAGCCTAAACTCCCTGATTCCATCGGTAGAATTCTCTATGAAATATTCCTCACTCCAGGAAGCCATTTCCCTCATTCTGTTAGCAGGCAAAGGAGCTTGGTTGTCTAAAGCAGACATAGCCGATGCGTTCAAACTGTTGCCCATTGATCCCCAGCTCTGGAAATTCCACGGCGTCAAATGGCAGGACAGTTACTATTTTGCTACCCGTTTAACTTTTGGTTCAAAAATAAGTCCCTGGCTATTTGACCGGTTTGCCCAAGCCCTCCACTGGATCTTGGTCAATCGCTGCAAATGTCCAATGGCACTACACTACCTAGACGATTTCCTCCTGATCGAACCTCCCAGCGTTAAACCATGCAAACTTAATAACTTCCTGTGCATTCTCAAAGATCTCCAGGTTCCGGTAGCCCCGTCCAAAATCGAGGGACCCGCCGCGGTAGTCACCTTTCTCTGTGTCGTGCTCGACACAGAGAAAATGGAAGCTAGACTACCAGCCGACAAGCTTCTCAAAATCAGGTCAATCATCACACAGTTCACGGGCTCCCACGTCCTCACCAAACAAGAGCTGCAGTCACTCCTCGGCATGTTAAACTTCGCCACAAGGATCATGCCCCAAGGGAAAGCTTTCAAGTCCGGGCTTCTAGATCTATTACCATCAGCTCCTGAGCAGGACTCCACGTTGTTCTTGGATGCCCAGGCAATGGCTGATTTGACCATGTGGAATTCCTTCATTACCCACTGGAATGGGGTCTCTGTTTATTCTCCAATGGAGTCCCGATTTCCCCCATGGTCTTTTTAGATGCCGCAGCATCCAGAGGTTTTGCCGCCATTTACAACACGCAGTGGTTCGCCGCACCGTGGCCCGCCGCAATTTCCTCCTTACCCGAGTTCCTTAGATCTTCTCCTCTGCTTGAGATTTATCCTATTGTGGCGGCTGCTCAGGTATGGGGCAACCAATGGGCAGATTCCCCAGTTGCTTTTATCACAGATAACCAATCAGTGGTGGATATCCTCAGTAAAGGGCGCTCCAAATGTCCTCACATCATGTCCTTCGTTCGCAGGCTAGTAGGGCTATCCTTACGTCACAATTTCCACATTTCAGCCAGGCACATCCCGGGCATTCGTTATACTGCCGCTGATGCATTGTCCCGTTTTAACCTTGATCATTTCTTCCAGATCATGCCAGAGGCGGAACCAATGAGTCTTTCACCTCCGGATTACCACACCCTTCGCATGGATTAGGACATTTCATTTCCACTGCCAAGTCCCTCATGCTCAGCTCTCTTTCCGCCAACACGGCCAGGAACTACAGGACCGGTTGGAACATCTACAAACTATTTTCCCGTCTCCATCCTAGAACCAACACAGATAAGTCCACATATTTAATAGCCTTTCTCGCATATTGTCACACGCACCTCAAGCTATCCTACAACTCCATTGAGCTGTATTTGTCAGGGGTTCAGCACCACTCCATGCTGAGGGACCCAGGTAGCAAGTTAGCCTTCACTTCCCCAGGAGTCAAAGCCACCCTCAGGGGCATCCTCAAGAACAGCCGGAGCAGCACGCCCAGCAGGCAACCAGTGTCAGGGAACTGTTCAGAAAGTTCTCTGATTCATTAGACGGTAGTCCTTTTGGCCTTCTTCCTTCCATGGTCATTAAAGCCGCCATGTATCTGAGCTTTTATGGCTTCTTGCGCCCAGGAGAATTCACTGTAGTGTCATCCAAAACTAAAGGTTTAACCAAAAGCCAGTTAATCTGTCACCCAGATCACCACGTACTAAACCTGCCATCCACCAAAACATCGCAATCCGGGTCGCTTGTCCAAATCAAATACTTCCGAACCTTCAACAAGTGGTGCCCGGTCCAGGTTCTCAACAAGCTATTGGCCCTGCTGGCTCATTCCTCCAAGAACAAACCACTTCTACTGTTCAAAGCAACATTTCTCACCACGGCCCTTTTCATCCACCACATTCGCATCCTGGCCAAGGGGTTGGGCCACGATCCCAAAACTACATCGGGTCACTCCTTCCGCATAGGTGCCGCTTCAGCAGCTTCAAAACACAACGTCCCGTGCCACATCATCCGAAAAATGGGCCGCTGGCAGTCCTCCTGCTTCACCCGTTACATTCCCAATCCGCACAAGGAAATCTCTGACGCTAACCTCGTGTTGTAACCTCAAATAACACAATAAAACATTAAATTCAACCTAAACGTCTCTTTTGCCCCCTTATAGGCCTACCCTCGGGCATGGCTTCGGGCACACCTCAGGCCAGTTATGTCAGGTCACCGGTGGCCACGCAGCCACCACTCGTTCTCTCAATATCCGTAGCCTCGACCACAAATATTATGGCTGTTCACAGCCTGTAATTGTGGGAGGGACGGAGGCTTATAAATCCTCCGAGCCTCCCCCCTCTCATTGCGGGCTCTTGCGGTGCCCCACCCTCTTCCCTCCCTTCTCCTTTCAGTTTCACCTGGGTAGGCCCCCTTATAGGCCTACCCTCGGACATGGCTTCGGGCACACCTCAGGCCAGTTATGTCAGGTCACCCGTGGCCACGCAGCCACCACTCGTTCTCTCAATATCCGTAGCCTCGACCACAAATATATATATATATATATATATATATATATATGTATTTTCAAGTATAAAATTCCTTTGTGATTCAAATGTTTTTATTTTTTTTTCACATCACAATTGTATAGTTAGTATTATCCACTTTGATGCTGATACTGAATTTTTTTCACTTAATTTACTGAAATGCTTCAAAACAGCCAAAAAATCCCACACAAAGCAAGGAATAATCTCATGAAATGACTGATAATGCGTTGACTAGATAAGATTGTGGGAGGACTAAACTTACATTTCCAAGAAATACAGCTTGTGAGAAATGTTACAAAGGCAAAGTAGAATGTAGCCATTACTCTTCAGCTTTCGCTTAATGTGCTTTGTGAAATTATTTGTACAGTATATTGCATTAAAAAAATCATCTTTATCAATTGTCATTTAATTTAAAAGAAATCTGCATCCACGATTCAGGTTTATAAATCAGAACTTGACAAGGGCTGCAATAACAATTTGGTTCCTACCAAGTAGGCACACATGAAACGATAAACTATACAAAACAATAAGGGGGTGTGAGAGTGAATTATACAAAACAATAAGGGGGTGGCAGAGGCAAAATGAAATAAAAAGTTCATAGCAAAATAACTTTATTTTCTCATTCCACTGAGAATAATGTTAATAACATATCACCACAAAGGTGGTAGGAGGATGAGGAAGTTGGACATGACTAGAATCATGTTTTTTTTTTTGCCAAGTCAGAAGGAACAAGAATGTCTCTGATAGACCCCAATTAGATGCACAAGCCAGTCATTATAGGGTTTTGCAGGGACATTGTGAACAAGATATATTTAGTTAGGTCGATTGAATTACTAGGTAGAAAGTCAGGTTTTATCATTAGCGACAGGATAGGGGCAGTTAGTGTACTGTGTGTGTTACAGTCAGGGCTGGAGTTGATCCGCTGTGTTCCTGTCCACCAGGACTGGGGCTTCAATACGTATCTCTGTGGTCCGCATGTGTCCCGCTGGCCAGGGGTTTTGCGTCCCTGCTTTAGTGCATCAATAGCAGTGTATATTTTGGTCACACTGAAGGGATGTCCTATTGAGCCTTTTGCTGTTTCCAAAAAAGCTGTTGCAGTTTTTCACCATTTACAATTGTGCAAATAAACGTATTTCAGTGTTTCAATAGCAGTGTATATTTTTCTCACAATAAATTGGGCCTTTCGCTGTTTCGCAAAAAGCTCTTGCAATTTTTTTTTTACTGTTTATACAGTACATGTGGAAATAAACTTAGTTTAGGCTACTTTCACACTAGCATTAACATTTTCTGGTATTGAGATCTGTTATAGGGTCTCAATACCGGAAAAAAGCACTTCTGTTTTGTCCCTATTCATTGTCAATGGGGACAAAATGTAACTGAACAGAACAGAATGCTCCAAAATGCATTCTGTTCCGTTTTCAGACCTGAGCGCCAGCTGTGGTTTTCTTTCCGTCATCGGATGCGGAGCGGACCCACAATGCAAGTCAATGAGGACCGATCAGTTTTCTCTGACACAATAGAAAACGGATCCGTCCCCCATTGACTTTCAATGGCGTTCATGATGGATCTGTCTTGGTGATGTTAAAAATAATACAACTGGATCCATTCATCAATGCAGATGGTTGTATTATCAGTATCGGAAGAGTTTTTGCTGAACCCTGCCAGATCCAGCAAAAACACTAGTGTGACAGTAGCCTAGCAGTGTAGTTATTTTGATCCCAGCCAATTGTTACATTGTGCCTATTTAGACTGCTGTACTGAACAAGCCACTGTTTTTTAAGAGACAACTGAATATTTTTTAATTAAAAAAAATAACATAACAAATCCTACAGGGCAGTGTGTTTAAAAAAAGGCTGCTTGTTAACACCATAAACCATGTGTTTACCAACAGCTATATATACTATAGCTGTCTTTATATTAAAGAGCTTGAAAAGGGAGAGACAGAGAGTAGGGTTCAGCGAACCTGAACTGTAAAGTTTGGGTTCATACTAAACTTTAGGATTTTTGGACCCCGAACCTGAAACCCGAACATTTCAGTAAAAGATAGGGTTCGGGTTCGATGTTCGGCGAGTTAATGGCGCGTTTTAAAAGGCTGCAGAGCAGCCAATCAACAAGCGTTTGACTCGGGTGCCCTTAGAAGCCATCACAGCCATGCCTACTAATGGCATGGCTGTGATTGGCCAGTGCAGCATGTTACCCAGCCTCTATACAAGCTGGAGTCACGTAGCGCTGCACGTCTGCACCTCTGCTCTGATAAGTGTAGGGATAGGATGCTGCTGCTGTAAGGGAGAGAATAGGAAATAATCTATCTGACATCAGAACTTGTTATTAACTCTGCGATCTACAGCAATATTATTTTTGTGGGTGCAGTGCAAAATGTTTGCATGTGATTGGACCATGTGATGAGCACAGTGACATCATCACAGGTCCTGTAGAAAGAACAGGAGACCGGCAGCTGCGCGATCAATTGGAGGAAGCAAGTAAATTTATTTATTTTTTTTTAACCCTCAATTGACATTCTACTAAGCATTCTATATTAAAGAATGCTATTTTTTTCCCTTATAACCATGTTATAAGGGAAAATATAAAAAAATCTACACTACAACTAACCCAAACCCGAACTTCATTGAAGAAGTTAGGGTCTGGGTACCACATTCAGTTTTTTCTCACATGCGTGCCAAACAGATTGCACTCGCACGGAAAAAACTGAACCACGCAACGCAATCGCAGTCAAAACTGACTGAAATTGTGTGCTCACTCGCACAATTTTCTCGCCACACACTCGCATCATATCCGACCCCAATCCATAACACCTTTGTGAAAGAGGCCTTAGTCAGTGTGCAATTTAAGCTAGAAAAGCAGCAATAATTTTCTGGGTTTTAAAAAAACACCCTTTTTGGGCAAAATACTCTATTTTACAGCCCTTACTGCATCTGTCAGTGTGAAATTCAAGCGTTATATACTGCTATCATATTCTGTTAGTAAAAAAATTACTTTTTGGGCAAAATACTTAATTTGCGGCTTTGTCTGCATCTGTCAGTGTGGAATTTAAGCGTTATATACTGCTGTCATATTCTGTTATTTAAAAAAAAAACAGCCTCTTTGGGCAAAATAATAAATTTTACAGCCCTTGCAGCATCTGTCATTGTAAAAAATCAAGTGTTATATACTGCTGTCATGTTCTGTTATTTAAAAAAAACACACCCATTTTGGGCAAAAAACTAAATTTGTGGACTTGTCTGCATCTGTCAGTGTGAGATACAATCTTGAAATTAGGGCTGCAACGATTAATCGATGTAATCGATTATATTCGATAACTGGATTCGTTGTCGACGAATCCAATTATCGAATAATCGCCGATTCGTTGCTATTCGGGCGGTCGCTGCATCTTTATTTTACCTTTTTACAATGACGCTCCTGTAACAGCCAGGCAGAGCGGACGGCGGCGTAACGTCACTCACTCACGTGACACGCCTGCTCCGCCTCCTTCATTCATGAAGTGGGCGGAGCAGGTGTGTCACGTGATTGAGTGACGTTACGCCGCCGTCCGCTCTGCCTGGCTGTTACAGGAGCGTCATAGTAAAAAGGTAAAATAAAGATGCAAGCATTGGGGCCGGGGCTGTTATGGGGAGGGGGGGAGGATCTGTCTATGGCACTGCTTTGGGGAGGGGGGTCTGTGTATAGCACTGCTATGGGGAGGGGGGAGGATCTGTCTATGGCACTGCTATGGGGAGGGGGGTCTGTGTATAGCACTGCTATGGGGAGGAGGGGGGTCTGTGTATGGCACTGCTATGGGAAGGGGGATCTGTGCACTGTTATGAGGAAAGGGATCTGTGCACTGTTATGCCCATAACAGTGCACATATCCCCCTCTCCATAACTGCGCCACCCACAGATCCCCCTCTCCATAACTGCGCCACCCACAGATCCCCCTCTCCATAACTGCGCCGCCCACAGATCCCCCTCTCCATAACTGCGCCGCCCACAGATCCCCCTCTCCATAACTGCGCCGCCCACAGATCCCCCTCTCCATAACTGCGCCGCCCACAGATCCCCCTCTCCATAACTGCGCCACCAACAGATCCCCCTCTCCATAACAGCGCCACCAACAGATCCCCCTCTCCATAACAGCGCCACCAACAGATCCCCCTCTCCATAACTGTGCCACCCAAAGATCCCCCTCTCCATAACTACGCCATCCACAGATCCCCCTCTCCATAACTACGCCGTCCACAGATCCCCCTCTCCATAACTACGCCGTCCACAGATCCCCCTCTCCATAACTACGCCGTCCACAGATCCCCCTCTCCATAACTACGCCGTCCACAGATCCCCCTCTCCATAACTACGCCGTCCACAGATCCCCCTCTCCATAACTACGCCGTCCACAGATCCCCCTCTCCATAACTGCGCCGTCCACAGATCCCCCTCTCCATAACTGCGCCGTCCACAGATCCCCCTCTCCATAACTGCGCCGTCCACAGATCCCCCATAATAGTGTCGTCCACAGATCCCCCATAAGTGTCGTCCACAGATTCCCCCATAAGTGTCGTCCACAGATTCCCCCATAATAGTGTCGTCCACAATTTGTTTTAATATGGCCTTTGAACATAATTTTTCAAGTAAGATCATATAAACCTCTCTGTTTTGTAATTTTGTCGTTTTTCCCGATTAATCGATTAATCGTAGAAATTAATCGGCAACTAATCGATTATTCAAATAATCGTTAGCTGCAGCCCTACTTGAAATACAGCAATGATATTCTGGTTTAAAAAAAAACCACTAATTTTGTGCAAAGTACTTAATATTTAAGCCCTTGCTGCATTTGTCATTGTGAGATACACGCGTTAGATGCTAGTGTTCTATTCTGTTATTAAAAAAACACCCATTTTTGGCAAGAAACTACATTTGCGGCCTTGTCTGCATCTGTCAGAGTGAGATAGATACACCCTTTAGATACTGTTGTTCTATTCTGCTATAAAAAAACACCTATTTTGGGCAAAAAAAATAATTTTGCAGCCTTTGCTGCATCTGTCATTGTGAGATACACCCTTTAGATACTGTTGCACTATTCTGTTATTAAAAAAACACCCATTTTGGGCAACATCCTACATTTGAAAAATATGAGGAGAGCGTCAAATAAAGGACATGGCACAGGTCGTGGTGCTGCTGGTGGAGCTCCTGTTGCAGGGAGAGGACGTAGTCGATCTGTGCCAGCTACACGCACAAGTGAAACACCTTCCTCAGGTGCGAGTAGACGACAGAACATTCAGCACTATTTGGTCGGGCCTACGAATAGTGAGGCCAGAACAAGTACAGGCGATAGTAGATTGGGTTGCTGACAGTGCCTCCAGTTCCTTTACATTGTCTCCCACCCAGTCTCCTGCTGAAAGACCAGAGTTGGCACCTGCAGCCAATGTCCATCAGTCTTTCACCTCATCCCCTTGCAAATCAGCCAAGCAGTCTGAGCCCCAAGTCATGCAGCAGTCTCTTCTGCTTTTTGATGACTCGGCTAGCAGGGTTTCTCAGGGCCATCCACCTAGCCCTGCCCCAGAAGTGGAAGAGATGCCCAACCACTTATGTTTCAAGATGAGTACATGGGAGGACCACCACAGCACGTCTCAGATGACGATGAAACACAGGTGCCAACTGCTGTGGCTTTCGAAAGTGCGCAGACCGAAAAGGAGGGGAGGGGTGAAGACTGGGTGGAAGATGATGGGGAGGATGAAAAGGTCCTCAATCCCACATGGAATCAAGGTCATGCGAGTGACCTGTGTAGTTCGGAGGAAGAGGCGGTGGTCGCACAGAGCCACCAGCACAGCAGAAGAGGGAGCAGGGTGCAAAAAACACCTCCAAAGAGTTTCCTGGTGTGGCAGTTTTTCAGACAATGTGCTGACGACAAGACATGAGTGGTTTGCACGCTGTGCAATCAGAGCCTGAAGCGAGGCATAAACATTCTTAACCTGAGCACAATCTGCATGAACAGGCATCTAAGTGAAAAGCACGAGCTGCAGTGGAGTAGACACCTCAAAAACCAAGAAAGGTCTCTGGCTCCTCCTGCTTCCTCTTCTGTTGCAGTCGCGGCCTCTTCATCCACCTCTGGAGTGACAGTGACACCTGCCACCCCGCAAACAGAGGATCTGCCAGCAACACCACCACCTGGGTCACCAAGCATCTCCACAATGTCCCATGAAAGCGTTCAGCTCTCCATCTCCCAAACACTGAAGAGGAAGAGGAAGTACCCCGCCTACCCACCCACGATCCCTGTCCCTGAATGCCAGCATTTCAAATTTACTGTCCTTTGAAATGCTGTCATTCCGTCTGGTGCAGACGGAGTGTTTTAAAGGCCTTATGGCGGTGGCTGTCCCACAGTACGTCATGCCCAGCCGCCACTACTTTTCCAGGCGTGCCATCCCTTCTCTGCACAACCAGGTGGGGGACAAAATCAGGTGTGCACTGCGCAACGCCATCTGTGGCAAGTTCCACCTAACTACGGATACGTGGACCAGTAAGCACGGTCAGGGATGTTATATCTCCATAACAGCACACTAGGTAAATGCAGTGGCAGCTGGGCCTGAGGCAGATAGCAGTTTGGCGCATGTCCTTCCACCACCGAGGATTGCAGGGCGCTTTAGTTTGCTTCCTGTTGCTTCCTCCTCCTACATTGCTTCCTCATCCTCTACAGTCTCCTCATTCGGTCAGCGTAACACCTTCACCACCAACTTCAGCACAGCCAGGGGTAAACGACAGCAGGCAGTTTTAAAACTTATCTGTTTGGGGGACAAACCCCACACCATGCAGGAGCTGTGGACAGGCCTTGAACAACAAACCGATGAGTGATTGCTGCCAGTGAGCCTCAAGCCCGGCCTGGTGGTGTGCGATAATCGACGAAATCTCGTAGCAGCTCTGGGACTAGCCGATTTGACGCACATCCCTTGCCTGGCACATGTGCTGAATTTGGTGGTGCAGAGATTCCTTAAAAATTACCCCGATATTTCAGAGCTGCTGCATAAAGTGCAGGCCGTTTGTGAGCGCTTTCACTGTTCTCACCCTGCTTCTGCTCGCCTGTCAGCGCTGCAGCGTAACTTTGGCCTTCCACTCACCGCCTCATATGCGACATGCCCACAAGGTGGAACTCCACCTTGCACATGCTGGCTAGACTGTGCGAGCAGCAGCAGGCAATAGTGGAGTTTCAGCTGCAGCACACACGGGTGAGTCGCTCTGCTGAACAGCACCACTTCACCACCAATGATTTGGCCTTTATGCGAGACCTGTGTTCCTTGCTGTTTCGAGTACTCCACCAACATGGCCAGTGCCGATAACTCCATTCTCAGCGTTACTATAACACTTCGATGCCCCCTTTAAAAAAACGCTGCTGGCGATGATGGAAGAGGATGTGGCACAGGAGGAGGAGGAGGAAGTGGGATCATTTCATAGGGTTTCCAGCCAGTCATTTACCAGTAGCTCCGACGGTGGGTTCATGCACCCACAAACGCCCGGTACACAATTGTCAAGCCAGGGCACAGTTCTGGAGGATGACAGGGTGGAGGATGAGGAGATGGAGGAGGAGGAACCGTGTTCACAGCAGGGTGGCACCCAAACCAGCTCATGGCCATCACTGGTACGTGAATGGGGGGATACAGAGGACACAGATGATACACCTCCCACAGAGGACAGCTTTTCGTTGCCTTTGGGCAGCCTGGCACACATGAGCAATTACATGCTGCAGTGTCTCCGCAACGACTGCCGAGTTGCCCACATTCTAACTTGTGCTGATTACTGGGTGGCCATGCTGCTGGATCCCCGTTACAAGGACAACGTATCGGCCTTAATTCCGTCGCTGGAGCGTAATCGTAAGATGCGCAAGTACAAGCGCACACTGGTAGACGCGCTGCTGGTTCCCACCTGACAGAGGAGGAGGAAAAGGTTGCCAACGGAGCTGGGGCACCACCGGCACCCCAGAAGGCAGGGTTAGCATGGCTGAAATGTGGAAAAGCTTTGTCAGCACGCCACAACTAGTGATAAGCGGCAGGGGTCATATTCGAATTCGCGATATTTCGCGAATATTTTGTAGAATATTCATCGAATATTCACAAATTCGAAAATTCTCGATTTTATTTTTTACTCGAAAAATCGGCAGGGTAATGATTGTGTAATATTCACATTTTCGGATTCAAATTTTTTATTGCGAATTTTTCAACTTACAACTATTAGACAAAGAAGATTATAGCACTATATTAGCTAAATTGCTCTATATTCGATTTTTTTGAATATTCGCTATATTGCTATAACTTCGTTTTTCGAATATTCGTAATATTCTAAAACAAGAATATATAGCAATATAGCGAATATTCAAAAAAAAAACAAATAGAGCAATTTAGCTAATATAGTGCTATAATCTTCTTTGTCTAATAGTTGTAATTTTTTTCTCATCTGAAGTTCAGATTGGAAAAAATTACAACTATAAATAAAAAGATTATACCACAATATTAGCTAAATTGCTCTATATTAGATTTTTTTTCGAATATTCGCTATATTGCTATAACTTTGTTTTTTCGAATATTCGTAATATTCTAAAACAAGAATATATAGCAATATAGCGAATATTCGAAAAATAAAAATTCGAAATTCGAATATTCGTGATCAACACTAGCCACAACAACCAGCACCACCAGCTGATATGGAACGTCTTAGCAGGAGGTAGCTTTTCACCAACATTGTGGAGCACTATGTGTGCACACGCCTACACGTACAGAATGACGGGTCTGCCCCCTGCAACTTCTGGGTCTCCAAATTGGGCACATGGCCTGAGCTTGCCCTTTACACCTTGGAGGTGCTGGCCTGTCCTGCAACCAGTGTATTGTCTGAACGTTTGTTTAGCACCACTGGAGGGGGTTATCACAGGTTATATTTCTCAATGCTTTGGGTAGTACCCTAATTTAAAAAATAAAATTTAAAACCAATAAACCAGTGTAGGCTACCTCCTCCTCCTCCACTGTCACTTCCACCTACACCGCCACATCCACTGCCTCCTCAACCTCCTACTCCATATGGACCTCGTTCTCCTAGATCAACATTATTATTTTTTATTTTTACGTATTTTATGTTATTTGAAGTCATTTCCCTATCCACATTTGTTTGCAGAGCACTTGCCATGCTCTTAACCACATTTTGCTGGCATTTTCAGCCCTCTAGCCCTTTCCATGACATTTTTACAGCCATTTTAGTGCTCAAAAGTTCGAGTCCCCATTGACTTCAATGGGGTTCGGGTTCAGGGTCAAGTTCGGGTCCCAAACTCAAACTTTTTTGCGAAGTTTGGCCGAACCCGTCGAACCTGAACATCCAGGTGTCCGCTCAACTCTAACAGAAAGAGAGAGAGAGAGAAAAAAAAGAGAGAAAAAATTCCCGACTTTTCAGGCCAATTGGAGCACATTCATATTGATTTGGACCCAATTTTTTTTGCCTCCATGAATTGGTTTTGTCCACTTTTTACTATTGATTACCTATCCTCAGGATAGGTCATAAATATCAGATCATCGCGGTCTGACACCCAGCACCTCCACCGATCAGCTGTTTGAAGAGCTCATATGAGTGCTGCCTTCTCTGCTCTGTTTACCTGCTTACCACAGCAATTGGTGAGCCACACCTACCCACGTGGCCTGCTGAGATAGCAGCATCTCAACCAGGGAGAAAAAGAGACTTCACAAACTGAATAGAAGGACCAGCTTTGTCCTGTTGTCCTGGGGAGCTCCCTAAAACCAGTGCAGGTGATAGGTCAGAAAAGGATGCTATCCAAGTTGATCTCCATGCCGTACAATAACTCCCACCACATGCATGAGACCATGATAGCCAGGGCAATCTTTAACAAGGGGTCCAGTTGCTCCTGGGGGGCCCAAGGCAGCTGCCTCTTGATCCCCGCTATGGCCCTTGTGACAAGTGGGGGGTAGCGGCGCGGCACACGGAGATGATTGCTTCCATTGTGGAAGCGCTCATCTCCATAGTCATCTGTATCTCCGTCCTCAGAACAGCGATACAGATAGATGGGCTGCGGCAGGGCAGGGGAGTGAGAGGCATCTCCCTTCCCTGTTCCTCTGATAGGCTGCAGGCACTAGGCCTGCAGCCTATCAGAGGCCGATGCAGGTGACACAATGACGTTGTCGCGCCGTCTGATCTGTACAGCGCGGGACACAGCCCGGAAGAGGCCTGCATCGCATCGCTGCAAGCCTGATGGAGGTAAGCATAAGTGTTTATTTTTTATATGGTACTACTTACTGGCACATGATTGGTGGGCATCTATGGGGGCACTTGTTACTGGCACATGATTGGGGGGCATCTATGGGAACACTTGTTACTGGCATATGATTGGGGGCATCTATGGGGCACCTGTTACTGGCACATGATTGGGAGACATCTATGGGGGCACTCTTTACTGGCACATGATTGGGGGCATCTATGAGGGTACAGTCACGGCTGAGGATGGGAGAAACCCTCAGCCGTGCGATGCTCAGAAATGTCCGGTCGCTACTTGGTCAGGGCAACAGAATTAGGGAGCAGGTCACCTCCTATTGCGTCCCTAACACTGACCCTGTCTCCTGTCCGTATGAGCCGACCCTGAAGGTAGGAGGGCTCATACTCTGGAACCTAATAGTCCCTACAAGCCCTCAGGATGGCCCTGAACTAAGGAGCAGGATAAGACAACCTACTCCTCCTAGGCACGGAGGAACAGGAGTCTCACTGGCCAAGCAGCATGAAAGAAGGGGAACATGAACAGATCTATGAATATGGCAGGTGAACCAAACAGTTCCACACTAACCTGCCACAGCCTTGCTGACTGGAACCCGTGCTCAGAAAACGCTGTCCACACAAACATTAGACAAACAGCACACACATAAGAACACACAAGAACCAGGACATCCATAGCTGCAATAAAAACCAAAGGCAAAGGACATCAACTAAACATCAGGGATTTGGACAGTATGACCGGAAAGGCTCCTTGCTTGGATCCATCCCTCGAAAGAGGGTGCAGCATGTACCGCCATCTGCTGATGGGGTGCATGTGCGTTCTCCGGAGGGAGAGCGTTTTGGGGGTTTCGCCGCTGACGGCGCGGTGAGTGGCTTTTCACCGCCATTCCTTCACCGTTGTCTGTCTTGGCGTCCCCTTACTTTTTATTCCCTCACCGTTGTTTTGTTTGGTGTGCGGTGTCACACCTTCGAAAGAGGGTGCAGCATGCAGTGCCATCTGCTTTTGGCCTGCATGCGCGTTCTCCGGAGGAAGGGCGTTTTGGGGATCACCGTTAACGGCGCGGTTGGTGGCATATTCCCCGCCACCTTACCTTCCGTGTCCGTGTTGGTGATCCCTCGTTCCTCTCCATGTTCCTATCTTTGGTCATCTGCTGGCAGCATTCCGTTAGTGGTCCGGCTGTGTGCTGGTTAGGAATGTCTGCTGGCAGCGACTGGAGTGGGGACGTCAGTGGGGAGTGGACGCTGTGTAAGTGCGTTCTCCCCGGGCTGTTTCTTTGCTGGTCTCCGGTTCCTGTGTGTTGTTCCGGAGCCTGGCAGTCGGCTCCTGGTCCCTGTGTGTTGCTCCAGGGGCCGGCAGCAGTCCTGGGGAGACGCGCATATATTGACACGATTCCCCTTCTCCTATCCCCTTGTATGGGTCCCTCTCTGGTTTTCCTTTTTTTTTTTTGGTGGGGGGGCTTTGAGGGGTGGGAGTGTCACGACCATGTTCATGGCCATGACTCCTTGGGAGCCGCATGCAGTTGCCCGCGGTCTGGTATTGTGTCAACCGCAGCTGGGGGCACTTAGTTGTTTGCCTCAAGTGCGGTTGCCACAGACAACAGGTATGCGTGCGGCTGCTTTAGGTTTATGTATGGTGTTTAGAAGATGTTTGCTTGGTCTTTATTTATTGCAGAATATGGTTTCCTGGGTTCCCGTGTGATGTCTGTGTGTGCGGCGTCCTTTGTGTTGTTTGTGGACAGCAGCACTTGCACGTGGGTTCCAGGTTGTGTGTCTGTGGCAGGTAAGTGTGGTACTTGTCTCACTTACCTGTCATTGCCATATGTCTGTTCATGTTCCCCTTTCTTTGTAGCTTGGCCAGTGAGACTCCAGTTCCTCCGTGTCTAGAAGGAACAGGTCGTCTTACCCTGCTCCTAGTCCAGGGCCACCATGAGGGCTAGCAGGAATATCAGGTTCTGGAGTATGAGCCCTCCTACCTTAAGGGTTGGCTCATACGGATAGGAGACAGGGTCAGAATTAGGGATGTGTAGGAGGTGACCTGCTCCCTGATTCCTGTCCTGGCCTGGCATTGACCATCCGCCTTCTGATACCGCACGGCTGAGGGTTTTCCCCATCCTCAGCTGTGACAGGTACTTGTTACTGGCACATGATTGGGGGGCTTCTATGAGGGCACTTGTTACTGGCACATTATATTGGGGGGCACATTTGGGGGCTCATCTTACTGGCACATTATTTGGGGGCACTTTAGGGGAATCTATGGGGGCACATCTTAATGGCAAATTATTGGGAGGCACCGTGGGGGCATCTTTGAGGGCACTTCTTACTGGCACATTATTGGTGGCACTTTTTACTGGCACATTATTGGGTGGCAGTATGGGTGCTTCTATGGGGGAACTTATTATTGGCACATTTTTGAGGGCACTATGGGGGCATCTACTGAGGCCACAAAGAAGGCGTATTTTATAAAATCTGTAATCTACTGTCACTGTAATGCCTCTATTTTGGAGCTTTTGTATTCTCTGTGCTGCTGTAACACTGTGAATTTCCCCATGGTGGGACTATTAAAGGATTATCTTATCTTATTCACACATAGTACGTGGGGACTCCCATTCTTGTGATTGATGGGAGTTTCAGTGGTTAGACCGCCAGAGATCATACTTTTATCACGTATTCTGTGGATAATGGGAAAACTCCCTTAAATAGGTGCCACACTTAAATCTACTGTCTTTAGAAGATGCTTACTTTCTTGATTTTCCATAGGTTTTTGCCCATTTCATGAATTTTACCGTCATAGAGAAAATATTAGCTGACCAGTATAACCATATTGCAAGATTGAGATCATGTCTTGAGGCATGATTGCATTCATGTAAATTTGCTTTGGGTGATAAAACATATGGTTCTCCCTTAGATTAAAACTGACCGGTAAATGAATGGTACTACAGTAAAGTATAATGAATATTAATGGAGACATCACTTTTTCTAAAAATTGTCTAATCTTCTTTGACATATATTGAAGGATTATTTAACATTTTAAAATGACATTTTATGTGATGTGATGTAATGTAGAGGGCAAACACTAATGACATTGAAACTTTACAGCTTAAGACACATTTCTACATTTAGCCTAATAGTCTGTTACTTCCTTTAATTATTGCTGTTTACTGATTCTGACATTTCTGCCCGTAATTTGGCTCCCAGGCAACTGAGCTGACTCAACGATAAAATAGTTGTGTTTGTGTAAGGCGGACATTTCTTCCAGACATCATCTTATGTGTGTAGCTCATTAAATTCATGCAAGAAGTCAAGATAACATATTCAGTTTAATTTTCCACTCTAAGGGCTTGTTCACACGACCATATGGCATTTTCAGGGCCGTTTTAACAGATCCGTTCCGTTTTTTGTTTCAGTAGTGTTTCCGGTTCCATTCCATTTTTTCGTATGGCATATACAGTAATTACACAGAAAAAAATGGGGCTGGACATAAAATTTACAATAGGTGATTCCGCAAAAACGGAACGGATACAGAAGACATACAGACTACATTCCGTATGTGTTCTTTTTTTTTTGCGGACCCATTGACTTGAATGGAGCCACGGAACGGGATTTGCGGGCAATAATAGGACATGTTCTATCTTTGAACGGAACAGAATAACGAAAAAACGGAATGCATACGGAGTACATTCTGTTTTTTTTTTTGCGGAACCATTGAAATGAATGGTTCCGTATATGGACCGCAAAAAAACGTTTGTGTGAATGGGCCCTAAAGGTGAAATAAAGGGTAATCATATCATAAAACAAAATTTACTTTAAGTTAATAAATTAAATTCTGAATGTTCAGTACCCCCAAAGAAGATACGTGCAAATTATTCTTAATTTGGTGTTATTTAATCTGTTCATGTTTTGTGTTATGCTTTGTATATGTTACCAAAAGCTGTCTATAGGTGGCACTGTTTACTTTTTACTTTCCCCTATAAGGGAGGAGCTTTCTATCTGGGATTGCATCAGCCACTGAAGTTAACTCTGCCTACCATTCAGGGGAGATGCCGGTTCAGCTCCAGGAGAAACATCATTCCTGTTGAGAAAACAATTTCTGAGGGAAAGCTGGAAGAAACATTTATAGACTGCACAGGATCACAAGGCTGGGCGTGCTAGCAAGATGTTTACTGTTTATGGCCAATATAGACTCTGCTGCTTGTGGAAGGATTAACAGAACCTTTCACACGTTTTAAAGGGGTTGGCCGACCATTTCTAGAATTTGCACACACGAGGAAATTGCCGTACACATTTGTACATACGGATGTATTTTATATATACACAGTTGGCACCAGAGAACTGCCCCCTAGATTGGTGGCGTATAGTCAGGTGCCAATGTCCCAACACGTTTCACCCTAATTGATTGCCGGGTTCCTCAGGGGACGTATTTTAGTACAATGCTATTTTTTGGCATCAGTAATCATTGAGAAATGGCGAAGCAGTAGGCCGAGCCCTCAATTATGATGACATAGTTCAGCTGGTTTTAATAGCCTAGTAAGTTCAATCATTCAATAGCTATAACGGGTTAGATGCGAAGACCGTAGAATAAGGACCATCCCAAGGCACATCATGTGCAAATTATTCTGGGAGTACAGTGCATGAAAACGTGGCCCTATAGAGTACAAACTCCCACAAGGATAAACGAGCCCATGCAGGTATGTAATCCCAGTGTGGATAGTAGGAGTAGCGACCTCCAGGGACAGCCATACATGTGTAATGACACGTTTAATAATATACAAGTAATCAGATGCTACTTGCGTGTCTGGACACAGCCAGGCCGGCCCCAAAATGTCCGTGGGATTAGCAGTGTGCCCATTGCCGCTCAAGCCGTGGCCCGTATACACAAGGTAATGGTGCCTCACTGGTCCTGTGTGTGAGGTCAATTTGTGTGAACATTACACATTAATATCTTTGGTGTGTGAACATCACACATTAATATCTTTTATTTTGATGATATATATAACTATAGATAATCACACCTGTGGTTGTCTCAGTATCATCCATGACGTAACTTCTCGAGCAATTTTCCGCCCGCAGACGCAGCATCCATGAGTATGGGCGGTTTACTGCTCTGTATACTGTAATATTTAATATCTTTTTCTTTTGTTCTGTAAACCTAGCGTAGGCCCCCATCAGGAACTCACCAACGTTATAGGGTTAATCTAGGACCCACTAGGAGGTTCCAGAACACGGGATCGTCCTTTACAGGCAGGGGTACTGAGTCTAGGGCTAGACCCAGGGACAGACCATTATCCACGACTGTCCACCCTGTTTATTACTGACTCATGCCATTGAGCGTTGCAGAATTATCCCTTATGTCGTCATGGTGATATCTTTTCTTCTTTTTTTGTTCCTTTTCTATATTTGTCTGTGGGAGTTTGTTATTTTATGTGTAAATTAGATTAAAGGCTACGTTTTAAAACAGGTTGTTTTCCTGTGATTACTTCAGCATCATTAGTTGACTACTGCACCTACACCTCCTGTCTTTCACCCGTACAACACTCATAACACCAGGGGCACACCAAATAAGGCAGGAGCCCCAACATTAGGGCGTGCCCAGAGAGAATAAAGGATGCGCCCATAGGGACCATCAGTGTGAGGATTGCCACTGTGAATAATTAGAGATAGCCATTATACACTATCCTTCGCTCACTCCTTCCAGTCTTGCAGCAAATGCTGCACCAGCCCGATCCGCGGCAGGGGTCTGTCGTCACTGATGGCCGGACACCTGCTGCATGTGCCCGCATTGATGAAATTATAGATGCCGGCTCCTTAACCTATGCACAGCTGCGATCATGCTGACCGTGGCACGTGCAGAATCCGGCCCGGTGTGGGGTCTCCATCGTGGCTGCCTTCCGAGAGAGCCTGTGAGATCCAGCCCCCTAAATCTCACAGGCAGGAAGCACACTAATACACACTGAATTACACTTACAGCCAATGCATTCCAATACAGTATTGAAATGCATTGTAAAGGGGTTCATACCCCCCAAAGTTGAAGTCCCAGAGTGGGACAAAAAATAAATTGAAAAA
Organism: Bufo gargarizans; assembly: GCF_014858855.1. Lineage (NCBI taxonomy): Eukaryota > Metazoa > Chordata > Amphibia > Anura > Bufonidae > Bufo > Bufo gargarizans. The sequence continues at coordinate 674,371,678 of NC_058080.1, forward strand.
AAAAAAGATTTCCCCCCAAAAAAATTTAAGTTTCAAGAAAGTAAAAAATTAAAGTGTCATTTTCCCAAAATAAAGAAAAAGAAATTCTGTTAAAAATAAGGAAAAAAAGAAAACTAGACATATTAGGTATCAACCGGCACTATAAAGATTTCACATGACCTAACCCCTCAGATAAACCGTTAAAAAAAGTGCAACAAGCGATCAAAAAGGTGTATGCCCCCCCAGAATAGTACCAATCTAACCGTCACCTCATCCTTCAAAAAATTAGCCCCTAACTAAGACAATCACCCAAAAAATAAAAATAAAACTACGGCTCTCAGACTAAAACATTATTTTTTGTGTTCAAAAATGCTTTTATTGTGTTAAATGAAAAAAAAAAAAGTCGACATACTAGGGTAATGTAGTGCGCAGGCGCAAGGATTATGTTGTGAACAGCGCAAGCACAGGATTTAGGGATTAAGAGAGAATGGAAAGAGAAAAACCTAGGCAGGCCAGAGGGGTGCAAGGGGAGTGGTTTGCTTGGAAAAGCTCCGAGGGGCATGGGCACCAGACGCATCCACGCCGCCCCTGGGCACCTATACAAGCTAATTAGCAATGAAATAAAAGCTTTTTTCACAGAATACAGGCGATGGACAGCAATATGAAAGGTAAAATTTTAATACGGTTAAGGTAAGGGAGATCATGATGTTACTAGTGAAAAATGATTTTACGTGAAAGACTCCCTTTAACCACTAAATAGACCGAGGATAAACTCTGCCTAAATACCATATAAAAATCTAGTCCGCTCGACACCTATCAGCAAGCGGCTTTACCCCTCCTTCTAATAATAAAGTGACTGTGACAACTTAATCAACAGGGAGGGAGGGCGGGCTGGCAGCAGATCTTCAAAATGCGGCTTGGCAGACAGTATAACGCTGGCAGCCACTGCAATTATATACGAACTGTTGCTTGGTTTTAACTAAACGTCAATAACCCAGCCACAATACCCTATAAGACACCTTCCTAACAAATCCCTTGTTACCTCATCCTACCTTGTAACTTAGACTAGTTCTACCCATCTATAACACTGGTTTTGGCATGTTATTTAACACCAAAATGAGGCAAATACACCATTGGGATAATCATAATCCCATGCAGATCCCTCCATATAGGAATTTCTAGATCTGTACCTTTGTTATGATTTCTGAGTTGTTTGTTTAATTCTTAACATTGTGTGATTATTACAGGCAATACTGTTACCTCCGTCTGCCACTACAAAAAAATAAAAATATGTGCATGCAGAGGTCTGGACAGCTGGCAACAGCAGTCCGGATTTGGACCACGATCCACCAGTTGAGTACCCCTGATTTACAGTAATTGCATGCATTGTGTAATGTGTGGAATAAGTTATAAATTCTTGATCAGTGGAAAGCCAATTGTTGGGACCCCCACTGATTTTCAGGAGACCCCAGTCCCTTATAACTAGAGATGAGTGAAGTTTGGATAAATTCGATTTGGATGAAGCGCTGAAGTTCTTCAAGAAATTTGATTTGTTCCGAATTAATTCATCACAAATCTTGATAAATCTGGAATACCCAAGCCACTCTGCCTAATCATATGCATCCCACTTGGTGGCCCAATCTCAGTGTGTTCTTGGAACTTAAACTGCATGGAGAGTGCAGGGAGAGGGTATCGCTGTGTGCATTACGTTTCAGCGCACCCACATTCATAGTTAATCTGTTCTGTAGGTACTGTGCAGTCAGTATTAAAAGGTATGGGCTGCGATGAGCCGAAATCAGTTATTTGCACACATAAGTCACGCAAGACTTTGTTGAATAACTTCAGTAGTTGATTTTTTAAGTGGAAAACCACTTTAAAACTTAAAAACTAAAATCGGCTTCGGTTACGAGGTACCAGTCGGAACCGATGTCTAGTTCGGTTCCAAGTTTTAAAGTGGTTTTCTCATGTGACTTGATGAATAAATGACTGGCTCATCGGAGACCATACAGTCTAATACTGTATGGAGACAGATCTACGTACAGTATTATTCCGAAGTTTTAAACGAAGCAGCCTTGTATGTAGCATCCAAAGCTCGCTTCACTCATCAATAATAGTGGCCCCATGACAGTGTGGGGATGGTGGCGGTAGCAGTAGCAGTAAGGCTATGTTAACATCACTAGTTATGTTTCTGACTCTGTTGTGGTTGTGCAAGGACCTGGAGGAGATGGAATTAGGTTAGTGATTGGTAGCAAACCAAGTGATTGGCGTAAGAAACCACCTGACCAATGACGTGGGGTAAAAGTTTTTATGAATGAAAATGTGGAATATCTCTGAGGAATTGTAGGGGGGGTATTATTTGGCAACCTGTACCAAGTAGACCGCAACTTTTTTGTACCATGCCCGGGTTTTGCGCATGGCGTTATATGGCTTGAGGACTTGATCAGAGTCCGCCAGATCCCACAAACGGACGTGGATCTGGCGGCAAGGGACTGGAACAAGGGGATACTGGTATAAAAGTTATCCACGTACAGGTGGTAACCCTTATCCAGCAGTGGGTGCATAAGGTCCCACACAAGTTTCCCAGTAACACCCAGAGTGGGGGGACATTCTGGGATTTGAATCCGGGAATCTCGCCCCTCGTATATACGAAATTACCCTGAGGTACTCTCACAAATTTTGTATAGCTTCATGCCATACCTCGCCCACTTGGAGGGCACATACTGGCATAAAATGAAACTCCCCTTGAACGCAATGAGAGACTCATCAACCGCGACCTCCCTTCCAGGTACATAGGCCTCCATGAATTTGGCCCCAAAGTGATCGATGACCGGCCGTATCTTATACAGACGGTCATGGGCAGGATCACTCGGGGGGTGGGGGACATACTGCATTATCGGAATAATGCAGACATTTCTGGATGGACTCAAACCGGGAGCGTGTCATGGCCGTACTGTAAAGTGGGGTCTGGTATAGGACGTCCCCACTCCAGTACAGCCTGACACTGGGTTTCTTGACCAGGCCTATATGCAGCACGAGGCCCCAAAATGTCCTCATTTCGGCTGCACTGACCGGCGTCCAGCCACCGGGCCTGGCCAAAAAGGAGCCCGGGTGTTGAGCAACGAACTGTTGGGCATACAGGTTCATCTGCTCCACCATCAGATTTACCATTGGGTCACTGAAAAAAGGACAAAAAAAGTCATATTCAGTGTAGCCCACTGTGGAAATCTGGATTCCTGATTGGCCTACAAAATCAGGAATCACAGGCTCGTATCGCTCTGGGCTACACCAGATTAGTTCACCGGCAGGGTGCTCCGGTGGATTTAACTGGTGGGCCAGGAAACCAGTACGAGCCCCAGAGCTGCTCGTATTAGGCTGGGCCACAGGGTCCCTAACATGGCGATCCCCTTGCTTCGCCTGCCTTGGGGGCTCATCATCATCACTAGATAATGAGGAGGACGCGGATGACAACAGGAATGTGGGGTCATCTTTGTCCTCACTCGGACTCTCGGAGTTGGAGACAAGCTGAGCGTATGCCTCCTCGGCCGAGAACGTCTGGTGGGCCATAGGGGAGTGTGTGTCTGCGTGTGTATGTGCGTGTGTGTAAATCTTTATTTGGTGTGCGTGTGTGTGGGGGTATGGGTGTTCGCGGACTTAACCCTAAAACTAACAGAAAAAAAAAACTAACTAAAAAAAGGGCAAAAAATGTGAAATAAATAATTCAAAACCGATGATCAACCGTCCGAAGTTGATCAGCGGTGGGGTGTGCTATTCGCTAACAGTGGCCCGACACTAAGAGTGCCGGCCACAGTCAGCGTACACACAAAAAAATAAAATAATCCTGCACCCCAAAAAAGTGGGGGGGGGGGCAGGGGGGCAAGCGGCAGCACCCCTGGGGGATCTAGGGTCACACAGCTGTGCTGTGGACCCCAGACACCCTAACTTAGGGTGATGCAATTAAAGCTAATGCAACTAACTTTCCCTTTTTTTTTCCTGCCTAACCCAAACTTTTCCTATGCTTTCCCTATGTACCTGAAGTTCAGATGGGGGTGCTGGGGCACAGATCGGGTCCTGGGGGGCACAGATGGGGTGATGCTGGCACCGATGGACGGCACGTGCAGGCAGCTCCTCTCTCCTCCGGCTCCAGAACACAAAAGGAGGAGGAGAGGAGCGCTTGCATCATTTGAATCTGCCGCCGGCCCGCCCACAGACCCGAATAACCCGGAAACGCAGAAAACCTCAGGTCTGAACTGACCTGCGGTTTTCTGCGATCGCCGACATGGGGGGGGGGGGGGGGGGCCTGGCGCATTTAGCCTAGGTGCCTGCTCAATGATTTGAGCAGGCACCAGTTTCCGATCACCTCCCACCGTACCGGTACGTCATGTGTCCTTAAGTACCAGGACATCATGGTACGTCATGTGTCCTTAAGAGGTTAAAAATTGTGTTAATGATAAATCTTTCCATTTGAGTTGTCAGGTAAAGAATAAATAGGATTAAAAAATATATATCCTCTGACATAGAGATGGCCTTGCGGTTCGCCTGGCGGTCGTTTCGCGGCAAACTTTGCGTGTTCGTGATTCGCAGAACATGCGAACATATGGAGAAATTTGCGCCCGCCATATTCTTTTACATTGTTAAGAACTTTGACCCATGACTAGAGTTGAGCGGACACCTGGATGTTCGGGTTTGACGGGTTTGGCCGAACTTCAGAAAAAAAGTTCGAGTTCGGGACCCGAACTTGAACCGAACTTGACCCCGAACCCAAACCCCATTGAAAGCAATAGGGACCCGAACTTTTGAGCACTAAAATGGCTGTAAAAATGTCATGGCTAGAGGACTGCAAATGGCATCAAAATGTGGTTAAGAGCATGGCAAGTGCTCCGCAAACAAATGTGGATAGGGAAATGACTTTAACATAAAATACGTAAAAATACAAAATAATAATCTTGATCTAGGAGGACCAGGTCCATATGGAGTAGGAGGTTGAGGAGATGGTGGATGTGGTGGTGTTGGTGGAAGCGGCACTGGTTTTTGGTTTAAAATTTTTTAAAATTAGGGTACACCCCAAAACATTGGGAAATATAACCTGTGATAACCCCCTCCAGTCATGCTAAACACATGCTCAGACAATACACTGGCTGCAGAGCAGGCCAGCACCTCCAAGGCGTAAAGGGCAAGCTCAGGCAATGTGCCCAATTTGGAGACCCAGAAGTTGCAGGGGCTGACCCCTGTCAGTCAGTTCGTGTAGGGGTGTGCACACTTACTGCTCCACCATGTCGCACGTCCCCGTGATGTTCACGATCCAATTTAATATCTGCTCTATCAACTTTTGATGTTCTTTTATGTGCCTACCATGGTGATCATGGGTGGCGGGGAATCAGGGTTCCAGGCCAGAGAGGGAGCGTGAGAAAAAGAGACCACATCCAAGGGAGGATTCATTTTTTCAAATTAAAAATTAGAGTTGAAATATGGGAGAAATTAATAAAGTATAAAAGTGTGACAACTTTTTAAAGTTTAAGCATTGAATGAAAGGATGTGCCGCACCTTAATTACTGAATAATTTCTACGATTTTATTCCCTGTCACTTATGCATAGCAGGTGTTTATTCACGTCTGAAATTGTATAATGTCAACCCAAGAATGTAACAGAAAAATTATTGAAATTTATTAAGCTGTCAACTAGGTAGAGGAGGGGTACATTTTTTTACACCCAAAAATTGGTGAATTTCACCTTAAAATGTAAATGACAATTTTTTTTTTTTTTTTTTTTTTTTTTTTTTAACCTATCTACTAGGTATAGCATTGGTACATCACACCCAAAAATTGGTGAATTTCACCATTATATATAACTGAGATTTTTTTTTTAAACCTGTCTACTAGGTATAGCAGTGGTACTATACACCCCAAATTTGTTTATTTCGCCAGAAAATGTAACTGACAATTTTTTATTTTATTTTTACCGCTCCACTAGCTAAAGCAGTGGTACTATACAAACCAAAATTGGTGAATTTCACCCAAAAATGTAAATGACAAAGTAGTGAAATGATATAAAATAAAACACGTACAAAAAAAAATTGATTTATGAGGTGGAGTTCCATATGGAGTAGGAGTTTGAGGAGGCGGTGGAGGTAGCAGAGTAGGTGGAAGCGGCGGTGGAGGAGGACGAGATAGCCAACACAGGTTTTTGGTTTTAATTTAATTTAGTAAAATTAAGGTACACTCCAAAAAAGTGTGAAATATCCAAAATACAAACATGAGCAATTGCGCTGCAGTATAACAATGGCTGCTTAGTGCCGGTATACATTTTTATTCTGCACAAGGTACGGACAAGTCCTGAGGGATCCATGCCTGGTTCATTTTAATGAACGTGAGCTTGTCCACATTGTTTGTGAACAGGCGGCTGCGCTTGTCTGTGAAGACGCCCCCTGCCGTGCTAAACACACGTTCAGATAATACACTTGCTGCAGGGCAGGCCAACACCTCCAAGGCGTAAAGGGCAAGCTCAGGCCATGTGCTTAATTTGAAAACCCAGAAGTTGAAGGGGGCAGACCCATAATTCAGTACGTGTAGGCGTGTGCACACATACTGCTCCACCATGTTGGTGAAATGCTGCCTCATGCTAAGACGTTCCATATCAGCTGGTGGTGCTGGTTGTTGTGGCGTGCTGACAAAGCTTTTTCACATGTCTGCCATGCTAACCCTGCCTTCTGAGGTGCTGGCGGTGCCCCAGCTGCGTTGGCGACCTCTTCCTCTGCCTTCGCCTTATGCTTCCACTGTGCCCCCGCTGTCAAGTGGGAATGCCACCAGCAGCACGTCTACCAGCATGCGCTTGTACCCGCGCATCTTGCGATCACGCTCCAGTGAGGCAATTAAGGACAGTACGTTGTCCTTGTAACGGGGATCCAGCAGCATGGCCACCAAGTAATCAGCACAAGTTAGAATGTGGGCAACTCGGTGGTCGTTGCCGAGACATTGCAGCATGTAATCGCTCATGTGTGCCAGGCTGCCCAGAGGCAACGAAAATCTGTCCTCTGTGGGAGGTGTATCGTCTGTGTCCTCTGTATCCCCCCATCCACGCACCAGTCATGGCCACGAGCTGGTCTGGGTGCCACCCTGCAGGGCCGGTGCAAGGATTTTTGCCAACACAAGTGAAGCTACATTTTGCCCCCCCCCCCCCCCCCCCCCCCCACAGCTCACCTGGCCCTGGTCCCGTCTGCAGAATCTGGATACCACTCCTCTGTGTGGTCCTGGTACAATCGCTGGTTTGAGGACCGTATTTTTCGCCCTCTAAGACACACCTAGGTTTTAGAGGAGGATAATAAGAAAATAATATTTTCCATTACACCTCAGGTCAGACCAGCAATCAGACCCCAATGTTAATCAGACCTCAGATCAGACCCCCAATGCCTCAGATCAGACCCCCATGTCAGACATCAGCCCCCATCCATCAGCCCCCCATGTCAGCCATCATGCCGCCATGTCAGCCATTAGCCCCCATGTCAGCCATCAGTCCCCATCCATCATGCCCCCATGTCAGCCATCAGCCCCACATGTCACATTTCTCCCCCTCCATGTCAAATCACCCCCCTATGTCACATCAGCCCTCCATGTCACATTTCTCCCCCTCCATGTCACATTTTTCCGCCCTCCCCCAGGGTGCGCCCTAAGGCAGCCGCTTGGTCTGCCTTATGGTAGCACCGGCCCTGCCACCCTGCTATGAACATGGTTCCTCCTCCTCCATCTCCTCCTCCTCATCCTCCACCTCATCATCCTCCAGAACTTTAGCCTGGCTGGACAATTGTGTACTTTGGTTTTGTGGGTGCAGAAACCCACCGTTTGAGCCATTTGGGAATGACTGGACGGAAACCCTACGAAATGATCCCTCTTCCTCCTCCTCCTCCTGTGCCACATCCTCTTCCATCATCGCCAGGAGCGTTTTTTCAAGGAGGCATAGAAGTGGGATAGTAACGTTGAGAACGGCGTGTTGGTGGAGTACTTGAAACAGCGCAACAAGGAACACAGGTCTCGCATGGAGGCCCAGTCATTGTTGGTGAAGTAGTGCTGTTCCGCCGAGTGACTCACCAGTGCGTGCTGCAGCTGAAACTCCACTATCGCCTGCTGCTGCTCGCACAGTCTGGTCAGCATGTGCAAGGTGGAGTTCCACCTTGTGGGCACTTCGCATATGAGGCGGTGAGCAGGAAGGCCGAAGTTACACCGCAGCGCTGACAGGCGAGCAGCAGCAGGGTGAAAACGCTGAAAGCGCGCACAGAAGACCCGCACTTTATGCAGCAGCTCAAACATGTCGGGGTAATTTTTTAGGAATCTGTGCACCACCAAATTCAGCACATGTGCCAGGCAAGGGATGTGCGTCAAACCGGCTAGTCCCAGAGCTGCTACAAGATTTGGCCCATTATCGTAAACACACCAGGCCAGGCTTGAGGCTGAATGGCACAAACCACTTATCGGTCTGTTGTTCAAGGCCCGTCCACAGCTCCTGCGCGGTGTGGGGTTTGTCCCCTAAACAGATACGTTTTAAAACTGCCTGCTGTCGTTTACCCCTGGCTGTGCTGAATTTGGTGGTGAAGGTGTTACGCTGACCGGATGAGGAGCTAGTAGAGGATGAGGAAGCAGAGTAGGAGGAGGAAGTACGAGGAGGAAGCAACAGGAGGCAAACTGAAGCGCATTACATTCCTCGGTGGTGGTAGGACATGCGCCAAACTGCTATCCGCCTCAGGCCCAGCTGCCACTGCATTTACCCAGTGTGCTGTTATAGAGATATAATGTCCCTGACCATGCTTACTGGTCCACGTATCCGTAGTCAGGTGCACCTTGCCACAGATGGCGTTGCACAGTGCACACCTGATTTTGTCCCCTATTTGGTTGTGAAGGGAAGGGATGGCTCGCCTTGAAAAGTAGTGGCGGCTGGGCACGATGTACTGTGGGACAGCCACCGCCATAAGGCCTTTAAAACTATCCGTCTCCACCAGACAGAATGACAGCATTTCAAAGGCAAATAATTTAGAAATGCTGGCATTCAGGGCTAGGGATTGCGGGTGGGTAGGGGGGTACTTCCTCTTCCTCTCCAGCATTTGGGATATGGAGAGCTGAACGCTTCCGTGGGACATTGTGGATATGCTTGGTAAACTAGGTGTTGGTGTTGCTGGCAGATCCTCTGTTTGTGGGATGCCAGGTGGCACTGTCGCTCCAGAGGTGGATGAAGAGGCCGCAGGTGCAGCAGAAGAGGAAGCAGGAGGAGCCAAAGATCTTTCTTGGTTTTTGAGGTGTCTACTCCACTGCAGCTCGTACTTTGCACTTAAATGCCTGGTCATGCAGGTTGTCCTCAGGTTGAGAACGTTTATGCCTCGCTACAGGCTCTGATTGCACAGAGTGCAAACCACTCGTGTCTTGTCGTCAGCACATTGTCTGAAGAACTGCCACGCCAGGGAACTCCTTGGAGCTGGCTTTGGTGTGCTCAATCCCTTGCTGCGGTGGGCAGTAGAAGGCATACTGTCTAGAGGATGGCCGCTCCGCTTTTGCACCCTGCTCTCTCTTCTGCTGTGCTGGTGGCTCTGTGCGACCACCGCCTCTTCCTCCGAACTACATAGGTCACTCGCATGACTACATCTTTCCTACTAGGATCTGGACTGCCTAACCAGGCCGGACCTAGGTATATATATATATATATATATATATATATATATATATATATATACAGGACCTGAACTTTATCCCCATCTAGTGGTGGGATGTATGAATTTCACCTCATCTGCCTGGTAACAGGGATTTTGCAGATACATACTGTACATGCAAAATCATACATTACAACCTAGTGCTTTTGATAAGGTAAAAAGTGCTTTTAAGCAGTGCCCACACACACGTAGTGGGACGCTGCACAGGTGCCAACTGTGGCATTTCAGCAGGAGACTGGGTGGGAGACAATGTGAAGGAACCGGATCCACTGTCAGCAACCCAATCTACTATTGCCTGCACTTTTTCAGGCCTCACCATTCGTAGAGCAGCATTAGGCCCGACTAAATACCGTTGCAGGTTTTGTCGCCTACTCGCACCTGTGCGTGTAGCTAGCACAGATCGACCACGTCCTCTCCCTGAAACAGGAGCTCTACCAGCAGCACCACGACCTGGGCCACGTCCCATATTTGACACTCTCATATTTTTTGAATTTAGGATCTTGCCCTAAAAGGGTGTATCTCACAAATCAGACTAGGCCTCAATTAAATATTTCTTAGCACAAAATGGCTGTATTTCAAATGGCTGTATTTCAAATGCCTAATTCAAACCACTATATGTATAGGGGGGATCACACACGCCCTGAACCAGTGTAGGCCTGAAGTAAATATATCTTTGCACAAAATGGCTGTATTTCAAATGGCTGTATTTTAAATGCCTGTTTCAAACCCCTGTATGTAGGGGGTATCTCACACGGTCTGAACCAGTGTAGGCCTGCAGTAAATATATCTTTGCACAAAATGGCTGTATTTCAAATGGCTGTATTTTAAATAACTGTATTTCAAATGCCTAATTCAAACATGTGTATGTATAGGGGGGATTACACACACGCCCTGAATCAGTGTAGGCCTGAAGTAAATATATTTTTGCACAAAAAGGCTGTATTTTAAATGGCTGTATTTCAAATGCCTGATGCAAACCCCTGTATGTAGAGGGGTATCTGACACTGTCTGAACCTGTGTAGGCCTAAAGTAAATATATCTTTGCGCAAAATGGCTGTATTTCAAATGGCTGTATTTCAAATGCATAATTACAAACCCCTGTATGTATAGGGGGATTACACGACCTGAATCAGTGTAGACCTGAAGTAAATATATCTTTGCACAAAATGGCTGCACTTCAAATGGCTGTATTTCAAATGCCTGATTCAACCCCCTGTATGTAGGGGGGTATCTCACACTGTCTGAACCTGTGTAGGCCTGAAGTAAATATATCTTTGCACAAAATGGCTGTATTTCAAATGGCTGTATTTCAAATCCCTAATTACAAACTCCTGTATGTATAGGGGGGATCACACACACCCTGAATCAGTGTAGGCCTGAAGTAAATGTATCTTTGCACAAAATGGCTGCACTTCAAATGGCTGTATTTCAAATGCCTAATTCAAACCCCTGTATGTATAGGAAGGATCAAACATGCCCCGAATCAGTGTAGGCCTGCAGTAAATATATCTTTGCACAAAATGGCTGTATTTCAAATGCCTAACTCAAACCCCTGTATGTATAGGGGGGATCACACATGCCCGGAACCAGTGTAGGCCTGAAGTAAATATATCTTTGCACAAAATGGCTGCATTTCAAATGGCTGTATTTCAAATGCCTAATTCAAACCCCTGTATGTAGGGGGTATCTCACACGGTCTGAACCTGTGTAGGCCTGAAGTAAATATATCTTTGCACAAAAAGGCTGTATTTCAAATGGCTGCATTTGAAATGCCTAATTCAACCCCCTGTATGTAGAGGTGGTATATCAGAGGGCCTGAATCAGTGTAGGCCTGAAGTAAATATATCTTTGCACAAAATGGCTGTATTTCAAATGGCTATATTTCAAATGGCTATATTTCAAATGCCTAATTCAAACCCCTGTATGTATAGGGGGAATCACACATGCCTTGAATCAGTGTAGGTCTGAAGTAAATATATCTTTGCACAAAAAGGCTGTATTTCGAATGGCTGCATTTGAAATGCCTAATTCAACCCCCTGTATGTAGAGGTGGTATCTCAGAGGGCCTGAATCAGTGTAGGCCTGAAGTAAATATATCTTTGCACAAAATGGCTGTATTTCAAATGGCTATATTTCAAATGCCTAATTCAAACCCCTGTATGTATAGGGGGAATCACACATGCCTTGAATCAGTGTAGGCCTGAAGTAAATATATCTTTGCACAAAATGGCTGTATTTCAAATGGCTGTATTTCAAATGCCTAATTCAAACCCCTGTATGTATAGGGGGGATCACACACGCCCGGAACCAGTGTAGGCTGGAGTAAATATATCTTTGCACAAAATGGCTGTATTTCAAATGGCTGTATTTCAAATGCCTAATTCAAACCCCTGTATGTATATTGGGGATCACACACGCCCGGAACCAGTGTAGGCTGGAGTAAATATATCTTTGCACAAAATGGCTGTATTTAAAATGCCTGATTCAAACCCCTGTATGTAGGGGGGTATCTCACACGGTCTGAACCTGTGTAGGCCTGAAGTAAATATATTTGCACAAAAAGGCTGTATTTCAAATGGCTGTATTTCAAATGCCTAATTCAAACCCCTGTAAAAGTCTTTTTTTGCTAACAGAATATGAAAGCTGTGTATATTTAACTTGAATTTAACACTTGCAGATCTGGAAAATACTGTTTTTTGAAAGAAAAAAAATGGTGTGTTTTTCAAACCCCAAAAAATGATGGGTCTATTTCTACCTTAAATTGCACACTGACTAATACAGATGTTGTAGATTGCCCAAAAAGTCTTTTTTTTTGCTAACAGAATATAAAAGCTGTATAAAATAAACTTGAATTTAACACTTGCAGATCTGGAAAATACTGTTTTTTGAAAATAAAATAAAAAAGTGTGTTTTTCAAACCCCAGAAAATGATGGGTGTATTTCTACCTTAAATTGCACACTGACTAATCCAGATGTTTCTAAATTGCCCAAAAAGTATTTTTTTGCTAACAGAATATGAAAGCTGTATATATTAAACTTGAATTTAACACTTGCAGATCTGGAAAATACTGTTTTATGATTCTCTCTTATATAAGTAATTGTGTACACAGTGGCGTAGCGTGGGTTGCCAGCACCAGGGGCAAGCCAAAAATTGTGCCCCCCCCCCCCCCCGCGCCTACCCCAGGCACGCCACTTTTAACAGATACTATAGTAGATCACTAGCAGTCCTATGTAACACCTCAGATAACACAGCGATAACTCTCTGAGTACAGATAATGTAGTAGATGGGTGTGAGGCCCCAGAATTCAGAACACACACAGTGTGACCTGAAGTCTGGGGCCAGAATGCGGCAGTATGGGCCAAATTCTCAATCTTCTCCCTCAACCCTACCATGAAACAGATATGTGGATGGACATTATTATTACAGTAGAATACCGCACCATACCTGTTACATCCAGTGACGTCTCCTGTGATGTAGACTCTCCTCGACGTCTTCATTCAGAGATAAGACCACCATGATAACTTCTTTCAGCCGCTTCTCGTCTCTGCAGAGTTTCACCGAAAAAAATTTAGGTTCCTCACTTTACTATCATGCTCTCCTTCCTGGTGTCTCAACACTGTCATCCTGCTGCCCCCCAATACTGAGCTAGAGCCAGACAGAAAGCTTTCATTCCCCATAATAGTATTCCCCCTGTATATTATAATGGCCCCCTCTTTATTATTAATGTACTGGCCCCCTCTTTAATAACAAAGAGGGGGCCAGTACATTAATAATAAAGAGGGGCCATTACATTAATAATAAAGAGGGGGCCATTACATTAATAATAAAGAGGAGGCCAGTACATTAATAATAAAGAGGGGCCATTACATTAATAATAAAGAGGGGGCCATTATATTAATAATAAAGAGGGGGCCAGTACATTAATAATAAAGAGGGGCCATTACATTAATAATAAAGAGGGGGCCATTATATTAATAACAACGAGGGGGCCATTATATTAGCAAAGAGGGGGTCATTACATTAATAATAAAGAGGGGCCATTACATTAATAATAAAGAGGGGGCCATTATATTAGCAAAGAGGGGGCCAGTACATTAATAATAAAGAGGGGCCATTACATTAATAATAAAGAGGGGGCCATTATATTAATAATAAAGAGGGGGCCAGTACATTAATAATAAAGAGGGGCCATTACATTAATAATAAAGAGGGGGCCATTATATTAATAACAACGAGGGGGCCATTACATTAATAAAAAGAGGGGGCCATTGCATTAATAATAAAGAGGGGGCCATTATATTAGCAAAGAGGGGCCATTACATTAATAACAAAGAGGGGGCCATTACATTAATAATAAAGAGGGGGTCATTATATTAATAATAAAGAGGGGGTCATTACATTAATAACAAAGAGGAGGCCATTACATTAATAACAAAGAGGGGGTCATTATATTAATAATAAAGAGGGGGCCATTACATTAATAATAAAGAGGGGGCCATTATATTATTAATAAAGAGGGGCCATTACATGAATAACAAAGAGGGGGCCATTACATTAATAATAAAGAGGGGGCCATTATATTAATAACAAAGAGGGGGCCATTATATTAATAACAAAGAGGGGGTCATTACATTAATAATAAAGAGGGGGTCATTACATTAATAATGAAGAGGGGGTCATTACATTAATAATGAAGAGGGGGTCATTACATTAATAACAAAGAGGGGGCCATTACATTAATAACAAAGAGGGGGTCATTACATTAATAATAAAGAGGGGGTCATTACATTAATAATGAAGAGGGGGTAATTACATTAATAGTAATGTACTGGCCCCCTCTTTATTATTAATATAATGCCCCCCTTTTTATTAATAATGTACTGGCCCCCTCTTTGCTAATGTAATGTCCCCCTCTTTGTTATTAATGTACTGGCCCCCTCTTTGTTATTAATATAATGTCCCCCTCTTTGTTATTAATGTACTGGCCCCCTCTTTGTTATTAATATAATGTCCCCCTCTTTGTTATTAATGTACTGGCCCCCTCTTTGCTAATATAATGTCCCCCTCTTATTACTGTGCCAATGCCATAGCCTTTCTGCCCCCAGAGCCTCTGCACTGCAATTAGGAAAGGTAACATAAAAAAAAAATACTTACCCATCTCCATCCCTGCTTGTTCCCGCCGCAGGCGGTCACGAACGCCTCACTGTGCCTTCCTGCGCCGCGTCATCGCGTCATCTCGCGAGACCCGACGCAGGAGGTCACAGTGAGGTTATCGTGACCGAGTCCTGCATCGCTCTACTGCCTTATAGGCTTCAGGCCACTAGGCCTGAAGCCTATGGGGCATAACGGAGGGGACGGGAGCCATAGGCTCCCGTAGCCCTCATTGAAATTTCGGCTGCCTGGCGCCCCCTGCAATTTGGCGCCCGGGGCAACGGCCCCTCCGGCCCCCCCCACGCTACGCCCCTGTGTGTACAGTATATTCCTTTCGTGTGATATATCAGTCACAATCCTGTCCTATCTATACTTAGAAATATAGATGAGCGAATCAAATCCCACAAGGTGGAATTCGATCCAAATTTCAGGATAAATTTGATTTGCCCAAAAAAATTATACTTACCTCCATTTGCTTGCAGCGGGCCGCCAGCCGCCTTCTAGCAGATCCATTGCGTGGTGACATATGACATCACCACGTCGGCTGGTGTAATGATGTAATCTCGCACCACCCGAGATTTTGTGCCAGATCTTTAAGCAAATGGAGGAGCTAAGTTTGATTAAATTTATTTTTTATGTTACTTTTACACAGTTTTTACACTCAGATACCGTGTTCATGTATGAATGCAGCATCTGAGGGGTACAATCATGGGGCGCAGCGCTATCACAGCTCCCTGTCATTGCACCCACTACTTTAAAAAAAATGCGCTTTGTGACGAAGTAATTCATCACGAAGCATATTTTTGGGAAAATTCGGCGAATCAGCCGAATCGAACTTTTGAAAAATTTGCTCATCTCTACTTAGAAATATCTACATTTACCTACTTACAAAGCCCTTACATACAAACTTTTATTTTTCCTGTAAAAGTACTGTAAAATTAAATGGAAACAGATACCTGATATACTTTTTATAGCGGCAGACATGCCCAAGCTCATGAAACCCTCATGAGATATAATCAGGATTTACTTATAGCTTTGGCTTACAGTGCTTTGATTCCTGAAGTGCTGCAAGCATTATGTAATTGATCAGATATATGCAAAACACTGCGGGAAAAAAAAAGGCAATTTTATTCAGAAAATATTCAATTTCACAAGTATTTTTAACCCATGAAAGGTTCCTTCCTGCTTACTGATCTGTATTTTTACTCATTTTCAAAAGCCCATCCTATGTAGGTTATACTGTAGATAACTCGAGGCAGAACTGTGGGCAAAATATACCCCTCCTTCCAGATAATTACCTTCGTATGGACAGCTGGAGCCATTGCAGCAAGATTCTGAGGAGATGTGCAGAAGATCTTAGGCCTCTTTCACACGGGCGTCATGTTTTTTGCCCGGATAAGAGCAGGGTGCGTTGCGGGAAAATGCACAGAAGTTCGGGCTTGGGATTGATGTTCTGAAGATTGTATTATTTTCCCTTATAACATGGTTATAAGGGAAAATAATAGCATTCTGACTACAGAATCCATAGTATAATAGTGCTGGAAGGGTTAAAAAAATAAAAAAGTTAACTCACCTTATCCTCTTGTTCGCGTAGTTCGTTCCCGGTCTGTTCTTTGCTAGCTGTGGGCTTGGGCTAAAGGACCTGTGGTGACGTCAGATCACATGCTCCAATCACATGGTCCATCACCATGGTGATGGAGCATGTGATCTGACATCACCACAGGTCCTTTAGCCGAAGCCCACAGCTAGCAAAGAACAGACCGGGAACGAACTACGCGAACAAGAGGATAAGGTGAGTTAACTTTTTTATTTTTTTTAACCCTTCCAGCACTATTATACTATGCATTCTGTAGTCAGAATGCTATTATTTTCCCTTATAACCATGTTATAAGGGAAAATAATACAGTGAATAGACTGTCACCTAGAACCCATGCGTGAAAATCGCACCGCATCCGCACTTGCTTGCGGATGCTTGCGATTTTCACGCAACCCCATTCACTTCTATGGGGCCTGCGTTGCGTGGATTATCGCACCGCAACGCACAAAGAGGAGCATGCTGCGATTTTCACGCAACGCATAAGTGATGCGTGAAAATCACCGCTCATGTGAACAGCCCCATAGAAATGAATGGGTCAGGATTCAGTGCGGGTGCAATGCGTTCAACTCACGCATCGCACCCGCGCGGAATACTCGCTCGTGTGAAAGGGGCCTTAGTGGTAGTGGCCCTGATGAGATGTGTCAGGGTATTCTCCCCCAGGCCATTGTTCCCTGGTGATTGGTGCAGTGGAAAGGTAGTTTGAAGAATGAGGCCAGAAGTAAAAGTATAAGGGCTGTTTCACACGAGCGGATGGCGTGCGTGACATCCGCTCCGTGAATGATAGCCAAGACCCGATGCAGACTGCAGAGGCACGAAGTATTAACATGATTGATAATGCTCTGTGCCTCTCTGTGACCTCTTTACTACGAAATCACAATGACAACTTTATCTCACTGTGATTTAGTAGTAAAGAGATCACAGAGAGGCACAGAGCATTATCAATCATGTTAATTATCAATAATGCCCTGCATCGGGTCTTGGCTCTCATTCACGGAGAGGATGTCACGCACGGCATCCGCTCGTGTGAAACAGCCCTAACAGTCTCTCTTTACTTAGTGCAAGATATAACTTGTGGCACATCCAGTAGTATTAAGTACAAAGTGTCGTTTCTGGCACCAGATGAGGACGTATGGTGGCTGGTTGTGTGGCAGTTGAACGGCTCTTGCAGGCATTTGTGTATATAAGTGTCCACAGTGTCATGTTTGGTTTGTTTAGCTATATGATGGGTGTCTGTGCCGTAGTTCCTCATCTGCAGCAGTGTCTGTAAAGCTGTAATTTCGCTGATAACTCTGATATCTTGTCACACTGGAAGCAGTGTTCTTGATGCTGATGATCTCTCTGGGGTGATGGTCTCACATGAGAAACTAGATACAGTTTCTAGGAGTCTCAGGCGTGTGCTTACTTTCCCTTTGCTGTCTTCTCAGGAACTCCCCCTTCTGACAGTAAGCAGTACCATCCCAATCCCACCAAGAGGGGAGGAACAAGGTGGTTAACCCTGTTCTTACGAACCATTTCCTACCTTACCTGGTCTAGGGGTACTGCCAGGTACTTGACAAAATGTTGGGTACTTGTATTTAGTCATACTCTGTGCTCTCTCTTATCCAAGGAACCGTTTTTATGAACCTAAAGAGGACCTGTCAGTTTACTGGCCATGTACGTTTTATGCTGTCATTCCCCATGAAATTATAACTCGGGAGCACTTGTTATTAGAGCTGTTCCTCTTGGCTTTGCCTGACAGACCTTATAAATAAGGGGAATGGTAACGGTCAGTTGTCAATTTATGCATACATATCCTACAGGAATAATAGAGGACCAACAAAATCAAAAGGAAAATAAAACTATTAGGCCCCTTTCACACAAGAGTGACGGATTAGGTCCGAATGTATTCAGGGTGCGTTCAGTGAAACTCACACCAATTTACAAGTAAGTTCAGTCAGTTTTGTCTGCAGTTGCATTCAGTTCAGTTTTTTCACGGCGTGATAAAAAACTGATGGTTTACAAACAACATCTCCTAGCAACCATCAGTGAAAAACGCATTGCATCCGCACTTGCTTCCTGATGCAATGTGTTTTTCACTGAAGCCCCATTCACTTCTATGGGGCCAGGACTGCGTGAAAAATGCATAATATAGAACATGCTGCGTTTTTCACGCAACGCAGAACTTAAGCGTAAAAAAAAAAAAACACAGACCCATCTGAATCCAAAGTCTCAGAGACTTCCTGTTTGACCAGTTTATGACTCTCATCAGTATCGCTGATGCAAGGTATAGTTTTAGGTCTGGCAGCCCTAATCCTCCTCTGTTTCTGGGTTTGGTCAGTACTGTGGCATTTATCCTAGCTCTACCAGAGCCCGATACAAATCGTGCTATAGCCTTATGAAGGACCACAAAGAACCCTCTGGGTACACTTATCGGAACTGTTTGGAAGACCTGTAGAAATCTCGGTAGGATGTCCATTTTGATAACTCCTATCCTACCAAACCATGACAGGTGTTTCAAGGAGTATTTCTGTATGTCATCAATTGTTCTTTTTTGCAAGGCTAAATAATCAATTTCTGTTGAGTGACATATTCAGCATCTCGCTTTTGGTAGGATTTATTTTAAAATTACTTAGATGACTAAACTTCTGAAATTCTTTGAGAATGGATGGGATGGTCACGTGGAGATTTGAGATACACATGAGAAGGTTGTCAGTGTAAAGTGCCAATTTGTGATGTTGGTTCCCTAACTTTATACCTGTGATGACTGGATTGTCGCTCAAAGCATTAGCTAAATGTTCCACTACTATTACGTATAGCAGGGGTGAAAGCGGGCAGCCTTGACGAGTCCCTATTTTAAAATTAAAGGAAGGGGCGAGTATGCCGTTGGCCCTGAGTCTAGCTGTGGGATCAGTGTAAAGGGCGCATATTTTCTCTACAAATATGGAACCCAAGCCATTTTTTTCAGTGCAGCTATCATAAATCTCCAATGGACTCCATCAAAAGCTTTTTCAGCATCTACTGCAAAGAGACAAATATGGTTCTTTGCTCTGGAAATAAGACTGATCGTTTGAATGGTATAATCTCTGGTTTCCCTTCCTGGAACAAACCCTACTTGATCTCCATAGATGACACCAGGAAGCAGGGCAGACCGGGCATTTGCCCGGTGTGCCGGGCCAAACACAATCAGCTTAGCGTTAGCCTGATTGTGTTCGGCCGGGCAATGGCTATGGGGCCCTATGCCACTGGGGGCCCGGGCCGCCGGCTGAGTTTTTTTTATTTTATTAATGTGGCAGCAGCCGGGCAGGAGTGGAGATGAGCGCTTCCATTGTGGAAGCGCTCATCTCCATATTCATCTGTATCGCCGTCCTCAGGACAGCGATACAGATGAATGGAGCAGGGGAGAGGCGTCTCCCTTGCCCATTCCTCTGATAGGCTACAGGCCTAGTGCCTGTAGCCTATCAGAGGCCGGTGCAGACGGAGCGCTGACGTCATAGCGCGCGCCACCCTAGGCCTGCATCGCATCACTGACAGCAGCATGGAGGCAAGTATATGAGTTTATTGTTTTTATTATTTAATTTTATACTATACTGTGGCAAGAAGGGGGGTGGGGGCCCTATATACTGGCACAATATAGGGGGGGTCGGCACTATGGAGAAGAGGGGAAGCACTATGGGGCCATATATTCTGGCACAATATGGGGGGCCACTATGGGGCCCAATATACTGGCACAATATGGGGGCCCTATATACTGGCACAATATGGGGGGCCCTATGGAGAAGAGTGGAAGCACTATGGGGCCCTATATACTGGCACAACATGGGGGGCACTATAAAGAAGAGGGGAAGAACTATGGGGTCCTATATACTGGCACAATATGGGGGGGGCACCATGCAGAAGAGGGGAAGCACTATGGGGCCCTATTTACTGGCACAATATGGGGGGGTCGGCACTATGGAGAAGAGGGGAATCACTATGGGGCCATATATACTGGCACAATATGGGGGGGCACTATGGAGAAGAGGGGAAGCACTATGGGGCCCTATATACTGGCACAACATGGGGGGCTCTATGGAGAAGAGGGGAAGCACTATGGGGCCCTATATACTGGCACAATATGGGGGTCCCTATATACTGGCACAATATGGGGGGGCACTATGGAGAAGAGGGGAAGCACTATGGCGCCCTATATACTGGCACAATACGGGGGCACTATGGAGAAGAGGAGAAGCACTATGCGGGCCCTATATACTGGCACATTATGGGGGGCACTATGGAGAAGAGGGGAAGGAGCACTATGGGGCATCTACTGGGGACCCTATATACTGGCATGCATTATAGTTGGGCACTATGGAGAAGTTGGGGACAAGAGCACTATAAGGGCATTATATAGCGGCATTTAATACTGGCACCCATTTTGATGCCACTAAGGGGAAGGGAGGAAAAGAGCATTATGGGGGTATCTATGTGGAGCAGTCTATAGGGGCCTTTTATAGTGCCACATTATGGAGGGCACTATGGAGACGGGGAAGGAGCACTATGGGGGCATCTTCTGGGGGGGACTATATAGGAGTATTTTATACTGGCACAAATTATACGGTCACTATGGGCAACTAAGCTCAACTGGTGGCACTAAGTGTTTTTTGTAGTGACACACAGTACGGGTCATTGGAACACATGAGGGCACTCTGGGGACATTGGCTCTACTGGGGGCACTAAGAGGAGGTATTTCTTTTTTTACACAACGGGGCATTTTTTGTACTGGTGCACATTATAAGGGGGGGTTCTACTGTCACACATTATAAAGAGAAGTATTACTATTGGGGCATTATGGTGGGCTTTATTACAACTGGGGGACTATGGGAGCATTATTACTTGTGGGACACAATTACTGTTGGGGGCACTGTAGGAGCACTATTACAACTAAATGCACTCTGGCAAAGAAATAATTACTATTGTTGGGACTTTGGGAACACCATTACTTTGGGGGCACCCTGGCACAGTATCAGCTTAGCACAGTTCTTTTTGCAGTATAGTTTTGGGGAGCACAGCTTCTCAGTATTGGGGGTGCATGATGGGATGTTAATTGGAGGATGATGGAAAAGTAGGAAACTAAGATGTCTGTCAAACTCTGCAGAGACGTGAGATGGCTGAAAGAAATTATCACGGTGGACTGGTCTGAATGGAGAAGATGAAGAAAGAGAACATCTACATGAAAGGAGACGTGAAGAAGTGGAATAGACGGCTCTACTGCTCAGATAAATGGTAGAGGTGCAGAGCTGCTTGATCTGACTCACCCAGTTAGAGATATAAAATTGCAAATGAATAAGAGATAAGCAGGCACACTCTTATTTGGGTACAAGTATTATTTATTAATAGTTTAATATACGTGTAGTCTAGTAGAAAGTTGTATGCAGTCCCTTTTTGATAAAAAATGAAGGTATGTTGGAGTAGTGATGAGTCTTTTTAGCACATTTTCCCGGAGAAAATGTGGGTGTAAAAAATGACCTGCGTAAATGGTGGATTGTATGTTTTGAGTATATATAAGAGAAAAATTGTATAAAATTATAAAAAATTAAAAAAAATTGGAAAAATTGAAAAAAAGGTTTACAGTCTTTCAAATGCAGGTAAAAATGCAGGTAAAAAAATGCAGGTAAAAAGATGTCTAAAAGAAGTTCATAAATTCTTGCATATAATAATCACTGATCAGGATAAAAATCGCTGAAAATCTGCAGGATGATCATTCACTATTACACAGGGTTGTTATCCAGTAATGCCTCTTAGTGGAATTAGAATAAAACAGATGGCCGTACTGTAGGGGATCAATAATACGCCTTTTAGAGATAAATGCGTGTATAGCAGTTTATAACTGGTGGTAATTCTGTTTCTATGGTGCGCTGTGGAAGAAAGTGGTGCTCTGTGCCTAGGTGCGGCGTCCCGCACTGTCCCTGGCTACAGAGATCACTTACCCTTCCCGGCGCTTGATCTCCTGTGTTCTCTGGTGATGGTCTGCTGTTCCTGGGAGGCTCCTGCGATCCATTCCGGTTCTCCAGAGGCAGCGGCGTGCCTCGTGTTGCCAGGGACGCCGGGGGGCGTGGTTCGCGCGTCTGGAGGATGACGTAGGTGGTCACGTGATCACGGACTTTCTCTCAAGCGCCTTCACAGTGTTCTCCCGACTCTATGTGAGTGGTGAGTGTTCCGATAATCCTCAGCTTCCTTAAACGCGTTTCGGGACTCTGTCCCTTCATCAGTGTCCACTTAGTTGCAGACAGAATGCCCGCCAGCCCCATTAACTATAATGGGGTACGGCAGAGATCCAGCCACAATCTGGGAAAAATGCAGAGAATCAGCGGGGCATAAACCGCTGAATGCTGTGCTTTGTGTCTAGTCAATTCCTTGCATTTTCTGCCGGATTAGGTGGCTGGATCGTACTAAGACCCCTAATGTCACCTGGGGACCTCCAAAGAAGCTTGTGTGTTGGCTGAAGCCTTCCTATCTTACTGGTGGCTGGCCCTGCCTCTCAATTGTGCTTCCGGTTTTGGATCTGCCCCTATACTGCAAGGGGGTGGGGTCTGTTGGGGGTCATGTGATTGGGCTGCTCAGTCAAAAATGCCCGGGCCTATTTTTTGTCCCAGTCCGGCCCTGCCATGAAGTACCTTGTTGAGGCAGTTTGCTAAAAGTTTGGAGTACATTTTAATGTCACAATTAATTAGTGATATGGGCCGGTAGTTGTTGCAAATAGTTGGATCTTTATTAGGTTTTGGAATCACGACTATGTGCGCCTCTAGTGAATGTTTGGGAAAGGGGCAAGTAGGTGATATGCTATTGAAAACTCTTAAGAGGAAAGGTACTAGGAGTTGTTTGAAGTTTTTAAAGAAGGGTGCAGTAAAGCCGTCTGGGCCTGGACTTTTGCTTCATTTCAGGGACTTCAGAACCTCTCTGAGCTTGTTATCAGAGAAATCTTTCTCCATCGCTACTCCTGCCTCTCTAGGTATCGGGGGTAGTGCTGTTTCTTCAATATAGGTATTTATTCGGCTATAGAGGTCTTCAACCTGCATATCAGCCAATTGCCCTCTTATGTTGTATAGGCTCTCATAGTATGATTTAAAGGTCTCTGCTCTTTGAACAGGTTGGTGTACCGGTGTGCCTCTCTTGTCTTTTATGGTGGGGATATAGCTTGCCTGTTGTCAAGGGTGTATAAATCGCGCTAATGCTTTCCCAGGTTTATTGGAATTTTTGAAGAGATAACTGAGGAAACATTCAGCATTTCTGTGAATAGAGTCTGAGAGTAATCTTTTAAGCTGGTCTCTAGATGTTGTGAGTTCAGAGAGAATCTTTGGGTCTAATGATTGTTTGTGCGATTGTTCTAAAGTAACTATATGTGTTAGTAGTTGTTGTACCTTTGCTCCCTTTTCCCTTTTGAGTCTGGCTCCATGGCACAAAAAGACTCCATGCAGCACACATTTTAATTCTTTCCATTGTAGCGGGAGAGCTGTTTCATCTGTTGAGTGATTTTTAAAAAACTGTTTAATGGTGGGCTCTATGTCAGCTCTGCACACACCATCACTCATAAGAGTTTCAGTCAATCTCCATGTCCATTCTTTAGTTGTCAGACCTGGTAACTCCAAAAACAGAAAGACTGGCGAGTGGTTTGACCAAACTGGGATGCCTATGTGCGTGCTGGGGAAGAAAGATAATGCATGGTGGGATGTCAGGAACTTGTCCAGTCTGCTGTAAGATTTGTGAGCTGGGGAAAAATAGGTATCATCTTTGTTTTTAGGATGAAGTATCTGCCAGACATCTACAAGTTGCCTAGAGTATAGTGTTTGTTTTGATTTTGAAATTGCTGAACAGGGAACCGTCGATTTACCTGTAGAAGAATCCAGCAAGGGCTCCATGATCATATTAAAGTCACCTCCCAACAATACAGCAAAGGTGCCTAATTTTGATAGAATAACTGAAAGTGCTTTACTTTGTCTGGTATTTGGTAGGTGTGCATTCCCGATGGTGTACACTCTCTCATGGATCCTCAGGTTCAGGAATAGAAACCCTCCAAAGGTGTCAGTTTGTGACTCTAAATAGGTAGGTATAAGGTAAAGATTTATAAAGAGCAATTGAAACTCCCTTAGTTCTAGAGTCTGGATTGGCGCTGTGAGCCCAGTAGGTAAAGTATTTAGAATAAATTTTTGGTATGTGACCCTGTTTAAAATGTGTTTCCTGCAAAAACAGTATCTGTACCATCTCTCTGTGCATGCCGTTTAAGACCCCTGATCGCTTTTCCGGAGTGTTAAAGCCCCAAACTTTTAATGAAAGTTTAATGCTAGGTGGGCTCATTACTGGGGGATTCTCGGACACCCTACTCTCGTATGGGTTGTAGGAGGCTGTGAGGAGAGGAGAAAAAAGAGAAATAGCTCTAAAGCTCGCTAAGACTCAGATAGGTTATGTGGGTACGTATAAATTCTGAGGAGTAGAGAGGGGGTCTCCAAACCAATGGGCAGTCTTGGAGAGGTGTAACAAGGGGAGGCAGGGGCCTAGGGGGAGGAAGAAGGGGAGCAAGAGAGAGAGGAGAAAGAGAATAAAGTAAAATAAGGAATCAAGTAGCTCTTCAACAAAAAAAGAGACACCTCATCTCTTACTCAATTAAGGAGAGATTTATAATGGGAGACAGACTTCCAGTGACAGAACGAGGAAGCCGCTCCGAGGCTGAGAAGTCCATGAAAATCTTAACCTTTCAATTAGCAATACCAACTTTTTCTAACCGAAACTCACCAATTTGTGGCATGGTGATGAGGCAAGTAGTTCTTATGGAGAACTAAATCCCTGTGGAAAGAAAGACCTGAGTAAAAGCAAATAACTCGGGTTAATAAAACAGGTTAATACAGATGAACTCTTGTAAGTATATTCGTGCTGTGATTTCACTGGGTCCGGCTCATCACTTCCGGATCTAACCAAAGGACATTGTAGGTGCATTCATTCTCCTTTTCCTATGGTGAGATCAAGTAGGATGTTCTGTGTTTGTATTCTTTGAGGAAAATCTTCTGGGTTTTCTTATTGTGGAGCGAAGTGGGAGAGGAGGTATATTCTGCCAGTCTGGCAGCTGGATGATTGGAAAATCTAGTGCTGTGAGGAACATGTCGAGGTCTTCAGGATCTCACAGCTCTATTTGGTGTCCATTCTTGCGTACTATTAACTGGAACGGGTACCCCCAGAAGTAAGGGATGTCCTTTGCTCTTAGGAGATCCAATACAGGTTTGAGGGCTCTTCTCTGAGCTAGGGTAGCTCTTGATACATCTTGTAGAATTGTCCGGGTAGCCCCATCAAAATAAATGGTGGAGAAGTTGCGTGCTTTTTATAAAATCTCTTACTTTACTGCATAGTAGTGAAGACGGCAAATCACATCTCTTGGCCTGGAAGGGTCTGCATTAATGGGAGCTAAAGCTCTGTGCGCCCTATCCATCTCTAGATGGCCTGAGATAGGTTTCCCTAAAATAGTGCTAAATAGATCCTGTAATGTGGGAATTAAGTCCTCTGTTTTGGTGGACGCTGGGAGCCCCCCCGATTCTTATGTTGTTCCTTCTGTTGCGATTCTTAATATCGTCATGAAGGTGGGAAAGATGGCTTATATGGCGATCTCTATTCTCCCCTTGTGTTATCAATTCCTCCACTTTTGCTGCTGTATGGTCATGCATGGATGCCATCTCTTCCACTTTTTCCTCTATAGCTTGTACATTGGATTTTATCATGGATAGCTCTTGTTTATACAGTCCTGATCAAAAGTTTAAGACCACTTGAAAAATGGCAAAAAATCATATTTAGCATGGCTGGATCTTAACAAGGTTCCAAGTAGAGCTTCAACATGCAACAAGAAGGAGTGAGACTAAACATTTTTTGAGCATTCAATTAATTGAAAATAACGATTAAACTGAAAAAGGCTGTTTTTCAGCTGATCCAAATTTTAGGACCACATGCCTTTAAAAGGCCAAATCTTTGCAAAGATGTGGATTAATTGTCATTTTCTGTCAAGTAGTCACACGTTGTGTTGGCAAAGGAAAAAAAAATCTCCCTTTTTTTAACGTGGTCGGGTTGTTGAACTGCATAAGCAGGATCTCTCACAGCGCACCATCGCTGCTGAGGTGGAACGCAGTAAGTAATTTCTTAAATGAGCCTGAGGATTATGGAACAAAAAAGTGGAAGACCCCAAAAAATTTCATCAGCACTGAGCCAGAGGATCCAATTGGCTGTCCGTCAAGACACTGGACAATCCTCGACCCAAATTAAGGCCCTTACTGGTGCTGACTGCAGCCCCATAACCATCAGACGGCATCTGAGACTGAAGGGCTTCAAAAACAAAAAATGTCTTCAAAGACCTCGTCTCCTTGAAAGCCACAGAACTGCTCGTTTGGACTTTGCAAGAGAGCACCAAACATGGGACATTCAAAGGTTGAAGAAAGTTTTATTCTCTGATGAGAAAAAATGTAACCTTGATGGTCCTGATGGTTTCCAAAGTTACTGGAATGACAGGCAGATCCCACCTGAGATGATTTCTACGCGCCACAGTGGAGGGGGCGCCATAATGGTCTGGGGTGCTTTTTCCTTCAGTGGAACAATGGCGCTTCAGGAAGTGCAGGAGCGTGAAACGGACGCTGGCTATGTCTAGATGTTGCAGAGAGCATTCCTCATGACTGAGGGCCCTCGTCTGTGTGGTAACGACTGGGTTTTTCAACAGGACAACACTACAGTACACAATGCCCGCGGGACAAGGGACTTCTTGTGTGAGAAAGTGTGAGATGGTTGAAGTAATAGCTGATGAGACAGTGGGCTAGTGAGGAAAAATGCATGGCCCGAAGCTGTTGATTGGGAGAGGACTGGTCAGAAGCAGTTGCTCTCTAGTGATTCGTTTAAACCATAGGGTTCTATGGTTTGCATTTTAAAAATCCAAAACATTTCTTTCCGTCTCAATTTCTGAAATCTGTTAGAGTAGGTAACCGGAATTTGTTCAATCGGAGTTATGGAAAGGTTTGTTGGGTCTTTGTTGTGGACCTGAAGGAAATGCCTGGATACACCATGTTTGGTGTAACCATTTGATATATTCCAGCGGTGGTTGTTGATCCTTTCTCTCAGTGCTTGGGTGGTGCGGCCTACGTATTGTAGTCCGCATGGACATTCTAATAGATAAATGACATAGCTTGATGAGCAATTTAAGAAAGTTTTTATCTCAAATTGCTCTCCTGTAGAGTTGCTTGAGAATTTTGAAATTCGAGAGGAAATGTTCAAGCAGCATTTGCAGCGGCAGTGTCCACATTTATAACTTCCGAGTAGTTGGGGAAAGAAAGTGATGGTATTTATTGTATTCTTTTTGCAGTCCCGTAGTCGGCTTGGAGCAATAATATTTTTAAGCGTTTGGGCCCTCCTGAATGTTAGTTGAGGTTTTTGTTGGATATGTTTCTTTAAAAAAGGATCCGCCTGTAAGATATGCCAGTGTTTAGTGAGGGTATTCCGCAAGGTATTATGATTGGTATTATATGTCGTAATGAAGGCGGATTTAAACTTTTCTGTAGCTTTTGAGTCACCTGGTTTGGTTGTACATGAAGTAAGACATTCTGTTTGGGTGTATCCCTCAGCTCGCTGTAATGCTGCATCTATAATTTCCTTAGGGTACCCTTTCTTTTGAAATCTTCTTCTGATGACTTGGCTTTGGTTTCTGAAATCTTCATCCTTAGTACAATTTCTGCGTATGCGCTTAAACTGGCTAAATGGAATGTTGTTTTTCCATTTTTTATGATGGGAACTCTGATAGTCCAAATAACTATTGCCGTCGACTTTTTTGAAGAAAGTTTTGGTCTTGATGACGTTTCCTTTTGAGGATATGACCAAATCTAGATATTCTATGGCCACCTTTGAGTAATTAGCGGTAAAGGTAAGGTTAAATGTGTTGTTATTTAGGTGAGACGTAAAGCTGGCAGCGTCTTCCATATTTCCATCCCAAATTAGTAGCAGGTCGTCAATGTACCTCCTATAGAAGATCAATTGCTTGTGCCAAGGATGTTTGTTATAAATATATTGGGTGTCAAATAGACCCATATATAAATTTGCATAGCTCGGCGCGAAACGAGTACCCATCGCGGTCCCTTTCGTTTGCTTAAATATTTTATTTTCAAAGGTGAAAATGTTGTGGTTCAGAGTGAAATCTATCGCATCCAGAATGAATTTGCTTTGTAGGTTTGGTAAAGTTTCATCCTGTTGGAGAAAAAGCTGTATAGCACTTATGCCTGCTGCATGTGGAATGTTGGAATACAGTGCTGAAACATCGAGTGTTATCCACATGTAAGACTCTTTCCATTTGATATCTTTAAGGAGGGAAATCAGACTCGCTGAGTCCTTCAGATGCGACGGCAATTTCGTTACATATTTTTGTAACAGAATATCAATGTAGTGTGACAGGTTGCAGGTTAGAGAAGAGATGCCAGAGATGATGGGTCTCCCCGGCGGGTTATTGATAGATTTGTGCACCTTTGGTAAGTGGTAGAAGAGGGCCAGGTTTGGATGGTCCACTAGGATGTAATCTTTTTCTTTTTTTGTTATGACTCGATGTTTCTCGGCCGTTTCCAGTAGATGGATTAGTAATTTGGTGTCCTCTTTTAGCGGATTTTCCACCAGGACCTGATAGTAATCTTCATCTCCCAGGATTTTGAACGCTTCATTCAAATAATCCTTTCTATCCTGAATCACAATACCTCCTCCTTTGTCCGCGTTTCTGATCACAATGGACTCATTATTCGTGAGATCCGTCAGGGCTATCTTCTCCCTCTTGTTGAGGTTATCAGGGATGTTTAGACCTTTGTTGATGGTCCTGAGTTCTTTGGTCACAAGGGCAGAGAAAGTTTCTATGTGGTTTCCCCTATGGTATATGGGGTTAAATGTTGATTTAGGTTTAAGCCCCGTGTTGACTACTTTTGGTGTTATATCCTGGTCCATTGTGGTATTTTCTGACATTGTTTGTAGTACAATTTTGGGTTTTGATGCTTGGATCTCAAAATGTCGATGTAGCGTTAGTTTGCGGATGAAGGTATTTAGATCCACGAATAGTTCAAATTCGTTAAATTTGCCTGTAGGGCAAAAGGATAGGCCCTTCTGTAGCAGGCTCGTTTCAGCCTCTTTCAATGGATGTGAGGATAAGTTAAAGATACGGACTAGTGTTTCTTCCTGTTCCTCTTGGGACTTATGTTGCTGGTCACTGTTTTTTTGAAGTTGGTACTTTGTGAGTGTGCCTGATTTTGCTTTTCCTCCTCGTCGTCCTCTTCTGAGCTTATTCTTCTTTTTAGTCCTCTGTTCAGAGCTGGTCTGAAAAAGTCCGTGATCACTGTGGTCCCTGAGGGTTGTCGCAGGACATACACTGCTTCCGGGGTCAGGGCCCCGGGTAAGGGTAAAAAAGACTGCTGATCGATAGGGTCCGGGTTATCCTCGATGCTGGTGTTGTGGGTGGTAATGAGTGAGTCTTCAAATATAGCAGAGCAGTTGTGATCAACTGCTGGATTGTGCACAATACCTGGATTAGGAGGCAAAGGGACAATGGGCAAGCAAGAGGAGGTTGGCGAATGGGGAAGTGGGGATCGAGCAGCAGTGGAATGACCAAATATTGTGGCGGGGAGGCTTAGGTGATCAATGGAGGGATCACTGGGTTCCATGTGGGATGGCGAAGTGCGTGGGTTTGGCGCAGGTTTCTGGGGTATTGATTTGTCGGGAGTTTTGAGGGGCGGATCTTTACCCAATTTGTGGTGGTTGATTGAGAAGAGTGGAGGGGGATTGACAACAGGCTCGGCTGGAATATGTCCTTCAAGGGCGGGACTTGGAACCCCATTACGAGGGGGGAGGGGTTCGTTCGTGTGTTTCATTCTGTTACTATTAATAAAGGTATTCCTTTGATGTTGTGATCTGATATGTCTGACGTCCTGGTCGAATGGACGTGGAGGCCTTGATGGCATATTTAATGATTGGGTAGCCCGGTAATGGGCTCTAGGGGATTGGGTCACCCTTTGTGCCGGGTTTGGCATAAACCGGACACAATTGAGAAGTGGTGGTATGGTGGGATTGGGGTCGGGCAATTGTTGATTATTATGTCTGTTTGACCAGAACTTTATATTGTTGTTGCGAAAATCTGTTCTGTCTCTATTTAGTTTGGAGGATTTAGTTTCTATGGTTTCTTTTTCATATTTAAGTACTCTAGTGGTAATGAGTCGATCAAACTTGATGAAATCATAATGTGTAGAGTACTGGGCTAGATTAGCCACATGTTCATCAATCTGTGTTTTAAGTATCTCACAAAGTTGTTTGCGTTTGGTGTGGAGTCTATTTATCATACCCTGGGCACAAATTAGCATATATTCGTCCCATTCTTTAGAAAAAATTGGGTCATTTTTGAAAGAGCTTTCAAATCGTAGTCTTAGTCCTCTAGGTACCAGGCCCTCTTTGAGGTATAGTTCTAAAAGGAGCCAGTCCATGTGATGTTGAAAATGCTGCTTGAACATTTCCTCTCGAATTTCAAAATTCTCAAGCAACTCTACAGGAGAGCAATTTGAGATAAAAAATTTCTTAAATTGCTCATCAAGCTATGTCATTTATCTATTAGAATGTCCATGCGGACTACAATACGTAGGCCGCACCACCCAAGCACTGAGAGAAAGGATCAACAACCACCGCTGGAATATATCAAATGGTTACACCAAACATGGTGTATCCAGGCATTTCCTTCAGGTCCACAACAAAGACCCATCAAACCTTTCCATAACTCCGATTGAATAAATTCCGGTTACCTACTCTAACAGATTTCAGAAATTGAGACGGAAAGAAATGTTTTGGATTTTTAAAATGCAAACCATAGAACCCTATGGTTTAAACGAATCACTAGAGAGCAACTGCTTCTGACCAGTCCTCTCCCAATCAACAGCTTCGGGCCATGCATTTTTCCTCACTAGCCCACTGTCTCATCAGCTATTACTTCAACCATCTCACACTTTCCAGTCCCCACCATCGCAACACGTCCGACATCACCAATTTCCCAGCAGTCACCTGCCATCTACCCAGTATATTTGGTTGGCATACCTTTACATAGGTATTTGTCCCCTCAGTACACAGCCCTCCTGTCACCAGCCCACCCATAATCACCCATATTGACCCACATACCCGTACATCTCTCCATCCCACCGTTAGAACCCCTTACCAGTCCCTTTATTTCCCCCCAAATAAATATTCAAGCAACCCCTACACCAGTTATCCATATATCAGGCCAACAATGTTCCCCCAATTCAACTGTGCTCACATCATCAGTCTTTATATATATATATATTCATCTTATACTCATTTCCCATATCATCCAGTCCACTACTGCCCAAATCCTCAACCACATCACCCCACTAGCCTTTCAGCCGCCTATACACCCCACATCACTCCCCTCCATTCATTCACTCCATTTAGTCATCATCCCCCCTCTTGGAATCTCCCCTGTTAGCGATCCCGTCCCTGCGGCTCAGTAAGCCAGCATCTCACACAGCGCTCGGCGCATGCGCTGTTCGCAATGACAGCTCCGGTCCGACGGACCGAATAGCTGTCAATCGCAGACTCCGCCCCCCTCTCTCCTGCTCTTCTGAGCGCGCCTTCCAGCAGGCGTGCAAGGCCGCGCTCCAAGCCCCAGTATGGACCTTACAGGTAAGATCAGCAGCCATGTGCTCCACATCTCTCCATGCTTCCCTTGTCATTTCTAATCATTTTGGGCCCACTTCCCAGTTGTGTCACCTCTTTCAGCATTGTCTGCATTCAACAGCAGTTTATATTATATTATATTAATTGAACATCCATCGCTGCAAGTTTCTCATCCATTCAGGCTTTTACATTACGATCTGTTTACCTGTTTATTTAATGTTCATTTCCTTTCTGTTTAAATCAATGTGGGATTGGTAATCCCAGACCCATTTGGTTGCCCTGTGCATGCTTACTATTATTGTTATTATATACATGTAGTTTATGATGACCATCGATATCCAGCCTACTATATAACATATTATATATCTATGTATATTTAATTCCAACAGTGGCTCCAGTCCTATATGTAACTATACATGCGGCCACACATGCGCAAGCATGTGTGTTTGCATGCATCCCCCCCTTTATGCAGTCTATTCTATAATAGATTATATTATGTTCAATTTATTTTTTTATTATTAATCATATTTTTATCTGTTCTTATTTGTGATATCTTCCATGTATGCACATTTTTAATCTCTCCCAACGACGTAATCTAGTATTTTCGCCCTTTGTTTCAATTTATTTGATTTGCATATGTGCGCAGATTTCTACGTGCACATTCACTTCTAAATTCATTTTAACACGATTACGTGCACACATTCTTTTCATTTTATATCATTTTATTATCATTTTAAATTATTCGACAAAAAAATGTTTTTATTCTGTACCGAAAAAAACTTTTAAACCTGTGATCTCCTAGACTTGAAAAAGGAGTGTACCAACTCCGAAACGCGTTGTCTACCATCAATAAAAGACCCCTTTATCTATCCACCGAGGTCGTGATTTTGCGCCAGAAAGTATCAATTGGTGCACTACACCAGTGCACCAACAATCTTTTTCCTTTTGCAACACATATCACTCCTCTGGAGCTTTGGCTACTCCACTTACGAGGACTGAGAAGATACCGGCTGCACCGACCCCCTGTCCTCACGAGTGTTGTGCCTACGTACGCACAACACCAGAAGGTGAGCATAACTTTTGATGTTTTGATTACATTCTTTGATCGAATCTACTACCCTATGAGCGCCTCCCATCTCTTTTTTTCGCCACTATCGCTTGTATGCACCATAGGAGCCTTTCAGGGACTTTGGAGGAGAGTCAGCCCGTGGTTTCTCAGTCTCGTGGCAGGAGCTCCACAACTGTGCGTCCTCACACTGCCATAGTCAGGCCATGCCCCAACTCTGGCGTAATTTGAAGCATTTTATTTTAGAAATCTTTTGAAGAGAGTAAGATATACAAAATCTTCCACTGTGCCTTATCAGCCAAGGGGTGTTTTTTTGGGGGGGAACGGATGGAGATTCACATAAAAGTGGTGTGGTTAAAGATGTGACATTTTGCTCCAAGATTCTGGTACTAATTTCTAAAACAAAATAAACCAACCAATAGGTGGTATAAACTTAGACAAAAGTGACTGGACCTGCCTCAAATCTATCATGCAGCCTGAGCCACTGTGATAACTCTAGTGCATCTTTATACTGACTGTCTAAGTTTATATTATTTATATCAGGGGTCAGCAACCCCTGGCATTCCAGCTACTATTAAACTACAACTCTCAGTATTTTCCGTTCACTTTTATGGGAGTTTTGAGAACAGCTGAGCAAGTGTGGGAACTGTAGTTTCACAACAGCTGGTGTCCTTGACGTTGCCGACCTGCTAACTGCATCTTAGACAGGATGAGTAAATCTACCCTGGAGTGCTTACAGACCTGTAAACAAAATTTACACTTTTTCCCAAAAGAAAGCTGAAACTCTGACACCATCAGATCTAAGGTAGCTTTCCTATAAGTCAATACTCAATCTTTTAAATAGGCTTGGAAGCATACATTTGATACTATCTAAGCCAGTACCGAATCTACAGACAGCTGTTTCAGGGTGGTCGCCTCAGAGTTGAGACAACTGGCTTAAGTGGGTGAGAGACCTTGGTCTGGATTCTGGGGGTACTATTTCTTCTTATGGAGAGCACCTAGTAGACCTAATAAGCCAATGCTCATGAGGGTTTCTGGGGGAAAAAATGCAAATCATCTCTCCAAAAGTAAAAGAAAGCTGATTCTCTACAGAGGCCTAACACGGACATTGCTGTTTACACGGACTAGCACATACAGTTGCAAGAAAAAGTGTGTGAACCCTTTGGAATGATATGGACTTCAGCACAATTGGTCATAACATGTGATCTGATCTTCATCTAAGTCACAAGAATAGACAACCATAGTCTGCTTTAACTAATAACACACAAAGAATTAAATGTTACAGGTGGAAAAAGTATGTGAACCCCTAGACTAATGACAGAGCTAATTGGAGTGAGGTGTCAGCCAACTGGAGTCCAATCAATGAGATGAGATTGGAGGTGTTGGTTACAGCTGCCCTGCCCTATAAAACACACACACACCAGTTCTGGGTTTGCTTTTCACAAGAAGCATTGCCTGATGTGAATGATGACTCGCACAAAAGACCTCTCAGAAGACCTACGATTAAGAATTGCTGACTTGCATAAAGCTGGAAAGGGTTATAAAAGTATCTCCAAAAGTATTGCTGTTCATCAGTCCACGGTAAGACAAATTGTCTATAAATGGAGAAAGTTCAGCACTGCTGCTACTCTCCCTAGGAGTGGCCGTCCTGTAAAGATGACTGCAAGGGCACAGCGCAGACTGCTCAATGAGGTGAAGAAGAATCCTAGAGTGTCAGCTAAAGACTTACAAAAGTCTCTGGCATATGCCAACATCCCTGTTAGCGAATCTACGATATGTAAAACACTAAACAAGAATGGATTTTATGGGAGGATACCACAGAGGAAGCCACTGCTGTCCAAAAAAAAACATTGCTGCATGTTTACAGTTTGCACAAGAGCACCTGGATGTTCCACAGCAGTACTGGCAAAATATTCTGTGGACAGATGAAACCAAAGTTGAGTTGTTTGGAAGAAACACACAACACTATGTGTGGAGAAAAAGAGTCATAGCACACTAACATCAAAACCTCATCCCAACTGTGAGGTATGGTGGTGGGGGCATCGTGGTTTGGGGCTGCTTTGCTGCGTCAGGGCTTGGACGGATTGCTATGATCAAAGGAAAAATGAATTCCCAAGTTTATCAAGTCATTTTGCAGGAGAACTTAAGGCCATCTGTCCACCAGCTGAAGCTCAACATAAGATAGGTGTTGCAACAGGACAACGACCCAAAGCATAGAAGTAAATCAACAAAAGAATGGCTTAAACAGAAGACAATACGCCTTCTGGAGTGGCCCAGTCAGAGTCCTGACCTCAACCCGATTGAGATGCTGTGGCATGACCTCAAGAAAGCAAGAAGAATTACTCCTGACCGTTGTGCACGTCTGATCTGCAACTACAGGAAACATTTGGTTGAAGTTATTGCTGCCAAAGGAGGTTCAACCAGTTATTAATTCCAAGGGTTCACATACTTTTTCCACCTGCACTGTGAATGTTTACATGGTGTGTTCAATAAAAACATGGTAACATTTTATTCTTTGTGTGTTATTAGTTTAAGCAGACTGTGATTGTCTATTGCTGTGACTTAGATGAAGATCAGATCACATTTTATGACCAATTTGTGCAGAAATCCATATAATTCCAAAGGGTTCACATACTTTTTCTTGCAACTGTAATGAAATCTAAAATACCTGTAAAATCTGTACTTCTAAGTGCCTAATTAAGCAAATTAAAAGCATCATGGGATAGTTTTATCTGCTGCCAATCATCATCCATTACTCATCATGCTGCACTTGACAGCTCACAAAATAGGTCTGTACCAAAATTTTATGCATTTACAGTCAGTCAGAAGATTAAAGAGGTTTTCTGGGAGTATAATACTGATGACCTATCCTATGGATAGATCATCAATATCTGATCATCGGACTCTTTGACTTCTGGCACCCCACTGATCAGCTGTTTAAATAGGTTTGAAGAGATGTGTCAATGTGCGAAAATTTGCGCATCCAGAATTTCACCAATGAGGGAGCTAAAGGCCAGTTTCACACAGTCATTATTTGGTCCGGATTTTACCAGTAGTGGTACCTACGGAGAAGGTATTATAGAAAAATGTATGCCCCTTCTGTGTTTTTGACCCACTCCTAGTTTTAGCTTACAAATACTGATGCAAAAATACTGACTGTGTGAAAGAGGCCATAGTAGTTCTCAAATTAAACAACAGGGGCTCAAATATAAATCTGCATTTAATTATCAATCTTTTCTGTCTATGTGCCCTCTGGATTTTGCCTGCATAGCACACTGACCCGTGCAGGGGAGCCATTATGACCAAGAGAGTGATGTGTTCCTGAAGAAAGGCACCTCAGATGCTGTGATCGCAATTCACTATGACAGTGATGGGAAACCTTTTAGAGACAGAGTGCCCAAACTGCAACCCAAAACCCACTTATTTATCGCAAAGTGCCGACATGGCAATTTACCCTGAATACTACAGTCCAATATAGTATACCTTTAATGTACCTTATCACTTAGCTATAATAACCTGCCTACATTCAGTGCGCTGCCTACGATGTTCATAGTGCGCCCTGCGCTGATGAATGGCAGGAAAAGTCTAAGGCATATTGGTACACCATAGACTTTTTTCAGGGTTTGGGTGCCCACAGAAAGGGCTCTGAGTGCCACCTCTGGCACCCGTGCCATAGGTTCTCCATCACTGCACTATGACATCTGAGGAGTTTAATGTCTGTGATTAGCATTATTGCCAATCGCAGACATTAATACAGTGTGTCTGCTGTGTGAAACAGCAACCACCCATTGGCAACCGCATTCACTCTGCTCCAGAGAGGGTGCTATGATTAAAGATGACTTTAGCCATGCACATATGGCGCAGGTTCCTCAAGGAGATAAAGGTGGAACGGTGCCATTGTACATTTTTCATCAAGTTGAATGGGTCTGGGAAAAATAGCAGTTTTTATTCAAATGCCACAATCGGATTAGCCAACTTAATCTGACTGTATATGTGGGTCTGTAGTAGGACATTTTTCCCATAGGTGAAACACTGGTAAAGGGACTTTCACACATTTGCTTATCTTTACTTGTAGTGAACATCAACTATAAGAATGCTCCATGTTACATAGTTTTGCATTACTTCATTTCTTTTTGAATTACTCACTGTTGTCATTTCCAAAGAGGATTTCTCTGATCCCTCAGGACGTGTGGGAGTTGTTATGTCGTGCATCTCTTCTGTGTGAGGGTATCTAAGGGAAAACATTCATACATCTCATAACACATTCTTCTGCTATCCTAATACCATCCTAACATGAGTCAGGATGAAGTTTAACTTACCGAACTCCAGAATACATTTTTTGCTCCTCTCGGCCGCTGAAAATAGGGAACATTAAAATTAGGTAATGTAAAGTTTGTTAAAGAAGTCCTTATCTATTATAACAGAACATTTCCTCCGAGTGGTAAACACTGCTGCCAAAAAAAACCAAGGGAGGATTGCTTGCTTGCAAATGCTGTGTAAGCAAGTTTATTTTTGGAATTTGTGGTATTGTACCACTTAAACCACAGCTGTTAGAGCCATAATGACCATTTCATTCCTTGAATAGGGGCTGTAAATATATATTTCTATATACAAAGCAAGCAGCCTGTAACATGTATCCAACCGGCATTCCAGCCTACACATACTGTATGATTTACGTGAAGTCGCTGCAGAATCTGGGGTCATGCTCTGACATTGGCAAGCAATGAAGTCAAACAGTATGTGTTGTCCTGAGCCAGGAACCATGTGGCCACTGTCATATACCATAAGCCGCAGTCTAATTGAAGGTGCTTGAAATCAATTAACCTTAGTCTGAGACGCATTTTCAAGTGAACAGCTGGAGCACAATTTGTGCAATGTTTGGTAAGGTTTGCCCGCCCTTCAGTTATAGGATTGCATTGGTCCATATTATTTTATAAATAAACAATACGATATTTATAAATCTCATGATATAGTATAACTGATTCCCTAGTCTGATGTGTCACATTTCTAATCACAGTATTATTCTTGTCCATTGGGTAGTATGAAATATAATGGTAGTGAAGCAATCCAGATGGGAGCAGTAGTTCTGGATCTGGTCGCAGTGTTCAGTGAGAGCTGGGCTGTCTCCACCAAATTCCATCAATCCCAGGGTTGCTGCAGTAAAGTAAGGACATTGCAGTTGGACTGTTAAGAATACTAGTTTCCCCTATACTCTAGTCTCCTAGCTGGAGGATGGTGGGTATGCCTTTGATGTAGAGGTCTAAATGATAGGTAGAAGACCAAGATGAAGGTGAAACAAATAACATACGGTCTTTTACTGATGGAGGCATACAGTATTGGCTAAAAAGTTCCATAAAGGTTCTGGCTGAACAAGGTTCCAATGTCCTCTGATATGTAATTCCTCATATACTGTAGTTAATCCTTTTGATTTCAGCTGAAGATTGTACAACAAATCCAAATTGTAAAAAAGGACTGGTGGGAGACCATTAGAGCCTCGGTGCTGGAGTGGGTTTAGATTTAACTGTTAAACTTTCCCCCAAATCAACACTTTCATTATCATCGAGCCACAGGATAGTTGATATGTGCCAGATTACTTGGGGTCTCATGTACCCTGTTTGAATAGAGTGGTGGTCAAGTGCAGCGAACCACTGAAGAGAAGGTGCGGAGGATGGGAGTGGTAGTAGCTCTGATAATAATGTGTGATGTTAGGAGAGTAAGTAATCAGGCCAGATTGAACTTTTTACTGGGCACAAAATAGGAGTTATAGTACATCCAGCAGTTATCTGTACACAGTGCAAATTCTCCCCAGATGTCCAAGCATGAGCTAAGCAAATAGTTGGAAACAATGGCCTTCTGATTACTCTTTCTCTTGCTAAAGTGTCTAGTACTTGGATCTCTGATTAGCAACTGTATTCTGTCACAATGTCTGCAATTCACACTGTGGTGTATGGTTCTAATAATACGACTGGGCAAATTGTACCTGAAGTGTGCAGGGAGTCTTAACTCACTATCCCTCAACTGCAGCAGGGTCTAAAATTTTGCACACTGATCACCTTGCTGACTAAAATGTTGTAGCCCTTAAATCGAATAATCTGGGGTGCATCGAGTGTCTTAACTTGTTTCTCCAATGCAGCAGCAAAATCTGTAATGCTCTAGGCTGGTTACCTTTTTATCTCTCACACTGTAGACATGAAAATTCTACAATTCTTTCTTTTTTTCCCTCCAAAGGTAGCAGAAGACACACAGGGATCCTATGCTCCACTCCTATGTAGCTTATAGGCAAGAATCGTCCCTGAACCCAGAAAACCCTTTTAATTGGCAGCATGAACTTGCACAGTATCCCAATGGACAGGGGTATCTGTAATTTTTTGTCAATGTACTGTACTGTAATGTTATGCACTGCTATGTAATGTGACACACTCAGTAGATTCCAGCATAAGACAGGCACGGCCAGAGTTAACTATCCTGGTCCAGCCCTATCTGGAGCTTAGGGCGTGGGATGGCCACATTATTACCTAGTTACAGGAATTTGAATTGTGCTAGGAGTAGGCGGTGTGAGTATGGGCCTGGGGGAGACATGGAACAAACAGCATGTGCTCCTCTTCTCATGCATTCAGCTTCAATGCTTCCAGAGACTAACAGATCCCCAAGTGTCCTCCTCTACCATTAGAGAGAGAGAGAGAGAGAGAGAAAGAGACAATTGGAGACCAGCCTAGAGCATTATAGGCTTTGCAGCTGCTTTGGGGAAACAAATTAAGACACCGATGCACCCCAGATTAGTGGATTCAAGGGCTACAACATTCAGCAAGGTGAATGTACACAGTCAGCAAGGTGATCAGTGTACAGCATTTTAGACCCTGCTGCAGTGGAGGGATATTGAGTTAAGACACCCTGCGCACATCTGGTACAATTTGGCCAGTCATATTATTGGAACCACATGCAACCATGCAAATTGCAGACATTGTAACAGACTATGGTTGCTAATCAGCATCAGCGCAAAACAAACAGATCCTTGCGATGCACGATACAGGGTGACAAGGGGCAACATCGAAACAAGGAAACGCTCCAATTCTTCACTCATATGTATTCTTTTAAAAAAAGGGCAGCTTATAACCAAGAATTGGCCCTGAACCTGGAAAACCCCTTTAATTCAAAGTCTAAGGGACTGATTAAGAAAGCCATGCTCCATAGAATTTGAATGGAGCAGCAGTGTGGATGTTGAGCATCACTGAATTCAAACAGGGGACATGGGAACCCCATTTTGGTGATGCATAGGGATCCCATTAATTAGATCCCCAGTCATTAGACACTTATGAGTCATGACCTATCCTGTGGATAGGTAATAATTGATTTTGGGTAAGCCCCTTTCTTTGCTGTGAATTTTTTAATTCTACAGTATATAATTTCCTGCCGCTAGTTTTTTTTTTTTTTTTTTTTATGGGCTTAAAGGGAATGTGTCATCAGAAAATGATTATTACTTAAATCATGGTTTTATGTTAAGCATATTTTTTAACAGTTTTTTGTGATGTTATTTTTTAAATTTTCCATGCTAAATATCTATAGTGAAAGCATCATCAAACCTGGCCCTGTCAATCAAAGTGGAGAAGGAGTGGCAGTTACAGAGACAGCAGAGCCTCTAGGTGTATGACAACACCCATGTTGCTGTAAACTGCAGAAACAGGGTAATAAATATTGAGGTTTGGTTGGCTGTCAACCTTTGCCGCCTTACAGGAAAAAATGTATTAAAATGTAAAATCTGTAAAAAAATGTGAAATGATGGAATTTTCCTTTAATCCTTGTGAAACATGTCAAGGGTTAACAATGTTTGTAAAATCAGTTTTAAATAACTTGAGAGGTGTAGTTGTCAAAATGGGGTCATTTAGAGGTGGTTTTTGCTATGTAAGTCCCACAAAGTGACTTCAAAACTCAATTGGTCCTTTAAAAAAAAAAAACATTTTTCTGTCACTAACTTACCTGTCCAGACTCCAGCGCTGCCAGACCACGTCCCCTGTGACGAGCTGCATGAGCACGTCCCCTGGTGACAGCAACAGGATGAAAAGCACATTCTCCCAACAGTGGGCATGTGCTGGAGGAGACTAGCAGTGGGCTGATTGCTTAGCTGATCTATTCTTGTGTTCTAGTGTTCTGACTAATGGAGTCTTGACCTATCAGGTTCTGATACTAGGACTCGATGCTCTATTTAAACCCCTTCCTGGCCTTATACCAGGGCCAGTGATACTCTGTGGCTTCCTACCTATGCTCCCTGTTCCAGTTCTGCCTGTGCATTTGAATTGCTTATATCATTTACCTCGGCCTGCTTTTGACCACTCTCTGCCTTGTGATTTTGGTACTTTGTCTCCCGTCTGGTTCTAAACTCAGGGTACTTTCACACTTGCGTTGTTTGATTCCGGCAGGCAGTTCCGTTGCCTGAACTGACTGCCTGATCAGGCAAACTGTATGCAAACGGATGTCATTTTTTCTGACTGATCTAAAAAATGCCTGATCAGTCAGAAAAATGCATTGCAATACCGGATCCGTTTTTCCGGTGTCATCAGGCAAAACTGATCCGTTTTTTTTTTTTCATTTTTAAAGGTCTGCGCATGCGCAGACCGGAAGGACGGATCCAGCATTCCGGTATTTTGAATGCTGGATCCGGCACTAATACATTCCTATGGAAAAAAATGCCGGATCCGGCATTCAGGCAAGTCTTCAGTTTTTTTCGCCAGAGATAAAACCGTAGCATGCTACGGTTTTCTCTTTTGCCTGATCAGTCAAAACGACTGAACTGAAGACATCCTGATGCAAACTGAACGGATTACTCTCCATTCAGAATGCATGGGGATATGCCTGATCAGTTATTTTCCGGTATAGAGCCCCTGTGACGGAACTCTATGCCGGAAAAGAAAAACGCAAGTGTGAAAGTACCCTCAGCTTGGTTATTTGACTACCCTCTGTCTCTCGATTTGTTACTGTATCATCCTCCTGGCTCCTGTGCGACTCTGCTTTTGTGTGATTTGTCTCTGTGTTTTGTCTGTCTTGCACCTTAGTAGGGTAGGGAACATCAACCAGTTTCAGACTTGCCTCCCAGGGCTTACACTGCAAGAAGGCTGGGAAAGCAAGTGGGGTTCCAGTTAGGGCTCAAAGCATTCCATATCCTGAAGGGGTTAATAAAACTACAATTGTCAGTAATCAATTGTACTTTAAAAAATATGAGAAGGCAAGAAGTAAAATAAATATTGTAATCTATCTTTTCATCACAACACTCACATAATGAATGTGCTCTTCAGGCACTCTAGGATTACAACGATTGCTGCAGGCTTTTCCAAAAAGATTAACATGAGCTGTGTGTTCAGTTTTGAGCTGACAATCTGATGACCCGTCCAACAAGCCTTTACTCGAGCAACACTTCACACATACTTCTAGGAAACAAGTATCTTTTTAGATTCTTAGAAATGGCCATTATTTACTGTACAGATGAAATAGCAAGTGGGCTTAAAACACGTATATAATCTATCAGAAAATGGATGATTGTTTAACCCCTTAAAGGAGTGATCCCACAAAAAGCATTACTCCGCAATAACTAGGACACTCCAAGTGAAGCATTATTGAAATTTACACGCAATAAAAATATTGTTTGGTTTTCTAATATGTTAATTGGTTTTCTAAACCTAATATTTAAAGGGGTTGTCCGGGTTCAGAGCTGAACTCGGACATACCCACATTATCACCCAGGAAGCCCCCCTAATATGAGCCTTTGCCCTGAGCTGAATCGTACCGGACAAAGGCATTTTTTGGAGATCCGGTGACGTACAGAGCTCTCCATAGGAACTGCTAGAAGGAGGCCTCCACCTAGCAGTGTAAAAACATAAACAAAAAAGTCCATGCCCTGTGCGGGGCAAGGGAGAGCACCGGAGCATGAAATGCTCTGATGCTCATATTAGGGGGGCTG
This sequence comes from Bufo gargarizans, assembly GCF_014858855.1. Lineage (NCBI taxonomy): Eukaryota > Metazoa > Chordata > Amphibia > Anura > Bufonidae > Bufo > Bufo gargarizans. Next base: position 674,414,778 of record NC_058080.1, read on the forward strand.
CCTGGGTGAAAATGGGGGTATATCCGAGTTCAGCTCTGAACCTGGACAACCCCTTTAAGGTTAAATAGTTGTTAGGAATAAAAACAAATTACTTATCTGTTTTAAACATTGTTTACTCTTTTGCTGTTATTAGAGTGGCATTTTATTCATTATTAGCAATGTTTAATAAATAGTGTATCAACTACTAAGAGAGACATGATTCCTGGAAGGGCTGTGGTCTTTCTTTTAAACACTCGATCCTGAAATGTGGTCTGGACAGTACATTCAAATGTGTTAGATGGAATAGTAGTGCATCTTGTGGATCTTCTAGGATCTACTGTTCAGAGCCACACTAAAATTGGCAGCTGTCTACTTCCTTCAGGAAGTAGTCCACTTCCATAGGACTGCTTTACCAGAGGTTGATAACTGTCCCTTTCTAAGATCTCCCTGACCTTCAATCATAGTGAGTAAAGACAAGTCTATGGTACACTTCTTTTAGAGTCAATATTAGTGTTGATCAAGCACCATAGTGCTCGGGGTTAACACATTGGGATGCTTGGGTGCTCTAACGAGCACCTGAGTATAATGGAAGTCAAGGGGAGAACCTAAGCATTAAACCAGACACCCCCTGCTTTGAAGAGAGAAGGGTGCCTGGTTCATAGTAAAAGGTCAGAAATTGATAGAAACACCACCAAAATGGTTTTAAAAAAGCATGGGCAGGACATCTGGATGCATCTTGGACTCCTATTATCTATGACATACAGTGGCTATAAAAAGTCTACACACCTGTCACCACCAGAAATCTGAGAAGCTCTGACAGACGTTCTTCAGAACCTCCTCCTTGAGGTTCCTTTTGTTTTGCTTTCGTTTTCTCATCTCGTTAGCCTCTCTCAGCTGTCATGTAGTTGCACTGATTGCATCCCTTTAAATCCCTTCCCATACTGCATCACTTTGCGGTTTATACAACTTCCTGGAGTGTGTGCATGCTGGATGCTACTACTGAGTCTTCTACAGATAAGTTTTGTTCATTCATTTGTATTTTCCTGTTTGCTGGATCCCAGGTGACCCTGACTCCCTCCGTATCAAGTGTAGGGAGCTGGTGGTCGTGTCCCCTCACTATTATAGGGTGTTCAGGTGTTATACAGTCGAGGAACGAGGATATGCGATCATCTACCATTGAGATTTTTGCATAGGCTGAGCAGTTAGGGAGAGAGCCAGGTCTGTTGCAGGGCTCTCCCTTTGGTTCCTTAGTTTTGGATCCAGTCAGTCGGATCTTCATTTTGTGTCTTCTAGTTTTCTGTACACCTTCCGTGACAACACCCCTGTTAAAATGTCAGGTTTCTGTGATGTACAAAAATGAGACAAAGATAAATCATTTCAGAACTTTTTCAATCTTTAATGTGACCTATAAACTGTACCACTCAATTGAAAAACAAACTGAAATCTTTTAGGTGGAGGGAAGAAAAAATATAAAAATAAAATAATATGGTTGCATAAGTGTGCACACCCTTAGACTAATACTTTGTTGAAGCACCTTTGGATTTTATTACAGCACTCAGTCCTTTTGGGTATGAGTCTATCAGCATGGCACATTTTGACTTGGCAAGATTTGCCCACTCCTCTTTGCAAAAACATTCCAGATCACAGCCCTCTTCAGATCACCCCACAGATTTTCAATCGGATTCAGGTCTGGTCTCTGGCTGGGCCATTTCAAAACTTTAATCTTCTTCTGGTGAAGCCATTCCTTTGTTGATTTGGATGTATGCTTTGGGTCGTTGTCATGCTGAAAGATGAAGTTCCTCCTAATGTTCAGCTTTCTAGCAGAAGCCTGAAGGTTTTGTGCCAATATTGACTGGTATTTGGAACTGTTCATAATTCCCTGTAGCTTAACTAAGGCCCCAGTTCCAGCTAAAGAAAAACAGCCCCAAAGCATTATGCTGCCACCACCATGCATCACTGTGGGTATGGTGTTCTTTTGGTGATGTGCAGTGTTGTTTTTGCGCCAAACATATCTTTGGGAATTATGGCCATAAAGTTCAACCTTGGTTTCATCAGACCATAACACCTTTTCCCACATGCTTTTGGGAGACTTCAGATATGTTTTTGCAAAATGTAGCCTGGCTTGGATGTTTTTCTTCGTAAGAAAAGGCTTTCGTCTTGTCACTCTACCCCATAGCCCAGACATATGATATGAAGAATATGGGAGACTTTCTCACATGTACCACACAGCCAGTACTTGCCAAATATTCCTGCAGCTCCTTTAATGTTGCTGTAGGCCTCTTGTTAGCCTCCCAGACCAGTTTTCTTCTCGTCATTTCATCAATTTTGGAAGGACGTCCAGTTCTTGGAAATGTCACTGTTGTGCCATATTTTCTCCACTTGATGATGACTGTCTTCACTGTGTTCCATGGTATATCTAATACCTTGGAAATTCTTTTGTACCCTTCTCCTGACTGATACCTTTTAAGAATGAGATCCCTCTGATGCTTTGGAAGCTCTTTGTGGACCATGGCTTTTGCTGTGGGATGCGACTAAGGATGGGTTCACACTAGCGTTATGGAGTCCATTATGGCTTTCTGTTATAACAGGGTTATAACAAAACATAATGGAATCCATAGGATGGAATGCAAAACGGAAACCTTTAAGAGGCATTCCGTGTTGCTCCGTTCTAATAGAAGTCTATAGGAAAACATAACGGATCCATCTGTGTCCCGTTATGCAAGACGGAAAACAAAGTCGGACTTTGTTTTCCATCTTGCATAACGGGACACAGACGGATCCGTTGTGTTTTCCCATAGACTTCTATTAGGATGGAGCAGATGAAGGGGGGGGGGGGGGGGGGAAAGAAGGCCGGGAGAGCACCCACATAGTACATCCAAATCTAGAAACACCTTAAATTATATCATTGCCCACATTGCAAACCCTAATGGGAGCATCTATTTGTATAAAGATTACCCCATCATGGCTTTATTATGTAATAATGGATCTCTTCCGATCCGATACAGAAAAGCATGGCATTAATTTCAAATATTGGGATCCCTACTTGAAAGCTGACAACAAAGGAAGGGGGAATTGGAGAAAACTCCAGAGGGGGAAGCGGAGTACATAACTAGTATATAGAAGAACATATCTATTGGAGTGAGGAGCATATTCATTTACTAGAGAAAGCAACCAAACAATTATTTTTCATTTAGGCCATCAGGAGTAGATGTTTTAAATCTGTAGATCCATTGACATTCTTTTTGTAATATTCTTCTGTCCCAATCACCCTTTCGTGGTGAGGGCGGGATCACCTCAATAATCTGAAAGCCTAGGGAATTGGCATTTCCCTTATAAAACTCATGAATATGGTTGGCCACTGGTTTGTCACGTGTGTTTAATGTCTCCTAGATGTTCCCCAACTCTCCTCCTCAGTTCTTTCTTTGTCTTCCCCACATAGTTCAGGGGGCATTGACAGGTAATAAGATATACCACACCACACGTTCTGCAGTTGGCAAAGTCCCTCATTTCAAAGACTCTCCCAGTTGAGACACTACTAAGGCCCCTTTCACACAGGTGAGTTTTCCGCACGGGTGCAATGCGTGAGGTGAACGCATTGCACCCACACTGAATCCGGACCCATTAATTTCTATGGGGCTGTGCACATGAGCAGTGATTTTCACGCATCACTTGTGCGTTGTGTGAAAATCGCAGCAAGCTCTATTTTGTGCGTTTTCCATAGAAGTGAATGAGACTGCATCAAAATAGTAAGCATCCGCAAGCAAGTGCGGATGCAGTGCGATTTTCACGCACGGTTGCTAGGAGACGATCGGGATGGGCACTCGATCCTTATTATTTCCCCTTATAACATGGTTATAAGGGAAAATAATAGCATTCTTAATACATAATGCATAGTACAATAGGGCTGAAGGGGTTAAAAAATATTTTAAAAAAATGTAACTCACCTTAATCCACTTGATCGCACACCGGCTTCTCTTCTCTCTTTTTCTTTGCTGTGTACAGGAAAAGGACCTTTGATGACATCACTGCGATCATCGCATGGTCCGTCACATGTTCCATCACCATGGTAAAATAGCATGTGATGGACCATGTGATGAGCGCAGTGACGTCATCAAAGGTTCTATTCCTCAAAGAAGAAGACAGAGATGGCGGCTGCGCGAACAAGTGGATTAAGGCGAGTTAAATTTTATTTTTATTTTTTTAACCCCTCCAGCCCTATTGTACTATGCATTCTGTATTAAGAATGCTATTATTTTCCCTTATAACCATGTTATAAGGGGAAATAATACAATCTACACAACCTTGAACCCAAACCTGAACTTCTGTGAAGAAGTTCGGGTCTTGGTACCACATTCAGCTTTTTATCACACGTGTGAAAAATGCATTGCACCCGCGCGATAAAAACTGAACAACAGAAAGCAATTGGATACCTACTCACGCGGGTTTGCCGCAGCACATCCGGACCTTATCAGGACACGCTTGTGTGAAAGAGGCCTAAGTGATTTTAATGTGGTGATAAATGGACAAGCAACACAACCACTGCATCTAAATATTCCCATCGGTCTTCTTTCTAGCCACGTTTCTTCAGTCTTTGGTGTAGTGTATAGACTGTGTACCAATCGGTCCCTGATGATTTTCCCCCTCCTAAAGGTAATACCCGGTCTCAGTGGGAGTACATCAACTAAGTCCCTATTAGTACGTAAAATACCCCAATATCTCTTGAGAATTTCGAATATTCTATCGTGGGAATTATCATATGTCCCAATTAATCTTATTACCTTGTCCTGCGATTCTTTTTGTTTTTTTGGGGGGCTCCAGGAATAGGTTTCTATCCGTGGCCATAGAATTCTTTAAAACTTTTTTAAGTGTCTCATCCGGGTATCCTCTCCTCAAAAATCTGTCTCTAAGACCTCTTGATTGTGTAACAAAGGTAGATGTGTTTGTACAGTTCCTTCTAACTCGGATATACTGGCCCTTTGGAATACCCTTTTTCACCGGATTTGGGTGAAAACTCCCCCAGTGTAAAAGGCTGTTAGTGGACGTAGGCTTCCTGAAAGTTTCCGTGCATAGCATACCCTCCTTTTTTGAGATTTTCGCATCTAAGAACGAAATTTCCTTGTTACTGATTTCACATGTAAAGCTTAGTCCAATGGGGTTTTGATTCAACGATGTAACAAATGACCTGAAGGAGACCTCTGGACCATCCCACAGTATAAAGATATTGTCAATATATCTTCCCCAGAAGATAATATGGGTGGTCCAGGGCTCCTCCACGTCACTAAAAACCAGACGGTCCTCCCACCAGCCCAGGAGCAAATTCGCGGAAGTCGGTGCACATGGGCTATCCATCGCTGTGCCCCTGAGCTGGTGGTAGAACACATTCTAAAACAAGAAGAAATTATGAGTAAGAACGAATCTGAGGAGGGACAGAATAACTGAGTTATGAGCTCTATATTGGATACCTCTGGGCTCTAGGAGATAAAGCACCGCTTTGATCACCCATTCATGAGGTATACTGCTGTAGAGGGCCTCAACATCCATAGATTACAAAAAACAAAATGGCTGCACACCGTTATATATACAAACAATAGAGCTAAGAAATGGGGGTCATTCTAGATAAAAGTGGTACAATACCGACTATAACTGTATAATGGAAGCTCTTAGCGCACATACGTGTCGGGCCCAGGTATGTGCAATATATTGAGGGTAGCACCTCTTTTAGACTGAACACGCCCATCTACCTGGGACTACTGAGCAGAGTACGTTTGTAACTGGTTCCTACACTGCCCTGAATATTGTAGGCTTAAGTAAGTCCAAAGTGAGGCAGTATATTTAGTGATAGGGACCCATCTGCGGAAGCCACCTTGACGCCTGGTAGATGGGCCTGACAAGTATGTGCGCTAAGAGCTTCCATTATTCATTTATAGTCGGTATTGTACCACTTTTATCTAGAATGACCCCCATTTCTTAGCTCTATTGTTTGTATATAACGGCGTGCAGCCATTTAGTTTTTTGTAATTATGTTTGCTTCATGGATATGCACCTGTGATTCTGAAGGTTCTAATCAAAATTTTCTTGCAATATATTGAGGGTAGCACCTCTTTTAGACTGAACATGCCCATCTATCTGGGACTTCTGGGCAGAGTACGTTTGTTGCTGGTTCCTACACTGCCCTTAATATATTGTAGGCTTAAAGGGCTTCTGTCACCCCCCAAAAGTCATTATTTTTTTGGGGCTAATTAAAATCCTTACACTGCAATTTTTCAATATATAGGGCTCTTAACTAGAGTTGAGCGAACACCTGGATGTTCGGGTTCGAGAAGTTCGGCCGAACATCCCGGAAATGTTCGGGTTCGGGATCCGAACCCGATCCGAACTTCGTCCCGAACCCGAACCCCATTGAAGTCAATGGGGACCCGAACTTTTCGGCACTAAAACGGCTGTAAAACAGCCCAGGAAAGGGCTAGAGGGCTGCAAAAGGCAGCAACATGTAGGTAAATCCCCTGCAAACAAATGTGGATAGGGAAATTAATTAAAATAAAAATTAAATAAATAAAAATTAACCAAACTCAATTGGAGAGAGGTTCCATAGCAGAGAATCTGGCTTCCCGTCACCCACCACTGGAACAGTCCATTCTCAGATATTTAGGCCCCGGCACCCAGGCAGAGGAGAGAGGTCCCGTAACAGAGAATCTGTCTTCATGTCAGCAGAGAATTAGTCTGCATGTCATAGCAGAGAATGAGGCTTCACGTCAGCCACCACTGCAACAGTCCATTGGCATATATTTAGGCCTAGCACACAGGCAGAGGAGAGAGGTCCCGTAACAGAGAATCTGGCTTCATGTCAGCAGAGAATCAGTCTGCATGTCATAGCAGAGAATGAGGCTTCACGTCAGCCACCACTGCAACAGTCCATTGGCATATATTTAGGCCCAGCACACACACAGGCAGAGGAGAGAGGTCCCGTAACAGAGAATCTGTCTTCATGTCAGCAGAGAATTAGTCTGCATGTCATAGCAGAGAATGAGGCTTCACGTCACCCACCACTGCAACAGTCCATTGGCATATATTTAGGCCTAGCACACAGGCAGAGCAGAGAGGTCCCGTAACAGACAATCTGGCTTCATGACAGCAGAGAATCAGTCTGCATGTCATAGCAGAGAATGAGGCTTCACGTCAGCCACCACTGCAACAGTCCATTGGCATATATTTAGGCCCAGCACACACACAGGCAGAGGAGAGAGGTCCCGTAACAGAGAATCTGTCTTCATGTCAGCAGAGAATTAGTCTGCATGTCATAGCAGAGAATGAGGCTTCACGTCACCCACCACTGCAACAGTCCATTGGCATATATTTAGGCCTAGCACACAGGCAGAGGAGAGGTTCATTCAACTTTGGGTAGCATCGCAATATAATGGTAAAATGAAAATAAAAATAGGATTGAATGAGGAAGTGCCCTGGAGTCCAATAATATATGGTTATGGGGAGGTAGTTAATGTCTAATCTGGACAAGGGACGGACAGGTCCTGTGGGATCCATGCCTGGTTCATTTTTATGAACGTCAGCTTGTCCACATTGGCTGTAGACAGGCGGCTGCGTTTGTCTGTAATGACGCCCCCTGCCGTGCTGAATACACGTTCAGACAAAACGCTGGCTGCCGGGCAGGCCAGCACCTCCAAGGCATAAAAGGCTAGCTCTGGCCACGTGGACAATTTAGAGACCCAGAAGTTGAATGGGGCCGAACCATCAGTCAGTACGTGGAGGGGTGTGCACACGTACTGTTCCACCATGTTAGTGAAATGTTGCCTCCTGCTAACACGTTGCGTATCAGGTGGTGGTGCAGTTAGCTGTGGCGTGTTGACAAAAGTTTTCCACATCTCTGCCATGCTAACCCTGCCCTCAGAGGAGCTGGCCGTGACACAGCTGCCTTGGCGACCTCTTGCTCCTCCTCTGCCTTGGCCTTGGGCTTCCACTTGTTCCCCTGTGACATTTGGGAATGCTCTCAGTAGCGCGTCTACCAACGTGCGCTTGTACTCGCGCATCTTCCTATCACGCTCCAGTGCAGGAAGTAAGGTGGGCACATTGTCTTTGTAGCGTGGATCCAGCAGGGTGGCAACCCAGTAGTCCGCACAGGTTAAAATGTGGGCAACTCTGCTGTCGTTGCGCAGGCACTGCAGCATGTAGTCGCTCATGTGTGCCAGGCTGCCCAGGGGTAAGGACAAGCTGTCCTCTGTGGGAGGCGTATCGTCATCGTCCTGCCTTTCCCCCCAGCCACGCACCAGTGATGGACCCGAGCTGCGTTGGGTGCCACCCCGCTGTGACCATGCTTCATCCTCATCCTCCTCCACCTCCTCCTCATCCTCGTCCTCCTCGTCCTCCAGTAGTGGGCCCTGGCTGGCCACATTTGTACCTGGCCTCTGCTGTTGCAAAAAACCTCCCTCTGAGTCACTTCGAAGAGACTGGCCTGAAAGTGCTAAAAATGACCCCTCTTCCTCATCCTCCTCCTCCTCCTCCTGGGCCACCTCCTGTTCCATCATCGCCCTAAGTGTTTTCTCAAGGAGACATAGAAGTGGTATTGTAACGCTGATAACGGTGTCATCGCCACTGGCCATGTTGGTGGAGTACTCGAAACAGCGCAACAGGGCACACAGGTCTCGCATGGAGGCCCAGTCATTGGTGGTGAAGTGGTGCTGTTCTGTAGTGCGACTGACCCGTGCGTGCTGCAGCTGAAACTCCACTATGGCCTGCTGCTGCTCGCACAGTCTGTCCAGCATGTGCAAGGTGGAGTTCCACCTGGTGGGCACGTCGCATATGAGGCGGTGAGCGGGAAGGCCGAAGTTACGCTGTAGCGCAGACAGGCGAGCAGCGGCAGGATGTGAACGCCGGAAGCGCGAACAGACGGCCCGCACTTTATGCAGCAGCTCTGACATGTCGGGGTAGTTGTGAATGAACTTCTGCACCACCAAATTCAGCACATGCGCCAAGCAAGGGATGTGCGTCAAATTGGCTAGTCCCAGAGCTGCAACGAGATTTCGCCCATTATCACACACCACCAGGCCGGGCTTGAGGCTCACCGGCAGCAACCACTCGTCGGTCTGTTGTTCAATACCCCGCCACAACTCCTGTGCGGTGTGGGGCCTGTCCCCCAAACATATGAGTTTCAGAATGGCCTGCTGACGTTTACCCCGGGCTGTGCTGAAGTTGGTGGTGAAGGTGTGTGGCTGACTGGATGAGCAGGTGGAAGAAGGAGGAGGAAGCCGAGAAGGAGGAGGTGGCAACAGGAGGCAAAGAATGTTGCCCTGCGATCCTTGGCGGCGGCAGGACGTGCGCCAAACAGCTCTCCGCCTGGGGCCCAGCTGCCACTACATTTACCCAGTGTGCAGTTAGGGAGATATAGCGTCCCTGGCCGTGCTTACTGGTCCACGTATCTGTGGTTAGGTGGACCTTGCTACAGATGGCGTTGCGCAGTGCACACTTGATTTTATCGGATACTTGGTTGTGCAGGGAAGGCACGGCTCTCTTGGAGAAGTAGTGCCGGCTGGGAACAACATACTGTGGGACAGCAAGCGACATGAGCTGTTTGAAGCTGTCTGTGTCCACCAGCCTAAATGACAGCATTTCATAGGCCAGTAGTTTAGAAATGCTGGCATTCAGGGCCAGGGATCGAGGGTGGCTAGGTGGGAATTTACGCTTTCTATCAAATGTTTGTGAGATGGAGAGCTGAACGCTGGCGTGTGACATGGTTGAGACGCTTGGTGACGGAGGTGGTGGTGGTGGTGTTGGTGGTACATCCCCTGTTTGCTGGGCGGCAGGTGCCAACGTTCCTCCAGAGGCGGAGGAAGAGGCCGAGGCGGCAGCAGCAGAATAGGCCGAGGCGGCAGCAGCAGAAGAGGTAGCAGGGGGAGCCTGAGTGACTTCCTTGGTTTTAAGGTGTTTACTCCACTGCAGTTCATGCTTTGCATGCAGGTGCCTGGTCATGCAGGTTGTGCTCAGGTTCAGAACGTTAATGCCTCGCTTCAGGCTCTGATGGCACAGCGTGCAAACCACTCGGGTCTTGTCGTCAGCACATTGTTTGAAGAAGTGCCATGCCAGGGAACTCCTTGAAGCTGCCTTTGGGGTGCTCGGTCCCAGATGGCGGCGGTCAGTAGCAGGCGGAGTCTCTTGGCGGCGGGTGTTCTGCTTTTGCCCACTGCTCCCTCTTTTGCTACGCTGTTGGCTCGGTCTCACCACTGCCTCTTCCTCCGAACTGTGAAAGTCAGTGGCACGACCTTCATTCCATGTGGGGTCTAGGACCTCATCGTCCCCTGCATCGTCTTCCACCCAGTCTTGATCCCTGACCTCCTGTTCAGTCTGCACACTGCAGAAAGACGCAGCAGTTGGCACCTGTGTTTCGTCATCATCAGAGACATGCTGAGGTGGTATTCCCATGTCCTCATCATCAGGAAACATAAGTGGTTGTGCGTCAGTGCATTCTATGTCTTTCACCGCTGGGGAAGGGCTAGGTGGATGCCCTTGGGAAACCCTGCCAGCGGAGTCTTCAAACAGCATAAGAGACTGCTGCATAACTTGAGGCTGAGACAGTTTCCCTGGTATGCATGGGGGTGATGTGACAGACTGATGGGGTTGGTTTTCAGGCGCCATCTGTGCGCTTTCTGCAGAAGACTGGGTGGGAGATAATGTGAACGTGCTGGATCCACTGTCGGCCACCCAATTGACTAATGCCTGTACCTGCTCAGGCCTTACCATCCTTAGAACGGCATTGGGCCCCACCATATATCGCTGTAAATTCTGGCGGCTACTGGGACCTGAGGTAGTTGGTACACTAGGACGTGTGGATGTGGCAGAACGGCCACGTCCTCTCCCAGCACCAGAGGGTCCACTAACACCACCACGACCATGTCCACGTCCGCGTCCCTTACTAGATGTTTTTCTCATTGTTATGGTTCACCACAACAACAAATATATTATTTGGCCCAATGTATTGTATTCAAATTCAGCGGGATATAAATTTGAGGCCTAGTATTTAGGCGCTGGGTGACCGGTATGGATTTAGTGACAGAATTAGACTTGGAAATGCACAGAAGCGTGTGTGTGAAGTTATTCTGAATGACCCAATGTGCACCTTGAATATTATATACCCTTTTTGGGATAGATTTCAAATAGCTCTGATATAGCAGGAACCACTAAATTATGAAATTGCTAAATTGGGAATTGTACTTCAACCCAGAACAAAAAATGTGCTTTGACGGGCACTAAATAACTTTCCCAGCTACAACAGTACAGCGGTAACGAGAGATTTAGAGGGATTTAAATTTGAGGCCTAGTATTTAGGCGCTGGGTGACAGGTATGGGTTTAGTGACAGAATTAGACTTGGAAATACACAGTAGCGGGTGTGTGTGAAGTTATTCTGAATGACCCAATGTGCACCTTCAATATTATATACCCTTTTTGGGATAGATTTCAAATAGCTCTGATATAGCAGGAACCACTAAATTATGAAATTGCTAAATTGGGAATTGTACTTCAACCCAGAACAAAAAATGTGCTTTGACGGACACTAAATATCTTGCCCAGCAACAACAGTACAGCGGTGGGTAACGAGAGATTTAGAGGGATTTAAATTTGAGGCCTAGTATTTAGGCGCTGGGTGACAGGTATGGGTTTAGTGACAGAATTAGACTTGGAAATACACAGTAGCGGGTGTGTGTGAAGTTATTCTGAATGACCCAATGTGCACCTTCAATATTATATACCCTTTTAGGGATAGATTTCAAATAGCTCTGATATAGCAGAAACCACTAAATTATGAAATTGCTAAATTGGGAATTGTACTTCAACCCAGAACAAAAAATGTGCTTTGACGGACACTAAATATCTTGCCCAGCAACAACAGTACAGCGGTGGGTAACGAGAGATTTAGAGGGATTTAAATTTGAGGCCTAGTATTTAGGCGCTGGGTCACCGGTATGGATTTAGTGACAGAATTAGACTTGGAAATGCACAGAAGCGTGTGTGTGAAGTTATTCTGAATGACCCTATGTGCACCTTCAATATTATATACCCTTTTAGGGATAGATTTCAAATAGCTCTGATATAGCAGAAACCACTAAATTATGAAATTGCTAAATTGGGAATTGTACTTCAACCCAGAACAAAAAATGTGCTTTGACGGACACTAAATATCTTGCCCAGCAACAACAGTACAGTGGTGGGTAACGAGAGATTTAGAGGGATTTAAATTTGAGGCCTAGTATTTAGGCGCTGGGTCACCGGTATGGATTTAGTGACAGAATTAGACTTGGAAATGCACAGAAGCGTGTGTGTGAAGTTATTCTGAATGACCCTATGTGCACCTTCAATATTATATACCCTTTTAGGGATAGATTTCAAATAGCTCTGATATAGCAGAAACCACTAAATTATGAAATTGCTAAATTGGGAATTGTACTTCAACCCAGAACAAAAAATGTGCTTTGACGGACACTAAATATCTTGCCCAGCAACAACAGTACAGCGGTGGGTAACGAGAGATTTAGAGGGATTTAAATTTGAGGCCTAGTATTTAGGCGCTGGGTGACAGGTATGGGTTTAGTGACAGAATTAGACTTGGAAATACACAGTAGCGGGTGTGTGTGAAGTTATTCTGAATGACCCAATGTGCACCTTCAATATTATATACCCTTTTTGGGATAGATTTCAAATAGCTCTGATATAGCAGGAACCACTAAATTATGAAATTGCTAAATTGGGAATTGTATTTCAACCCAGAACAAGAAATGTGCTTGAACGGACACTAAATAACTCGCCCAGCTACAGCACTAGGGACAGATTTAGCTGGATATAAATTTGAGGCCTAGTATTTAGGCGCTGGGTGACCGGTATGGATTTAGTGACAGAATTAGACTGGGATATGGCCAAAAAATGAACAGACTATTGCTGGTTAAATGCACTTGGTGTGACAGCTTCACCCTGATGTAGGCTTTAGCCAAAAAACAACCACACCATTGAGGGTTAAATGCACTTGGTGACAGGCGCAGCTTGCCCCTGATTTTGTATATGGCCAAAAAATGAACAGACTATTGCTGGTTAAATGCACTTGGTGTGACAGCTTCACCCTGATGTAGGCTTTAGCCAAAAAACAACCACACCATTGAGGGTTAAATGCACTTGGTGACAGGCGCAGCTTGCCCCTGATTTTGTATATGGCCAAAAAATGAACAGACTATTGCTGGTTAAATGCACTTGGTGTGACAGCTTCACCCTGATGTAGGCTTTAGCCAAAAAACAACCACACCATTGAGGGTTAAATGCACTTGGTCGCAGCTTGTGCTGGCGCACCACAAGACACAAAATGGCCGCCGATCACCCCAGAAAAATGAGACTGACAAACGGTCTGTGCAGCCTAAAAACAGTGAGCAATTGAGGATCAGCAGCTCAATGATCCACAGCTGCAGATCGATCAGTTAATCAAGTCCTTTGGAGGAGTTAATCTGCCTAATCTCGCCCTACTGTCGCAGCCGCAACCTCTCCCTACGCTAATCAGAGCAGAGTGACGGGCGGCGCTATGTGACTCCAGCTTAAATAGAGGCTGGGTCACATGGTGCTCTGGCCAATCACAGCCATGCCAATAGTAGGCATGGCTGTGATGGCCTCTTGGGGCAAGTAGTATGACGCTTGTTGATTGGCTGCTTTGCAGCCTTTCAAAAAGCGCCAAGAAAGCGTCACAAAAGCGCGAAGAAAGCGACGAACACCGAACCCGAACCCGGACTTTTACGAAAATGTCCGGGTTCGGGTCCGTGTCACGGACACCCCAAAATTCGGTACGAACCCGAACTATACAGTTCGAGTTCGCTCATCCCTACTCTTAACCTTTTCTGTTGGCTAGTTTCTTTAAAAACTGCACTTTTATAATATGTAAATTACCTCTCTACCAGCAAGTAGGGCGTCTACTTGCTGGTAGCCGCCGCATCCTCCTTTCAAAAAAACGCCCCCTCCTCCTGCTGATTGACAGGGCCAGCGAGTGCTCTCCTCCTCTGACTGGCTCTGTCTGCAATTCAAATCCCGCGCCTGCACCTCATTCGGCGCAGGCGCTCGGAGAGAAGGACGCTCGCTTCCTCAGCACTTCCTCAGTGCGCCTGCACCGATGACTTCTTCTCTTTCGGGTTTAGAGGTGACGTCATCGGCGCAGGTGCACTGAGGGAGTGCTGAGGAAGCGAGCGTCCTTCTCTCAGAGCGCCTGCGCCGAATGAGGTGCAGGCGCGGGATTTGAATTGCAGACAGGGCCAGTCGGAGGAAGAGAGCGCTCCCTGGCCCTGTCAATCAGCAGGAGGAGGGGGCGTTTTTTTGAAAGGAGGATGCGGCGGCTACCAGCAAGAAGCCCTTTAAGTAAGTCCAAAGTGAGGCAGTATATTTTGTGATAGGGACCATCTGCGGAAGCCACCTTGACTCCTGGTAGATTAGCCCGACACGTATGTGCACTAAGAGCTTCCATTATTCATTTATTGTTGGTATTGTACCACTTTTATCTAGAATGACCCCCATTTCTTAGCTCTATTGCTTGTATATATAACGGCGTGCAGCCATTTTGTTTTCTGTAATTATGTTTGCTTCATGGATATGCACCTGTGATTCTGAAGGTTCTAGTCTAAATTTTCTTTTAACATCTATAGAGGCCAACAACGTACTCTCCTCTACAGTAGTATCCTGAATCCTTAGCAATAGATCCGTTGTATCCCTGATGTAAGAGGGCAACGAGGAGACAATTGGTCTAAGGACTTTATCTATATAGATACTTGTGTTTTTGGAAAGTGAGTCTACCCCGACACTATTGGTCTCACTTTTAGTGGGTCTCTTCCCTTATGGATTTTTGGGAGTGCATAAAATGTTGGGATTTGTGTTTTTTTGGAGTCATAAACTTCAGTTCCTCAGAGGAGATCAATTTCTGCTCAAAGACCTCGATCAGGATTCAGTTCAATTCATCCATGAATGTGTCCGATGAATCCCCCTGCAATCGGCCATAGCATTTGGTATCATTAAAGAAGGAGCCACACATTCCACTGTAAAGGGAGTGATCCATTATGACTATATTTCCCCCCTTGTCTGAGGGTTTTACAATAATACTGTTATCCCTCTGTAGTTCATTCAGGGCTTACCTCTCTCCCCCTGTCAGGTTCAATTCCTGATCTCTCTGCGGACATATTTTTTCTATTTCTTGAGACACTAACCTTGAGAAGATATCAATTGCAGAATTTTCCTGTGGGGGGGGGGGGGCATCCTCTTGTTGAGTTAATCCTTCAGTTAGAGATAGCAGGAGTCTCGTATCTTCGAGGCAATCCATTGGGATACCAAGTCGAGTGCATTCTTCCCTATCATTATTTTTATAAAACTTATGCCACTTTAGTTTTCGTGTGAAGAGGCTTAGATCTTTTATCCATTAGAATGTATCAAAACTCACAGTCGGTACAAAGGATAGTCCTTTAGAAAGGACCTGTAATTCATAAGGTGTCCAAATTTATTGTGAGATTAATTATAAATTTTTCATCTGTTTGCGCTTTTCCTCCTTCTGTGTACGGTCTCTGTCCCTCAAGTAGTAGGGTGGGCCTACTTGGTCCTCCCCTCCTTTCTCTAAAAAAACCATAGATGCCCACCCCCCCACCAGAAACAACAGTATCCGATGAGGAAGATGCATATCCCCTGCCATTTCTTTGCCATCTCCTTCCTCCTCTCGGCTGAAAAACCACCTCTATTCCGTCCTCTAATCGGTACCTTCTCCCTTGTGAGCCTCTCAGTGTCAGAGGAGTTGATATCTGTGCTAGAATCCTCAATTCTTTTAACTTCTGATTTCTCTTTTAAAAAGTCAAATGCTCTTTTCTCCCTGAAGGTAGTTAGGCCAGTGATGAACTGTCTGTGTTTTATTTCTTTCAGCTGTGTCTGAAAGTGTTTGACCGGGTCCCAGATAGGTGACAACAACGAGCACCCTGGGATGCCTGCTGTGGTTGGTCTTCCGCCTCCTCAAAGCCACATTCCTCCTCTGACTCTGGTGGTGATGGTGACCACAACTCTTCCTCTTCACACTTATCTACAGCCTGATCCAGCACTCTTTGCAGGGCACGCTACAGGAAGAAAACAAATGGGATGAGGTCGCTGATGGTGCCTTCGGTGCGACTGACTAGGTTTGTCACCTCCTCAAAAGGATGCATGAGCCTACAGGCATTGCGCATGAGCGTCCAGTAATGTGGCAAAAAAATTCCCAGTCCTAGCACCCCGGTCATACAAACACTCGTTGACGGCTTTTTCTTGTTGGAGCAGGCGGTCAAACATTAGGAGTGTTGAATTCCAACGTGTCGGGCTGTCGCAAATCAAGCGCCTCAGTGGCATGTTGTTTCGGCGCTCAATGTCTGAAAAGTGCACCATGGCCGTGTAGGTACGCCTGAAATGGCCACACACCTTCCTGGCCTGCTTGAGGACGTCCTGTAAGCCTGGGTACTTAGACACAAAGCGTTGTACGATGAGATTCAACACATGTGCCATGCACGGCACACGTGACAAATTCAATGCCGCCAACAAATTGCTTCCATTGTCACACACCACTTTCCCGATCTCCAGTTGGTGCGGGGTCAGCCACTGATCCACCTGTGCGTTCAGGGCGGACAGGAGTGCTGGTCCGGTGTGGCTCTCTGCTTTCAGGCAAGTCAACCCCAAGACAGCGTGACACTGTCGTATCCGGGATGTGGAATAGCCCCTGGGGAGCTGGCGGGATTCAGTTGATGTGCAGCCAGACGCCGCAGCAGAAGAGGACTCAGCCAAGGAGGTCATCGAAGAGGATGGAGTAGAGGAAGTGGCAGTAGGCCTGCCTGCAAGTCGTGGCGGTGTCACCAACTCCGCTGCAGAGCCACGCATTCCATGCTTGTCAGCCGTCAGCAGGTTGACTCAATGCACAGTGTACGTGATATACCTGCCCTGACCGTGCTTAGCAGACCAGGTATCAGTGGTCAGATGGACCCTTGCCCCAACACTGTATGCCAGAGATGCCATGACTTCCTGTTCAATCACTGAGTAGAGGTTTGGGATTGCCTTTTTTGAAAATAAAAATTGTCCGGGTACCTTCCACTGTGGTGTCCCAATAGCGACAAATTTTTTTGTCCACCAGCTGGTATGGTAAAAGTTGACGGGCTAAGAGTTCCGTCAAGCCAGCTGTCAGACGCTGGGCAAGGGGGTGACTCTGTGACATTGGCTTCTTACGCTCAAACATTTCCTTTACAGACACCTGACTGTGGGCAGATAAGATGGAACTGCTGAAGGTAAGAGGCGGAGTGGCGGGTGGTTGAGAGGGGGCAAGGAGGACAGCAGTGGTTGACGTGGCTGAAGATGCTGGACCAGGAGGAGGATGGTGGCTTTAAGTTTGTGTGCTGCTTATACTCATGTGTTGATCCCATTGGCGTTTGTGATGTGAGATCATGTGCTTTCGCAAAGCAGTTGTACCGAGGTGGGTGTTGGACTTCCCACAACTCAGTTTCTTTTGGCACAGGTTGCAAATGGCATTGCTGTTATCAGAGGCAAACAGACAAAAAAAATGCTGCACTGCTGAGCTTTGCAATGACGGCATTCTGGTGGTGGCAACAGCATGCGTTGATTGGCGTGCTGTCTGGCCGACCCCGGGTGCCGATACATGCTGTCTGACTGTGCCACTAGCTCCTTGCGACGACCTCCCCCTGCTTCCAACTCGTCTCCTCCTTCTCTCTGTCTCCCCTTCAGAACTTTCTCCCTCTTCTTCTCTTCGAGCAGGCACCCACGTGGCATTCACGGACACATCGTCATCATCAACCGCTTCACTTGTATCTGACACCTCAGCAAAGGAAGCAGCAGCGGGTACAACATCATCATCATCACACTGTACGTCCATGTGTGTAATGCTGCCTGACTGAGACATATCCCTGTTATCTACATCCTCTGGCAATAATGGTTGTGCATCACTAATTTCATCCAACTGATGTGTAAATAACTCCTCTGAGGGATCAAGTGAAGCGGCTGTGGTGGTAGTGGTGGTGGTGGCGGCGGGCGGGAGAGTGGTAACTTGAGAGCAGGTGACCAAAGCTGAGCTGGAGGAGGATGGTGCATCAAGGTTCTTAGCGGAAGCTGTTGAAGATTGGGCGTCCTGTGTAAGCCAGTCAACTATTTTCTCAGAATTTTTTGGGTTCAGGGTACGTGGCCTCTGAACACTAGGCATTATTCCAGGGCCAGTGGAAATCACAGCATAACGACCACGACGGCCCCTGCGGGGTGGCCTGCCTCTGCCTGTCATTGTTTTTTAGATAAGTGGTACTATGCGTGCAAGGTACTGTGCCACCCTATATAAGTGGTGGGCAGTGGGCACAGTACAGTCTGTGTGGGCCTGACACACACTGGCTTGCAACTGCGACAGACAAATAATATAAATTGAATTATTTTTATCTGCACTGTATTGTCTGTGACACCCTGTATGGATGATGTGCGCACAGTACTGTCTGTAGGCCAGACAGTCACTCACTGGCTTGCAAATGCAATTTATATCACAGATAAATAATATAAATTGAATTATTTTTATCTGCAAGGTATTGTCTGTGACACCCTGTATGGATGGTGTGCACACAGTACTGTCTGTGGGCCAGACAGTCACTCACTAGCTTGTAACTGCGATTATATCACAGATAAATAATATAAATTTAATTATTTTTATCTGCAAGTTACTGTCTGTGACACCCTGTATGCAGGCTCGGACTGGCCCACAGGGGTACAGGGGAAACCCCCGGTGGGCCCCTGAGCAAGGTGGGCCCCTAGTCTCCCTCCCCCTGCACAAGTGGCACATAACACATTAAACTTACTGCACTACATACATATATTTAATGTACAGCACCTCAACCAGCTTATGGTCATATAACAAACTTGTTAGATTATTTATTATATTTGAATGTATCTGTAGGGTGGGCCCCAAAATTAATTTTACTGGTGGGCCCTAGGTACCCCAGTCCGACACTGCCTGTATGGATGGTGTGCACACAGTACTGTCTGTGGGCCAGACAGTCACTCACTGGCTTGTAACTGCGATTATATCACAGATAAATAATATAAATTGAATTATTTTTATCTGCAAGGTATTGTCTGTGACAACCTGTATGGATGGTGTGCACACAGTACTGTCTGTGACTGAGCCTGCAGCCTCTCACACACCGGCAGGCAACTGCAATGTACAGTCGTGGCCAAAAGTTTTGAGAATTAAATAAATATTGGAAATTGGAAAAGTTGCTGCTCAGGTTTTTATAATAGCAATTTGCATATACTCCAGAATGCTATGAAGAGTGATCAGATGAATTGCATAGTCCTTCTTTGCCATGAAAATTAACTTAATCCCCAAAAAAACTTTCCACTGCATTTCAAGGCTGGAGATCATTATGTCAGGCTGATTGGGTTAAATTGGCAGACTTGACCTGTTAAAAGGAGGGTGATGTTTGAAATCATTGTTCTTCCATTGTTAACCATGGTGACCTGCAAAAAAACGCGTGCAGCCATCATTGCGTTGCATAAAAATGGCTTCACAGGCAAGGATATTGTGGCTACTAAGAATGCACCTCAATCAACAATTTATAGGATCATTAAGAACTTCAAGGAAAGAGGTTCAATTCTTGTTAAGAAGGCTTCAGGGTGTCCAAGAAAGTCCAGCAAGCGCCAGGATCGTCTCCTAAAGAGGATTCAGCTGCGGGATCGGAGTGCCACCAGTGCAGAGCTAGCTCATGAATGGCAGCAGGCAGGTGTGAGCGCATCTGCACGCACAGTGAGGTGAAGACTTTTGGAAGATGGCCTGGTGTCAAGAAGGGCAGCAAAGAAGCCACTTCTCTCAAAAAAAAACATCAGGGACAGATTTATCTTCTGCAGAAAATATGGTGAATGGACTGCTGAGTACTGGGGCAAAGTCATATTCTCCGATGAAGCCTCTTTCCGATTGTTTGGGGCATCAGGAAAAAGGCTTGTCTGGAGAATAAAAAGTGAGCGCTACCATCAGTCCTGTGTCATGCCAACAGTAAAGCATCCTGAGACCATTCATGTGTGGGGTTGCTTCTCATCCAAGGGAGTGGGCTCACTCACAATTTTGCCCAAAAACACAGCCATGAATAAAGAATGGTACCAAAACACCCTTCAACAGCAACTTCTTCCAACAATCCAACAACAGTTTGGTGAAGAACAATGCATTTTCCAGCACGATGGAGCACCGTGCCATAAGGCAGAAGTGATAACTAAGTGGCTCGGGGGCCAAAACGTTGACATTTTGGGTCCATGGCCTGGAAACTCCCCAGATCTTAATCCCATTGAGAACTTGTGGTCAATCCTCAAGAGGTGGGTGGACAAACAAAAACCCACTAATTCTGACAAACTCCAAGAAGTGATTATGAAAGAATGGGTTGCTATCAGTCAGGAATTGGCCCATAAGTTGATTGAGAGCATGCCCAGTCGAATTGCAGAGGTCCTGAAAAAAAAGGGCCAACACTGCAAATACTGACTCTTTGCACAAATGTCATGTAATTGTCGATAAAAGTCTTTGAAACGTATGAAGTGCGTGTAATTATATTTCACTACATCATAGAAACAACTGAAACAAAGATCTAAAAGCAGTTTAGCAGCAAACTTTGTGAAAACTAATATTTATGTAATTCTCAAAACTTTTGGCCACGACTATATATATATATATATATATATATATATATAAATAAAAAAAAGCAGACTGATGTACCAGCCCTAAAAAGGGCTTTTTGGGGTGCCGTCAGGACGCAGTCCTTACAGCAGATGAGTCTGTGGACACAGAACACTGCCCTAGCTAACGCTTTCCCTATTGAATGAGCAGCAGCTACACTCTCCCTCCTCTCACTAAAAATGCAGCTTCAGAATGAATCTAAAATGGATGCTGTCCAGGAGGTGGGAGGGTCTGGGAGGGAGGGTCTGCTGCTGATTGGCTGGAATGTGTCTGCTGACTGTGAGGTACAGGGTCAAAGTTTGCTCGCGGGGAACGCGAACAAGCTATGTTCGCCGGCGAATAGTTCGGGACATCACAGCAGGGGTTCATTCACGGCAAAAGGGGGATCTTGTCACCCAGCATTAGAACAGAGGATTTTGAGAGATTTAGGCCCATGTCACCCAGGCACAGCAGGGGTTCATTCACAGCAAAAGGGGGTTCTTGTCATCCAGCAATACAACAGAGGATTTTGAGAGATTTAGGCCCCTGTCACTAAGGCTACTTTCACACTAGCGTTCGGGTTTCCGTTCGTGAGCTCCGTTTGAAGGAGCTCACGAGCGGACCCGAACGCAGCCGTCCAGCCCTGATGCAGTCTGAATGGAGGCGGATCCGCTCAGACTGCATCAGTCTGGCGGCGTTCAGCCTCCGCTCCGCTCGCCTCCGCACGGACAGGCGGACAGCTGAACGCTGCTTGCAGCGTTCGGGTGTCCGCCTGGCCGTTCGGAGGCGTGCGGATCCGTGCGGATCCGTCCAGACTTTCAATGTAAGTCAATGGGGACGGATCCGTTTGAAGATGCCACAATGTGGCTCAATCTTCAAGCGGATCCGTCCCCATTGACTTTACATTGAAAGTCTGGACGGATCCGTCCCAGGCTATTTTCACACTTAGCTTTTTTTTGCTAATATAATGCAGACGGATCCGTTCTGAACGGAGCCTCCGTCTGCATTATTATGAGCGGATCCGTTCAGAACGGATCCGCCCGAACGCTAGTGTGAAAGTAGCCTTAGGCACAGCAGGGGTTTGTATACGCCAAAAATGGTAAACTGTCACCCGACAATTGAAAATAAGATTTTTTTTAAATTTAGGGCTTTAAAATAGTCCTTGAAAAGGCTAGAGAGATGTAAAAGGCAGTAAAATGTGCTTAAGAGCATGGCAACGGCTCTGCAAACAAATGTGGATAGGGAAATAACTTAAAATGAAATAAAATAACTAAAAATTACAAATTATTAATCTGCAACTCAGGTGGATATGGAGTCGGAGGTTGAGGAGGCGGTAAATGTGGTGTTGTAGGTGGAGGCAGCAATGGAGGAGGAGGAGGTAGCCAACAATGTTTTTTAATTTTTTTTATTTATGTAGGTAGCCCCCAAAATATTGGGACAAAAAAACAACAACTAAGAATCATTGCACTTGACTTGAGTACAAGAATGTATGTTTGATGGTGGTATAAATGTCTATTCTGCACAAGGTACAGACGTCTTGTGGGATCCAATCCTGGTTCATTTTAATAAACGTGAGCTTGTCCACGTTTAGAAATGCTGGCATTCAGGGCCAGGGATCGAGGGTGGCTAGGTGGGAATTTACGCTTACTCTCAAAGGTTTGTGAGATGGAGAGCTGAACGCTTCCGTGTGACATGGTGGAGATGCTTGGTGACGGAGGTGGTGTTGTTGGTGGCACATCCTTTGTTTGCTGGGCGGCAGGTGCCAACGTTCCTCCAGAGGCGGAGGAAGAGGCCGAGGCAGTATCAGAAGAGGTAGCAGGAGGGGCCTCAGCCCTTTCTTGGTTTTGAAGGTGCTTACTCCACTGCAGCCTGTGTCTCGCATGTAGATGCCTGGTCATGCAGGTTGTGCTAAGGTTCAGAACATTACTGCCTCGCTTCAGGCTCTGATGGCACAGCGAGCAAACCATTTGGGTCTTGTCGTCACTGTTTTGGCAACGGCTGCTCTGCTTTTACACCCTGCTCCTGCTTTTGCTACGCTGTTGGCTCGGTCTCACCACTGCCTCTTCCTCCGAACTCTGAAAGTCAGTGGCACGACCTTCATTCCATGTGGGGTCTAGGACCTCATTGTCCCCTGCATCGTCTTCCACCCAGTCTTCCTCCCTGACATCCTTTTCGGTCTGCACACTGCAGAATGACGTAGCAGTTGGCACCTGTGTTTCGTCATCATCAGAGACGTGCTGAGGTGGTACTCCCATGTCCTCATCAGAAAATATAAGTGGTTGTGCGTCAGTGCATTCTATGTCTTCCACCCCTGGGGAAGGGCTAGGTGGACGCCCTTGGGAAACCCTGCCAGCAGAATCTTCAAACAGCATAAGAGACTGCTGCATGACTTGAGGCTCAGACAGGTTCCCTGATATGCACGGTGGTAATGTGACAGACTGATGGGCATGGGTTTCAGGCGCCACCTGTGCACTTTCTGCAGAAGACTGGGTGGGAGATAATGTGAACGTGCTGGATCCACTGTCGGCCACCCAATTGACTAGTGCCTGTACTTACTCAGGCCTTACCATCCTTAGAACGGCATTAGACCCGACCAAATATCGCTGTAGATTCTGGCGGCTACTGGGACCTGAGGTAGTAGGTTCAGTAGGACATGAAGCTGTGGCAGAACGGCCACGTCCTCTCCCTGCACCAGAGGCTCCACCAACACCACGACCGAGTCCCTTATTGGATGTTTTCCTCATAGTTAGCATTCACAAAGCAAAGTAAAAGGTGGTTAAGTATGTTAAAAATAATTAACTGCCAATATAAACCCTGATGTAGGGTATTGCAGTCAATTTTTTATTTTTTTATTCTATATGACAGCGGTATTTGTGGCCTAAATGTGACAGTCACCTATGCACGTGTAATCACAGATGTGCAGTATATAAAAAAAAGGTTTTTTTTCAACTGTATCGTAAAAGCCTTATTTGTGGCCTAAATGTGACAGTCACCTATGCAAGTATAATCCCAGATGTGCAGTATATAAGAGGAATTTTTCACCACAGTATCCTAAAAGCCTTATTTGTGGCCTAATTGTGACATTTACCTATGCACATGTAATCACAGATGTGCACTATATCAGAGGGTTTTTTCACCACAGTTTCCTAAAAGCTTTATTTGTGGCCTAAATGTGACAGTCACTTATGCACATCTAATCCCAGATGTGCAGTATATCAGAGGCTTTTTTCACCCCAGTATGCCAAAGCCGTATTAATGGCCTAAATGTAACAGTCACTTATGCACGTGTAATCCCAGATATGCAATATATTAGAGGCTTTTTTCACCCCAGTAACCAAAAAGCCGTATTTCTGGCCTGAATGTGACAGTCACTTATGCACGTCTAATCCCAGATGTGCAGTATATCAGAGGCTTTTTTCACCCCAGTATGCCAAAGCCGTATTTATGGCCTAAATGTGACAGTCACTTATGCATGTGTAATTCCAGATGTGCACTATATTTAACAGATGCATTTTTTAACCCCAGTAAGCAAAAAGCTGTATTTCTGGACTTGCAGACATGCAGATAGCCTGTGCTGGTGCACTATTGTTGCATAAAATGGCTGGCCATCATGTATTGATATTGACTAACTGGAAAAAAAAAGTTTGTTTTCAGCAGTAGTTGGCTCAGGGCAGGCTTAAAAAAATTGTGCACTGCACCCACAAAACACTTTTACTGTAGATCGCTGAGTACAAAAAACAGTTCTTGATACGATTTCTCCCTGATCTCTCCCTCACAGCAGCTGCAGCCTCTCCCTACACTAATCCGAGCAGAGTGACAGGCGGCGCTACGGGATTCCAGTTTAAATAGAGGCTGGGTCACATGCTGCAGTTGGCCAATCACAGCCATGCCAATACTAGGCATGGCTGTGATGGCATTTTGGGGCAAGTAGTATGACGCTTGTTGATTGGCTGCTGTGCAGCCTTTCAAAAAGCGCCATAAAAATTGCCGAACACCGAACCCGAACTTTACAGTTCGGGTTCGCTCAACTCTACTCTTCACACGAAAACTAAAGTGGCATAAGTTTTATAAAAAATGATAGGGAAAAGTGCACTCGATTTGGTATCCCAATGGATTGCCTCGAAGATACGAGACTTCTGTTATCTCTAAATGAAGGATTAACCCAACAAGATGGTTTGGGCCCCTTCACAGATCTACGTCTCAAAAGTAAAAGGATGCCCCCCCCACAGGAAAATTCAGCAATTGATATCTTCTCAAGGTTAGTGTCTCAAGAAATAGAAAAAATACGTCCGCAGAAAGATCAGGAATTGAACCTGACAGGGGGAGAGAGGGAAGCCCTGAATGAACTACAGAGGGATAACAGTATTATTGTAAAACCCTCAGACAAGGGGGGAAATATAGTCATAATGGATCACTCCCTTTACAGTGGAATGTGTGGCTCCTTCCTTAATGATACCAAATGCTATGGCCGATTGCAGGGGGATCCATCGGACACATTCATGGATGAATTGAACTGAATCCTGATCGAGGCCTTTGAGGAGAAATTGATCTCCTCTGAGGAACTGAAGTTTATGACTCCAAAAAACCCACAAATCCCAACATTTTATGCGCTCCCGAAAATCCATAAGGGAAGAGACCCACTAAAAGGAAGACCAATGGTGTCGGGGGTAGACTCACTTTCCCAAAACACGAGTATCTATATAGTTAAAGTCCTTAGACCCTTTGTCTTCTAGTTGCCCTCTTACATCAGGGATGCAACGGATCTATTGCTAAGGATTCAGGATACTGCTGTAGAGGAAAGTACGTTGTTGGCCTCTATAGATGTTGAGGCCCTCTACAGTAGTACAGTAGGGTTTATGTAGTGTCCCACTAGGTAAATGTGGGCACTACACAAGGGTCAATTGAGCCAAGTTGTCCCCACCTCCTGCAGGACAGGGTCACTGTGTTTTATATAATGTTTTTATGTGTATTTTCCCTGTTATCTGTGCATCAGGCCTGCTAGGGTGTAGTTCCTCCTCCTAGACAGTAGAGGGAGCTAGGGAACCCCTAGTATAAATAGTCAGGTCCTGTTCAGGGAAGGTGGTGTAGAGTCAGAAGTCAGGTTGGACTTTAGCCAGGCAACAGCTGAAGTGGAGCTTCTGACATGCAGCTAGATAGCTCAGGCTTCTAGCTTGCCACCAGAAGGGTGTGCCTCCTGAGAGAAAAAACAAGTTCCCTTAAAGGTGCAGTGCAGAGCCAAAAGGTATTCCAGCCGAACCAAAGAGCTGAAGGGCAGAAGGATCTATTTAAAGCAAGGAGACATATACCTGAGGAAGTTTTCCCTAACCAAGGATAAAGCCAGCAATAGGGCATACAGGCCTTGGGATAAAGACAGACAGGAATCTGAGGAAAAGTGCAGCCTGATCTGTAAGTGTTTAACCCTCTGAGTATCTTGCAAGAACAGTGTGCCTGCCAATTGATGTAAAGCCTGCCTGTGACATACCTTTTATTTTGGGAACCAACTAAAGAACTGTAAATAGTTGAACTGTTTCAGTAAAGGAAGTTTTGGTTCACCACAACATCGTGTTCCTCAATTATTTCTACCATAAATCTGTGTGCCACCATTACCGGCACTGGCGTCACAAATTTAAAACACCTGCAACATCCAGGGCACCTTCTACCATCAGGTCTGGTCCCTATACACAGAGAGTGCCCCAGAGGTCCCCTGTGCCAGCCTCTCCATCACTGCTGTATGTCGGCCCAGGGTATATAAAAGACTGAGTACTACAACCACCCTCGGTTAGTAACTGCCCCTGTGACCTCACCATTCGCCTCACCCTGTAGGGGTGCATACTGCATTTACTATTGAAATAGTATGTAGGTTTGCTAGTTTTCTTCCTTGTGGAGGTGTGTCTATAACTTTGTCTCTGTACACCAGCTGGCTTTCTTAGATGAGAACCAGGCCTCTCTATCTCTAGAACATGTTAAGGCCACATTCAAACTTCAGTTGTTTGGTCAGTTATTTCCATCAATTATTGTGAGCCGAAACCAATAGTGAAGCCTACACAGAGATCAGGTATAATGAAAAGATCTGCGCCTACTCTGTGTTTTTGACCCACACCTGGTTTTGGCTCCCAATAACTGAGGGCTTCTGCAGCTAGTAGATATTGATGACCAATCCTCAGGATAAGTCATCAGCAGTGGCGTACATAGGGCCCTATAGCAAGGATCAAACCAGGCCCCCCACACAGGACAGAAGGGTTTCTGCCTAAACCATTTTCAATGACCCTTGGGCCATTTTTCCACTGCTTCATTTGCTAAAGGTTGCTCCTTTAGAGGGTAGAGTACTGACCAAGTTTACTCCTCCAGTAGGAGATAATCCTAACTTGCCCTGGGCCCCATAGCAGTCGCATGGTCTGCCGCTATGGTAGTTACGCCCCTGGTCATCAGTATCTGATCAGTGGGGATCTGACTCCTGGCACCTCTACCGATCAATGACTTAAAGAGGAGACGGCAATCGTGCAGGCACTACTTCTTTTTCAAGATTGCACATTGCATCGTATCGGAAGTCTCCGCGGCACAGTGTAATTACAAGGGCTTGCTGCAGGCGAGGCAACATGCTGTGTAATCTTGAAGAAGAAGCAGTGCACACAACACACACAGTGGGCGGCCGTACAGAGAGAAGGAAGGAGAGCATTCCTTCCTTCCAACTGTGATGCCGGCCAGCCACTGCCACCAATGAGGAGAGAGCGGGCGGAGGAGGGGAGAGACTGTGGCGACTGTGGCCACTGTGGCACCAATGATAATTAACCAGAGGACCTTTCATGGGTCCAGACTTTATTAACTAAGTAGCAGGGCATGTAGAGAGGTGCCCAGGGATCTCCCATCACTTACTATTAAGCCCTAAGCGCCGCTCCGTTCGCCCGCTGTGAACACCAGGGAGGAGACATCAGCATTGGGATGTGCTGACCAACCCCTTTTGAGCCACTCTCTCTCTGGGCATTCCTTCTCCCTGTCCAATCACTGCACAGAGCGTCCTCAGCCAGGGAGAAAAAAAACTCACCTTCTCCCTGGCTGTGACGCTCTGCGATTGGACAGCGCTACAGCCAGGGAGAAGGAATGCCCAGGGAGAAAAGCTGATGTCTCCTCCATGGTGTTCCGACAGTAGTAATTATCATAGAGCGAGTGAGAAGGTAATGGGGGCCACAGTGGGAGAACGGAGCGGCGCCCAGATATAATAGTAAGTGCAGGGAGATCCCTGGGTGCCGCTTTACATGTCCTGCTACTTAGTTAATAAAGTATGGACCCATGAAAGGTCCTCTTACAGATACTGGAGGCAGGTGCGGCACCTGAGGGGTTAACTGCCGCTGATTGCAGCTCCCTGTCAGAGGTCGGGTGCCGGCTATGTGATTCTGCCGCACCCACCTCCTGTATCTGTATTAAAGGTTAATTATCATTGGTGGCGCAGTGTTAAAACATCAAAAACAAAGTTCCAGCACTCACTTTTTCTTTGGTAGCTAAAATCCTCGTCTTTATTCAGGCAGTACAAACAATGTATAGGACACGCACCCACTAGTGTAGCAACATTGACGCGTTTCAAACAAAGTTCTTATTCTTAACTATGAGCAGTGTCTTCTCCAATAATTAAATACTGAACTGGAAACAAATGGTTCCACCCCTACCTGGAGAGGTGGGGGAAGGGATAAGAAGGAAAAGGGCGGAACCTTCTATTCCCTGTATAAGGCACTGTTCACATTGTCAAGCAATGTAGTTGCAAGTAGCATCTATCTAAATTAGATGCTTCTACTGTATATATAAAGTGACAATTCCCATAACCAGCAAATAAAATTACATATACAACATAATAAGGACTGTCATATATAAAAACATTGGTGGCAGTGGCCACAGGGTCCCCTCCCTGTCTCCTCATTGGTGGCAGTGGCAGCTTCTGATTGGAGCCCCAGCAGTGTAATCCTGGGGCTCTGATCGGTTACCATGGCAGCCAGGACGCTACTAAAGTCTTGGCTGCCATGGTAATCTCACTGCTGCTGTTTGTACTATGCACAGGGCAGCAGGGACAGTGTAAAGTCCTATTCACCCTAATAGAGCTCTATCAGGGTGAATAGGACAAGGGATGAAAAGATCCCAGGTTCTAGCCCCTAAGGTGGGAAATAGTTATACATTTATAAAAGTATAAATCACCCCCTTTCCCAGTAAATAAATAAACATATTACATATTGCCACGTCTGAAAAGTCCAAACTATTAAAATATCAAAAGAACAGAAAAAAATATAAATAAACGCCCACTCCCTAAGCCCCTCCCCCACCCGTTCCCTGGAAAAAATTGTCCTGCATAAAACTGGTCCTTGGTGCAAAAAAGGTTGGGGACCACTGCCTTAGGGACATTTTTTTAAATTATTGAATTGTGGTTTTTTTTAAACATCAAAGTGATAAGAATTCAGTTTAAATGAGTGTTTATGTGCTCAAAATACCATTGCAGAGAAGGGGACAGAGCATCTTGCAATATATGTGAAAACATGTCCACTTCAGAAGAGAAACAGATGAAAATTTTTAATTAAAAACAAGAATTGGAAAAAAAAATTTAGTCCAAAACAAATTGCAATAAATAGAAAAATTGCCTTCAAAGGTGTCTATAGCCTTTAGAGTACAAACTTACACTGGACTTGATTATTTAGGTACGACTTGAGCTGTCATTTGCTATTATTCTATATCAGTGATCTCCAACCTGTGATCTCCAACGCTACACTTTATGAACTACAACTCCCAGCATACCCTGACAGTATAATTTTATAAGGTACAGTATGCAGTACTACCAGGAACTAGTGGTCATAAGTTTATAAAGGTCTTTACCTACAACATAGTGTGAAGAGAGGTAAAATCTGATGACAGGTGCCCTTTGAATGTATAATGGTCCACTGGTAATGAATTATAACATGTTAACAGGTACATACAGCCAAACTGCAGCAAAAGCTACTTTTCCTTTAAAAAAAGAGTTACTTCTTATATCTTGTTTCTTTGACTTTAAAAATTGTACTTTTCTAGTATGTTCAACCACGGATCTAAAATAGAATGGGAGTCGATCACATACCGCATATCTCATATATATGTGTGCAAATGCCTGACTTTTTTCACAATGATAAGTCTTACATTAGCTAGCAGCAATATTCTTCTACTATGGTCATCACATGATACTTAGTGTTGATCGCGAATATTCTACTTGCAAATTTTTATCGGAAAAATTGGCACTACAACAATTCGTGAATATCTAGAATATAGTGCTATATCTTCGTAATCGCGAATATTCTAGATTTTTTTTCATCAGTATTCTTGATCCCTCATGCAATGTCTTTGACTTTAGGAGTAGTGTTGATCGCGAATTTCCGTATCGCAATTTTTTATCGCAAATTTTTCCGATTGCCGATTTTCACAATCAAGAAAATAATGACTGGAGATCACGAATTCTAGAATTCGCTAATTTATTGCGAATATTATGCAAAAATGTGTGAAATATTGCCAAAACAAATATTGCCTATGCTGCTCATCACTAATGATTAGGCAGAGTGGCCTGGGTATACCAGCTTTATCTTGACTTATGACAAATTAATTTGAAATGAGTCAAATTTCTTAAAGAACTTTGGCAAATCGCCCGGAACTTTGCTCATCTCTAGTCGTGTGCATGAGCCCTTACCCTGAGAGTCCTGGAATCTATTGTATTACACTGACAGAATTATGCCAGTGTAATTCAGTAGAATCCAGGACTATCAGGGGAGATGCGGTCCGGAAGCACGGATCGGAACCCCACGGAAGCACTACGGAGTGCTTCCATTGTTTTTTGGGCCGTGCCTCCACACCGCAATAAAGTAGTGCATGCACTACTTTTTTGCGGTGTGGACCATCGGATGTGAATCGCGGACGCCATTAAAGTGAATGGGTCCGCAATCCACATGCGGCTGCCCCACAGTTCATGCCCTGCATTACGGACTGCAGTTTGCGGTCCATAGCACTGGCACGAAGCCCTTACGTTCGTGGGCATGAGCCCTTACACAATATTATAAATCAGTATGGTGCTGTGAGATCCTGTCAGAGGAGCCGAGGCCAGAATGGGACCTCTCATGGACACACTGCAAGTTTATCACATTCAAATTGCTCATGTGTGTCAGGCCCTAGACTTTATTTTTTCTGGACAACCACTTTAAACTTTGGACTATCCTGGTTGTCACCCAGTATCTGTGAGGGCTGCTTCATTGTGTACGTGTATCACTCTTTCTCCCTTTCTGGGCCCTGGGGCTAATAATGTCGATCGACATACATTTAACCCCTGAGATGCCATGATCAAATATGAACACTGCATCTGAGAGGTCAAAAGCCACGAGCATGCACTCTCGGCCGTGCATTGGGTCCCCCTATCAAGGTTCGGGGGAGCTGGAGTGTGTGTGCAGCTGTCTCTGTATTCCTGAGAGGTACAAGGCTGCCGCACACTAGTGCTTATGGAGATCCTGCCTGTGGCAGGGCTTTATAGGAACATATGTAGTAATTTACTAAGGCCAGCGTTTTTAACCCTTTCTACCCCGGGCCAGTTTTCACCTTCCTGCCCAGGCCATTTTTTGCAAATTGGACATGTCATTTTATGTGGTAATAACTTTGGAACACTTATTTATCCAAGCCATTCTGAGATTGTTTTTGTTGTGACACATTGTACTTCATGGCAGTGGTAAATTTGAGTCAATATATTTTTCCTTTATTTATAAAAAAAAATCCAAAATTTACCAAACATTTTGAAAAATTCGCAATTTTCTAAATTTGAATTTCTCTACTTTTAAGACAGATAGTAATGCCTCATAAAATAGTTATCAGTCATCATTTCCCATATGTCTGCTTGACGTTGGCATAATTTTGTAAATGTCACTTCATTCTTTTAGGATATTAGAAGGCTTAGAAGTCTAGAAGCCAATTTTCAAATTTTCAGCAAAATTTCCAAAACCATTTTTTAAGCACCAATTCAGAAATAAAGTGATTTTGAGGGGCTTACGTAATAAAAACACCCATAAATGACCCCATTTAGGAAACTACTCAAATTATTCAAACCTGATGTTGCAAACTTTTTTAATCCTTAAAGTGTTTCACAAGAATTAAAGGAAAATGGAGGCAAAATTAATTTTTTTATGCAGATTTTTCATGTTAATAATTTATTTACTGCAACACAGCAAGGGTTAACAGCAAAATAAACCTCAATATATATTACTATCATTCTGAAAATTACAGAAATACCCCATATAGGGCGGTATACTGCTCTATGGGCACGTGGCACTTGTAGAGGCGTCAGCCCATTCACTTCAATGGGACTAAGTTGCACCTAGACCATATGACCGACAAATGTGTGCTCACCAGAGTGCCATGACCTCTTGAAAAAGCTAATTGGAAGGGGTGCTGGGAGTCAGACCCACCACCAATCAGATATTGATAGGTCATCAATTTATTTTACTCCTAGAAAACACATTTAATAGTCTATAGTTTAGAATCTTTCTGCTTTAATAGGAATCAATTCCGGTTGAGTTTGTGCTGGGCTTGTGCTTATTAGTGTTGAGCGTGATTATTCAAAAAGCAAATTTTTATCTCGAATATCGCAATTTCGAGAATTCGCAAATATTTAAAATATAGTGCTATATATTCATTTTGCTATATATTTGTTTTTTAGAATATTCATAATTTTTTCCATCTGAACATATGATTCCTCCCTGCTTCTTGCTTGTGGGCCAATGAGTCATTGGCAGGGCCGGCGTCAGAACCCGGCAAACCCGGGCAAGTGCCAGGGCCCACTGTAAGTTAGGGGGCCCACTCATCTCCGCGGCGGCCCCTTTAAAATGTTTGCATGCAGCCAGATTCATTCATGCTGCGCAGCGCCCGGCCCCTCTCTCACGTGATCTTCTGACTCCGAGTCCAGGCACTGCAGTTTCTATAGCAGCGCACGCCGCCCGCACAGATCAATGATCATCATCTGAGTCTGACTGACTGTAAGCCCGCCCCCAGCCAGCAGCAGGACTCGTCTCGGCCCAGCTGCAGAAGACAGGACTGATAGCCGAGCCCAGAGCTGGAAACCTGGCGCCCAGAGGAAAGCAGACAAAGATGAATGCTGCTGCAGTGCTGCTGCTGGATTTCGTTTTAAATTTAGAATTCAGGTGAACTAGTAAGTCTAGTAAGTTACTAGTAGTAACAGACAGTCACAGAAAGACCAGTTCTTGTAGTATTTATGTTACATGAATGGGGGGCCTGCCGCCTGGGGCTACAGTGAGTGTCACGACTCACAGTCACTGTCTACACCAAAACACCTAAATAAAGGCTCAAATGAGCCAATAATTGAATAAAGAACAATTACCATGTGTTACTTTGCTCTTGCTTAGCATCAGCAGCACACATCATGCCTGTAAGGCCAAATGCACACAGCTGTGAGCGGTCCGTGGTATCCCGGCCTGGCATCCTGCTGAGAGCTGGAGCGTACGGCGTCATTGGTTGCTATGACGACGTGCGCTTCATGACGCCGCTGCACTACAATAATACACTCGTATGATCTATATGAGAGTATTACTGTAGTGCAGCGGCAGCATGAAGCGCACAGCGTTATAGCAACCAATGACGCCGTACGCTCCAGCTCTCAGCAGGATGCCAGGCCGGGATACCACGGACCGCTCACGGCCGTGTGCATTCGGCCTAAAACACAATATAAACTTCTATAAGAAAATACCAGAACCCATGAAATCAATTATACAGTTTATTGGCAAAAATTCATAAGAGGAAATTTTCCTCTTATGAATTTTTGCCAATAAAGTGTATTATTGATTATTATTTTCTTAAAGAAGTTTATGTTTTAGGCCTCATGCACACGGCCGCCCGTGTGCCCATGGCCACATGGCCCATGTGCACTCTACATCACAGATGCGGACCCATTCACTTGAATGCGTCCGCAATCACAGATATGCGTAACAAAAGCATGGATCGGAACCCCACAGAAGCACAATGGAGTGCTTCCTTGGTGTTTCTGGCCGTACCTTTGCACCGCAAAAAAAAATACAATATGTTCTATTTTTTGCGGGTAGGACGGATCACGTACCCATTGAAGTTGAATGGGTCCCAATCTGTCCCGGCCGCCGCAGAGATATTGCCCGTGCATTGGGGACTACAAATTGCGGTCTCCAATGCACAGAACGGATGCATAACGGCAGTGTGCATGAGGCATTGCTTAGACTCCATCCCACAGTCTAGCCAGTGCCTAATGGGTTACAGTTTAGACCACCTTCTGGTACATGTTGATAATTCCCTTTTAAACCTCAGTCCATGTCCCCTCAGTACTGGGAATCAGTGGGAGTCATATAAGACGGTAACAAAAGGTTGGAGCATAACTAAAGGTGGAATTCCCTTTTAATGTCTCCTAAAGGTGGCCACACATTAGATAGAAGTTGGTTGACGATTGCACAGGTGTCTGTCCATATGTATGTCTGTGTGTGTGTGTCTGTCCTTGTGTGTGTGTGTCCGTCCCTGTGTGTGTGCGTGTGTCTGTCCCTGTGTGTGTGTGTCCGTCCCTGTGTGTGTGTCCGTCCCTGTGTGTGTGTCCGTCCCTGTGTGTGTGTATGTGTATCTGTTCCTGTGTGTATTTGACTGTCCCAGTGTGTGTCCTTGTGTATATGTGTCTTTCCCTCTGTGTATGTCTCTCTCCCTCTGTGTGCGTGTCTTTCCCTCTGTGTATGTCTCTCTCCCTCTGTGTGCGTGTCTCTCCCTCTGTGTGCGTGTCTCTCCCTCTGTGTGCGTGTCTCTCCCTCTGTGTGTGTGTCACCATCACCATGCCCACACTGTTCCTTTCTCTTGACGCAGCTGCATCAGGACGTTCTGTACGGGGCAAGAAGAAAAGGAGGAGGCAGCGCCGCCGGCATGGAGTCCATGGCAGAGACATAGGGAGGCACACTAAGGACCTAGGTAACACTACCACATAATCTACACTAGTGTTATCTGTGGTTTTACATAGGACTGCAGGTAACACTACCACATTATTAGAACCAGTGTTATCTGTGGTTTTAAATAGGACTGCAAGTAACACTACTACCTTTTCTGTACCCGGATAGCCATGATTGTGTTATCTGTGCTGTTACATAGGACTGCAGGTGATATCTACAATATTATCTGTACTCAGAGAGTTATCACTGTGTAAGGGGTCCCAATGAGACTTTATTGCCCAAGGGCCCACATGAACCTGGAGCCGGCCCTGGTCATTGGCCCAAAAGCAATTTAAGCAGGGAGGAATCATGCCTTAAGATGGAAAAAAATGACGAATATTCTAAAAAACAAATATATAGCACTATATTCAATATAGTGCTATATATTTGTTTTTTAGAATATTCGTCATTTTTTTCCATCTGAAGTGAACACTGAAAACTGTTCACTTTAGATGGAAAAAAAATGATGAATATTCTAAAAAACTAATATATAGTACTATATCGAATATAGTACTATATATTTGTTATTTAGAATATTCATCATTTTCAATTCAATGACTCATTGGAGCACAAGCAAGATACAAAAGGAAAAAATGACGAATATTCTAAAAAGGAATATATAGCACTACATTCTATAGTGCTATATATTCGTTTTTGACCCACGCCTATATTGATCGCGTAATATTCAACAAAATATTTGCAAAATATCTAGATTTTGAATATTGCCCCTGCCGCTCATCACTAGTGCTTAATTATACACAGAAGCCAATCTGAAGAGACCAAGCTGCCGTGGGGAATGAGAGAAAGCAGCATACTGAACCCTTGATAAGACAGAGGTTAAATTTCAGACTCCCTTTAACGACTTAAGCTAAGTTTTAGTCACTGATTAGAGCTCTATCCTAACACAGCAGCATAATTGGATTCCCTATTAGTGTAAACAGAGACCACAAAGGAGTGTCCTACTGTAGATCTTGGAAGACCATTACATTATTCAAATTAATTGGCATGCTGCAGTACTTCTAAGAGTATGGTCATATGACATAGCTGGCTGCATTGCGCCAAGCCACACCCACCCTCAACAACCAATGGCTGCATTGTTTTATTTCAAAATTATGATATCATTGGCTGCCATAGTTTGGTGTGGCTTGCTGTGTGCGGCCACCTTCTTGAGCAGAGGTTTGGCAATGAGCTGCATATATCAGCTGATCATTGGGGAATGGAACAAGTAATTGGACCCCCTTTAGTCAAGTTTCTGAACAGGTAAAATAATTAAAATATTCAAAATATCAGTAATGGAACACTACTCACCACCTGATTGAAAAATGGAGACTTGTTCCAAAACTACTCATTATTGCTGGCAGGGCAGGTGCTTAATGTATTTTCAGTGGTAATAGCTAAGTAAAATACATTTTATACGGCTATTAGTACCAGCACACTCTCCAAGACATACAACATTGCAAAAGTAATTAATTCAACTTTTAATTTTTTTTTCCTTTGAGTGACCTATTCGCTCTTGGGAAGATCAGTAGTGAAGCCAAGTTCAAATTAGATATGTATTTTCCACATCCCCTACTGTTTCTTTTTCTCAGCTTGGCAGGAACACTCTGAACTGGAAGAGATGTGGCATTATCTTTTTTGCCAAACTGGAAAATAGTGAGAAAAGGAATTACTTTTCAAAAGTATCCAAGCATAAGGCACGAATTCTGAGATTAGATATACCCCAGGCACCTTAGACTTTTTTGATATCTGTCACTTATGATGCAATGTTTATTAACTATCATTTATGATGTATGTCATCATTTTTTTAATATTTACTGTCGAGTTTAAAATAATTTGGTGGTTCCTAATCCTGAATTGTCACTTGTCACAAGTCACAAGTTAATTTAAAAATTGCGGAGTGAGTCTATCCTTCGGGCGTCATGAACATGGTGAATAGCGTTGCTGGAAAATAGGGAGGATGCAACGGTTATATTGTGGCAGCCGCAGCACGATGAAGTGCCTTTTGCGCTGTGGTATTAGAAGAATTCTGATATCTCTCACTTTTAGTCTAACCAGACTGTCTGTTACTTTCCTCTAGCACCGTGCTATGGAAACAGTAGGTTTAAAGAGCACACCAAATGCTTGAAATAACTTCTTTATTAACTTCTACTTTTCTTCATATAACCCTGCGGCCTCCACAGCAGATAGTCCATGTACAAAACACGTGTTGAATAAAGATTCCGAAAATGGCAGTATGCATAAGATGGTGGTTCAACTGTTCAATCTTGTCATTCAACATAAAATGGTAGATATATTTCTCTTTTGAGTATCTGTACTCTTACTTTAAGTTATTTAAGCACTTTATGATCTCTCTGAGAGGTATATCTAAGGTTAACCAATAGTTCACTTGTTCTACTTTGTTTGCAGTTTGATCTGTATAATTGCTTATGTTCGCATTTGTATTCAATTTGTTTGGATTGTATGATTGTATGGCTCAATAGTTCGTTTGTATACAATTGAATTTAATGGAACTGTAAGTAAACACACATATAACTGGTTCAGTATACAGTTCTAATCACTACATTAACAGTAGGAACATTATATAAATGTTTTAAATACCTATTTTGGCCTCTCTTATTCCATAAAACATAGCTCTTAGTGGAGTGAATGTCTGTTCAGCTTCTCTCTCTGGTGAATGATTCCAGCAGCTCCTGCTAGGGGAATTTCCCACACAGTCTGTGTGTGAGGCTGGCTGTGATTGGTCAAAACTCTTCCTGTGTGTGAGGCTGGCTGTGATTGGTCTAGACTCATGCCCAGCAACAACAGTTTAACTCTATGCTTTCTGTTGTTTCTTCTGTGTCATTGAGCTTACCTTACATTGTATAATGAATCTTAAAGGTATATTTTATTTATTTTTTTGCTCCTGTGAACATAATATATAACAGTTATATGGCATCCAAACATGAAGTCACTGTAAATA
The DNA here is from genome assembly GCF_014858855.1 of Bufo gargarizans. Taxonomy (NCBI): domain Eukaryota; kingdom Metazoa; phylum Chordata; class Amphibia; order Anura; family Bufonidae; genus Bufo; species Bufo gargarizans. The sequence continues at coordinate 674,452,400 of NC_058080.1, forward strand.
ACTCTGCTTTTAACACACAAACATAGGAACTGTAGGACAGCTACATATATGCCCCAGGGGATTTCCTGGGGCTTCTTGGTGTAGCAAAGCTTTGTGACGGTAGGAAGTTGGACTGCTTCTATGAAGATGGACATGGAATGATAGTACCCTCTTCTAATCAGCAAAGTATAGTGGGAATCTGCCCAGCTTTGCTCTGCAGGTGCTGTTTGCGTTGCTCCAATGGACTTGGAGAAAGTGCTTGCAGAGTTCCAGATTGGCCCAGAGTCTCACTTTGACCAGTCAGGACCGGTTTGAGCTTGTTTAAAGCTCTCTGGCTGATTTCTAGGCCAAGGTAGGTGTACCTGTTGGTTTTTGCAAGTAGGCAGTTGTTTAGCAGGAAGATGCTTGGCTTGTTTCTGGTTTCTCTTCTGGAACACCATAATGTTGGTTTTCTTTGGATTAATGGGTAGTGCCCACGTGATGCCCAGGATTAACAGGTTGGCTTGGAGATCTTTCTCAGTTGGCGATTTCAGCAGGATGTTGTATGCATACTTCAGAAAGTTCACCTTGGTGTCATCGAAAGTGAGACCTGGTGCTGAGAAGGACTTCAAAGCCACGGCCACCTCATTGATATAGATGTCTTATACATAAGCTCCCCTTTCATTTACCTTCACGCTGCCACTGTTCATCAAGAACTTCCGATAACAGCTTTGTCGAATTTTCAGGAATAGGCCTTTGTGCCACACTGAGTGTTAAAGTCTACAAAATAGGCATAGATCTTTCCATGCTTTGTATTTTGGATGTGGCTCTTTAGGCTGTGCAGAGTGTAAAGTAGATCTGGTCCGTGGTGAGGAGGTATGGCATAAAGCCTTCATGGCTTTTGCTGAGGACATTGTGCCGTGTGATGAAGCTAAGGATCCTCATATTCAGCTGTTGGAAAGTTTTCCAAGGTTGCTACTGACACACACTGTATCCTTTAGCACTTGGCTGTATCATACCTGTCTCCGCTATGGGAGTTACTGGTTCCAGCTCTGAGGGAAGTAGCTGGCACTCATCATAACATTGAAGAGTTTTTCTATTGCTGCCTGGATACCTTGCGGGCTGTACTTTATAGTTTCAGGGAGGATCCGATGCGGTCCACTGGCTTTTTTACTCTTAATCAGTGAAATCCTCTTGGTAATCTTTTTCAGTGTGATTGGTGTATCCAGAGGGTTTTGGAAATCTTTTGGAAAACATAGGGAGAAATGTGGAAAGCGCGAACGGGCTAGAGACAGTGTTGCTGAAAATGATATAGAAGAATATGGGAGAGGGAGAGTGCAGGGAGACTGCAAGGTGAGTGCAGAGAAAGTTCAGGGAGACTTATGCTGCATCAGTTTTATTTTATTTTTTTCCTGCATTTACTTATTCATACATAATGTCATAAATGTAATTCAGTACCAATAAGATGAAAGACTTTATTATTCTGGTGCCAGTGTGCCAACAAATACCATCCAGTCTGCACCCCTTAGGGGGCCAATCTTAATGAAGACCATCCTCATCTTTTGATGGCTTTACTTGTTCCAAATTATCCTTCATATCTACTGTCCTAGAAAAGTATGAAAATGTACAGCTGCAGAGAGAGGAGGAGCTGAATGTTCCTGATGACACATTCTCATTGATATTAGATGATGTGGAAAAGGAGGAAAAGCAGATGGCAGAAGAAGGGTTTCCACCTGTAGAGCAGGAGAGTGCTGGGGTTGGAGAAGTGGGTATGCCAAAGCTGATTAATATTCAGTGTTTTCTCTCTAGTATGGGAACGCAACTAAACAGAATGGAATGCATTTTAGAGCATTCCGTTCTGCTCAGTTCAGTTTTGTCCCCATTGACCATAAATGGGAACAAAACTGAAGAGCTACTGTGAAAGTAGCCTTATACATTCATGACAAATTTATTTGGAATGGATCAAATTTTATGGCAAACTGAGGCAAAGTTGCCAAATCTAATTTTTTAAAACATCCCTCATCTCTAGTGGTGATGGTTGGCTCTGGCCCCACCTATATTACTGTTATTTTCTGCTTTTCTCTCCATTCAGAAGTTATTTGATATGTTGATGTCATGGCTGTTGGATTTATTTTGGCTGCACACTCCTTTTTTCTTGAACCCACCTCCTAGATTAGGGTCTGTGTCTGGAATTTTAGCTTTGCTATCTCTTTTCTCAGTCCTGCATTTTCTTGCTGCAGTTCTTGAAGTTTACATTTTATTTCCTAAATTTTTAGCACTACGATTTTTTTGAAGCTGTAATTTAAATTGAAGGAATTCTCTTTCTAGGTGAGACAGGCAGCCTCTAAGTGGCTCTATTGTTGAGTGTGAAGCATTAGGACATAAAGTGCCAGGGGGTTCTCTGGTGTTTGTTTCTTTAGAGTTAGGCCTACCACTACTCTTAGTTCCTGGAGTTTGTTCTTTGTAGATTTGGGCTTGGACTTAAATGCTCAAATCCTCGTCTATTCTCTTTTTTGTTGAAAATAGTCAAGTCCTGCTTGCATCTGTCTTCCATCGAGTCAGTATTTTTATGTTTTGTCTTACAGATTGCTCATTACAATGTATAAATTGGTAAAAACGTAGGAGCTCATGTTCAGTATTGCTATCTATCTATCTAATACAACAAACAAAAAGAAGCAGCAGCACAGTTAGCAGTGTAGATGGGTGCAATACCTCCTGGATTTCAGGCAAAGATATATAAACAGTATCCAAAAAAGCAAATGATGAGGCAGCACTCCTAATTCAGTAAAGGGTGTTAGACCTGTTTATTTCCCTAGTCACTGAATTTGGAGTGCTGCCTCATCATTTGTTTTTTGGGATATCTATCTATCTCATATCTGTCCGTCTTTGTATTTATCTCCTATCTATCTACAACAAATGAAGGGAAGCAGCGCTCCACTACAAGAAGGATGTTTATTCATCCAATGTCAGAAAGCAATGTTTCAATTTCAATGCAGTAATTTTCAAGCCTTCAAAATGATTGCATTGAGCAGTTGAAACCGTACTGTCTGACATTGGGTGAATAAACATCATTGTTGCATTGGAGTGCTGCTTCCTTTCGTTTGTTTGAAGACTGGTGAGAGTTTAAATCTGATCTCCCTGGAGGCTTATACCGATCATTTTTGTTAAGCCTTTCTTCAGTTTTGTCTTTCTGATGCCAATAGCAGCCTTATCAGCCAAACACTGGTGTCCCCTGTCCACCCTTGGGGTTGATTGGTGTTGTCCATTTTCGCACCAATCACACCCATCGAAGCCCACCTACAGCTCCCTCACTGTGTTTTACAGTGAAGAAGCTACGATCGGCTGGTCTACATTGATTTGGGCTGCAGCGGGAGTCAAAACCTTTCTTGGCCTGTCGGGTAGAGCAGCCATCTTAGCATCACAATCACAATCTCTCAAGCTGTGTGGAGCTCTAAGGAATGCTTCGAGATTTTAAACACTGAAGCCTGGTGAATTATGAATGCAGCACTGAGCTAGAAAACAGGCTTTGGCACATAAGTACACAATAAATAATGCAATGAATATACAGTACAAAGCTAGTCAACTTTTTATGTACTGTACATGTAAATAAACTGGAAAATTCAGTTCAAAGGTTAATGTACACATATTCAATATTTGATGTGTCTTACTTGTGATTTTCACAGTGTAACAAAGCTGAGGAAAGGATCCACAAAGACTCACTGTTCCTTTATAAGAAAAATAAATTGTTTGTTAATCTCTAAAACCACAGACCTCAAAAGCAATTCCAAGTTATATCAATCACATTGGAATTGACGGTGTGTATAACTAACACTGGCCTTGCAGAACATAATAAAACTGATCTTTGGGAGAAAACATGTACAATGTGTTTCTCTGATTAAATGAATACATAATCTAAGCCAGAAATAGACGTAGGGTCTAAAGAGCTGGGAATTTTGTAGAATGCTTTGGTAACTGCAGTGTCACAGGCCTCTTTTATTGTAAATTATAAGCTTCATTTATTGTGCAAATTTTTATTTCGTATAGAAAAAAGAAACAATTATAACAACGATATGGGGGGCACTCTGCTATCTGGGGTCAGACGGAACACATACATGTATAATTAAAAAGTGCAAAGATTTATTTCAAAAAGCGTTATACATATAATAAAATACTCCAAAATATATTTATCAAGTAAACCCAGGTCGACCTAGTATTCCATAAACTAGGTCCAGGTGGATACAAGCATTGCTTCCACAATATATGTATTGGTAGCAGTCCTAGTAATTATATGCACATCCTCCACATGATAGGTATTTTAATCCAAACTTATCACAGCTCCACATTCTGTAGGTGTGATGCCTCTCACTTAGATGTTGCCACACTGTACCACTTGTAAGTCTGTGCGTACGCTTGTTACTTGGCGAGATCGTGTGGCATCCCACGTGATCTGAGTTCTCTGCCGGTCTCTTTACAGCCCGTCTGGATGTTATGTGGCTGCTGGCTGCGGTCTTTCGCTGGTGGGTTCAGTCGCCTGCTAGCTCCTCAGCGTCCCATGTGTTTCCAGACAATACATGGCTATCGGATCAGGAAAATTAGGCTGGAGACTGGAGAACCTCCTCTTGTGCGTAACACCATGTTGTCCAGGGCAATCAAAGTTTGCAGGGAATTAATGAATGCTATTAATTATTATGTCAGAATCTCTGGATATTTTCACTGCTATACACCAGATGCGTTTCAAAGGCAATTCCCCTTCCTCAGTGGTCAGCAGTGATTTATTAAAAACCACCTTTTATACGGTATCTGATCTTAATGGGGCGGTGATTATTAAAAATAGTTAATTTACAAAAGGTGGGCTGGATTTGGGTGAATATAGTTAATTCATATGTTCTTTGATCCTGTTCACATTTGGATCATATAAACATCTTAAAATGATATAATGTGATTACGGTTTATAACCAGGCTTATATACGTAGAACAGATAAGAATGCCCATAACAAAGAAAGAATTGTCTAAAACAGAAAAAAAAAATCTAAATATAAAATCTACATATATCAAAGATTATGAAAAATACAGAAATATCCATATTTAGGAGATAGTGACTAATAAATAAAAAAACACATGTTTTTAGTTGCCGTTCTTATCCGTTTGTCTTGCGTTTTTTAGTTTATTTTCAATTTAAATGAAACATATTTATTGTAGGTTTTCTACATATTTGTTAATACTTGCCCTATTTTTAACCTTTACACTCTTTGGTCTACATCAGCAGATCACTACACAGTAATGAAAGTGAACAGTGTCGTAATCATCTGGATAGAGCGGAGGAAGAAGAAGGGGATGGGGGCCAGCCAAGGAGGGGAGATCGAAGTGCTGGAGACAACAGCTAAACTTCAATGTCCTGTCCCGGATTGGCACCTGTTAAGGGAAATATGGCTTTCAGACAGAACCTCATCCTGATGACCACACAACTATGCCTAATAATTGGACCCAGTGGTATTCACCCATTCAGTATGGCCAGTAGCATTGTGTCCCTTGTTAGCATATCTAAGGCAGTTGAACAACATCCTCTTGACCAAGAGATGGGGGAAGATATTTGGGTGGTCACAGGGTGGAGTCTATGGTGGGGGGCTGGGAGACAGCAACATATAGGTGAAAGTTGGGAGTGAGGCTAGGGCTCTCTCTTCCTGCCACCCACTGGACCAACAGCACTTCAGGAGCAAGCTAAGTTATATGTGTTCGTATGTAGGTATGTATATAAGTATAATATCCCAGTAGACTTTATATGTGTACATATAGATATTTGTAGTCGGCGATTGTATTACCAATAGATTATATATGCTGTTTATGCAGGACTCTCTATATGTACATATACTAATGGTCAGGTACTGGATGTGAGTTGGTAAGAAGAGTAGATCCAGTAGACTGTATATACATACACATTAGCCACATTTGCTTAGCATCCAGGGTGGGCAGGAACTGAGGTGACTGTGTGGTGGTGTCCTCTATAACGTTTTCAAAAGCTACATATTTTTATTTTGAGGGGTCAAAATTGTGGTGGTCCTTATAATGCTTAGAAACTGTGTGTACTGTAATTCATAGCCCTTCTTTTTATTATCAATATGTTCTGCCACTCTCTTTTTGAACAATCTTTTCGCTCTGCCAACATACTGTTTGTGACAAGGACACTGTAGGATATAAATAACATCCATTGAGTTGCAGGTAAGACTCTGTTTTATTTCAAATTGAAATGGACTTTGAAGACTGTACTATTGTGGTCTTCTTTGAAAAGGACGTAATTCAACAATTCTGGCAACGTAAAAAAAAGCCTTTAATGATAACCAACTGGATGTAGTCCAACTTAATTTATTTTTGACTGTAGGGGCTACTTTCAAGCCTAAATTCTCTGCCTTAGTATATGCAATCTGAGGGTCGATCCTATAATTTTGTCCCCAATAAGTGATGCCAGTTGTGAGGGATACCACCCCTCATGCGCTCTTGACGTCAACTACGAGACGTGGTATGGTCACTGGGTAGCAAGATGTGACGTTACGCCCTTCCAGAGGAGCATGTAGGGTCAGCTTGGTACAGTTTACACAGACACCTCCTGTCCACACGGGCACAGAGAGGCAACAAGCTGAGAGAGCCTTTTCACCGCCACAGTGAAACAGCGCTTTCTCAGCCCGGGTATACTGCCACCAGCTTCTTGTTTGATATAAGCCCGGTCTGCTAACGGGATTATATAGGGTGAGAAACCAACCCGCGATAGCTTATAACTAGGCCAAAACACAGACATGCGGATTCATGATCGAGATACAAGATAGCACAAGATTAAATTATATATTTATTCGCCTTAAGGGCACAATATAACACACTATACAAAAACAATATATACAGTGGTCTGAGATTATGAATACAGGTAGTATGGTACAAACAGGATTACACAGAGTACAAGTCAGTTACCGGGTAGATGAATGTTCCTTTGGGTTACGATTAGTCCTTTGCGGTATTCACATGTAGGGCAGTGATGTCAGCTGGTTGCAGGTCCTTCTAAACATATGGTATGATGTGACCCTCCTTCAGTGAAAAGACATGCCCGCTTGCTGGCACAAGCCTTTTAAACTTTAGCCGGTCCCTCCTCTTCCTGCCTCTGGGAAGGATCCACTCCCCCTCTTCTGGGCTGGCAGCAAATGACCCTCAAAACACTTTTGGGTTCATAGCTCCAGACTAGAAGGTCACAGGATGATGGTTCTGGGACCAATGCATCTGCCTGGCTTCCGACTACAATTAGAGTCCAAGCATGGTACCATTATTGGGTTTCTGTGGGGAGATATGTATATCTCCCTTCCCTGGCCTCCCACTGCCAGACTAAGACCACAGGCCTGTTCGTTGTGGACACAGGAACACAAATATGTATCTGGCTCATGTATGTAATGCACGGGCTATTCATAATTCCTTATGAACCGCCGGTTCCAACCTGTCTGATAATCTGGTTAAAGTGGTGAATGGCTTAGACCTCATGCTGATAGATTCTTCCTATTTCATTAGCTGGTTCCTGGCTGACTGGAGGACGTGTGAATCTGTAAACAAGTGGCTTGCTTGAATCCAGAACCCCTATGGAGCTCACTACCTCTGCTATCTTTCAGCAAATGGTGGGTGTGGGGACATGGCTGACAGTAAATATTAACCGCTACCCGACCGCCTAATGCAGGGTTGTGTCCTGCGGGCGGTCGGGTTATTCCTCCTGAACGCACCAAGCCGGCCCGCACATGCACAGTGCTGGCCGGGAATCGAAGTTTCTTCAACAGCCTGCCAGCCATTGATCATCGCTGGCAGGCTGGTGACTTTTGAAAAATCAAATCAAAAGCCATTTAACACACTATATTTATAAATATAGTGTGCTAAATGGCTTCTGTGCTCTCTGTTGGGTCCTTTTCGTCGGTTGGCTCAAGCAGAGAGCACAGATAAACTGTAAGTCCACAAAACACCACACATTTAGCCCCAGATCACCCCCCCATCACCCCAATTAACCCCCTGATCACCCCTGTCAATCACTAGTGAATGGGAAAAAAGTGATCAGTGTAAACTGTCACTTTTTTTCCACCAGTATTGACGGTTAGGTTTTAGGTTAGTTTAGGCCCCTTTGTTAGGTAGTTAGCGTCGGTTAGCGCCCAGCCCACCGCAGTCACTGATTCGCTGATTAGTGTATATCACTAATCAGCATTGGTACTTTTATAGTATCTGTAAGTGATCAGAACTGATCACAGTCAGATCTATAAATAGTATTAGTGTCACCTTAGTTCGCCCTCCACCCAAAACGCAGTGTTTACCCGATCAGGCCTGATCGGTCGCCCACACGTGCGTTCACCCACGCCGGCCCCGCCGCAGTGACAAAATATATATATCTTTTTTATCACTGCGCAATCACTACACAAGCGCTGTGGCGCTAAAAAAATAAATTTGTTTTGATATTTTTTATCAATCACAGCGGCTTCCTGTACTTCGCTAGCCTCCCATTTGTAAGACAGGCTTGCTTTTTTTCTTGGGTAGTCTCAGGGAATACCCCCTAAATTTAGTTGACCAAATGGCAAGTAAGGGGTATTCTTTTGAAGAGGCCTACAGGCTTCTGACCCAGTCGGATGAGGAATGGGAACCCTCATCTGACGAATCCAGCGGGTCAGAATACGAAACTGTAGAAAGCAGTGGCAGTCTGACCCAATGTTCGGACGATGAGGTTGAGGTCCCTGATACCACCAGGCGTACCCGGCCCCGTGTTGCTAGACCACAGGTTGCGCAGGATCCACCTTAAGGGCAGCAGAGTGGGGCTGGCGCTGTCGTATTACGTGGTGAGGCATACACAAGCAGCGCAGCCCATCCTGGACCTAGTACCAGCACTGCCGTAGCACATGGTGAAGTGGCGAGCACCAGAACCAGAAGGGCAGTTGAAGCTGGTATGGTGGCACTTTCATTAGTTCCCCCGTCGCAGCCACCGCACAGACAGGCCCGTAGAGTCCCTAGAGTCCCTGAGGTGCTGGCAAACCCTGATTGGCAGCCCCCAACTTCAGCCGCACCAATAGTTCCCCCTTTCACCGCCCAGTCTGGAGTTCGGGTTGAGACAACTCAGATCGGATCGGCACTGGGGTTTTTTGAGCTGTTCTTGACTGCGGAGCTCTTGGACTTAGTCGTGGCAGAAACAAACCGGTATGCCACTCAATTTATAGCCGCCAACCCGGGAAGCTTTTATGCCCAGTCTTTCCAGTGGAAACCCGTCCAAGTTTCCGAATTTAAAACTTTTCTGGGCCTTCTCCTCAACATGGGCCTGACAAAAAAAGCATGAATTGCGCTCATATTGGTCCACAAACCCAATTCATCACATGCCCATGTTCTCTGCTGCCATGTCCAGGACACGATTTGAGACCATCCTACATTTCCTGCACTTTAGTGACAACAGCACCTCTCGTCCCAGAGGCCACCCAACTTTTGACCGGCTCCACAAAATTCGCCCCCCCATAGACCACTTTAACACCAAATTTGCAGATTTGTATACCCCTGAGCAAAACATCTGCATAGACGAGTCCCTGATACATTTTACCAGGCGCCTTGGCTTCAAACAATACATCCCAAGCAAGCGCGCCCGGTATGGGGTCAAATTGTATAAGCTCTATGAAAGGGCCACAGGCTATACGCACAAATTTCGAGTCTATGAGGGTAAAGATCAGACCCTGGAGCCGGTCGGTTGCCCTGACTACCTGGGGAGCAGTGGGAAGACAGTTTGGGACTTGGTGTCACCCTTATTTGGCAAAGGGGTACCATCTTTATGTGGACAATTTTTACACAAGTGTGCCCCTCTTCAAGCATTTGTTTCTAGAACAGATTGGCTGCTGTGGCACCGCACAACCTAGTTGTCGGGGCTTCCCCCAACGGCTTGTTACCACCCGTCTTGCAAGGAGGGAGAGGGCTGCCTTGTGTAATGAAGAACTGCTCACGGTGAAATGGAGAGACAAGCGTGGCGTTTACATGCTCTCCTCCATTCACGCAGACACAACAATACAAATTGAACGAGCAACCAGTGTCATTGAAAAGCCCCTCTGTGTCCACAACTATAATTTGCTCATGGGAGGGGTGGACTTCAATGACCAGATGTTGGCTCCTTATTTACTTTCCCGCAGGACCAGACGTTGGTATAAGAAGGTGTCTGTATATCTAATTTAATTGGCGATGTACAATAGTTTTGTTCTCTACAGTAAGGCTGGGAGAACACGATCCTTCCTCAAATTTTAGGAAGAGATCATCGAGAACCTCCTGTATCCAGGAGGTTCCGTGGCCCCAACCACCAGTGTAGTGAGCCGTCTACACTTTTTTTCCCCAATGTCGTTGCTGGTACCTCAACACAAGCGTCACCCCGAAAAAGATGTCGTGTCTGTAGCAGGAGTGGAATAAGGCGTGACACCCGCTATTTCTGTCCTGACCACCCTGACCACCCTGCCCTATGCTTAGGGGAGTGTTTCCGGAAGTACCACACACAGGTACACTTAGTATAGGGATTGCATTACACAGGACAGGCACACAGGGATCTTAGGGCCCTTTCACACAGAGCTGCTGCAAACCTCTCCTTTCACCTGCGACAAAGTGCATAATGTACTTCGCCACATCTCTGGGCGCTTTGCACATTGTTCCATGGGGAAGGAGAGGTTTGTCCTATAAAGGTAAAAAAAAATCACAGGTAAACAAAAATGTTCCAAAAGTTCAATAAAGTTTATAAAAGTTAATGTTCTGTTTCAAATGTTATATAAAGTTAATGTTAATAAATTTATTGCGCTGCGGCCTGTTTTTTTTTTTACCTTCTAGGTGGACCAACCGATCGACCAGCTGCAGCACTGATGTGCATTCTGACAGAAGCATTGCGCTGCTGTCAGGTTACACAAAAGTCGGTGTATGTGGCGCTGCAAGACGATATTTCTCCTCTGCAGTAAAAAAGATACGTTTGCCGAGGCTTATGAGCTGAGGGGCGGTGTTCATATGCTTTGGCAAACACTTTGTATATAAAAAATAATAATAATATTCCGGCAATGATTTATTTCTCCACATCGGAGAAATTGGGTTTGCCAGGGCATACGGGCTGAGTGGGTTTGGATGTTGGGCGGAGTTCCTATGTCCTGGCAGAAGCCTCTCCCCTCGTTTTTTTTTGGCACATTTTTGGGCAGAGATTTTTTCATCCACATTGATCGATGCAAATGAAGAAATCTGTGCTGTTCATTTTTTCTTTCAGCCCAGAGGCTGAACGGAAAAAAAAAAATCTAATTACCTGTATGCTCAATATAAGGAGAATAGCAGAAACTCCTAATGCTGGCCATACATGTAATGATTGTGGAGACCCTCAAATGCCAGGGCAGTACAAACACCCCACAAATGACCCCATTTTGGAAAGAAGACACCCCAAGGTATTCTCTGAGGGGCATATTGAGTCCATGAAAGATTAAACTTTTTGTCCCAAGTTAGCGGAAAGGGAGACTTCATCAATTGCAGACGCTGGAACCGAAGGGCCTCAACCGCGAATATGAACCAGAAAGCTTTACTTAACAAATGGATGTGCTTTATATCTTGATACTCTTACACACTATTGCTTTAATCATCCAGTTGTCTTTGATTTATTATCCTTATTAATAGACATGTGTATCAGTCATTGTATGAATTAATCGATATTATTTTCCTTACAAATGTGGTACTAACCCCCCTTGCCTGTGATAAAGCTGCACTCTGTATACTTTTATAGTCGTTCTCCACCCATTCAGTCAATCACATAATACACCTTTCTCTTGAAGCTGTGATCATAATTCCCCTGTACATCAATAGAGCTTTGAGCCATGATTATACCCCCTCCGAGCCAGGATCATACTCCCCCTGAACCATGATTACACTCCCTTTGAGCCATGATTATACCTCCTCTACATAACACTAGAGCTCCCCAGCCTCCGCTTCTACTTTTCCAGCACATGCGCAAAAAGACACAAACAGCACCCGCCATGTTTGAATTCCCTATGCCCAAGCTTCCCTCACTCCGGCACATGCGCAACACTGGCGCAATGGTACTTCCCCTACCTTTGGCTCTCTCCCTGGCATACGGCACAGTCACGCTCCGCCCCCAAACATAGTGCAGGACCTTGCTTGGTAGGCTATCACCGGAATGAAGAGACAGCAGGCCGGCCGTCTCCACTCGATCCAGACATGCCCCCACGCCGGTAAACTCCTTCTTAAATACACGCGCCACATTTTCCAATATGGTGCCAAAATACAGGGCAGCAGCCTACATCTCACAAGCGCACTCCAGGCCACAGAGCCCCCAAACCTCGGACCTTAGTCCATATTACTATACCAGCACAAGCGGCTCATCCAGGTAAGGATACCTACATCTCCATAGACATGTTTATCTCCCTGTTTGCTTTGAAGCCACCAATATCTGCATGCTCAAGTTTTAAATGTCTTTACAACTGCCTGTACCTCGTGCTCAACCTTGCTCTCTGTATATGCTCTATGCTCTATGTCTGCATGAACTCTTATTACTGCTTGTAATATCCTGCTGTCTCCAATAAGATAGTCTGATGTGTCTATTATGATAGTCTGCTCATACCAATATATAAGAATGCCTCTTCCCTTGACATACGTCATCTATGTACTTCGGCTAATTAATACCATTCGGATATACCATGGATATCCTCTAAAGTATAGGAACAATCTGTGTAGGTGCCCGTCACACCTAGCACATGACCGCCCGGGATTCTTCACCTGAATAGGAATACCACCCGCCAATTCAAGTCTTATATAATATTCACATCACTATGTATACTGTTAATATTGCACTGTCCCTAATTTATTGCTTTATTTTGTATAACTATTCCAGTGTTCTGAGGAAGGCTATATGCCCAAAAACATTTTTGAACTGGAAAACAGCCTATGCAATAAAGTACTGCACTTAAAGCATACAAGTGGTTTTCAGGAGTTTTTCTCTATATTGCAACTTCTGCATATACAGACACTGCTGTAAGGTTAGGGAATACAGAAAAGCCACCCATTACCAACCACTATGCCAGCCTCACCCAAGTGCTGAAGTGCCACCAGAATAATTGCCACAAAGCCTGCTGCTACTGTATGAATTTCAAGTTTTACAAGTAAATATGACTTTGTAACATTTAAAGGGGTTCTGCAGCTTGTTTTAACTGATGATCTATCCTCTGGATAGATCATCAGCATCTGATCGGCGGGGGTCCGACACCCGGGATCCCCACCGATCAGCTGTTTGAGAAGGCAGCAGCGCTCTATCAGCACCACGGTGTAATGACCGGTGTCACGCACAGGGAGGAAAACAGGGAAAGCCCTGCCTAAGGGAGAGGGAAAGGTGGTGACCCCTAACTCACCTTGCGGCTGGCACCTGACTGCCCTGACGTCCCTAGATGGGTTCCTCACCCGTGTGGCGATCACGTGCCTAAACCCTGGCTTTCCCTGAAATGAGCCCTAGATAGTGAACAGGCCGGTGGGATCGCTAGTCCGCACCACTGCACTAAGAGGGAAACACCAGGGAGAGGACAGACAAACAGACAAACACAAACACAAACACCCAGGTGGACGACAACAACTGTCCACAAAGGTCCAACAGGGATCCGGAGGGTAGCGTTCTGAATCAACAGTCAGAACGCAGCAACACAGCTCCAGTGGGTCAGGATAGATGAACAGGCAGGAAGCTCTATCTCTGGCAACCAGAGAAGTGTGAGAGGAATATAAGGAGGTTTGGGAGTGCTGGACAAGGAACAGCTGAGGAGAAGGAGCTACGGATCCCTGAGTGAGCCAAAAGGGTTTGCAAAGCAAACCCAGAAAGCTACCATAAGGAAAACAGCCCTATCTTAAATAGAGCGTGCAGCCAACCGCTGCGACTTCCTGACCCCGGGTATAACGGAGTCAGGCGTGGTTCTCGATACCCTCGTGACAGTACCCCCCTCTCTACAAGGGGCCTCCGGACACTCAGGACCAGGTCTCTCAGGATGAGAGGCATGAAAAACCCAAACTAACCTGTCGGCGTTTACCTCAGACGCAGGAACCCACATTCTTTCCTTGGGACCGTAACCTCTCCAATGCACCAGATATTGAAGAGAGCGGCGGACCCGACGAGAATTAACAATTTTGGATATCTGAAATTCTAGATTACCATCCACGACAACAGGAGGGGGTGGCAGCGGTGATGGTTCTAGAGGTGGAACATATTTTTTGAGTAACGACTTATGAAAAACATTATGAATTTTAAAAGTCTGAGGTAACTCCAGGCGAAAAGCCACGGGGTTGATGATGGCTACAATTTTGTAAGGGCCAATAAACCTAGGACCCAGTTTCCAAGAGGGAACCTTCAATTTAATATTCCTAGTAGACAACCACACAGTCATTCACTCCTAGGTCCGGACCTGGCGACCGTCTCTTATCAGCCATGCATTTGTATTTACCTCCCATATTTTTCAAGTTAGCTTGCACCTTCTGCCATACCCATGAAAGAGATGACGAAAAACGTTCCTCTTCGGGAACCCCAGAAGACCCCCCCTCTTTGAAAGTACAGAATTGGGGATGAAAACCATATGCACCAAGAAATGGTGACTTGCCAGTGGATTCCTGACTACGATTATTTATGGCAAACTCAGCTAACGGTAAATATGATGACCACAACTCTTGGTTTTCAGACACAAAACATCTTAGATATGTCTCAAGGTTTTGGTTGGTACGCTCAGTCTGTCCATTCGACTGAGGATGGAAAGCTGAGGAAAAGGACAAGTGTACCCCCAAACGGGAACAAAAAGCTTTCCAAAATTTTGAAATAAACTGGGTACCCCGATCCGAAACAACATCGGAGGGGACCCCGTGAAGCTTCACGATTTCACTGACGAATACCTGAGCAAGAGTCTTAGCATTAGGTAGTGCGGGTAACGCAATGAAGTGTACCATTTTGCTAAACCTGTCCACTACTACCAAAATCACTGTTTTACCCGCAGACAAAGGTAAGTCAGTGATAAAATCCATTGACAGATGTGTCCACGGTCTATTGGGAATGACGAGTGGTAATAGAGACCCTGCAGGACGTGTATGTGAAACTTTTGCGCGCGCACAGGTAGAACAAGAAGACACAAAATCCAATACATCCTGACGCAACCTTGGCCACCAAAAATGACGAGACAATAGCTCCAAGGTTGCTTTACTACCCGGGTGCCCAGCAAGTGCCGAATTATGATGTTCCTTTAATAATTCGAAACGTAGGTTCCACGGTACAAACAATTTCTCTGAGGGGCAAGAGACCGGGGCGTCCCCCTGGGCCTCTAACACCTTCCCCTCCAAAACAGAGTGTACCGCAGAGACAACCACTCCTCTTTGTAGAATGGGCACCGGATCACTCACATTACCCCCTCCAGGGAAACAACGAGATAGTGCATCAGCCTTGGTGTTCTTTGCCCCAGGACGATAGGTAATAACAAAGTTAAACCTGGTAAAAAATAGCGACCACCTAGCCTGTCTAGGGGTGAGACGCTTAGCTGATTCGAGGTACAGGAGATTTTTGTGGTCCGTAATCACAGTGACGGGGTGGACTGCCCCCTCTAAGAAGTGGCGCCACTCCTCAAACGCAAGTTTAATAGCTAATAGTTCCCTATTGCCAATATCGTAGTTCTTTTCTGCTGCAGATAGTTTTTTCGAAAAGAAAGCACAAGGACGCCATTTGCCAGGAGACGGACCCTGAGACAGCACCGCCCCCACTCCCACCTCTGACGCATCGACTTCAACAATAAAAGGCTGAGAGACATCAGGTTGGACTAGTACAGGTGCTGAGGTAAACCTCTCTTTTAGAGAGGAAAAAGCAACTTTAGCGGCGTCAGACCATTTAGAAAAATCAGTCCCCTTCCTAGTCATGTCAGTAAGCGGTTTTACAATAAGTGAATAATTTTTAATGAATTTCCTATAGAAATCCGCGAAGCCCAAGAACCGTTGTAGTGCTTTGAGGTTCTCAGGAAGATCCCAATCTAAAATTGCCTGGACCTTCCTAGGATCCATACGGAAACCTGAAGCAGATAAAAAATAACCCAGGAATTGTATCTCCTGAACGGCGAAGACACATTTTTCAATTTTAGCATATAATTCATTCGTCCGTAGGACCTGCAGTACTTGTCTGACATGCTCCTCATGTGTTCTCAGATCAGACGAATAAATTAAAATATCATCTAGGTATATTACCACAAACCTGCCGATTAGATGACTAAAAATGTCATTAACGAAATGTTGAAAGACGGCAGGAGCATTGGTCAGACCGAAAGGCATAACTAGATTTTCATAATGCCCCTCAGGGGTGTTAAACGCTGTCTTCCACTCATCCCACTCCTTAATACGAAACAGATAGTAGGCCCCCCTAAGATCAAGTTTGGAGAACCACCTAGCACCCGCAATCTGATTAAACAGGTCAGGAATGAGAGGAAGAGGGTATGGGTCTCGGATGGTTATCCGATTTAATTCGCGAAAATCTAAGCAAGGACGCAGGCCCCCCATCTTTCTTTTTAACGAAGAAAAACCCTGCAGCCACGGGTGAAGAAGAGGGCCTGATGTGTCCCTTAGCCAAGCTCTCGGAGATATAATCTTTTATGGCTTGTCTCTCTGGACCCGAAAGATTATATAACCTGGTCTTGGGTAATTTTGCGCCGGGAATAAGGTTAACCGGGCAATCATAAGGACGATGAGGTGGTAACTTCTGACAACCCTTTTCAGAAAAAACATCCTCAAAATCAGAAATAAATGTAGGTAGGGTAGCTATGGAGGCGACTAAGCAATTGCTATTTAAGCAATTTTCTCTGCACTGCTCACTCCACGCCAATATCTCCCTGGCCTGCCAATCCACTACTGGATTGTGCGCTACCAACCACGGAAAGACCCAGCACCACCAGAGTGGGAAGCCCCTCCAGAACATAACCTGAAAGCATCTCGTTATGGTGGTCCCCTACCCGAAGGTGTAAATTATGAACAATGTGGGTGAGGTTTCTCTGACACAGGGGAGCAGAATCAATAGCAAATATGGGAATGGGTCTCTGTAACGTACAGAGAGACAAACCCAAAGTGCGGGCAAAATGGGCATCTATCAAATTTACCCCTGCTCCACTGTCTAAAAAGAAAGAAATAGTCTCCGTCTTATCACCAAAAATAATAACCGCTGGCAACACAAATTGCGATGTACGTATGGAGGAGACGTATACCCCCCGGCTGACATCCTCCACACAGCCTGGGGTTAGTAGTTTTTCCGACGGTCTTTTGTTTCTGAGGAAAGAAGGACAGACATTAATGAAATGACCCCTCTCCCCACAATAAAAACAAACCCCACGCCTACGGCGAGCCTCAGGAGGACGGACCTGACGAGTAGTTCCTCCTAGCTGCATAGGCTCGTCTAAGTCCGTACAGACTAACTGCTGCTTGAGAGGAGTTACCAATTTCTCAGGTTCTTTCAACCTGTCCCTAAGGCGTCTCTCTATACGGATAGAAAGGGACATAACCGCATCAAGGGAAAAGGGGGTCTCATATAATGCAAGCGCATCCTTAACCCTTTCGGATAACCCAGAGCAGAACTGACTCCTGAGAGCCGGGTCGTTCCATTGGGTATCCGTAGCCCACCTACGGAATTCAGAGCAATACTCCTCTACCGGCCGTTCTCCTTGTAAGAGTCTCCGTAATCTTGATTCAGCCAGTGCTACTCGGTCAGGGTCGTCATATATGAGACCCAAGGCCCCGAAAAACTCATCCACTGACCGAAGAGCCTGGGAATCAGTAGGTAAAGAGAACGCCCAGGACTGCGGGTCCCCCTGCAGCAGGGAAATAACAACCCCCACCCGCTGATCTTCATTACCAGAGGAGTGAGGGCGCAGTTTAAAATATAACTTACAGGCCTCACGGAATGTCAAAAACTTGTCCCTTCCCCCAGAAAATCTGTCAGGGAGAGGGACCTTGGGTTCCGCAACAACCTGGTTACCAGTAGCAACCGCTGGACTTGCGGTCAGTTGTAATTGCTGCTGTTGCTGGAGGACCGACGCCTTCAATCCTACCACCTCCAAAGACAGGCCATGAAATTGTTTGGACAGAGCAGCAATTTGATCCATACTGGATTCTAAGTAGGTAAAAAAAAAATAATATATATATATATTATATATATATATATATATATATATATATTATTTTTTTACCTACACAAAATAAGGGCCAGAGATAATGTAATGACCGGTGTCACGCACAGGGAGGAAAACAGGGAAAGCCCTGCCTAAGGGAGAGGGAAAGGTGGTGACCCCTAACTCACCTTGCGGCTGGCACCTGACTGCCCTGACGTCCCTAGACGGGTTCCTCACCCGTGCGGCGATCACGTGCCTAAACCCTGGCTTTCCCTGAAATGAGCCCTAGATAGTGAACAGGCCGGTGGGATCGCTAATCCGCACCACTGCACTAAGAGGGAAACACCAGGGAGAGGTCAGACAAACACAGACAAACACAAACACCCAGGTGGACGACAACAACTGTCCACAAAGGTCCAACAGGGATCCGGAGGGGAGCGTTCTGAATCAACAGTCAGAACGCAGCAACACAGCTCCAGTGGGTCAGGATAGATGTCCAGGCAGGAAGCTCTATCTCTGGCAACCAGAGAAGTGCGAGAGAAGAATATAAGGAGGTTTGGGAGTGCTGGACAAGGAACAGCTGAGGAGAAGGAGCTACGGATCCCTGAGTGAGCCAAAAGGGTTTGCAAAGCAAACCCAGAAAGCTACCATAAGGAAAACAGCCCTATCTTAAATAGAGCGTGCAGCCAACCGCTGCGACTTCCTGACCCCGGGTATAACGGAGTCAGGCGTGGTTCTCGATACCCTCGTGACACACGGCCTTCTCACTGTTTACCACTGGCCCAGTGATGTCATGACTAGTATCAACTGGCCTGGGCAGGGCAAAGCTCTGTTCACTTGAGTGGAGCTTAGCCCCGCCCAGGCCATTGATACTAATCGTGACGTCACTGGGCCAGTGGTAAACAGTGAAAAGGCTGCGGCACTGCTGAAGCGCCGCTGCCTTCTCAAACAGCTGATCGGCGGGGGTCCCGGGTGTTGTACCCCTGCCGATCAGATGCTGATGATCTAGCCAGCGGATAGATCATCAGTTAAAACAAACTATAGAACCCCTTTAACTCCTGCTCATTCTTCAGTATTATAATTCCATTTCACCAAACCCCTGGAAGCAATGGCCTGAGGGAGTAGACTGTGACACAGCACTTCATCAAGGCCATTACCACTAATTTCCTCTACCCTGGCTTCTCAGGGGGTCACTGCAGTAGTTAGGTTTTCCTTGGTGTTGTTTTGATAGGGTGCATGGTGACAGAGTCAGTGACCAGTCCAGTTGGTGCAAATATATAGGTCACTCTTTACTAAATCACAGAATAGGAGTAGTAGCACATCTAACAGTATCAAGGCACAATCCCAACATCATTTTACAGTGCAATACTTCCCCAATAGCAATGTATGAAAGGATAGCAACAATGATGGGGGTTGTGGTACTCCTTCTCTTTCTTTCTGAAGTCTCCCTTAGGCATGTAATTGAAGTTTTTCATATAGGCTCTATATTTCCCAGCTGAAGGCTACAGATTGAGTATACATTATAAAATATTGGCATTTAGAAGATAGTCCTTAGGTCCCCTGAAGACCTGGATGGGACTGCTTCCTCAGTAGTCCCTATAGCAAAGTTCCTGCTGATATCACTGAAAAGTTATAGACTACATTTATGACAGCATATGAATAATTGAACTATAACTCCACATTTCTAAGAGCACCTTCAAACACGATCCATCAGAACCTGGCATAAAGAGAGTGAATAATATTTTTTATTTAAAGGGACCCCGCCGATCAGCTGTTTGAGAAGGCAGCGGCACTCCTGGAGCACCGCAGCCTTTTCACTGTTTACTGCAGGCCCAGTGACGTCACGACTAGTATCAACTGGCCTGGACGCAGCTAAGCTCTGTTTACTTGAATGGAGCTTAGCCCCACCCAGGCCATTGATACTTGTCGTGACGTCACTGGGCCAGCAGTAAACAGTGAATAGGCTGCGGCGCTCCTGGAGCTCTGCTGCCTTCTCAAACAGCTGATCGGCGGTCAGATGCTGATGATCTATCCAGATCAGCTGTTTGAGAAGGCAGCAGCGCTCCAGGAGCGCCGCAGCATTTTCACTGTTTACTGCAGGCCCACTGACATCACGACTAGTATCAATGGCCTGGGCGAGGCTAAGCTCCATTCAAGTGAACAGAGCTTAGCCGCGCCCAGGCCAGTTGATACTAGTCGCGATGTCACTGGGCCTGCAGTAAAGAGTGAGAAGGCAGCGGCGCTCCTGGAGCACTGCTGCCTTCTCAAACAGCTAATCGTCGCTGGTCCTGGGTGTCGGACCCCAGCTGATCAGATGCTGATGATCTATTCAGGTCATCAATTTAAACAAACTGCAGAACCCCTTTAAAGAGGACCTTTCACTACTGTATAAACTAAAAACTAACTAGATCAGTGGGCAGAGCGGCGCCCAGGGGTCCCCCTGCACTTACTAGTATGCCTGGGCGCCGCTCCGTTCGCCCGGTATAGGCTCCGGTGTCTGCGCTCCCTCTGACTGATTTCTTGTAGGAGGCGTGTCCCTTGCTGCACTGCTGGCCAATCGCAGCGCACAGCTCATAGACTGGCTATGAGCTGTGCGCTGCGATTGGCTAGCACTGCAGCAAGGGACACGCCTCCTACAAAAAATCTGTCAGAGGGAGCGCATACACCGAAGCCTATACCGGGTGAACGGAGCGGCGCCCAGGCATACTAGTAAGTGCAGGGGGACCCCTGGGCGCCGCTCTGCCCACTGATCTAGTTAGTTTTTAGTTTATACAGTAGTGAAAGGTCCTCTTTAAGTATAAGCATTGTGTCATGGACGTTCCCGTGACAGGTGGAAGGAGATTGGTGAGACTGACAACACGTGGTTTGATCTGATATGTTTTTCGTTTGGATCAAATTACATCTGTGTTGTTTCTGGTGCTTTGCACACCTTCTTTCCCCAGGTGTGGCTATTACGGTCATTTAACCTTCTCTATTTATAGTTGCTTATCCCACAATGCTGTGCGGTTTATAGCTTCTGTTTGGACCTTTGGATAGATTCTGGTTGGATCTCGGCTGAGCTCCTGGTGCTTCCATTGCTAGTTTGAAGTTAAATCTATCCTTTCCCTTTGTATTTTGTTTGGGTTCTGTGTGATGCATTTCCCTATTGTTTGTATTAGGCCTGAAGGAAACTCCTGTTCATCCTTCCTTTTGGAGGAACAGGTAGTCTCGTCCCTGCCATTAATACCAGGGTCTTATAGGGCTTGATAGGACTCTAGGTATTCCTGCGTATGAACTCACCTACCTTTGGGGTCTGTTCATACTGGTAGTCAGTCAGGATTTTGGTTAGGGTTTTCACTAGGTGTCCATTTTCCTTCCCTAGCTCTCAGGCCTGATTCCCTGTTCCCCCCTTCCCTCCTTTGCTCGGTGTGGTGTTTCCCTCCCACACTAAAGCGTGACACATTGATCTTCACACATAGCACCTTTCATCTTGGGTAGAGATTGACTTTAAAGTAAACTGTATTTAAAGCCCTTTCAAATAGTTGTAAATGACATTCGCTATTACATAAACTTCTATACTTAAAATATCACACTAAACATTGTGGTTCCTGCTAGACAGAGGGGTATTGTGAAGGGTGCATTCCATTCTCTGTTGGCCCTGAAGACATCTGGGAAATTTCCAAAGAACTCTATCAATTATATATTTCATGTCCATAAAAAAAAAAGAATAGAAGACTGTATTCACAGGAATTACTGACTGCAAGAGAAACTTTCAGGATTAGGCAGAAACTGGCATAAAATCTACAATCTCCTTCAAATGCTCTTTATAGTACCTGTAGTCTTTATAGAATGATAATTGGAGATCTTCCTAGGCATTATAAGTAAGCTTGAGCGAATCGAGCTTCGGATCATAGACCCGAAGTCAATTCATTCAAAAACTTAGTTTTTAATGTTGTTTCCGTATTGTCTTTGTGTAGGTAAACTTCTTATTGCCCGAAGTTGCGCAAGACTTTGGTGAATTACTTCGGTATTCTTATCTGTGTATTTAAAAATATTTTAAAATAGGAATCTGAAGTCGGGGCTCAGCTGATAGTGACAGCCGGAGCCAAGCCGCTGATCTGACGGGCACAGCTCCTGCACCTGCCCGATCAGCACGCCATACCACTCCTAACTGCTACACACCACAGTGCCACGGTGACTGTCTCGACCACACCTAACTGCCACACACCACAGTGCCACTGTAACTGTCTGCACCACTCCTAACTGCCACACACCACAGTGCCACTGTGACTGTCTGCACCACTCCTAACTGCCACACACCACAGTGCTTTTTGCAGGCTCGTGGCAGTGTATCTGCAGACACACACTGACACACACAGCACTAGTTAGGTGGTCACTTCACTAGAAGGCACAGGCCGCACAGCACAGCCGTTTTCTTGATTAGGAGCACTGGAGCAAGCGGCTACAAGGAAGATGGGAGGTGTTCCCACCTGGAAGGAGAGCGGCAGCCAGCGGCGAGTATACAAGTGAGATAGGCGTGAGCATGCTCCCTGGCTTATCAGAGCGCACACCGGGGCGGATTAAGTATATCATAGGCCGGGGGCTGTTTACCCATCTTGGGCCTCCTCTGTCCTTTTGCCCCATGTTTATTTTTTTCTGGCAAATATTAAAGAAAACTATGCCACGTTTATAGTGTCGTTGCCAATTACCTCTGAGGATGCCAGGAATCTGGCAAACATTTTGGGGGCATCACTTGAAGCAATTTTAGAGGACGGCTATCGTCGGTGCTTACCCTAAACCATATAATCAATGCGATTAATCAATGAAAAGGAAGCAATAGAGGGAGGAGTGGTGATAGTGCACAGAACCACATCCCTGGTGCAGGAGTGAGCGCAGAATAATACACTACGATCGCCGGTGTTTAGTGGTCGGAGGACTTTTAATGAAATAGAGTGGATTTATTATTACAGATTATAGGATAAATGTAAATTGGGGGCTATCAGCTGTAGGGGGGCCAGTTTTTATTTAGGAGAACCTAATACCCTTTATTTATCTAGGTCAGATTTGTTGAATTGATGTCTACTGTATAACATGCCCAGCCCCTCATAGTGTATAGCGTACAACACTCCGCAGTATACAGTGTAATACCCCACAGTATACAGTATATAAAATTGCCGAGTATACAGTACCCCATAGTATGCAATACACAGTATACAGCACCCCACAGTATGCAATATATAGTATAGAGCACCCCACAGTATGCCGTATAGCACCCTATAGTATACAGCACCGTACAGTATGCAGTATAGTAGCACCCTATAGTATACAGCACCCCACAGTATGCAATATATTGTATAGCACCCCACAGTATGCAGTATAACACCCTATAGTATACAGCACCCCACAGTATGCAGTACAGCACCCTATAGTATACTGTATCCCACAGTATGCAATATATAGTATAGCACCCCACAGTATACAACGCCCCACAGTATATAGTAC
Source organism: Bufo gargarizans (assembly GCF_014858855.1). NCBI lineage: Eukaryota > Metazoa > Chordata > Amphibia > Anura > Bufonidae > Bufo > Bufo gargarizans. Next base: position 674,475,994 of record NC_058080.1, read on the forward strand.
CCCACAGTATGCAATATATATTATAGCACTCCACAGTATACAACGCCCCACAGTATATAGTACCCCACAGTATGCAGTATAGCATCCTATAGCATACAGTATAGGACCCCACACTATACGGCACCCTAAAGTATACAGCACTCCACAGTATCCAGTACCTCACAGTATACAGTATACACCACCCCATAGTATACAGTATCTCACAGTATACAGCACTCCACAGTATACAGTAACTCACAATATACAGTACCCCACAGTATACAGCACTCCACAGTATACAGTAGCTCACAATATACAGCACCCCACAGTATACAGTAGAGCAGTATAGCACCCCACACTATACAGAAGCTTACAGTATATTAGCATAACAGCCCCTGTCACCTTTTCCTGATGTAATCTTCACAAAAAAGCTCCACAATAATGGCAAACGTCTCCTGCAGCAACACTCCTGATAGAGAGAAAGGACCTTTGATTACCTCATAGCCATGTGACCAGTAATATCGCTATGTTACTAGTCACATTATGATGTTGTCATCAAAGGTCCTTTCTTCTAAGAGAATCACAGCTCTCCTTCCTTGCAGAGACATTGGGCTGGGCGCTGCTGCTCAGGCAGCACCCCCCTGTATAGCTGACAGCCTGACACCTGGGGCTGACCGACCCCCCCCCCCCCCCCCCAGGCACGCCACTGACTGCAAAATACATGTAATTTAAAAAATTGAGAGGTGTCTACAGCTCTGATTATAAATTTCATGATAAAAGTTATTCAGAAATTAGAGTAGAAAATTAACTATAGTCAGTTCATTCTTGAAAACAGCTAAATCAATACTGATTATGCGTTCAGTAACAATACTAGAAAATAGGGCTAGGGCTCGATCACAGGAACGTATTTTGCGTTCCGTATACGGGCTGTTTTCTGCTTTCCGCATACGGTCCATATAGGGAACTATTCATTTCAATGGGTCCGCAAAAGATGCGTCCGTTGCTCTGTTCCCTGGCCCGTTTTGGGGACAAGAATAGGCATTTCTTTAATGGGCCTCCTGTTCCGTTCCGCAAATTGCGGAAGGCACACGGGCGGCTTCAGTTTTTGGCAGAAAAACGGAACGGTCGTCTGAGCGAGCCCTTACTGTGCAGTAGATGTATTTCTGACTATTACATCATCTATAGTTACAGAGGCGACTACAGGGGACCCTGTCTGAAAAGATGCTGATTTCAGATGCATCCTTTAGGCTTTGAATGCAGTTCTTGTGACAGTGGGGAAGGCTTTACGAGAGAGACAATGTAAGCTGATGTACTCCAAGAGCAGTAATCAAGAAGTCATTGATCTGCTAGAAAATTTGTCCCTTCAGGGCTCTGGACTTATTACTTTTTTTTCACTCACTTTTTAAGGGACTTAAAATATAATCTGGAAAGCTGAACAACTATTCTGTTAGTCCCCAATGTTTTCAAAAATTTTATAAACTTGATACCCTGAATATGTTCAGCATGGAAATCACAAATGCATTACTCTTCTTCAGTTTTGATAAAACTATTACTTACAGTTGCCTTAAAGGGAATACGTCAACAGAAAAGGCCTTTTTGGTTAAATCAGTGATGATGACATTACCGCACGCCCAGCTTGATCACATGGTGATTTAATCATGCTCACCTTTGGCGGGTTTTCTTCAATTAAGATGGGAACAGATGGCCTATCCGTGAGCAAGTGGATGAGGTAGGAGTAATTTTTGTTTGCTAGTGGAGAAACTGTTGCGGGCACCTTGATTGAAGATAACTTGTGAAATCTCAATCGGGGTGACATGTGACGTCACCATTAGAGATGAGCGAATCGAAGTTGATGAAGTGGAACTCGATCCGAATTTCAGGAAAAATTAGATTTGCACCGAATCCAAATTTCCTCAAGCTTTGTGGTAAAATGGCTGCTGCACGTGTTAGGACATGGAGCAAAGAGCTCTGGGAGCGAGGGATCACGCACAATGCCATGCATGCAGCCAATCAGCAGCCAGCCAGCCCCTGTGATGTCACAGCCCTATAAATACCCTCAGCCTCTTTGGATTCTGTTATTTTCCAGTGTACTTAGTGCAGGGAGAGATGTGACAGGCGCTAGGGACAGTGCTAGGAAAAACTTTACTGCGCTGAAAAAAAATGATTTTCAAGTTCAGGGAAAGATTAGTCAAGATGTAGGGAAAGGATAGGAAGGCATCATCTACACTATAAAAGGAGATCAGGGTGCAATAGGAGAATGTACAGCCTGGTTAATAGGAGCAATTGTATTACACCTTGCTGCACTAATTGGGGATCCAAATTGCAGTTATACTGCTGCTTTTAGGTTGTTTGCACTATATGACACCACTAATTGCAGCAAACCTTGTTTGTGATTGGGGTGCAAGTTCTGTGTGATACAGCCATTTACAGGATGTTTTAATAGGAAAGATAAGTACATCCCATTAGCCGTTCTGCATTAATTTAACTTTTTTTTTTTGAGGGTGTATTAATAGGAAAAAAAAGGAAAAATATATATCATAATTACCATTCAGCCGTGAAGTTACATTGTACTACAGCCATTTACGTGGTGTATTAAAAGGAAATATACGTACGTCCCATTAGCCGTTCTGCAGTGAATTGTGATTGTTATAGTTCTTTTTTTCGGGTGTAGAAATAGAAAAAAAAAAAGGAAAAAATATATGTCTTAGGCCTCATGCACACGACCGTTGTTCGGGTCCGCATCCGAGCTGCAGTTTTTGCGGCTCGGGTACGGACCCATTCACTTCAATGGGGCTGCAAAAGATGCGGACAGCTATCCGTGTTCTGTCCGCATCCGTTACTCCGTTCCGAGGCCCCGCAAATATAGCATGTCCTATTCTTGTCTGTTTTGCGGACAAGAATAGGCATATCTACAACGGGCCGCACGTTTCATTCCGCAAATTGCAGATGGCACACGGGCGGCTTCCGCTTTTTGCGGATCCGCGGTTTGCTGTCTGCAAAAAACAGCACAGTCGTGTGCATGAGGCCATAATTGGCATTCAGCGGTGAAGTTACATTTTACTACAGCCATTTACGTGGTGTATTGAAAGGAAATATATGTACGTCCCATTAGCCGTTCTGCGGTGAATTGTGATTGTTATAGTTGTTTTTTTCGGGTGTAGAAATAGGAAAAAAAAGGAAAAAATATATGTCTTAGGACTCATGCACACGACCGTTGTTTGGGTCCGCATCCAAGCTGCAGTTTTTTGCGGCTCGGGTGCGGACCCATTCACTTCAATGGGGCTGCAAAAGATGCGGACAGCACTACATGTGCTGTCCACATCCGTTGCTCCATTCCGATGCCCCGCAAAAAAAAAATATAGCATGTCCTATTCATGTCCGTTTTGCGCATGTTCCGTTCCGCAAATTGTGGAAGGCACACGGGCGGCTTCAGTTTTTTTGCGGATCCACGGTTTGCTGTCCACAAAAAACTGCACGGTCGTGTGTGTGAGGCCATAATTGGCGTTTAGCGGTGAAGTTACATTGTACTACAGCTATTTACGTGGTGTATAAAACGGAAATATATGTATGTCTCATTAGCCGTTCTGCGGTGAATTGTGATTGTTATATTTCTTTTTTGGGGGTGTAGTTATAGGAAAAAATATATGTCTTAATTGCAGTTCAGCGGTGAAGTGACATTGTACTACAGCCTTATTTGGGAGGTATTATTTTAATGTAATTCTTTTATAATACAGTATGTCAGACAGACAGGTGACAGGCCCTTTAAAAGGAACAGGCGGTGGCCAAAATGTTTCTGTCGCAGGCAGCAGAAGGGGGGGTGGCAGCAGGAGTCGCAGCAAGAGGCCTGAGCTCCCGGTGTCATCTAGCATTTGTGTCTTGACCAGCAACCCAGGGATGCTTGAATGGTTGACTTGGTCTTCAACGTCATCACAAGTGACATCAGATACCCCCAGCCAAGAGTCTTTGGGTTCATCTGATACGACGCTTAGTTGGCATGGCCCGGGAGCAGGCCCTGTGCCCCCACCTGTTCTGAACCTTCCTCTGTAATTTTCATCTCCCTCAGTGCGAGGAGTATTCCGTAGGCTCGTCTCCACTCTTCAGCGAGGACGAGCTACTAGAGGACAGTCAGTAGCTACTGCCCAGCCAAGATCTGGAGGAAATATCCACTGCTTTCTCTGGTAGGCGGGCAAGTAGTGATGATGAGAGTGGCGTGGGAACAGGTGTTGCTAGCGGTCAGGCTCCTGGCACTGAGACCGTTGAGGGGGACATCAGTGACGTGCAGAGAGTAGTGAATGATGATGTAGCCAATTGCACTTGGGAGCCAGATGAAGAAGGGGCTTCATCATCATTTTCAGGAGAAGAGCGTGGCAGCTTGTGCATGAGGCAGCGGCTGAGAAAGCAGGGTGGCAGCGTGGCTGTCAGTCAGCAGGTTGGCAGCATTGGGAGGTCAGGAGCCAAAGGTGCCCCAGGTAAACGACCCGCTTCGCAGGAGCCTAACGGCCTGGAAAGTAGCGATGCAGGGGCTCACACAGGCAGTTAGCGTGGAGTGTTGGGGGGAAAAAAAAGGCCATACTCGGCAGTGTGGAAATTTTTTGTTAAGCCGCCGGAGGAGGTGAACGTGGCCATTTGCAAAATTTGTGGGCAAAAGGTGAAGCGTGGCCAAGGTGCTAATGTTGGCACCATGGCCTTGCATCAACACATGCAGTGTTACCATAAAGTGGCCTGGGAGAACCGTGGCTCCAATGTGGTGGTCCAGCCTGCTGCAGCAACCGCTGCATCACCCAGTGGCACACACCCAATTTCATGCAGTCAAGGCTCCACCACCTCAGCTGAAGGGAGCTGTCTGTCTTTCACATCATCTGCTGGTCCTGATGCTCCTGCTCCTCCTCCTCAGTCATTCCGTCAGCAATCGATCACCAAATCAATTGCCAAAAGACAATAGTTTGCGTGCACTCATCCAACAGCACAGAAGCTGAACATGCTCTTTGGCCAAGTTGCTGGTGCTGCAGTCCCTCCCTTTCCAAGTGATGAACTCTGCACCTTTCAGAGAACTAATGGCTTCTGCCGAGCCGAGGTGGAGAGTCCCAAGCCGTCATTTCTTTGCGAAAAAGGCAGTACCAGCCCAGCAGACTTATGTAGAACAGAAGGTGTACCAGTCCTTGAGCCTGTCAGTGTCTGCCAAAGTGCACGGCAGCGCCGACATGTAGAGCTGTAACTATGGTCAAGGACAATATATGACCTTTACGGCTCACTGGGTAAATGTGGTTCCTGCCCAGCCACACCATCAACTTGGCCAGATGACTCCACTGCCGCCTCCATGTTCTCACACCGTTGGTCCTGCGACAATGTCCGCCTCTGCCTCCTCATCCTCCACCACTGTGTCCTCAGCCTCCACCGCAGGGACAATTCACAGTGCTCCTACAGCATACCACATGTGCAGGGCATGGTGGTGTTATGCAGTTTTGCACCTAGTTTGCCCGAGAGAATGGAGTCACACAGGGGAGGAACTGCTCCACGTGCTTCATCAAGAAATCGAATCCTGGCTTTCTTTTCGACAACTCAAAATGGGACCATTGTAATAAAATGGTGTCGGCGCTGCGTCAAGGCATAGTGCACGTGTTCAATCTGGTTGTAAAGCGGTTCCTGAAGACGTCACCCCATCTGCAAGACATCCTGAAAATGTCTAGGAAACTTTGCATGCACTTCAGCCACTTGTACACAGGGCCGTCTTTACCAAGGGCAAAAGGGGCAGCTGCCCCGGGCCCAGTTGCTCCTGGGGGGCCCAAGGCAGCTGCCTCTTGAGCCCTGCTAGCCACTGCCCCAGGTGTCAGGCTGTTAGCTACACAGGGGGTGCTGCCATGCCAGCCAGCACTGAGTCCAGGCATCGTACTGTTAGGCCTCTTTCACACGGGCGTCATGTTTTTTGCCCGGATAAGAGGCGGGTGCGTTGCGGGAAAATGCGCGATTTTTCTGCGCGAGTGCAAAACATTGTCATGCGTTTTGCACTTGCGTGAGAAAAATCGCGCATGTTTGGTACCCAGACCCGAACTTCTTCACAGAAGTTCGGGCTTGGGATTGATGTTCTGAAGATTGTATTATTTTCCCTTATAACATGGTTATAAGGGAAAATAATAGCATTCTGACTACAGAATGCTTTGTATAATAGTGCTGGAAGGGTTAAAATAAAAAAAGTTAACTCACCTTCTCCTCTTGTTCGCGCAGATGCCACTCTGTTCTTTAGCTGTGGACTGAATGACCTGAGGTGACGTCAGATCACATGCTCCAATCACATGGTCCATCACCATGGTGATGGAGCATGTGATCTGACGTCATCAAAGGTCCTTTAGCCCACAGATAAAGAACAGACCGGCATCTGCGCTAACAAGAGGAGAAGGTGAGTTAACTTTATTATTTTTAACCCCTCCAGCACTATTATACAAAGCATTCTGTATTCAGAATGCTATTATTTTCCCTTATAACCATGTTATAAGGGAAAATAATACAGTGAATAGACTGTCACCTAGAACCCATGCGTGAAAATCGCACCGCATCCGCACTTGCTTGCGGATGCATGCGATTTTCACGCAACCCCATTCATTTCTATAGGGCCTGCGTTACGTGAAAAACGCACAAAGAGGAGCATGCTGCGATTTTCACGCAACGCACAAGTGATGCGTGAAAATCACCGCTCGTGTGCACAGTCTCATAGAAATGAATGGGTCAGGATTCAGTGCGGGTGCAATGCGTTCACCGCACGCATCGCACCCGCACGGAAAACTCGCCCGTGTGAAAGGGGCCTTAGAGCTGTGATCTAGGACCTAAGATGACATCATCACCATGTGACCAGTAACCTAGCAATATTACTGGTCACATGGCTATGAGGTCATCATAGGTCCTACCAGGAGTGTTGCTGCAAGAGAAGTTTGCCTTAACTGTGGAGCTTTTTTTGTCCAGATTACATCAGAAAAAGGTGACAGGGGCTGTTATGCTAATATACTGTAAACTACTGTATAGTGGGGTGCTGTATACTGTGTGGGTGTTGAGTTTTGGAGTACCGCACTCCATTTAGGTTCACTGGTGCCTGCAAGGACTTCCTTCTTCAGTCGCACTCAAATAATAGAAGGATTGCAGCACACAGTTTTTCTTGTTGCGTATTAAATTTTAATTTTTGTCATCATATGATCAAGTTCCAGTGCAAGTTTAACAGCTTAATCTATGGAAGAAAAATGACCAGACGTTTCGGCCTGTCAAGGCCTTCTTCAGCGGTCTTAAATCTAGAAAATAACGCATATGGGTAGCACGGTGGCTCAGTGGTTAGCACTGGTGCCTTGCAGCGCTGGGGTCCTAGGTTCGAATCTGACCAAGGGCAACATCTGCATGGAGTTTGTATGTTCTCCCCGTGTTTGCGTGGGTTTCCTCTGGGTACTCCGGTTTCCTCCCACACTCCAAAGACATACTGATAGGGACCTTAGATTGTGAGCCCCATTGGGGACAGTTGGATGATAATGTCTGTAAAGCGCTGCGGAATTAGTAGCGCTATATAAGTGTGTATAATAAATAAATAAATATTGGTATGAGTCACATGGTACATGCATTAAGATCTTGGTTTGATGAGAGAAATTATAGAAAGAAAATTTAGTATATACATATATTGAACATAGGGGAAAGAATATATACAGAGAACATATTATAAAAACAATTGACAGTTTGTTGCATTCTGAGAGTGAACACTCAGAATGCCAGTGAATACGGTTTGAGCAAGTATAATCTGAAATGGTGCTGTAAGCAAATAGGGTTGTGTACGCTATGTGTTCCAGTGCCATAGTAGCATGTACGGGATGCTACCCAACATAAAACACACTTGCAAATATGACCAGACATGTGGGATAAGTGATCCACCTACTGGGTCATGGGAACATATTGAGTAACATATATATATATATATACACACACACAGTCATGTGAAAAAATTAGGACACCCTTTGAAAGCATGTGGTTTTTTGTAACATTTTTAATAAAAGGTTATTTCATCTCTGTTTCAACAATACAGAGAGATTAAAGTAATCCAACTAAACAAAGAAAACTGAAGAAAAGTCTTTTCAAGATCTTCTGTAAATGTCATTCTACAAAAATGCCTATTCTAACTGAGGAAAAAGATAGGACACCCTTGCCCCTAATAGCGAGTGTTACCTCCTTTGGCTGAAATAACTGCAGTGAGACGGTTCTTGTAGCCATCTACCAGTCTTCGACATCGGTCTGAGGAAATTTTACCCCACTCCTCAATGCAGAACTTTTTCAGCTGTGAGATGTTTGAGGGGTTTCTTGCACGTACAGCCCTTTTCAAGTCACCCCACAGCATCTCAATGGGATTCAAATCTGGACTTTGACTTGGCCATTCCAGGACTCTCCATTTCTTCTTTTTCAGCCAATCTTTGGTTGATTTACTAGTATGTTTTGGGTCATTGTCATGTTGCATGGTCCAGTTCCGCTTCAGCTTTAATTTTCTAACTGATGGTCTCACATGTTCTTCAAGCACCTTCTGATACACAGTAGAATTCATCGTGGATTCTATGATGGTGAGCTGACCAGGTCCTGCTGCAGCAAAGCAGCCCCAAACCATGACACTTCCACCTCCATGCTTCACAGTTGGTATGAGGTTCTTTTCTTGGAATGCTGTGTTTGGTTTACGCCAAACATGTCCTCTGCTGTTGTGTCCAAATAATTCAATTTTGGACTCATCTGTCCAAAGAACATTATTCCAGAAGTCCTGGTCTTTGTCAACTTTATCTCTGGCAAATGTTAGTCTGGCCTCGATGTTTCTCTTGGAAAGCAAAGGTTTCCTCCTTGCACACCTCCCATGCAAGTTAAACTTGTACAGTCTCTTTCTGATTGTAGAGGCATGTACTTCTACATCAACAGTAGCCAGAGCCTGCTGTAGTTCTCGAGATGACACTTTAGGGTTTTTGGAGACCTCTTTTAGCATCTTGCGGTCTGCTCTTGGGGTGAACTTGCTGGGGCGACCAGTCCTGGGCATGTTGGCAGTTGTTTTGAAAGCCCTCCACTTGTAGACTATCTTCCGGACAGTGGAATGGCTGATTTCAAAATCTTTTGAGATCTTTTTAAATCCCTTCCCAGACTCATAGGCTGCTACAATCTTTTTTCTGAAGTCCTCTGACAGCTCTTTTGCTCTCACCATGGTGCTCACTCTCACTTCAACAGTCAGGAGCACACCAAACTAAATGTCTGAGGTTTAAATAGGGCAAGCCTCATTCAACATGCAGAGTAACGATCTACTAATTATGTGCACCTGGTGTGATATACCTGTGTGAGATCTGAGCCAATTTAAGAGGGAATACATGTGAGGGTGTCCTATCTTTTTCCTCAGTTAGAATAGGCATTTTTGTAGAATGACATTTACAGAAGATCTTGAAAAGACTTTTCTTCAGTTTTCTTTGTTTAGTTGGATTACTTTAATCTCTCTGTATTGTTGAAACGGAGATGAAATAACCTTTTATTAAAAATGTTACAAAAAACCACATGCTTTCAAAGGGTGTCCTAATTTTTTCACATGACTGTATGTGTGGTCAATGCATTGTGTAGTCGATTGGGCAGCTTCCCTGAGTGTGAAGAGATAAGCCATTGAGAAAAACGGTAAATCCAGTGCCCGGCGTGACCTAGTCAAGCCTAGAAAAGCCTCATATTAAGCATCATTGAATAAGAAATCGGGTTAGAGTCCTGTAGTTACCTTTAGATGCTGTGTTTCAGGTGTGTTGCGCTGGATGCACCGGATGGACGCTGGCTGTGCGCCTTTTAAGGTGGCGATGGACGCCACTGCTCTGCCGGTCACATGGTGCGTCTGGGTCACATGACGCTGGTGGAACGCATGTGCGCACGTGCGTTCCACCTGCATGTCGGGTGTGCAGGCCGGCCGTCCACTATGTTCTGCTGCGAGTTTGCTTGGGCCTTTTGAGGAGGCCACTTTATTTGTCAGTCGCCAGGACGGGTTGAATAATGTCATTCCACTGATTCAAGTCCTGGAATAGATGCTGCAAAATCTGACTGGCCAGGGGACAGGAGACGTGGTGACTACATCTCACGGCCACATGAGCCCTGTGGGGGCTGAACTGGAGGAGGAGGACATTTGAGCACAAGCAATGCGTAGAGAGATGGCTGGTTTTTCTACACAGGTGACAGGAGAGGAGGAGCAGGAGCAGCCGGAGGAGCTACAGGGCGATGAGGAAAACGAGGCAGATGACCCAGACACACCGTGGCAGTATGCAGTGGAGATGGAGGCAGGGAGTCCTACCGAGTCACTTGCGCAAATGGCCTGATGCATGCTCACTTGCCTGCGTAGTGACAGCCAAATTGTCAGCATTCGTCAGAGGGATGACTACTGGCTCTCCACCATGTTACCCCCCTGCTATCAGTCCAAAATGGGGGCCTTTTTTACACTCGTTGAGAGGGAGGACAAACTGAACTACTATCGAGACATCCTATGTAGTCAGTTGGCCCCTGCCTATGTGCGCCATCGCCCATCCTCACGCAGGTCTGACCAGGGGGGCCCTCTCCTATGGCTGCTGGAAGGGGTTGGGGGGGGCAGAAGCAGTACCAGCTCCATCAGCAGCAACTTAAGTCTAGAGTCGATGATAAGCTGTTTTCTTCACCCGCCTACTGAAGAAACTACTTACCAGCAGCTAGACATAGAGCAGAACCTGAACCAGCAGGTTGTGGCATGATTGGAGTGCACCCTGCCATCCCACATCGAAGATCCCCTGGACTACTGGGCAGCCAAACTCGATTTGTGGCCGCAACTGGTCGTGTTTGCCCTGGACAAGCTTTCCTGCATGGCCAGCAGTGTTGCATCAGAGCGGGTGTTTAGTGCAGCAGGGGCAATGGGGGTAGTAGTTCATTTACTCACAGTTATCAGAGCCTCCCTGGGCCGGTGTTCGGCAGTAAGAACAGATATTCTGCCAGATTCCTATACCTGGCAGAATGCTATACCCTGAAGTGACGCAGCCGCACCGGAATCAGCTGGAGGAGGGTCTGTGTGGATATGCACAACCTGGACAGATAGCCCACGGACATGGCGTGGGAAATTGCCGCACGGCAACTCGCCAGTTTTTCCTCCGGGAGGCTGGCCTCCATCCGGATGGAATCCAGGGTGATGCCGAGGAACGTCACCCTATGGGCGGGGCCCTCAGTTTTTGCGTGGGCTATCGGGACCTGCAGGCTGGAAAAAATTTGGAGAAGAGTAGCCAGGTTGCCCGACCCGCCTTGTGGACCCTCGATGATCAGGAAGTCATCGAGGTAGTGGATGACCGTGGGTAATCCGCCATAGTGGACGAGGATCCAGTGCAGGGCCTTGGCAAATTGGTCGAACAACCAAGGGCTACTCTTCGACCCAAACGTGAGCCTGTTCGCGAAATAATAGCGATTGGCCCATCTAAGCCCGTAGTAACCCCATAAGTGCGGTTTAACGGGGAGGAGCTTGAAAGCGTCCGAGATGTCCGCCTTTGCCAACCAGGAACCCCTGCCGGAGTTTACTATATCTTTAATCGCCTCGTCTATAGAGGAATATTTAATGGAGAACTCCTCGGATGGAATGAGCGAGTTGAGACTGGGGACGGCAGAGGCATGAGGCACGGACAGGTCATAGATTAACCTCTTTTTATTTGAATTTTTCTTGGACACCAGGCCAATGGGGTTGATGCGCCAGGAAGAAAACGGTATCTACTCAAGCGGCCCAATTAGGAAACCTTTGTCGACTTCTGCCTGGAGCAACTCCTCAACTGCTGCCGACCTCTGGTTGCCGCCTTCCCAAGACGTCTGCAGCAGGGCGATGAGGCCCGTGTGAAAGCCCTCTGCGAAACCGGACAGCAAGAATTGCACAAACCCCCTGTCGGGGTGGCCCTGCAGAAGGATTCCAAGGAGGTCGAGGTCAATGTCAGATAGTCATAGCTGCCTCGCAGACCTCTTGGGACAGGCGGGACGCGGGTGAGCCCTGAAACACCGCGAGCAGATATGGAGGGCCCTGCAACTATTGAAGCCGCAACCGTTCATGTTATAATTGTTGCAGACCTGGCTCTTGCCCAGGTACACGATGGGGACCTATCCTGGACAGGGTTGACCGCGTTCGGACACCAGTCCGAGGAATGGAAGATGGACTGGCACCCTGAGCAAGACGGGGCCCTGAGACCCGCGAAGTGGCGGCAGAACAATTCCATGTCTATATTTGCCCAGTTGGTGACGAACTGGAATTGAGCCAGGGCAGCCGCAGCCTTAGCCGAGAAGGAGCGGTGATAGTCATAGAATGACGAGCCACCATACTCATGCCCCAGATCGGTGACCAGATAGAGGTAGGAATCTAATTCCTCCCTTCTTGTAGGCTGGGCCGAGCACACGATATCCCTGAACAGGCTGAATGCCAAAACAAATTCCGGAATGGTGAGCTTTCGGTTCAGCCTTGCATCCTTGGCCCTCAGGAAAAGGGAGACGTCACCACAGTTGATGATCCTGTTCTCAGGGAGGTCCTGTGAGGCGATAAGGATGGACGCCAGGTTCACATCCTTTCCCGCCAGAATCTCCTTCTTAATGCCGTCCGGGATGAAATGAGCCGGGCCACTTGGGGAGTGAAAATGGCCGTACCTACGGAAGGCCGTCTGAGGAACCATGGACTCGGCCGGAGGGTAGGGCACCTGGGGGGGGGGGGGGGGGGGCGGGGGCCCGGGACACCAGTACCAAAACCCTGGACTGGGCATCAGTCACCATGCCGACCAAGGAGTCAATGGTGGCTTGCAGATGCCTCAATGACTGTCGAGTGTCCGTGGTGCCCGGCTGGACGCCTGACGGACCTGGGGTGGTCATCAACCACTTGTATAACTCAGCAATGAGCCTGGGAACCTTCCAGCTTCTCAGGGACGTGTTGCCCGGCTGGCCTGAGACGGACGTTCCAGGGAGAGACATGGTGTCCTCCACGTCTGAAGCATGTGACATGCTTAAACCTGTAAAGAAAGAAATGGTCCCGAATAACTATATGTGATCGGAACGTAGTACGACTGGTGCCTACGAGAAGGCTTGAGTCGGTCTGGGCAACGTACCTTGGCTTAGAGGCTACTACCTGTACTGATGTGTTGGGTCACCTGACCTTGGTCCAAATGTCGCACAAGTGAACGGTCAGGACACGTTTCTGAGATGACAAATCCATAAGGTTCGGAAGGAAAAGAGAACATAACTGAGGAGGGTGACGGGCCTGGGTGAACCAGGAGACAGAGGTAGATATGAGCCTGGGCGATCCAGGAGACAGAAGTAGGTGTGAGCCTGGGCGATCCAGGAGACAGAAGTAGGTGCGAGCCTGGGCGATCCAGGAGACAGAAGTAGGTGCGAGCCTGGGCGATCCAGGAGGCAGAGGTAGGTATGAACCAGGCGAACCAGGAGACAGATAGGTGCGTGCCTGGGCGATCCAGGAGGCAGAGGTAGGTATGAGCCTGGACGAACCAGGAGACAGAGGTAGGTGCATACCTGGGCGATCCAGGAGGCAGAGGTAGGTATGAGCCTGGGCGATCCAGGAGACAGAAGTTGGTGTGAGCCTGGGTGATCCAGGAGACAGAAGTAGGTATGAGCCTGGGTGATCCAGGAGACAGAAGTAGGTATGAGCCTGGGCGATCCAGGAGGCAGAAGTAGGTATGAGCCTGGGCGAGCCAGGAGGCAGAGGTAGGTGCGTGCCTGGGCGATCCAGGAGGCAGAGGTAGGTATGAGCCTGGCGAACCAGGAGGCAGAGGTAGGTGCGTGCCTGGGCGATCCAGGAGACAGAGGTAGGTATGAGCCTGGGTGAACCAGGAGACAGAGGTAGGTGTGTGCCTGGGCGATCCAGGAGGCAGAGGTAGGTATGAGCCTGGGGGATCCAGGAGACAGAAGTAGGTGTGAGCCTGGGTGATCCAGGAGACAGAAGTAGGTGTGAGCCTGGGTGATCCAGGAGACAGAAGTAGGTGTGAGCCTGGGTGATCCAGGAGACAGAAGTAGGTATGAGCCTGGCGAAGCAGTAGAGGAGACAACAGCATATAACGTGAAAGTACATACATATAACACACGGCACTGTCGCCGCCATAGAATAGATGACTGCAGTGAGCGTTTAGTGACCGCTGAATGGGTATGGCGTGCGATGATGACCTGGCCTACTCGTAATGAGAGCCCCAGTTTCTTTGAACACCGTACTGAAACTAGCGCCCTTCCAGCCCAGCAGGGACCCAGGGGCCCTCCCCCTAAATGAGGGACCAAGGATGACTTTGTCTTCCTCCCGCCTAGCGCTGCATGGCACGGCGGGAGTGCGTATGATGGCTTGTGGTTGGAACCTACAGAGGGATTTTTTTTTTTTGCGGCTGTTTGTGGACATGGGCCGTTGTTGCCCAGGGGCTAGATACCCCTACTTACTACGTATGGCCTGTTTTGACGGGGGTGCCAGTCTGGCCTGGTTCATAATGGAATGTGCAGAGGGGTGACCATGCGGACTGGCAGACTGGGGGACGGGGAGACCACCCGTCCTGAGTAGTAAGTAGGGCGGGAGACCTGGTTGTGGGGCCAGAATCAGGGTGTGTTTCGAGAAGGAGCAGGAGCCACCGCACTGGAGCCGCCATGTCGCATGAATCAGCCGGGCCTGAATGAAGATTCCGGCGTGCGCTCCACTCTGGAACGCACGCCGAACACGTGACCAGGCCCAGGCCCGGCGGAGGGATTCCGGCGTGCGCTCCAAGCTGGAACCTACTCCGACCACGTGACCCGGAGCTCATGCCTGGTGGCGGATTTCCGGCGTGCGCTCCACACTGGAACGCACGCCGGGCTGCAGCGGAGCCCTAAGTAAGGAGGGGACGGGGGAGGCCGTGTGGAGGGGGGAACCCGCGGGCCGGACCCGGGAGGGAGTTGGATGGGGAAAAGAAAGGAGACAAACAAAAAAAAAACAACTTGGGGCAGGAATGTGTATCGGCATGTGTTCCTTGCTGGAACGCACGCCGACTCAGGGAGCCGGAGGTATGTGACCGCCGCTGAAGGAGCCCTTGTGGAGCATTGTTGCACAGAATTTACCTCTCCTGAAAACGTGAACGGCAGTGTATGAAAACGAAACGAACCAGATGAAAGCAACTCACGACGTGCACGGATGCAGTACCAGAGCAAGTGACTCCTTATCCAGACTGTGAACAGAAGCGCCCTGAGGAGCTGGGGGCTGGAGCTTAAGAAGGTAAGATGCCCCTCACACAAATTCAGGCTGACTTTTCAGCCTTCCACTAAACTTGCTTTATATCCATACTTAGACTTGCTGTCTTGTGCTGGGCTGCTCTGACTCCTTGGTCTGTCATCTCCAGGCTTGATCAGGGCCCAGAGGAAAGAAAGGCAGCTACATTGTGGAACTTGCCTGTTCTCCTCCTCCATTAACTTCCTTCTCCTATCTCACTCCAACTAACTACTTCACTTCCTGTTCTAGCACAGCCCAAGCTATATATATTATGTGGCGCCAGCATCACCTAGGGGCAAATAAATATATTGACAATGCCAGCCTGATATTAGTAAAAGACAATATATTAAATCCATTGAATATGAAATTTAAAGTGCCCACATATAGCACATACGTTGACACTTCCTGTTCCTTCCTTCGTATACTATACATCTCTTTTTAGCAGTCATCTGATTTTCATCAGAGGGGGATCACAATTAAAGATAACACCTTTGTATAGATAACACAGAATACACCATTCTCCATTAGTGATCACAAATGATCTGCTCCCTCTCTACAGAGGTCACAGGTCATGCCTAGGAAACTCTACCATAGAAGTCAATGAGTCCCCTGCAGTCTATTGCATCTATGGTCATTTTGGATGCTGTAAGGCATATCTACAAATATTGCTACCAACAGCTTAGGCAATATGGCTGCCCTCATAATATTTCAAAATCTACAAGCAGAAAATAAAAACAGATTAGAAAGGAAGATAGAGGGCTATCTTCAGACTACCCCAGGTTATAAAAACCCAGATACAGTACTCAATTCTATAGGATCCCACCCTTGCCTGCTGGGACTCCTACCTATGCTAGGAATATTCCCACCCAAACTGCAGCCAAACCAATACACTGTTGTACACACAGTAGATTGCAATACAAAATATAGCTGGGTTCCAGCTATAAACTTATGGGATTCATTTATTAAGTCCAGTGTTTTGGACGGTGGTTTTAATAACCCCTTGCACTGGCGGTGGATCCACCAAAGTTATGTATAGGAGTTTTGGAAGCTCTCTGTGGACCATGGCTTTTGATGTGGGATGCAACTAAGAAAATTTCAGTATAGACCAACTAGAGCAGCTGAACTTTATTTGGGGTTAATCAGAGGCCCTTTAAATGATGGCAGCTGGTGAGCCATACGAGGGTCTGCAGCTGAGCTGACCCTGTAAAACATTATATGCGAGGGCATTATATGCGACGAATAAGCATGTTGATATGATGGAAGAGGAAAAGGAGGATGAGAAAAGGAAGATTCAACCATATACCTTTGTTTGTGGTAGAAGGGGTGCATTGGAATACTGTGTATTCAGTACATTATAAACACCACATTTAAAGTGCCTTTATGTTCATAAGCTTTCATCTTCCATTTGTTCGTCCTCTCCACCACAGGAATGAGAGATAAGAAGTTATCTTTGTAGCTGGGGTAGAGAAGGGTGAACAACCAAATCCGTGTTGTCTAAAATGCGTATAGCGCTCAGGTCGCGGGAAAGGCAGCATAACATAAAGTCAGCCATGTGTGCCAGAGTACCAACAGGCAAGACTTCGCTGTCATCATCGGGAGCATCACTCTCAATCTCCTCATCCTCTTCTGCCTACCCACGCAGAATAGGTGGAATTAAACTTCCATAGGTACTACCCTCTGTAGTGGAGGCAACCCTCTCCTGCTCCTCCTCTTCTTCATCGTCCAATTCACACTGAGAAGACAAACTGAGGGTTGCCTGGCTATCACCCGGTGTGTAATCTCTTCCCCCATTTCCACCTCTTCCACATGCAAAGTGTCGTCCTTAATTGTGAGCAGCAAGCGTTTGAGTAGACACAGAAGTGGGATGTTTAAGCTGATAATAGCATTATCGCCGCTCAACATCTATGTTGATTCCTCAAAGTTTCTTAAAACCTCACAGATGTCAGACATCCATGCCCACTCCTCGCTTGTGAATAGCAGAAGCTGACTGGAAAGGCGACGACCATGTTGCAGCTGGTATTCCACTACTGCCCTCTGCTGCTCACAAAGCCTGGCCAACATGTGGAACATAGAGTTCCAGCGCATGCTCACATCGTACAACAGCCGGTGAGCTGGCAATTTCAAGCACTGCTGCAGCATTGACAGACCGGCTGAAGCTGTTGATGACTTTCAGAAATGTGCACACCTCCTGTCATCAAGGAACCTGTCCCATTATCTACAAAGGGTCTGGTAAGACTGTTTGCGTCCCCACGGACGGAGCAGAATATATTTTCTGTCTATACCAGCAAGGCACCATTAATTTGGTCTTATTCGTGTATGTATGTCTTTAAAATGTAGTGAGTCCTATTATTCTGTAATTTCTAGACCACATTAAAAGTTATATTTTAAATAAGTATACTCCCCCCCTTCCTCTGTGAAGGGGCCCATTGTCCGCCTATCACTTCGGAATGTTTTCATAGCCTGTATTGATTCAGTGCTCTGATCAATCTCTACTAACAGAATATGACACCAGTATATAACGCTTGAATTTCATACGTACAGATGCAGCAAGAGCTGTAAAATTGTGTATTTTGCCCAAAAAGGGTGTTTTTTAAAAAGTTGAAAATTATAGCTGTATTTCTAGCTTAAATTGCACAATGACTAATGCTGCAAAGGCACCAGATGGAGGCTATTGCAAAAAAAACTGATTATTGCAGTATTTCAAGATTTGAATGTCACAAAAGCTCAGATGCAGTGCTGGTGCATCGAGCTTGCATAAAATGGCCACCGCCGCCACTCACCTAACTATCAGGCAGAAAAAAGTTTTTTTTCTCTGTCACAGGGCTCAGGGCAGGGTGAAAAGATTGTGCACTGCACCCACAGAACTAAATCTATGTAGATCGCTGAGTTAACAAGCACTTCAGATTAAAGATTCTTTCCTATTCTCTTCCTCACAGCAGCAGCATCCTCTCCCTACACTAAGCACAGCAGAGTGACGTGCAGCGCTACGTGACTCCAGCTTATATAGAGGCTGGGTAACATGCTGCACTGGCCAATCACAGCCATGCCATTAGTAGGCATGGCTGTGATGGCTTCTAAGGGCAATGCAGCCTTTCAAAAAGCACCAAGAAATCGCCGAACACCGAACCTGAACTTTTACTGAAATGTTCAGGTTCAGGTCCAGGGTCCAAAAATCTTAAAGTTCGGTACGAACACGAACTTTACAGTTCGGGTTCGCTCAACCCAACTGACTATCTTATCAGAGATTTAATCACTGACATGTGAATAAGGCCTTAGGATCCTACTTTTTGATCCATGTTCCATGTATTCTCATAGTCTCACATCATCACCTAGGCAAATACTAAACTCATTTTCAGCAGATAATGTATCACATGAATACAGGATTTGCAGCATTCAAAAGATCATCTTTATAATGCAAACATTATAAAACTGTAGAAGATCATGGTCTGCACATAAGTCTGATTTCTTAAGTCCATTTGACTGCTTGAAATAAAAGGTCACATTTACAAACATCACTAACTTGCCAAAGTTTTAAGACAACAAACAAATACACAGCATGAAAGATCAGCAGGAATGAAAACCCGCAGTTTGTTTATAAAGAATAGCATGCAATCTTTCACATCTTGATCCAAGAGAGAATTTGTATGCTAGAGCCTTTAGAAGAAGGGCAGGGGTCCTTTTAAGGTCCCACTGAGTAGGACTGCTTTAGTAAAACTTTGAAGTGAAAATTCTGAATAGTATCGAGGATTTATAGTATGGATGTATGTTGTTTGCATTGCTACCTGCACCAATGTGCTAGTTTCCAATCACAATCACCTGCCTTTATACTGTAAAATAAAATTGACAGTGCAGGTATGAAAGTTGGATTGTAAGGTTTGTGTGTGTTTCTGAGGCCCAGAAGGAGTGGAAGATGTGAGCATTTCTGGTGCAACAGTTATCTTAAATGACAGAGGTGATCCTAACATTGATGCCCCTCAGTACAAGGGAAGCGACAGGAAGGGCGCACCTTTTTCTTCCATTGGGGGGGACCTTGATGGGGGCTCCTTCCATATAGTTGGGGTGCCCTTGGTGGTACGAGTGTGGTATGGGTGCAAGGAAGGAGATATAAGTGCTGTGGCTAACAATGGTGCTGGAGTAAGGCTACTTTGACACTAGCATTAATATTTTTCGGCATTGAGATGTGTCATAGTGTCTCAATACCGGAAAAAAAACGCTTCAGTTTTGTCCCCATTCATAGTTAATGGAGACAAAATGTAACTGAACATAACGGAATGCTCCAAAATTTATTCTTTTCCGTTCTCATACCGGAGAGAAAACCGCAGCATGCTGCGGTTTGCTTTTAGTCCTGGGATGCGGAGCAAAACAGAACCGTCATGACCCACAATGCAAGTCAATGGGGACATTTTCTCTGACACAATAGAAAACGGATCCATCCCCCATTGATTTTTAATTGAGTTCATGATGGATCCGTCTTGGCCATGTTAAAGATAATAATACTGGATCCATTCATAACGGATGCAGATGGTTGAGTAACAAAAACGCTAGTGTGAAAGTATCCTAAATAACCAGCCTAGTTAAGAGAAATAGAAAAGTCTTTCTTTACTAAGGTACAGAATGGGAGTTGTAGTACATCCAACAGTATCAAAACACAGTTCCAAACAATTCACAGTACAAATCTTCTCAGTTAGAAATGTATGGCTATAAGCAACGATGGAGTTGTAGTACTCCTTATCTCTATGTTTCTCTGTAAAATCTAAGGCTGGCAATACAGTTTGTGCACAAATTGCCTAATTTCTAGGCTGAGGGATACATAATTAAGATACAGTTGGCCAGGACTGTGTCCAAGTGTGTAAGGGTGTATGAGAAATGGCAGTAAAGTCTCTATTATCCTTAAACAGTGAAAACCTTACTGACTGACTCAAGCGCTCAGCCATGCACATTCTGGACCTTCCAGTTCTTTGTTTTCTCTCTGCAGTAACAATGGCTTTCTTGAAGCAAATATCTCAGAGACTGTGATTCTCTGGGACTTAGGACTAGTCCTCTGAAGAATGAGCACATGTAGCTCCTCTCTGTTCCTCAGCTAACACTAGAAAAAGGAGTAGAGATGCACCAAAGTCCATCTCCTAGCTTTCTACAAGGGCAGGGAGTGAGTATTGTCCCCCTCCCCAGAGAGTGAGAGCAGAGCAGCATTCTGAGCTGTGTGTGTATAGGCTGCTAGTCATGGCCGGCGTTGGGGGGGAGGGGGCAAACTGGGCAATTGCCCAGGGCCCCCAACGTGGAAGGGGGCCCCCTGCTTCAGGCTCTTTAGCTGTATGTCCGCAGAAGCCAGCAGGCGTTCAGCCGAAGAGCGCTCAGTGCAGAGACATGGCCAGCTAGACAGCTCAGCTGGCAGCCGTGCTCTTTGTACTCTTCGGCCTTCACAGTGATGGAGGAGGGAGAGAGCATCTCTCCCTCCCCCACTGTGATGTGGCTGCCACTGCCACCAATTAAATCACAAGGGGAGGGGCCGTTGAAGCACCAATGAAAAACGCTTATAATTAAAAGAGGAGGACGGAGGGAATACAAATGAACCAAGGTCCTCTGCTGGCTGTTGCTGAGGTGAGGCAAGCCAACCAGAGAGTGGCCAGTGAAGCAACAGCATCTCCACAAGACCAAAGCCACCACAATTGCTATTTGCCAGTCCCAGTCATTGGCAGTCCAGGCCCCTGACCCCACGGAGTGTAGCAGAAGGACTCAGGTATCCCAGACGGTCCATAATGTACAAAAACATAAGTACCAGATGGGCCAGCAACATTGGGGTTAATGTGACTCATTAACTCCAATCTTGCCATTGCAATGTGTTAAAACATGATGAGGGTCACTTATTTTTAATGTGAGGCACGTGCTCTTTTCAATTTGTCCCCGTCGGCCCCACATTAAGGCCTCATGCACACAGCCGTGGCCCATATTGTGGACCCACTCTTTGCACGCATGTTTGCGGGCCGTGGCCAGCAATGGCCGTGTGCGTGAGGCCTTAATGTGAGGCCGTAAATCTTGGCCCCCAATGCACGGACCGGCCGTGTGCAAAAGGCCTAATACTAAGTGACCTCCAAGTATCTTCTGAAATAATGGGCAACATGGGGTGAATGTGAGTTACAGAATACAGATGAGTCTCTTACTATTAGGGCTCATTCAGATGGCTATAGTGTTTTGCGGTTTGCAAAACACGGATACAGGCCATGTGTGTTCCGCAATTTTCAGACTGCATACGGTCAGCACTACGATAGAAAATGCCTATGTTTGTCCGCAATTATGGACAAGAATAGGACATGTTCTATCTTTTTTGCAGGGCCGCGGAACAGAACTACGGATGCGGCCATCACACCGTGTGCTCTCCACATCTGTGTTGTTGGTACATTACTACAAGATTTGGGGGCCTACTTTTGATTTTGCACAGGGCCACATATTGTCTAAAACCGGCCCTGCTCCTAGTACAAAAGATCCCCAAAGATCTAGTAGAACAGAAACCCATTTGGAGACAAACTATTGACACTAGGGTTTCTTTTTTATAAGGGGACTGCACTCACAGGAACATATCAAAAACAAAGTTTTGATCAGTGGGGGTGCTGAGATCCCCGCTGATCTCTTGAACGAGGAGAGGGAAGTAACAGAAGTGAGACGGTCTATGGGCACATCATCATTCCGTCTCATGCAGCAAGGAAGAGCGCTATGTGAGCGCTTCTTTCTCCTCATTCCAGCAATCGCAGAGAGTCTCTCCCACCAAAGCAGATCAAACCTTTGATATGTTGCTATTACAGCAAATATATATCAAATGTTTCCCAAAGTACAGTGCCACTTTAGGGGTTCATTCTCAAAGCATTTCTCTCGTTAATGATATGTAGTGCGTCAACAGCGAGAATATGTTCCTGATGCAATTAAAAGTGGATGGGGACATCTTCTACAGTATAAAGCTGAAGGTAGAGTATAAGAATGATACACGGTTATACAATGTGTGATTTAAAACTGGGAGTGAATCCAGATTTTGATTAAAAAGTGATGACCTTTATTGAATTTTTTCATGTGCATAAAATCCATACAAGACAAAGATACAGCGTCTACGCATTTCAGATCATATATGTGATCTTTACTCATGATAAAGCTGCATATATAGTATTCTTGTAATTAAAATACCCCTTTCCCACAAAAATAATTGCACCTAAATGCTTTTCCATAGCAAATATTATGTTCCATAAGCAAGACTGCAAGGGTTACTTAACTTGAATTATTGTTCCCCAAGCCCTACTTCCATATAACCATGATTTCCATATCTTTCACTAACAAAGACTTGTAAGGGCCCATTTACCGGGGTTGATACGTGAGCAACGATTGGGAAGGAATTTTCATAGGAACGTTAATTTCCGATCATTGCCCCCTCATTAGCTGCATTTACTCACAGCAGTAATCACTGAATACTACAGGCATTCATCCTCATATAGTTTCATTGTTTGTTGGCAGATACAATGATATTTCTATGCCACAAAAACAGTAGGACCAGACAAACAAATGAGCAGATCACTGGCACATTTACATAGGCCAACAATTGGGACTGGGCTATCACACAAACGTTGGTTGCCAATCATTGGCCTTGTAACAGTCCTACAGGCTCACCTGTGTCAGAGGACCGCTGGCTGGAGGTAGGAGTGGAGCCCAGTGGCAAGGACCGCAGGCAGGTAGTAAGCGTGGTCAGACAATCCGGATGGCAACGGTGGTAGCAGTTCAGTAGGTAGGGATAAGGCAGAAGAGTAGTCGGTAGGCAGGCGGTGGGTCAGGGCAGGCGGCAGTAAGCGTGGTCAGACAATCCGGATGGCAACGGTGGTAGCAGTTCAGTAGGTAGGGATAAGGCAGAAGAGTAGTCGGTAGGCAATTCCTGGTCAGCAGTGGACTTCCAGCAGTAGCAAGAGCAACAGATGAGGAGAAGCTAGATCAAGGCTCAGGAGCTCAATAATCAGCAAGCTAGAGTGCAAGGGGCTGGACTTATATAGGGAAGTACCAGGTGTGGGGAATCAAGGGTGATGAGCAAGGCTTGGCAAAACTGAGGTTAACTAATAGGTTTCAGGGAGGAATGTCCAGAGAGGATGGTAGCCTAGTAAGCAGGGCTACTGCCTGGGATGTGGCTGGTCACGGGTTCGAATCCCGACAGGCCTGATTATACCGGCTTATAATTAGGCTTTAAGTCTGGAATGGTTGTATGCAAGTTGGAATAAATGACTTTGGACGTATTAGGGCTAACTCTGATGGCGATGTAAAATTTGCCCTAGTTAAAGTCCGTTTGGAGTTAGGATTGTCTCCAAAGTGTACGGTAGTATCAGTATGTAATCTGTTTTCATGCGTGTAAAAAAACCAAAAACTAAAGAATGTTCATCTAGAATTTTCTAGAAACCCTCCGTGAAAAATGGACTGTGAATGGGTGGCTGTCTGTTTTTTTTCACAAACCTATTGGCTTAATGAGTCTAGTGTGAAAATTGGACAAAATAGTGCATGCTGTGATTTTCTTGGAACTGACCAATGGCCTGTGGAACATATTGGACATTTAAATTGGCCCATTGACGTTATTGTGTCAGTGTTCAGTCTGTGTGCTGTTTGTTCTATACTCAGACGACGGAGAGACATGGAAATTCTTTGTCTGAATAAGCCCCTAGGCTGTTTCTTTGCTATACACCAGTGGTTTTGGATTCACAGTTTTCCAAGGGCAGAAAGAGATTTGCATGTCTACAACCGCTTTCCCAGAATAAGGATTAATGTCCTTGTTGTGTCGAAGAAGTTAGCATGCAAGTACGGGCCTTGGTGGAGGCCAAATTGCTTTGGAGAGTGATAATTTAGTTCCTTAGAGCCCACCTTTTCCCTCCTATGCAGTCATTAGGGACAAAAACCACTACCGACTGGTATCCCTGTAGGAAGTGACGACTGCTTCTCAAGGTCAGGTGTTGATTTTAAAGGGGGTATCTCACTTCAGTAAGTGGCATTTATCATGTAGAGAAAGTTAATACCAGCCACTTACTAATGTATGGTGATTGTCCATATTGCTTCCTTTGCTGGCTGGATTAATTTTCCCATCACATTATATACTGCTTGTTTCCATGGTTACAGACCACCCTGCAATCCATCAGTAGTGGTTGTGCTTACACACTGTAACGGTTGCGTACACACACACACACACACAGGGGGAGAGAAGTGACCACTGCGCTCCACCCTTACCCCTGGCCCTGCCTACTTGCCTCGTGAGTCCTAATGACAGTGGACAACTGGACGGCAATCCCTAGCTTGAACTAAGTGCAGGGATGACAGACAGACAAACAGAACGTGAACGGACCGAGTCAATACCAGGAAAGCTACAAAGTACAAATGGAGGAAGCAGAGAATAGTCAGGAGAAGCCGTGGCCATAAATACCAGGAGAGTCGTGAAGTACCAAAGGAGTAAGCAGAGGATCGTCAGGAGGAGGCCGGGGTCAGAATACCAGGAGAGCAGCAAAGTACACAAGGAGCAGGCAGAGGATCGTCAGGAAACAGCAGGAGGTAAGTACGCCAGGAAATACAACATCACAGGTGGAACCTAAAATAACAGGCAACCTGTGGCCAGCAGGCTGCCTGTATTTATAGTGGGGAGTGAGGGTCATGTGACATGGCCAGCATCACATGACCGACAGACCGACCAGTCGAGCACCGAGTGATCAGCTCAGCGCTTAAGGCAGACCTAGGAGCAGGGAGTCTCCCAGCTAGCAAAGCCGCCCTGGGAACGAGGTCAAACACAGATCCTCGCTCCCAAAGCTAAGCCACAGGTCTGCGGCTGATGGGAGACCAAGTGCACCTTCGGCACCCCGTTACACACACTATAGGAAAAAGTGTCAACCTCTCTGGTGGCCGGGACCATGGGAGAGCACATAGGCTGGTGCTTTTTCCTATATTGTGCAGGCACGGCCACCGCAGATGGATTGCAGGGTGGTCTGTAATCATGGAAATGAGCAGGGTATAATGTGATGGAAAAATTATTCCAGCCAGCAAAGGAAGCAATATGGATAATAACAATACGTTAGTAAGTGGCTTGTATACATTTTTCTACATTATAAATTCCACTTACTGAAGTAAGACAACAACCTTTTAAGTGATGTTGGAGTAATCCTCTGCGTACCATACTTACAAAAGATAAGTTTACACTGTCAGACAATTGGGGCAGTTATCAGGTACCAGTGTTGGAATGCTCATTCTTGATAACTGCCCTTTGTAATCTTTAAACCCTCATTCATCAGGTGATTGCATCTTTCCAGTGGCCCATTCAGGGGCACATTTCCCTTACAGGGAAATCTCCAGGTGAGCCGATGCCCAGGGGAATACACAAGCCCTTCTGATGGCCATAGGCCAGGTACATACTGATCTGATGCTTAACAGTCACAGGTCTCCTCCTGAACTCAACTGTATTACTGTCCTCAGTTGGATAATGTGGCGAGGGCGGCAGTATATTGTGCTGCATTTTTTATATCTGATTCTGCTGGGGTAGTATTTTGTGCTGCACTGTGGTATCTGATTCTGCTGGGGTGGCATTTTGGCACTTTGGTATTGCAGGCCCTAGCTACTTATGTTGTCCCTGCCTACTTGTGTTGTGTCCATCGTCTGCCAATTTGGCCCTGTCTACAGCATGGGGTGACTTTTATTTATTTTTTCAGGGGCACTTTAAGGTCCCAAACAGCCCCTGGGCACATTAAATGATCTTTTTGCTGGCAGCAGATTATCTTGTGCAAACAGGTATCTGCTGATGACAATGAATGATTATAAAGACAAGCAATCCCAGTTGTAATTTCTCAGTTCAATTGCTTATTCACTCAGACCATGCAAGACCCTAATGCCATTTACCTGTTGGCTGTCAGCACTGACCGAATGTTATTATTATTTTACTCACCTATATAGCACTGACATATTCCATAGCACTTTACAAACATTATTATCCCTGGCTGTCCCCGGTGGAGCTCACAATCTAGTTTCCCTATCAGTACATCTTTGGAGGGTGAACATACAAACTCCATGCAGATATGGCCCATGGTAAGGTATGAACCTAGTACCCCAGCCGTGCAAGGCACCAGTGCTAACCACAGAGCTACGATGCATTGCTATACTGCCGTCTGATGCCATCTGATATGAGCTTGGGGCTTTATGGACTGCTGGCCACATCTCTGTTACATTTACACATTGGCTGATCAGACTCTTACTAGAGAACATTTTTTACCTACAGGATCCTAGTATGTAAATCTGGAAATGCTTGCTACAGTAAATCTGCCTTATACATTATTATGTCCTATGCCTTGTGTAGTTGCGGGCAGCCATTTCTCCTGCTCTTCCTGCTGCATACTTTGTAAATCATCATAACGTACCCTGTCTCTCTTTATTTTTTATACTGTCAGGGCTCCTTGCTTTTGGAAGCATAGATGATGTTCTTTTAAGCTTGTAAGGCTTTAAACCGGAGAGAATAATAAAGATGGAATTGGGGCATAAAATCTGTTGTAGGGACCAACAAGTAATGGAGGATAAAAATATAGTGAGTTTGGGTGGCTGCTCAGGGCCCGAGGCTTTAATTGAGCCCTTGGCTGTCCAGACTTCCTAACATCTTAAACCACTTCACAAGTCAACAGTGAAGTGGCCCGTAGCTGCCACATCACCGCTACTGCCCACCCAGCCTGCACATTTACCAGACATAGAAGGGAAGAGGAAGGGGTCACATAATTATTGTCATTGCAATGAGTGGCTCTTCCAATCAAAAAGGAGCACTATGTGCATGGACCGTACTTGCATCCCTTGTATCTGTCACTTACAGCTGCCTGTTGTGGTCCTCTGAGAATGAGCGTAAGAATGCTCCTCCAGTGTGCAATGGCCTCCACTGCAGTAGCTTCTCTTTCAGACGCCTATTGAACTTAAAGGCTATGTACACCTAAGGCAGGGATGGCCAACCTGAGGCTCTCCAGCGGTTGCAGAACTACAACTCCCAGCATTCCCAGACTGCCTACAGCTAGCAGCCTACAGCAGGGCATGGTGGGAGTTGTAGTTTTACAACAGCTGGAGAGCCACAGGTTGGCCATGCCTGACCTAAGGGGACATTTTTTTAAAATGATTGCATTGTACTAATTTTGAGCTACAAATATTTTTTTCAATTGGCGTTCAATAAAACTTTTGAACCACTGTCTTTGTGCAGCCTTGTGTCTCTCTAGTAGCAAGATCTCAATTTTTACTCTGTACCGTCAGGCACCCAGCTGAGGGCTCCTTATGTCTGATCTTATAGACACTCATTAGAGTACAGCTCAATTCTTATTTACTGATAAGAATGCATCTTAAATAAGTGTTTATGACCTTTTAATCATTTTGAGATGTTGTTTATTAGATGGCCGGCATAAAGTAAAAGTAAAGAGTATGATTCACACAGCTAGAAAAACAGTTTACTCTTTGAGACAGAACAGCTCAATATTTTTAATAAAGCTCAATAAAAAAAATATATTTTTATCCCAAAATAAGTAAAATGCAATTATTTAAAAAAATTACCCCAAAGGTATACATAGCCTTTAACCACTTCAGCCCCGCTAGCTGAAACCCCCTTCATGACCAGAGCACTTTTTACACTTCGGCACTACACTACTTTCACCGTTTATCGCTCGGTCATGCAACTTACCACCCAAATGAATTTTACCTCCTTTTCTTCTCACTAATAGAGCTTTCATTTGGTGGTATTTTATTGCTGCTGACATTTTTACTTTTTTTGTTATTAATCAAAATGTAACGATTTTTTTGCAAAAAAATGACATTTTTCACTTTCAGCTGTAAAATTTTGCAAAAAAAACGACATCCATATATAAATTTTTCGCCAAATTTATTTTTCTACATGTCTTTGATAAAAAAAAATGTTTGGGCAAAAAAAAAATGGTTTGGGTAAAAGTTATAGCGTTTACACACTATGGTACAAAAATGTGAATTTCCGCTTTTTGAAGCAGCTCTGACTTTCTGAGCACCTGTCATGATTCCTGAGGTTCTACAATGCCCAAACAGTAGAAAAACACCACAAATGACCCCATTTCAGAAAGTAGACACCCTAAGGTATTCGCTGATGGGCATAGTGAGTTCATAGAACTTTTTATTTTTTGTCACAAGTTAGCGGAAAATGATGATGATTTTTTTATTTTAGTTTTTTTCTTACAAAGTCTCATATTCCACTAACTTGCGACAAAAAATAAAAAATTCTAGGAACTCACCATGCCCCTCACAGAATACCTTGGAGTGTCTTCTTTCCAAAATGGGGTCACTTGTGGGGTAGTTATACTGCCCTGGCAATTTAGGGGCCCAAATGTGTGAGAAGAACTTTGCAATCAAAATGTGTAAAAAATGACCGGTGAAATCTGAAAGGTGCACTTTGGAATATGTGCCCCTTTGCCCACCTTGGCAGCAAAAAAGTGTCACACATCTGGTATCGCCGTACTCAGGAGAAGTTGGGGAATGTGTTTTGGGGTGTCATTTTACATATAACCATGCTGGGTGAGAGAAATATCTTGGCAGAAGACAACTTTTCCCATTTTTTTATACAAAGTTGGCATTTGACCAAGATATTTTTCTCACCCAGCATGGGTATATGTAAAATGACACCCCAAAACACATTCCCCAACTTCTCTTGAGTACGGCGATACCAGATGTGTCACACTTTTATGCTGCCAAGGTGGGCAAAGGGGCACATATTCCAAAGTGCACCTTTCGGATTTTGCAGGCCATTTTTTACACATTTTGATTGCAAGGTACTTCTCACACATTTGGGCCCCTAAATTGCCAGGGCAGTATAACTACGCCACAAGTGACCCCATTTTGGAAAGAAGACACCCCAAGGTATTCCGTGAGGGGCATGCCGAGTTCCTATAATTTCTTATTTTTTGTCACAAGTTAGCGGAAAATGATGATTTTTTTTTTCTTTTTTTTCCTTACAAAGTCTCATATTCCACTAACTTGCGACAAAAAATAAAAAATTCTAGGAACTCGCCATGCCCCTCACGGAATACCTTGGGGTGTCTTCTTTCCAAAATGGGGTCACTTGTGGCGTAGTTATACTGCCCTGGCAATTTAGGGGCCCATATGTGTGAGAAGTACTTTGCAATCAAAATCTGTAAAAAATGACCGGTGAAATCCGAAAGGTGCACTTTGGAATATGTGCCCCTTTGCCCACCTTGGCATCAAAAAAGTGTCACACATCTGGTATCGCCGTACTCAGGAGAAGTTGGGGAATGTGTTTTGGGGTGTCATTTTACATATACCCATGCTGGGTGAGAGAAATATCTTGGCAAAAGACAACTTTTCCCATTTTTTTATACAAAGTTGGCATTTGACCAAGATATTTTTTTCACCCAGCATGGGTATATGTAAAATGACACCCCAAAACACATTCCCCAACTTCTCCTGAGTACGGCGATACCAGATGTGTGACACTTTTTTGCTGCCAAGGTGGGCAAAGGGGCACATATTCCAAACTGCACCTTTCGGATTTCGCAGGCCATTTTTTACACATTTTGATTGCAAAGTACTTCTCACACATATGGTCCCCTAAATTGCCAGGGCAGTATAACTACCCCACAAGTGACCCCATTTTGGAAAGAAGACACCCCAAGGTATGTCGTAAGGGGCACAGCGAGTTCCTAGAATTTTTTTTTTTTTGTCACAAGTTAGCGGAAAATGATGATTTTTTTTTCTCTCTTTTTTCCTTACAAAGTCTCATATTCCACTAACTTGCGGCAAAAATATAAAAATTCTAGGAACTCGCCATGCCTCTCACGGAATGCCTTGGGGTGTCTTCTTTCCAAAATGGGGTCACTTGTGGCGTAGTTATACTGCCCTGGCAATTTAGGGGCCCAAATGTGTGAGAAGTACTTTGCAATCAAAATGTGTAAAAAATGGCCTGCGAAATCCGAAAGGTGCACTTTGGAATATGTGCCCCTTTGCCCACCTTGGCATCAAAAAAGTGTCAGACATCTGGTATCGCCGTACTCAGGAGAAGTTGGGAAATGTGTTTTGGGGTGTCATTTTACATATACCCATGCTGGGTGAGAGAAATATCCTGGCAAAAGACAACTTTTCCAAATTTTTTTATACAAAGTTGGCATTTGACCAAGGTATTTATCTCACCCAGCATGGGTATATGTAAAATGACACCCCAAAACACATTCCCCAGCTTCTCCTGAGTACGGCGATACCAGATGTGTGACACTTTTGCGCATCTAGGCTGCAAAAGTGCCCAAATTCCTTTTAGGAGGGCATTTTTAGACATTTGGATCCCAGACTTCTTCTCACGCTTTAGGGCCCCTAAAAAGCCAGGGCAGTATAAATACCCCACATGTGACCCCACTTTGGAAAGAAGACACCCCAAGGTATCCAATGAGGGGCCTGGCAAGTTCATAGGATTTTTTTTTTTTCGCATAAGTTAGCGGAAATTGATTTTTATTTTATTTTTTCTCACAAAGTGTCACTTTCCGCTAACTTAGGACAAAAATTTAAATCTTTCATGGACTCAATATGCCCCTCAGCAAATACCTTGGGGTGTCTTCTTTCCAAAATGGGGTCAGTTGTGGGGTGTTTGTACTGCCCTGGCATTTGAGGGTCTCCGCAATCATTACATGTATGGCCAGCATTAGGAGTTTCTGCTATTCTCCTTATATTGAGCATACAGGTAATGAGATTTTTTTTTCCGTTCAGCCTCTGGGCTGAAAGAAAAAAATTAACGGCACAGATTTCTTCATTCGCATTGATCAATGTGGATGAAAAAATCTCTGCCAAAAAAAAAAAATGGAGGGGAGAGGCGTCTGCCAGGACATAGGAGCTCCGCCCTACATCCATACCCACTTAGCTCGTATGCCCTGGCAAACCAGATTTCTCCATTCACATCAATCGATGTGGATGAATAAATCATTGCCGGGATTTTTTTTTTTTATATATATATGTATACAAAGTGTTTGCCAAAGCATAGGAATGCCGCCTCCTCCTCAGCTCGTATGCATCGGCAAACGTATCTGTTACTGCAGAGTAGAAATCTCGTCTTGCAGCGCCGCATACACTGACTTGCGTGTAATCTGACAGCAGCGCAATGCTTCTGTCAGAATGCACATCAGTGCTGCAGCTAATCGATCGGTTGGTCCACCTGGAAGGTAAAAAAAAAAAAAAAAAAAAAGAAAAAACCAGGCCGCAACGCAATAATTTTATAAACTTTGCAACAGAACATATAAACTTTAACTTTTTTAACTGAACATTAACTTTTTTGCTTACTGGTGTTTTTTTTTTTTTACCTTTATAGAACAAACCTCTCCTTCCCCATGGGTCAATGTGCAAAGCGCAAATCGCCCAAAGATGTGGCGAAGTGCGTTATGCACTTTGTCCCAGGTGAAAGGAGACGTTTGCAGCAGCTGTGTGAGTGAATGGCCCTAATAGCCCTGTGTGCCTATCCTGGTGAGATGATCCCTATGCTAATAGTGTACCTGTGAGTGGTACTTCCAGAAACACTCTCCAAAGCATAGGGCAGGGTGGTCAGGACAGTCAGGACAGAAATAGCGGGTGTCACGCCTTATTCCACTCCTGCTACAGACACGACATCTTTTTCG
This sequence comes from Bufo gargarizans, assembly GCF_014858855.1. Classification (NCBI taxonomy): domain Eukaryota; kingdom Metazoa; phylum Chordata; class Amphibia; order Anura; family Bufonidae; genus Bufo; species Bufo gargarizans. Next base: position 674,507,833 of record NC_058080.1, read on the forward strand.
GGGTGACGGTTGGGTTGAGGTACCAGGAACAACATTGGGGAAATGTCGCTCGTGTAGACGGCTAACTACACTGGTGGATGGGGCCACGGAACCTCCTGGGTACAGGAGGTTCTCGATGATCTCTTCCTGAAATTTGAGGAAGGATCCAGTTCTCCCAGCCTTACTGTAGAGAACAAAACTATTGTACAGAGCCAATTGAATTAAATATACAGACACCTTCTTATACCAGCGTCTGGTTCTGCGGGAAACTAAATACGGAGACAACATCTGGTCATTGAAGTCCACCCCTCCCATGTGGAGGTTATAGTCGTGGACTGAGAGGGGCTTTTCAATGACACGGGTTGCTCGCTCAATTTGTATTGTCGTGTCTGCGTGAATGGAGGAGAGCATGTAAACGTCACGCTTGTCTCTCCATTTCACCGCGAGCAGTTCTTCGTTACACAGTGCGGCCCTCTGCCCCCTTGCAAGACGGGTGGTAACGAGCCGTTGGGGGAAGCCCGCGCGACTAGTTCGCGCGGTACCACAGGCGCCAATCCGTTCTAGAAACAAATGCCTAAAGAGGGCCACACTTGTGTAAAAATTGTCCACATAAAGATGGTACCCCTTGCCGAATAAGGGTGACACCAAGTCCCAAACTGTCTTCCCACTGCTCCCCAGGTAGTCAGGGCAACCGACCGGCTCCAGGGTCTGATCTTTTCCCTCATAGACACAAAATTTGTGGGTATAGCCTGTGGCCCTTTCACAGAGCTTATACAATTTGACCCCATACCGGGCGCGCTTGCTTGGGATGTATTGTTTGAAGCCAAGGCGCCCGGTAAAATGTATAAGGGACTCGTCTATGCAGATGTTTTGCTCTGGGGTATAAATATCTGCAAATTTCAGGTTGAAATGGTCTATGAGGGGCCGAATTTTGTGGAGCCGGTCAAAAGCAGGGTGGCCTCTGGGACGGGAGGTGCTGTTATCATTAAAGTGCAGGAAACGCAGGATGACCTCAAATCGTGTCCTGGACATAGCAGCAGAGAACATGGGCATGTGATGAATCGGGTTCGTGGACCAATATGACCGCAATTCATGCTTTTTTGTCAGGCCCATGTTGAGGAGGAGGCCCAGAAAAGTTTTAATTTCGGAAACTTGAACTGGTTTCCACCGGAAAGGCTGGGCATAATAGCTTTCCGGGTTAGCGGTTATAAATTGTGTGGCATACCGATTTGTTTCTGCCACAACTAAGTCTAAGAGCTCCGCAGTCAAGAACAGCTCAAAAAATCCCAGGGCCGAACCGATCTGAGCTGTCTCAACCCGAACTCCAGACTGGGCGGTGAAAGGGAAAACTACAGGTGCGGCTGAAGTTGGGGACTGCCAATCAGGGTTTGCCAGCACCTCTGGGATTCTAGGGGCTCTACGGGCACGTCTTTGCGGTGGCTGCGACGGGGTCACTACTGCACGTGCCACCGTACCAGCTTCAACTGCCCTTCTGGTGCTCGCTACTTCACCAGGTTGTACGGCAGTGCTGGTACTAGGTCCAGGAAGGGCTGGGCTGCTGGTGTATGCCTCACCACGTAATCCGACAGCACCAGCCCCACTCTGCTGCTCTTGAAGCGGTTCCTGCGCAACCTGCGGTCTAGCGACATGGGGCCGGGTACGCCTGGTGCTATCAGGGACCTCAGCCTCCTCGTCCGAACTTTGGGTCAGAGAGCCACTGCTTTCTACAGGTTCGTATTCTGACCCGCTGGATTCATCAGATGAGGGTTCCCACTCCTCATCCGACTGGGTCAGAAGCCTGTAGGCCTCTTCAGAGGAATACCCCCTGTTAGACATGTGGGCAACTAAATTTAGGGGTATTCTCTGAGACTACCCAAGAAAAAAAAGCAAGCCTGTCTTACAAAGGGGAGCCTAGCGAAGTACCGGAGGCCACTGCGGTTGATAAAAAATATCAAAACTGATTTTTTTATCGCCGCAGTGCGTGTAAAGTGAATGTGCAGCGATCCCAAAAAATTATTTTTTTGTCACTGCGGTGGGGCGGGTGTGGGCGAACGCACGTGTGGGCGAGCGATCAGGCCTGATCGGGCAAACACTGCGTTTTGGGTGGAGGGAGAACTAAAGTGACACTAATACAATTATAGATCTGACCGTGATCAGTTTTGATCACTTCCAGATACTATAAAAGTACAAATGCTGATTAGCGATACGCTAATCAGCGAATAACGGACTGCGGTGCGGTGGGCTGGGCGCTAACCGATCCCTAAACTACCTAACCAAGGGGCCTAAACTATACTGAAACCTAACGGTCAATACCAGTGAAAAAAAAAAAGTGACAGTTTGCACTGATCACTTTTTTCTTTTCACTTGTGATTGACAGGGGCGATCAAAGGGGTGATCAAAGGGTTAATTGGGGTTCAGGGGGGTGATCTGGGGCTAAAGTGTAGTGTTTGGTGCTACTCACTGTGATCTGTGCTCCTCTGCTGGATCCAACCGACGAAAAGAACCAGCAGAGGAGCAGGCAGCCATATAACAGATCATATTTACAAATATGATCTGTTATCTGGCTTCTGATTGGATTTTTTAAAAATCATCAACCTGCCAGCCAATGATCACGGCTGGCAGGTTGCTGACGAAATACTCCTGAACGAAATGCCGGCGCGAACTGCGCATGCGCGGGCGCATATTCGCGTCATCTCGCGTCTCGCGAGATGACGCGTATATGCGTGACTCTGCGCAGCGCTGCCACCTCCGGACCGCACATCTGCGTTAGGCGGTGCGGAGGTGGTTAATCGCTGCCCTTATAGAACAATCACTAGTTAGGAAGGCAAAACTGTAAGGCCTATTGCACACGACCGTAGGTGTCCCGTTGCCATATTGCGGACCACATATGCGGATCCGCAATACACGGGCACTGTTCCATGGGCATTCCGCATCATGGATGCAAACCCACTGACTTGAATGGGTCCGCAAATTCCAAGATGCAGAATGATGCGGAACGGAAGCATGGAACGGAACCCTACGGAAGCACTACAGAGTGCTTCCGTGGGATTTCGTCCTGTACTTACATTCCGCAAAAAGATAGAACATGTCCTATCTTTTTGCAGAACAGGCGGATCGCGGACCCATTAAAGTGAATGGGTACAGGATCCCCAGCGGCTTCCCCGCAGTCGGTGTTCGTGCATTGTGGCCCTCAATTTGGGGGCCACAGCACAGCCACGGAGCACACACGTTCGTGTGGAAGAGGCCTAAGTCTGGTCTGGGATCTGCACTGGGACATAAAGTTCCCTACTGGACAGCTTGTTTAGATACTTAGATTGACAAGTATACTGTATGCAGAAGATGAGAGAGACTGGTTAATCAAGCCAAGGGACTGGCCCTTGTTACTCTTCTCCCCATTCCAGGCTCATTTTTAAGCTATGTTTTTAAATATAGTTGTTCACAATCAGGAAACCTGTCTGGATTTCTTGCTCTCCATGATTTGTGCAGCATGAATCTCCTCACATTAGTGGTGGCTGCAAGCAGCCAGAGTATTATCTTGATCAATGCAGGGGACTTGAAGCTCTGTATCATAATCACAGAGCTCAAATTACTATAAAGGGGTATTCCAAGATTTTGATACTGATGGTATATCACCAAGCCATTCATATAAGATCGGTGGGGCTCCTGTTACTTTGTAGTTTCAGCTCTGGAACTACACAGTTCTGTCTATGATGTAGTGCAGGGGTAGGCAACCTCCGGCTCCCAGCTGTTGAGAAACTACAATTCCCAGCATGCTCCATTCATTTCTATGAGAGTTCTTAGAAGAGCAGAGCAAGTATGCATACTGGGAGTTGTAGTTTCACAACAGCTGGGAGCCGGAGGTTGCCTACCCCTGATGTAGTGGATGGAGCTTGTTACTGCAGAGCTGCTCCATTGAACTAAATACTATATGTAAATTACTAAATGTTGTATAATTTCACCACCAACCCTTCTAACTCCTCTTTAACCAGGAGCGTAACTACCATAGTGGAAGACTATGCGACTGCTATGTTTCATCAGAAGTTGATTCGCTCATCCCTAGCCATGATGATAGAATGTATTGAACTTTCAAAGCACAAATGCCATCATACAGATGTATTATACAGTTACTAATGGGGCTGTCCAACTTCTTTTCAGACCCCACAGTATGGCCAGACACGTGGTGATGATCATACAGATGCATCCATTCTTAATCAGTCTCTGAGCCAGTGTAGTCAGTTATCTCTTGATGAAAGACAACAAAAGTCATTGAAAGCCTTTGGAAGAGTGTATTTAATGAACCATTGTTTTGCAGAAAGTGTATCAAGAGTCTAAATGAGAATGGATACTTCAATACTTACCTGCTCCACCTGGTGCTCCACCACCATCTCTGCACTCTCATCAACATCCTGTTGACAGGGACATTTAACCACTTCAGCCAATCACTGGCCACATCAGTCTCATGTCACCCATGTGGCATTTGACCAAGTGAGTAATGCACCTAGGAACTGAAGAGCCGTCTGTAATAGTCAGCCTATTTTGTAATTGTATAATACTGTACTGAGTAGTCTTATGTACATGATTAGTGTAAACGAATTGACTTCGATTTGAAAATCTGGAAAAATTAGATTCACCACGAATCCGAATTTTCTCGTGTTTTCTGGTAACAAATAGTATTTTGTTAAAATGACGGCCACACGTGTTACAAAGTGAAAGTAAAAAGCCCAGAAACGCGATATGAACCATAATGCCATGCAGCCAGCCAATCAGCATATAGCCATCCCCTGTCATGTCATTCGCATGGTTGACTGGCACTTCAACATCATCTTAAGTGACACAAATTTGTTTAGTGCTCTCATTAAGAGAAACAAAATAAGAATATTGCAGGTTTGATACCTTTTAATGGCTAACAAAACTAGAAGTAATGATGTTACATAGCGAGCTTTCGAGACATCACCAGTCCCTTCATCAGGCGTACTAAAAGAATATATGAAGAAACAGCAATATATATACAATAAGAACAGAGACATGGGAGAATGAATGGACATTTGAAAAAAAAACAGAACAACATATTAAAGATTTGGAGAATGAGTCCTTTATTATCTTACAGATAAGAGGTGTGAAAGTTTTATGGTCTCTAAATTGATGTTATCTCAGAGACCTGGTGCCCCGACTATGTCTATAGAAGACTCTTTAGATCTTGTAGTGTGTCATAAATCCCGGGGACAAACTCAGTCCAGTATTCAAAGTGTCAAGCAGTGTTATAAATTTGTATTCCCAAATTCTTCTAGCTCTTTGGGATTTGAAGTTACCTTTTAATATGAGAACTTTCATGTGTTCTTCATTGTGTCCTGGACTACAGAAATGCTTAGCCACAGGAAAGTGTAGCATCTTCTCTTTAATTGTGTGGCGGTGGGACCTCATCCTTGCATTGAGTCTCTGTCCTGTTTCTCCAACGTAGAGGCCTCCAACAGGACATTTAGTGCAGAGAATCAGATAAACAACATTAGATGTAGAACATGTAAATGTACCAGGGATCCTACAGTTCTGCTGTGTGTTGGGGATCCGGATATTATCTGTTGTCATTATATGTGAACAGGTTTTGCATCTTCTTATATTACAGGGATGGGTTCTTTTTCTGTGGTACATGGCCTTGAACTTGATCTGATCAGAATGTTTCTTAGATTTGGAGGTTGTCGGTAAGCTAGTAAGGGGGGATCTGGGAAGATTGTTTTTAGTCGTTCATCCTTACGTAGGACATGATGTAATTTTTTGGCAGTTTTCCTCAGTGCCTCTAGTTGTTGGTTGTAGGTCACAACCAGAGGTACGCGCTCGTTCTGTTTCTTTTCATTGTATTGGAGAAGTTGACTTCTGGGGATCTTGGTGGCTCTTGTGATCTGATCTTCAATTGAAGCAGGATGATAGCCCTGGTGTAAAAATGTCCTTTTCAGATATTGTAAATGCTCATCCCTGTCTCATGGGCTGGAGCAGATTTGATTATATCTGACAGCTTGACTATAGATGATTGACTTTTTAATATGTTTGAGGTGGAAGCTATCCCATTTGAGGTATGTAGGCTGATCAATAGGTTTCTGATACAGGGATGTCTGTATTGAGCCGTCTTGAAGTTTTATGGTGGTGTCCAGAAAGCTGACTTCTGTGTGTGAATAGTTGAGGATCAGGTTTATGGTGGGATGGAATTTGTTGAATTGTTCATGAAATGTTATCAGTTCATGTTCAGAGTCAGTCCAGATTATTAGGCTATCATCAATGAAACGGAAGTAGGCCAAGGGTTTTTTGAGGCAGGATACCAAAAAGTTATTTTCCAGTTTTGGAGAAAACTGGAAGAGAAATAGTTATGGGTGAGGATGAATTTGGTCAGTTGTAGTACAGACTCTGAGATGATCCCATTCGCCTCCAAGTATACTCGGCAAGCAGTTAATCCATCATAGTGCGGGATATTCGAATACAAGGATTCCACATCCATGGTTGCCAAGATTGTGCCTTTAGGGAGGGGACCTATGGTTGACAGTTTGTTCAATAAGTCAGTCGTGTCCTGTAGCGAACTTTTTGTGTTCCTTACTAATAGTTTGAGGATGCCCCCTATCCAACCTAAGATGTTTTCAGTGAGGGTTCCCACACCTGAAATGATCGGTCTCCCTGGATTCCCTGATTTGTGTATTTTGGGAAGCATGTAGAATACTCCAATCCTGGAATTCTCAGCTACTAACTCTAAAAGTTGCGTGGATCCTGCAGGAAGACCGATGGTGACCTTTTTCAACTCTTTCAAATATTTATGAGTTGGGTCTCCCTCCATTTTGATATAGTATTGTGTGTCTGTGAGTTGTCGGTGTGCTTCTTCTACATAGTCCAAAGTGTTCAAAAGGACTATAGCGCCACCTTTATCTCCAGGTTTTATGGTGATTCCTTTTTTTTAAGGTTTGAATCGCCCTCCTTTCCTGTATGTTGATGTTGAATGTTTCTTTTATATGTTTGTCCAGTACTGTAGAGTGTACTACATTTCTAAAGGAGTCAATGTACTGGTCCAAAATGGTATTGCGGCCAGGGGGAGGGGTCCAGTCAGACAGTTTTTTGTCCACCAGTGCCAATTGTGTTTGGCTGTTTGAGAATTCTCTCTCCTGTTTGTCATGGAAGAACTCTTAGTCTTAATAAAAAAATATTCCTCCATGTTACTACAGAGTTCTGTTTTGTCAAGACACAAATACGCACAACCAGGAATCAGTGGCCCTTGAACAACCTCTGTGCTCTCACCTGTCCTACAACAGCCTCTTTCTTTTGCTGCTCCTTCTGCTCAGGAATTAATGCATGCTGCCAGCTCTGCTCCGCTTTTCAGCAAGGGTGAGCTTAGCGAGGACAGTCAGAAGCTACAGGCCAGCACAGACTTTGAGGAGAGGTCTGCTGCGTCCTCCCTTAGGCGTGCAACTAGCAATGATGACAGGTGGAAGCATGTGTAGCGAGCAGTCAGGCACATGGCCATGAGACTGGTGAGGGTGACATAAGTGACGAACAGACAGTAGTGGATGATAAGGGGGCATCATCATCATCAGGGGCTAAGAATGGCAGCAGGCCCTTGAGACAGCAGCAGGATGGCAACATGTTGATGAGCCAGCAGGGTAGAAGCAGTGGGAGATCTGGAGCCAAACGTGCCCAGGTTAGACTGTCTGCTGCTCAGGAGTGTCATGGTCTTACCTTCTTACTGTTCTCCTTCGTTTGACATGTGCTGGCGGCCATCTTGGTTTCTGGGTTTCTTGTAGCCTCCCAACCTGCGGCTTCTCCTTCCCACTGGGAGGAGCTGGATGCCTAGCTCATATATATAGGAGGTCTGTGGCTTCAGTTCCTTGCTTGGTCCTCCTGTGTTCACATGCTTCTAAGACTGCTGCTGCTTCTGGTTCCTGATCCTGGCCTCGTCTGACTACCCCGTTGGTTCCTGATCCTGGCTTCGTCTGACTACCCTGCTGGTTCCTGATCCAGGCTTCGTCTGACTACCCTTCTGGTTCCTGATCTCTGTCTACGCAAGACCCTGCTTCGGTTTAGCCATCCGTTTGGACTTTTGCTTACAGCTTGATTTTCAATAAAGCCTTCTTATTTCCACTTATCTCTTGTTGTACGTCTGGTTCATGGTTCCATGACATTAGGACCAAGCCATGAATTTTGACGGTACAGGGCCATCCTCGCTACCTACGCTGGTTGCCAGACTTGATCAGCAGGATCACCTGTTGGGTCGGTTCACTGTGGCGTTGCAAACCCTGCTTGAACGCACGGCTCATTTCGCTTCCGTTGCCGATGGGTCGGTTGTCGCTCCTGGGCCCGCTCCTACTGCCGCTCCGGTTGTTGCGCCAGAGTCTACCCCGACACATGTTGCTGCGCCTGCGGTGTCTCGGGGTATGACCGGTTCTGCCCCCCTTCCACAGCGCTTTGGGGGAGAGCCAACTCAGTGCCGAGGTTTCCTTAACCAGGTGGGCATTTATTTCGAGTTGCTGCCACATGCCTTTCCTACTGAGAGATCAAAGGTGGGCTTCTTGATCTCGCTGCTCTCGGACAAGGCCTTGGCCTGGGCCAGCCCCTTATGGGAGAACAACAATCCGGTGGTTGCCGAGTTTTCCGGTTTTGTTGCTTCTCTTCGGAAGGTATTCGATGTGCCGGCTCGTGCTGCCTCTGCTGCGAAGCTCCTTATGTCCATCAGACAGGGTTCACGATCCGTAGCTGAATACGCCATTGAGTTTCGTACCCTGGCAGCAGAGGTGGGCTGGAATAATGAGGCTCTGGTCGCTGCTTTCTCTCATGGTCTCTCGGATGCCTTGAAGGATGAGGTTGCAGCTAAGGACCTACCAGTGGAGCTCGAGTCTCTTATTTCTTTCCTGATTTTGATTGACACCAGACTCAGGGAGAGACCTTCCTTTAAGGAGAGCCTGCGGAGGTCTTCTAACAGATTGGCGCCTACGTTTGCTGTCCCACCCGTGCCTCCCTCTCCTCCCACGCCTCCTGGGGATGACTCGTCTGGGGGTGAACCCATGCAGCTGGGGTTTGCTCGCCGACGAACACATGCGATCTGCCATCTTTATTCCCAGGACTTATCTCTGCATTGCCGGACTTTGGAATAAAGATGGCAGATTGCATGTGTTCGACAGCAAACACTGCTAACTGGCTATCACTGGTCACTGATAACAGGAAGAACATTTTGTCTGGTCTGCATCAGGGAGGGCTGACCCATGTGCTCTGCAAGGTCCACGTCTTCAATCTGGTTCTCACCCGGTTCCTGAAGTCTTCAACCCAACTGCAAGACGTCTTGAAAATGTCAAGGAAACTGTGCATGCACTTCAGCCACTCTTACCATGCAAAGCACGCCATCCTTGACCTGCAAAGGCAAAATGGTGTTCTCCTACATCGCCCTGATGTGCAACATTTCCACACATCGGAACTTCATGCTCTGCATGTTGGACCGACTGTATGAGCAGTGGAAACCAGTGACCGATTTCTTGATTATGCAGATGGACAGGACTACTCCCTCCATGTAACTTCGACGTTAGCCTTGCAAATACTGATCAAATGCTGACCAAATACTGACAGTTTGAAAGCGGATGCTGAAAATACAGGATCTGCTTTTTGGGGCTGTTCTTCTGATGGATCAGAAGAGCAGAAAAATAAACAGTGATGTGAACATGGCCTTACTGATGACTCCCTCCCCACTGTTATGGGGCCACTACTTGAATCTTGGGCCACTGCATGGTTAAGTCCAAGCCGATAAATTACACCTGATGCTAACATTGACCTGTAAGGCTGAGTTCACACATCAGTTATGTGGTCAGTTATTTCCATCACTTATTTTGTCACTTGTTTTTTTTTTTTTGCTTTACTGAAGGCTGATGTATGCTTTTCCTGAAGGTTTAGGTACGGGTTTGCTAGGACTGTTTGTGGCCTGCAAGATGATGCGCACATCCATATATGTGCCCTCCCTGTCATTCTGATGCACAGTAACTGTTTCCCTACCAGAAAGGAATAGCTATGCATGTTGCTGCATTGCACAGTGATGTACACTGAGATACCTTCTCCCTAAAGTTTAACTGCAGGCCAGGATAGATCTGATGTAACAAAGCAAATTTCTCGGATAAATTCGGCAAAACTGCCAAATTGAATTTTTGAAACTTTTGTGGGGAAAACTTTTGTGGGATAAAAATCCTCTGTTGTAATCCAATTAGCTCCTACCTGTCAGAGTGCTGAGTCAACTTGGATCATTGGATCTGTTAATTAGGTATGCCCTACTTCTCACACTCGATCCCATACATATTCATGAAGCATCTACAGTGCCTTGCAAAAGTATTCAGCCCCTTGACTTTTTTCGTATTTTAGTGCCTCACAACCTGGAATTAACATATATTGTTTGAGGATTTCCATCATTTAATTTACAGAACATACCCACAACATATTTGTTTTTTTTTATTGTGAAGCAAACTAAAAATAGGATAAAATAACAGAAAAAGTAAATGTGCATAAATATTCACCCCCCCCCCCCCCCATAAAGTCAATACTTTGTAGAGCCACCTTTTGCAGCAATCACAGCTCCAAGTCGCTTTGGATAAGTCTCTATGAGCTTGCCACATCTGCTCCAGCTCCTTCAAGTTGGATGGTTTCTGCTTGTGAACAGCAATCTTTAAGTCTGACCACAGATTTTTCTATTGGATTGAGATCTGGGCTTTGACTAGGCCATTCCAACACATTTACATGTTTCCCCTTAAACCACTCAAGTGTTGCTTTAGCAGTGTGCTTGGGGTCATTGTTCTGTTGGAAGGTGAACCTCCATCCTAGCCTTAAATCACGCACAGAGTGGGACAGGTTTTGCTGAAGAATATCCCTGTGTTTAGCACCATCCATCTTTCCCTCAACTCTGACCAGTTTCCCAGTCCCGGCTACTGACAGACATCCCCACATCATGATGCTGCCACCACCATGTTTCACTGTGGGGATGGTGTTCTTTAGTGATGTGATGTGTTGGGTTTGCGCCAGACATAGCGTTTTCTTTGATGGCTGAAAAGTTCAATTTTAGTCTCATCAGACCAGAGCACCTTCCTCCATATATTTTGGGAGTCTCCCACATGCCTTTTCGCAAACTCACAACGTGCCTTTTTGTTTTTAGCTAAAAGTAATGGCTTTCTTCTGTCCACTCTGCCATAAAGTCCAACCCTATGGAGCGTACGCCTTATTGTCGTCCTATGTATAGATATCCAGTCTCTGATGTGGAACTCTGCAATTCCTCTAGGGTTACCTTAGGTCTTTGTGCTGCCTCTCTGATTAATGCCCTCCTTGCCCGGTCCGTGAGTTTTGGTGGGCGGACGTCTCCTGGCAGGTTTGCTGTTGTGCCATGTTCTTTCCATTATGATAGATTTGATGGTGCTCCTTGGGATAATCACAGATTTGGATTTTTTTATAATCTAACCCTGACTTATACTTCTCAAAAACATTGTCCCTTACTTGTTTGGAGAGTTCTTTGGCCTTCATGGCAGTGTTTTGTTAGTGAGGCTCATATTTAGAATCTATACAATCTGTATGATGACACAAGAATTATGGAAATATGCCTGTGTCTGCACTCCCTTTGATACAGGCTTAAAATCACATTTTGTTCATATTTCATATCTGCCAGTTAGAAGGGGAGGTGGCGTGAGCATAATTAAGGAAGCACCACCCCATAGGCTGAGCCAGAGTGGAGGGGGCGGTCATCTCAGCCCATCCATTTTGCTGAGGGGAGTTAAAAGTACGGGGCCATGGATGTTTTAGATGACATGTTGGGAGACCCAATCAGATTGGATGGTGTACATTTTTTTTCCTTTCTCTTGGACTGCAAAGGACTTTTGCCATGCTTACTTTCTTTTTTTCTCAGTTTTATTTCATAACTGTTTTTGCACAAATATATATATATATATATATATATATATATGTCTATTTCTTTATTTTAGTAACTAAGTACTATACCTTTTGCACATTAAAGCCTAAAACTTTAATGGTTTCCTATGTAGCCCTAAATGATATCAAGCATTCTTTATTGAGTATAAGTATGGGACACCTATTGGTCCGGAATTAATACAATAGGTGGTGGCACCGTGTATCTGAGTGTGTGAAGGGGCGTAGCTATAGGGGGTACAGAGGTAGCAGTCACTGCCAGGCCCAGGAGCCTGATGGGGCCCAAAGACCCTTGTGCCTCATAAGAAGACACCGTTATTATAGAGTGCACGCTGGGAGCGCTCTGTTATAGATTTTGCAGTGGGGCCCAGAATCTTCAAGTTAAACCTCTGGCTGGAGGGAAAGGGTTAGGTCAAGAATTTGACATGGGGGATACAATTTTTGCCTCAGGCTTCAGGAAGGCTATGTGCTCCCCTGCCCTTTGCCACTAGTATTGAGGGAAAGGGGGGCCAAACTGAGCTCTTCTACCAAAACAGAAGAGCCTTTAGCTACGGCCCTGGGTGTGTGGACTGTGTTGGGGTGTGGTTTATGCACAATTTACAGCCTGAGTTAAGGGAAGTGCAAGATTGAGTGAATAGAGTAAATTCTCAACTTGCAGTCATATCTCTGTCACATGTCAGAGCGGTGCATGAATACGTGACATCGGCAGTGAAATGATGGAAATATGATCACCACTGTGGGTCCAACCACTCTGTGGGGTCTGAAAAAAAATGTTGAACAACCCCTTTAATCTCCATAAAAAACTACTGGCCAATGGCATTGATGGTTTGGGTTTTACCGTTTTCTTTAAAATATTTTAGCATTAAAATGTATCTTTTTTTATTCTCTGTATTATTTCTCTCCTCTATAATAATTTGCTGCATTTCTATTTTAATCCTCCTGCATGTTTAACCAATACTTTGTGTAACTCTTTCAGAGTAAAAACTAATAATAAAAAAACACTACGTAAATAGGAAAAGAATGACCCAGCAAAAGAAAAGTAAAAAAATAATAATAATAAAATAACATAAAACCTAAAAAATGAGATCTTCCATTGTATGGTTTTTATTAACAAGAAAGATTTATAGTTGCTCCAGGGTTGGAAGCACTGGCTTACATATTTCTGTCTTTACACATTACACATATGTTGAATGTTTTTGTGGTTTGGATAATGCATTATGATTTTGTACCTCACACAGAGCCTTCCATTTATTTATGTAAGATTATTTTGAGTGAATATGACACTTAAGTTTAAGCCTTGCTTTTTCTATTTGTACTGCTACAGTATCACAAGACCTGTGCATTGATTTTAGTTTATAGGAAAAAGAATGTTACCATTTGATTTGGCAATGATCACACCCTGCGACGGAGGATGCAGCAATTCATCCCAAAACTATTGTATATAACATGGAAGTGATTAAGAACAATTATGGGATTCAACCAACTATGACCATTTAAATATTATTTTCTAAAACATAAATATACTCCTCTTTTGTCAGTGTAATTACTCAACAATTTTCCATATCTATTTCCAAATTATGGTAGTATATTGCACAAAACAATACATTATATTTTGCACACTATACTGCATAATGAGAAGCATATAAACCGTGTGGTTTGTGGTTTCCTTCTGTTCAGTGCTTTTGACCCCCCCACACACACACCTGGCACTAATTATTCATTAAATGATCTATGAATTAGCAAAGCTTCATAACAAGACAGACAATTGCTATTTAAATTATTATGCATTTGCCTCAAAGAGTAGTTGTCATGGTCATGACTCATGTCTGAGGCATCTCTTACCCTGTTTCTGGGGCTTTAAGGCTCCAGTCCTGCTGGTCCTATATAGTTTCCCCTTACCTACAGACTGCATTCTTCTCCTGTGCCCCTTTTTCTCCTAGAGGCTAATTTACATATACATTTTTATCAGCAATGCGGGCACATATGAAAATAGGACCCACACAGATGCCTTCAGCTGCCAAGTGCACATGTAACAGGTCAACCAGTTTCATAGGTACAAATCTGCTAAAAGATGCCCTTAAAGGGATTCTGTCACCTCTCATAACACAAATTCAGATTTTAAACCAGTCATGCTCCACAGATTACCTTGAATCGGCTTTGCTGTTCTATACTGTAATCCGTCCAGTAGTTTTGCTGAAAAATGACTTTTATAGTTATGCTAATTAATCTTGAAGGTGCCCAGAGTTGCGTTATGTTCCACTTTGTGTGCCCCGTAACCAGGGGCGGACTGGGCCGGGGGGCAGGGGGGCAATTGCCCCCCGGGCCTCCCTGGCTTGCTGTCCCGGCCGGCCGGCCGGCCGGGCCGGAATAAACATCCGCTTTATGCCAGGGAGACGGGGAGCAGGGGAGCAGTGGAGGCGTGTTGCGGCAGCCTATCAGACAGGCCGCCGGACCGGCGCAGGCGGCGTGATGACGTCATCGGCGCGATGACGTCATCGCGCCACCTGCGCCGGTCCTGCGGCCTAACTGAGCCGCTGCCGTAAAGTGATTGCAGTGTGTGCTGGCGCCTGGCTGGAGGCGGGACCGGAGTAGTCCAGAGAAGCAGGGAGGTAAGTATGTCTGACTGACATTTTTTTTTTTTTCTTTATTTTTGTCCCTATCTGGCTACTACTGGGCTGGCACTTTATGAGGGGGGTGGGGGGCAGGGGGCACAATCTGGCTAGTGGTGGCTACTCCTGGCACATTATAGGGGGGCCCCCCCCTAATCTGGCTACTACTGCCAGTGGTAGCCAGATTAGGGGGGGGCCCCCTATAATGTGCCAGGAGTAGCCACCACTAGCCAGATTGTGCCCCCGTGCCCCCCTGCCCCCCACCCCCCTCATAAAGTGCCAGCCCAGTAGTCTACTGGGCTGGCACTTTATGAGGGGGGTGGGGGGCAGGGGGGCACAATCTGGCTACTCCTGGCACATTATAGAGGGGCCCCTATCTGGCTACTCCTGGCACATTAGTGGGGGGGCCCTATCTGGCTACTGGCACATTAGTGGGGGGCCTATGGCTACTGGCAGATTATAGGGGGGGCCTATGGCTACTGGCACATTATGGGGGACCTATGGCTACTGGCACATTATGGGGGACCTATGGCTACTGGCAGATTACAGGGGGGGCTATGGCTACTGGCAGATTATAGGGGGGGGGCTATGGCTACTGGCAGATTATAGGGGGGGCTATGGCTACTGGCAGATTATAGGGGGGGCTATGGCTACTGGCAGATTATAGGGGGGCTATGGCTACTGGCAGATTATAGGGGACCTATGGCTACTGGCACATTATGGGGGACCTATGGCTACTGGCAGATTACAGGGGGGGCTATGGCTACTGGCAGATTATAGGGGGGCTATGGCTACTGGCAGATTATAGGGGGGGCTATGGCTACTGGCAGATTATAGGGGGGGCTATGGCTACTGGCAGATTATAGGGGGGCTATGGCTACTGGCAGATTATAGGGGGGGCTATGGCTACTGGCAGATTATAGGGGGGGCTATGGCTACTGGCAGATTATAGGGGGGCTATGGCTACTGGCAGATTATAGGGGACCTATGGCTACTGGCACATTATGGGGGGGCATATGGCTACAGGACACATTATAGGGGGGCCCTATGTGGCTACTGGCACATTATAGGGGGGCCCTATGTGGCTACTGGCACATTATAGGGGGGCCCTATCTGGCTACTGGCACATTATAGGGGGCACTATGGGGACATTAGCTCAACTGGGGATATTACAAGGGGGTATTTTGTGCACTGTCTATTATAAGGAGAATTATTTCTACTGGGGGGGTGGGGCATTATGGTGGGCTTTATTACTCCCCCATGGTATGACCCCCTAGTAGCAGCCCCAGCCTCTCCCTGCTCTGTGACCCCTCTGCCCCTTCTCCAAATCCTTATTATGAAATCTTTCTCATTAGGATAAAACACAACATCAGCTCCGCCGAGCCCCCGGCCAAAGCGTGGAAGTGGCGTCCGAGATCCCCAAGGGTCAAGTAACTGTAAGTTTTCAAATGAAATATGTTTATGTTATACACATATAGCCTACACTGTGCCACACAATATACAGTTTCTCCTGCAAAAGTCATCAAGTGTCATGGGGGGGACACAGAGCAGCGCCCAGCGGAATACACGGATGCAACACTGTATCAGCCAGAAAATGACACTTTCGGCATTATACCAAAAATGCAATTTTCGGCTGATGTGTTTCGGCGGCCGATATATCGGAGCATGCCTAGTTTATTTTGTTTTACTGTGTTCTAATTTACATGGCTGACGAAAGTTGGGGGGGGGGGTTGGCTCAGTGGGCCTCTGGGTGTTACTTGCCCCCTGGGCCAAAAGTTGCCAGTCAGCCCCTGCCCGTAACGCCCCCCTGCAGTGCCCAAAACGCCTTCCTCCTGAATCCCTAACCGCCCACAGCGTCTCATCCCTCTTCTCCCCCTCCCTGACGGCCGAGCGAAGTCTCGCGCAGACGCAGTACCCACTGAGGGCTGCGCCAGTGCGATTTGCTGGAGACTGAGGGCAGGAGCTTCATCGTCGTCACTGGGCATGCGCCGAGCCCAGTGACGTCCGATGCTCCCTCTTCCCTTTACAGCATTTAACGATATCTGGTTTGTACACAGAACTTTTTAATCTGCATTGTATTTAAAAAGATTTTTCTTCCACCAATGAAATAGAATAACTTTTTCTTTTCATATTGCTCAGTCTTTACTTATTGTTTTCCACTGGTCACATGCTGCACAGAAATCCTCCAAGTCTTTGATGCTAGATAATGAGGATTCTTGATGTGCCAATAGGAAAGACACTTGGACAGTGGTATACATACAGGCAAGGGAGCTTTATAGTAAGGATCAAACTGTTCCCTCTGCCTTGCATTACCGTGCCAGATTTTCATATCCTGTAGAAAAGTGCTTTGTGTTTGCTTCCCCAATCATGTCTTTTTAAGATCCTTGGGCCAACTCCTCATCCCTTTGTTTGTTAACAATGCAGATTCAACCACCACAAGAAATGTCCATGGCATCCAGTTGAGGCCTCATGCACACGTCCAATGTGCGACCATTCCGTGCACTGGGAATTTGCGGTGCCCAATGCACGGGCAACATCTGTGCAGTGGCCCGGACAGAGCAAGACCCATTCAACTTAAATGGGTCCGTGATCCGTCTGCACCGTAAAAAGATGTATTTTTTTATGGTGCAGAGGCAATAGATTCATTTTTTTTTAGGTGCAGAGGCATGGACAGAAACACGACGGATGGACTCCATAGTGCTTCTGTGGGGTTCCATGACTCTGTACCGCACGACAGCTCCGGAAAGCGGACCGGGTCCACATCCGTGATTGTTTGCGGGCCACAATATGACCACGGCCGGGCAACGGCCATGTGCATGAGGCCTGACTAAGAACCTGTATTATCAGACTCAGAGACTTCTTGGTCTAAGCTGCTGCAGAGAGAGGAACCCTCTGGCTTGTCAACGGCACAGGACAATGACACCTCCGAAAGAATATACAGTGTCCATAATATAGAGCCAGCCATGAGGTCCACAAGAGGAGTCCAACTTACTTACACCCACATCTTCTCACACATTTGTGTACCAATTAGGCCCCTGTCACTCCAGCGAGTTTTCTGTGCGGGTGCAATGCATGAGGTGAACACATTGCACCCGCACTGAATCCGGACCCATTCAGTTCAACGGGGCTGTGCAGATGAGCAGTGATTTCCACGCATCACTTGTGCGTTGCGTGAAAATCGCAGCATATTCTATGGGGCCTGCGTGAAAATCGCATAGCATCCGCGAGCAAGTGCGGATGCAATGCGATTTTCACGCATGGTTGCTAGGAGATGATGTTAGTAAATTGATTAAAGTCAATTTACTGTATTATTTTCCCTTATAATATGGTTATAATGGAAAATAATAGCATTCTTAATACAGAGTGTAGTAAAATATTGCTTGAGGGTTTAAAAAATTAAAAAAATTAACTCACCTCATCCACTTGATCGCGCAGCCGGCATCGTCTTCTATCTTCTTCTTTGAGGGCCTGCAAAAGAACCTTTGATGATGTAAGATCCTTCTATCTTCATTCAGCAGGACTTGCGCTGATGTCACTGCGCTCACCACGTGGATTAAGTCATCAACGGTAGTTTGCAGGTCCTCAAAGAAGAAGAAAGAAGACGGTGCCAGCTGCATGATCAAGTGGATGAGGTGCAACAAGCAACATTTTACCAAGCATTCTGTATTAAGAATGCAATTATTTTCCCGTATAACCATGTTATAAGGGAAAACAATAACATCTACACAACACCAAACCCAAACCCGAACTTCAGTGAAGAAGTCCTGGTTCGGGTCTGGGTACCACATTCCGTTTTTTATCTTGGGTGTGCAAAACGCATTGCACTCGCACGGAAAAAACTGAACATCAGAATGCAATCGCAGACAAAGCTGACTAAAAATTGTGTGCGCACTTGTGCGGGTTTCCCGCAATGCACCCAGGAGGCATCCGGAGCAAATCCGGGACGCTGATCTGAAAGAGGCCTTACCGTAGAGCTCGCCACTAATCTTGGTATTTGGAGTTGCACTGCCCCGGTGCCATATTGGTTGATCATGATCAAATGGATTGCACTGGAGAACCACTATAGCCTTACACAAATACACAATAGTTATGCATGGCGATAGCAGCATTTAAAGGCACAGTATTAAACACTTTCCTGAACATGACCAACTATATAAACATTCCTAATAAAATAACAGTTCCCGCCCTTGCCACAGTTACAGAGACGTTTAAGGCTACTTTCACACTTGCGGCAGGACGGATCCGACAGGCTGTTCACCCTGTCGGATCCGTCCTTCCGCTATTTTGCCGTGCTGCCGGACCGCCGCTCCGTCCAATTGACTATAATGGGGACGGGGGCGGAGCTCTGGCGCAGCATGGCGAAAGGCCGCCGGACTAAAAGTCCTGCATGTCCGACTTTTTAGTCCGGCAGCCTCTCACCGTGAACTGCCGTACTGCGCCAGAGCTCCGCCCCGTCCCCATTATAGTCAATGGGGACAGAGCGGCGGTCCGGCAGCACGGTGAAATAGCGGAAGGACGGAGAACAGCCTGTCGGATCCGTCCTGCCGCAAGTGTGAAAGTAGCCTAAGAGTAAGAATTTATGCAATATGATGTGGGAAGTTGATCGGTTGTACACAGCATGTGCTGACCTCAAGCTTTCCAATTAGGCTGCAAATTTAGCACAAATCATATCCTGAACACAATCCATATGCCCTCAAATACACACTGCCTCCACCCGAGATGCCTGTCCATTAACACACTAGTACATGCAGGCATACACTTTCAGGCTAATAGTCTTACAAAGTCTATGGATTATAAAAGCCTACAAGACCTAACATTAAAATTGTAAGCTTTAGGGGTTGTCCTGGAGTTTTATATTGATGACCTATCCTCAGGATAGGTCATCAATATCAAATTGGTGGGGGTCTGATAATTGGCACCCCACCCCATCAGCTGTTTGAAGGGGTCACAGCACTCCAGTGAGAGCTGTAGCAGCTTCCTACACGAACGATGTCACGTTCATCGGTCACAAGGCCTAGGCACAACTCAGCCCCATTCAAGTGAATTGGCCTCAGCTTTCATACGGAGTACAGCCACTATACAATGTATGGTACACTGCTTGGTAAGGTATGAGGAGACCACAGGAATCATCAGAGCACCGCAACCTCTTCAAACAGCTGATTGGTGGAGGTGCCAGGAGTCGGACCCCACCTATCAAATATTGATGGCATATCCTGAGAATACTCCATTAATATCAAAATCCTGGAAATCCCTAATGCAAAAATGTACAGTATAAAATTAATTAAAATATGAATTGACAAACAGTAAAGCAGTTATAACTAGCGATGAGTGGCATAGGCAATATTAGTTTTCGTGATATTTCTCAAATTTTCGCAATAAATTCACGAATTTTAGAATTCGTGATATCCAGTCATTATTTTCGCGATTGCGCAAATCGGCAGTAATGATGCGCATATTTTTTGCGCAATACATGCGACTTCACATTTTATCAGGTCTGAGTAGATATTACTGATTGGTGCACTAAGTATTGTTGTGACATCAGAGCACTATGTCTGTAGCATGTATGTATGGACAGCAGAGAAACAGTAATTCCTATCACACTACCTAACACCCTGCACTGGAACCTATCAGCTACACTATATTACTATCTACCCTACACTGACTATCTCCCACTAACTATCTGTATTATATATATCAGCTACACTATATTACTATCTACTGATGGGGAAAAAAATGTAGAATATTCGCGATTACGAATATATAGCACTATATTCCAAATCTTCGCAAATTCTCAAAGTGCTGATATTCTTAATAAAAATTAGCAATTAGAATATTCGTGATCAACACTAGTCATAACATAAAAGGGAGAAAATAACAGGAGACCTGAAATTTACAAATCTTTCTGTTACCTTGATGGTAGGAGGGAATTCATACCTCAGTCTTGACATGGCACTACAAAATATGAACATTCTTTATTGTTGCAAGTCTTTTATTGCACAAGAGAGATTACAGTTAGGGTACTTTCACACTTGCGTTGTTGGATTCCGGCAGGCAGTTCCGTCGCCGGAACTGCCTGCCGTATCCGGCAATCTGTATGCAAACGGATACCATTTGTAGACGGATACGGATGTGGATCCGTCTCACAGATGCATTGCAATACCGGATCAGTCTATCCGGTTGTCATCTGGAAAAACGGATCCGGTATTTATCTTTTTCACGCATGCGCAGACCGCAAAATCGGATCAGTTTTTCCGGAACACTTGGGGCCGAATACAGCATTAATGCATTTCAATGGAAAGTAATGCCTGATCCGGCATTCTGGCAAGTGTTACGGAATTTTGGACGGAGAAAATACCGCAGCATGCTGCAGTATTTTCTCCGTCCAAAACAGTACAGTGACTGAACTGAAGACATCCTGATGCATACTGAACGAATTGCTCTCCATTCAAGATGCATTAGGATAAAACTGATCAGTTTTTTCTGGTATTGAGCCCCTAGGACGGAACACAATAACGGAAAAGTTTAACACAAGTGTGAAAGTACCATCCAATGTGTGTTATTAATATAACATATGTAGAAAATACTCTGTATATTCATTAAATCATAACAGCAAATCTCAATCAAACTGCAGAATGTTTTCTTCTTCAACCCCTAGTAACACAGCCAGTTTTGACACAGCCTCATTATTTAAATATATGTCACTTTATGTGGTTATGCATTTGTAATTCTTTTACTTATCTATATTTAATTTTTATTTATAAAAAAAACTAAAATAAAAAAAAGATTGAAAACATTTGCAATATTCAAAATTTCAATGTCTATACTTTTAAAGGGGATGTCCCATAACAAAATATTCTACAGTTTTCAAACCAGCACCTAGATCTGAATACTTTAATAACTGCATGTAATTAAATATTTTGCATAGCCTCTGAGTTATTCAATAAAATATATCTGTATAGCGCCACCTGCCCTTTATTCTTCTTATTTCTTTGACCTGCTCGCTGAGAAGGCCGCACATGCTCAGTTTCATCCTACAAATGCCTCCTGAGCTGTGATAGGCAGAGCATGGACACGCCCCCTGAGCTGCAGCAGAAAAGACACACCCTTGAGCTTTTAGCTTGATATAAATCTAGCAGAGCAATGAATGTGGAGATCTCTGGATCCATGTGAGGTACAGGGCTGGTTCTAGCTTTGTTAGAAAGAGACTGTCATGTACTATCCCTGTGGGGATTTGCTCTGGTAGTCAGGTTAGCGGACGCAGTAGAGAGACAAGGAACCAGGTTGTAAATCAAACTTTAGTGTTTTATTCAAACTCAGCAAAACATAACAGTCTTGGTGCTTGTTCATACACAGCAAAACAAAACACCTGGAATCCTAGGTGTCGGTTCACACCTGGTTGAATGCTCAGCCACAGATTAGTTCACTGGCAGGCTTCCAGGCGGATGGAGGTAAACTGATTATGACTAAGAACTGAATAGTTCGAAACGCGAACTATTCTTTATTCATAAACTTTATTCATAAACTCATATTCATATATTCATATACTGTACATTGGTTAATGGGGTTCTAATAATGTCTTGGGATCAGATCTATAAAGTAACAGAACCTTAATGGGATTATCTGAGAATTCCTCAGCATAGGTAATCAATATCAGATCAGCAGTGGTCCAACTCCAAGGAAGAGGCTGTGGCACTCGCTGTGAGCTTAGGCTTCTTCCTAGGTCAGTGTTGTCACAGTAAATGAGTCACATGTCCTTATTACAATTCAGTCACATTCAAGCCGATGGGGCTGAACTGCAATACTAAGCACAGATACTATACAATATATGGCAGTGTGCTTGGTAAGCTACCAGGATGTTGAGATCTGGGTTCTGTGTGTGCTATATCATCACTTCCAGGAGTCATTGTTCTTGTTTAAGCTGAAGATTGCTCTTAATGGCTGTATGTTTGGGGTCATTCTCCTGCTGCGTAATAAGTATATAGCCAATCAGACACCTCCCTGATGGTATTGGATGAAGGATAAATATCTTCCAGTATTCCATTGCTTTGAGGACACCATTAATCCTCACAAATTCGCCATCTCTATTTGCTGAAATCCAGACCCAAACGTGCAAGGAATCTCAACTATCAGTAGTGTAGCCATAGGGATCACAGCGATCATAATTGTGACCAAGCCCCTAAGCCAGGGGGGCCCACAGGCTGATATGGGTGCCTGATATGTGGTCTGATATGGGGGTCTGATCTGAGGATCTGATATGAGGGTCTGATTTGAAGTCTGATATTGGGGCTTGATATGAGAATCTGACATGGGGGTCTGATCTAAAAGGTAAGGGGTATTTTTTGTACTGGAACACATTATAAGGGAGTATTTATTGTACTGGCACAAATTATAAGGTGGTGATTTTTGTACAGGCGCGCATTGTAAGGGGGTATTTTTTGTACTGGTGCACATTATAAGGGGGCATTTTTCTACTAGCACACGCTATAAGGAGAATTATTACTACTGGGGGACCATGGGGAACATCATTACTAGTGTGGGCAAAATGGGGCATTATTACTATTTGGGGCATTGTTAACACTAAGTGCACTCTGACAGATAATTAATTTTATTAGTGAGACTTTGGGGAGCACTATTACTGTGGGGGGCAACCTGACACAGTATCAGCTTAGCACAATTATTTTTAGGGGACATTATATTTACACTATTAGTGTCAGGGGAACTATTTGCTGCACATAGTTATTTTTTAGGGCACTGTGGGGCAATAATTATTGAGGAGGGCACTTTTTTCATGGTACTAGTATTTCAGGTAGGTTATCTGTTTCTGCAATAGAGTATTGGGTGGCACAGCGCGCACAGTATTGGGGTGTTGAGAAAGATGGAGGATGATTGAAAATTATGAAACAAAGATGTTGTTTGTCAAGCTCTGCAGAGACAAGACATGGCTGAAAGAAATCATCATGGCTATCTGGTCTGAATGGAGAAGAGGAGGAAAGAGAATGTCTACATCAGAGGAGACATCACTGGATGTAACAGGTATATGGTGTTGTATTACCCTGTATGTTTTGTAGCGCTGTATGTAATATTTTCAAAATATGTATTTCACTGTAGGACTAGAGAGAAGGAATTAGGCTGAGAATTTGGCATTGGGGGAGGCGTTTTAATTTTCGCCTCAGGCAGCAGAAAGGCTAGATGAACCCCTGCCTTTGCCACAAAGCAGCCAGAGAAGGGGGGCCCAAGTTGGACTATTGCACCTGGGCTCATGAGCCTTTATGTATGTCCCTGTCCATCATAACTCACTGTTGCCTACAGACACTCATTATTTGCTATCCAGACCTTCAGCGGACAAATTGCATTTTGTTATGGACAATATTTCAAGTTTTAACTCATTAGTCCAGAGCACCTGTTGTCATTTTTCTGTACTCCAGTTCTCTTGTTTTCATGTTTGAGTGGCTTGGCCTTGTTTCCACATTGAAGGTATGGATTTTTGGTCACAATTCATCCATGAAGACTACTTCTGATTACGGTAAACTTCTTCGATCAGTAGATGGATATATCTGGGTCCCACTTGATTTTGCCAGTTTTCAGCTGATGGCACTACTGGACATCTTCTGATTTAAAAGGGTACTCAGCATTTAGGAGGAGACTTATCAAGACAGATTTTTGTGCCGGTTTTGATATCCACTGTGGTGCCGGGCGATGCACCTCATTTATGATGAGGCATATGCCTTAGTCATCATAAATTAGGCGCATCATTTGGTAGTCTGTTTGCCTCAACATAAATCTACGGCAGGTCTGAGCTGTTGTAGATTTCTGGCTTCATTTGTGCTAGAAATTTACATTCGCCATATTCGCTAATTCTACCAAGCCAACCATAGTAAACCAGGTCCAAGTTGAAATCGCAATTCGATTATTATAACTTGAATTAATCGAATTGCGATTTCAACGTAATTCTCAAATCTGACAGTATATTTTAGTATGGAGACGTTCCCATGGTGATGGGGATGCTCCATGAGCACGGAAGTAGGCAGAAGCGGCAACGGGCACTGACTGGAGCAGCCAGGAAGTCATAAATCCTAAAGACAAGTAAGAACAACGTTAGGGAAGTGGGAAAGAAATAAATATAACAAAAATAAAACAAAAAAACGAATATTCGAAATATCGAATTTATAGCACTATATTCAAAATATTCGCGAATTAGTGAAGTGCCGATATTCACAAAAAAAAAATCGAATATTTGCGCTCAACACTACTAGAAAACTAGCATTAATGAAGATAAATTTGTAGCGATGGCTGACCATTCCCCTTCCCGCACTTGCTACTGCACCTTCTAAAGTGTTGAAGGTGGTGTAAATAACACCACTTGAGAGTATTTTAAAAAGTTGAATTTACAAACATGCCACTTTTCTGGGCAGGGGGATGACAAATCTCCCCCTAAGTGGCTTTAATCTGCTACAACTTTTCAGTAAACGTTCAGCAATTGCAACGGGCGCTGCCAGTAGTGGATGATTTGTGTGCCCAAGGGCAGCTGGAAGAACATTCCTCAGATAAATATTAATAACCTCACTGAGAGCATGCCAAGGTGTGTAAGTGCATTTATTTCTGTGTGCAAAGCTCAAACTCGATATCTAATAACTCAAGTCGTTTTAAACGTTTTGCTTAAAGGATAACTGTCACACTTAGACCCTAGTTTCAATTTTCATATATGTAGTTACTAATAACATGATATTCCAGAATCAGTTACTATTAGACTGACTTACCCCATATTTAATAAGATTCAGCCCTTAGCAACCAGTGTGCATAAAACTGCAATTTCACTATTCAGTTAAGATGGCCGCCACTGTCCTCACCCTGAGGCTAATCCCGCCTGCCCTCACTAGCCAGTAACAATAGCCCCCCAAAAGTGTCAGTAATCACAGCCCTCCCCCTAAAGGGCTAATCTCCTGCAGCACAAAGGGCTCCTCTTACCACATGTTGCTTTCATTTATACACTGAGCAGACGGCAGCTCTCCCTTCCCTGCTCTGCGCTGCTTCAACTCTGCATTGTCCCAGTCTGCCGAGTGAGGGAGCGTCTGCCAAGCGCAGGGCAGGGAGAAGTCTGCCAAGCGCAGGGACAGGGAACAAAATTGTGGAATTAAGGGGTAATTGAATACACAGTGAAAAGTTGAAATAGGGCCACCAAGGAGATATTAATCACCACAATCCAATACTCCCCAAAAAAATATCCAACAGTTATACTTAAAAATTATTTTTTTACATTTATATCATTAGCTTGTCTATAAATCCTGTGCCGCTAGGTGCTCTTATTTGAAAAAAAAAAAAAAAAAAGCATATATAAAAGCAATTAAATTATTGTCTGGTGGTAGTATTATGGACATCTAGGATGGAGGCAGCAGGAATCTATTTGAAAAATATACGTATTTTAGATGGCATAAGGGTTACATTGAACATATATAACATATTATCTTGTTTTTTCTATAGTTGTAGTAATTGTTATGTACTACTTTACTATATTTAGAACATATTTTCTCCTACATGTTGCCTTAAGTTTAATTATCTCTTAAACTTTACTTGGTACAGCAAGGTACAGATTGTTCCTGATGTACTAAGCCAAAGATATGAACAATAATGAACTCCTACACAAGGCTTTTTTCTGATGCTTTTCATTAGGTTTTGAGCACAGCAAATAAATTGCTGCAGGCTATCTGTTGAGTCACAACATGTCCTTCAAAACATCTTTTATTAAGCAAAGACCAGAATCTATCTATCTATCTATCTACACCCACAATTTTGTCCCTACCAACATGGACTATCCACTCTAAATAGCGGTCACCAACTGGGCAAGAGCCAACACGCAGGGTCAAATATCAAGCAGGGTCAAAACTAGGGGATAACGTTAAAGTCAGCAGAGCGAGGCAAGGTCACAAATAGGAAGCAGGTCAGAGATCCAGAATTGCAACGCAGAAAGACCAGTCACAGGCAACTGTGTCCAGCATCGATCCATCTATCTGTGTGTCAGTCTCATTCTGTCTCATACTGCAAACATATATTTGAATACAAGATCCACAGCAGAATTCTAACTTTGGATCTTTCAGTTAAAGTTACCAGTTCATCAGGGCCTAAATAAAGATTTTGTGATAAAGTGTTCTCTAAAAATTAGGGACATCCTTCTCTCTTTTGGGGTTTCTTTTTATATTTACATAATTTAAGATTTTTTTTATGTGCTAAATCATAAGTTTATGCATCTGGTATATTGTTTCTTTTAAAATAACTTTGTATTAAAGGTTTTAACAACCTCAAACATGTCACATGAATCTGCATTGAGGAGAAAAACTACACATTTGACACGCATTTAAGGAAAGCGTAATTGAGGCCAGCTTACTAGAACTACTGCCGGCAGTGTAAAGCAGGCCTAAACTGGTCATGATGAGATTTGTAGTTACAGAAAATAATGCACTGTAATAATAGATGCAAGCATAACGTATGGACTAAGCCCTCACCCTATTGATAAAATCTGAGAAACTTGGTCAATACATTTTGAGACCACCTTGTCACTTGGTAGGTGGGCTTAGATGTGTTTTGATCAAAATGTATTGACCAAGTGTCTAAATGTATTGACCAAGTGTCAAAATGTATTGACCAATAGGGTGAGGGATTAGTCCATATGTTATGCTTGCATCTATTATTATAGTGCATTATTTTCTGTGATTATATATATATATATATATATATATATATGTAGCCATGTACACCTGCGGCATTCATTATCATATTGTGCAGGATGTTCTATACATTTTTTCTGTGATTTGTTTAACTTCATTTGTGAATATGCTCCTATCTTGGGAGTAGTATTCATGTGCACTTTTGCCCCACCTATCTAGTAGGCGACCTTGACTAAGGTGGTACATATAGGTGTGTGCTCCTCCTCCCACCGGTTGCTGTTGCACATGAAGGTAACTAGGAGCAACACACTATATGTGTGGGGTCTGTGCTCTTGAACATAAATGCATAACAGCATAGGCAGGTTTAGTGTAGGACCCGCCTGAACTGAGACCACCTTGTCTCTTGGTAGGTGGGCTTAGATGTGTTTTGACCAAGTGTCTCAGATTTGAACAATAGAGTGAGGGCTTAGTCCATATGTTATGCTTGCAGCCATGTACATCTGCAACATTTATTATTATGTCGTGCAGGATGTGTTATATATTAATTTCCGTGATTTGAGATTTGTAGTTCTCATATCACTATTATTATGTTCTGCAGCAGCTGAGGTGTATATTAGGCTTTCTTCACATCTGCACTAGTGACGTTCTCTGTTCTGCTCTGTCCTAGGGGCACAACAATGAAAATCACAGTAATGCCAGATCTAGCGCATTCAGACCTGAGGGCCCCATTCAGATTCTTGCTATGGCGATTTTTATGTACATCCCTGGTGGCTAGCTATATATTATATGTGTAATGGCACATTGTCCACGCCCTGGAAGAAGGCGAAAAAGCCAAATACTAGGTCAGCTGGTCACAAATTTTATGTGATAAAGTGCTTTGTTTTGCTGGATGTGAGTATAATGAACTTAAGGTACCCTTTATCCTTTGGAAAGCAGTCTTCTCTATGTAACTTCATTTCTGATATTCAAAAGTAGATCTGTTAGGTTAAACGGATTCTCCAAAACCGATAACCCCTTTTCATTATGTGTAGGTAGGGAGCAGCGGTTAAAAAAATGATTCACCCATCCTTCACCAGGACTCTAGTTTCAGCATCAAGCTCCCTTCTCCTCTGCTTCTGGTTCCCATTGGATTGGAAGTGTGAGGAGCTGGAGCTATCTACTCACTCATCCCTGCTGCCATCCAATCAGTGGACTCAGTAAGACACATGCAGGCAGAGCACATGACTGCTGCCACCACTGAAGCCATTGATTGGCCACCAGTGTTGACATGCATACAGACTACTTGTCATACGTCCGGTTCTGTGGAGGAAATGGGTCCTCAACAGTGGAACCAAAGGGCGTTCAACAAAAAAGTATTTTTTTATTGTAAACCTCACGACCTTCCTGGCCATATTAAAAGGGGTTCCTGGTTCAGGAGAAATATTTTAGTGTAGAGCTAGGTGTTGTATTGCCTCAAATGTGCGTCTGATACAGGACTTTGAATTATGTTGCATGACCTGTTTTGCTTCATTTATCTGAGTAGTGTGAAAAGCGGGGCTTTAACAGTGATGCTTTTAACCCCTTAGTGAAACTGAAATAAGAATATTGCAGGTAATGGTCAGTTTTACTAATTTGACTAAATCAGAAGTCATAGCACATACATATAATATTGAAAGAAATGTCAACGTACAGTAACCTTTTAATTCATGGGCATTATGTGATAATACAGCACAAAAAAAAATTCTATGATCTCTGTACTCCGCATTGCTCTACCTCAATGACCTCTTCATCAAACACAAAGCTTACAACAGCAAAGGACTTCACATCCACTTAAACTTGAAAGTGGTTCATCTCATACATTTCCTCAAAAAGGAAGTTAATTGATTCAGCCTGTCTTCCTGAATGAGCGGTTGTACATTTTCAAGAATAGCAACAAAACAGTGAACATAAAACATGACAGCACATAATGAACACAGTACGAAAAAGTAACATAATAGCAAATCGAATACTGTAAAACTTTCCATAGTATATATTTATAATGCATCTATACTTTCTATACTTTTGAGAACCAGCTAATAGTTCTCTTCTTCATTCATTTCAGCCTGAAACAGACATTTAAAGGGGTTCTCTGGGCTTTTCCAAATCTTCCTGGAGTCTTCAGATCATGCGGAGGACAGATCATTTTCTCTGTACTATCCCCTGCATTGCGTCCCTGATGACGTCATCTCAGACCATTTACTGACATCTTCTACTCAGGTCTCAACTAGATGTGTTCCTGAGTCTTCCTGTTCAGCTGCATTTACATTATAGAGGTGAACAGGAAGACTCGGGAACACATCCAATTGAGTCAAGGAGTAATTTTAAGCTCAATATGCATAAAAAAACAGGCTTTGTTTTTTTGTGAGTACTATGCCAGTAAGATGACATGCAAAATATTGTCCTATTACTAATCACAGTGATAAAACTCCTGAATAGGACAGAGTAAAATTGGTTTATAATACGTTTGGACGGGGAAAGCTTTATCTGGAAGGTGATATTTATTAGAATAGTAGATGGAGGTCTGAAATGGCTGACAGAATGACAGCTCTATTGTTCACTTGTTAGGCCTAGATAAAAATACAAATAGAACAGCATTGTACTGATTAGTATATCTTCAGAAGCCCCTACCAAACAAACTACTGGGGCAGCATGGGGTGGGGGGTATGCTGCTATAAAAAGGTCACCACTCCTTCCTGGTCTGACTAATGACCCGACAAAGAGTGTTAAAGGGAACCTGTCATAAACTTTATGCTAACCTCACTGAGGGCAGCATAAGTTAGTGACAGAAATGCTGATGTCAGCGGTGTGTCACTCATGAGCTAAAAGTAATCGGTTGCTGAGAACCAGCATCATAATCATTGTAGCCCAGGCCTTGAAAAGAGTCAAATCTACCTGAGAAGAGTCATGGTTATTCATAATCTCCTGCTCTCCCGCCCATCTGCTGATAATTGGCAGTTCTCTCCTAGAGAGAAAGGGAGAAAACTAGGTAAAAGACTGTCAGTCATCAGGTGGACAGGAGAGCAGGAATTCATGAATAACCAGGACTCTTCTCAGGTGGTTGTGACTCTTTTGCAGGCCCAGTCTGCAATGATTATGATGTTGGTTCTTGGCAACAACTTACTTTTAATTTATAAATTACAGATATTAGTATGGGCAGCATAGAGTTGATGATAGGTTCTCTTTAAGGGAGACTGTGTGCTATTCTAAAATTCCAGACAGATAGTAAGTTAAAGACTTGGGGCTAGAATTAGTATACAGAATTATATCCAGAACACCTTTGAGTTGGTAGATAACAGCATTTTGAGATACAGAGCTTATATTATACAAGATTGTTTCTCAACATTTTTATTCTTGCATTTTTCACATTCAACCAGCGATAACTATAATTTTTGAAATATCCTGAGAATTTTTAGTTATCAGTGCTGTGTCTCACATTTATACCTTTATCTATTATCCCTAGCAGAGAGTAACTGTGAAAAAAGTCTGTTGCTGGAGGACTCTGAACATGCTTTATAATGATGGCCCATTCATTGTGTAATGACCCAGAGTGGCATTACCACCCTTTTTGTGACCCCACTATCTTTATTGGTGCATCATGTATCATCATATGTATTTATTGTCATTTCCGGCAATGTGTGCATTCATATTTTCTTGCAAATGAATGTTCAAGTGTAATGTGCCTGGTTCACCAGCAGGTGACAGCAACATTGGCAGTGCTAGTTTCCCTGGGATGGAACCTTCTATTTCATTCCAGCCCCCTCTAGAGAGGGAGGAATTTAGTGTTAGGAAGGGCGCTCTAGTCTTCCCCTCCTTGGGAACAGGTTGTGTCTAGAGGATCGCCTCCTTGGGGAAGGTAGCAGGCCTCGTCCCTGCCAGACAGGCCTTGCCTGTGAGTGCTACATGGTTGCCTGTCCCTCCCTGGGCTTGCATTGCTTAAAGCCAAGCTAAGTAAGCTTGAAGCCAGGAAAAAAAATTCATGGCATTAAAGTAAGAGACAGACTACAGACAGCTAAGTTACAGATATAGCAGAAGAGGAAAAGTTCCTATTTAACCCAGCCAACATATCAAAGCTGAGAGAGTTCAGATCTAGCAGAGGTGAGCGTGTTTTCCCTGCCAAAACTTAAGCCAAAAACTGCTGATGACCAAGATAAAGTCTGGAAACTGTTTGGATTACCGGTTATTCAAGTAAAGCTGTTAACTACATTGATAGAAGTCTGGACTCCATTTATTCTACTTATTCATCATCCAAGTTAATCACCCTTTTTTGCACTGCTTCGTCCAACCACGTCTGGGTTCAAAGGATATCCAGGTAGGAGTACCGTGACACGTTGTCACGGCTGAGGATGGGGAAAACTCTCAACCGTGCGATGACAGAGGATGGTAGTCACGACTTGGCCAGAACCACAGAATTAGGGAGCTGGTCACCTCCTATTGCTTCCCTAATCTGACCCTAACTCCTAGCGACATGAGCCGACCTTGAAGGTAGGAGGGCTCATGCTCTGGAACCTCAGGTCCCTACTAGCCCTCCGCAGGTCCCTAAGCTAGGAGCTGGGTAGACTACCTGTTCCTCCTGGACATGGAGAAATAGGAGTCTTAAGATGGCCAAACTATAAGCACAGGGGAAACGGAAACAGGCATATGGCAATGGCAGGTAAGTGCAACTAATACTAACACCTACCTGCCACAGACAGAGAGCCTGGGACCCAAGTATCAGTGCTGCTGTCCACAAACGACAGAGCAATACACACACCACACAGGACACCAGGAAACCATATGCTGCAAAGAATAGACATGACACATAAACACATCCTCGTAACATCGTGTATAAACAATACATAACAATTTGTTTATGACCACAAGGGTGGCCCCCACTGGCAGATGGAATTACCAGGAGGGTGTCTCCAGAAAAGCATGGCTGAAGAACCCCCTCAGCTTCTGATTTCCAAAGAGGCTTTATAGCCCAAAGTGGCCACACCCACACAGACACACACAGGGGAGGGAATTAACCCTTCCAACACTAACCAGGGAGTGAAACCACTTAAAGGGGAAGTGTCCAAAAGAAGATCACACTGCAGCTATTACCGCAGGCAACGACATGGGTGGCAACCATGTCCTGGGAGTTAGGCCGAGACACTGCCACCACATGTACACATCCAAACCAAACGTTGCCACGGGCAGCCACAGTGAAGGGAAGAGTCACAGTGCACACCAAACATAAGCTTTGTGCACACCAGACATACAAAGTGCATAACATACACACACACCTAACTGAGAGGTTAGCTAGGTGCAACCGCATGAACATTGCCGCAAGCTGCCTAGCACCAGCTCAGCCTGCTCTACTGCGACAATACAAAATAACTTGTTGCCCGCGGCAACCACAAGTGAGGCAACACACTAGCGGCCCTCACCTGTGGTTGAACAACCAAACCAAACTGCAGGCAACAGCCTGCGGTTTAGGAGTCATGACCATGACCATGGCCGTGACACACGTGCAAGCAAAACCTTAAGGGAGATTGTAGGTCATTGTATACCACTCTGGCAATCCTACACTTGGGTATGAACACTTATTCCATCTTAAAGAGGACTCCATGTCCTCATTGCTGAAATGCAACTGGCATCACGACAACTTGCTCTATCAGAGGGACATATATCATAAAAGCCTCTTAAAACGTAAGGGATAGTAGATGCTGACCACTGAGAGTCTGAGTACCTCCAATGGAGGCAGATCATGCAGCTGCTATGAGGCCCATAGAGGAAGAAGTCTGGCTGTGCAGGAAAGGCTTGCCCTCTAATTACACTTATATAACTAGCTGTGAAAATGAGAAAAACAATGTGGAGAAGAACCTACAATAATGTCATCATCATGGGATCAGGCAAGAATACAGAACTCGGTAGCTTTGCTGATGAAGGACCTGTGGTGATGTCATCATCGTGTAACCAGTGCAGGGAGATGGAGCACAGCAATTGAGAGGAAAATGTGGTGAATTACATGGTTAGGAGGTCCTGTGCTGTGCCTGGAAAAGAGGTTATTGGTGTTCTTAAATAGCTCATAACATCCTAGAAATACTGGGAGTTGTAGTTCTGTCCTACTGTATTCCTCTCCATGTAATGTTCAGTGATGTCCTGCAATAACAGTCTGTACATGCTGGGATTTGTAGTTCTTTCCTCTTATGTCCAATGATGCCATATAATAATAGTCTGGTAATGCTGGGGGGGCTCTTCTCATACTGCCTTCATGTAATATCAGCTTCTGTCCCATAATAACAGCCTGGACATGCTGGGAGTTGTAGTTCTTTCTTTTACCCCTCCATATATTGCTCTCTAATTTCCAATAGCATGGTCATGATGAGACTTGTAGTTCTCTTGCCACTGTCATAATGTTCTGCAGGATCTGAGGTGTGTATAAGACTTTGTTCACATCTGCGTTAGTGACTTTCATTGTTCTGCCCTGTTATAGGAGCACAACAAAAACCATGGCATAGATCTGGCAATCATGGACGACAACACCTTATGGATCACACTGACTATGATGAGCTCTTATAGGTTTCCATTATGAAGCCTGGCAGGGAGCAAAATTCTGTCCAACATTTATGACCTGATCTGTGACTGAGTCCCCTAATACAAAAGTGATCAAAGTTTTATGTGTTCTGTAGCATCAGATTATTATGTTCTGCAGCAGCTGAGGTACGTATTATAAGGTTCTGCAGCAGATGAGGTGTGCACTAGGAGGTACTGCAGCAGCGGAGGTGTGTATTATAATGTTCTGCAGCAGCTGAGGAGTTTATTATGAGGTTCTGCTGCAGCTGATGTGTCTATTATGAGGTCCTGCAGCAGCTGAGGTGTGTATTATAGTACCCGCAAAGTACTATTATCATACTGGTGCCTTGTTATATGGCAGAGGGGTCTTTGGATCCACAGGCCCAGATGCAACTGCTGCCTCATAACCATCCTATAGCTAAGCCATTGGCAATAGAATCTGTGCAGTCTTTGTTAGAACTTTTCATGGTGGTTTGGGGTGAATAGAGAAGAAAAAAAAAGTGTACGACTTCAGTAAACAGACATCAATTGTGACTGGATTAAATCCTTTATTATTCTGTGTCTGCACATGGTAAGTTAGTTTTTTCATTATAATTCAATTTGTATCGTGGCTCACCCGTATCTGCCAATATGGTAAAGGTGCACTATTTTTTGGATGAATCACCTATTCATCCGATGTGGGAGCATATGAAAATATAAGTAAAAAATATGCACTCACCAGCTGGTATGTCTATAGGTTTAAAATCCTATTAAACAGTACAAAATTATACTAAACAATATAAAATTTTATAAAATTATACTGAGGTCCGGGATCCGCTTACATAGACAAATTCATAAATGAATAATCATAGGTTCAAATCATGCAAGAGTTAATATAATATGTTCTAATTATGAATTGATAGTATCCTGTGCCTGTAAAGTAAGAATGTTCTATGAACAAGTGCAGTTCTCCAGTGAAAAAGTCCTCCTATAAAAGGAACAACCTTGTGATAAAGACTTGTAATTTATAAAGAAATCAACCTTGTGATAGAAATTTGTAAAGAAGTCTTGCAATAGTTTGATATCTTCCTATAATAAAATAGATTTTTGCATATGAACTGTGTCCAGTACTGTTGCTACAATGATGTATATCCTCCAATTGTACCAGCATACAGAGTCCGCACTCGTTGTCCCAAATGAATAACCTATAAGGGACAGTTAAGAAGGACAAGGGAAAATGGAATTTATAAAAAACGCATCCAAAACGCATTTAAAA
Organism: Bufo gargarizans; assembly: GCF_014858855.1. Taxonomy (NCBI): domain Eukaryota; kingdom Metazoa; phylum Chordata; class Amphibia; order Anura; family Bufonidae; genus Bufo; species Bufo gargarizans. The sequence goes on from NC_058080.1 coordinate 674,542,800, forward strand.
CGCATATGCGTTTTTTTAAGTTGGATGCGTTTTTAGCTGTATCTTTAAATTTGAGATGTAGAGTATAATAAGAGGACATTTGTGTATAAGCAGAGAATGATGTTTCCAGTCTGGCGATTTTTAAGCCAATTGATCTTAACATTTTTATTAATATGTGTTATATGTAATAATAAAAACATTTATAAGTTGAAAATAAATATATAATCTATAGAACTATTTAGATATGCAGATAGGATTCACTGAGGTTACAAGAAGCCGCATTGCAACAGTACAGATCCATGTCAGGTTTTTGGTGGGACTTATGGAAACAAGAGTATTTAAAGAAGGGGGTAGTAACATTCGCATTATAGCCACTGAGGAAGAGGGAGACCCCTCGAAACGCGTCTGGCTGGTCCTGAGAGCGACAAACTACCCACCTAAACCCGAACAGCATTTGAGTGACTATCGGTCACGAGAAAATCTATGCGCTGATTTAGATGCGAGCGAAATAGAAACCAGCTAAAAAGCTATCGCGAGACTCCGCGATCCCAGCTGAGTGCTTCCTGGAAAGCAAGACCTAACTACACCACGTGGAACGCTGAGACCAGAGAGCACTGAAAAGTACATACAGAGTATCGAATAAAAGATACGAAAGAACTCAGCAAGCGCTGGAACGGCAACTTTACACTCTGAAGACAAGGTAAGAGGGTTGAGGAAGAGGGGGACGCCCCAACTATCAAACCCGACCTCTAGTTACATACTAACTTTACCTTGCTTCACTACGAGTGTGGACTCTGTATGCTGGTACAATTGGAGGATATACATCATTGTAGCAACAGTACTGGACACAGTTCATATGCAAAAATCGATTTTATTATAGGAAGATATCAAACTATTGCAAGACTTCTTTACAAATTTCTATCACAAGGTTGATTTCTTTATAAATTACAAGTCTTTATCACAAGGTTGTTCCTTTTATAGGAGGACTTTTTCACTGGAGAATTGCACTTGTTCATAGAACATTCTTACTTTACAGGCACAGGATACTATCAATTCATAATTAGAACATATTATATTAACTCTTGCATGATTTGAACCTATGATTATTCATTTATGAATTTGTCTATGTAAGCGGATCCCGGACCTCAGTATAATTTTATAAAATTTTATATTGTTTAGTATAATTTTGTACTATTAAATAGGATTTTAAACCTATATGTTTTATATATATATATATAACTACTATAGACATACCAGCTGGTGAGTGCATATTTTTTACTTATATTTTCATAGTTTTTTCATTAATTGAAATACACTGACCCTAGCAAAGTGGACAGAATGATATTTTGCATTTACTGGTTATTTCCATAACAGTTGCGTATTAGATATACTGAAAATACCTTTATGTCTCTGTGGCAGTGGAGCTGACAGACGGCCATATGAGAGCCATTAAAATGGTATATCTCACCCAGCGGAAGCTGGGTGTGAACAAGAAAAGGCTAGGAAAAGAGGGTTTTCCCTCTGTCTGCACTAGCCAGGGGGGTAATGAAGGTAATTAGCAGCCAGCTGAGGAGCTCAGGTAAAGGTGGGCTGGACTCCTCAATCAGAGCTCCCAGTCTGGGGAAGGAGCCGGCTGCGCCAATGCCTGTGGGACCCAGGACCCTCTAACCCTGTGTGGGGTAATCACTGTGTTGTGTTTTGGGGAGCTGGGTGGTAAACCCAGATCCTGATAGAGAGGGAGAACTGCTGTGTAGTCAGTGGCCAGCCGCCGAGGATTTATATTTATGATTTATGTTTGGACTGCTGTAAAAGTGACAATAAAGCTGGTCATGGCCAGTTTGCACCCAAATATGCAGTGTTGGAGTGGCTTCTTGAGGTGTGCCACCGATATAGCAATCGCTAAAACTGCACAAAAATGTGTGACTTTTATTGGCTCTGCGCTATGCTCGCCAGTTTTCTGAAGTGGGCGTGTGTTTTTATATAAATAAATCTATAGACAGATTTACTATTGCGACAATTTAAAAAGTAGCAAAACATTGCACAATTTTACTCCAGTGAGGACCATGCTTATATTATGTGACTTTTTAATAGAACATGCAACTTTTTCGTAAAGACGTGCGACTTTTGTAAAGCCACTTACTGAAGGATAAACTGCTACCGTCAAACCACATTTATCACAGTATTAAAGGACCATTAATAAATCTGACTTAGCCAAAAGTGACTTTGGACATATGTATAAGTGGAGTAAGATGTAAGTGTAATGATAAATCTGTCCCCATATGTTTATCCTGCTGCAGTGTGACTGCATTTCTTGCATATGACACAGTGTGATTCTCCTATAGCAGTTTAATCCCTTGTGCCTGTCACAGTCCATACACTGTGTAATCCCTTGAATTATTGATGAATATTCCCATTTCATCAGGGGTCAGTGGGATAGTAATCCATAGGATACCAGTGCTGTAGTTGCACAGCGCTGCGGGAAATTACTTAAGTCCTAGTGCCATACAGCTACGGCGTAATAAACACCCGGTTCCCAGACGTAATCAATGGTGTGACCGGAATGCGATGGGGGTGGTGGAGAACTGCAGTTAGTGGTAGTTTTAAATATATATATATATATATATATCTATATATCAATTTCAGTTAGTGTCAGTTTAGAATTGTGCATGCAACATCTGCGTGCGTTCATTTTGCGACCGCTGAGCACTGATCAGTATCTTCCATTACTGATCACATCTGCTCAGTTTTCACCACAGACTTTTTTTCTACTAATTTTCATTTCCAATTTATCACAAGCCCCTTCACATGTCAAAACGCAACATACACACCCCTGACAATAAATACAGGTTTACACATTTCACTCGTCATACCCCAATAAAATAAAAAAGGCCCGTACATCCCAAAGAGTAGACTGAGCAGAACAGGCATACGTGTATCTTGCCTCTGATATAGAGTCTGCCAGCGAGAGAGAAGGGGATGCCACATTCCTCCTTCCCCTCATTGTCATCTAGTGATGAGGGACCCCCTACAAGGTGCCCCAGAATAATGGCTGCCCCCCAGGATGACCGGTACAGACCCCACCCCCAGAAGAATATCAGCCCTAAATTCCTTAGTTTGTGGGCAGCTCAGGACAGTGGCGTAGCGTGGGTAGCCAGCACCCGGGGCAAGCCAAGTATTGCGCCCCTCCCCCCCAACCTGTGACCACGCCACCTTTTTTTTTTACAAATAATGTAGTAGATGTCACCTGCAGTCCTATGTAACACCACAGATAACACGGTGATAAGTCTGAGTTCAGATAATGTAGTAGATGTCTCCTGCAGTCCTATGTAACACCACAGATAACGCAGTGATAGCTCTCAGAGTACAGATAATGTAGTAGATGGGTGTGAGGCCCCAGAATTCAGAACACACACAGTGTGACCTCAAGTCTGGGACCAGGCTGAGGCAGTGTGGGACAAATTCTATATACCCCCTCCCCCCTACCCTACCGTGAAACAGATATTTGGATGAACATAACATACATTGCTATGAAATATACAGGAGAATACAGCACCATACCTGTTACATCCAGTGACATCTCCTGTGATATAGACTTTCCTCAACGTCCTCATTCGGAGATAGGACCATCATGACACCTTCTTTCAGCCACGTCTCGTCCTCTGCAAAGTTTTGCAGAAAATGTTTTAGATTCCTCACTTTACTATCATCCTCAGATAACAGACGTCCCCTTCCCCCGTAGTGCTCATAAGTATAATGCTCTCTGTATAATTATAATATATAATGGCCCCCTCTGTATTATTATTATTATTATTATTATTATAATGACCACCTCTGTAGTATTATAGTAATAATTATGGCCCCCTTCAGCCCCTCCAGCAAACAGTCCCATGTAAAATACATCACTCTCCCTTCAGCTCCTCCAGCATACAGTCCCATGTAAGATACATCACTGCCCTGCCTTCAGCTCCTCCAGCATACAGTCCCATGTGAGAAACAACCCCCAGAGGATGCCATCTGCCCATCTTTCCTGTCCATATACCAGGCCTACCAGTATTACCCCTTCAAATACCGCCTGGTCACCCCACACCTAACAGTCTGAGTCACTTGTCTTCCTGAGTGTTAGGTGGGGTGACCAGGCAGGCAGGTGGTATATCAAGGGGTAATGCTGGTAGACCTGGTATATGGACAGCAGAGATGGGCAGATGGCATCCTCTGGGCAGTACTGTCTCTCTGGTCTTCCTTCACCAGCACCCTGACTGCCACGGTCCTGCTTGGCCTGGCTCTCATGGCACTTCACTGCCTGGTGGTCGGCTATCAGCACTGAGTGACTCAGTCAATGTCGCAGTGTGACTGAGTCACTCAGTGCTGATAGCCGAGCACCAGGCAGTGAAGTGCCATGAGAGCCAGGCCAAGCAGGACCGTGGCAGTCAGGGTGCTGGTGAAGGATGACCAGAGAGACAGTACTGCCCAGAGGATGCCATCTGCCCATCTCTGCTGTCCATATACCAGGGTAGGCCTGGTATATGGACAGCAGAGATGGGCAGATGGCATCCCAGAGAGGCAGTACTGTCTCAGTGTCCCTGGTCATCCTTCACCAGCACTCTGACTGCAGTGCCATGGTGCCATCTGCTTGGCAGCCTTGGCCTGGCTCTCATGACACTGACTGGCGCAGTGGCACTTAACTCATATTATCATATATTACCCCTAACGCCAGCCTGCCCTCAGCCCATGCCAACACAGTACACTACTGACCTAATTACACACTCAGGGTGGGACTTTGGGACTCTGGGACAGTGACACTGACTGTCATTCACTCTGTCTCAGGGTCGCTTGAATCACTGTCTCTAGTCTGGACTACAGTCTGTCTACTACTGATTCAGCTGCAGCCATCTTCTGCTTCTTCTTGCTCCGGCTCCTGGCTCTGCAGTCTGCACTGTCTTTCCTGCCTGGAAGGTGGGCGTAGCCTATCGGGAACTGCCGTGCATGCCCCGACCCCTCTCGCCTCCTCACTGTGCTCTGCAGCCGGACGCTGTGTGAAGAAAAAAAAAACACAGCGTCGGCGATTTAACTTGTGCCAGCCCCGCAGACGGCGCCCCCCTGCAGTGTGGCGCCCGGGGCAACGGACCCCCTGGCCCCCCCCCCCACGCTACCCCCCTGGCTCAAAAATTCAGAATGATTATTTGGGTTTCACAGAAATGTATATATATTTTTTTCTATGAAGATTTTTTTAATTTGATGGTACCCTTAACAAATTTATACGCCCAGCAATTTATTTCCCAGAACCCCACATGGCCATACACTAGACCTTTAGGTTAAACCCCAGTAAAGGCAGCAGATATGATGGCCTTTTGGGGGTTCATGCTGCATATGGGCCTTGTAAAAAGAGTAGTCAGTATTGGAATTCCAATGTCTTGTACCACACTCCAATTTACATTAATGCCATGTCCCGTAATTGATTTCAATCAACTCTGAAGTTTTCTACTACTAACGATAATGCACAATGGCTGCCCCAGCATGACCCAACATTTGACCATCTGTTCAAAGTTAGGCCCATCCTCGACCACTTCAACACCAATTTGCATAGGTGTACACCCCAGGAAAAAATTTCTGCATGGAGGAGTCCCTAATAATTTTCAAAGGGAGAATAAGATTCCGCCATTACCTGCCTAGCAAGCTTGCAAGGTATGGCATTAAGATGTACAAACTCTGTGTGAGTAGCTCTGGGTACACCCACAAGTTCCAGGTTTATGAAGGGAAATACTCCCGAGATGGAACCCCCCAAAATGCACCCTCATCCTAGGTTTTAGTGGATAGATAGTGTGGGACTTCACCCATAGCTGAATAAGGGTTACCACCTCTATGTAGATAACTATTATACCAGCATACCCCTATTCATGTTCCTAACTGCCAGAGGTAATGTGGCGGGCAACACAGTGCACAAAATCAGAGAGGTCTCCCTAGATCTCCGATTGGGCAACCACTACGAAATGCCGTGCTCTCTTCCATGAGAACATGTTGGTGGTTAAGTACACGGACAAGAGCGATGTCCTTGTACTGACAACCATTCACAGTAACGCCACCTCCCCTGTCCCTGAACAAGGTACCACAACCACTACTGCTTAGCCAGACTGCATTTTGGATTACAGAAACACATACAGTAGGAGGAGTTGATCCTTCAGATCAAGTTCTGTAGCCCTACAGTGCCACGCGAAAAACAAGTGTGGTACAAAAAGCTGGCCGTGCACATTGTACAGATGGCACTGTACAATCTATACATGTTATTTAGATCTAGAGGCCGGTCGAGAACATTCCTACAATTTCAAGAGGTAGTGATAAAGGCCTTAATTCTTCCAAACTAAGCAGGGGAGGGCCCCAGTACTTCTGTAAGTTACAGAAGCAGGGCAACATCCCTGATGAAGTCCCCCAGTGAAGAGCGATATACACCATTTACCACTGCGAAACCTGCCCTAAAAAAACCTGGTCTGTCCATGAAGGATTGTTTCAGAGCCTACCACTCCTCCATGGAGTTATAATTTTATCCTTTATGTACCATGAAGTTTTACCACCTTATATCTTTGATTTAGTCAGCATTGCTTACATATCCACTTTTCACCAACCACTACATTTTCACTTCTGTGAAACACCTACCGGTATTTCGTCAAAGGTGCCCTTTTCACCCCTTACAATCTTCGTAAAGAGGTGCACTTTCATGCACTTTCAAAAATGGGGTCACTTTATGGGGTATTTAAATTTTTGTGGACTTGCGACAAGGCACCTAAAAGTCTGTTAATTTAGGCCAGCAAAATCCATATTTTGCAGTTTGTCTTTAAAGCCCTTCTGTGCACCCATACAGCAGACTAGAAGCACATATGGAGTGTTTCCATAATGGGAAAAGAATGGGGAAAACGTACTGTGGTGCATTTTCCCCTTTTACCTCTGGTGACATTAAGAAATTGGATCCTCGTCTGATGTTTTATTTTAAATGTCAAATTAATCCTTTTCATAGACGTATGCTTTTAAATTATTTGACAAGTTTCTGCTTTCTATGAAACACCTATATTGTCAAAGTGCCCTTTCCACCCCTAAAAATGTTTTTACAGGGGTGCAGTTTCCTAAACAGGGTCACTTCTCAGAGTATTTCACGGTCTTTTGACTTCGGGAATTTTTTTTTTATGCAGCACGGCACCTAAAATCCATGTCTGCCTGCAAAATGCATATTTTGCAGTTTGCCTGCTGGGCTCCCATACAGTAGGCTATAAGCACATATGGAGTGTTGTGGTATTTAGGGTATAATGGGTAATAAATAGAGATGTCCCGAAAACAGTTCCTGGCGAACATCGCTTGTTCGCTCACTGTACTGTGCCCACTGCCAGTGCCCACCACTCATATCGGGTGGCACATTACCTTGCAGATAAAAAAGTAATTTAATTTTTTTCTCTGTAATATAATTGCAGTTGCATGCCAGTGTTAGTCAGGCCCACAGACTGTACTGTGCCCACGGCCCATGTAGTGTCCCACTAGGTAAATGTGGGCACTACACAAGGGTCAATTGGGCCACGTGGTTCTCCACCTCCTGTGGAACAGTGGCATTGTATTTAACAGTCCATTTTAATGTATATTGCTATGCTTTTATGTGTATTTTTCCCTGTTATGTGTGTATCAGGCCTGTTAGGGTGTAGTTCTTCCTCCTAGACAGTAGAGGGAGCTAGGGAACGCCTAATATAAATAGTCAGGTCCTGTTCAGGGAAGTTGGTCTGTGTAGTCAGGAGTCTGTGGAGAGACAGAAGAGAGTGGGCACCTCAGCAGAGAGGAGCTGAGGGCCACCTCCTGACATGCAGCTAGACAGCCCAGGCTTCTAGCTGATCACCAGGGGAAGAAGTTACCTCCTGAGAAACCTGCAGTTTCCACAACCAAAGTACAGAGCAGAGCAGAAGTGTAACCAGCCAACCTGAGGGCTGAAGGGCAGAAGGATCTTACTGAATGCAAGGATATATATATATATATATATATATATACCTGAGGAAGTTTTGGTGACCAAGGATAAAGCCATCAATAGGGCATACGGACCTTGGGATTAAGACAGACAGGAGTTCTGAGGAATAGTGCACAGGATTTCTGAGGAAAGGTGCATCCTGATCTGTAAGTGTTTCAACCCTCTGAGTATCTTGCAAGAACATTGTGCCTGCCATTTGTAAATGCTTATAATTGATACTGCCATGTGGAACTGAACCTAGCATGTACAAAGTTAACTGTTTCCAGTAAAGGAAGTTTTGGTTCACCATAACAAAGTGTTCCTAAATTATTCCTATCATAAATCGGTGTGCCACCGTTACCGGCACTGGCGTCACAAATCTTACCTTGCCCCGGCACATTAAACACCTGCAACATCCAGGGCACCTCATCTACCATCAGGCCTGGTCCCTACACACTGAAAGTGCCCCAGAGGTCCCCTGTGCCAGCCTCTCCATCACTGCTGCACGCCTGCCCAGGGTCTTTCAAGAAACTGTGTAACCCAGAGCAACCCTCGTTTGCATAAGTAACCGTGACCTCACCATCACAATACCCTGCAGGGCTGCGTACTGCACCCACCACTCATATCTGGTGGCACAGTACCTTGCAGATAAAAAAGTAATACAATGTTTTCTCTGTAATATAATTGCAGTTGCCTGCCAGTGTGTGTCAGGCCCACAGACTGTACTGTGCCCACTGCCCACCACTCATATGTGGTGGCACAGTACCTTGCAGATAATAAAGTAATACAATTTTTTATCTGTAATATAATTGCAGTTGCCTGTCAGTGAGTGTCAGGCCCACAGAATGTACTGTGCTCACTGCCAGTGCCCACCACTCATATCTGGTAGCACAGTACCTTGCAGATAAAAAGTAATACAAATTTTTCTCTGTTATATTTGCAGTTGCCTGCCATTATATGTTGGCGGCATTGAATTTGGGCAAGTTGACACATGTGCCGTGCATGGCACATGTGTTAAATCCGATCGTACAACGCTTTGTGCATAAGTACCCAGGCTTACAGGACGTCCTTAAGCAGGCCAGGAAGGTGTGTGGCCATTTAAGATGTTCCTACACGGCCACGGCGCACTTTTCCGATATTCAGCGGCGAAACTACATGCCAGTGAGGCGCTTGATTTGCAACAGCCCGACACGTTGGAATTCAACACTCCTAATGTTTTCACTGTAATATAATTGCAGTTGCCTGCCAGTGTGTGTCAGGCCCACAGACTGTACTGTGCCCACTGCCAGTGCCCACCACTCATATCTGGTGGCACAGTACATTGCAGATAACATTTTTTCTCTGTAATATAATTGCAGTTGCCTGCCAGTGTGTGTCAGGCCTACAGACTGTACTGTGCCCATTGCCCACCACTCATATCTGGTGGCACAGTACCTTGCAGATAAAAAAAGTAATACAATTTTTTCTCTGTAATATAATTGCAGTTGCCTGCCAGTGAGTGTCAGGCCCACAGACTGTACTGTGCCCACTGCCCACCACTCATATCTGGTGGCACAGTACCTTGCAGATAAAAAAAGTAATACCATTTTTTCTCTGTGATATAATTGCAGTTGCCTGCCAGTGTGTGTCAGGCCCACAGATTGTACTGTGCCCACTGGCCACCACTCATATTTGGTGGCACAGTACCTTGCACACATAGTACCACTAATCTAAAAAAAATGACAGGCAGAGGCAGGCCACCCCGCAGGGGCCGTCATGGTCCTGGTGCTGTGATTTCCTTTGGCCCTAGAATAATGCCCAGTGTTCAGAGGCCACGTACCCTGAACTCGAAAAGTTTGAGGACATAGTTGACTGGCTAACACAGGACACCCAATCTTCTGCAGCTTCCGCTCGGAACCTTGACGCACTATCCTCCTCTAGCTCAGCTTCGGGCACCTCTCAAGTTACCACTCGCCCCACTGCCGCCACCACCAACACTAGCACCATAGCCGCTTCAATTGATCTGTCAGAGGAGTTATTTACACATCAGTTGGAAGAAATGAGTGATGCGCAACCATTATTGCCAGAGGATGTAGATAACAGGGATATGTCTCAGTCAGGCAGCATTACACACATGGACGTACGCAGTGTCGGACTGGGGTACCTAGGGCCCACCAGTAAAATTTATTTTGGGGTCCCACGGTACGGATACATTCAAATATAATAAATAATCTAACACGTTTTTTATATAAACATAGGCTGGTTGAGGGGCTGTACATTGACTATATGTATGTAGTGCAGTAAATCTAATGTGTTATGCGTCACTTGTGCAGGGGGTGGGAGACTAGGGGCCCACCTTGCTCAGGGGCCCACTGGGGGATTCCCCTGTACCCCTGTGGGACAGTCTGAGCCTGGACCTACGGTGTGCTGATGATGTTGTACACGCTGCTGCTTCCTTTGTTGAGTTGTCAGATACAAGTGAAGCGGTTGATGATGACGATGTGTCCGTGGATGTCACGTGGGTTCCTGCTCGAAGAGAAGAAGAACAGGGGGAAAGTTTAGATGGGGAGACAGAGAGGAGGAGGAGACGAGTTGGAAGCAGGGGGAGGTCGTCGCAAGGAGCTAGTGGCACAGACAGCATGTATCGGCACCCGGGGTCAGCCAGACAGCACGGCAATAAGCGCATGCTGTTGCCACCAACAGAATGCCGTCATTGCAAAGCTCAGCAGTGTGGTGTTTTTTTTGTGTGTCTGCCTCTGATAACAGCGATGCCATTTGCAACCTGTGCCAAAAGAAGCTGAGTCGTGGGAAGTCCAACACCCACCTAGGTACAACTGATTTGTGAAGGCACATGATCTCACATCACAAATGCCTATGGGATCAATACATGATGAGTACAAGCAGCACACAAACTCAAAGCCACCATCATCCTCCTGGTCCAGCATCTTCAGCCACATCAACCACTGCTGTCCTCCTTGCCCCCTCTCACCCGCCACCCGCCGCTCTGCCATTCACCTTCAGCAGTTCCTGCTCATCTGCCCACAGTCAGGTGTCTGTCAAGGAAATGTTTGAGCGTAAGAAGCCAATGTCACAGAGTGACCCCCGTGCCTGGTGTCTGACAGCTGGCTTGTCGGAACTCTTAGCCCACCAGCTTTTCCCATACAAGCTGTTGGAGTCTGAGGCCTTCAAAAAATTTGTAGCTATTGGGACATCGCAGTGGAAGGTACCCGGCCAAATTTTTTTTTCACAAAAGGCATCTCCAACCTGTACCCCATTGTGGAAAAGGAAGTCATGGCATGTCTGGCATACAGTGTTGGGGGCAAGGGTCCCTTATCCATTGTGGTGGTGTATAGAGCCAAAAATGTTAGACTTGTGTCCATGTCCCAATATTTATGGACCTGACTGTACATGTGTCAATTCCCCTTCGTGATCGTTACCTTGTTGTGGTGAAGGGGCTTGCGTATCACAATGAAGCGATCACCTCTATGAGTGTGTTGGCAATGTTGGCATACCCCAGATGATAAGGTCGTTGCTTCATTGTGAACAGACCAAAAGCGATCGGCTGGATAATTTTGCATAGAAAAACATTAATTTTCTTTGTGATCATCTAAGGTGATCATTAAAGCCTACTAGGCCAACAATGGGCCCACACTGCAGAATCATTGTTTTCTGGGTCACTTAACTGTCACTGAACTACCTCAGCACGACCCTAGGCTTTGGAAAACCGCCATCGCCTGCAATCTCCCAAACATGCGCACAAGCACAGTCATCACTACACCAAGATTGACGCATAGAGGAATAAAATTTATGTCATGAGTGTGTCAACTATTGACAACTCTTTGCGATTGTCTAAAATCAATTCCATACACATCCCCTGATAGGGGACGTAACAGGGATTAAACTGATAGGAATAGTACTACTTAACATACCACTCATATAGGGTAGCACAGTACAATGCACGGCGCATGTGCAGTGCCCCAAATTGGAAGTAAGAGAACCAACCAAACATCTTTTTCCATCTCCCGGTTCCTAAAATCTATTCCATACGCTGGCCCCTGATAGGGGACAAAACAGAGATTAAACTGGTAAGAACTGATTTTTATTTATTTTAAAAAAACAGGACAGCCTCTGCGGAGCTGGGTATTTTTTGGCCGCGTTACTGAAGGCTCATGCACAATGGCTGTAGGCTCATGCGTCCTTTTGCGGAGGTGACAAACCTGGTCAGTCAAACCCAAGGCAACATCATCGACCTCATCCCATATGCGTTTTTTCTGGAGCATGCCCTGCGAAGAGTGCTGGATCAGGCTGTAGATGAGCATGAAGAGGAAGAGTTTTGGTCACCATCACCACCAGAAGCAGCCTTGTCATCGTTGATTGCTGGACCTGCGGCAAGAGGAGTCTGAAGAAGAGGAGTCAGAGGAGGAAGGTGGCTTTGAGGAGGTGGAAGACCAACCACAGCAGGCATCCCAGGGGGCTTGTTGTCACCTTTCAGGGACACTTGGTGTTGTACATGGCTGGGTGGAGGAAGAGACCTTCAATGACGTCAGTGATTACAAGGAACGGGACATAGCTAGCTTGGTATCCAACCTTGTGCAAATGGGGAGTTTGCGGTTGTGCAAATGGACTGTTTGCAGTTGTTTGTGATGCGTTAAATGGGGAGTTTGGTCTGTCACTCTGAAGCGGTCGCAACCCTTACACTACCTGATCGATACAACATTATACCTAATCGTATACACACACTGGATGTTTTAAAGCACGTTATTCCAAACAATTTAGGAATGTTAGGTGATTTATGCCTTTTATGGATTAAAATCCGACTCTGCGTCAACTACGTAATTTTCCATGGGAGTTTTGCCATGGACCCCCCTCCGGCATGCCATAATCCAGGTGTTAGTCCCCTTGAAACAACTTTTCCATCACTATTGTGGCCAGAAAGAGTCCCTGTGGGTTTCAAAATTTGCCTGCCTATTGAAGTCTATAGCGGTTCGCCCGATTCACCCATTCGCGAACATTTGCGGAAATTCGTGTTTGCCGTTCGCGAACTGAAAATTTTATGTTCGCGACATCTCTAGTAATAAATATGGGGTGCATTTTCTCCTGTTACCTCTTGTGAATGTGAAAAATTTGGGACTAAGGCTAGTTTCACACTAGTGCCAGGGAACTCTGGCAGGCTGTTCCGGCGGGTAAACAGCCTGTCGGATCCATCCTGTCACTAGTTCATGTGTGCCCCCGGACTGTCGCTCAGTCCCCATTGACTATAATGGGGGCGGGGGAAGAGTTCCGGCGGCAGCAAGGCAGCACATGGCGAGGAAGCCGGACTAAAAGTACTGCATGTCGTAGTCCGGCTGCTTCTCGCCGTGTGCTGCCATGCTGCCGCCGGAACTCCGCCCCCATAATAGCCAATGGGGATGGAGCGCAGTCCAGGGGCACACGTGAACTAGCGGCAGGACGGATCCGACAGGCTGTTCACCTGCTGGAACAGCCTACCGGACTCCGCTGCTGCTAATGTGAAAGTACCCTAAAGCAACTTGTTATTGAAGAAAAGGTCATGTTTAATTTTCTCACCCAATTCTATGAAACACCTTCGGGGTGACAATACTCACTACACGTCTTGAAAGATTCTGTGAGTGGTGTAGTTTCCAGAATAGAGTCACTTTTTGGACGTTTTCACTGTAGGAGTACCTCTTGGTGTCTTAATATGCGAAATTGTTCCCAAAAGCCATTCCAGCAAAATCTGCCCTCCAAAAGCCCTATGGCACTCCTATCCTTCTGAACCCTGCCATGTGCCCATAAACCAGTTTTTGACCACATATGGGGGTTCTGTAAAGTGCAGAATCAGGGTAACAAATATTGATTTTTATTTTGTTTTTAACCCTTCCTATGTTAGGCTACTTTCTCATCTGCACCTTTGCTGGATTAGCAAAAACGCTTCCATTAGGATAATACAACCGGCTGCATCCTTTATGAACAGATCCGGTTGTATTATCTCTAAAATGAGCACAGCAGATCGGGCACTAAAACTCTGTGCCCTTAGAAGCCATCACAGCCATGCCTAATAATGGCATGGCTGTGATTGGCCAGTGCAGCATGTGACCCAGCCTCTATATAAGCTGGAGTCACATAGCGCTGCATGTCACGCTGCTATAATTAGTGTAGGGATAGGAAGCTGCTGCTGTGAGGGAGAGAATAGGACAGAATCTTTAATCAGAAGTGCTTGTTAACTCAGCGATCTACCTAGATTTTGTTTTCTGGGTGCAGTGCACAATCTTTTTACCCTGCCCTGAGCCCAGTGACCCAGAAAAATTACTTTTATCCATCTGTTAGTTAGGTGGGCGGTGGCAGCATTTGTGACAGTCAAATAAAAGCTTGAACTACTGCAATTATATTCTGGGTTTTAAAAAACAGCTATTTTTGGCAATAAACTCCATCTGGGCCCTCTGCCGCATTAGTCAGTGTGCAATTTAAACTAGAAATACAGCTATAATTTTCTGGGTTATAAAAAACACCCTTTTTGTGCAAAATACTCAATTTTACAGCCCTTGCTGCATCTGTACGTATGAAATTCAAGCATTATATACTGCTGTCGTATTCTGTTAGTAAAAAAAACACCCATTTTGGGCAAAGTACTTAATATTGCAGCCTTTGCTGCATCTGTGATTGTTAAAATCAAGCTTGAAAAACTTTAAAAAATTTCTGGGTTTTAAAAAAGACAGATTTTTGGCAATACCCTCCATCTTGGGCCTCTGCCGCATTAGTCAGTGTGCAATTTAAGCTAGAAATACAGCAATCATTTTCTGGGTTTTAAAAAACACCCTTTTTGGGCAAAATAATAAATTTGACAGCCCTTGCAGCATCTGTCATTGTGAGATACACACTTTAGATACTGCTGTGCTATTCTGTTATAAAAAAAACCCACCAATTTTGGGCAAAATACTTAATTTGCGGCCTTGTCTGCATCTGTAAGTGTGAAATTCAAGCGTTGTATACTGCTGTCATATTCTGCTATTAAAAAAATACACTCCTTTTGGGCAAAGTACTTAATATTGCAGCCTTTGCTGCATCTATGATTGTTAAAAACAAGCTTGAAATACTTAAATAATTTTCTGGATTTAAAAAAACATACATTTTTGGCAATACCCTCCACTTGGGGCCTCTGCCACATTAGTCAGTGTGCAATTTAAGCTAGAAATACAGCTATAATTTTCTGGGTTTTAAAAAACACCCTTTTTGTGCAAAATACTCAATTTTAAAGCCCTTACTGCATCTGTACGTGTGAAATTCAAGCATTATAAACTGCTGTCATATTCTGTTAATAAAAAAACACTGATTTTGGGCAAAAAAACTAAATTTGCCGCTTTGTCTGCATCTGTCAGTGGGAGATACAATCTTTAAATACAGCAATAATATTCTGGGCTTAAAAAAACACTAATTTTGGGCAAAGTACGTACTTAATATTGCAGTCCTTGCTGCATTTGTCATTGTGAGATAAACATGTTAAATACTGGTGTTCTATTCTGTTATTAAAAAATCACCCATTTTGGGCCGAAAACTAAACGTGTAGCCTTTGCTGCATCTGTCATTGTGAGATACACCCTTTAGATACTGTTGTTCTATTCTGTTATAAAAAAAAAACACCAATTTTGGGCGAGATCCTAAATTTGAGAAATATGAGGAGAGCGTCAAATAAGGGACATGGCCCCGGTCGTGGTACTGCTGGTGGAGCTCCTGTTGCAGGGAGAGGATGTGATCGATCTGTACCAGCTACACGCACAAGTGAAACACCTTCCTCAGGTGCGAGTAGGCGACAGAACCTTCAGCGGTATTTGGTCGGGACTAATGCGGCTCTACGAATGGTGAGGCCAGAACAAGTACAGGCGATAGTAGATTGGGTTGCTGACAGTGCCTCTAGTTCCTTTACATTGTCTCCTGCCCAGTCTCCTGCTGAAAGATCAGAGTTGGGACCTGCAGCCGATGTCCATCAGTCTTTCACCTCAGCCCCCTGCAAATCAGCCAAGTAGTCTGAGCCCCAAGTCATGCAGCAGTCTCTTCTGTTTTTTGATGACTCTGCTAGCAGGGTTTCCCAAGGCCATCCACCTAGCCCTGCCCCAGAAGTGGAAGAGATTGAGTGCACCGATGCCCAACCACTTATGTTTCAAGATGAGTACAGGGGAGGACCACTGCAGCACGTCTATGATGATGACGAAACACAGGTGCCACTGCCAACTGCTGTGGCTTTCGAAAGTGTGCAGATCGACAAGAAGGGCAGGGGTGAAGATTGGGTGGAAGATGATGTGGAGGACGATGAGGTCCTCGACCCCACATAGAATCAAGGTCATGCGAGTGACCTGTGTACAGTCGTGGCCAAAAGTTTTGAGAATGACACAAATATTAGTTTTCACAAGGTTTGCTGCTAAACTGCTTTTAGATCTTTGCTTCAGTTGTTTCTGTGATGTAGTGAAATATAATTACATGCACTTCATACGTTTCAAAGGCTTTTCTCTGACAATTACATTACATTTATGCAAAGAGTCAGTATTTGCAATGTTGGACCTTCTTTTTCAGGACCTCTGCAATTCGACTGGGCATGATCTCAATCAACTTCTGGGCAAATACCTGACTATTAGCAACCCATTCTTTCATAATCACTTCTTGGAGTTTGTCAGAATTAGTGGGTTTTTGTTTGTTCACCCGCCTCTTGAGGATTGACCACAAGTTCTCAATGGGATTAAGATCTGGGGAGTTTCCAGGCCATGGACCCAAAATGTCAACGTTTTGGTCCCTGAGCCACTTAGTTATCACTTTTGCCTTATGCAAACTGTTGTTGGATTGTTGGAAGAAATTGCTGCTGGAGGGTGTTTTGGTACCATTGTTTATTCATGGCTGTGTTTTTGGGCAAAATTGTGAGTGAGCTCCATTGGATGAGAAGCAACCCCACACATGAATGGTCTCAGGATACTTTACTGTTGGCATGACACAGGACTGATGGTAGCGCTCACCTTTTCTTCTCCGGACAAGCCTTTTTCCTGATGCCCCAAACAATCGGAAAGAGGCTTCATCGGAGAATATGACTTTGCCCCAGTCCTCAGCAGTCCATTCACCATATTTTCTGCAGAAGATCAATCTGTCCCTGATGTTTTTTTTGGAGAGAAGTGGCTTCTTTGCTGCCCATCTTGACACCAGGCCATCTTCCAAAAGTCTTTGCGTCACTGTGCGTGCAGATGCGCTCACACCTGCCTGCTGCCATTCCTGAGCAAGCTCTGCACTGGTGGCACTCCGATTCCGCAGCTGAATCCTCTTTAGGAGACGATCCTGGTGCAGTACGCAGCAATGCAGGGTGAGGCAAATGGTGAGGTCACAGGGGTAGTTACTAACGGAGGGTGGTTATGGTACTCGCAGTCTTTTATATACCCTGGGCAGACGTACAGCAGTGATGGAGAGGCTGGCAAAGGGGTCCTCTGGGGGCACTCTCTGCAAATAGGGACCAGGCCGGATGGTAGGTGAGGTGCCTTGGATGTTGCAGGTTTAATGTGCTGGTGGCAAGATCCCTTTAAGTTTGTGACGCCAGTGCCGATAACAGTGGCACACCGATTTATTGAAGGAATAATTGAGGAACACAATGCTGTAGTGAACCAGAACTTCTTTTACTGAAAACAGTTCAACTATTTACAGTCTTTGGTCAGTTCCACATGTAAACAGGTTGTAACAGGCAGGCTTGATATAAAAACGGCAGGCAATATCTCTGCAAGATACTCAGAGCGAATAACACTTACAGATCAGGCTGCACTTTTCCTCAGAATCCTGTCTTTTTCCAAGGCCCGTATGCCCTATAGCTGGCTTTATCCTTGGGTAGGGAAAACTTCCTCTGGTATATATATCCTTCCTGTAAAATATCCTTCTGCCCTTCAGCTCTCTGGGAATACACTTGGCTCTGCACTGCACCTTTAAGGGAACTTGGGTTTTCTCAGGAGGCAAACCCTTCTGCTGGATGGCAACTTCTGAGCTTCTTTGCTCAGGACCCTCAGGCAGGCTAGACTGCACTGACTAGCCTCCTGGACTATACTGCACTTCCCCTTTCCTGGCTGGGCCTAACTATATATACTAGGGGTTCCCTAGCTCCCTCTACTGTCTAGGAGGAGGAACTACCCCTAACAGGCCTGATATAGGAGATAACAGGGAAAAACACATACAAACATCATATAAAATACAATGACCAATAAAGTGGCCATATTGACCCTTGTGTAGTGCTCACATTTACCTAGTGGGACACTACACTGGCGCTTGCTGGACTTTCTTGGACGCCCTGAAGCCTTCTTAACAAGAATTAAACCTCTTTCTTTGAAGTTCTTGATGATCCTATAAATTGTTGATTGAGGTGCAATCTTAGTAGCCACAAAATCCTTGCCTGTGAAGCCATTTTTATGCAACCCAATGATGGCTGCACCCGTTTCTTTGCAGGTCACCATGGTTAACAATGGAAGAACAATGATTTCAAGCATCACCTTCCTTTTAACAGGTCAAGTCTGCCATTTTAACACAATCAGCCTAACATAATGATCTCCAGCCTTGTGCTCGTCAACATTCTCACCTGAGTTAACAAGATGATTACTGAAATGATCTCAGCAGGGCCTTTAATGACAGCAATGAAATGCAGTTGAAAGGTTTTTTGGGGATTAAGTTAATTTTCATGGCAAAGAAGGACTATGCAATTCATCTGATCACTCTTCATAGCATTCTGGAGTATATGCAAATTGCTATTATAAAAACTTAAGCAGCAACTTTTCCAATTTCCAATATTTATGTAATTCTCAAAACTTTTGGCCACGACTGTAGTTCAGAGGAAGAGGCGGTGGTCGCACAGAGCCACCAGCACAGCAGAAAAGGGAGCAGGGTGCAAAAGTGGAGCGACCGTCCCCTACACAGTACGCCTGCTACTGCCCACCGCACCAAGGGACCGAGCACACCAAAGCCAGCTCCAAGGAATTCCCTGGCATGGCAGTTCTTCAGACAATGTGCTGATGACAAAACACGAGTGGTTTGCATGCAGTGCAATCAGAGCCTGAAGCGAGGCATAAACGTTCTCAACCTGAGCACAACCTGACCATGACCAGGCATCTAAGTGCAAAGCACGAGCTGCAGTGGAGTAGACACATCAAAAACCAAGAAAGGTCTCTGGCTCCCCCTGCTTCCTCTTCTGATGCAGTCTTGGCCTCTTCATCCACCTCTGGAGTGACAGTGGAACCTGCCACCCTGCAAACAGAGGATCTGCCAGCAAATCCACCACTTGTGTCAACAAGCATCTCCACAATGTACTATGGAGTTTTCAGCTCTCCATCTCCCAAACACTGGAGCGGAAGAGGAATTACCCTCCTACCCACCCACGATCCCTGGAACTGAATGCCAGCATTTCAAAATTACTGTCCTTTGAAATGCTGTCATTCTGTCTGGTGGAGACGGAGAGTTTTAAAAGCCTTATGGCGGTGGCTATCCCACAGTACGTCATACCCAGCCGCTACTACTTTTCCAGGCATGCCATCCCTTCCCTGCACAACCAAGTGGGGGACAAAATCAGGTGTGCACTGCGCAACGCAATCTGTGGCAAGGTCCACCTAACTATGGATACGTGGAACAGTAAGCACGGTCAGGGATGTTATATATCCAAAACAGCACACTGGGCAAATGCAGTGGCAGCTGGGCCTGAGCCAGATAACAGTTTTGCGCATGTCCTTCCACCACCAAGGATTTCAGGGCGGTTCAGTTTGTCTCCTGTTGCTTCCACCTCCTACTCCGCTTCCTCATACTCTACCGGCTCCTCATCCGGTCAGCGTAACACCTTCACCACCAACTTCAGCACAGCCAGGGGTAAACGACAGCAGGCAGTTTTAAAACGTAACTGTTTAGGGGACAAACTCCACACCGCACAGGATCTGTGGACGGGCCTTGAACAACAGACCAATGAGTGACTGGTGCCAGTGAGCCTCAAGCACGGCCTGGTGGTGTGCCTGGCACATGTGCTGAATTTGGTGTTGCAGAGATTCCTTAAAAATTACCCCAACATATCAGAGCTGCTGCAGAAAGGGTGGGCCATCTGTGCGCGCTTTTGACGTTCTCACGCTGCTGCTGCTCGCCTGTCGGCACTGCAGTGTAACGTCAGCCTTCCTGCTCACTAGCTCATATGCAATGTGCCCACAAGGTGGAACTCCACCTTGCACATGCTGGTCAGACTGTGCGAGCAGCAGTAGACGATAGTGGAGTATCAGCTGCAGCACGCACGAGTGAGTCGCTCTGCGGAACAGCACCACTTCACCATCAATGACTGGGCCTCCATGTGAGACCTGTGTTCCTTGTTGCGCTGTTTCAAGTACTCCACCAACATGACCAGTGCCGATAACAGTTCTCAGCATTATTATTCCACTTCTATGCCTCATTGAAAAAACGCTGCTGGCGATGATAGAAGAGGATGTGGCACAGGAGGAGGAGGAGGAAGAGGGATCATTTCATAGGGTTTCCGGACAGTCATTCACAAGTGGCTCCTAGGGTGGATTCCTGCACCCACAAAAGCCAGGTACACAATTCTCCAGCCAGGGCACAGTTCTGGAGGATGAGGAGGAGAAGATGCAGGAGGAGGAACCGTGTTCACAGCAGGGTGACACCTAAACCAGCTCATGGCCATCACTGGTGCGTGGCTGGGGGGATACAGAGGATACAGACGATAGACCTCCCACAGAGGACAGCTTTTCATTGCCTCTGGGCAGCCTTGCACACCAGAGTGATTACATGCTGCAATGTCTCCGCAACGACTGCCGAGTTGCTCACCATCTAACTTGTGCTGATTACTGGGTGGATACGCTGCTGGATCCCCGTTATAAGGACAACGTACCATCCTTAATTCTGTCACTGGAGTGTGATTGTAAGGCTGGGCTCACACCTGAGCGTTTTACAGCGCGTTCCTACGCGCTGTAAAACGCTTAACAGGCAAAAAACAATGTTTCCCTATGGGCATGGTTCTCACCTGAGCGTTTTACAGCACGTACGAACGCGCTGTAAAACGTCCTACGCCCCAAGAAGTACAGGAGCTTCTTTGAGGCGTATTGTCGCGCGTTCCTGCCCATAGATTAATTGGATGCCTCTATGTTCAATCAATCACACAAACGCGCATACT
Source organism: Bufo gargarizans (assembly GCF_014858855.1). Lineage (NCBI taxonomy): Eukaryota > Metazoa > Chordata > Amphibia > Anura > Bufonidae > Bufo > Bufo gargarizans. Next base: position 674,563,889 of record NC_058080.1, read on the forward strand.
ACTCGCATTTCCAAATTACAAAAACGCCCCAAAATACACCTGATAAAAACGCCTGTAAAAAGCGCTTATCGAATACGCTCAGGTGTGAACCCAGCGTAAGATGCGCAAGTACAAGCGCACGCTGGTAGACGCGTTGCTGGCGGCATTCCCACCTGACAGCAGGGGCACAGAGGAAGCACAAGGCAAAGGCAGAGGAGGAAGCTGGGGCACAACCAGCACCTCAGAAGGCAGGGTTAGCATGACTGAAATGTGGAAAAGCTTTGTCAGCATGCCACAACAACCAGCACCACAAGCTGATATGGTCTTACCAGGAGGCAGCATTTCAGCAACATGGTGGAGCAGTATGTGTACACACGCCTACATGTACTGAATGACGGGTCTGCCCCCTTCAACTTCTGGATCTTCAAATTGGGCACATGGCCTGAGCTTTCCCTTTACGCCTTGGAGGTTCTGACCTGCCCTGCAGCCAGTGTATTGTCTGAACGTGTGTTTAGCATGGCAGGGGGCGTTATCACAGACAAGCGCAGCCGCCTGTCCACAGTTAATGTGGACAAGCTCATGTTCATTAAAATGAACCACCGCCTCCTCAAACTCCTACTCCATATGGACCCCTACCTCATAAATCAAGTTTATTTTTATTTGTACGTATTTTCTTTTTTATGTCATTTCACTAATTTGTCTGTTACATTTTTTGGGGAAATTCAGCAATTTTTGGGTGTGATATACCACTGCTATACCTAGTAGACAGTAAAAAAAAAATCATTCATTTGTCTGTTACATATTCGGGTGAAATTCACCACTTTTTTGGTGTGATATACCCCTGCTGTACCTAGTAGACAGGTAAACAAATTTCACTAATTTGTCTGTTACATTCTTGGGTAACATTTGACCATTTTTGCCGTGATTAAACCCCTGCTCTGCATAGGCGATAGGGACCTAAATATAAAAAAATCCTCTGTTACAAGGTGACATTTTACCAATTTTGCCGTATACAAAACCCTGCTCTGAATAGGTGACAGGGAATTCAATTTCAAAAATTCTTCTTTAACCGCCTCCAGACTGCCTAATGCAGGATCGCTGTCCGGAGGCAGCAGTCTCAGGCACAGTCACGCATATACGCGTCATCTCGCGAGACGCGAGATGACGCTCACAGCCGGCCCGCGGCTGGCAAAAGTTCGAGGGGGGGGGGGGGTTGCATCATCAGCCTGCCAGCCAATGATCATCGCTGGCAGGCTGATGATTTAAAAAAAAAAACGAATCACAGGCCAGTTAACACTTTATATTTATAAATATAAAGTGTTAAATGGCTGCTGTGCTCCTCTGCTGATTATTTTCATCGGTAGGTCTCAGCAGAGGAGCACAGTTCACAGTGAGTACACCAAACACTTCACTTAGCCCCCAGATCACCCCCCCCCCCCCACCACCCCAATTAACCCCTTGATCGCCCCTGTCAATCACCTAGTGAAAGGGAAAAAAGTGATCAGTCTAAACTGTCACTTTTTTTTTTCACTGGTATTGACTTATAGGTTTTAGGATAGTTTAGGCCCCTTGGTTAGGTAGTTTAGGGATCAGTTAGCGCCCAGCCCACCGCACCGCAGTCACTGATTCGCTGATTAGCGTATCGCTAATCAGCATTTGTACTTTTATAGTATCTGTAAGTGATCAAAACTGATCACAGTCAGATCTATAATAGTATTAGTGTCACCTTAGCTCGCCCTCCACCCAAAACTCAGTGTTTGCCCGATCAGGCCTGATCGGTCGCCCACACGTGCGTTCACCCATGCCCGCCCCGCCGCAGTGACAAAAAATGTATTTTTTTTTTATCACTGCACAATTACTTTCCAAGCGCTGCGGCGATAAAAAAATCAGTTTTGATATTTTTTTTATCAATCGCAGCGGCTTCCGGTACTTCGCTAGCCTCCCATTTGTAAGACAGGCTTGCTTTTTTTCTTGGGTAGTCTCAGGGAATACCCCCTAAATTTAGTAGTCCAAATGTCAAACAATGAGTATTCTTCTGAAGAGGCCTACAGGATTCTGACCCAGTCGGATGAGGAATGGGAACCCTCATCTGACGAATCTAGCGGATCAGAATATGAACCTGTAGAAAGCAGTGGCAGTCTGACCCAAAGTTTGGACGAGGAGGTTGAGGTCCCTGATAGCACCAGGCGTACCCGGCCCCGTGTTGCTAGACCACAGGTTGCGCAGGATCCGCTTCAAGGGCAGCAGAGTGGGGCTGGCGCTGTCGGATTACGTGGTGAGGCATACACCAGCAGCGCAGCCCATCCTGGAACTAGTACCAGCACTGCCGTACAACATGGTGAAGTGGTGAGCACCAGAAGGGCAGTTGAAGCTGGTATGGTGGCACGTGCAATAGATACCTCGTCGCAGCCACCGCACAGACTTGCCCGTAGACCCCCTAGAGTCCCTGAGGTGCTGGAAAACCCTGATTGGCAGTCCCCAACTTCAGCCGCACCATTAGTTCCCCCTTTCACCGCCCAGTCTGGAGTTCGGGTTGAGACAGCTCAGATCGGTTCGGCCCTGGGATTTTTTGAGCTGTTCTTGACTGCGGAGCTCTTGGACATAGTCGTTGCAGAAACAAACCCTTATGCCACTCAATTTATATCCGCCAATCCGGGAAGCTTTTATGCCCAGCCTTTCCAGTGGAAACCCATCCAAGTTTCCGAATTAAATTTTTTTCTGGGGCTTCTCTTCAACATGGGTCTAACCAAAAAGCATGAATTGCGGTCATATTGGTCCACGAACCTTCATCACATGCTCATGTTCTCTGCTGCCATGTCTAGGGCACGATCTAGCCTGCAAAAAAATGTCACACACGTGGTATCGCCGTACTCAGGAGAAGTAGGGCAATGTGTTTTTGGGTGTCATTTTACATATACCCATGCTGGGTGAGATAAATATCTTGGTCAAATGCCAACTTTGTATAAAAAAAATGGGAAAAGTTGTCTTTTGCCGAGATATTTATCTCACTCAGTATGGGTATATGTAAAATGACACCCCAAAACACATTCCCCAACTTCTCCTGAGTACGGCGATACCACATGCGTGACACTTTTTTGCAGCCTAGGTGGGCAAAGGGGCCCACATTCCAAAGAGCACCTTTCGGATTTCACAGGCCATTTTTTACAGATTTAGATTTCAAACTACTTTGCACGCATTTGGGCCCCTAAAATGCCAGGGCAGTATAACTACCCCACAAGTGACCCCATTTTGGAAAGAAGACACCCCAAGGTATTTGATGATGGGCATAGTGAGTTCATGGAAGTTTCTATTTTTTGTCACAAGTTAGTGGAATATGAGACTTTGTAAGGAAAAAAATAAAATAAATCATAATTTTCCGCTAACTTGTGACAAAAAATAAAAAGTTCTATGAACTCACTATGCCCATCAGTGTATACCCTAAGGTGTCTACTTTCCGAAATGGGGTCATTTGTATGTTTTTTCTACTGTTTGGGCATTCCTCAGGAAACATGACAGGTGCTCAGAAAGTCAGAGCTACTTCAAAAAGCAGAAATTCTCATTTTTGTACCATAGTTTGTAAACGCTATAACTTTTACTCAAACCATTTTTTTTTACCCAAACATTTTTTTTATCAGACATGTAGAACAAAGATTTAGCGAAAAATTTATATATAGATATCGTTTTTTTTAAAAAATTTTACAACTGAATGTGAAAAATGTCATTTTTTGCTAAAATTTTGCTAAATTTCGATTAATAACAAAAAAAGTAAAAATGTCAGCAGCAATGAAATGCCACCAAATGAAAGCTCTATTAGTGAGAAGAAAAGGAGGTAAAATTAATTTGGGTGGTAAGTTGCATGACCGAGCAATAAACGGTGAAAGTAGTGTAGTTCAGAATTGTAAAAAGTGGTCTGGTCATTAAGGGTGTTTAAGCTAGGGGGGCTGAGGTGGTTAATTGATGCGCGCCCCTTCCTTTATTCAGTGCTTAAACTTTAAACTTTGTACCATAGTTTGTAAACTCTATAACTTTTGCGCAAACCAATAAATATACGCTTATTTTTTTTATCAGACATGTAGAACAATACATTTAGAGAAAAATTTATATAGAAATGTAGTTTTATTTGAAAAATTTTACAACAGAAAGTGAAAAATGTCATTTTTTTGCAAAAATTTTGGTCAATTTTGATTAATAACAAAAAAAAGTTAAAATGTCAGCAGCAATGAAATACCATCAAATGAAAGCTCTATTAGTGAGAAGAAAAGGAGGTAAAATTCACAATAAACTGTGAAAGTAGTGCAGTGCAGAATTGTAAAAAGTGGTCTGGTCATTAAGGGTGTTTAAGTTAGGGGGGCTGAGGTGGTTAATTGATGCGCGCCCCCTCTTTTCATTCATTGCTTAAACTTTAACAACTTGTCCCAGATTTGCGCTTAAATAATTTGTCCCACTTTACCGCTCGATCATATTTAATTTAAAAAAATTAACCTCCCTTGGATGTGGTCTCTCTTTCTTGCGCTCCCTCTCTGGCGTTGAACCCTGATTCGCTGATAACTGTGATCAACATGGTAGGCTCAGAAAAGAACATTAAAGGTTGATAGAGAAGATATCCAAATGGAACGTGGACATCACGGTGACGTGCGATCGGGCAGAAGTTATCTAGAGTCAACAAAGCGGCAGCAAGGCCTCTCCTGTCTAACGTTTCCAAATCCTAAATACCCCAGTGACATTCCCTGTAATTTTTTATTAATCATTCCAATAACAGGGCATCTTAAGCGTCCTGTATTGTTACTTTTCGTCACTACCTCCCCAAGTCAGCAGTGGGTAATTGCCGCGCGCCCGCTACTTTCTTTCGATTCTTCCGCTTTAATAACTTTTCCCACATTTCCGCTCGATCACAATTAAATTTCATCCATTGATCTCCTTTGGATGTGGTCTCTCTTTCTCACACTCTCTCTCCGGAGTGGAACCCTGATTCGCCGCTTAACGTAATCAACATGGTAGGCGCAGAAAAGAACATCGAAAGATCAGATATCTAATTAGATCGTGAACATCACGGGGACGTGCGACATGGTGGGGCAGTATGTAAGCACACTCCTACACAAACTGACTGATGGGTCTGCCCCCTGCAACTTCTGGGTCTCCAAATTGGGCACATGGCCTGTGCTTGCCCTTTACGCTTTGGAGGTGCTGGCCTGCCCTGCAGCCAGTGTATTGTCTGAACTTGTGTTTAGCACGACTGGAGGGGATTATCACAGGTTATATTTCCCAATCTTTTGGGGTGTACCCCAATTAAAATAAAATAAGACTATTAAAACCAAAAACCAGTGTAAGCTACCTCCTCCTCCTCCACTGCCGCTTCCAACTACACTGCCATATCCACTGCCTCCTTAACCTCCTACTCCATATGGACCTCATCCTCCTAGATCAAGATACATTTTTATTTTTACGTTATTTAAAGTGATTTCCCTATCCACATTTGTTTGCAGAGCACTTACCATGCTCTTAACCACATTTTGATGCCATTTGCAGCCCTCTAGCCCTTTCCATGATATTTTTACAGCCATTTTAGTGCTCAAAAGTTCAGGTCCCCATTGACTTTGATGGGGTTCGGGTTTGGCATCAAGTTCAGTTGAAGTCTGGGTGTCAAACTCAAAATTCTTTGTGAAGTTTGGCCGTAAACGTCCAACCCGAACATCCAGGTGTCCGCTCAACTCTAATAGTGATCATGGAGGTTCGCTGGTATCGTTTATTAGATAGATGATTTGTATAATTGTATTGGGTTTTCCCACTTACAAACATAGGAAATGTTTCATTATGGATTATTGCAAGTTTTAATTTAAGATTTACTGAGACTTTAAAATATTCGGACGCAGTGGTGTGCCTTTAATTCTGCCTGAAGTAATTGCCGTTTCGTCTTTCAGAAAGATATCTCAAGGTCTTGAGAGAAGTTATCTCTTACATTTATAAATTGCTGCTCTCAATGAATGATAGATTTTGAAGTATCATATTAAAATTGACTCCATTAAAGGATGTGGCAGGAAACCAGTGCTGTGAAAATGTTCTTGAATGAAAGCCAACATACAGTAATAAATTATCTTTCTGGCACCAAGTGTGTTGGGATCTCTGCTGGTTCTTTACAAGTCTCCCTGAAATAACATGGCCCCCTCAGGACTTGACCTGCAGTAAGTACCCGGAGCCATGTGCGTTATATTTTCTAAGAATTGAGAATGTTTTATCAGTAAACAGAAATAAATTCATGACTGTTAATCTGTGTTATTCTTAGTGTCTGTAATATTAAATAAGACCTCCTTTATATAAGCTCACTGTCTTCAGAAAGAAGAACAGAAAACATAGAGGGACTCAAAAATAAAAACTAATCTAGATAGAAACTTGATAACCTGCCTAATAGGCGTTTTATAATTTGAGTTCAGGTTTGGCTCTGTTCACACTGCCACATGCAATGTGCCACTAGGACACTACTAGTGGCTGAGTATCTTTACCATGTTTCTAATGTTTTAGGATATATGCACACGACTGTTATGTGTTTTGTGATCCGCATTAATATAACTGCCTATCCGCAAAAACGGACAAGAATAGGACAGGTTATATATTTTTTGCGGACCACGGAAAGGAGCAACGGATGCGGACAGCACACAAAAACTGCGACTCGGATGCGGACCAAAACAACAGTCATGTGCATGGGCAGCCAGCCAGAACCACAGGTGCAACACGTGAGGTGCACGGTGGGCCGATGAGGGGCCAAATAATAACAGTTCATCGGTAAACCCACGGTTAGCAGAAAGCCTCCCTGCGCCAGTAGCACTGTGTTGAGGAAGACAGCACAAAATCCTCCGGGGCACACTCTGTGGTAGGGAAGCACCAGCCTAGATGGTGGTTGAGTTGCCCTTGATGGCAGTGGTGTTTAGGGTGCTTGTGGCGGCTGGGTCCCTTGGTGTTATTTGTTGTGACGCCAGTACCGTTAATGGTGGTACAACCAGTTGTAGTAGTATTGAAGAATGAAATAGACAGTGGTAGGATACAACTCACAACTTTTACTGAGGTTGGTTCCAGTTGCATATACATCCAGACAGAATACAGTCTTTTGCAATTTAGAGGAATTCTGTTGATCCACTGTTAATAGGTTTAGCTGGGTTTAACTTAGCTTGAAGGTCCTTTTTAAACCAGTAGAATTTGATGAGGTTGCCTGTGGCTAAAGAATCCTTCACCTGAATCCCCAAAGGTCTTTGATGCCTGGATAGTGGCTTTTATCCTTTGGTTTTTAGTCTTTCCTTTCTTTGTCCCTTTCTGAAATAGGCCTTCACCTGAGCAGTTTGGTGCTTGATCTGCACTCTCCCCAAACTTAATAACAGACTCAACTTCCCACACTAGGCCTGACCTAAGTATTTATATGACCTAAGTACTATCCCCATCTAGTGGTGGGATGTATAAATTACACCAGACCAGCCTATGAACAGGGATACAACAGGTGTTGTAATACAAAATTACATGTAATGTGATAATGCCGTTTCACAGTAATTTTGCAGTTCCCACGTGTCCTGAGTGGGACGCTGCATAGCCCCATGGTAAAACATAAGTCAACCTCAACACATTCTTGACTCGATGTTGTATCTTCCTGTAAGATATAAAAGAAGGGAAAAGCGTGCATTCATAGGGAATAATACCATAACTCCATTCTTGTACTACTTGTACCTGAAAGTAAAAATGGGTTAGGCAAACATATCTCAGACAACAACGAAATGTGACAAAAGGTGACAAATGGGGTAGCAATTTTTCCTCTGAAGACTGATGATGTATGTAGGAAACCAGGATAATCCTTAATGATATGATAAAAGGAAAAAACAAAAACAATATCTCAGGAGGCTCACAGGGTATGATTCCGTTCCCTGGGCACAGGAAAATGTCAAAAGAACATATCACGGAGGCTCAGGTGCGTGAAAGTCTATCTCCGGGTGCAGGCTTGAACGTTGCAAAACGGATGAAAGATAAATAGTCCCTTAAAAAGTCCTTTAAAGAAATAGAACATAATAACCATGGATCAGTCTCTCTCTCTTAAATTCTGGAACTCCAGACAAGGTAAGGATGCACTCAATGTTGAAGCGGCAGAGCTGGAAGTTGTCTTCTCGGCTGCTGGTGCAGGAAATCTCTATAAAGGACAGGTGGTTGTCCTCTTGTAATCCTGTCGGATCTACGTAGTGGCAGAGACTCTACAAGCCTTGTTTCAAGGGAACTTGGTGTTTCCTGAGCTGTAGTAGATACAACTTCTGGTTGAAGTGCGGTGGCGTTGGTCTTAGCAGGCACTAAGATGTTGAGCCAGGGAGTTAAGAACCATTGTAAAGGATCAGAGTCTAATAATGTTCTTCCAAAAGACTGCATGGATTCTTCTGAATCAGATGATTTTACAGGCTCTGTTATGAATTGAATTTCCTCGTGAACAGCTTCTTCTTGAGTAGTTTCTTCTTGAGTATCTTCCTTGAGACACAACTTAAGGCAATTCCGATAAACTACACATGATTTGTCCTCTTGGTCTTGGGTAATCTCATAGGTATCAGTCTCTGGATTGAGAATAGCAGTAATGGTGTAAAGTTCTCTCTCCCATTTGCTATCTAATTTGCTGGTACGATGGTTGTTTTTTAACCACACACGATCACCAATTTTGAGAGGTTCTGCTTTGGCAGATTGATTATAATCTTTCTGTTGTTTTTCGTGAGCATGTTCCATTCGTTGTTGAACAATTTCTCGTGCATCAATTAAACGTCTTTGGTGCTCACTCACCCAATCAGTTTTTGGTAGAGGGTTGATTGCGTCAGGCACTTGTACGCCCAAAGTATGATCAGCAGGTAGTGTACCTTGTCGGCCAAACATAAGGTAGTAAGGTGTATACCCAGTAGAACAATGAATAGTGTTATTGTAGGTGTACATCAATTGAGGCAGTAGAGTAGGCCAATCATTTCTTGTAGCAGGTGGTACTGCTCTTAACATCTCAATTAAAGTTTGGTTCATTTTTTCACAAAGCCCATTCCCTTGGGGATGGTATGCTGTGGTCCTGATTTTCTGACAGTTGTGAAAGGTACAAAGTTCTTTAAAAAGTTGCGACTCGAAGGCAGATGCCTGATCTGTAAGGATTCTTTCTGGGCATCTATATGGCAACAAGAAATGTTTCCAGAAAGCATCTGCAGTAGTTTTGGCGGCCAAGTCCTTGACAGGTACGGCTACAACAAATTTAGTGTAATGATCAATGATGGTCATAGCGTATGTGTAACCTGAGCGACTTGGTTCCAGCTTCACATGGTCAATTGCAACTATTTCTAGCGGTGTTCGGCTTACAATGTGATGCAAGGGTGCTTTTTGGTCATGTTTTTCATTTCTTCTAACAGCACAGGTGGAACATTCTCGACACCATTTGTCAATGTCTCCTCTCATCCCGATCCAGCAGAATCTTCTACGGATGGTGGCTTCTGTTTTCTGCACGCCAAAGTGTCCCGATTGATCATGGTACATCTCAAGAATTATTCTTGCATCTCGGCTAGTGTTGAGCGCGAATATTCGAATATCAATTTTTTTTAACGAATATTTCGAATATAGTGCTATAAATTCGATATTTAGAATATTCATTTTTTTTTTTGTTATATATATTTCTTTCCCACTTCCCTAAAGTTGTTCTTACCTGTCCTTAGGATTCCTGACTTCCTGGCTGCTCCAGTCAGTGCCCGTTGCCGCTTCTGCCGACTTCCGTGCTCATGGAGCGTCCCCATCACCATGGGAACGTCTCCATACTAGAATGTACTGTCGGATTTGAGAATTACGTTGTAATCGCAATTCGAATAATTCAAGTTATAATAATCGAATTGCGATTTCAACTTGGACCTGGTTTACTATGGTTGGCTTGGTAGAATTAGCGAATATGGCGAATATATTCGTCATATTCCTCAAAACGAAGATAACAAAGTATTCTCCATCTTCGTTTTAGCTCCATATTCGTCACTAATTCTAGCAATCAAATAGGAAAGTTGACTATAGAGACAGCTGTTTTTAATTCGCTATGCGATTTATATTCTTTTTTTATAAATAGAATAATTATAATAATTATCAAGTATTATAATTATTCTATTTATTTAAAAAAAGCAAAGTAATATAATCGCATATTGAATTAAACTTACCTGTCTCTATAGTCAACTTTCCTATTTGAAATGATTGCTAGAATTAGCGAAGTTGACGAATAGGTAGCTAAAACGAAGATGGAGAATACTTTGTTATCTTCGTTTTGAGGAATATGACAAATTCATTCGTCATATTCTACCAGGCCAACCATAGTAAACCTGCTCCAAGTTGTAATCGCAATTCGATTATTATAACTTGAATTAATCGAATTGCGATTTCAACTTGGACCTGGTTTACTAAGGTTGGCTTGGTAGAATTAGCGAATATGACGAATGTATTCGTCATATTCCTCAAAACGAAGATAACGAAGTATTCTCCATCTTCGTTTTAGCTACCTATTCGTCAACTTCGCTAATTCTAGCAATCAAATAGGAAGGTTGACTATAGAGACAGCTGTGTTTAATTCGCTATGCGATTTATATTACTTTGCTTCTTTTTTTTTTTTAAATAGAATCATTATAATAATCAAGTATTTAACCATTCAATTTTTTTTAAAAAAAGCAAAGTAATATAATCGCATAGCGAATTAAACTTAGCTGTCTCTATAGTCAACTTTCCTATTTGATTGCTAGAATCAGCGAAGTTGACGAATAGGTAGCTAAAAACAAAGATGGAGAATACTTCGTTATCTTTGTTTTGAGGAATATGACGAATACATTCGTCATATTCGTCATCTTCACTAATTCTAGATATCAAACCAATAGGAAAGTAGCCTTAAGGTCAAATCGCAATACGCGATTATTTAAATTGCATATTAATCGCGATAACTAAAATAAAGACAAATATTCAATTCCAACGAATATGAAACAAATATTCTATTGAATATTCGCGAATTTCGTCGAAATCGAATATGGCACCTGCCTCTCATCACTAATCTCGGCGTGGTATTAAGATTTGGTATAGACGATCCCAGGTAATTGGATCTAAAGTCCTTCTTAATAGTAGGCCCTTCTGTATAAAGAGGTGTTTTCTGTGTCTCCATAATTTTGACAATTCTGGATCAGCATTCCTCCTGCAGATTCTTTCTGGTGTTCTTCCGCTGGTGAAGAAATCTTGCAGTTCACCCAACACTCTGCTTTCATTTTGCAGCTTGATCCATCTTTCTTTGTCCACTTGAGATTTTGGATCCACTTGTTGTTGAAGGTTAAGGACCTTTTTCCCTTTGATGGTGATAATGTCTTGGTGGGCGAAGTTTTTGTAGAAGGATGGCATCTCTACCTCTTCCCAAACATCTTCTTGTGTAGTAGGGTCTTCTTGGGTCGGCAGACGGGATAATGCATCTGCATTTTCATTGGCTTTTCCTTTTCGGTACTTCACTGTAAAATTGTAGTTAGCAAGGCGTGAGGCCCATCTTTGTTCTAATGCTCCCAACTTGGCGGTGTTAAGATGCGCTAGCGGGTTGTTATCTGTGAAGGCAACGAAGGGTGTTGCGGCAAGGTAAAATTTGGATTTTTATGTAACAGCCCACACGAGTGCGAGGAATTCCAATTTGAAGGAACCCTAGTTTTGGTAGTTTCTTTCAGTACCTCTAAGAGATCTACTAGCGTAGGAAATTACTCTTTCTTTACCTTTTTGTATTTGCGACAAGACAGTTCCCAAGCCTTTCTTACTGGCATCTGTGTAAAGATGAAATGGCTGTTGGTAATCTGGATAGCCTAAGAATGGTGGTTCTGTTAACTTCTTTATCAGGAGCTGGAAGGCAATTTCTCTCTCAGTGTTCCATTCAACTGGTATTGGAGATTTCTGAAAAAAGAAGTTCTTATATTGGTTCTGCAATTTGGGCAAAATGAGGAAAAAAGCGCCTGTAGTATCCTGAGAAACTAAGAAAACGTCTCACTTCTTTCACCATAGTAGGAGTAGGCCAATTTCAGACTGCGGCTATCTTCTCTGGTTTCGGTTTAACACCTTCAGCACTGACAATATGCCCTAAGTATTTGACCTCTGGCTTCAGTAGATAACACTTAGATGGTTTGACTTTGAGTCCATGTTTAATGAGCATTTGAAAAACTTCGGCTAGATGTTTCAAGTGATCGTCATAAGATTTGGAGTAGATGATGACATCATCTAAGTATAACAGGTCAGTTTCAAAATTTTTGTAGCCAAGGCAACGCTCCATTAATCTCTGAAAAGTTCCGTGGGCATTGCAAAGTCCAAAAGGCATGCAGTTGAACTCAAATAGGCCCATAGGGGTGGTAAATGCAATCTTCTCACGATCTTCAGGTGCCATTGGTACTTGCCAGTATCCACTGGTTAAATCTAGAGTAGAGAAGTAGGCTGAAGATCCCAAAGCTGTCAAGAATTCCTCTATGCGTGGTAAAGGGTAAGCATCCTTGTGAGTGATTTGATAGATTTTTCTGTAGTCCACACAGAATCTGATGTTGCCGTCTTCTTTACGGACAAGGACTAGTGGTGCAGCCAATGGACTATGGCTGTCTTTGGTGATATTGGAGTCTTTCATCTCCTGGAACATTTGCTTTACGGATTGGTACATAGTTAGTGGTATAGGCAGATACCTTTCCTTGATCGGTGGGTGTGAACCTGTAGGGATGGAGTGTTTTAATGATATCTACTTCTCCATAGTCTGTAGAATGCTTACTGAAGGCACGGTGATGCTCCTTCACGATTTTCAGTACTCCCTCCAATTGGTGTTCTGGCGTTGAAGCATATCCCACATGAAGTTCTTCCCACCAGGGGGTGCTTAAATTTTGGTCCTGTGGGTGCTGCTTCTTAGTAAGTTGCTCTTTGGTATCTGTAGCCACACTGATGACATCTTGATATGTAACTTGAATCAGCTGTGCAATGGGATCGTATTTTGTTAGTGTTACACTGTGATCACTCAGGTTTAGGAGTCGAATTGACACTTTACCCTCAGAGACGGTTACTAGGCTTCTTGCAGCTCTCACTAGAGGATAATCTTCCAAAACAACAGGCACCACCAGGGCTTGGTAGTCTTGACCTTGAATCCCGACTACAGCTCGGCACCACAAGAGGGTTTTGGTGTTGGGTTTGAGAATCACAGGTTGGTTATCTCGGATGCGGACACAGCAGATTTCTCCTTTTTTGTTGGCAAATCTCTGTTGCGCATTTAGTACACGGATGGTTTGCTGGATTACCTTCTTAGAAGCGGAAGAGGCAGTAGGCACTGACTGGTGCAAGGCTTCCAGCATCTCAACATAACAGTTCCTGAGGACATTAATTCCTAGGACTATTGGAGGGTTATTGTTATTTTCTTTGACTTGTACCACAATAATGCCTTGATGAGATAGTGTAGTTCCTCCTACTTAAATGGTAGGTTCCCAATAACCAAGTATTGGTACGGGTTTGCTGTTACTGGCTATGAGACTCAGCCAGGATTCTGGGGGCTGGGTAAGCTGATTTTGGTCCCAGTATTTTTCAAACGCTGCTTGTTGGATTGTAGTAAACTGGGGATCCTGTGTCAACTAGGGCAACAAAAGGAACTCCATTTATTTGAAGTGTCACTTCTGGACGGGATCCCACGTATCTTGGCATTCAATAGGGATCTTCTGGACCTATTGATTTACCTCCCGAGGGGTGGTCCTTGGCCTCGGGGGTCGCCCATTTAACTGCCAGCAGGTTGCTTCAGAATGTCCTGGCTTGTGACAGTATGTGCATATAGGCCGCTTAAGGGTACTAGTGCGGTCAGGAGGGCGTCCGTCCGAATTTCTGGAATAAGTCTCTTTATAGTCAGGAGAGAAGAACCTTCTGGACACAGGTTTTTCATCCTCCAGCAATAATGGTTTTTCCCACTGTTCCAACTTTTGATTAACTTTCTCCAGACTTCTAGTCAGGAATTGGACTTGCTCAGTATGGGCGGCAACTGCGTAAGGAATAGGAGCTTGGGTTGCCTGACTGACGACAAGTAAAGGTTTTACACGGGTGACCAGCTGTGTTGCTGGCACTACAGCGGATCCAACAGGTTCTGTTGGTGGATTTTTTTCCAATATACTGATAGCTAATTCTTTAACCACTTCAGCCCCCCTAGCTTAAACCCCCTTAATGACCAGCCCTTTTTTTTTTCAATCAATACGTTTTTATTGACTTTTTTGACATAACACTGATCAGCAACGAACAGTTACATAGTTGGCACTTCACATAGCCACATTGGCAGTGCCAACCGAACCGTATTACGGTAAAATAATACATAGCATGAAATAAACATCAAAAATAAATCATAAAGTAACAAACAAAGAAATACATTCAGTACATACATGGGACTAACAAATACATACTAGTGCACAATATATCAGGTCTGAGCGTAATAGACAGACTAAATAAGATCAGAGGATTGTACAGCGAGCCGGGAAGAGCTCCATCAGTTCCAGTTTCTCTGAAATGCTGCGAATGAGCAGCCAGCCCTCGCCCACATCCTCTCATGTATGTAGGTGGAGTTAAGTTTGCGAGTGATATCTGATAAGCTAGGGATACTCTGGGTTTTCCAGTTTTGGGTAATAGCCAATTTGGTGGCCAGGAAAAGATGTCCCAACACCACCCTAACGCCTCGTGGCAATTTATCCATATCGATATAAAGGAGGGCTAGTTCAGGAGTCGGCGAGAGCTGGGTACCCAATAGATCTGAAGCCAAGGAGAAAGTGGATCTCCAAATCCCATGCAGCAGTGGACATGACCACAGAATATGATATAAAGTACCCCTCTGGCCACAACCCCTCCAACACAGGTGTGAGGATCCTGGGAAGATATGGGACAGGCGATCCGGGGTATAATACCATCTTAACATAGTCTTCATCAGGGATTCATAATGTAAAGTGCATCTAAGGTTTTTAGAGATAAAGGCAAATGCTGAGGACCACTGCTCATCCGAGAATGCCAATCCCAGGTCCCTCTCCCAAGAATGTAAAGGAGACGTTTTAGTAAAGGACCCTTTATTCCCGAGCATGCTATATAGGGGTCGGAGGCGAGTGCAATATGGGGGAGCAAGTGACCAGATCTTAAATATTTCCTGATTACAAAGAAGCCTAGGGGGAGCGTTTGCTGTAAGGAAATGCCTAATGCACAAATATTTGTAGAAATCCGTGTTTGGTATCTGGTATTCCTTGTGTAGGGACTCGAAGGAACGTAGGGTGTCAGATACAAACAGCTGTGAGAAAAGATCCAATCCATTCATTGCCCAGGATGAGACCGAGATGTTAGGGATTAGATGGTTGAGCACAGTTATTGGAGCCGAGGGTGGGAAGGGTCCGGGTATTGGAGAGCACAATTTGTGGAATTGGGTCCAACTCCCCAATGCCATGGATACAAGTGTCGAGGATGAGGAGGGTCGATGGAATGATGGATGGAGAGCCGCCAACAGAAGAGACTTAAGGCTACCAACCGAGGACAAAGCTGTCTTCAATTGTACCCATTGCTTGGAGTGACTCTCCATCCACCACTCCCTCAGCTGGGAGACTTGCGAGGCCAAGAAATACTCATAGATATGCGGGAGGCCCAGTCCCCCGCGACGCCTGTCTCTCTGCATTATCGTAGTTGCAATCCTAGGCCTATGTCCTTTCCATACTAGCTTATTAATCAACGAGGTACATTTCCTAAAGAAGCTACTTGGTGGAGTAATGGGCAATGTTTTAAATAGGAACAATAATTTGGGAAGGACGAACATCTGAAACGAGGTGATTCTCCCCACCCAAGACACCTCATATTTGGAAAGGTTGGAAAGATCTTTTTCCAAAATTCCTAAAAATGGGACATAATTTATGGCATATAGCTTCTTAAATGATGCTGACAACTTAATCCCCAAGTAATCAATCTGGCTATCCTGCCAGTCCAAAGCAAAGGTATTTTTAAGTGTTTTTACCTGTTCAGGGGAAATATTTAATGGAAGGGCTTGGGACTTAGAAGCATTGAGTTTGTAAAAGGAAAGGTTTCCAAATTGGGAAATGATATTAATAGCAGCAGTGAGAGATGTTTGGGGATTAGTCAAAGTTAAAATAATGTCATCGGCATATAGACTGACCGTGTGGTCCTTGTCCCCAATCTTGATGCCTGTTATCTCCGGGCATTGTCTCAAGGCTTGGGCTAGGGGCTCAATGGTCAGGATGAATATCAAAGGGGATAGGGGGCAACCCTGGCGGGTACCATTGGAAATGTCAAACGGGTCTGAAAGAGCCCCATTGACCCACACCCTAGCACTAGGTTGGGTATATAATGCTTTGATAGCCGCCAGGATGGCCCCAGAGAATCCCATCTTCGATAGGACTGCAAAGGCGAATGACCAATTAATGCGGTCAAACGCCTTTTCGGCGTCCAATGTGACCAGCAAAGCAGGAAGTTTCGATCTCTCTATATAGTCCAACAAGTTTAAGGTACGTCTGGAGTTATCTTGTAACTGCCTACCTCTTACAAATCCAACTTGATCAGCGTGGGTAAGGACTGGTATATAAGGGGCTAGGCGATTCGCTAGAATCTTCGCATATATTTTTGTGTCTGTGTTTAGGAGCGATATCGGGCGGTACTTCTTTGTGTCGTCTGCGGGGGGATCAGTTTTGGGTATGGTAACTATAGTCGCTTCTAACATCTCCTTAGGAAGACCGCCTGTGCTCATGGTGTGACAGAAAATTTGGCATAAATATGGGGAAAGTTCCTTTTTAAATGTCTTGTAGTATGCATTCGAAAACCCATCTGGGCCGGGGGCTTTGTTATTGGGAAGTTTAGAGACAACGTCAAGGATTTCCTGTTGCGTAATAGGGGAGTTTATATTCTCTAATTGAGTCTCGGAGAGGCTAGGAAGAGAAAGAGAACTCAGAAATTGGTCAACCACTGCTGCTGTTTGAGGGGGGGTTCCAGTTTGTGGCTTCAAATTGTAAAGGGCCTCATAAAAGTTTTTGAAGGAATTTGCGATTCCCTGGGGGTCTGCTATCTTTTTACCCGTCTGTTGAGACGTAATGAACGGGGTCTTAGCTTTAACAGATCTCTCTTTCAGTCTACGAGCTAATAACTTACCGGATTTGTTGTCTTGCGCATAATATGTCGCGCGAACTACTTTTAGGCGCTTCTCATACTGATAGAGGAGGCAGTCTTTTAGTTGAAGGCGCAGGTTCTGTAATTGGGTCCCAACAATGTCTGAAGGGTTTATTTTATTGCTAGACTCTAAAGGACTTAATCTGTCGGGTTAAAGCAGTAATACGCTCTTCTCTCTCTTTTTTTGCTCTGTAACCAGACTTTATAAATAGTCCCCGCATGAAAGCCTTGTAGGCATTCCACAACGAGAAGGGGTTTGATACAGACCCGTCATTAATACGGAAGAATTCCTCTAGACCCTCAAGCAGTGTCGATTTGTATTTAGGGTGCTCCAGCAGGAATGTATTATTGCGCCAAGGGGAGTAAGGAGGTCGATTAGTAGATTCGCTAATGGTCAAAGTGATGGGAGCGTGGTCGGACCACGTAATCAATTCTATGGAGGAGTGTGTGGCATTTCGCAGGAGGTGACGATCAACTAAGAAAATATCTATTCGGGAGTAGGTATGGTGGGCATTCGAAAAAAACGAGTAGTCCCGTTCACTGTCATGGTGTAGCCTCCAAACATCGTAGAGGTCCTCCCTCAATAAGATCTGGTTGAGACTCTGCGGGTGAGCTCTATTTTTGGATGTTGAATCTAAAGAAGGATCCGATATAGAATTAAAGTCTCCCCCCCAGAGGACCAAGCCTTCCTTCACTCCGTTCACTTTATTCATTAATTTCCGCAAAAAGTGCAATTGGTGTTTGTTAGGGACATAAACGAATACTAATGTGTACTTCACATTATTTATAGTAGCTATCAGTATAATATATCGGCCATTCTGGTCCTCTATGGATCTGGACAACTGAAAGACAACTGAATCCCTAATTGCGACCATCACACCCCTCTGTTTTTTTTTTAAATGGGAATGGAAGATATGGGGGAAATGAGAATTTTTGAGTCTGTGGGCATCCTCCTTCAACAGGTGCGTCTCAGTTGCACAGATAATATCCCCTCCCAGAGCTCTTGTTTCCTTCCACAGCATAGACCTCTTAAATGGGCTGTTCAAGCCCTTAGTGTTAATGGCGATTACTTTAAAGACCATGTTGAAAGAAGACTATGCTGTGGAGGCCCAGCACACCAATAATATGTGATACATTGCAAATGAGGGTATCTCGTAGCAGTTATGAACATCCCAATATGCGCATGTACTGAATAACAGGACGTACAAGAAAATTCTGATCTGCATAACTCAGATAGCAAATCTAGAATAACAACCAAAAGAAAACTAACACAAACACGGCATAAGATGCCGCAAATCATTAGTCAGGGCAAATCTCGGCTCCTGGCCAGGAAGGACTGCACGACACTACCATGTCCAATAGTGTATTAATGGACCCACGATCACCTGTCAACGATGAGATTTCCTCTTCTGGGATACTAGTTGCCAACCAGAGTCCAGGGGAGCAGATGAGCTGTGTCTTTGGTCCGGGACCTCCATCGGAATGTTCCAAGAGTCCAGAAGCTTCTTCCCGGATTCTAAAGAGGTGACGACGTGGACAGCTCCCTGGTGATGGATCAAGACTTTGGTCAGGAACCCCCACTTGTAAGGAATGGAGTTATGCCGCAGAGTTGAGGTAAAGGCAGCAAGGGATCTCCGCTGTTGAAGAGTGACGGCCGACAGATCAGCAAAGATTTTAATTTGGCTATATGGAGAAGGCAATGTGCCTAGCTTCCTGGATGCTGCTAGTATGGCCTCTTTAATATGGAAAAAATGAACCCGCACCAGGACATCTCTCGGCGATGTGCTAGGAAGGTGTTTCGGCCTCATCACCCTGTGTGCTCTGTCCAAAGTAAGATCATGAGGAGAGAGATCCGGTATCAGGGCCGTCATGAGGCTCTGCAGATAAGGGGTTAAATCTTTAGGTGCAATGTCCTCAGGAACCCCACGGAACTTAAGGTTATTCCGGCGGGACCTGTCCTCCAGGTCCACCACCTTAGCCTTGAGCCGATCTATTTCTTCGGATAAGTCGTTGTGGGCATCGATGAGCTGGTTATGCGACGAAGCGAAATCACCCATCTTGGACTCAATATGATCTACCCTGCCTTCCACCGCCACCACCGCCGCCTGGAGCGGGCGGACCAGGGCGGTCAAGTCCTTGTGCATGGTCTCACTAAGAAGGACTAACATGTCCTTTAATAGGTTGCTGGATGCAGGCTTATCGTCGGTCGTAATCGCCTGTATGGCCGGGGTAGTGTGGTCACTCACCTCCCTGT
The DNA here is from genome assembly GCF_014858855.1 of Bufo gargarizans. Classification (NCBI taxonomy): domain Eukaryota; kingdom Metazoa; phylum Chordata; class Amphibia; order Anura; family Bufonidae; genus Bufo; species Bufo gargarizans. Next base: position 674,583,288 of record NC_058080.1, read on the forward strand.
TCGGTGCCTCTACGGACTGCTGCAGTCGCGTCTGGCCTGTCTCAGGCGAGCTTGAAGATGGCGCCGGTACAATGGCGCGCTTTTGCGGGCTCCCCGCTTGAGATCCGAGGGACGCTTCGGGCTGTGTAAACCCCGTCGGGGATTCAGATGGAGCAGGTAGGAGTTGACCGGGCCCTGCGTCTTGCGAGTCAGCCATCGTGTCGACCTGAGAAATCCTCCGTGTCTCTGGGGCATCAAGGCCTTGCTGGCTGTGCTGAGGGGAAGAGTCCTCAGAAGGGGCGCCTTTACTGAGGTAAAAATCCAGCTTTCCCTGGTTTTTCATAGACCTCTTGCCCCTAGTCATCATCCGGACCGACTGTGGTCTCTTAACTTCAGTTGGAATTGAAGTAGTGGGTATAAATAATCCCGCTGTCGCTGATGTAGTGCCGGAGCTCCAACTCACGCAGCCATCTTGCTCGGCCAGCAAACCACGCCCCACCAGACCTTTTTTTTTACAATTCTGCACTGCACTACTTTCAAGGTTTATTGCTTGGTCATACAACTTACCACCCAAATGAATTTTACCTCTTCTTTACCTTTTCTTCTCACTAATAGAGCTTTCAATTGGTGGTATTTCATTGCTGCTGACATTTTTACTTTTTTTGTTATTAATCAAAATTGACCGAAATTTTTGCAAATAAAACTACATTTCTATATAAATTTTTCTCTAAATTTATTGTTCTACATGTCTTTGATAAGAAAAAATAAGTGTATATTTATTGGTTTGCGCAAAAGTTATAGCATTTACAAACTATGGTACAAAAATGTGAATTTCCGCATTTTGAAGCAGCTCTGAATTTCTGAGCACCTGTCATGTTTCCTGAGGTTCTACAATGCCCAGACAGTAGAAACACCCCACAAATGACCCCATTTCGGAAAGTAGACACCCTAAGGTATTCGCTGATGGGCATAGTGAGTTCATGGAAGTTTTTATTTTTTGTCACAAGTTAGCGGAAAATGATTATTTTTATATTTTTTTCTTTTCTTACAAAGTCTCATATTTCACTAACTTGTGACAAAAAATAAATTTTACATGAACTCGCCATGCCCCTCACGAAATACCTTGGGGTTTCTTCTTTCCAAAATGGGGTCACTTGTGGGGTATTTATACTGCCCTGGCATTTTAGGGGACCTAAAGCGTGAGAAGTAGTTTAGAATCCAAATGCTTAAAAAATGCCCTGTGAAATCCTAAAGGTGCTCTTTAGAATTTGGGCCCCTTTGCGCACCTAGGCTGCAAAAAAGTGTCACACATGTGGTATCACCATACTCAGAAGAAGTAGGGCAATGTGTTTTGGGGTGTATTTTTACATATACCCATGCTGGGTGAGAGAAATATCTCTGTAAAAGACAACTTTTCCCATTTTTTTTATACAAAGTTGTAATTTTACAGAGCCCAGCATGGGTATATGTAAAAATACACCCCAAAACACATTGCTCTACTTCTCCTGAGTACAACGATACCACATGTGTGACTCTTTTTTGCAGCCTAGGTGCGCAAAGGGGCCCAAATTCCAATGAGTATCTTTTAGGAGGGCATTTTTAGGCATTTGGATTCCAGACTTCTTCTCACGCTTTAGGGCCCCTAAAATGCCAGGGCAGTATAAATACACCACATGTGACCCCATTTTGGAAAGAAGACACCCCAAGGTATTCCGTGAGGGGCATGGCCAGTTCATAGAAGGTTTTTTTTTTGGCACAAGTTAGTGGAAATTGTTTTTTTTTGTTTTTTCTCACAAAGTCTCCCTTTCCGCTAACTTGTGACAAAAAGTTCAATCTTTCATGGACTCAATATGCCCCTCAGCGAATACCTTGAGGTGTCTACTTTCCAAAATGGGGTCATTTGTGGGGTGTGTTTACTGTTCTGGCATTTTGGGGGGGGGCTAAATTGTGAGCAACCCTGTAAAGCCTAAAGGTACTCGGACTTTCGGCCCCTTTACGCACCTAGGCTGCAAAAAAGTGTCACACATGTGGTATCGCCGTACTCAGAAGAAGTAGGGCAATGTGTTTTGGGGTGTATTTTTACATATACCCAAGCTGGGTGAGATAAATATCTCTGTAAAATGACAACTTTGTATAAAAAAAAATTAAAAGTTGTCATTTACAGAGATATTTCTCACACACAGTATGGGTATATGTAAAAATACACCCCAAAACACATTGTTCTACTTCTCCTGAGTACGGCGATACAATATGTGTGACACTTTTTTGCAGCCTAGGTGCGCAAAGGGGCCCAAATTCCAATGAGTACCCTTTTAGGAGGGCATTTTTAGGCATTTGGATTCCAGACTTCTTCTCACGCTTTAGGGCCCCTAAAATGCCAGGGGAGTATAAATACCCCATATGTGATCCCATTGTGGAAAGAAGACACCCCAAGGTATTCAGTGAGGGGCATGGCGAGTTCCTAGAATATTTTTTTTGGGCACAAGTTAGCGGAAAATGATTTTGTAAGAGAGAAAAAAAAAAAATTTACGCTACCTTGTGCCCAAAAAAAATATATTCTAGGAACTCGCCATTCCCCTCACGGATTACCTTGGGGTGTCTTCTTTCCAAAATGGGGTCACTTATGGGGAATTTATACTGCCCTGGCATTTTAGGGCCCCTAAGTCTGGAATATAAATGTCTAAAAAAAATTATGCATTTGGATTCCGTGAGGGGTATGGTGAGTCCATGTGAGGTTTTATTTTTTTGTCACAAGTTAGTGGAATATGAGACTTTGTAAGAAAAAACAAAATACAAAAAAAATTCTAATTTCCGCTAATCTTCCGCTCATCTTCTATGAACTCGCCATGCCCCTCAAAAGTGATCTTTATAGCGCCGCAGCGATTTTACGGTGTTTTTGCAGTGATCAGAAAAAAAATTCTGTCACTGCGGTGGGGCGGACTGAACGCAAGTGTGCGCACAAGATCAGGCCTGATCGGGCGAACACTGCGTTTTTTGTAGAGCCTATAGAACATGTCCTATTCTTGTCCGCAATTGCGGACAAGAAAGGGCATTTTCTATATAGTTCTGGCAATGTGCGGATCCGCAAAATGCGGAAAGCACATTGCCGGTGTCCGTGTTTTGCAGATCCGCAGTGTCCGTGTTTTGCGGATCCGCGGATCCACGGATCCGCAAAACACATACGGATGGCTGAATGGAGCCTTACAGGGGGGTGATAAATGACAGGGGGGTGATCAGGGGTTAATAAGTGATAGGGGGGGTGTAGTGTAGTGTGGTGCTTGGTGCTACTTATTACAGAGCTGCCTGTGTCCTCTGGTGGTCGATCCAATCAAAAGGGACCACCAGAGGACCAGGTAGCAGGTATATCAGACGCTGTTAACAAAACAGCGTCTGATATACCTTTCAAGGGTTAAAAAGAAAATCGCATCTACAGCCTGCCAGCGAATGATCGCTGCTGGCAGGCTGTAGATCAACTAGTTTACTTTCCGATCTTGTGAGCACGCGTTCACAGGAAATCTCTCGTCTCGCGAGATGACGCGCCGGCGCGTCAACGAGGAATAACCCAGCCGCCCGCAGGATGCAATCCTGCGTTAGGTGGTCGGAAGAAGTCTAAGAAAGCAGCACTTGGATGCTGGGCGGCTAACATTCTTAGCTGGCTCTTTAAATTGTGTGTATTGACACCTTCAATAAATTGCTCTTTCAGGGTTTTGTCCTGATTATATGCCTCACGGGGGTCTACTTGAACCACAGCTCTAAGGGCTTCCTGCAAAGATAATGCAAAGTCTCTGAGTGACTCACCCGATTGCTGTTTCTTGCTGAAGAACCTCATCTTGACCACTGACACAGTCCTGGGTTCAAAGGTGGTGTAGAGACGTTCAAATATCTGCTCGTGTCCTCCTCTCTGAGCTAGGGCCAGGATATCACTTCTCTGAGAGCAGCTCCTTCCAATTGCGCAAGGAGAATCTCCATCTGCTGTTCTGGGGATACAGGGTACAATCTGAACACAGCAAGAATTTTCTCTCTAAAGTCCCTTAAAGTGTGAATTTCTCCAGAATACCATGGGAACCAGGGGGCCCCAAAATAATAAGGCATGGTTAAAGGCATTAATCTTGGTGCTGCAGCAGTTGGTATTGCTCTAGGACCAGTTGCGGCTGCCGCAGGGGGTCCGCGGAGGTCAGGTTGCACTTTATCTTCTTTCACAGACATGGTAACAGCAGGTGAATTATGATTAAATATGTTAACTGTGGCTGTAGACACTTTTTCTGGCGCGGCGTTGCTATGGGCGACCGCTATCTTGCGGGTGTATAGCCCTTTAAGAAACTTGGTGCTGGCTGAATACAGGGTTTGAACAGCGCTAGTTTAAATCTTGGGCAGCGCTTCTGGCTATCGATGCTCCCTGATGATTAGCAGGGGCAAACCGGAGTACTCACAGGTTGTGATTACTACTTGGTGGACGGCAAGTCATGCGATCCTCTCCTCTCTGTTAGTTCGCATGTGAAATCTCGATGTTTAGGATATACGCACGTCACACTCTCCTCCCGTGCAAGGCGTCTCACTTTGATGTGGCTACAGGCAGAGGAGGCGACGCTGCGTTTGCATATAGGCTCGGCCTTTCAGAATTGATATAGTAAAGGTAGGACGGGCTGGCCGGACAATTTTGCATAAATGGGAGGCATTAGGTTTTGCCGCTCTTCAGGGGGTGTCACTAATTTAACCACAGTGATGGCGCAGTATTTTTTCAAACAAGAAGGCCTCTGGCGGCCATCTTAAGTGCATAGAAACAGTCTATTCAATGACGGCAATCTGTTTTAGTAACACACAAATGTCTGATTTTCTCACTTTTGACACTGCGATTTTTATGCAGATGACTAGTATAGCACTTCCATGTAATTCCCAAACAGTTTAAACAGTTCTGTGGCCCAATACAGTGCGCAATAAGTAAAAGTCTCTCATGCGACAGTCTTCCTAATAAGGCGCAGGGGTTAATATCCTGTTTGTGACGCTAATAAACATATGCAGCCAGCCAGAACCACAGGGGCAACACGTGAGGTGCACGGTGGGCCGATGAGGGGCCAAATAATAACACAGTTCATCGGTTTACTCACGGTTAGCAGAAAGCCTCCCTGGGCCGGCAGCACAGTGTTGAGGAAGACAGCATGACATCCTCCGGGGCTCACTCTGTGGTAGGGAAGCATCAGCCAAGATGGAGGTTAAGGTGCCCTTGATGGCAGTGGTGTTTAGGGTGCTTGTGGCAGCTGAGTCCCTTGGTGTTATTTGTCGTGACGCCAGTATCGTTAATGGTGGTACAACCAGTTGTAGTAGTATTGAAGAATGAAATAGACAGTGGTAGGATACAACTCACAACTTTTACTGAGGTTGGTTCCAGTTGCATATACATCCAGACAGAATACAGTCTTTTGCAATTTAGTGGAATTCTGTTGATCCATTGTTGATAGGTTTAGCTGGGTTTAACTTAGCTTGAAGGTCCTTTTTAAACCTGTAGAATTTGATGAGGTTGCCTGTGGCTAAAGAATCCTTCACCTGAATCCCCAAAGGTCTTTGATGCCTGGATAGTGGCTTTTATCTTTTAGTTTTTAGTCTTTCCTTTCTTTGTCCCTTTCTGGAATAGACCTTTGCCTGAGCAGTTTGGTGCTTGATCTGCACTCTCCCCAAACTTAAAAACAGACTCAACTTCACACACTAGGCCTGACCTAAGTATTTATATGACCTAAGTACAATTGCAACACGCCAGACCTGCAGGGTATAGACGAAGTGAGGTCACGGTTATGGGCAATCGAGGGTACTCACTGTATTGGAGAACCCTGGGCAGGCGCGTGGCAGTGAAGGAGAGGTAGACACGGTTCCTCTGGGGCACACTCTGTATATAGGGACCAGGCCTGATGGTGGATTGAGGTGCCCTGGATGTTACAGGTATTTTGAGTGCCTGGGGCAAGGTCCCTGTTGGATTTGTGACGCCAGTGCCTTTGGACGGTGGTACGCCGGTTGGTAGTTGGAATGATGGAGGTACACAAGTAGAATAGTGAACCAAACGTAATTTTACTGAACAATCCAACTTTGTACAGCAGGTAGTAGTACAGTCTTTCGATCACAGTTCCACAAGTAGGCTTATTCACACAATGGCAGGTAATATTTATGCAAGATACGCAGAGGGTAAATTCACAAGCACTCAGCAGCAGGTTGTACCTTTCCTCAGAATCAATGTACACTGTCCTTTCTAGAACTCCTGCTCTGGCTTTATCTCCCAAGGCCCGGATGCCTAAAGGGTGGCTTAAATCCTTGGTTACTATCTTCCTCCGGTATTAGATTCTTGCTTTCCTTTCTATTTGCATCTGCCCATCAGGGTTACTTAGCTTACCCTGGATCGCCCTCTTTTGTAAAGTGGATGACTGTGGGTTTCTCCCAGGAGGTTGGGTCCTGCAACTGGGGTGTCTTCAGAGCTAACTGAGGCTCTCTTGTTCTCAGGCAGGCTGGATCTTCTCACTAGCCTCCTGGACATCACTAGCAGCCAGGGCTATCAAGCTGCATGTCAGGAGCAGGCTTTCTGGCCTCTGTCTTCTCAGACTCCTGACTCTGCACACACTGCACTGCACACTCCACCTCTCCCTGTCTGGGCCTGGACATTTATACTAGGGGCTCCCTATCTCCCTCTAGTGTCTGGGATGTCTAACTACACCCAACTAGGCCTGCTATTGCATCATACAGGGGTACATTGCATGTAAAAACACATAAGAACATACGTTAAATGCACAATTAAATATAACAGTTCTGTTCCTTGTGAGTAGGAGTAACGCGCACACCAATTGACCCTTGTGTAGTGCCCACCCCTACCTAGTGGGACACTACACAATCCCCATCTAGTGGTGGGATGTATAAATTACACCAGAACAGCCTATTAACAGGGATACAACAGGTGTTGTAATACAAAATGACATGAAATGTGATAATGCCGTTTCACAGTAATTTTGCAGTTCCCACGTGTCCTGAGTGGAACGCTGCACATGTAGCCTAATGCTGTTTTAGGCTTCTTTCACAAGAGCTATATGGATTGTGTCAGGGTCTATTCAGAGAAAACTGATGGTTTTGCAGGCAAGTTTAATCACTTTTGTCTGCAATTGCATTCAGTGTGTTAGTTTTTTAAGTCCAGATTGCATACGTTTTTCACATGTGTGAAAAAAACTGCAGGTTAACAATCAACTTCTCCTAGCAACCATCAGTAAAAAACACATTGCATCTGGAGGTTTTTTGTTTTTCACGCAAGCCCTATTCACTTCTATGGAGCCAGGGCTGAAAAACATACAATATAGAACATGCCGTGATTTCCCCTGAACACAGAGATGATGCGTGAAAAATGTACACAGACCCAATGAAATGAATGGGTCAGGATTCAGACAGGAGGCCATGTGCTTGCTTCATGCATCGCACCCGGACAGAAAACTCGCTTGTGTGAGAGAGGCCCTTGCTTTTATTTGCAGAGTAAAGTTACATGTGTATTGCTGAGGGTAAAGCAGTTTTTCTAGAAGGAGGGCAGAGCTAAAGCTGAGCTAGGCTTGTCTCTCCGTGTCACTGGGCTTAGTCTGTGAGTGGACTGAGTTGACTCCAGTTAGTGGAGTCCAATGTGACTGTGTACGTACACCTGACAGGGAGTGCAATGGACAGTTTATGAGGGGACAATATACTGGCCAAAGACCTCACTTGGTTTTGGCTTGCGGAAGTCATATTATATATATATAATCCCCCCCTGCAGCCCTAAATGTGCCCCGTCCTCATTTTATGAAGGGCCAAACGGCCGCGCGAACCACCAATTGAGATCCACCGCCCTTCCCCCATTATTAGGATGGCCGAGCGGTTTCGCAGAGTGTCAGCCTACAACTGACACTCCGCTTGAAACGGCCGACATCGGTGCTGGCACCGATGTCATCTGTTTAACCCCTTCCATGCCGTGGTCCATAGGGACCGCTGTATGGAAGGGGTCAACAGGGAGGGAGCTGCCTCTCCCATTGGGCGCTGCTGTGCCGTTTCAGCCACCCGATACTTGACGGGATCACAGAGGGAGGGGGCTCCCTCCCTCATCAGCCGCTGCTCTGTTGTGGCAGCGTCCGATGGTTACCATGGCAACCATATGCCTTCACAGGCTTCTGGCTTGCCATAGTATAGCTAAGCCGGATCAGGCTTCTGCTAAAGGCAGCAGCCTGATCAGGCTAAGTGTAAGGTCACAATACACCACAGTAGACTATATAGTGTACTGTAGTGTGTATATATAGGCATCAGACCCACTGGATCTTCAAGAACCAAGTGGGTCTGGATAAAAAAAATAAGTAAAAAAAATATAGAATTTCTTCTTACAGCCGCACATTTATTACTAATTAAAAAAATTAAATACACTACACGTGTTTGATATCACCGCATCCATAATGACCTGATCTCTGAAAGGGTCATGTTACTTTCCCCACACGGTAAACGCCATAAAAAAAATAAATGAAACTAAACTATAATGAAATTCTTATATTGTGTAAGAGTAAAATTATTATTTTTTTAAGTATGCATATTAGGGTCCATAAGTACCTGTTCTATAAAAATATCACATGACCTAAACATCGTAAAAAGGTGAACTTCGTAAAAAAAAAACGGTGTAAAAATTTTTTTTTTGTCACCTTACATCACAAAAAGTGTAATACCCAGCAATCAAAAAGGTGTATGCCCCCCAAAATAGTACCAATCAAACCGCCATCTTATCCCGCAAAAAATGAGACCCTACGTAGGACAATCGGTCAAAAAAATAAAAAAGCTATCACTCTCAGACAATGGAGATACTAAAATATAATTTTTTTGCTTCAAAACTGCTATTATTGTGCTAAAGTGAAATAAAAAAAAATAATAAATTGACATATTAGGTATCGCCGTGTCCGTAAGAACCTGCTCTATAAAAATATCACAAGACTTAACCCCTCAGGTGAACACCATAAAAAATATAAAATATATAAACTGTGCCAAAAAAGCTATTTTTTGTCACCTTACATTACAAAAAGTGTAATACCAAGCGATCAAAAAGTCATATGCACCCTAAAATAGTACCAATCAAACCAACATCTCATACCAATTTTTTTTTTATTAGGTTAGTACAATAAAAGATATCCCTGCATACCGCAATACTCTCGTATTTTGTAATCTTATTTATATATACTTATTTAGTTTTTTTCAGTAGTATGATTAAGGCCTCGTTCACACTTCAGTGTTTGGTCAGTGATTTCCATCAGTGATTTGTGAGCCAAAACCAGAAGTGGAGCCTCCACAGACATGAGGCAGAAGGGAAAGATCTGCCCCTGTTCTGTGTTTTGAGTTGCACCTGGTTTTGGCTCACAAATCACTGATGGAAATCACTGACTAAACACTGAAGTGTGAACAAGGCCTAAGTGGTTAAAATTATTTGTGCCCCCCCCCCCCCATTTTTGACTGTGGTATCTTATGTGCCCCCCCCTATATATTGTTCCTAGAGTCGCCAATGCTTACATCTGAGGTGCGCCCCCTTCCATATGCCAGCCCTGGGAGTGAGGTAGGTTTAAAGGAAATAGCCTAGCCCCTCATAAACACCATGAGCAGATCCAGAACTACTATCCTCTCCACATTTCCCTGGGTTGCTGCACATACAGGAAAGCATTTAGTGCTGTTCTTAACATCAAAAGTAGAGAGCACCTTTATAAGTCATTAATCTCCCGTGAGGTTTGAAGGAACTGGATGGTTGAGCGCCTTTTTTTTTTTTTTTTTAAGGATCAGCTTTAGTCCAGTTTTAGAAGCCTGTAATACAGCAGCATTTTAAGGTCCTTATGACTTCTGCAAACCCTGGATCTTACATGACTGGAATCATACTTCGATCACCATACTACAGTAGATCTTGCATATCTACAAAATGTAACTACGGTATATCTCGAGCATCGGAATGGGCTGTGGAAAATCTTTGTAACGCTGCAAAGTACATGTGTGAAATAGCATCTAAAAGGTTGCGCTATACCAGGGAAGCTCAACTTGCGGCCCTCCAGCTGTTCAAAAACTACAACTTCCAGCATGCCTGGACAGCCTACAGCTATCAACCTACAGCAGGGCATGGTGGGAGTTGTAGTTTTACAACAGCTGGAGGGCAGCAGGTTGAGCATCCCTGCACTATACCTTATATTTTTCATCATTTTTATCTTATTTTATAATGTTTTTAGGTGGGAGTATGATTTGTCCTAGACATTGCTCTTTGATCATTTTAGATCACACAGGCCTATGTGGATATGAGCCTTAAAGGGGTTGTCCACCTTTTATTAATTGATTTCTTATACCCATGATTGGTCATCACTAGCTGATCAGCGAGGGCTGACACTCTACACCTCTGCCAATACTTTTGTAATTGCATAGAATATGAATAAACATTTAGTATAGCCGCTAAGTTATTCGCTGGATCAATCTGTATAGCACCACCACCTTTTTTTCTAAATTCTCTGTCCAGCTCATTGAGGTTGACATACATGCTCAGTTCCATCCTTCACGTGCCACCAGCTGCAGCAGAAAGGATGCGACCCTGGAGAAAGTGCATGCCTCCTGAGCTGCCAGCTTGAAATAAATCTAGCAGAACAGTTTCAGAAATTAATGGGGGAGATCTCTGGATCTAAGTTTGCTGGAAAGGGACTGTCATTTTCATGTATACATTACTCAGAACCCGGACTCAGAGTGAAATATGTAATGAGTAGAGGATTTCGACTTGGATTGTTACCAGAAAGTAGGCAAGAATGGCTCTGTGAATCTAAGTAATATGGGTGGCCCAGTCCTGGCACGCTTTTAGAGGTATTGGGGACTGCGGTTGCATAAATTATTCACTAAGTTGGCGCCAACCTCGGTACGGCGCCACCCCAGGGCGTAGCCTAATTTTATTTATTTTTTGCCCATATTAGGTATAACTCAATTTGTTCACAATTATTCATTAATATAAAGTGTAGCCTCCTCTGACTCACTTGGAAGTGAAAGGAATACGCCACCAATATGTTCCAGATGCCAGGACCACCTACATAGTGGGAACACAGTTGGCCTTTCTCTTAGTCTTTAATAATCTTATGCTTAGCTGTAGTCACCACTTCATGTTATTGATTGCCATGAGAAAATTCCAGTTTTGTGGAGTAGTAAAGTGCTGACGTTCACCTTAACAGTAGTTTTATCCCATGTGTGGTCATGTTTCATGGTTATTGTGGTGATGGCACCAATTTTTCCATGTTTAGACTCCCTGACATGCTATTTCATTTCAGCAGAGCAGCAAATCCACGTATCCCCTTAGGAAACTGTCAGAAACTGAGAATACAAGAAGCAGAATTAGGAGCTGCACATGAATCCTGAACAATAACTGGCAATATTGCTAATATTTTGTGTATTGATTCTTACTTGATTTATTCAGGGAAAGAGGCGATGGCGAAAGCCGGGTCGGCGGAACAGCTGACTGATATGATCATTTTTATAGCAATTTTTGTAATTTGAATAAAGTGTATATTTTTTTATAAAGTCTTAAGTCTGTTTCTCTTAGGCCTCATGCACACGACAGTGTTTTTTCACTGTCAGTGATTTGGCTTCAGTGGTCCGTGTCCGATTTTGCTTCAGTTGTGTTTTCTTGAGGACTGTCAGTTTTTTTTCACAGCTCCATAGAAATTAATGGGACCTCCGCTAAACTGTGAAAAATGACAGAACGGACGCGGATGCACACAACGGTCGTGTGCATGAGACCTTATACTGGGAAGCCGAGTGTTGAATACCTCCAGCGATGAGTCTAAGGCATACCTCCCAACCGTCCCGAATCCGGCGGGACAGTCCTGGATTTGAGTGGCTGTCTCGTGGTCCCGGTATGGGGGAGGTATGTCCCGCTCTCTGGCAGCTGTCCCTGCTTCCATAGGACGCAGAGACAACTGCCTGTAATGATGAAGCAAAGCTGTCCATTGGCTCCCTGCTTCATCGTTCCATTCCTCCCCCTTGCTGGGGCTCCACAGTGCAGGTCTGGGCAGGGGGCGGGGCCATCCTGGAGCTCCACATATCCTGATGCTGCCGGGCACAAGGTGAGTATGTGGAGTTTTTAGTTTGTTTTTTTTAGTTGTTTTTTTACCGCCCATGAAGGGGCACTTTACTGGATATATTACAGTTAGGGGCAAAACTGGGCATATTACTGTCAGGGGGCACAGCTGGGCATATTACAGTGAGGGGGGCACAGCTGGGCATATTACAGTGAGGGGGCACATAAATGGGCATAACTACGGTGTAGGAGGCACAATGCTGTCATAACTACTGTGTGGCGTGGCCTAATGCAGAAATAATTTTCTTCGACACGCGAAGCACGCCGCACATACAGTAGTATCCCTCTTCCTTCTTTTCTAAAGTTATGAGGTATGCCTAAGGCCTCTTTCACATGAGCACATTTGCCATCAAGGTGTGGTGTGTGAAGCAAATGCATAGCATCCAGACTGAATCCTGACACATTCACCTCAATAGGTCTGTTTTTCATGCATCATTTCTGCATCCAGTAAAAATTGCAGCATGTTCTATATTCTGCATCTTTCACACAACTCTGGTTTCATAGACGTGAATGGGGCTTCAGTGAAAAATGGATTGCATCCGGGTGTAATGTGTTTTTCGCTGATGGTTGCTAAGAGATATAGATTGTTATTCTTCAGTTTTTTTCACACTATTAGGGCGCATGCACACGACTGTGGTGTGTTTTGCGGTCCGCAAATTTCGGATCCGCAAAATACGGATGGCGGCCGTGTGCAATTTGCGGACTGGCATGGACAGCCTTCAATATAAATGCCTATTCTTGTCCGCAAAGTGCGGACAAGAATAGGACATGTTATATTTTTTTAGCAGGGCCACGGAACGGAGCAACGGATGCAGACAGCACACGTGTTCTGCCCGCATCTTTTGCGGCCCCATTGAAGTGAATGGCCAAAACAGAGGCTCGGATGCAGACCAAAACAAAGGCCGTGAGGCCTTAAAAAAATGCATCAAAAATCATAGCACCCGCGTGGAAAAAACTGAAACACTGAACGCAATCGCAGACAAAACTGACTGAACTTGCGTGCAAAACCATCAGTTTTTTCCTGAACAGACCCTGAGAGAATCGGTAACGCTTGTGTGAAAGAGACCTAAATATCAGCATGGAGAAGCGGCATACGGAGAGTGCCTTGGAGGTAAAGCACCAAAGTATGGACTAAAGCAGTGACGGCTAACCTCTGGCACACCAGCTGTGGTGAAACTACGACTCCTAGCATGTTCCATTAATTCCTGTGGAGTTTTGAGAACAGCCACAAAAATGTGCATCTTTGGAGTTGTAGTTTTACCACAGCTGGAGTCCCTGAGGTTAGCCATTGCAGAACTAGAGTAAATAGAGTGTTTGGGCACTAAGTTAATGTCAGTACTTCAGTATTGGAAAAAGGGGAACACTGTCAAAGGATATGTACCAGCGTTTGGTTACATCGGTGGGGAGAAGAACTGTTCTTGCATGTTGCTGTACTATTGAAAGAGAGCAGTACAAATCAGATGGAAATACAACTGTATTTGGGGGAGAGGACTAAGGCCTCATGCACACGACCGTTTTTTTTTTTAAGGTCCGCAAAAACGGGGTATGTAGGTCCGTGATCCCTGACCGTTTTTTCGTCCGTGGGTCTTCCTTGATTTTTGGAGGATCCACGGACATGAAAAAAAAGTCGTTTTGGTGTCCGCCTGGCCGTGCGGAGCCAAACAGATCCGTCCTGAATTACAATGCAAGTCAATGGGGACGGATCCGTTTGAGGTTGACACAATATGGTGCAATTTCAAACGGATCCGTCCCCATTGACTTTCAATGTAAAGTCAGGAGTCCCTTTTATACCATCGGATCGGAGTTTTCTCCAATCCGATGGTATTTTTTAACTTGAAGCGTCCCCATCACCATAGGAACGCCTCTATGTTAGAATATACTGTCGGATATGAGTAAGATCGTGAAAACTCATATCAGACAGTATATTCTAACACAGAGGCGCTTCTAGTTAGAATATACTACAAACTATGTACATGACTGCCCCCTGGTGCCTGACAGCACCCGATCTCTTACAAGGGGCCGTGATCAGCACAATTAACCCCTCAGGTGCCGCACCTGAAGGGGTTAATTGTACTATCATATCCCCCTGTAAGAGATCAGGGCTGCCAGGCAGCAGGGGGCAGACCCCCCCCCTCCCCAGTTTGAATATCACTGGTGGCCAGTGCAGCCCCCCCTCCCTTCCTCTATTGTAATAATAGGTTGGTGGCACAGTGTGCGCCCCCTCCCTTCCTCCCTCTATTGTAATAATTAGTTGGTGTCACTACCAGAGCTTTGAGACGTTCTCACAGCTCTGTGTCTCCGCCCCTGTGATGAGGTCTTTACTCCCAGCTGTCTCTCCTGCGTTTGATTTCTCTGCCTTTAAATCACCCCTCCTCCTATTGCAGGGCGTGGATTATATTTCTCTTTTCAGTTGTAGCTCTGCCTTGAGTATCTTCACTTCTTTAGCTACTAGTTCTCTGGACCTGTGTTCTGCTGCTGCAAGCCCCCCGGATATTGCCAGCGGCCCTTGGATCCGTCTTCTCTGCGGTTGCAGCTTCATCAGCTAAGTGTGCAGACTTTGTTGTGTACCTGGTGATTTCCTGACTGGATCTGAGGTGGCCCCGGTTCCCTCCATATTCTGAGCAGGGCATCGGTGGCCGTGCCCCTTCCACTATTGTAGGGGTTACAGGGCTCATCAGTCTAAGGTACGCGGGCATGCCTCGTTCCACCATTTGGATCCGGGCATGTGCTTTAGCAGCATAGGGAGAGTGTTGAGGGTCTGACAGGGGTCACCCTTTCTCTTCACTAGTTTGGGGTCCGGTCAGTAGCTCTTCTTACTGTGTATGCTCTGGTTACCCTTAAACAGCCGTGACAGTTGGTGGCACAGTGTGCACCCCCCATCGCCCCCCCCTTTCTCCCTCTAATGTAATAAATCGTTGGTGGCACAGTGTGCGCCCCCTATCGGCCCCCCCTTCCTCCCTCTATTGTAGTAATTCGTTGGTGGCACAGTGTGCGCCCCCCATCGCCCCCCCCTTCCTCCCTCTATTGTAATAAATCGTTGGTGGCACAGTGTGCGCCCCCTATCGGCCCCCCCTTCCTCCCTCTATTGTAATAAATCATTGGTGGCACAGTGTGCGACCTCCCATCTCCCCCCCCCCCCGATCATTGGTGGCAGCGGAGTTCCGATCGGAGTCCCAGTTTAATCGCTGGGGCTCCGATCAGTAACAATGGCAACCAGGATGCTACTGCAGCCCTGGTTGCCATGGTTACTTAGCAATAGTACAATAGTAGAAGCATCATACTTACCTGCTGGCTGCTGCGATGTCTGTGTCCGGCCGGGAGCTCTCCTACTGGTAAGTGACAGTTCATTTTGCAATGCGCCACACAGACCTGTCACTTACCAGTAGGTGGAGCTCCCGGCCGGACACAGAAATCACAGCAGCTAGCAGGTAAGTATGATGCTTCTACTATTGTACTATTGCTAAGTAACCATGGCAACCAGGACTGGTTGCCATGCTTACCGATCGGAGCCCCAGCGTTTAAACTGGGACTCCGATCGGAACTCCGCTGCCACCAATGATCGGGGGGAGATGGGAGGCCGCACACTGGCCACCAATGTTGTTAATGCTATAGAGGGAGGGGGGGCCGATGGGGGGTGCACACTGTGCCACCAACAAATTATTACAATAGAGGGAGGAAGGGGGGGCCGATGGGGGGCTCATACTGTGCCACCAACGAATTATTACAATAGAGGGAGGAAGGGGGGGCGATGGGGGCCGCACACTGTGCCACCAACGAATTATTACAATAGAAGGAGGAAGGGGGGGCGATGGGGGCCGCACACTGTGCCACCAACGAATTATTACAATAGAGGGAGGAAGGGGGGGCCGATGGGGGGTGCACACTGTGCCACCAACAAATTATTACAATAGAGGGAGGAAGGGGGGGCGATGGGGGGCGCACACTGTGCCACCAACGAATTATTACAATAGAGGGAGGAAGGGGCGGGCCGATGGGGGGCGCACACTGTGCCACCAACGAATTATTACAATAGAGGGAGGAAGGGGGGGCTGATGGGGGCCGCACACTGTGCCACCAATGAATTATTACAATAGAGGGAGAAAGGGGGGCGGCACTGGCCACCAATGAAATTTAAACTGGGGAGAGAGGGGGTCTGCCCCCTGCTGCCTGGCAGCCCAGGATCTCTTATAAGGGGCTATGATACGCACAATTAACCCCTTCAGGTGCAGCACCTGAGGGGTTAATTGTACGGATCACGGCCCACTGTAAGAGATCGGGTGCTGCCAGGCAGCAGGGGGCAGTCTTGTACACAGTTTGTAGTGTATTCTAACTAGAAGCGTCCCCATCACCATGGGAACGCCTCTGTGTTAGAATATACTGTCGGATATGAGTTATTACGAAGTGAAAACTTAGATCTGAAAAAGCTTTTATGCAGACGGATCTTCGGATCCGTCTGTATGAAAGCAACCTACGGCCACGGATCACGGACACGGATGCCAATCTTGTGTGCATCCGTGTTCTTTCACGGACCCATTGACTTGAATGGGTCCGTGAACCGTTGTCCGTCAAAAAAATAGGACAGGTCATATTTTTTTGACGGACAGGATACACGGATCACGGTCTCGGCTGCAAAACGGTGCATTTTCCGATTTTTCCACGGACCCATTGAAAGTCAATGGGTCCGCGAAAAAAAACGGAAAACGGCACAACGGCCAC
This sequence comes from Bufo gargarizans, assembly GCF_014858855.1. Taxonomy (NCBI): domain Eukaryota; kingdom Metazoa; phylum Chordata; class Amphibia; order Anura; family Bufonidae; genus Bufo; species Bufo gargarizans. Next base: position 674,600,089 of record NC_058080.1, read on the forward strand.
GGATGCACACAACGGTCGTGTGCATGAGGCCTAAGCCTTATGAGATTCAACAGTGCTCCAAAATGGACTAAAGATGAGGACAATTACAGGCTGCTGTGCAGGTCAAAGTTAAAGGGGTTGTCCGGGTTCAGAGCTTACCGGACCTGCCCTTATTTTCACCCAGGCAGCCCCCCTGAGGCTAGCACTGGAGCATCTAAAAGCTCTGCTGCGCTCTCTTGCCCTGCGCTAAATCGCGCAGGACAAGGTCACATTTGTTTTCAAGAACACACTGACGGGCAGAAACTTCTGCGCGGCAATGTGTTTGGTGATGTCACCGGCTCTGATGGGCGGGCTTTAGCACTGCCCTAGCCGTTTTACTGACTAGGGCAGAGCTAAATCCCGCCCATCAGTGCCGGTGATGTCACCAGGCTTCCTGGCATGAACTTCTCCGATGCTCAAGTCAGGGGGGCTTTCAGGGTGATAATGGAGGTATGTCCGGGTTAAGCTCTGTGCCCAGACAACCCCTTAAGAGGGTGGGCTGCTGTGGAGGTCACTGTTATGGGAAACACTGTGGATATCATTTAACCTCACACACAAACATTAAATGAAATAGTGGAGCTATACCAGCAAAGCCAGGTCATCCTAGTATATGTATATACAGTATAAATATATATATATATATATATATATATATATATTAATACATGCAGTTTGCCTGCTCTCCCCATGTTTGTTTGGGTTTCTGCCCAAAAAATACTGATACGTTAGTGTATGTGTCAGACACAGGGAAACCATATGCACAGCGCTGCAGAGTGAGTTTGCACTATAAAAGCAACATAAAAAATTACATACTGCCATAAGGAATATAAATCGACTTTTCTGACTACAGCAAATGACACAAGATACTGAAGGCTGCTATCTGATCATACAAGGTGGCCACAATGATATTTATTCAGGCAGTACAGAACTGTTTGTAATTATAATAAGAGGTATATTTGGTATAATCTATCAGTTTTCACGGACAGGATGTTCTGACCTTTAATTTTTATTTTATGCTTCTACATCCCTGGGTTTTCCAAGGTGTTACGTGGTGCACAATCCCTCTAATATGAATCTATGCATGATAAAGATTATTCACAAGGTCTTTAGGCCTTGCTGAATGTTTTGCCTGTTATGTTATGACATATAATGTGCTTTACTTTCATTTGAAAGGGGATCTTTAGATTCAAAATTTGTGAAAATAAAATTAGATGAGTTGCTCATTAGTGTTGAGTAAGCATGCTCAGCCCAACGCCAGTTCGGCTCGAGCATCGCAGTGTTCGGCCGAATACCTTGTGTGCTTGAGTCAGTGTATTTAAATCCAATTTAGCCTCTATTTATGAAAAGTTTCTGCTGGGATTTGAACTCACAACCTTATACATCAGAGGCAAGGACTTTAACCACTCAGCTATAAAGCTGAATGATAAACTGTGTCAGAAAAACCTCATAGTAGTTTGTCATGTAGTATTCCTATACAGCAGAAGTATCATTTCATATACATCAGGTGGTACACTAGACTGTGCTAAATGTAATTTAGAGTCCACTACAATATAACTGAGAGATGCAGAAGAACACATCAGGTAGACTAACTAGTCTGTGATGGGGAGTTTTTGTTTCAAATATATTGGAATACCTTACTGAGGAGAAATGTTCTCATATACAAGAACCCACATAGAGCCACCACTAATGCTCAGAATATCTCTGCCACTTCTACAGTATACAGCAAATGTGACACAGGCCGATACGTCAGGTTAGGTCCACTACAATATGATAGCGAGGTACACTAGTCTGCAATGAACAATATTTTTGTAAAAATGTTTAAAAATGTTTTAGAAAATATGCTCAATTGGATTGCAGCTCTGAGGATAATTATTCCCATAATTAAGAAACCCACAGAGGGCGACCACTAATGCTCATAACATGTCTGCCACTTCTATGGTATATGGCAATTTTTGACATATCTTTCATTATAAAATTTTCACTTTAAAAAAAAAAATAATACATGCGTTTGAACATACAGTGTAGCTGTGACAGCAACACGTGAGATAAAAAATCTGTGATAAATTGAATTTTTCTAATTATGTTTGCAACGCTTAAGAAAAATATGCACAATTGGACAGTCTGCGGCAATAATACCAGGGCCGGTTTTAGACAAAAGGTGGCCCTGGGCAAAATCAAAAGTGAGGCCCCAAATCTTGTAATAATGTACTAATGTCTTTAATTAAGGGTGCTATAGCAACTGGGTGCGTCTGCGATCTACGGTATTGCTGACTGTGGACGTTTAACCACTCAGATACCGTGGTCAAATGTCTCTATGGCATCTGAGAATGTTAAAAACCGGAAGCGTATGCTTCCTGTTCAGGCGCACTTTCCCCCGGCAGAGATCGGGGAAAGAACTCTGTTGTAATAATGAGCCGCAGCCTGTACTAGGCTTCCAGGCTCATTATTAGTATAACCCAGTTCAGGCCACTAGATGGCAGCCCTGAACTGGGATATAGTGATTTCTATACAGAATAAGGCTTATTGTTCCGCGGCTGTATTGCGGACCGTATTTGCGGATCCGCAATACACGGGCACCGTTCCGTGTGCATTCCACATCACAGATGCTGACCCATTCACTTCAATGGGTCCGCAAATCCGGAGATGCGGAATGGAAGCACAGAACAGAACCCTAAGGAAGCACTACGGAGTGCTTCCATGGGGTTTCGTCCCGTATTTCAGTTCCGCAAAAAAGATAGAACATGTCCTATCCGGACCTATTAAAGTGAATGGGTCTGCGATCCGCTGCGACTGCCCCTGGTGGGTGTTCGTGCATTGCGGCCCGTAATTTGCAGGCAGCAGCACAACCACGGGGCGCACACGTTCATGTGCAAGAGGCCTAATGGAGAGATTTATATTATTCTGTATAAATTGCAATCTGATGTTTGCAAGTTGTGGTCCACTTGGTGAAGTAAAAAAAAAAAAGTAAAAAAGAGTTCTGGAAAAAAAAAATTATAATAATTATAATATTTGGTGGAAACAGGTATATCGCACCCCTCAATCAGTATTTTGTGGGGCAACAGGTATATCACACTCATTGCAAATAGTTGTTGCCGCTTGTCCCTCTATATACCTGTGGTATTGCAGCAGAACCGCACAGAACTGCTGCACAATACAAATGCACTATATACTTTCTATGTTAGAAAGTATATTATAGTTATAGCAAACCCCTCAATTAGTTTTTTGGGATGCAACAGGTATATCACACCAGTTGCAATTAGTTATTCCAATAGCGTTTGTCCCTCTTTATAGCTGCGGTATCACAGCAGAACCGCACAGAACTGCTGCACAATACAAATGCACTATATTTCTATGTTAGAATGTTCAGGCCCCCCAGAGCGTTTAGCTTGGGGGACACATGGGGGCAATGACACCATTAATATGTGTTTTTTGTATGGTTTTGCTCGTTTTCTCTCCCCCCCCCCCCCTCCTTTTTCTTGCTTTCCCGCTCTTTTATTTCAGGTTTTATGAAAGGGTTAAGTCCTGTCAGAATCTGCTGGTTTTATCCGGTCTCACCTGAACCTTGGATGACAGGCAGGGATCCTCTCTGATTGGTGCAGCTGGTTGCTGGGGGAGATTTCTGGACAGCTGATTGGTGTGGATGCAAGCGGCAGGAAAGTTTAGTCCTTAAAAAGAGGGTTTCGGCGGTGCTTCCGGGCCAGTTTTATCAAGACCGGATCGTCGCCCGCCCTCCCTATTCTTATGCTTGTGTCGCTTTGCTTTATTAGAGGGGCTGTATCACTTAGCTATTGCTGAGTGGATTTCAGTAATTATTGGAATTTTTAATGGTTATTTATTTATGAATTTGAAGTTTTAATTATTTATAATTTTTTTACCCTTAATAAAGCATTGCGGCCATTTTTATTCCAACACAAAGTGTCATGTCATTATTTTTAGTATTTATTTTGGTTAAGTTAAGTCAAAAATGGGTCATTTGCCTCCAAGTATATTATAAGCATATTACACCCCTCAGTATATCACACCTATTGATAGCACACCTATATCAGTCCTTAATAGGACTTTTGTGGCCCTATTAGCTAGCGTTTGGTGTCCCTAACAGTCTGTCCCTGCTCCACAAAGCAACCTCTCCCTACATTTGCAAAAGACTGAATATAAAATGGCTGCTAGATCAGGTTTTGTTATAGGGTGGGGGGGGGGGGGGTGTCTATGTGCTGAAACATCTCAATTGGCTGTCCTGTCCCACCTGATGGATGTGGCAAGAAAATTTAGACTAAAACCTTCTAAAACACAGGTGCATATCCATGAAGCAAACATAATTACAAAAAACAAAATGGCTGCACACCATTATATATACAAACAATAGAGCTAAGAAATGGGGGTCATTCTAGATAAATACCAACTATAAATGAGTATACATGAATAATAGAAGCTCTTAGCGCACATACGTGTCGGGCCCATCTACCAGGCATCGAGGTGGCTTCCGCAGATCGGTCCCCATCACTAAAGAAACTGCCTCACTTTGGACTTATTTAAGCCTACAATATTCAGGGCAGTGTAGGAACCAGCTACAAACATACTCTGCTCAGAAGTCCCAGGTAGATGGGCGTGTCATGGGTCAAAGTTCAGTGAAATGCAAAATAATATGGCGCATGCGAACATCGCCATATGTTCGCATATTCGGCGAAACGCGAACAAAGAGGAGACAGAGAGAAGAAAAAGACGAGTTGGAAGCAGGGGGAGGTCGTCGCAAGGAGCTAGTGGCACAGTCAGCATGTATCGGCACCCGGGGTCAGCCAGACAGCACGCCAATCAACGCATGCTGTTGCCACCACCAGAATGCCATCATTGCAAAGCTCAGCAGTGTGGCATTTTTTTGGTGTGTCTGCCTCTGATAACAGCAATGCCATTTGCAACCTGTGCCAAAAGAAACTGAGTCGTGGGAAGTCCAACACCCACCTCGGTACAACTGCTTTGCGAAGGCACATGATCTCACATCACAAACGCCAATGGGATCAACACATGAGTACAAGCAGCACACAAACTCAAAGCCACCATCCTCCTCCTGGTCCAGCATCTTCAGCCACGTCAACCACTGCTGTCCTCATTGCCCCCTCTCAACCACCCGCCACTCCGCCTCTCACCTTTAGCAGTTCCATCTCATCTGCCCACAGTCAGGTGTCTGTAAAGCAAATGTTTGAGCGCAAGAAGCCAATATCACAGAGTCACCCCCTTGCCCGGCGTCTGACAGCTGGCTCGACGGAACTCTTAGCCCGCCAGCTTTTACCATACCAGCTGGTGGAGTCTGAGGCCTTCAAAAAATTTGTCGCTATTGGGACACCACAGTGGAAGGTACCCGGACAAAATATTTTTTCAAAAAAGGCAATCCCAAACCTCTACTCAGTGATTGAATAAGGAAGTCATGGCATCTCTGGCATACAGTGTTGGGGCAAGGGTCCATCTGACCACTGATACCTGGTCTGCAAAGCACGGTCAGGGCAGGTATATCACCTACACTGCGCATTGGGTCAACCTGCTGACAGCTGCCATGGAATGCGTGGCTCTGCAGCGGAGTTGGTGACACCGCCAAGACTTGCAGGCAGGCCTACTGCCATCTCCTCTACTCCTCCTACTCCATCCTCTTCCATTACCTCCTCGGCTGAGTCCTCTTCTGCTGCGGCGTCTGGCTGCACATCAACTGAATCCCCCCAGCTCCCCAGGAGCTATTCCACATCCCGGATACGACAGTGTCACGCTGTCTTGGGGTTGACTTGCCTGAAAGCAGAGAGCCACACCGAACCAGCACTCCTGTCCGCCCTGAACGCACAGGTGGATCAGTGGCTGACCCCGCACCAACTGGAGATCGGCAATGTGGTGTGTGACAATGGAAGAAATTTGTTGGCGGCATTGAATTTGGGCAAGTTGTCACATGTGCCGTGCATGGCACATGTGTTGAATCTCATCGTACAACGCTTTGTGTCTAAGTACGCTCGCTCGGCCGCTTCATCCTCAGTGCGCCGATGACGTCACATGTACACCCGGCGCAGGCGCACTGAGGATGGAGAGGCCGATCGAGCGGCCTCCACTGAGTGCGCCTGCGCCAACTGAAGACCGGCACGAGATTTAAAACGCAGACAGGGCTAGTCAGAGAACGAGCCAGTCAGAGAACGAGCGCGTCCGCTGGCCCTGTCAATCAACATGAGGAGGGGGCGTCATTATGAATGGAGGATGCGGCTGCTAGCAGCAGGTAGCCGCCCTACCTGCTGCTAGAGAGGTAATTTGCATATTATAAAAGTCTGTTTTTTTAATATAACTACTGAACCAAACGGAGTAATAGCCATATATATTGAGAAATCGCAGCATAAGGATTTTAAGGAGACAAAAAAAAAAATGAGTTTAGTGGAGTGACAGAAGCCCTTTAAGACACCACTCATATAGGGTGTCACAGCACTTTGCTCCGTGCACGCGCAGTGCCCCAACTTGGGAGTAAGAGGACCGACCAAGCTGCTTTTTCCATCTCCCGGTTCCTAAAATTAATTCAGTTTGGTGTATCAGAGTTTGGTCTGTCACTGTAAAGGCAGTCGAAGGTACCCGGCCTAAATTTATTTTCACAAAAGGCAATCCCTGATATGGGACGTAACAGGGATTAAACGGATGAGAATAGTACTACAGAAAATACCACTAATCGGGTGTGACAGTAAATTGCACGGCGCAGACGCAGTGACCGTGGCATGGATTTAAACAAAGGGGAGGAAGCCAGCGTTTTTTTTAACCATCTCCCCGTTCGAAAAATCTATTTAATAAATGGACCCCAGATTGGGACGTCACGTAACAGGTATTAAACTGATGAGAATAGTACTACAGAAAATACTACTCATATCGGGTGTGACAGTAAATTGCACGGCGCAGACGCAGTAACCGTGGCGTGGATTCAAACAAAGGGGAGGGAGCCAGCGTTTTTTTAACCATCTCCCCGTTCGAAAAATCAATTCAATTCACCTTTCGGGGACCCTTGGTGTTGTACGTGGCTGGGTGGAGGAAGAAACCTTTAATGACATCAACGGGACATGGCTAGCTTGGTATCCAACCCTGTGCAAATGGGAAGTTTGCGGTTGGGCAAATGGACTGTTTGTGGTTGTTTGCGGTGCATTAAAAGGGGAGTTTGGTCTGTCAATGTCTGTGAAGCGGGCATAACCCTTACACTACCTGATCGATACAACATCATACCTAATCGTATACACACACTGGATGTTTTAAACCACGTTGTTCAAAAAAATGTAGGATTGTTAGGTGATTTATGCCCTTTATGGATTAAAATCCAACTCTGCGTCAACTATGTAATATTCCATGGGAGTTTTGCCATGGATCCCCCTCTGGCATGCCACAGTCCAGGTGAGAATCCCCTTGAAACCACTTTTCCATCACAACTGTGGCTAGAAAGAGTCTCTGTGGGTTTTAAAATTTGCCTGCCTATTGAAGTCAATGGCGGTTCGCCCGTTCGCGAACATTTGCAGAAATTTGCATTCGCCTTCCGCGAACTGAAAATTTTATGTTCGCGACATCTCTATTTATCACTTGCCCATCAGATAGGTGATAAGCATCTGATCTGAGTGAGACTGATTCTGACCACTGGGACTGTCACTGAGCACAAGAACGGGAGGCCCTGGGTCTTCCAAATGAATGGCATGATGTTCACTGATGCGCCCTGCCACTCCATTTAGCTCTAAGGGACTACTGAAGAAAACAGGAGTATAGTACTTGGCTGTTTCCATCAGTTCCACAGAGATGATTAGAGTGACAGCATCTTTGCGTGACCATCAGTCAGACCACCAATGATCACATGCGTATCACCTAGCCTATAGATAGGAGAAAAGTTATGTTGGGACAATACCCTTGTGAATATGTGATGGGAAACAATATATAGTTATTATAGTGTACAGGTAAAGCAAACTGAATCCAAACTACCATTGATGTGTACACCCAGGCACTCGAACGGGATTGGATTTAGCACGTGGGAGAAGTATGACAAAATAGGTGGAAAAAAACATCTGGGGAAAGAACCTGCAGCAAACAGCTGCCGCCAAGGCCAATAAAAATATAGGGTGCATTAAAACGGGCTTATATGTGTGAGATGAGCAAACAGCTCTCATTGTCTGAACAATGTGTATATTAATTAAAATATCTGGACTGACATTCTGCTGTTTGGCCACAAGATGCCGCTGTTTCCTAAACACAGCTAAGAGACTGCATATTTTCCATATTCATTAGAAGTGGAGTTACAAGAGCCTGAAGAGGAAGAAAGGGAGCATCCATATTAGAGAAAGCTGTGACTGAGGAACTGTGTGAACAGAGGATCTGTTGATATCCAGGTGTCGGAGCATCCCTCAGTGACCAGAGCTGCAGCTAAGTGAAGCTGATCATGTCCAAGACCCTGATCCTGTCCATAGGAATGAGGATTGCTTCCAGGAACGCTGATGAGAACTGAGAAGCAAAGCAACATACACTGTGGTATCGCATGCTTGTTGGAGAGGAATTTGTTTGGTTCACAGTCACCAGCGGAAGCAAAGCAAAGCCAAATTTCCTTGCGCTTTATGGGAACAAGTCTCTTTTTTTTGTAAAATGGCTGCTGCATGTGTTACAAAGTGAATGTAAGAAGCCCAGGAATGCGATATGACCCATAATGCCATGTAGTTAGACAATCAGCAGATAGCCATCCTATGTGATGTCACAGCCCTATAAAAAGCCTCATCTCCCGCGATCTCCGCCATTTTACTGTAAACTCAGATTAGGGAGAGACGTAACAAGCGCTATGGTGCTAGGGAAAGTGTTGCTGAAAGCTTTTAATTGTAAAATACTGGATAGGGAGAGTGCAGGGACAGTTTAGGGATTTATTTATTTTTTACTGAATGGAGAGCATAGGAAAACTTCAGGGACAGTGCAGGTTGAGTGTAATCGCCGTTTACATCTTGTGCACTTGCTGCCACAATCCCACTTAATCTGTTAGTTTATATATAGAATTACTGTGCCTCAGTATTAAAGTGTGATGTAATATATCGCCATCTGCTCCTGTTCTTATCATGGAATGAACTATCAGTTGGTACACAGAATGCACTTTCCTGGATGTTAAAGGTTTCACAGCTGCACAGGTAGTAATAGCCAAAATGTGTCTCTTTCAATTAGTCTTACTCAATCTGCACTTCACTAACCGAGTCTCACAAAGCATCCAGATGTGGGGTATATATTGTAGACAATAATTCAACCCAAAGGGCGGTTCTCTCTCACAGCAGGCAAACTCTTCTGCTCCATTCTTTGAACAGGTTGCTGTACTTACAGTACACATCCATGGTATCCACATTGATTTACACAGGTGATCAAGCTGATTAAATACATATCCAGGTACAGAGAGCCCCCATGGGAGGTGCTGTAGAGAATGGGAGTGGTAGTGGCCCTGATGCAGTGTAGTTGTTGTGTCACTTTGTCCTACCGTACCTGAGGCCGTCGCTCCTTGGGGTTTGGTGCAGTGAAAGAAATGATGATGAAATAATCAAGGCAGAGATGATTGAACAAATAACTATTTTACTGAAAAGTGCAAAAATAGATAGCAGCACATCCAGCAGCAGATAGTAAAAAGTTCACTTTCTTTCCCCCAGATGATGAGGTATAATGACTGGCAATGCAGCAAAGATGATACTCAGAAACCTGTTAGCTGATGCTGTCTCTGTCTCTCGATTCCTTTCCCTATGGCACCTGTAACTGTAGGTGTCCATTGAGTGATGCAAGCCTCTAGCTATGCGTTTTCTGACTCTCGTGATGGTGTCTTAAAGTGTTTCCCACCACTTTTGTCAACGCAGTCCTGATAGCTTAGATGCTTGATCATTGTGCTGACTAATACGCCATAGCTTGCTAATCTTCTGGACCTAATTCCCTGCAGGCTCTTTGGAGTAGTGGTCCTCACAAATGAGCTGCCTCTGGGGGCCTCATGGCTCAGAGGAGTCAGTGTTAGATTGTAATTGTAACCCATTTAATTGCATAGAGAACAACAATCTATTTATAGGAAAGCTTAAATGGAAAACAAAATCCTGACACATGATAGAGAACAATGTCTTAAACTTGGGATTGAGCAGGAGGAGCTGCAGGATGTTTAGAATGCTAGCTGACCTGATGGAGGTAGGACAAAGAGACTTAGGCACTGGACCCTTTATGGACTTTAAGCCTCCTTCAAGAAAAAAAAAACCCTAGTAACGAAAATTCACCCTTCGATGCGTTCCTCACAGCGACAGCAGAAAGATTGAGGTCCTTATGCAACACGCCAGACCTGCAGGGTATGACGAAGTGAGGTCACAGTTATGGGCAATCGAGGGTACTCACTATATTTGAAGAACCCTGGGCAGGCGCGTGGCAGTGAAGGAGAGGTAGACACAGTTCCTCTGTAGATAGGGACCAGGCCTGATGGTAGTTGAGGTGCCCTGGATGTTACAGGTATTTTGTGTGCCTGGGGCAAGGTCCCTGTGGTATTCGTGACGCCAGTGCCTTTGGACGGTGGCACGCCGGTTGGTGGTTGGAATGATGAAGGTACACAAGTATGCAGTGAACCAAACGTAAACTTTACTGGACAATCCAACTTTGTACAGCAGGTGTAGCACAGTCTTTATATTACAGTTCCACAAAAGGGGCTTATTCACAAATATGGCAGGCAATAGTCATGCAAGATACGCTGAGGGTAAATTCCACAAGCACTCAGCAGCAGGTTGTACCTTTCCTCAGAATCAATGTACAGTGTCCCTTCTAGAACTCCTGCTCTGGCTTTATATCTCCCAAGGCCCGGATGCCTATAAGGGTGGCTTAAATCCTTGGTTACTTTCCTCCTCAGGTATTATACTCCTTGCTATGATTCCTAAAATTCTCTGCCCATCAGGGTCACTTGGCTTACCCTGGGTCGCCTCCTCCTATCAGGTGGATAACTGTAGGTTTCTCCCAGGAGGTCGGTTCCTGCAACTGGGGTATCTCTACTGAGCTGATCCTAGCTTCAGGAGCTTCAGGTGGACGAGGTGACTCCTCTAGTCCCCTGGAATGAACTAACACTTCCCTGTCTGGGCCTTCCTATATGTAATTGGGGCTCTCCAGCTCCCTCTAATGTCTGGGAGGCTAAACTACACCCTGACAGGCCTGACACCCAGATAATACAGGGAAAAACATGCACATGACATTTAATGCAATTAAACACATTAACCTGTGCAGTGCCCACCTTTACCTAGTGGGACACTACACTTATAGTTAAATAAACCATTCCAGCAGCATCCTACTAGAGCTGAAACAGAGGCATTGAATACATTGCAAAGTAATCCAGCATTGTAATAAAATCTTCTGATAAAGGGGCAATGTTGTAATCCTTACATTAAATGTGTAAGCGCATTCTTGATGATAAGACATGCTACAAGAAATTGGAACACAATCCGACTGACTTATTCAAACAGGAACTGATGGGATTGTTGAATGAGGAGAGGACAGGATCTCATGCGTTTCTTTTGCCGGAGCACCCAGTATTGACGGCCTTCTATAACCTCCCAAAAGTACATAAAGGGATGAACCCACTAAAGAGTAGGCTGATATTATCGGGAGTTGGGAGCTTGACAGAAAAGATCAGTATATATGTGGACAGGACTTTTGAGATCTTTTGTCGCGAGTCTTCCGTCCTATGTGAGAGACTCAATGAATGTGTTGAGACATCGCAATGACATACATTGTGATGAAAATACTGTTTTAGCGAGCTTGGATGTGGAGGTCCTCTACAGCTCCATACCGCATGACAGGAGCTGTGAGGCTTTACAGTCCTTCCTGATGGAAAGAGGCTCACATCTGGCTAGACACAATGAGTTTGTTATTAAGCTATTGTGGTTTATTTTAAGCCACAATGTCTTTGTGTTTGACCGTAGGGTATACCATCAGGGGAGTGGCAATGGGGAGCCCATGTGCCCCCATGTTTTCTATGCCTGGGCTGGTGGGAAAAGACCGTGGTTTTCAGTGAGTAAATGGAACAATGGACCTTGTCCATTATTATGTGGATGAGGTTCATAGATGATGTATTCCTGTGGAATTGTACTAGGGGGGCATTTGAAAGCTTTGTGGCTACCTTGAATAAAAAACAATTTGGGTCTATTTTTCACATATGAACAGGATGAGAAGCATCTCACATTCCTGGATCTATCTATCAATAGAGACCGTTCAGGGAAATTAGCAACTAAAATATTCCGCAAACCCAAGGCAATCAACACCTTGTTGAGGTGGGACAGTGGCCATCTGGTCCCACTAAAATGGGGGATTCCAAAAGGCCAGTACCTTAGAGCCAGACGCAATGTCTCACAATGGGATGACTTCAAAAGGGCTGTGTAACGGTCACATCCACACACACACCATGGGAAGGATAGTGACCACTGCGCTCCACCCTCACCCCTGGCCCTGCCTACTTGCCTCACGAGTCCTGATGACAGGGGACAACTAGACGACAGTCCCTTACTTAGGATATGTGCAGGGAAGACAGACAAGACAAAATACGGAACGTGAACGGACCGTTTCAGAACCAAGAGATCTACGCAGTACAAAGGGTTAAGCAAAGAATGGTCAGGAGAAGCCGGGGTCAAATACCAGGAGAGTAGAGAAGTACCAGAGGAGTCCGCAAAGAGTAGTCAGGTGGGAGCCGAGGTCACAATACCAGGACGGATGTGCAGTACAGGAGGAGCAGGCAAAGGATCGTCAGGGAACAGGATCAGGTGAGTATTCAGTAGTCCAACAAATAGCCAGGAACCTAGAATTAACAGGCAACCTGTGGCCAGCAGGCTGCCTGTATTTATAGTGGGGTCTGAGAGTCATGTGACGTGGCCAGCGTCACATGACCGACAGACAGACAAGTCGAGCACCGAGTGATCAGCTCGGCGCTCAAGGCAGACCTAGAAGCAGGGAGCCTCCCAGCTAGCAAAAACAGATCCTCGTTCCTGAAGCTAAGCAGCAGGTCTGCGGCTGATGGGAGACCGAGTGCGCATTTGGCGCCCCGTGACAGGCTGCCAATGACCTCCAGAGGATATCCAAAGTCATCCTTGAGAAAGGCCTACCAACATGCGGCGGCATGTAACAGGGAAAGCGTATTGCACCCTAGAGTAAGAGAGGCAGCAGATGTTTAAACTCGCATCATAGGTACATTTGACGTTGCACATAAGGAGGTTCGAGAAATGTTAAAAGACCACTGGAGTATTCTGAAATCTGATCCTGACGTGGGCTATTTAGTGGGGGACCATCCATTAATAACTTATCGACGAGGGGCCAGCTTTAGGGACAGATTAGTACACAGTGCGTTTAGCACCCCAATAACCGAAACGTGGCTAACAACAAAACCAAATAATACCTTTAGATGTGGTAGATGTATAGAATGTAAAGCTATCCAAACCGGGGATACAGTGACAAGCTCAGCCACTGGATGCAGATATAAGATCAAGTCATTCATAAACTGCAAAACAGTGGGGGTGGTGTATGTGGCCACATGCATATGTAGGAAACAGTACGTGGGCAAAACTAAGCGTGAATTCAGGAGACGGATAGGTGAACATCTCTTGAAAATTGATAAGCAAGATGACAGGCCAATTGCTCAACATGTAATGAATCACCACCCTAATACAACTAACTGTGTCAGCTTCCAGGGCATAGAACACATCAGAGCACCACCAAGAGGTGGAAATATTGATGTGCTATTATTGAGAAAGGAGGCCCAATGGACATTTACATTGAACACACTAAAGCCAGTGGGGCTCAATGAGTATATATCATATACTTGTTTTATAGATTAATTTATACTGGGCCTCATAACTATAACACACTACAGTGGATCTACTGTCGTCTCTTTCAGTAATTTTAGTTATGGTACATTACTACCCTCCCCACAGTAGTAGGGAATGTATAAAAAAAATAAAAAATTGATGTTTCATTATTTGGCTGTTCCGTTTCGCAATTAATTGCCTTTTGTAGAGTTGGGGGAGATGTACTATAACACTCATTTTTGATGTGAAGAGCGTGCTCATCTCAGTTCCTCAGGTCTAAAAAACTATGAGATATGGGTACATCAATAATCCTGACTGTTGGTTTTGACTATATCAGGGTTCAGTATCAGCCACGGTGTTTCATTATAATAGCTGGCTAAATGGACTAAAGTAAATGTATTGAGTTTCCTTCAAAACACTATGCCAATCAAACAGATCTAGCACTAGGTTTAGCATGATATCAGATGTTTTCCTGGGTATTCCTTACTGATTATTAAATAACATTCTGTGTGCAACATTGTATCTCCTTCCAGACTGTTAGCGTTGTATGATTGGTGGGGGGGGGGGGGGGGACATTTGTCTCTCATCCCTGAGTGTAGATAGGTCCTGCCAGTGAAGCCCGGCCCGGGAGGGGGTGTGGCTTATCCCATTTAACGAGCAGCGGGAAGCGGCCGCACTACGGCCATCACGGTGCCGGATGCTACCCTGCTGCATGCACGAGATCAGTGGCGTGTAGAGTGTTTGTTTATATGTAAAGAATACATAGAAGGCTCCTGACCTGAGGAATAGCTGAGTTAGAGCAGCTAAAGAAACGAGTCGAGCCAAGACTTATTCAGTAAAGGGCATTAAAGGCCATTGAGATAGCAGTGTATTCATTTAAGTAGGGTGACAGCAAAGGCAGATGTGAACAAATCATATTATGTGGGGCAGAAAAAGGGTAGTGCAATCACGAGACGCTATAGATTTGCACCAATATTCCCCTCGTTTGCTGCAGTGATTTATCAGTTGATAGAACTAGAGACTGAGTCTAAGGTGCTGGTGTAGCAACAAAGGGACCTTGGTTCTGATGATGAAAAGTTTTCATTAGTCGACATTGATTTTCTGGGATGTGCGGTATACGTATATGTTACAGCTGCACCCTAGGTTTTCCCTGTCGAGCCTGATGAGTGTTTTGGTGGGGAGACACTATTTTTTATGTTTTATGTAATAAACTTTATTTTAGCATCCTTTATTCAGGCAGTTAATCATTATTATTTTTGAGTTAATCATTGCTGGTAGACTCAGACTAACTGGTTAGACTGCCTGGACTAAACTGCATTACACTCTACTCTAGGATGTTCTAACTCCTCTATTTATTCTGTGGGTGTCACCAGCCCAATCTAGTGGTGGCAGCGAATATTTCCTGTTATAACCATGTTCATACAGGAAATATAGTAAATGCATACATTACACAGAAATATATTTTCTTTGTAGTTAGCAGTATACTGCGTCTCAGCGAGACTGTGGTTTCTACCTCATGAAGGTTTTTTTTAACTTCATCTGGATCAACCTTCCAGGATAACAGGCTGAACTGGATGGATGTCTTTTTTTTCAGACTTAAAAACTATGTTACTCTATTACCAAAGGCATTGCATCATGAAGGAAACCTCTGACCATATACCCTTTTAGGACATATGGATATTGCAGAAGGAGAAAGAAGGAAAAAAGAATTATTGTAAATAGTCAGTGTCATTTTAAGATATGTTATAGTCAATTGCAATGTGTTTGGGAAATCATTACAGCAGGTATTTTGGAACCTTGCAGTATCCTTCGGTTCTAGGGTGTAAATTTAGTTACAGTTAGTCAGGTGTCACGAGGGTGTCAAGAGCCACGTCTGACTCCGTTATACCCGGGGTCAGGAAGTCGCAGCGGGTGGCTGCGCGCTCTATGTCTAAAGATCACGTTGTTTCTTAGTGATTGTTTTCTGTGTTGCTTTGCCTTGCTATCCTTTTTGTCTCACTCAGGGATCCGTAGCTTCTCCTCCTCAGCTGTTTCTTGTCTGCCACTCCCAAACTCCTTATATTCTCCTCTCACACTTCTCTTGTTGCCAGTTATAGAGCTTCCTGCCTGGACATCTATGCTGACCCACTGGAGCTGAGAATCTGGTTGTTGTTCCAGAGTGCTACCCTCCGGATCCCTGTTGGGCTTTTGTTGTCTCCTGTTGTTGCCCTCCTGGGATTATATGTTTAGTTTGTATTGTCTGTCCTCCCCTTGGTGTTTTCCTTTAGAGCTAGTGGTGCGGACTAGTGTTCCCACCGCCCTGTTCACTATCTAGGGCTTATCCTAGGGAAAGCCAGGGTTTTAGGCACGTGATCGGTGTACGGGTGAGGAACCCGTCTAGGGACGACAGGGCAGCCAGGCGCCAGTCGCAAGGTGAGTCAGGGGTCACCACCTTCCCTCTCACTAGGGCAGGGCCTCCCTCTTTTCCTCCCTCCGTGTCACGTATGTGACAGTTACGCCGATCGTGATATTATAACTGGCCCTTATTTATTTTTTTTGAGAAAAAATAAATAAATATATATATATAATTTTTATTTTTTCTCTACTTAGAATCCAATATGGATCCTATTGCTGCTTTGGCAAAACAGCTTCAAGGCCTGTCTTTGGAGGTGGCGGGATTGAAGGCGTCTGTCCTCCAACAGCAGCAGCAAATGCAGCAGACCGTAAGCCCAGCGGTTGCTATGGGTAACCAGGTTGTTACAGAACCCAAGGTTGTTCTTCCTGACAGATTCTCTGGGGGAAGGGACAAATTTGTGTTGTTCCGTGAGGCCTGCAAATTATATTTTAAGCTGCGCCCTTACTCCTCAGGTAATGAAGAACAGCAGGTGGGGATTGTTATTTCCCTGCTTCAGGGGGACCCGCAATCCTGGGCGTTCTCGTTACCCCCTGGTTCCTAGGCTCTCCGGTCAGTGGAGGGATTTTTTGGGGCTTTGGGTCTCATATATGATGACCCTGACCGTGTCGCCCTGGCTGAGTCGAAGTTACGGAGACTCCTACAGGGAGATCGGCCAGCAGAGGAATATTGCTCAGAGTTCCGCAGGTGGGCTACGGATACTCAGTGGAACGACCCGGCTCTCAGGAGTCAGTTCTGCTCTGGGTTATCTGAAAGGGTTAAGGATGCGCTGGCGCTGTATGAGACCCCCCTTTCCCTTGATGCTGTTATGTCCCTCTCTATCAGGATAGATAGACGTCTTAGGGAGAGATAGAAAATTCCTGAGCAATCGGTAACCTCTCTCAAGCAGCAGTTAGTCTGTACTGACTTGGATGAGCCTATGCAGCTAGGAGGAACTTCTCGTCAGGTCCGTCCTCCTGAGGTTCGCCGTAGGTGGGGGGCTTGTTTTTTCTGTGGGGGGAAGGGTCATTTCATTAATGTCTGTCCCTCCTTTTCCCAAAAACAAAAGACCGTCGGAAAACTACTAACCCCAGGCTGTGCGGAGGATGTCAGCCGGGGGGTATACGTTTCCTCCATACGAACATCTCAATTTGTGTTGCCAGCGGTTATTGTTTTTGGTGTTAAGACGGAATCTATTTCTTTTTTTCTAGACAGTGGTGCAGGGGTAAATTTGATAGATGCCCATTTTGCCCGCACTATGGGTTTGTCTCTCTGTACGCTGCAGAGACCCATTCCCATATTCGCTATTGACTCTGCTCCTCTGTCTCAGAGAAACCTCACTCACGTTGTCCATAACTTACATCTTCGGGTAGGGGACCACCATAAGGAGCGTCTTTCATGTTACGTTCTGGAGGGCCTTCCCTCTCCTGTGGTATTGGGTCTTCCCTGGTTGGTAGCGCACAATCCAGTGGTGGATTGGCAGGCCAGGGAGATATTGGAGTGGAGTGAGCATTGCAGAGAGAATTGCTTAAATAACAATTGCTTAATCGCCTCCATAGCTTCCCTACCTACATTTATTTCGGACTTTGAGGACGTTTTTTCTGAAAAGGGTTGTCAGAAGCTACCACCTCATCGTCCTTATGATTGCCCGGTTAACCTGATTCCCGGTGCAAAATTACCCAAGTTCAGGTTGTATAATCTTTCGGGTCCCGAGAGACAAGCCATGAAAGATTATATCTCCGAGAGTCTGGCCAAGGGACACATCAGACCCTCTTCTTCACCCGTGGCTGCAGGGTTTTTCTTTGTTAAAAAGAAAGATGGGGGCCTGCGTCCTTGCCTAGATTTCCATGAGCTAAACCGGATAACCGTCCGAGACCCATACCCTCTTCCTCTCATTCCTGACCTTTTTAATCAGATTGCGGGTGCTAGGTGGTTCTCCAAACTTGATCTTAGGGGGGCCTACAATCTGATTCGTATCAAGGAAGGGGATGAGTGGAAGACAGCTTTTAACACCCCTGAGGGGCATTACGAAAATTTAGTCATGCTTTTCGGTCTGACCAATGCCCCTGCTGTCTTCCAACATTTCGTTAATGATATTTTTAGTCATCTCATCGGCAGGTTTGTAGTCATATACCTAGATGATATCTTAATTTATTCGGCTGATCTAAAAACACATGAAGTACATGTCAGGCAAGTACTGCAGGTCCTACGGACGAATAAATTATATGCGAAAATTGAAAAATGTGTCTTCGCCGTTCAGGAAATACAATTCCTGGGATATCTATTATCTGCTTCAGGTTTCCGTATGGATCCTGGGAAGGTCCAGGCAATTTTAGATTGGGATCTTCCTGAGAACCTTAAAGCTCTACAACGGTTTTTGGGTTTCGCAAATTTCTACAGAAAGTTTATTAAAAATTATTCAGTGATCGTTAAACCCCTTACTGACATGACTAGGAAGGGGACTGATTTTTCTAAATGGTCTGACGCCGCTAAAATTGCATTTTCCTCTCTAAAAGAGAGATTTACCTCGGCACCTGTCCTAATTCAACCTGATGTCTCCCAGCCTTTTATTGTTGAAGTTGATGCGTCGGAGGTGGGAGTGGGGGCTGTATTGTCTCAGGGTCCGTCTCCTGGCAAATGGCGTCCTTGCGCTTTCTTTTCCAAAAAATTATCTGCAGCAGAAAAGAACTATGATATTGGAAATAGGGAACTGTTGGCGATTAAACTGGCGTTTGAAGAGTGGCGTCACTTCTTAGAGGGAGCAATCCACCCCGTCACGGTAATTACGGATCACAAAAACCTTCTGTACCTAGAATCGGCTAAGCGTCTCACCCCTAGACAAGCTAGGTGGTCGCTATTCTTTACCAGATTTAACTTTGTAATCACCTATCGTCCTGGGGCAAAAAATACCAAGGCAGACGCATTGTCTCGTAGTTTCCCTGGAGGGGGTAATGTTAGTGATCCGGTACCTATTTTACAAAGAGGAGTGGTTGTCTCTGCTGTACACTCTGTTCTAGAGGGAAAGGTGTTAGAGGCCCAGGGGGACGCCCCGGCCTCTTGCCCCTCAGAGAAATTGTTTGTACCGTTAAACCTGCGTCTTGAGTTATTGAAGGAACATCATAATTCGGCACTTGCTGGGCACCCGGGTAGTAAAGCAACCTTGGAGCTATTGTCTCGTCGTTTTTGGTGGCCAAGGTTGCGTCAGGATGTAATAGATTACGTGTCTACTTGTTCTACTTGTGCACGCGCGAAAGTCTCTCATACACGTCCAGCAGGGTCTTTATTGCCACTTTTCATCCCCAATAGACCATGGACACATCTATCAATGGATTTCATCACTGACTTACCTTTGTCTGCGGGTAAAACAGTTATCTTGGTAGTAGTAGACAGGTTTAGCAAAATGGTACACTTTATTGCGCTACCCGCACTTCCTAATGCTAAGACTCTTGCTCAGGTGTTTATCAGTGAAATCGTGAAGCTTCACGGGGTCCCTTCCGATGTGGTTTCGGATCGGGGAACCCAGTTTATTTCTAAGTTTTGGAAAGCTTTTTGTACCCGTTTAGGGGTACACTTATCCTTTTCCTCAGCTTTCCATCCTCAGTCGAATGGACAGACTGAGCGTACCAACCAAAACCTAGAAACATATTTAAGGTGTTTTGCGTCTGAAAACCAAGAGGTGTGGTCATCATATTTACCGTTAGCCGATTTTGCCATAAATAATCGCCGTCAGGAATCCACTGGCAAGTCACCATTTCTTGGTGCATACGGTTTTCATCCCCAATTTTGTACTTTCAAAGAGGGGGGGTCTTCTGGGGTTCCCGAAGAGGAACGGTTTTCTTCATCTCTTTCATCGGTATGGCAGAAAGTGCAAGCTAACTTGAAAAATATGAGTGGTAAATACAAATGCATGGCCGATAAGAAACGGTCGCCAGGTCCGGACCTAGGAGTGAATGACTATGTGTGGTTGTCTACTAGGAATATTAAGTTGAAGGTTCCCTCTTGGAAACTGGGTCCTAGGTTCATTGGTCCTTATAAAATTGTAGCCGTCATTAACCCTGTGGCTTTTCGCCTGGAGCTACCTCAGACTTTTAAGATCCATAACGTCTTCCATAAGTCGCTGCTCAAGAAGTATGTTCCACCTCTAGAACCATCACCGCTGCCACCTCCTCCTGTTGTTGTGGATGGTAATCTGGAGTTTCAAATATCCAGAATTGTTGATTCTCGTCGGGTCCGCCGCTCTCTTCAGTATCTGGTGCATTGGAGGGGTTACGGTCCCGAGGAAAGAATGTGGGTTCCAGCGTCAGAGGTAAACGCCAACAGGTTGATTCAGGCTTTCCATGTCTCTCATCCGGAGACACCTGGTCCTGAGTGTCCGGAGGCCCCTCGTGAAAGGGGGGGTACTGTCACGAGGGTGTCAAGAGCCACGTCTGACTCCGTTATACCCGGGGTCAGGAAGTCGCAGCGGGTGGCTGCGCGCTCTATGTCTAAAGATCACGGTGTTTCTTAGTGTTTGTTTTCTGTGTTTGCCTTGCTATCCTTTTTGTCTCACTCAGGGATCCGTAGCTTCTCCTCCTCAGCTGTTTCTTGTCTGCCACTCCCAAACTCCTTATATTCTCCTCTCACACTTCTCTTGTTGCCAGTTATAGAACTTCCTGCCTGGACATCTATGCTGACCCACTGGAGCTGAGAATCTGGTTGTTGTTCCAGAGTGCTACCCTCCGGATCCCTGTTGGGCTTTTGTTGTCTCCTGTTGTTGCCCTCCTGGGATTATATGTTTAGTTTGTATTGTCTGTCCTCCCCTTGGTGTTTTCCTTTAGAGCTAGTGGTGCGGACTAGTGTTCCCACCGCCCTGTTCACTATCTAGGGCTCATCCTAGGGAAAGCCAGGGTTTTAGGCACGTGATCGGCGTACGGGTGAGGAACCCGTCTAGGGACGACAGGGCAGCCAGGCGCCAGTCGCAAGGTGAGTCAGGGGTCACCACCTTCCCTCTCACTAGGGCAGGGCCTCCCTCTTTTCCTCCCTCCGTGTCACGTATGTGACAGTTACGCCGATCGTGATATCAGGATTGTTGTACGTGCCAGTTCCAGTGACCAGCATGAAGGCGCTGATGCGTTGAGATTAGAGTTGAGCGAACACCTGGATGTTCGGGTTCGAGAAGTTCGGCCGAACTTCCCGGAAATGTTCAGGTTCGGGATCCGAACCCGATCCGAAATTCGTCCCGAACCCGAACCCCATTGAAGTCAATGGGGACCCGAACTTTTCGGCACTAAAACGGCTGTAAAACAGCCCAGGAAAGGGCTAGAGGGCTGCAAAAGGCAGCAACATGTAGGTAAATCCCCTGCAAACAAATGTGGATAGGGAAATGAATTAAATTAAAAATTAAATAAATAAAAATTAACCAAAATGAATTGGAGAGAGGTCCCATAGCAGAGAATCTGGCTTCCCGTCACCCACCACTGGAACAGTCCATTCTCAGATATTTAGGCCCCGGCACCCAGGCAGAGGAGAGAGGTCCCGTAACAGAGAATCTGGCTTCATGTCAGCAGAGAATCAGTCTTCATATCATAGCAGAGAATCAGGCTTCACGTCACCCACCACTGCAACAGTCCATTTTCATAAATTTAGGCCCAGCACCCAGGCAGAGGAGAGAGGTCCCGTAACAGAGGATCTGGCTTCATGTCAGCAGAGAATCAGTCTGCATGTCATAACAGAGAATCAGGCTTCACGTCACCCACCACTGTAAGAGTCCATTTTCATAAATTTAGGCCCAGCACCCAGGCAGAGGAGAGAGGTCCCGTAACAGACAATCTGGCTTCATGTCAGCAGAGAATTAGTCTGCATGTCATAGCAGAGAATGAGGCTTCACGTCAGCCACCACTGCAACAGTCCATTGGCATATATTTAGGCCCAGCACCCAGGCAGAGGAGAGAGGTCCCGTAACAGACAATCTGGCTTCATGTCAGCAGAGAATTAGTCTGCATGTCATAGCAGAGAATGAGGCTTCACGTCAGCCACCACTGCAACAGTCCATTGGCATATATTTAGGCCCAGCACCCAGGTAGAGGAGAGAGGTCCCGTAACAGACAATCTGGCTTCATGTCAGCAGAGAATCAGTCTTCATGTCATAGCAGAGAATCAGGCTTCACATCACCCACCACTGCAACAGTCCATTGTCATAAATTTAGGCCCAGCACCCAGGCAGAGGAGAGAGGTCCCGTAACAGACAATCTGGCTTCATGTCAGCAGAGAATTAGTCTGCATGTCATAGCAGAGAATGAGGCTTCACGTCAGCCACCACTGCAACAGTCCATTGGCATATATTTAGGCCCAGCACCCAGGCAGAGGAGAGAGGTCCCGTAACAGACAATCTGGCTTCATGTCAGCAGAGAATCAGTCTGCATGTCATAGCAGAGAATCAGGCTTCACGTCACCCACCACTGTAAGAGTCCATTTTCATAAATTTAGGCCCAGCACCCAGGCAGAGGAGAGAGGTCCCGTAACAGACAATCTGGCTTCATGTCAGCAGAGAATCAGTCTTCATGTCATAGCAGAGAATCAGGCTTCACGTCACCCACCACTGCAACAGTCCATTTTCATAAATTTAGGCCCAGCACCCAGGCAGAGGAGAGAGGTCCCGTAACAGAGGATCTGGCTTCATGTCAGCAGAGAATGAGTCTGCATGTCATAACAGAGAATCAGGCTTCACGTCACCCACCACTGTAAGAGTCCATTTTCATAAATTTAGGCCCAGCACCCAGGCAGAGGAGAAAGGTCCCGTAACAGACAATCTGGCTTCATGTCAGCAGAGAATTAGTCTGCATGTCATAGCAGAGAATGAGGCTTCACGTCAGCCACCACTGCAACAGTCCATTGGCATATATTTAGGCCCAGCACCCAGGCAGAGGAGAGAGGTCCCGTAACAGACAATCTGGCTTCATGTCAGCAGAGAATTAGTCTGCATGTCATAGCAGAGAATGAGGCTTCACGTCAGCCACCACTGCAACAGTCCATTGGCATATATTTAGGCCCAGCACCCAGGCAGAGGAGAGAGGTCCCGTAACAGACAATCTGGCTTCATGTCAGCAGAGAATCAGTCTTCATGTCATAGCAGAGAATCAGGCTTCACGTCACCCACCACTGCAACAGTCCATTGTCATAAATTTAGGCCCAGCACCCAGGCAGAGGAGAGAGGTCCCGTAACAGACAATCTGGCTTCATGTCAGCAGAGAATTAGTCTGCATGTCATAGCAGAGAATGAGGCTTCACGTCAGCCACCACTGCAACAGTCCATTGGCATATATTTAGGCCCAGCACCCACGCAGAGGAGAGAGGTCCCGTAACAGACAATCTGGCTTCATGTCAGCAGAGAATCAGTCTGCATGTCATAGCAGAGAATCAGGCTTCACGTCACCCACCACTGTAAGAGTCCATTTTCATAAATTTAGGCCCAGCACCCAGGCAGAGGAGAGAAGTCCCGTAACAGACAATCTGGCTTCATGTCAGCAGAGAATCAGTCTTCATGTCATAGCAGAGAATCAGGCTTCACGTCACCCACCACTGTAAGAGTCCATTTTCATAAATTTAGGCCCAGCACCCAGGCAGAGGAGAGAGGTCCCGTAACAGAGGATCTGGCTTCATGTCAGCAGAGAATCAGTCTGCATGTCATGGCAGAGAATCAGGCTTCACGTCACCCACCACTGCAACAGTCCATTGTCATAAATTTAGGCCCAGCACCCAGGCAGAGGAGAGAGGTCCCGTAACAGACAATCTGGCTTCATGTCAGCAGAGAATTAGTCTGCATGTCATAGCAGAGAGTGAGGCTTCACGTCAGCCACCACTGCAACAGTCCATTGGCATATATTTAGGCCCAGCACCCAGGCAGAGGAGAGAGGTCCCGTAACAGACAATCTGGCTTCATGTCAGCAGAGAATCAGTCTTCATGTCATAGCAGAGAATCAGGCTTCACGTAACCCACCACTGCAACAGTCCATTGTCATAAATTTAGGCCCAGCACCCAGGCAGAGGAGAGAGGTCCCGTAACAGACAATCTGGCTTCATGTCAGCAGAGAATTAGTCTGCATGTCATAGCAGAGAATGAGGCTTCACGTCAGCCACCACTGCAACAGTCCATTGGCATATATTTAGGCCCAGCACCCAGGCAGAGGAGAGAGGTCCCGTAACAGACAATCTGGCTTCATGTCAGCAGAGAATCAGTCTGCATGTCATAGCAGAGAATCAGGCTTCACGTCACCCACCACTGTAAGAGTCCATTTTCATAAATTTAGGCCCAGCACCCAGGCAGAGGAGAGAGGTCCCGTAACAGACAATCTGGCTTCATGTCAGCAGAGAATCAGTCTTCATGTCATAGCAGAGAATCAGGCTTCACGTCACCCACCACTGCAACAGTCCATTTTCATAAATTTAGGCCCAGCACCCAGGCAGAGGAGAGAGGTCCCGTAACAGAGGATCTGGCTTCATGTCAGCAGAGAATGAGTCTGCATGTCATAACAGAGAATCAGGCTTCACGTCACCCACCACTGTAAGAGTCCATTTTCATAAATTTAGGCCCAGCACCCAGGCAGAGGAGAGAGGTCCCGTAACAGACAATCTGGCTTCATGTCAGCAGAGAATTAGTCTGCATGTCATAGCAGAGAATGAGGCTTCACGTCAGCCACCACTGCAACAGTCCATTGGCATATATTTAGGCCCAGCACCCAGGCAGAGGAGAGAGGTCCCGTAACAGACAATCTGGCTTCATGTCAGCAGAGAATTAGTCTGCATGTCATAGCAGAGAATGAGGCTTCACGTCAGCCACCACTGCAACAGTCCATTGGCATATATTTAGGCCCAGCACCCAGGCAGAGGAGAGAGGTCCCGTAACAGACAATCTGGCTTCATGTCAGCAGAGAATCAGTCTTCATGTCATAGCAGAGAATCAGGCTTCACGTCACCCACCACTGCAACAGTCCATTGTCATAAATTTAGGCCCAGCACCCAGGCAGAGGAGAGAGGTCCCGTAACAGACAATCTGGCTTCATGTCAGCAGAGAATTAGTCTGCATGTCATAGCAGAGAATGAGGCTTCACGTCAGCCACCACTGCAACAGTCCATTGGCATATATTTAGGCCCAGCACCCAGGCAGAGGAGAGAGGTCCCGTAACAGACAATCTGGCTTCATGTCAGCAGAGAATCAGTCTGCATGTCATAGCAGAGAATCAGGCTTCACGTCACCCACCACTGTAAGAGTCCATTTTCATAAATTTAGGCCCAGCACCCAGGCAGAGGAGAGAGGTCCCGTAACAGAGGATCTGGCTTCATGTCAGCAGAGAATCAGTCTGCATGTCATGGCAGAGAATCAGGCTTCACGTCACCCACCACTGCAACAGTCCATTGTCATAAATTTAGGCCCAGCACCCAGGCAGAGGAGAGAGGTCCCGTAACAGACAATCTGGCTTCATGTCAGCAGAGAATTAGTCTGCATGTCATAGCAGAGAGTGAGGCTTCACGTCAGCCACCACTGCAACAGTCCATTGGCATATATTTAGGCCCAGCACCCAGGCAGAGGAGAGAGGTCCCGTAACATACAATCTGGCTTCATGTCAGCAGAGAATCAGTCTTCATGTCATAGCAGAGAATCAGGCTTCACGTCACCCACCACTGTAAGAGTCCATTTTCATAAATTTAGGCCCAGCACCCAGGCAGAGGAGAGAGGTCCCGTAACAGAGGATCTGGCTTCATGTCAGCAGAGAATCAGTCTGCATGTCATGGCAGAGAATCAGGCTTCACGTCACCCACCACTGCAACAGTCCATTGTCATAAATTTAGGCCCAGCACCCAGGCAGAGGAGAGAGGTCCCGTAACAGACAATCTGGCTTCATGTCAGCAGAGAATTAGTCTGCATGTCATAGCAGAGAGTGAGGCTTCACGTCAGCCACCACTGCAACAGTCCATTGGCATATATTTAGGCCCAGCACCCAGGCAGAGGAGAGAGGTCCCGTAACAGACAATCTGGCTTCATGTCAGCAGAGAATCAGTCTTCATGTCATAGCAGAGAATCAGGCTTCACGTCACCCACCACTGCAACAGTCCATTGTCATAAATTTAGGCCCAGCACCCACGCAGAGGAGAGAGGTCCCGTAACAGACAATCTGGCTTCATGTCAGCAGAGAATTAGTCTGCATGTCATAGCAGAGAATGAGGCTTCACGTCAGCCACCACTGCAACAGTCCATTGGCATATATTTAGGCCCAGCACCCAGGCAGAGGAGAGAGGTCCCGTAACAGACAATCTGGCTTCATGTCAGCAGAGAATCAGTCTGCATGTCATAGCAGAGAATCAGGCTTCACGTCACCCACCACTGTAAGAGTCCATTTTCATAAATTTAGGCCCAGCACCCAGGCAGAGGAGAGAGGTCCCGTAACAGAGGATCTGGCTTCATGTCAGCAGAGAATCAGTCTGCATGTCATGGCAGAGAATCAGGCTTCACGTCACCCACCACTGCAACAGTCCATTGTCATAAATTTAGGCCCAGCACCCAGGCAGAGGAGAGAGGTCCCGTAACAGACAATCTGGCTTCATGTCAGCAGAGAATTAGTCTGCATGTCATAGCAGAGAGTGAGGCTTCACGTCAGCCACCACTGCAACAGTCCATTGGCATATATTTAGGCCCAGCACCCAGGCAGAGGAGAGAGGTCCCGTAACATACAATCTGGCTTCATGTCAGCAGAGAATCAGTCTTCATGTCATAGCAGAGAATCAGGCTTCACGTCACCCACCACTGTAAGAGTCCATTTTCATAAATTTAGGCCCAGCACCCAGGCAGAGGAGAGAGGTCCCGTAACAGAGGATCTGGCTTCATGTCAGCAGAGAATCAGTCTGCATGTCATGGCAGAGAATCAGGCTTCACGTCACCCACCACTGCAACAGTCCATTGTCATAAATTTAGGCCCAGCACCCAGGCAGAGGAGAGAGGTCCCGTAACAGACAATCTGGCTTCATGTCAGCAGAGAATTAGTCTGCATGTCATAGCAGAGAGTGAGGCTTCACGTCAGCCACCACTGCAACAGTCCATTGGCATATATTTAGGCCCAGCACCCAGGCAGAGGAGAGAGGTCCCGTAACAGACAATCTGGCTTCATGTCAGCAGAGAATCAGTCTTCATGTCATAGCAGAGAATCAGGCTTCACGTCACCCACCACTGCAACAGTCCATTGTCATAAATTTAGGCCCAGCACCCACGCAGAGGAGAGAGGTCCCGTAACAGACAATCTGGCTTCATGTCAGCAGAGAATTAGTCTGCATGTCATAGCAGAGAATGAGGCTTCACGTCAGCCACCACTGCAACAGTCCATTGGCATATATTTAGGCCCAGCACCCAGGCAGAGGAGAGAGGTCCCGTAACAGACAATCTGGCTTCATGTCAGCAGAGAATTAGTCTGCATGTCATAGCAGAGAATGAGGCTTCACGTCAGCCACCACTGCAACAGTCCATTGTCAGATATTTAGGCCCAGCACCCAGGCAGAGGAGAGAGGTCCCATAACAGAGAATCTGTCTTCATGTCAGCAGAGAATTAGTCTGCATGTCATAGCAGAGAATCAGGCTTCACGTCACCCAACATTGGAACAGTCCATTGGCATATATTTAGGCCCCGGCACCCAGACAGAGGAGAGGTTCATTCAACTTTGGTTAGCCTCGCAATATAATAGTAAAATGAAAATAAAAATAGGATTGAATGAGGAAGTGCCCTGGAGTACAATAATATATCCCCCTTGCCATGCTGAGAGACCGTGACGTGGTGCATGTGGGCTCCGATATCTCCATGACTGGAACATATTGGCGAAAGTCTCAGCTTTTAATACCTTTACTTATGTCTTGCCAGCATAGTCAGTGTTATATCTGTTTGGTGCATTCTCTCTGTGTGTTCTCTACAATAATATATGGTTAAGGGGAGGTAGTTAATGTCTAATCTGGACAAGGGACGGACAGATCCTGTGGGATCCATGCCTGGTTCATTTTTATGAACGTCAGCTTGTCCACATTGGCTGTAGACAGGCGGCTGCGTTTGTCTGTAATGACGCCCCCTGCCGTGCTGAATACACGTTCAGACAAAACGCTGGCCGCCGGGCAGGCCAGCACCTCCAAGGCATAAAAGGCTAGCTCTGGCCACGTGGACAATTTAGAGACCCAGAAGTTGAATGGGGCCGAACCATCAGTCAGTACGTGGAGGGGTGTGCACACGTACTGTTCCACCATGTTAGTGAAATGTTGCCTCCTGCTAACACGTTGTGTATCAGGTGGTGGTGCAGTTAGCTGTGGCATGTTGACAAAAGTTTTCCACATCTCTGCCATGCTAACCCTGCCCTCAGAGGAGCTGGCCGTGACACAGCTGCCTTGGCGACCTCTTGCTCCTCCTCTGGCTTGGCCTTGGGCTTCCACTTGTTCCCCTGTGACATTTGGGAATGCTCTCAGTAGCGCGTCTACCAACGTGCGCTTGTACTCGCGCATCTTCCTATCACGCTCCAGTGCAGGAAGTAAGGTGGGCACATTGTCTTTGTAGCGTCGATCCAGCAGGGTGGCAACCCAGTAGTCCGCACAGGTTAAAATGTGGGCAACTCTGCTGTCGTTGCGCAGGCACTGCAGCATGTAGTCGCTCATGTGTGCCAGGCTGCCCAGGGGTAAGGACAAGCTGTCCTCTGTGGGAGGCGTATCGTCATTGTCCTGCCTTTCCCCCCAGCCACGCACCAGTGATGGACCCGAGCTGCGTTGGGTGCCACCCCGCTGTGACCATGCTTCATCCTCATCCTCCTCCACCTCCTCCTCATCCTCGTCCTCCTCGTCCTCCAGTAGTGGGCCCTGGCTGGCCACATTTGTACCTGGCCTCTGCTGTTGCCAAAAACCTCCCTCTGAGTCACTTAGAAGAGACTGGCCTGAAAGTGCTAAAAATGACCCCTCTTCCTCCTCCTCCTCCTCCTGGGCCACCTCCTCTTCCATCATCGCCCTAAGTGTTTTCTCAAGGAGACATAGAAGTGGTATTGTAACGCTGATAACGGCGTCATCGCCACTGGCCATGTTGGTGGAGTACTCGAAACAGCGCAACAGGGCACACAGGTCTCGCATTGGTGGTGAAGTGGTGCTGTTCTGTAGTGCGACTGACCCGTGCGTGCTGCAGCTGAAACTCCACTATGGCCTGCTGCTGCTCGCACAGTCTGTCCAGCATGTGCAAGGTGGAGTTCCACCTGGTGGGCACGTTGCATATGAGGCGGTGAGCGGGAAGGCCGAAGTTACGCTGTAGCGCAGACAGGCGAGCAGCAGCAGGATGTGAACGCCGGAAGCGCGAACAGACGGCCCGCACTTTATGCAGCAGCTCTGACATGTCGGGGTAGTTGTGAATGAACTTCTGCACCACCAAATTCAGCACATGCGCCAAGCAAGGGATGTGCGTCAAATTGGCTAGTCCCAGAGCTGCAACGAGATTTCGCCCATTATCACACACCACCAGGCCGGGCTTGAGGCTCACCGGCAGCAACCACTCGTCGGTCTGTTGTTCTATACCACGCCACAACTCCTGTGCGGTGTGGGGCCTGTCCCCCAAACATATGAGTTTCAGAATGGCCTGCTGACGTTTACCCCGGGCTGTGCTGAAGTTGGTGGTGAAGGTGTGTGGCTGACTGGATGAGCAGGTGGAAGAAGAGGAGGAGGAAGCCGAGAAGGAGGAGGTGGCAACAGGAGGCAAAAAATGTTGCCCTGCGATCCTTGGCGGCGGAAGGACGTGGCCAAACAGCTCTCCGCCTGGGGCCCAGCTGCCACTACATTTACCCAGTGTGCAGTTAGGGAGATATAGCGTCCCTGGCCGTGCTTACTGGTCCACGTATCTGTGGTTAGGTGGACCTTGCTACAGATGGCGTTGCGCAGTGCACACTTGATTTTATCGGATACTTGGTTGTGCAGGGAAGGCACGGCTCTCTTGGAGAAGTAGTGGCGGCTGGGAACAACATACTGTGGGACAGCAAGCGACATGAGCTGTTTGAAGCTGTCTGTGTCCACCAGCCTAAATGACAGCATTTCATAGGCCAGTAGTTTAGAAATGCTGGCATTCAGGGCCAGGGATCGAGGGTGGCTAGGTGGGAATTTACGCTTTCTCTCAAATGTTTGTGAGATGGAGAGCTGAACGCTGCCGTGTGACATGGTTGAGACGCTTGGTGACGGAGGTGGTGGTGGTGTTGGTGGTACATCCCCTGTTTGCTGGGCGGCAGGTGCCAACGTTCCTCCAGAGGCGGAGGAAGAGGCCGAGGCGGCAGCAGCAGAAGAGGCCGAGGCGGCAGCAGCAGAAGAGGTAGCAGGGGGAGCCTGAGTGACTTCCTTGGTTTTAAGGTGTTTACTCCACTGCAGTTCATGCTTTGCATGCAGGTGCCTGGTCATGCAGGTTGTGCTCAGGTTCAGAACGTTAATGCCTCGCTTCAGGCTCTGATGGCACAGCGTGCAAACCACTCGGGTCTTGTCGTCAGCACATTGTTTGAAGAAGTGCCATGCCAGGGAACTCCTTGAAGCTGCCTTTGGGGTGCTCGGTCCCAGATGGCGGCGGTCAGTAGCAGGCGGAGTCTCTTGGCGGCGGGTGTTCTGCTTTTGCCCACTGCTCCCTCTTTTGCTACGCTGTTGGCTCGGTCTCACCACTGCCTCTTCCTCCGAACTGTGAAAGTCAGTGGCACGACCTTCATTCCATGTGGGGTCTAGGACCTCATCGTCCCCTGCATCGTCTTCCACCCAGTCTTGATCCCTGACCTCCTGTTCAGTCTGCACACTGCAGAAAGACGCAGCAGTTGGCACCTGTGTTTTGTCATCATCAGAGACATGCTGAGGTGGTATTCCCATGTCCTCATCATCAGGAAACATAAGTGGTTGTGCGTCACTGCATTCTATGTCTTTCACCGCTGGGGATGGGCTAGGTGGATGCCCTTGGGAAACCCTGCCAGCGGAGTCTTCAAACAGCATAAGAGACTGCTGCATAACTTGAGGCTGAGACAGTTTCCCTGGTATGCATGGGGGTGATGTGACAGACTGATGGGGTTGGTTTTCAGGCGCCATCTGTGCGCTTTCTGCAGAAGACTGGGTGGGAGATAATGTGAACGTGCTGGATCCACTGTCGGCCACCCAATTGACTAATGCCTGTACCTGCTCAGGCCTTACCATCCTTAGAACGGCATTGGGCCCCACCATATATCGCTGTAAATTCTGGAGGCTACTGGGACCTGAGGTAGTTGGTACACTAGGACGTGTGGATGTGGCAGAACGGCCACGTCCTCTCCCAGCACCAGACGGTCCACTAACACCACCACGACCATGTCCACGTCCGCGTCCCTTACTAGATGTTTTCCTCATTGTTATGGTTCACCACAACAACAAAAATATTATTTGGCCCAATGTATTGTATTCAAATTCAGCTGAATATAAATTTGAGGCCTAGTATTTAGGCGCTGGGTGACAGGTATGGATTTAGTGACAGAATTAGACTTGGAAATGCACAGTAGCGTGTGTGTGAAGTTATTCTGAATGACCCTATGTGCACCTTGAATATTATATACCCTTTTAGGGATAGATTTCAAATAGCTCTGATATAGCAGAAACCACAAAATTATGAAATTGCTAAATTGGGAATTGTATTTCAACCCTGAACAAAAAATGTGCTTTGACGGACACTAAATAACTTGCCCAGCCACAACAGTACAGCGGTAACGACAGATTTAGCGGGATATAAATTTGAGGCCTAGTATTTAGGCGCTGGGTGACCGGTATGGATTTAGTGACAGAATTAGACTGGGATATGGCCAAAAAATAACCACACTATTGCTGGTTAAATGCACTTGGTGTGACAGCTTGACCAACCACACTACTGAGGGTTAAATGCACTTGGTGACGGGCGCAGCTTGCCCCTGATGTAGTATATATATGGCCAAAAAATGAACAGACTATTGCTGGTTAAATGCACTTGGTGTGACAGCTTCACCCTGATGTAGGCTTTAGCCAAAAAACAACCACACCATTGAGGGTTAAATGCACTTGGTGACAGGCGCAGCTTGCCCCTGATGTAGTATTTGGCCAAAAAATGAACAGACTACTGAGGGTTAAATGCACTTGGTGACGGGCGCAGCTTGCCCCTGATTTAGTATATGGCCAAAAAATGAACAGACTATTGCTGGTTAAATGCACTTGGTGTGACAGCTTCACCCTGATGTAGGCTTTAGCCAAAAAACAACCACACTATTGAGGGTTAAATGCACTTGGTGACAGGCGCAGCTTGCCCCTGATGTAGTATATGGCCAAAAAATGAACAGACTATTGCTGGTTAAATGCACTTGGTGTGACAGCTTGACCAACCACACTACTGAGGGTTAAATGCACTTGGTGACGGGCGCAGCTTGCCCCTGATGTAGTATATGGCCAAAAAATGAACAGACTATTGCTGGTTAAATGCACTTGGTGTCACAGCTTGACCAACCACACTACTGAGGGTTAAATGCACTTGGTGACGGGCGCAGCGTGCCCCTGATGTAGTATATGGCCAAAAAATGAACAGACTATTGCTGGTTAAATGCACTTGGTGACGGGCGCAGCTTGCCCCTGATTTAGTATATGGCCAAAAAATGAACAGACTATTGCTGGTTAAATGCACTTGGTGTGATAGCTTGGCCAACCACACTACTGAGGGTTAAATGCACTTGGTGACTGGCGCAGCTTGCCCCTGATGTAGTATATGGCCAAAAAATAAACAGACTATTGCTGGTTAAATGCACTTGGTGTGACAGCTTCACCCTGATGTAGGCTTTAGCCAAAAAACAACCACACCATTGAGGGTTAAATGCACTTGGTCGCAGCACCGCACAAGACACAAAATGGCCGCCGATCACCCCAGAAAAAAGTGACTGACAAACGGTCTGGGCAGCCTAAAAACAGTGAGCAATTGAATTTCAGCAGCTCAATGATGCACAGCTGCAGATCGATCGATTAATCAAGTCCTTTGGAGGAGTTAATCTGCCTAATCTTGCCCTACTGTCGCAGCCGCAACCTCTCCCTACGCTAATCAGAGCAGAGTGACGGGCGGCGCTATGTGACTCCAGCTTAAATAGAGGCTGGGTCACATGGTGCTCTGGCCAATCACAGCCATGCCAATAGTAGGCATGGCTGTGACGGTCTCTTGGGGCAAGTAGCATGACGCTTGTTGATTGGCTGCTTTGCAGCCTTTCAAAAAGCGCCAAGAAAGCGTCACAAAAGCGCCAAGAAAGCGACGAACACCGAACCCGAACCCGGACTTTTACGAAAATGTCCGGATTCGGGTCCGTGTCACGGACACCCCAAAATTCGGTACGAACCCGAACTATACAGTTCGAGTTCGCTCATCCCTAGTTGAGATGTGTCACCCACTTTGGGTTGTGACTGGTGTTCAGATTAGGGCTAATTTTCTTCCAGTCAGGTGATATGTCAGGACAGAAGTTTGGATGGCTCTCCATCCCTTAGCGACGCAAGGTTGGGGAACCTACAGCTAAGTGTTACATACACTGCTGAACGGGTCGATTATTGTGGTCGTGAGACTTAGGGGTTTCACAAATTAGACCCGCTCATAATGAGTGCATGAGTCCATGTATCCTTCCGAAAAGCAATGGAGCAGGGCGCAGCCGTAACGTATTGCGGCTTGACTATGGTGGAAGGTTGTGGCACGTAGGATTAATAGTAGGAAAGTCTGGTTGCAGGGGTGGAGTTGTGGTGGGGGGTGGAGCGGGAATTGGCGCCAAGGATGTATAGCCTTAGGGGAGGGGTTTATATGGCAGTTGGATCCGAGAGGAAAAGAGTCACCATGTCCGGCTTAGAACATTTAATTGTACAGGTTAGGGCCGCTGCTGCCAGTAATGGTGAGCAGTGGGTTCAGGAGACCCTGCAGGTGGCTTTGCAAGGCAGCGGGCGGGCGGAGGTGGCTCCGGTCAGTAGGTGCGGGCGAGGAGGTCTAGGCCCCCAGAGCGGTCGAGCCCGGATTATGCGTGTCCTAAGGAGCCCCCTCAGGGACCCTCCAGTGTGTTTTCAGGGCAGTGGAACCTGCGACCGAACTGTGAGGTATCCTGCACGGCGGCCGGGCACAGCGGGAGAGGGAAGGGTTAACCCCCGTCCTTGTTCTCTGTCAGCGGGTGCTGGGTTAGGCGTTGGAGCGGTGGCTCCCCAGCAGCTTACCTGTGGCAGGGATCTGATCAAGATGGCATTTTAAGACGGAGTCGCAACGCAGGGCCGGCGGGCGGGCTCCAAGGCATCACAGTCCAGAGGAGAGAGAGCTGAGCAGCGGGAGGCAAGACAAGCCAGATCAGAGCTGGTGTCGGCACAGAGTCCCTCTAGTGGGAGCCAGAGGTACTACAGGAGAAGAGTGAGAAGTGATGCTTCTACGGCTCCTCCCCCCAAGATGTCTGCGTTGGGGGAAGGGAGCCTTCAGTTTAATATAACAGCAGATGAGGCACCAAGGGGGAAGATCCGGCACTGTCATCCACTGGCATGCGGCCACCTGCTGGTGGACTGGACACTGAGAGGGAGGAAGAGGATGACCCTGCTCTTTGCGGACATGGAGGCAGTACGCCAGCATCGCCATCTGAGGAAGAATGTGAAGTGTCCCAGGATTCAGAGGATGGACGGGATGCGATGTCCGGGGCTGCAGATGAGCTGGCCGCTGCGGCTGTCAGCTCCGGGGTCGTACAAGAACACGGTCGGAGGCGGTTGGTGGCTGCTGGGATCCATCCCCAGGGACAGCCAAATGGGAACGGGTCACGGGGGGCGGGGTTTTAGGTTATGTTGCGGGGGCGGGTGTTTCAAGTATAGGTGGCGCCAGCAGGGCGGTGCAGGAATTGCTTGATGGTTTGGCGGTGTTGGTAGCAAGGGTGGGTGCAGGGGTAGCACCTTCTCCTGCGGAAGTGTGGGCACCAGCGAATGGGGCCAGTTTGGGATCCAATGTGGTTGCGGGTCAGACTGGGGTGGTTGTGGGGAGCACCGTTCCCCAAGTGTTTTCTGTGTCAGCGGCAGTTCCGCCGGTGGCTACACTGGTGGCAGAGGCAGCATCTAGTTCAGTGCGGTTAGCTGATGCAGCAAAATGGGAAGTTTATGTGTGCTTCGAGGGGCCGTTGGGGGCTTATTTGAAGCCGGAGATAAGAGAGAAGATTCATAGGGATGAATATGTTGAGATTTTTTCCCTTTTACCGTTAGAGAAGTTCAATCTTGATAGAGTGAAGCTGGACGTGAGCAAGAAGGAGGAGGAGAGGCGTCGGTATCGTTTGATTCCGCGCACATTCGCAAATTGGTTACAGGCTTTTCCGATATTGGCGAGCGTGATAGTGGAAAAAAGTGCCGGGACATTGCTCAATCGGAGAGGCGTATCGAGTGTATGGTGGAGTGGCGTGGCTGAGATATATGACAAGCAATTCCACCAGCGCAGGGCAATCCGGCCGAGTATAAGGTGGGACCACAAGGATATCAGTTTGTGGATGCGACTTATGGCCGCTCCTAAGGGTGGGGCGCAGCCCTTTCGGGGGACGTTGGGGGGTACAGTTTGCAGCAGAGTCGCCTTATGGCGGTAGAAAAGGGTGCTGTTGACAGTTTAACGAGGGGCACTGTAAGTTCTTGTCCGACTGCCATTTTAAACACGAATGTTCGGGATGTGGGGGCTCCCATAGTTTTAGCCGGTGTTTTAAACAGGGGAAAAGGAAGGGTCAGGAGGCTGCTCAGAAGAGGTCTGACACCGGTGAGAGTGGAAGAGATGCTTCCGTTCCTAAACACATACCCTAGGAGGGCGGCGGCGGAGTTGCTGAGGAAAGGATTTGTTGAAGGTTTTAGGAGCCTGTGCACGTCAGTTGGGGTTGGGGGTAGTGTACAGAATTTAGTGTCTGCTCTGTCTAGGCCAGGAGTCGTGCGTTAAAAGATCGAGAAGGAGGTTAGGGCGGGCAGAGTAGCTGGGCTGTTCGCCGAGAGTCAGTTGCCAGACTTGCGCATATCGCCATTGGGGTTTGTACCCAAAAAAGAGCCGAATAAGTTTCGGCTCATTCATTATCTGTCACGACCCTTGGTCGTGGTCGTGACTCCTTGGGAGCCGCATGCAGTTGCCCGCGGTTTGGTGTTGTGTCAACCGCAGCTGGGGGCACTTAGTTGTGTGCCTCAAGTGCGGTTGCCGCGGACAACAGGTATGCGTGCGGTTGCCCTTGGCAACGTGTGTTTGTGTGCACGGGGGTTGTTGTGTGTATTCCCCTTTAAGTTGCTGTCTTCCCTTCCCTGGTGTGTGAAGGGTTAACTTCCTTCCTAGTGTGTGTGTGCACTGGGTGTGTCTGACTGTGGGTGTGACTACTTGGCCCTATATAGCCTCAGTGGAAGGCAGTAGTCAGAGAGGGTGCTTCAGCCATGCTTGCTGGAGACATACTCCTGGTTACTTTACCATTTGCCAGTGGGGGCCACCCTTCTGGTCATATTGTCACGGCTGGGGATGGGGGAAACCCTCAGCCGTGCGGTACCCGTAGATGTTTGGTTGCTGCTTGGCCAGGACCACAGGATCAGGGAGCAGGTCACCTCCTAAAGCCTCCCTAATCTGACCCTAACTCCTAGCGGCATGAGCGACCTTAAAGGTAGGAGGACTCATGCTCTGGAACCTCGGGTCCCTACTAACCCTCCGCAGGTCCCTAAGCTAGGAGATGGGTAGACTACCTGTTCTTCCTGGACATAGAGGAACAGGAGCCTAGAATGGCCCAGCTGTAAATAAGGGGAAACCAATACAACTTATGGCAGTGGCAGGTACGTGGAAACTACAACCTCACCTACCTGCCACAGACACACAGCCTGGAACCCATGTGCAAGTGCTGCTATCCACAACCAACACAAATGACAACAGCACACACCATACATCACATGGGAAACCAGGAAAAAATAAGGTGCAATAAACAAGCAACCGCATACACATAAACATCACATCAGACAAGGTAACAATTTATGACCAGAAAGGCTCCTCACCTGGTTTACCTCAAAAAAGGGTGAAGCATGCATCGCCATAGGCTGATGGGGTGCGTGCGCGTTCTCCGGAGGGAGAGCGTTATGGGGTTCACCGTTAACGGCACGGTTGGTGGCTTTTCCCCGCCACCTTACTAACAGTGTCCATGTTGGTGACCCCTCGTCCCTCTCAGGGTTCCTATCTCTGGTCGTCTGCTGGCAGCATTCCTTTGGTGTTCCGGCGGTGTGCTGGTTGGGGAGTGGCTGCTGGCAGCGACCTGGAGTGGGAGCGTTTACTGTGTCCAGTGTCCCCCCCTCCAGACTGCTTTGGTGGCTGGCTGCCTGGGACTGAGGTGTCAGTCCAGGTATGTTGACGGCAGTTCTGGAGAAGGATACGGGTACCTGTCTGGCAGTGCCTCCAGTTGTTCTTTCCTTCAGTCTGCTTTGGTGGCTGACAACCTGGGACCGTTGTGTCGGTCCAGGTTTGTTGGCGGCAGTTCTGAAGGGAGACACTGGTGGTAATCAGGCATTGCCCCTCCCTGTTGTTTGGTCATGGTCGTGACTCCTTGGGAGCCGCATGCAGTTGCCCGCGGTTTGGTGTTGTGTCAACCGCAGCTGGGGGCACTTAGTTGTTTGCCTAAAGTGTGGTTGCCGCGGACAACAGGTATGCATTCGGTTGCCCTTGGCAACGTGTGTTTGTGTGCACAGGGGTTGTGCGTATTCCCCTTTAAGTTGCTGTCTTCCCTTCCCTGGTGTGTGAAGGGTTAACTTCCTTCCTAGTGTGTGTGTGCACTGGGTGTGTCTGACTGTGGGTGTGGCTACTTGGCCCTATATAGCCTCAGTGGAAGGCAGTAGTT
Source organism: Bufo gargarizans (assembly GCF_014858855.1). NCBI lineage: Eukaryota > Metazoa > Chordata > Amphibia > Anura > Bufonidae > Bufo > Bufo gargarizans. The sequence continues at coordinate 674,638,129 of NC_058080.1, forward strand.
AGAGAGGGTGCTTCAGCCATGCTTGCTGGAGACAGCCTCCTGGTTACTTTACCATCTGCCAGTGGGGGCCACCCTTCTGGTCATAAATTGTTGCCTTGTCTGATGTGATGTTTATGTGTATGCGGTTGCTTGTTCATTGCACCTTATGGTTTCCTGGTTTCCCGTGTGATGTATGGTGTGTGCTGTTGTCATTTGTGTTGGTTGTGGATAGCAGCACTTGCACATGGGTTCCAGGCTGTGTGTCTGTGGCAGGTAGGTGAGGTTGTAGTTTCCACGTACCTGCCACTGCCATAAGTTGTATTGGTTTCCCCTTATTTACAGCTTGGCCATTCTAGGCTCCTGTTCCTCTATGTCCAGGAGGAACAGGTAGTCTACCCAGCTCCTAGCTTAGGGACCTGAGGTTCCAGAGCATGAGTCCTCCTACCTTTAAGGTCGGCTCATGCCGCTAGGAGTTAGGGTCAGATTAGGGAGGCTTTAGGAGGTGACCTGCTCCCTGATCCTGTGGTCCTGGCCAAGCAGCAACCAAACATCTACGGGTACCGCACAGCTAAGGGTTTAACCCATCCCCGGCCGTGACATCGTCTGTATTATCCTGCGGGAATTTCAGTGAACGACAGTATAGATCAGGAGCTTTGTTCCGTGTCTTATACGTCTTTCGACAAAGCTGTCGCTTGGGTGCGGCGTTTAGGGCAGGGCGCGTTAATGGTGGAAACGGATATAGAGGCGGCTTTTCGTCTGCTTCCTATACATCCGGAGAGTTTTCACTTTGTTGAGTTTCAAATGGGAAGGGCAGTTTTATGTTGATTGTTGTTTGCCTATGGGTTGCGCTATTTCTTATTCGTTGTTTGAGACTTTTAGTTTGTTTCTTGAATGGGTGGTGAAGCAGGAGTCCGGTTGTCCGTCAGTGCTGCACTATCTGGACGATTTTTTCTTCATGGGGCTGGCCGGCATGCGGACTTGTTCTATTTTGCTGCATACGATCGTGTGGCGGCAGCGTTTGGGGTCCCGTTGGCTCCCGAGAAAACGGAAGGCCCTGCGACTGCTGTAAAATTTTTGGGCATTGTCATTGACACAGTTAAGATGGAATGTCGCTTGCCAGAGAAAAAATTGAGTGACTTCGTAATGGAAGTTGAGAGTTTGCGGAGGGCTAAGAAGGTGCAGTTGCGTAGGATTCAGTCGGTTTTGGGTAAGCTGAACTTTGCGTGCCAGATTTTGCCTATCGGCAGGGTTTTTTGTAGGCGCTTGGCTATGGCAATGGCGGGCGTGGTCTCCCCGTCCCATTTCGTGAGATTGTCTGTGGAGGTGAGGGCAGATTTTGCGGTGTGGGAGCAATTTTTGGCGCAGTACAAAGGTAGGTCGGTGTGGATGGACAGACATATTTCCAACGTCAACTTAGAACTTTTTACTGACGCGTCTTGTTCTTGCGGGTTTGGTGCTTATTGTCAAGGGGAATGTAGCGCGGGTGCGTGGCCTGAGGAATGGCAGTGGGCTGGCTTAATTTCCAAAATGGCATTATTGGAACTGTTTCCCATTATTTTAATGGTTGAATTGTGGGGGGACTTGCTGCGGAATAAGCGTTTTAAGTGCGTTTTTGCTGTGACAACATGGGTGTAGTCCGTTTTCAGTGGAATCGTTTTTGTCGACTGGTGCCGGAGGCAGCAGAGCGGGGGCGCCCGTGTCCTCAGTGGCTCTGAAGCATGGCCTTGGGGTCTCCATAGCACTGATCAGGCAGTCAGTGAGTACCGGTACGTGGTCGGCTTATGCCGCTGTGTGATCTTTATGGGAACAGTTGATTGAGCAAGTTGGAGGTTGTGATACGGCAGATGATTTTAGGATCCTATTGATTTATTTTGTGGGTTTAGCATTTAGCAATGGATTGTCATATTCTGTGGTGGCGAAGAGGGTGTCGGCGGTTTCGTTTTGGTTATGCATGCGGGGTATGTTGGACGTTTCAAAATGTTTCCTGGAGCGTCAAGCTTTAAAAGGTTTCCGGCAGAGTACCTTTAGCAGGGACAATGATGCCAGGTGTCATATGAATTGTTGCAGCGTTTGTGGAGGCAGGTGGGTGTGATTTGTGAAGCAAGTTATGAAGTGTGCTTGTTTAGGGCAGCGTTTTCATTGGCATCTTTTGGTGCATTTAGGGTATATGAGTTGGTTGCGTGGAGTAAACTTGGGGCAGGTGGTTTGCAGTGAGGGGATGTGGTACTGTGTGCGGAGGGGTTATGGTGTTTTTTGCAGAAATCAAAAACAGACCCGGAGGGAAGGGGCATTCATTTTGTGTTGCGATCACTGGGGGAGTCAGTGGTTTGTCCGGTTCGATGTGTTGGGGATTTTTTGGCGGTAAGGCCGGACATAGCGGGGCCCTTTTTAGTACATCAGAACGGGGCGGCATGGTCTCGTTTTCAGTTCGTGGCGATCTTCCAGAAATGCCTGGTAGCGGAAGGCCTGGTGGCAAATGAGTTTGCGTCTTACTCATTTAGGATTGGTGCTGCCACCGAAGCATTGAGGTGGGGTCTGGGAGAAACTGTGATTAGGCGTATAGGTAGATGGGAGTCGGAAAGTTTTCGTTCCTACATCCGTCCGCATTTGTTGTCTCATGTGGGTTGAGGGATGGGAAGATGGTGGTTGTTGGTTTTTAGCGGTGGTTCTAAGGAATGGTTTTGTGTATGTTGCAGAAGTTTTTTTCTGTTATTTTACATTTCTTTCAGGGCCCGTTCCGTGTTTAGCCTGGATTTTTGGCCACTCTTATGTGTATTGGGGGGGTCGGAGAGCGGAAGTACGAAGGAACGGTAGGCAGTTGGGGTTTGATGTTGGAGAGTTACAGGTTCGAATGATAGGTATACGGGGTTTGATATGGGGTCGAGTGCTTCCTGAATTTTGTCATCACGCAGCGTTGCATCGACCCCTAGATATAGTGGTGCTACACGCAGGAGGGAAAGACTTGTCCATTCGTCAATCCCGAGATGTGATCAGAGACATCAAGTTGGACTTGCTGAGATTGTAAATGGATTATCCACGCTTATTGGTTGTATGGTCGGACATTGTTGCCCGGCGGGCTTGGAGATTTGCGAGGTCCGTGGATAAACTTAACAGAGCACGGACGAAGGTTAACAGGGAAGTAGGCTGTTTTGTGAGGAGACAAGGGGGTTTTGTAGTGCGCCATAAGGAGTTGGAAGGGTCGTCCAGTATGTTTTTAAGGCATGACGGGGTTCATGTGAACGAGATCAGGATTGACATGTGGACTTTGGGCTTGCAGGAAGGTTTGGAAGTGGCCTTTAAGGTGTGGAGGGACGCACATAGGTGAGGAGACCCCTATGTTCATCTGGTGGCAGGTTAAAGGAGGGATCCTGGGAGGCAAAACTTGGAATAGGTGCATGGCTATATCTTTTGCGGCGTGCATCTAGGACATTGTGGTGAATGGCAAGCTGGGGGATCCTGTTTGGGCTAATAGCCTGACAGGGGTTTAATTGCAAGAGTTTGTGCCCTTGGGTCGGAGAGTGTGGCCGAGGGTAAGGTTGGATTAAACCTGGATCATGTGAGGAGGTTCGCGAGGGGCGAATCTGGTTACTTGGATTGCCTTCTAGGATCACTTCATGTTCAAATGTTACATATTGTTGTGATGTTGGATTAATATAGGATTGTCGTGGTAATAATGTTTGGTGCTACTATTTGTTATGCTACTAGGTATTTGTACAATATTTTGTAATTTATTGTGTTAATAAATTAAGCTACAGCTTTTTACCCAACTCATATGTTTGTGTCTTTCTTGGGTTATATGGGGTTAAGTGGTTGGAGAGCCAGGAAAATCTTCCATCCCACGAAGTCATCTGTTTGATACCTCTAACTGGTGTGTGACTGTGTTGCATGGCTGCCAAGCAGATTTTTTTCTTTTTTCTGGATATCTTATCTAAAAGATGGGACAACAGTCTCAAATCCCTCTGCGCTGCCGGAGGAAGTTCCAAAGTTATGTATAAGCTTTAAGGATTTGCAGGGTAAGTGGACGCCATACAGAGGCAAAACCACGATTGATAAACAAAAGTCAGTGTTTATTCACACAAAAAAGGCAGGAACAAAACACAATACTTGGCAGGGCCCTGGTGTTAATTCACACCGCAGGTATCCTCGTGTTAATTCACAGAGCAAAAAGTCCACAGAAGTCAAAGAAACACGTCACCTGGCAGTCCACAGCAGGCTTTAGGGCGCCTGGCTTCAAGCTGGCAGCTCTCATGCAGCTCTCAGCCTTGTAGTATGTTAGAACTTCTCAGCTCCCAAAACACAGAGCTCCGCTAGCACCTGGAGGTTCATTCCACACCCACTGGACTGCTGGCTGCCCAAAACCTGGCATGGACGTGGGGAACAGTCACCCACCCTGCTCTTTAGCTGCTCCCAATAAGAACCGGCCCAGATCGGCTTTTCAGCCACACTAAGAAAAACTGTGTCACCGAGGACTAGCTGTGGCTGACACATAAAATAACCGGTTCCTATCTCACCGAGGCCAGGAACCTTGGTGACACGTACCTTCCGTCAATGACGGACCCTTGCACCTTCCTACAAGGCACAGGCCTCTCAATAAGTTTGGCGCTACGTCCAGCAGGCCGTGCAACAGAGGTATCTCTACTACAGTCAGGGGTGGACTGGGAACTTGAAGTAGTACTGGAAAAAAAAAAAACTATATGGTTCCATGTTGTTGGCTTGTCCAAATTGACAGAAGGCAGTACAACATATGTAGGCGGGAGCAACAGAAGTAGGAACGACAATCAATACCACAGTGCAACACAAAATACAACCCCAGCAGAAGCTAATACCACAGTGCAGTACAAAATACCCACCCAGCAGAAGCAAATACCACAATGCAGTACACAATACCACCCCAGCAGAAGCTAATACCACAGTGCAGTACAAAATACCACCCCAGCAGAAGCTAATACCACAGTGCAGTGCAAAATACCACCTCAGCAGAAGCAAATACCACAGTGCAGCACAAAATATCACCCCAGCAGAAGCTAATACCACAGTGCAGTGCAAAATATCACCCCAGCAGAAGCAAATACCACAGTGCAGTACAAAATACCACCTCAGCAGAAGCAAATACCACATTGCAGCACAAAATATCACCCTAGCAGAAGCAAATACCACAGTGCAGCACAAAATACCACCCCAGCAGAATAAAATACAATGGTGTAGCACAAAATACAACCACCTTTGTTGCAGTATTTAGCTGTATCACTGTGCAGAGGACAGCGATGCAGTTGAATTTAGGAGGGCATCTGTGACGGCCAGCCAGGTGTATAAGTACCTGATAATCCGACATTATTAATGCTGAGAGCATCATATCGTTATGTACCTGGCTGGTGACCATGACAAGGGATTGGGCGGCCCCCTAGGCATCGGTCCGCCAGGAAATTTCCCTGTAGGGTCTATGGTCCTCCCCTGATGACAGTCCTCTTGCTGGCGTACATTTAAGCCCTTTTCCTTGCCAAAAACTGGCATGCAAAATGATAAATGACGGGGGCCTGCCGGTCCTCACCCACGCCATGCGTCCTTTACTCGCCACTTTGTAAAAGTGGGGTAAGAGGGGAAAAGTCACACGTTTTGCCGCACATGAGCTATGTGCCAGTTTTGGCGTGATAAAGGCCCCCTTCTTCTTTTAGCTCTTCTTTGTATCACCTAAAGACCATGTTATGACTTTCTTCACATCTGCCCTTTAAGAGAGCTTCTTTGTGCTTCGTCACATTTTTCCCTGCTGCATCCATTTCAATGGGAATTTAGATGTTACATTATTAATCACCTGTTTATTTTGAGGTGAAATATCTGGTTATCTTTAGAAGAATTCAGTCCTGGCTCATTTACAGTAAGCAGACTACAATAGAGTGTCCCCTATTCATTCTTCGTACATCCTGCTGTAGTAGATGTTTACTTCACACTGGAAACGTTCCTAATCCAGTCCAGTCTTGTCTTTTAAAACTGCAAACATTTTACTCATGATGTTAGGAGATCTACCAAAGATATGTCAAATCTGTCTGTTCTTCGGTTTACCTCTTCTACTACATTCCTTTAAAAAAGTATCAACCTTTAGCTTTTCCTTTCTCACATCTAGAACAGAAATATAAATTTCTATTTCTATCTAGATTTTAACTACTTCATAGTCTGCTCAGGATGCTCTTGTTTTACAAAAGGCCTGTATAACCGCACAGCTCCGAACCAAGGGTACTTTATATCCTGGCATATATGATGCTATATTCTCCCCTAGAAGCACGGCTCTTACATTATAATGTGTCCCCTACATTGTCCATCATTGGAGCAATAGGATGTACAATATTATGGGGAATTTTTTTCCCCCCAGTATGTTCAGTATACTGTATACCAGGGATCAGCAACCTTTAGCACTCCAGCTGCTGTGAAACTACAGCTCCCATCATGCACACTTACTACACTGTTCCTGAAACTCCCATGGAAGTGAAAAGAGGATTCTGGGAGTTGTAGTTTCTGAACAGCTGGAGGTTGCTGATCCCTGCTGTATACTGTAAGTATTATTGGAATGACTCCATGTGGTTGAAACAATCAGTTGACATGACATTGGATGGATAGTGCTTATGGCTGCCATACAGACCACTGGAAAAAATGGGTAATAAATTACTTAATAATATTTTTATTTTTATTTTTTTAAACTAGGCAAGGTTTTCTTGTTTACTGATGACACACATGTGTGCAATAGGGTTGATATTCCTGGAGGGATTAGTAACAAGGAAAAAAAAAATAGCTCCCTGGGTAAATGGCCCAAACTATAGAAACTGCAGTTCAATGTATCCAAATGTAAAATAATGCACATGGGGAGAAAGAACCCTCTATCTGAGTATCATATTGGCAGTTCTGTGATAGACAAGCCTTCAGAAGTAAAGGATCTAGGGGCCCTGATGTCAGACAGATTCACAGTGTAGGTTGCCAGCTGTGAAAACGAATAGGACGCTTGGCTCTATAGTTAGAGATGCAACTAGTAAGAAGAGGGAGATTGTAATCCTGTTAAATAGAGCGCTAGTGAGACCACATCTGGAATAATGTGTCCAGTTCTGGAGACCCCACTTACAAAAAGATCTAGATAAAATGGGTGCAAAGGTTGGCTACAAAAACTGGTGCAGGGTCTAAGCATAAAATTTAACACGAGAGGTTTAAATAATTTAGGAGAGACTTAAAGAACTTATAGGACATGTCATCAATAGGGTTAAGCGAACCCGAACTGTAAAATTCGGGTTCGTACTGAACTTTAGGGTTTTTTGTACCCAGACCCGAACCTGAACATTTAATGGCGATTTAATGGTGCTTGTTGAAAGGCTGCAAGGCAGCCAATCAACAAGCGTTTAACTAGTGTGCCCTTAGAAGCCATCACAGCCAGGCCTACTAATGCCATGGCTGTGATTGGCCAAGTGCAGCATGTGACCCAGCCTCTATATAAGCTGGAGTCACGTAGAGCCGCACGTCACTCTGCTCTTACTAGTTGTAGGGATAGGATGCTGCTGCTGTGAGGGAGAGATTAGGAAAGACTCTGATATTCGCACAGCGATCTACAGCATTTTCTGTTTTGGGGGTGCAATGCAACATTTTTATACCCTGCCCTGAGCCCAGTGAGACTGAAAAAAAGTTTTAATCCGTCTGTTAGCTAGCTATTTTGTGCACCAGCACTGCATATGTGCCAGGGACAATCGTTTAATCCTGCTCTTGTAGTTCAGTGGCCAACATATACCCATTTTTAACGTGCACCTGCACTGCATATGTGCCAGGGGAAGGGAAAATTATACTGTCTGTGAGTTCAGGGACCCAGGGGGTGACATATCCCCATTTTGTTTCTGTAAAGTACCCCTGTGCTGCATTTCTGAGCGTGAAATATAATCAGTTAAATCCATCTGTTTCATTGTGGGGTGACATATTTAAATTTTTTGTTGTAAAGTACCTCTGAGGCCTGCACTGCATATGTGACAGGCAGGCATATAAAATCAGCAAATCCATCTGCTCCATTGTAGGGGTGACATATCCACTATTTTTTAAGTAAAAAACCCCTGTACTTAATTTGTGATATTGAAATATAATCTCAGTTAAATTCATCTGTTTCATTTATGGTTAAAGAAACCCTTTTTTTGGTGCAATAAAGTATCTTTTTGCCCTGTACTGCATTTCTGACAGTTTAATAAAACCGCCAAATACAGCATTTTTTTTGGGTGAAAAATTAAAATTTTTGTTGCTATAAAGTACATTTGCGGCCTACGCTGCGTTTATGTCAGTCAAATAAAACCATTAAATACCGCTGTTACATTTTTGGGCTTCAAATTCCCATTTTTGGGTGTAAAGTACCTCGGAGGCCTGCACATGTGACAGGCAAGCACATAAATTCAGTCAATCCATCTGTTTCATTGTAAGGGTGACAAACCTGTGCTTTATCTGTTAGAGTGAAATATAATCTCAGTTAAATCCATTTTTTCATTTAGGGTTTTAAAAAAAAACTTTTTGGGGGAGCAATAAAGTACCTTTTTGCAGTGTGCTGAATTTCTGTTAGTTAAAGAAATACAATTAAATCCATCTGTTTCATTGTGTGTGTGAAAAAACTTTTTTTGTCGGGCAAACGGCAATACAGAACGGGCAATAAGTTTAAAAAACTCATCTGTTCCATTGTTGGGTGACATTAAGCCATTTTTCCCATCCAAAAACCCCTGCTCTGCCTAGGTGACAGGGACCTAAATTTGTAAAAATGTATCTGTTCCATTGTTGGGTGGTGCTGCTGGTGTTGGTGGAGCTCCTCTTGCAGGCAGTGAACTTGGTCAATCTATGCCAGCTACACGCCCAAGTGAAAGACTTTCCTCGGGTGCGAGTAGGCGACAGAACCTTCAGCGTTATTTCGTAGGGCCGAATGCGGCTCTACGAATGGTGAGGCCAGAACAAGTGCAGGTGATAGTAGATTGGGTGGCTGATAGTGCCTCCAGTTTCTTTCACATGGTCTCCCACCCAGTCCCCTGCTGAAAGTTGAGAGTTGTCACCTGCAGCCCATGGCCATCAGTCTTTCACCTCACCCCCTTGCAAATCAACCAAGCAGTCTGAGCCATAAGTCATGCAGCAGACTTTTCTGCTTTTTGATGACTCTGCTGGCAGTGTTTTTCAGGGCCATCCACATATCCCTGCCCCAGAAGTAGAAGAGATTGAGTGCACCGATGCCCAACCACTTATGTTTCAGGATGAGTACATGGGAGGACCACCGCAGCACATCTCGGATGATGACGAAACACAGGTGCCAACCGCTGCGGCTTTCTGCAGTCTGCAGACCGACAAGGAGGGCAGGGGTGAAGACTTAGTGGAAGATGATGTGGAGGACGGTGAGGTCCTCAACTCCACATGGAATCAAGGTCATGCGAGTGACCTGTGTAGTTCGGAGGAAGAAGCGGTGGTTGCACAGAGCCACCAGCACAGCAAAAGAGGGAGCAGGGTGCAAAAGCGGAGCGGCCATCCCCTAGACAGTACGCCTGCTACTGCCCACCGCATAAAGGGACCGAGCACACCAAAACCAGCTCCAAGGAGTGGCAGTTCTTCAGACAATGTGCTGACAACAAGACACGAGTGGTTTGCACGCTGTGCAATCAGAGCCTGAAGCGAGGCATAAACGTTCTAACCCTGAGCACAACCTGCATGACCAGTCATCTAAGTACAAAGCACGAGCTGCAGTGGAGTAGACACCTCAAAAACCAAGAAAGGTGTCTGGCTCCTCCTGCTTCCTCTTCTGCTGCAGTCTCAGCCTCTTCATCCCCCTCCGGAGTGACAGTGCCACCTGACACCCCGCAAACAGGATGTGGCAGCAACGCCACCACCTGGGTCACCAAGTATCTCCACAATGTCCCATGGAAGCATTCAGCTGTCTATCTCCCAAACACTGGAGCGAAAAAGGAAGTACCCCACTACCCACCCGCGATCCCTGGCCCTGAATGCCAGCATTTCTAAATTCCTGGCCTTTGAAATGCTGTCATTCCGTCTGGTGGACACAGACAGTTATAATAATCTGATAGCGATGGCTGTCCAACAGTACTTTCTGCCCAGCCGCCACTACTTTTCTAAGCGAGCCATCCCTTCCCTGCACAACCAAGTGGGGGACAAAATCAGGTGTGAACTGCGCAACACCATCTGTGGCAAGGTCCACATAACTACGGATACGTGGACCAGTAAGCACGGTCAGGAACGTTATATCTCCATAACAGCACACTGGGTAAATGAAGTGGCGGCTGGGCCTGAGGCGGATAGCAGTTTGTCGCTTGTCTTTCCACCACCGAGGATTGCAGGGTGTTTCTCTTTGCCTCCTGTTGCTTCCTCCTCCTACTCTGCTTCCTCATCCTCTACCGCCTCCTCATCCGGTCAGCATAACACCTTCTCCACCAACTTCAGCACAGCTGCACAACGATGATGGAAGAGTATGTGGCACAGGATGTGGAGGAAGATGGATCATTTACAAGGGTTTCAGGCCAGTCATTCACAAGTGGCTCTGAGTGGCTCCGTGGGTGGGTTCCTGCACCAACAAACGCCAGGTATACAATTGTCCAGCCAGGTCACAGTTCTGGAGGATGACAAGGTGGAGGATGAGGAGGAGGAGATGGAGGAGGAGGAACCATGTTCACAGCAGGGTTGCACCCAAACCAACTCATGGGCATCACTGGTGTATGGCTGGGAGGATACAAAGGACACGGATGATACACCTCCCACAGAGGACAGCTTGTCTAGGCAGCCTGGCACACATGAGCGATTACAGGGTCAGCTCACCTGCAGGCCCACAACTCATGCTGCCTTGCTTTGAAATAGTAGCCGTAGCCATTTATTAGGCTCCCTCTCCGAAATCGAACAATGATTCCCCGTTACCAGTGGTCATCTTAAGAGTCCTGTGTTGTTATTTATCATCACTACCTCCCCGAGTCGGGAGTGGGTAATTTCCGCGCGCCACCTGCCTTCCTTTGATTTTTCTGCTTTAATAACTTGTCCCACCATCTTCACCCAATCAGATTTTAGCCAATGACCTCCCAATGATGTGTTATCCCTTTCTCAGGCTCCCTCTCCGGCATGGAACCCTGATTTCCCGTTACCGTGATCACAATGGTAGGCGCATAAAAGAACATTGAAAGTTTATAGGGAAGATATCCGATTGGATTGTGGACGTCACAGGGATGTGCGATCAGGCCTGAGGCGGATAGCAGTTTGGCGCTTGTCTTTCCACCACCGAGGATTGCAGGGTGTTTCTCTTTGCCTCCTGTTGCTTCCTCCTCCTACTCTGCTTCCTCATCCTCTACCGCCTCCTCATCCGGTCAGCGTAACACCTTCTCCACCAACTTCAGCACAGCTGCAGAATGATGATGGAAGAGGATGTGGCGGAAGATGGATCATTTACAAGGGTTTCAGGCCAGTCATTCACAAGTGGCTCCGAGTGGCTCAGTGGGTGGGTTCCTACACCAACAAACACCAGGTATACAATTGTCCAGCCAGGTCACAGTTCTGGAGGATGACAAGTTGGAGGATGAGGAGGAGGAGATGGAGGAGGAGGAACCATGTTCACAGCAGGGTGGCACCCAAACCAACTCATGGGCGCATAAAAGAACAGTTGAAAGTTTATAGAGAAGATATCCGATTGGATTGTGGACGTCACAGGGACGTGCGATCAGGCCTGAGGCGGATAGCAGTTTGGCGCTTGTCTTTCCACCACCGAGGATTGCAGGGTATTTCTCTTTGCCTCCTGTTGCTTCCTCCTCCTATTGCAGTGACATTCCCTGTAATTTTTTATTACTCATTCCAATAACAGGGCATCTTAAGAGTCCTGTATTGTTATTTATCGTCACTACCTCCCCGATTTGGGAGTGGGCAATTGCCACGCACCTCCTGCCTTCCTTTGATGCTTGAGCTTTAATAACTTGTCCCACCATCTCCACCCAATCAGATTTCAGCCATTGTCCTCCCTTGGATGTGGTATCCCTTTCTCAGGCTCCCTCTCCGGAATGGAAACTCGATTCCCTATTACCCGTGATCACCATGGTAGACGCATAAAAGAACATCGAAAGTTGATAGGGAAGATATCCAATTGGATTGTGGACATCACGGGGACGTGCGACATGGTGGAGCAGTATGTGTGCACACGCCTACAAGTACTGACTGATGGGTCTGCCCCCTGCAACTTCTGGGTCTCCAAATTGCGCATATGGCCTGAGCTTGCCGTTTACGCCTTGGAGGTGCTGGCCTGCCTTGCAGCCAGTGTATTGTCTGAACGTTGTTTAGCACGGCAGGAGGGGGTTATCAAAGAGAAGCGCAGCCGTCTGTCCACAGCCAATGTGGACAAGCTCATGTTCATTAAAATGAACCAGGCAGGGATCCCACAGGACTTGTCCGTACCTTGTGCAGAATAGACATGTAGACAGCCTCACCCAGCCATTGTTGTACTCCAGCGCACTTTCTCTTTGTTTTATTTTTTTATATTTCCCAATGTTTTGGGGTCTACCCAAATTTAAACAAAAAAATAATAATAAAAAAATAACAAAAAAACTGTGTTAGCTACCTCCTCCACCGCCAATTCCACCTACCCGACCAGATCCACCGCCTCCTCAAACTCCTACTCCATATGGACCTTATCCTCCTAGATCAAGATTTTTATTTTTTTTAATATATTTTATGTTATTTTAAGTCATTTCCCTATCCACATTTGTTTGCAGAGAACTTGCCATGCTCTTAACCATATTTTGCTGCCTTTTGCAGCACTCTAGCCCTTTCCATTACCTTTTTAGAGACATTTTAGTGCTCCAAAATTCTGGTCCCCATTGACTTTAATGGGGTTCGGGTTCAGGGTCAAGTTCGAGTCCCGAACTTAAACTTTTTTTGCGAAGTTCGACCAAACCCGTCGAACCCAAACTTCCAGGTGTCCACTCAACTCTAGTCATCAATGTCAGATAGGTGCAATTCAGCTTCTGTGATCGGCTCTTATTTCCAGAACAGGGCTGCCTGAAGTGAATGGAGAGCAGCCACACATGTGCTGTGTGCTCTCAATTCTCACTCTAGGACTGCCGGAAATAGCTGAGTGCGCTCACTTGGCTATTTTCGGAACTCCCATAGCAATGCTATTTGTTCACTTTGGAGGGGGGGCTGTTTTAAAGATAGAAGCAGCCCCCAGAGTTGGGGACCCCCACCTATCTGACATTGATGTCATAAACTAGGGATATGCCATCAATGTCCCAGATTGCTAAACCCCTTTAGCCCCCCCCCCCCCCCCAAACAGTCATATCAAAATTGGAAAAATGCTCTAAAATATTTCACTTTTTACTGTAGATGTTGATTGATGGATGAAGGGGCATTGATTTCATGCAGAGACATCCATGTCACCCTCCCCCTGGAGTCATGTACAGGAAATACAAAGAGAGAAAATCTTTTAGTTTTTCTCTCCTTCTGCAGCCTGTCAGCACTCTCCCTCTGTTCCCTCCTCCTCCTCCTCCAGGTTGGCTGAGATCACAGACAGCTGAAGGGGGAAGGGCAACTTTAAGCCTGTATATGTCATCACCTACAGATCTGTTTTCTTTTTGTTTTCTTTTCAAAACCTGACAATCTAAGTTTTTAAACAAGGCCAAGATCACAGTGTAAGGCCTCTTTCACACGGGCGTCATGTTTTTTGCCCGGATAAGAGGCGGGTGCGTTGCGGGAAAATGCGCGATTTTTCTGCGCGAGTGCAAAACATTGTCATGCGTTTTGCACTCGCGTGAGAAAAATCGCGCATGTTTGGTACCCAGACCCGAACTTCTTCACAGAAGTTCGGGCTTGGGATTGATGTTCTGAAGATTGTATTATTTTCCCTTATAACATGGTTATAAGGGAAAATAATAGCATTCTGACTACAGAATGCTTTGTATAATAGTGCTGGAAGGGTTAAAAATAATAAAAAAGTTAACTCACCTTCTCCTCTTGTTCGCGCAGATGCCACTCTGTTCTTTAGCTGTGGACTGAATGACCTGAGGTGACGTCAGATCACATGCTCCAATCACATGGTCCATCACCATGGTGATGGAGCATGTGATCTGACGTCATCAAAGGTCCTTTAGCCCACAGATAAAGAACAGAGTGGCATCTGCGCTAACAAGAGGAGAAGGTGAGTTAACTTTTTTATTATTTTTAACCCCTCCAGCACTATTATACAAAGCATTCTGTATTCAGAATGCTATTATTTTCCCTTATAACCATGTTATAAGGGAAAATAATACAGTGAATAGACTGTCACCTAGAACCCATGCGTGAAAATCGCACCGCATCCGCACTTGCTTGCGGATGCATGCGATTTTCACGCAACCCCATTCATTTCTATAGGGCCTGCGTTACGTGAAAAACGCACAAAGAGGAGCATGCTGCGATTTTCACGCAACGCACAAGTGATGCGTGAAAATCACCGCTCGTGTGCACAGTCTCATAGAAATGAATGGGTCAGGATTCAGTGCGGGTGCAATGCGTTCACCGCACGCATCGCACCCGCACGGAAAACTCGCCCGTGTGAAAGGGGCCTTAGGTGAGATACATGGAGAGATACAGCTATTCGAAATTGGGAATATACAGCTTTCACTGGGACCTATTTCTAAAGGCTGTGACTTGCAATGTATCAGGGCTATGTGGCATGATCTTGTTTAAAATATTTGATTGTCAGCTTTAAAATAAGACCAAAACTGTGGCTGAAGCCCAATCACAACCCAATCCTTAAAAAAGAAAGGAAAAGGGTACATGAGCAAAATATTTAAGTACAGTATATTAAAGGCATAAATAAGGTTCAGGAGGTTCAGCCCTCCGTGTTCCCTCTGGTTCTGAAAGAGCAAGCATGTGCGTAACCTAATCTTTACAAGCCAATGGCTGGCAAATGTGGGGTACTTAAGGCATCCATAGGTTCCAATCCATATCTAGCTAAGTCCCTGTGATGGTGTGCTCTCTCTGTTATCTGCCTGTGTACTGACCCTCTGCTTCCTGTCCTGACATGTCCCTGGCCTTCATATTGACCCTTAGCCACCTGCCTTTACCTCAGACTGTTTACTGTATAGCATGTACTCTGCCTACCTTGACCTCAGCCTGTCCCTAATTACTGTTATGCCTGATTCCTTAATACTCTGCATGGGTGAGCTGTCAATTATACAAATACTACTCCAAGAGGGTGTGGCTTGGTAGTTCCCCTGCGTTGAAGTCCTGGTTCCTGTACAGGGGTTAAAGGGTGAAAACCAGGGGACTGCCAGGATAACACCCTTAGGAGTAGCCCAAAGTTTAATCTGTTGGTTGACACAGTGCTTCCACACCTGCTGTCATAGCAAAATGTGGCAGAGAGGGGACATGAGTCAGAACTGCTCTTTGGTACAGGACAATTTATCTTATGCTTGCAGAATCATATGTCCTTTTGCAGCTGCATGCAACCTCACAACATGAATGTGAAAATGAGATAATTGCACAAGAGAAGAATGCAAAACTAAAACTTATGGCGGCAGATATAGAGACTACATCATATTGTCAATTAATATTCTCACTGTTTTCATTGGAGGCTGAGGCATTACCCATCAAGATTGGTGACAGACTTTGAATGGGAGCTGAGCTGCAGTACCCTTGCACAGCCACTATGCAGTGCACAATGCCATCTGCTTCTGGGTGGCTCCATCCACAGTTAACTTCCCAGCATAGGCAGCTACCAAAAAGAGCCCGTGTCAGACCCTATGTGATTCAGCTAATGCTACATGATTGTATAGGCCCTCACAGCATTTCAGATGCAGGCTCGGACTGGCCCACAGGGGAACAGGTGACTCACCCGGTGGGCCCCTGTGCAAAATGGGCCCTTAGTCCTCTATTCTCTGCTGAAATGGCACATGTCACAGTAGCCTGAAATATAGATAGGCTGGCTGAGAGGCTATACAGTACATTGCCTATGTCCATATATAAAAAAAAAACTGGGCTGTGTGAGCATGTAGTATATGCATGTAGCTTTTCAGTGGGCCCCCAGAATGAATTTTACTGGTGGGCCCTAGTTACCCCAGTCCGACACTGTTCAGATGATATCATTGTGTTGGGAAAAAGCACACAGGAGCATGGTGAATGAATGGCAAGTGTCAGGGAATTCCTGAGACAATTCACCTTTCATGGAAGTGGTGTCATATACTGTATAGTGGATGTTGGGTCTTTATACAGTGAGCTGACCAGTTGCCATAATTGGTGGGTGCCTGCTGTGCTACACAGCAGACAGCTGCTGGCAGTGTGTGTGATTAGAGTCAAGTCTGATCATGAGCATTCAACTGCTCAGATTTCATGGTCATTTACCAAGATCTGGCTTGGTAAATGATCTGGACAAGCCAGATCTAGGTAAATGACCATGGCATCTGAGCATCTAAATGATCATGATCAGACTTGACTCTAATTACAGACACTGCCAGCAGCAGTCTGCTGTGTAACACAGCAGGCACCAACCAAACACCCCTTTACCCCTCCTGTGACAGGATGGCAGCTTGGTGACCTTTTAAAGTTCCAATTAATCCCCCAGGCAGGGCTTAACAGGAACATCGGAATTTTGCTATTCATTGTTGCACAATCCCATACTAGCCCCAAGAAAATAGTGAAGTGGAGTGCCAGAATCGGCTATGTTGAAATCTTTACAAATCACTGATTTGAAGAGAAGAGACTAAAAAATGAAACTGTGGCATTTTCTTTTGGATGAGACTGCAAATATAACTAGACATGCTTGAGAAAGTCTTGTTATAAGCCGATACGCTGCTTTTTTTTGTACATTATGGCAAATAAATCTCAGTTTAGAGTAATGCTGATGTCATCATGGATTACTTTATTGGATTTCTAAGGGTGATAGACTTGGTCACAGTAGTGATGTGATGCATTCTTTATCAGGCCTTCACTATTGGGATGTTTGGTGATGTCTTGACAGTTTTTTAGGGGGGGGGGGGGGGTCTAGCAAACTATCTCCTTCCTTTAATGCCCGCAGCCTTCCTCCTGAAACATAAGATTCATAGTTAGGGCTCGTTCACATCAACACTAATATAGGAGCAAAAGAACATAAATAACAGAAGAGCGAGATTCGGAACATAACTGACTCAAATGGGACCTAACAACTAACATTAGTTATAATAGGATCTGTTTGATTTTCGTTCTGGAGAACCTTTTTATTTTTGACAATTTTTGTGACGGAGACTCCGAACTGAGCCTACAACACAGATATGAACATACCCTTACCTTTCCACTGCTATGGTATTCTGTACTACCTCTGCTGTATCCATCTTCCATTCCCTGCACTATATGCATCCAGCCATGTATGGGCATGGTCACATGCTCCACTGCAGCCAATAACAGGCTTCAGCAGTGACTGACTTCTTGTGGCCACATCATCGCTGAAGCCAGATATTGGCTGTGGCGGAGCATGTGAGCATGCCCATGCAAGGCCAGTTGTATACAGTGTGGGACCAGAAGATGGAGACAGCAGAGGTATTACGGCGAGCAGGACCTTTCACAGTTTTTTTTGTTAAACTATCTTTACAAGTGGGGTACGCTCCACTGATGCTGCTATAACTTTTCTTTTTTTCAAGCGCCACTCAGCTGTGCCACTCTTCTCTTTTTTCACCCTGCATGCTAATAGATAGCATCGGTACAGGGAAGAGTAGATGCCAGCACTTCTCAGTGGTCATCTCCTTCCCCCTGGCTATGGCGCATTCCAATTGCAGCGGACTACGTCACAGCCAGGGAGAAAAAAACTGCTTACCTGGCTGTGACACAGTCCAATTCCACAGCCAGGGAGAAGAAGACGCCCACTGAGAAGCGCTGGTGTCTCCTCCTCCTTGTACCGATGCTATATATTTGCATACAGGGCATGAAAACAGAACGGGGGCGCAGCAAGGCATCCGAGGGGCGGTTGAAAAAAGAAAAATTATAGCAGCATCAGCGGAGCGTACCCCTCTTGCATAATTTTTTTTATGAATGATCCTCTTTAAAGGCTAACTATGAGCCATTCTGTCACTAAGGGTTAACTGTTCTTCTAATGGTGTGACTGGTACTTTCATTTTCGCTTTGTGTCGGTCATCTAATAACCGTTATCTCTAATTTACTGAGAGGTCATAAACGCTTATTTAAGCCACATTCTTATCGGTAAGATAATAGCTGAGCTATAATGAGTGTTTATAATGTCAGAGAGCAAAGATAAGGAGCCTGTCAGCTCCCCAACTGACGGAAAAGAGAGAAAATCCAAATGCTGCTGCTAGAGCAGCTTAACTATGTACGGAAGAAAGGACTCCACTACTTTTAATAAAGACCAATTGAAAAAAAGATTTTTAGCTCAAAATGAATAAAATGCAATAATTAAAAAAAAAGGGCAGCTTTGCAAACTATATTACCATATTACTATCTTACTATGATTCGCATTAAATCAAAATACTGTGTCGTTCATCATTCATTAAGAAATTTGTTGAGCCAGAAAGTCAAGTGATGGAAGATTGTGAACCAGCAAAAACCAGCAATGCTGATACTTATGACACCAACCCATAAATGTCCGCAACAGAACCACCAATAGATAAGTGAACAACAAAACAATGTTGCATATCTTAAAGGGGTATGTAGGGGTATCCTCAGAACAGCGGTTCCTAAGTAGCTTCAGCACCAGAACTACACAGCTCTGTCAATTGTCTAGAAGATCGAGCTGGTTACTGCAGCACTGCTCCCGTTCAATTCAATGCGGTCAGTGTTGCAGTAACCACTTCCATCCACTACACAAAGGACAGAGCTTTGTAGTTCTGTTCCGACAGATCGGTCTTCTGGTGCCAGTACTTTTGTCAGACCCTAAATGAACTGAGAATAGGTGATCAAATTAAAATCTATATTAAAATCTTAGAAAACCAATTTAAAGCCTACGAACATGGACAGGAGTTTCAAATTTAGCAAGTTTATTGCTTCCCTGGACACTTCATATGTACCATCTGTTATTCTCATTGCTCTTTAAGGAGAAGAGAGATGTAGTATTTTCTGGGCAATAAGTGTTGGCTGTCTGCACACTGTTACACTATTATTAGTGATGAGCAAGCACCAAAGTGTTCGGGTGTTCGGGTACTCGGTCCGAACACATAGCAATATTTGTGCGCTCGGCCGAGCACCCGAGTATAATGGAAGTCAAAGGTGAGACAACCAGGCACCCCCTGCTCCGATGAGGGAAGGGTGCCTGGTTCATAGGAAAAGGTCTGAAAGTGATGGAAACACCTCTGAAATCGATCAGGAACAGCAGGGGGACCATGTCTGCATGCATCTTGGACTCCAATGTCGCTGCTGGGAACCATGTTGTACGCCACTTTTACAGACTGACAAAAAAAACGCCCAAACCCCGCCCCCCCCCCCCCAAAAAAAAAAAAGAATAATAATTGTATATACAGTGTAAGTGCTGCCAAAAATTACAAGGAAGAAGCACTCCGATACAGCCTGTATATCACATAAAGGAGGGCCTCATTCAGGTACACTGCTAAAGCCTATGCACTAAGTGAAAGGGCTGCCAAATATTACAAGGAACCAACACTACAATACACCCTTTCTTACACACAAAGGAGGGCATCATACAGACCCTTGAAAAATTATCCTTGATGGCCTGCTGGTGACCCTCCAAAACATTTGCCCAAAATATAAATAATTCTCTGCTGGAGTACTAAATATAACGGTTGCGGATTGAACACACACACAGATGTGGCACAAATTAGGTTAATTTCCCCCCCTAAAAAAATTATCTGATGGCGTGGTGTAGATCTCACTTGCAGACACACTCTAGTGAATAAGCCCCTTTTTTTATAATGTCTGCTAAACACACTGCTTTCTGATGGCGTACTGTAAATCTCACTAATATCAAATCTTTTTGTCTTTTAAAAGCTTTTGGGTACTTAAAAAAGCGATTTTCTAGCCCTGCACTATCTGTCCCTTCCTGAAGACGCCTGTCCCTGATGCTGCTGAATTTAACCCCTGGTAAAAAAAAAAAAAAAAATGGTGCTGCACTGCTGTCAAACACTTAAGAGGACTGTTTGGTCTTTCAATAGTTTTTTGGGAGTTAAATCTGTGAATTTCCAGCAAAGCACCATCTGTCCCTGCCTACTGTCTGCTCTCCCTGACGCTGAATAATCCGAGCGTGGGACATCGGCTCCTATATAAACTGGTATCACGTGTTCCGGCCAGCCAATCAGTGTAAGGCTAATAGCTAACATGGCTATGGCATTACGCTGAAGGGAATTACTTACCTGAACGTTGATTGGCTGCTTAGGAGGCGCCAAACGTGTGGGGAGGAGACTCGAGCAATGCGACGAGCACACGTGGTATTCGGCCGAGTACCGCCACGTGCTGGGCATAGTGATGCTCGAGCCGAACCGGTACTCGGCCAAGCATGCTCGCTCATCGCTAACTATTATGTCTTATGAGCCAGTGTTCTGGGTGTGGCTCGTCGGTGTTGTATGGCCAAGCTGGAATTAGGAACTACCCCCCACATGTATGCATACCACAAGCTGAGGATATCATGTCCTGAAGTAGTCATAATTAGTGATGAGCGGCAGGGGTCATATTCGAATTCGCAATATTTTGCGAATATTTTTTAGAATATTCGCAAATTTTTTTTTACTTGAAAAATCGGCACGGTAATGATTGTGTAATATGCGAATTTTCGTAATTCGAATTTTCGGATTCAAATTTTTATTGCGAAGTTACAACTATTAGACAAAGAAGATTATAGCACTATATTAGCAAAATTGCTCTATATTCGATTTTTTTCGAGTATTCTCTATATTGCTATTACTTCGTTTTTTCGAATATTCATAATATTCTAAAACAAGAATATATAGCAATATAGCGAATATTCGAAAAAAGTTATATAGAGCAAAATTTGCAAACACTACTACTCCTAAAGTCAAGTATATTGCAGCCTTCTTATTGGCCCACAAGCTAGAAGCAGGGAGGGATCATGTGTACTGATAAAAAAAAAAAATCTAATAAAAAAAAAAAGAAAAAAAAAAGAATATTCGAAGTTTACGAATATATATAACTATTTTCGAAATATTAGCGAATTTTCAAAGTACCTATATTCGCGATAAAAACCTATATTCGCGATAAAAATTCGAAATTCGAATTATTGTGATCAACACTAGTCATAATATAAGAAAAAAATAACCGAATAGCAATCAAATAAAACTCTAAAGCTTTGCACAACATGCCTCGGCCTTGATATATATATATCTACTTCTATTATAAAAATCCTTGTTATTACAGAACATACTGCTAATGGTTTGTGTCTAGTGCATTGGCAATGACCTTCATGTGAACACATTAAATAAAATCTCTTCTCTGTTTTGTTTGGCCCATTTAAAACCAGACTTCTGTATGTGCTGCAAAACAATAAGGCTAGGGCTACACGACGACATGTGTCACGCAACATTCAATGTCACGCAATAATTTTTATAATGATAATCTATGGTGTCTCACTGCGACATGTGACATGCTGCCACTGCGTCACGACAGTAGCAAAAAATCCATCCAAGATGGATTTTTCTGCGACTGTCGAGTCGCAGTCGCAGCATGTCGCATGTTGCAGTGCGACGCCATAGATTATCACTATAAAAATTGTCACGCGACATCAGTGCGACATTAATGCTGCGCGACACATGTTGCAGTGTAGTTGTGCCCTATATGTTGCGTGACTTATTGTCATGCAATACATGTTGTTGTGTAGCCCTAGACTAAGGCAAATTTTTGCGGATCCGTTTTTTGCGGACCGTAAAATACATACGGTCGTGTGCATGAGTCTTTAGGGTTACGATTAATAACAGGGTTAGTATTACAGTTACTGTTATTAATAGGGTCGGTATTACAGTTAGGTGTCCGTAACGCCTGTGCTGAGTCTATATATTCCAGTAGAATAAATGAAAACCTCACATATTTATTCAAATGATCTTAACCTGTTAAAGCAAACCTGTCACCAGGATTTTGCGCATAGAGCTGAGGACATGGGCTGCTAGATGGCCGCTAGCACATCTGCAGTACCCAGGTCCCATAGCTCTCTGCGCTTTTATTGTGTTAAAAAAACGTTTTGATTGATATGCAAATTACCTGATATGAGTCCTGTAGCCGGAGATGAGTCAAGCGGAAAGGAGCCCAGCACCGCCCCGCGTCCTCCGAATCTCCTCCTTGCTGGCTGACGTCACTGAGCTGGAGCGCCGAAATCTCGCGATGCGCGAGCTAGCACATGCGCAGTGTCGGCATCATGTTCATTCCCTGTGCTGGCATCAGCACAGGGAACGAACTACGCATGCGCTAGCTCGCGCATCGCGAGATTTCGGCGCTCCAGCTCTGTGACGTCAGCCAGCAAGGAGGAGATTCGGAGGACGCGGGGCGGTGCTGGGCTCCTTTCCGCTTGACTCATCTCTGCTACAGGACTCATATCAGGTAATTTGCATATCAATCAAAACGTTTTTTTAACACAATAAAAGCGCAGAGAGCTATGGGACCTGGGTACTGCAGATGTGCTAGCGGCCATCTAGCAGCCCATGTCCCCAGCTCTATGCGCAAAATCATGGTGACAGGTTTCCTTTAAAAATGCAGCTTAGTTTGGTACTTGGGACTGAGAATTTTTATTTTTTAAAGCATTGCATTTTAAAAGCATTAACTGTTTTGCTTTTCCATCAACATGGCTGTATGAGGGCTTGCTTTTTTGTGGGATTAGTTATTTTTATAAATCATTTTGAGGTACATCTAATATATTGTATAACTTTTAAATTGAGGGGTTATAGCGATAACGCCATAGGTTATATTTTTATGGCGTTCATCGAGTGACATAGTAATAATATGCCATGGGTCAGAACAATTATGCAAATATCAAACTTATATTTTTTTTATGTGTTTCTACTTTTGCATATTCAAACCTTTTCCTTGAATTTTTTTGTTTTGTCTTGCCGTGTTCAAAAAGCCATAACATTTTATTTTTCTGTTGATGGAGCTGTGTGAGGGCTTGCTTTTTTTGCGGAGGTTTTCACTAGTGCCATTTAGGAATACAACTTTTTAATTGCTTTATACTGCATTTTATGGGAGGTGGGATAAACAAAAACAGCATTTTTTGACATTTTTTTAAACTGTTCATTTTAAAGCATGAAAATTTTATTGTATGGGTTATTTGTGATTTTTTTATTATTTTTTTCAAATACTTTTTTTTTTTTTTATGTCCCACAATGGTACTTGAAATGTGCCTGTATCCCAGTGTATTATGTCAGTTACTGTAATAACTGACATAATGCTTTTTTGTCCCTGTCCAAGAAGGGCCCTAATAAGAGTCTGTACACGGCAGACCAGGCAGTCTTTGTTAGTAGTGTTGAGCGAACCCGAACTGTAAAGTTCGGGTCCGTACCGAACTTTGCGAGTTCAGGTACCTGGACCCGAACCTGAACTTTGCTGGAAAAGTTTGGGTTTGAGTTCAGTGTTCAGGCATTAAATAAAGCTTTTGAAATGCTGCAGGGCAGCCAATCAACAAGCTTTTAAGCTGTGGGCACTTAGAACCCATCACAGCCATGCCTAGCAATGGCTGTGATTGGCTGGTGCATCATGTGCTGGATCACGTGTAGCACCGCCCATCAGCTCTGAGTAGTGCAGGGACAGGAAGAAAGCAGCTGAAGCGAGGGAGAGTGTTAGGAAGCTGGCTCTTTGTTTTGTGGGTGACCTATAATGATTTTTTGTGGGTGCAATACACCAGCTTTGCACCCCTGACACAGAAATATAATAATAAATCTGGCTCTGTGGGTGACCTATAGTGATTTTTGTGGGCGCAATGCAACATCTTTGTACCCCTAACACAAAAATATAATAGTTAATCCGTCTGTTAGCTTGATGGGTGGCATATACCCATTTTTGGTGTGAGATACACGTATACTTTATACGTGACAGGGAAATTAATATAGTTAATCTAACTTTTCGTTCAGTGGACGACATATACCCATTTTTGGTGTGCGGTACACCTGCACTGCATACGTGACAGCGAAATTAATATAGTTAATCCGTCTGTTAGATCGGTAGGTGACATATACCCATTTTTTGTGTGAGGTACACCTGCACTGCATATGTGACAGGGAAATCCATCTGTTAGTTCGGTGGGTGTCATATACCCAATTTTGGTGTGAGATACACGTGCACTTTATACATGACAGGGAAACTAATATAGTTAATCTGACTGTTAGTTTGGCCGGTGACATATACCCATTTTTAGTGTGAGATACACAAGCACAGCATACAGTCATATTGAAAAAATTAGGACACCCTTTGAAAGCATGTGGTTTTTTGTAACATTTTTAATAAAAGGTTATTTCATCTCCGTTTCAACAATACAGAGAGATTAAAGTAATCCAACTAAACAAAGAAAACTGAAGAAAAGTCTTTTCAAGATCTTCTGTAAATGTCATTCTACAAAAATGCCTATTCTAACTGAGGAAAAAGATAGGACACCCTCACATGTATTCCCTCTTAAATTGGCTCAGATCTCACACAGGTATATCACACCAGGTGCACATAATTAGTAGATCGTTACTCTGCATGTTGAATGAGGCTTGCCCTATTTAAACCTCAGACATTTAGTTTGGTGTGCTCCTGACTGTTGAAGTGAGAGTGAGCACCATGGTGAGAGCAAAAGAGCTGTCAGAGGACTTCAGAAAAAAGATTGTAGCAGCCTATGAGTCTGGGAAGGGATTTAAAAAGATCTCAAAAGATTTTGAAATCAGCCATTCCACTGTCCGGAAGATAGTCTACAAGTGGAGGGCTTTCAAAACAACTGCCAACATGCCCAGGACTGGTCGCCCCAGCAAGTTCACCCCAAGAGCAGACCGCAAGATGCTAAAAGAGGTCTCCAAAAACCCTAAAGTGTCATCTCGAGAACTACAGCAGGCTCTGGCTACTGTTGATGTAGAAGTACATGCCTCTACAATCAGAAAGAGACTGTACAAGTTTAACTTGCATGGGAGGTGTGCAAGGAGGAAACCTTTGCTTTCCAAGAGAAACATCGAGGCCAGACTGACATTTGCCAGAGATAAAGTTGACAAAGACCAGGACTTCTGGAATAATGTTCTTTGGACAGATGAGTCCAAAATTGAATTATTTGGACACAACAGCAGAGGACATGTTTGGCGTAAACCAAACACAGCATTCCAAGAAAAGAACCTCATACCAACTGTGAAGCATGGAGGTGGAAGTGTCATGGTTTGGGGCTGCTTTGCTGCAGCAGGACCTGGTCAGCTCACCATCATAGAATCCACGATGAATTCTACTGTGTATCAGAAGGTGCTTGAAGAACATGTGAGACCATCAGTTAGAAAATTAAAGCTGAAGCGGAACTGGACCATGCAACATGACAATGACCCAAAACATACTAGTAAATCAACCAAAGATTGGCTGAAAAAGAAGAAATGGAGAGTCCTGGAATGGCCAAGTCAAAGTCCAGATTTGAATCCCATTGAGATGCTGTGGGGTGACTTGAAAAGGGCTGTACGTGCAAGAAACCCCTCAAACATCTCACAGCTGAAAAAGTTCTGCATTGAGGAGTGGGGTAAAATTTCCTCAGACCGATGTCGAAGACTGGTAGATGGCTACAAGAACCGTCTCACTGCAGTTATTTCAGCCAAAGGAGGTAACACTTGCTATTAGGGGCAAGGGTGTCCTATCTTTTTCCTCAGTTAGAATAGGCATTTTTGTAGAATGACATTTACAGAAGATCTTGAAAAGACTTTTCTTCAGTTTTCTTTGTTTAGTTGGATTACTTTAATCTCTCTGTATTGTTGAAACGGAGATGAAATAACCTTTTATTAAAAATGTTACAAAAAACCACATGCTTTCAAAGGGTGTCCTAATTTTTTCACATGACTGTATGTGACAGGGAAATTAATATAGTTAATCCGTTTGTTAGTTTGGTGGGTGACATATACCCATTTTTGGTGTGAGGTACACCTGCACTGCATATGTGACAGGGAAATTAATATAGTTAATCCGTCTGTTAGTTCGGTGGGTGACATATATCCATTTTTGGTGTGAGGTACACCTGCACTGCATATGTGACAGGAAAATTGATATAGTTAATCTGTCTGTTAGTTCAGTGGGTGACCTCAAAGAATGAGGAGAGCATCAAATAAGGGACGTGGCCCTGGTCGTGGTGCTGCTGGTGCTAATGGAGCTCCAGTTGCAGGAAGAGGACGTTGTCGATCTGTGCCAGCTACACGCCCAAATGAAACACCTTGGTCAGGTGCACATAGGTGACAGAACGTTCAGTGTCATTTTTTAGGCTCGAATACCGGTGTACGAATGGTGAGGCCAGAACAAGTAGAGGCGGTAGTAGATTGGATGGCTGGCAGTGCCTCCAGTTTCCTTCAAATTGTCTTCCACCCGGTCCCCTGCTGAAACTGCAGAGTTGGCACCTGCAGCCCATGGGTATCTGCCTTTCACCTCACCCCCTTGCAAATCAGCCAAACAGTCTGAGCTCTAAGTCATGC
The DNA here is from genome assembly GCF_014858855.1 of Bufo gargarizans. NCBI lineage: Eukaryota > Metazoa > Chordata > Amphibia > Anura > Bufonidae > Bufo > Bufo gargarizans. Next base: position 674,664,657 of record NC_058080.1, read on the forward strand.
AGCAGTCTCTTATTGTCACACCCATGTTTATGGTCGTGACTCCTTGGGAGCCGCATGCAGTTGCCCGCGGTCTGGGTGTTTTGTCAACCGCAGCTGGGGGCGGATAGTAGTTTGCCTCAAGTGCGGTTGCCGCGGACAACAGGTGTTTGTTGGCAGTTTGGCAGCCTGTGCTGGTTGCTAGGCGTCTCACTGTTGATGCGTGCGGTTGCCTCTGCCTATGTGTGTGTGTATGTATGCACTTTCTATGTCTGGTGTGCACGGGGTTTAAGTTATGTGTGCACTTCCCCTTTAAGTGTCTTTCTTCCCTTGCCTGGTGTAGGAAGGGTTAACTATCAGCGAATATGCAAATTAGGTACTGCCGATGATTCAGAAACATGCGCGTGTGATGCGCATCTTGCGCTGGAAGCGTGCAAGCTTTTTTCCCTGGGCAAACTTGCTCCTGTTAAAAGCAGGGGCAAGTTAGCAAAAGATGGCCAAATGTCATCTGAAGGAGCGCGCAACTTCAGCAGCACCTAGACAGACGATCTGAACAAGCAGAGCACCCACATTTTCGGGACCTCACATCTGTGCACCAACATGCCAGGGGCAGCTATGGTTCTTGATATTCTATTGACTGAGCCGACTCGTAGGAGGGCACGGGAGAGGATTTACAGAGGGCGCTACAACCTTTTTCAGATGACTGATACTGAGGTGTATCGCATGTTTCGCTTTAGCCCTGAAGTCATCCTTGAGTTGGTAACAATCCTGCAGGATGACATCAGCAGCCCGACCCATCGGGGACAGGCAGTGCAGCCACTGGTGAAGGTAGTGGCAACCCTTCATTTTTTGGCAACTGGCTCATTTCAGCGCACAGGTGGAGTGGTGGCAGGGATGTCCCAATCCAGCATGAGCAGGTGTGTGCACCAAGTGATCCCTGCAATACTCAGACGAATGGGCACACAATTTATCAAACCAACCATGGCTGACGTGCGGCAGAAGGCAATCAGTGATTTTTATTTATTAGCCAGATTTCCACGCACTGTGGGTGCAATAGATTGTACCCATGTGGCACTACGCCCCCCCCCCCCCCCCCCCCCGGCACCTCGAGCATATCTACTGCAACAGGAAACATTGGCATTCGATAAATGTGCAGATGATTGTGGATGCACATGGCCTCATATGGCATGTCCGTGCCAAACACCCAGGGTCAAGCCATGACAGTTTTATTTACCGACACAGCCCCATCCCAACCGAGTTTGACCAGAACATGTATGGAGACAGCTGGCTGATTGGTGAGTGACATGGGTGTCAGGTATGACTGCCCCCCCCCCCCATGATGCACACATCACAAGGGGCACATGCACGACTAACATCCTCCTGTCTTTTCCCTTCCAGGTGACTCTGCCTATGCCCTGGGACCTCACATGATGACCCCATTTCGTAACCCTCAAACACCAGGAGAGGAAAGATATAACGAAGCCCATGCACGTACCCGTGCGGTGGTGGAGCGCACATTTGGCATCCTTAAATCTCGATTCAGATGTCTGGATAAATCAGGGGGGACCCTATTGTATTCACCCAACTTTGTATGCCAAATCGTAGGGGCATGTAGTATTCTCCACAATTTAGCTCAAAGAAGGGGCATGCACATTGAGCTACGCAATGACCTTACCCCCGAACCACGCAACCCCCCCCCCCCCCCCCCCCAAGAAACACTACCGGATCTTCTGAGGGAAGAGCAATCCGGAATGGTCTTGTGGAACGTCTCTTTGCACATTAAACACACCCTGATCTTGTCACAAGTATAATGCATGTATGTACACCACTGTAGTCCCTAGCACACACCCGACACATGCACCCCCAATTGGATTAGACCCAACAATACCCCATGGTATTAGGGAGCAGCAACGCCGCGTCAAGGCTCCAATTATGTTGCTGTCCATTCATACACCTTTCACATGGCAGAGGGTGACACCCCTTTTCCAGCAGGAGTGCCACCCCCCCCCCCCATTCACACACCAGTCACACTGTAGTATACACTCCTCACCGTGTGTAGGGACTACAAATAAATCTAAAAACTCATATCCTGAGCATATAAAAAAAAAATAATCTCATACCCTGAGCATATCGAAAAATAATAAAAAAATCATATTGTGTTGAGCAAAAAAATGTAGACATAAAATTATTTTTTTGTTTTTTTCTTTGGGCCAAGGGTGCCCCGGCTCTGGCTCCTCAATCTCCGTGGTGCGGAGGAGGCATGGGGTGGGGATGGAGGGGTGGGGGGAGGAGGGGGGGGAGGAGCATCAACCCCTACTTCCACACTCCTTGCAGGTGGTGGCTGCATGCCCTCCATGGCGTTGGCCAGGCGGGCAAGGATGGTGTTGGTCTGGGCCAACATCCGCATTTGGCGGGTGGTGGTATCCCGCTGATGCCGGCGGGTAACTCTCGCCTCCTCCTGCACTGCAGCGGTGTTGGCCTGCACAGCAGCGGTATTGGCCTCCACCGCAGCTGTCATCCTGCTTAACAAAGCTGGTGTGGTCTCCAGAGCCACCAAGCAGGTGACTATGGCCTTAGAGTTGCCACTAATTTCCCCCAGGCTCTGTGCCACATGTTTGTCCCGGTCCTCATGCAGGGTGAGGGCATGCTGCATAGAGGTGGAGGTGGATGCCATGCTGTCCGCCAGACGACGCACCTCTCCCACCATGGCCCCTATATGGCGGGTCTGCAGGGCCTGCTCCTCCAGCAGACCGTCACGGAGGCTGGAGGATATATGCCTCGTTTTGGACAGAGCCTTCCTGGGAGGAGAGGCTCGGCCACGGACAGAGGGAGAAGGGGAGGGGTCCACAAGGGAGGGGCTTGCCCTGGAGGGGCTTGCCCTGGAGGGGGATGACGTGCTGGGCGGGGGGGTGGTGGGTTGCACAGGGATGGTGGTATCCTCCTGGAGGGAGCCAGAGTCCTCCTGGATGAGGAAAAAGGAATCCTCCTCCAATACCACTTGCTCCTCCATACTTGGCCCCGGTATGATCTCCTCCTGGACCAGCATAGCCAGAATGTCCATGGGGCCTGACTGGACCCCTGGCTCTGGTCTGGATGGGCTGGGTCGAGCCGCAGCCGAAGACGGCCCAGCTTCTTCTTCCTCATCACCACCTGTGGATGACACCAAAACGACATATTTTGCTGGTGCAACACACTTCTCATATGTTCACTTGTACCCCCTCCCATGATGCACAGCAGATATGAAAGAAAAATAACTTACCAGTCCCCAAGTTCCCAACAGTGGAGTCGTACCCTTCAAGTCCCTCCACCTGCTCCTGCACGAACGTTTGTGCAATAAGCTGCTCCTCCTGATTGAGCCGGATCATACATCGCGGACCACCTCCCGTGCCACCGGTATGCTTCCTGATAAGAGCCAGTTTTTCACGGACCCTGCGCCTCATATCATTTAATTTCTTCTGGATGTCATCCCAGGTATGCACTTCATTACCCAGGGCATTGATGTCCAGGGCAATGGCTTCATATATAGCCCTCCTTTGGGCAATGGTGGTGTTTGCCCGCTGGGCACCATATAGGACTTCCTTATGCTGCTGGAGTGCAGCAATCAGGATGTCCATCTCTGCAGCCACAAAGTTGGCCTTCCTTATTTTGGTCCCTTTGGGAGGTGCCATGTCTTGCAAAAGGGCTGAATTTCCTTGCTCAGGGGGGGGGTAGGAAAAAGCAGGATGAAATTCAGCAAAGAACCTGCGCAAGTCTGCTCCTATTTATTTGCTCAGTGCAAGCAGCTGAGCAGGATTTGCCCTGAAATTATGCTAGCAAACCTCTGCTGAGCCGAAAATTCCTCATTTACATAGGGGCACACCCACTTTGACTTGCACGGCCTTGCGCCCTCAGCTTTGCCTTAAACAGGAGCAAATTAAATGAACAAACGATTCCTGAATCAGGTGGCAATTTGGCAAAATTGCTCCAGCGCAGAGAAATTCAGCTGAGCGGCTCAGGTGTAAGTAATGGGCAAATCTACCTGAATCTGGGCCAGTGTGTCTGTGGCAGGTAGGGGTGGAAGTCTTTCACTCTCCTGCCATATCCATAGGCTGTTGATGTACCTCTTCCCTTGCAGCTTGGCCAGTTTACACTCCTGTCCGTCTGTATCCAGGAAGAACAGGTTGTCTTATCCAGCTCAGGGACCTGTCCAGGGTCAGTAGGGAAGCGAGGTTCCTGAGTATGAGCCCTCCTACCATCAGGGTCGGCTCATACAGCTAGGAGTCAGGGTCAGATTAGGGATGCGCTAGGAGGTGACCTGCTCCCTAATTCTGTTGTCCTGGTCAAGCAGCTTCCATTTATGTTAACATCACACGGATTAGGGTTATCCCCACTCTAATCCGTGACACTTATGCTTTTTGATGACTCTGCTGGCGGGGTTTCTGTGGGCCATCCACCTAGCCCTGGCCCCAGAAGTTGAAGAGATTGAGTGCACTGATGCCCAACCACTTATGTTTCAGGATGTGGACATGGGAGGACCACCGCATCACGTCTCTGATGATGATGACAAAACATAGGTGCTTTCTGCTGTGTGCAGACCAGCAAGGAGGGCAGGGGTGAAGAGTGGGTGGAAGATAATGTGGAGTATGATGAGGTCCTGGACCCCACATGGAATCAAGGTCATGCGAGTGACGTGTGCAGTTTGGAGGAAGAGGTAGTGGTCACACAGCGCCAGCCTCACAGCAAAAGAGGGAGCAGGGTGCTAAAGCATAGTGGCTGTCCCCTAGCCAGTATGCCTGCTACTGCCCACCGCACCCAGGGACTGAGCACGCCAAAGCCAGCTCCAAGGAGTTCCCTGGCGCTGCAGTTCTTTAGAAAATGTGCTGACGACAAGATGCGAGTGGTTTGCACGCTGTGCAATCAAAGCCTGAAGCGAGGCATAAATGTTGTAAACCTGATGGAGGCACTGGGGGCTGAAGAGGGGCATTGGGGGCTGAAAAGAGGCTGTTGGGGGGCTGATATGAGGCACGGGTGGCTGACATGAGGCAAGGGGGGCTGAAGAGAAGCTGCTGGAGGGCTGAAGAGAGGCACTGGGGGGATGATATGAGGCACTGGGCGCTGATATGAGGAACTGGGGGCTGATGTGAGGCATTGGGGGGCTTAAGAGAGGCACTGGGGGGCTGCTATGAGGCACTGGGGGCTGAAGAGGGACACTGGGGGCTGAAGAGGGGCACTAGGGGGATTAAGAGAGGCACTGGAGGGCTGAAGAGAGGCACTGGGGGGCTGATATGAGGCACTGGGGGCTGATATGAGGCACTGGGGGCTGATATGAGGCACTGGGGGCTGATATGAGGCACTGGGGGCTGGAGAGAAGCTGCTGGGGGGCTGAAGAGGGGCACTAGGGGTTGATATGAGGCACTTGGGGCTGATATGAGGCACTGGGGCTGATATGAGACACTGGGGGCTGATGTGAGGCACTGGGGCTCTTATCTGAGGTCTGATTGGGGTCTTATTAACATTGGGAGTCTTATTGGGGCTGTCAGCTGAGGTCTGATTAATATTGGGGGTCTAATTGGTGGTCTGACCTCGGGTGTAATGAAAAATATTTTTTATTATTGTCCCAACTAGGTGCGTCTTATGGGTCAGAGCGTCTTATAGGGCAAAAAATATGAGTAGGTTTAAAAATGATTTCTTCTCCCTTTATTACATTTATATATGTGGGTCTGTATGTATGTATGCAGAGTGTATTTGTGTATATATATATATGTGTGTGTATGTGTATATAAAATATACATACTGTGGCAATGTGAACATTGAGGTGTTGTTTGCACCAGGAGCGTGTCACCAAGGGGCCAGGCGTTGGTGGAGTAAAAGCCCTCGTCCAGGTGTCCACTAAAGTAGTTGGCGGACACCATATAGATAGTGTAACTGGTTCAGCTATTTCAGGACGGGCTTTTACTGGGAACAGGCAATGTGTTGGGTGAGTGCCTGTTCCTCATGCTCCAGTCTGGGACTTAGGGCATGCTCACGTCCAGGGATTCAATTTAATCTGGTTTCTGCAATTGGGTGTGTCTCACTCTGGAGAGTGTGCAGACAGAGACCTGGTGAGGTTCTGTCAGCATGGTCTCAGCTAGGCAAGGCTGATGGGCCACGAGGCTATGCAATAGCCTGAAGTTTGGGGGACCTAGCGACACCTAGAGAACGAGGGTTGCACGTCTGGAGGACTACTGGGCCACACTCCCCCAAAAGGTACTGGAGTTGCCACAGCCTAGAGGCTGCTGTATTGATGTTGGCTGAGGAAAGCCGCATATAATGTCCATGTGTGAACTGTGCTCTACGAGTGAGGTAGGGACGTATTTTGTTTAGGTAGGGCCTAGAAGGGCAGGAGTTTATTTATGTTTTAAGTGTTGGCGGTGCGGGAACCTCACCCCACCCAGTGATGTATAACTGGACTATATTTTATGAGAAGACTGTCAAAATAAATGCACAGTTTGGACATGAAAATCCATTGTCTGGTGAGATATCTGTGAGTGTGACCCCCTGAAAAGAGACGATCCCTTACAATACATACATACACGCGTGTGTCGTGTGTGTTTTTGTGCTTTAGGGTGCACACCCTAATGCAATAGGCTGCGCACGCCTATGCTGGTGGGATTTTTTTTTTATTAGGCTATTACTACCCGTCTGGGAAATACCACAGATCATCCCCCAACCCCCCTTGTACTTGTTCCGCTACTTGCAGGTTGCATGGGCATGAGTTCAGAACTTCAGTCACTTCGGTCCGAAGTTCAGAACTCATGGCCGCGCAGTCTGCAAGTAGCGGAACAAGTACAACGGGGGGTTGATGGGTTCTAAATTCTGTGATTAATTTATAGTTGGGGGTTTGCTAATTTTAAATTAGGTTGACCATAGGTTAAGATGATCTGTGGGGTTGCCCAGACGGCTAGGGCCTTCACTGTAGTTATTAACCCCTTTCAGCAGTCCCCCATTCACTTAAGGGGTGACTGCTGAAAGGGGTTAATAACTACTGTGAAGGCCCCGATGCTGATGAGGGTGTGGCTTCCTGGGTTGGGGGCGTGGCTTCATGTAGGATCGTGCCCCGGATGTCTTAGACCCTAGCAACGCCCCTGAATGCTAGCATTTCAAAATTCCTGGCCTTTGAAATGATGTCATTCCGTCTGGTGGAGACAGAGACTTTTAAAAACCTTGTGGTGGCTGTTCCACAGAATGTGATTCCCAGCCGCCACTACTTTTCCAGACGAGCCATCTCTGCCCTGCACAACCAAGTGGCAGACAAAATTTATTTCTCCATCACCTTCATCAACAACCCTCCTTTTCATTGCTTCGGAGCCAACGCCTAGAGTCCAGAGTATCCAGGTAGGAGGACTGTGACACGTGCACCAACATTAAGTGACATTTAGGCCACCCTACACCACTCTGGAATTCCTACACCTGGGCACCATCCACAGTATCACTAAAAGGGGCCCTGTGCCCTTGTTGCTTCACTGCAACTGGTGTCATGAAAACAAGTACTTTTTCCCCTTAAAGGGCCCTGGGGGGAGGCGCCCACTGCACCTCCTCATCCAGTCAGCGTAACACCGTCACCAACAACTTCAGCACAGCCAGGGTGAAACGACAGCAGGCTGTTTTGAACCACATCTGTTTGGGGGGGAAACCCCACACCGCGCAGGAAACAACAGACCGATGAGTGGTTGGTACCGCTGAGCCTCAAGCCCGGCCTGGTGGTGTGCGATAATGGGAAAAGTCTCGTAGCAGCTCTGGGGCTAGCCAGTTTGACGCACATCCCTTGACTGGTGCATGTGCTGAATTTGGTGGTGCAGAGGTTCTTGAAAAATTACCCCGATATGTCAGAGCTGCTACAGAATGTGTGGGCCGACTGTGCGCATGTCTCTGCTGCAGCGTAATTTCGGCCTTCCCGCTTACTGCCTCATATGCGACGTACCCACAAGGTGGAACTCCACCTTGGACATGCTGGAGAGACTGTGTGATCAGCAGGCAATAGTACAGTTTCAGCTCCAACACGCACAGGTGATTCGCTCTGTGGAATAGCACCACTTCCAACGAGTGGGCCTCCATGCAGGACATGTGTGCCGTGTTGCACTGTTTCGAGTACTCCACCAACATGGCTAGTGCCAATGATGCAGTCCTCAGCGTTACTATTCCACTTCTATCTCTCCTTGAAAAAACACTGGGCGATGATGGAAGAGGATGTGGCATAGGAGGAAGAGGAGGAGGAAGAGGGATAATCTCCACAGTTATCAGGCCAGTCATTCACAAGTGGCTCGGAGGGTGGGTTCCTGTGTAACTTCCCAGAGTTATGTTACTAAACTCTTTTACCCCACTACAACCTGTTCAGTGTATTTGCATTGTCATCCTGTGTAAATTAACACCACATTCTCACAAATGTGCATATTCTAAGCCTGTTACATGTATTTTGCTGTAATTCCCATGTACACCAGCAGCTGGCAGCAATGTGTCAGCAGGGCCTTAGCAGCAGTTTAGCATATCTAGACTGGAATAGTTTATTCCAGTTTAGTTCCCCCCTCTTTGAGCAGAGTGGGCTCAGCCCATGTCCTGCCTCATGGGGAGGAAAGGAAGTTACAGTGAGTGTGCCAGCCACCCCTGCTAGGGGAAAGCTGTTCTGGTAGGAGCTCCCAGAAATAGGGATCCCAGACCAGGATTGATTCTCGGCTGAGACCAAAGATCTTCATCCCCAGTCTGAGCCTTCAGCCTCAGCTGGCGACAAGCAAGCAGCCACTTCCAGAACTCAAGTAAGAACCATTCCCTGTGAGCATAACTGTGAGTACTATCCAGAGACCAGGAGAAGCCAAATTCCTCCTTAGCTAGTCAGTCCCATACACAGCAGAAGATAGACAGAGCAGAAGATATAGATTCCTGCCACATATTACAGAGCCACAAGCAGACGACTAATCCTGCAAGAGAGCTCCAGGCACATGATAGAAGCAGAAGAGATATTGATCCCTGCTGCAATACATTGCCAATACCTGCTGGGACTTCAGACTATTGCTGTATCTCTTATGGATTACTGCTGCACCAGAGTAAAGATAAGTTGAATTACATCCCAAGTCTGGATCTCATTCATTGCTACCAAATCCCTCTATTACTCCTACTAGCAACACTTATTTTATTGCAAGTGAGCCAGGATCCAGGAGTCCAGCCGTACCAAGGTAGGAAACACCGTTGACACTATACCTACTACTACACAGAGACATTACCCCACTCTGGCATTCCTCACCTGGTACGTGAGTTGCAACACCTTAAAGGGCCCCGAGACTGTACCCTGTGCACGCTGCAATTGGCGTCACAAACAAAAACTCTTAACTATCATTTACACCTGACCCAGTCATTGCATATTATAGCATCAGTGTGCATTATTCCAATCCGGCTTATTGCACCTGCACCAACAGAGGCCAGGTACACAACTGTCCAGGCAGGGCACAGTTCTGTAGGATGAGGAGGAACTGTGTTCACAGCAGGGTGGCACCCAAAGCAGCTTATGAACATCAATCGAGCAAGGCTGGGGGGATACAGAGGACACAGACAATACACCTGCCACAGAGGACAGCTTGTCGTTGCCTCTGGGCAGCCTGGCACACATGAGTGACTACATGCTGCAGTGCCTGCGCAACGACTGCTGAGTTTCCCACATTCTAACCAGTGCTGATTACTCTGTGGCCACCCTGCTGGATCCCCGCTACAAGTGTATGGGTCAGCCCCTAGAAACCCCAATTTACATTGCGCTGTATTGCTAATAATAAGGTTTCACACAGACTGGGATGTCTACCTCCAGCCACAAGAGGCCGCTGTGTTGTTGAGTAAGAGAGAAATTAAGTTGTTTGTTCCAGAGGATGTAGGAGGATTTTCAAGTTCCCGTGCTTAGCCTGGTGTGTCTTCCTGGCTGGAGGGCGTATTTCTGGCTGATGTGAACAGAGACTGTAATGTGATTCTTCCAGGCTGCTGTGGGACAGAACAACAGAGACTGTAAAGTGATTCTTCCAGGCTGCTGTGGGACAGAACAACAGAGACTTTAAAGTGTGTTCGAGAGGAGAGACCAGTGATATGACAGGTACTCCTGTGGATGCCTGTACCTGCAAACTAGACAGAGAGAGGAAAAGACCGCGCTGGGACAAGCAAGCGACCAGATCAGGATCCAGACTACACCTGCCTCCACGTACTAGACCAAGACAAGCAGCTGCCCACAGAACTGTGAGTGTGCACCGGTGCTAATCTGTGATAGGTCATAGAGCAGGATACTGTAGTCAGTGCGTTGTAGCAACATGCCCTGTGTAGCAGGGTTCAGACAGGAAAATAGTAGAGGAGAGTATCCATTTTTTTAAATGTATTTGCTGGTTGGGGTGCGATTTTTGGATGCAAAGTTCAGTTATCCTTTTTGTAAATTTATGTAAACTTGTTATCACTGTTCCTGTCATTTGTCGATTGCGACTCTGGTGCATCGGCACAATACTATTAATCAGATTTTCCGTCCGTTGTATTTTGTTTTTTAATAAATCTGGTATCTGCTTCAGCCTCCTTGTCTGCTGTACTGTGTTTGAACCCTGCCCTGCGGTCTCTTCCTCCTCTGACCGCTACACAAGGACAAAGTGCTGTCCTTAATTCCGTCAGTGGAGCGTGATCGGAAGATGTGCAATTACAAGCACATACTGGTAGACGCGCTGCTGATAGCATTCCCATCTGACAGCGAGGGCTCAGTGGAAGCACAAGGCGAATGCAGAGGAGGAGGAAGTCACCAACGCAGCAGAGGCACCGCCAGCACCTCAGAAGGGAGGGTTCGCATGGCCGAAACGTGGAATAGATTTTTCAGCACGCCACAACAACCAGCATGCTGATACGGAATGTCTTGGCAGGAAGCAGCATTTCAGCAACATGGTGGAACAGTACGTGTGCGCATGTCTACACGTACTGACTGATGGGTCTGCTCCATTCAACTTCTGGGTCTCCAAATTAGGCACATGGCCTGAGCTTGCCCTTAACACCTTGGAGGTGCTGTCCTGCCCTGCAGAAAGTGTATTGTCCGAATGTGTATTTAGCACGGCGGGGGGGGGGGGGGTAATTGCAGCCGTCTGTCCACAGCCAATGTGGACAAGCTCACGTTCATTAAAGTGAACCAGGCATGGATCCCACTTGTATACCGGCCACACCCAGACATTGTTACACTCCTGCAAACTTTCTCTTTGCATTCTCTTTTCTATTTCCCAAAGTTTTAGGGTCTTCCCAAATTTATAAAAATAAAAAAAAATAAAAAAAAATGTGTTGGCTACCTCCTCCTCCACTCCCGCTTCCACCTACACCACCATGTCCACCGCCTCCTCAACCCCCTACTCTACTTTGACCTCTCCTAGTTCAAGATTATTTTTTTTTATTTTTTTCTATTCACTTATTTTAAGTCATTTCTAGGGATGAGCGAACTCGAACTGTATAGTTCGGGTTCGTACCGAATTTTGGGGTGTCCGTGACACGGACCCGAACCCGGACATTTTCGTAAAAGTCCGGGTTCGGGTTCGGTGTTCGTCGCTTTCTTGGCGCTTTTGTGACGCTTTCTTGGCGCTTTTTGAAAGGCTGCAAAGCAGCCAATCAACAAGCGTCATACTACTTGCCCCAAGAGGCCGTCACAGCCATGCCTACTATTGGCATGGCTGAGATTGGCCAGAGCACCATGTGACCCAGCCTCTATTTAAGCTGGAGTCACATAGCGCCGCCCGTCACTCTGCTCTGATTAGCGTAGGGAGAGGTTGCGGCTGCGACAGTAGGGCGAGATTAGGCAGATTAACTCCTCCAAAGGACTTGATTAATCGATCGATCTGCAGCTGTGCATCATTGAGCTGCTGAAATTCAATTGCTCACTGTTTTTAGGCTACCCAGACCGTTTGTCAGTCACTTTTTTCTGGGGTGATCGGCGGCCATTTTGTGTCTTGTGGTGCGCCAGCACAAGCTGCGACCAAGTGCATTTAACCCTCAATGGTGTGGTTGTTTTTTGGCTAAAGCCTACATCAGGGTGAAGCTGTCACACCAAGTGCATTTAACCAGCAATAGTCTGTTTATTTTTTGGCCATATACTACATCAGGGGCAAGCTGCGCCTGTCACCAAGTGCATTTAACCCTCAGTAGTGTGGTTGGTCAAGCTGTCACACCAAGTGCATTTAACCAGCAATAGTCTGTTCATTTTTTGGCCATATACTACATCAGGGGCAAGCTGCGCCTGTCACCAAGTGCATTTAACCCTCAATGGTGTGGTTGTTTTTTGGCTAAAGCCTACATCAGGGTGAAGCTGTCACACCAAGTGCATTTAACCAGCAATAGTCTGTTTATTTTTTGGCCATATACTACATCAGGGGCAAGCTGCGCCCGTCACCAAGTGCATTTAACCCTCAGTAGTGTGGTTGGTCAAGCTGTCACACCAAGTGCATTTAACCAGCAATAGTCTGTTCATTTTTTGGCCATATTCTACATCAGGGGCAAGCTGCGCCTGTCACCAAGTGCATTTAACCCTCAGTAGTGTGGTTGGTCAAGCTGTCACACCAAGTGCATTTAACCAGCAACAGTGTGGTTATTTTTTGGCCATATCCCAGTCTAATTCTGTCAGTAAATCCATACCGGTCACCCAGCGCCTAAATACTAGGCCTCAAATTTATATCCCGCTAAATCTGTCGTTACGGCTGTACTGTTCTGGCTGGGCAAGTTATTTAGTGTCCGTCGAAGCACATTTTTTGTTCTGGGTTGAAATACAATTCCCAATTTAGCAATTTCCTAATTTAGTGGTTTCTGCTGTATCAGAGCTATTTGAAATCTATCCCTAAAAGGGTATATAATATTCAAGGTGCACATAGGGTCATTCAGAATAACTTCACACACACGCTACTGTGCATTTCAAAGTCTAATTCTGTCAGTAAATCTATACCGGTCACCCAGCGCCTAAATACTAGGCCTCAAATTTATATTCAGCTGAATTTGAATACAATACATTGGGCCAAATAATATTTTTGTTGTTGTGGTGAACGATAACAATGAGGAAAACATCTATTAAGGGACGCGGACGTGGACATGGTCGTGGTGGTGTTAGTGGACCCTCTGGTGCTGGGAGAGGACGTGGCCGTTCTGCCACATCCACACGTCCTAGTGTACCAACTACCTCAGGTCCCAGTAGCCGCCAGAATTTAAAGCGATATATGGTGGGGCCCAATGCCGTTCTAAGGATGGTAAGGCCTGAGCAGGTACAGGCATTAGTCAATTGGGTGGCCGACAGTGGATCCAGCACGTTCACATTATCTCCCACCCAGTCTTCTGCAGAAAGCGCACAGATGGCACCTGAAAACCAACCCCATCAGTCTGTCACATCACCCCCATGCATATCAGGGAAACTGTCTGAGCCTCAAGTTATGCAGCAGTCTCTTATGCTGTTTGAAGACTCTGCTGACAGGGTTTCCCAAGGGCATCCACCTAGCCCTTCCCCAGCGGTGGAAGACATAGACTGCACTGACGCACAACCACTTATGTTTCCTGATGATGAGGACATGGGAATACCACCTCAGCATGTCTCTGATGATGACGAAACACAGGTGCCAACTGCTGCGTCTTTCTGCAGTGTGCAGACTGAACAGGAGGTCAGGGATCAAGACTGGGTGGAAGACGATGCAGGGGACGATGAGGTCCTAGACCCCACATGGAATAAAGGTCGTGCCACTGACTTTCACAGTTCGGAGGAAGAGGCAGTGGTGAGACCGAGCCAACAGCGTAGCAAAATAGGGAGCAGTGGGCAAAAGCAGAACACCCGCCGCCAAGAGACTCCGCCTGCTACTGACCGCCGCCATCTGGGACCGAGCACCCCAAAGGCAGCTTCAAGGAGTTCCCTGGCATGGCACTTCTTCAAAAAATGTGCTGACGACAAGACCCGAGTGGTTTGCACGCTGTGCCATCAGAGCCTGAAGCGAGGCATTAACGTTCTGAACCTTAGCACAACCTGCATGACCAGGCACTTGCATGCAAAGCATGAACTGCAGTGGAGTAAACACCTTAAAAACAAGGAAGTCGCTCAGGCTCCCCCTGCTACCTCTTCTGCTGCTGCCGCCTCGGCCTCTTCTGCTGCTGCCGCCTCGGCCTCTTCTGCTGCTGCCGCCGCCTCGGCTTCTTCTGCTGCTGCCGCCTCGGCCTCTTCCTCCGCCTCTGGAGGAACGTTGGCACCTGCCGCCCAGCAAACAGGGGATGTACCACCAACACCACCACCACCTCCGTCACCAAGCGTCTCAACCATGTCACACGGCAGCGTTCAGCGTCTCAAACATTTGAGAGAAAGCGTAAATTCCCACCTAGCCACCCTCGATCCCTGGCCCTGAATGCCAGCATTTCTAAACTACTGGCCTATGAAATGCTGTCATTTAGGCTGGTGGACACAGACAGCTTCAAACAGCTCATGTCGCTTGCTGTCCCACAGTATGTTGTTCCCAGCCGCCACTACTTCTCCAAGAGAGCCGTGCCTTCCCTGCACAACCAAGTATCCGATAAAATCAAGTGTGCACTGCGCAACGCCATCTGTGGCAAGGTCCACCTAACCACAGATACGTGGACCAGTAAGCACGGCCAGGGACGCTATATCTCCCTAACTGCACACTGGGTAAATGTAGTGGCAGCTGGGCCCCAGGCGGAGAGCTGTTTGGCGCACGTCCTTCCGCCGCCAAGGATCGCAGGGCAACATTCTTTGCCTCCTGTTGCCACCTCCTCCTTCTCGGCTTCCTCCTCCTCTTCTTCCACCTGCTCATCCAGTCAGCTACACACCTTCACCACCAACTTCAGCACAGCCCGGGGTAAACGTCAGCAGGCCATTCTGAAACTCATATGTTTGGGGGACAGGCCCCACACCGCACAGGAGTTGTGGCGGGGTATAGAACAACAGACCAACGAGTGGTTGCTGCCGGTGAGCCTCAAGCCCGGCCTGGTGGTGTGCGATAATGGGCGAAATCTCGTTGCAGCTCTGGGACTAGCCAGTTTGACGCACATCCCTTGCCTGGCGCATGTGCTGAATTTGGTGGTGCAGAAGTTCATTCACAACTATACCGACATGTCAGAGCTCCTGCATAAAGTGCGGGCCGTCTGTTCGCGCTTCCGGCGTTCACATCCTGCCGCTGCTCGCCTGTCTGCGCTACAGCGTAACTTCGGCCTTCCCGCTCACCGCCCCATATGCGACGTGCCCACCAGGTGGAACTCCACCTTGCACATGCTGGACAGACTGTGCGAGCAGCAGCAGGCCATAGTGGAGTTTCAGCTGCAGCACGCACGGGTCAGTCACACTGCGGAACAGCACCACTTCACCACCAATGACTGGGCCTCCATGCGAGACCTGTGTGCCCTGTTGCGCTGTTTCGAGTACTCCACCAACATGGCCAGTGGCGATGACGCCGTTATCAGCGTTACAATACCACTTCTATGTCTCCTTGAGAAAACACTTAGGGCGATGATGGAAGAGGAGGTGGCCCAGGAGGAGGAGGAGGAGGAGGAGGAGGAAGAGGGGTCATTTTTAGCACTTTCAGGCTAGTCTCTTCGAAGTGACTCAGAGGGAGGTTTTTTGCAACAGCAGAGGCCAGGTACAAATGTGGCCAGCCAGGGCCCACTACTGGAGGACGAGGAGGACGAGGATGAGGAGGAGGTGGAGGAGGATGAGGATGAAGCATGGTCACAGCGGGGTGGCACCCAACGCAGCTCGGGCCCATCACTGGTGCATGGCTGGGGGGAAAGGCAGGACGATGACGATATGCCTCCCACAGAGGACAGCTTGTCCTTACCCCTGGGCAGCCCTGCACACATGAGCGACTACATGCTGCAGTGCCTGCGCAACGACAGCAGAGTTGCCCACATTTTAACGTGTGCGGACTACTGGGTTGCCACCCTGCTGGATCCACGCTACAAAGACAATGTGCCCACCTTACTTCCTGCACTGGAGCGTGATAGGAAGATGCGCGAGTACAAGCGCACGTTGGTAGACGCGCTACTGAGAGCATTCCCAAATGTCACAGGGGAACAAGTGGAAGCCCAAGGCCAAGGCAGAGGAGGAGCAAGAGGTCGCCAAGGCAGCTGTGTCACGGCCAGCTCCTCTGAGGGCAGGGTTAGCATGGCAGAGATGTGGAAAACTTTTGTCAACACGCCACAGCTAACTGCACCACCACCTGATACGCAACGTGTTAGCAGGAGGCAACATTTCACTAACATGGTGGAACAGTACTTGTGCACACCCCTCCACGTACTGACTGATGGTTCGGCCCCATTCAACTTCTGGGTCTCTAAATTGTCCACGTGGCCAGAGCTAGCCTTTTATGCCTTGGAGGTGCTGGCCTGCCCGGCGGCCAGCGTTTTGTCTGAACGTGTATTCAGCACGGCAGGGGGCGTCATTACAGACAAACGCAGCCGCCTGTCTACAGCCAATGTGGACAAGCTGACGTTCATAAAAATGAACCAGGCATGGATCCCACAGGACCTGTCCGTCCCTTGTCCAGATTAGACATTAACTACCTCCCCTTAACCATATATTATTGTACTCCAGGGCACTTCCTCATTCAATCCTATTTTTATTTTCATTTTACCATTATATTGCGAGGCTACCCAAAGTTGAATGAACCTCTCCTCTGTCTGGGTGCCGGGGCCTAAATATATGCCAATGGACTGTTCCAATGTTGGGTGACGTGAAGCCTGATTCTCTGCTATGACATGCAGACTAATTCTCTGCTGACATGAAGCCAGATTCTCTGTTACGGGACCTCTCTCCTCTGCCTGGGTGCAGGCCTAAATATCTGACAATGGACTGTTGCAGTGGTGGCTGACGTGAAGCCTGATTTTCTGCTATGACATGCAGACTGATTCTCTGCTGACATGAAGCCAGATCCTCTGTTACGGGACCTCTCTCCTCTGCCTGTGTGCTGGGCCTAAATATATGCCAATCAGGGGCTGACTGGCAACTTTTGGCCCAGGGGGCAAGTAACACCCAGAGGCCCACTGAGCCCCCTCCTGCTTTCCCATTTCCCCTGCCTCCTCCTGACCCCCCCCCTTGCCACTTTCGTCAGCCATGTAAATTACAACACAGTAAAACAAAATAAACTAGGCATGCTCCGATATATCGGCTCTCCTCCCCGCTGGGCGCTGCTCTGTGTCCCCCCCATGACACTTGATGACTTTTGCAGGAGAAACTGTATATTGTGTGGCACAGTGTAGGCTATATGTGTATAACATAAACATATTTTATTTGAAAACTTACAGTTACTTGACCCTTGGGGATCTCGGACGCCACTTCCACACTTTGGTCGGGGGCTCGGCGGAGCTGATGTTGTGTTTTATCCTAATGAGAAAGATTTCATAATAAGGATTTGGAGAAGGGGCAGAGGGATAGCAGAGCAGGGAGAGGCTGGTGCTGCTACTAGGGGGTCATACCATGGGGGAGTAATAAAGCCCACCATAATGCCCCCCAGTAGAAATAATTCTCCTTATAATAGACAGTGCACAAAATACCCCCTTGTAATATCCCCAGTTGAGCTAATGTCCCCATAGTGCCCCCTATAATGTGCTAGTAGCCAGATAGGGCCCCCTATAATGTGCCAGTAGCCATATAGGGCCCCCCTATAATGTGCCAGTAGCCAGATAGGGCCCCCCTATAATGTGCCAGTAGCCAGATAGAGCCCACCTATAATGTGCCAGTAGCCATAGGCCCCCTCCACTATAATGTGCCAGTACCCAGAGAGGGCCCCCCTATAATGTGCCAGTAGCTATAGGCCCCCCTATAATGTGCCAGTAGCCATAGGCCCCCTATAATCTGCCAGTAGCCATAGGTCCCCCTATAATCTGCCAGTAGCCATAGGCCCCCCTATAATCTGCCAGTAGCCATAGGCCCCCCCTATAATCTGCCAGTAGCCATAGGCCTCCCGTAATGTGCCAGTAGCCATAGGTCCCCCATAATGTGCCAGTAGCCATAGCCCCCCCATAATGTGCCAGTAGCCATAGCCCCCCCTATAATGTGCCAGTAGCCATAGGCCCCCCTATAATCTGCCAGTAGCCATAGCCCCCCTATAATCTGCCAGTAGCCATAGGCCCCCCATAATGTGCCAGTAGCCATAGGTCCCCCATAATGTGCCAGTAGCCATAGGTCCCCCATAATGTGCCAGTACCCATAGCCCCCCCATAATGTGCCAGTAGCCATAGGCCCCCATAATGTGCCAGTAGCCATAGGTCCCCCATAATGTGCCAGTACCCATAGCCCCCCCATAATGTGCCAGTAGCCATAGGCCCCCCACTAATGTGCCAGTAGCCAGATAGGGCCCCCCACTAATGTGCCAGGAGTAGCCAGATAGGGGCCCCCCTATAATGTGCCAGGAGTAGCCACTAGCCAGATTGTGCCCCCCACCCCCCACATAAAGTGCCAGGGCCAGTAGCCAGATAGGGACAGAAATAAAGAAGAAAAAAAAAAAAATGTCAGTCAGACTTATACTTACCTCCCTGCTTCTCTGGAATACTCCGGTCCCGCCTCCAGCCAGCACAGATCTAATCACTTTACGGCAGCGCAGCGGCTCAGTCAGGCCGCAGGACCGGCGCAGGTGGCGCGATGACGTCATCGCGTCGCCTGCACCGGTCCGGCGGCCTGTCTGATAGGCTGCCGGCAACACGCCTCCCCTGCTCCCCGTCTCCCTGGCTTAAAGTGGCAGTTCATTCCGGCCCGGCCGGCCGGGACAGCAAGCCAGGGAGGCCCGGGGGGCAATTGCCCCCCTGCCCCCCGGCCCAGTCCGCCCCTGATGCCAATGGACTGTTGCAGTGGTGGCTGACGTGAAGCCTGATTCTCTGCTATGACATGCAGACTAATTCTCTGCTGACATGAAGCCAGATTGTCTGTTACGGGACCTCTCTCCTCTGCCTGGGTGCTGGGCCTAAATTTATGAAAATGGACTGTTGCAGTGGTGGGTGACGTGAAGCCTGATTCTCTGCTATGACATGAAGACTGATTCTCTGCTGACATGAAGCCAGATTGTCTGTTACGGGACCTCTCTCCTCTGCCTGGGTGCCGGGGCCTAAATATCTGAGAATGGACTGTTCCAGTGGTGGGTGACGTGAAGCCAGATTCTCTGCTATGGGACCTCTCTCCAATTGATTTTGGTTAATTTTTATTTATTTAATTTTTATTTTTATTCATTTCCCTATCCACATTTGTTTGCAGGGGATTTACCTACATGTTGCTGCCTTTTGCAGCCCTCTAGCCCTTTCCTGGGCTGTTTTACAGCCTTTTTAGTACCGAAAAGTTCGGGTCCCCATTGACTTCAATGGGGTTCGGGTTCGGGACGAAGTTCGGATAGGGTTCGGATCCCGAACCCGAACATTTCCGGGAAGTTCGGCCGAACTTCTCGAACCCGAACATTCAGGTGTTCGCTCAACTGTAGTCATTTCCCTATCTACATTTGTTTGCAGGGCAACTGTTCTGCTCTAACCCCCATTGTGCTTCCCTTTTCAGTCCTCTAGCCCTTACTACAATTATTTTACAGCCATTTTAGTGCACCAACGTTAAGGTCCCCTTTGACTTCAATGGGGTTCGGGTTTGAGTTCAGGTCAAGTTCGGGTACCGAACCCAAACTTTGACCCGAAGTTCGTCCAAACCCGGTGAACCCGAATATCCACGGGTCCGCTCATCCCTATTTGTTAGGCCCCTGGCTGTCAAAGCAACCCCTCAGCACCCTGCAATCACATTCTCGACACCCAGCAATTCCCCTCCCTCTCTCTAATCACTTAGATGGTGTGGTCAACATTGAGCAAGCCTGCTAGTTCAAAGTACCCTTGTCACTGCCCCTCCAAATTAGTAGAATCACTAATGCTATAATCACAGGACCATATGAACTAAGGCTACTTTCACACTAGCGTTTTGACTTTCCGTTTGTGAGATCCGTTCAGGGCTCTCACCAGCGGTCCAAAACGGATCAGTTTTGCCCTAATGCATTCTGAATGGAAAAGGATCCGCTCAGAATACATCAGGTTGCCTCAGTTCAGTCACCATTCCGCTCTGGAGGCGGACACCAAAACGCTGTCCACCTGACACAATCTGGCCCAATAGAAAACGGATCCGTCCCGCATTGACTTTTAATCATGTTCAAGACCGATCCGTCATGGCTATAGAAGACATAAACGTAATACAACCGGATCCGTTCATGACGGATGCATGCGGTTGCATTATTGTAACAGAAGCGTTTTTGCAGATCTATGACGGATCTGCAAAAAACGCTAGTGTGAAAGTAGCCTAATAATGCGTTTCCTCTACCATCTCACAGTTAGTTTTTAATTTCCTGCTAATTCTTTTAGCAATATAACTCTCTCTATCTGCGTCTGCAGCTTAATTCAGCTCTAAGGAAGAAATTGACTTTCTCTTGCTTTACCTCTTAATGAAATTAATGAAGTGTGCAAAAGTGACAGAAGCTACCAAACAGGATAGAGCGCTCAGTATTTAATCCTTGTATAAAAACATGAATTTACATGATGTGGAACATCAGTTTTTTTCTTCTTCTTCAGTGAATCAGTTGAATATAAATTATAAGATATTAAATCATCTTCATTATATCACTAATCGAAAATTCATTGGGAACAGAGGTTGTGCACTACTTTTTTTCTGGAAGAATAAAAATACTCCTTTTATAATTTTTAAGGAGTATTTTCAATCATGGAGTATGAAATAAGACACTGAGTATTTTTAGTGGCACCATCCTGGGATACTGTATATATATACATATTAACATATACATTTCTTGGCTTTTAATGGGAAAATAGCAGTTCTGCCATTGTTTTTGCATTTTAAATTTACAACTTTCATCATGCCACCTAACATGTTACTGTTATTCTATGGGCCAGTATGATTATGGCTAGAGATTAAAAAAATTGAATTTGGCAAATTTACCGGTTAGCCAAGATATTCGATTCATTATGAAATCAGGTATACCCAGGCCACACGGGCGGCCATGCTTCTGTGAAGAACCGTGCAGCCAATTAGCCCACAGCTGCCTTTCATTTAATAAAGAAGACCGCGCTGTATAACCCTTCTTCAATGTTAAAGGCCGTGCAGCACCTTTAAATAGGAGTTGCTGGTATGGGGTTTTGTCGGTTAGATGGGGGGACAATATACATATTATTGCTGTTCTGAAGACAAAAAATTGATGGCGTATCTAAATAAAATATGGGGGGGAAAATCTTGTGGTTGTCAATACCGCGCACACAGCCTTTTTGTCCTCCGCATTTTGGAGTTCACTTTGACCAGAAATGTCTTCTTGTTAATAAATAACTATACCACCAGCTCAGGGGAACTGCGATGGGGAGTCTGTGTGCCCCGTCGTATGCCAATTTGTTCCTGGGCTGGTGGGAGGAGACTATGGTCTTTGTGGAGGACAGGAAGAAAATCACTGATTCTATAGGGCTGTGGGTGCGTTATATAGATGACATTTTTGTAATCTGGAATGACAATAGATCAGTCTTCAAATCCTTTGTTAAGGATTTGAGTGAGAATTGGATAGGCCTATGTTTTACCTGTGAACTGAATGAGGTGTCCTTACCCTTTCTTGATGTATTGATAACTAGGAATGAGGGAGGTGAGTTAGACACCTCAGTCTATAGGAAACCGAGCTCCACTAATTCCCTTCTGATATGGGAGAGCAGTCACCCACTGCCACTCAGAAGAGGAATTCCCAAGGGACAGTGCCTTTGTCTCCGAAGGAATTGTTACACTAAACGGGAGTTCATCTGTCAAGCCGCCGATCTACGTGAGAGATTCTTACAGCACGGATATCCGGATAAAGTCCTTAGACCAGCGTTTAGGTCATCTTTACAGGAGGAAAGATCTAATCTCCTTTCCCCCAAACCAGGGGTGAGTCAAGACACAAAATTTATTCACCCTATCACTACATAGGATAGGGCAGCTGTGCAAATACAGGAAGTTGTGAATCAACATTGGACATTTTTTACCATGGACCCTGACCTGAAATCGGTTGTAGGCGACTATCCACATATTACTTACCGTCATGGTCAGAGCCTACAAGATTAGTACACAACGAATTTGCACCACTGACCCCTTCGGGTTGTTTGTGGTTGCAAAAGCGTGCTAAAGGCTGCTTCAGGTGCAGTGGCTGTGTAGCCTGTAAACACATCCAGACTGGTAAGACTTTCATAAGTAATATCACAGGCAAAGAGTATGCCATTCAGCACTACATCAATTGCAGTTCTAGAGGGGTAATTTACAGCTTCTCTTGTGAATGCAGTAAGGAACATATTGGAAAAACCACTCATGAATTTCGCAGAAGAGTATATCAACGATATTACTAATATGCGGGACACACCAATAGCCCAACATGTTTATTGCCACCACAATGGCAGGGCTCGTGTATCGTTCATGGGCATTGACAAAGTTACACCATCTAGAAGGGGTGGCAATTGGGACCGAGCAATTCTCTAGAGAGAGGCTTGCTGGATTTATTATCTCAAAACTACGACCCCAATGAGTTTAAATGAACAACTGAACTTTGGTTGCTTTATTTGATGTCTATCTCCAATGTCCGGCCTCCCCTTGACATCAGTACCCCCGTTTACTCACGTAGGATGCAGCCTTTAAATGAGCTACACCATACGCCATACACAGCTCTTTGACATGCAGCACCTACCCATTGGCAAGAAATGTATCCCTCAAGATAGCCCCATTTTCCACTGTAGGGCATTTACCTAGGGGAACCTTCTGATCTCCCTTTTTGGAACCTTTGACTCAAGGGAGTGTTGCAGGATAACTTTTCTTATTTCCCTTCATATAATTTATTTATTTGTACCCCCTGTGTTTGGGCCCCTTTTTTACAATTTGTGTATTCAGTACACCCTATCTACCTTGTAGTCAGCATACCCTATTACTGTCCGCTTACCCTGATGAGTTATCTAACAAAACGGGGCACGTCGGGAACTTTCATTTAAGGTTTGTTGGGGATTTTGCCCGGGTTTAGGGTCAGGAATCCGGACAGGGTCGCCCTGGCAGGGCATTTCTAGTCCCTTCACATAGGGTGACGTAGGGGTAGTTGTTCCTGATGCTTTCTCTACGTAAGAAGACAAGAGCCACCCGCCCCCGTTTGCCTGTTCTGCATTCAAGAGTACAAGAATCACCCGTTTGTATGCCGACATTGTACCCAAGTGAGCACCATCACGGCACCATATCGTTCTTCTGGGGTTTGTGAATGATCCACATCCCTCTGAGGACCTACAGCGTCCGGATTGGTAAAATTATTCCAATTTTCTTTTCCTTCATTGTATCTAATGGGCCCTGTGATGTCTCATCGTTGTGCTACAATCTAGGTGATTTTCCAGTACACGTTCTACATAATTTTGTGTTTTGCATGTCTTTTTTAGTGCAGTCTTGTGATTTCACTCCAGCACTAGTAAAAGTTAAGTTTTATCTCCCTTTAGCCTCAATCCTGGGGTTTTTACTGTCATAAATAAAAAAAATGGGTATAAATAAAAATTATAATAATAATAATGGGCAGGTGCTCAAAACAAACATGTGCAGATGTGTTTTTAATATATAAAAATTAAAATATATAATAATAATAAAATATTATTTAAATGGATGCATAGATCAGTGGCGGATCCAGAGCCTGGTCTCGGGAGGGGCACTTCCAGATTATTTTCTGTCCGCCGCCACAAAACAATGGTGCTTATAGAACAGACTACACAGTGTAGAGGTATACTGTATATTGTGTGGCACAGTGTAGAGGTATACTGTATATTGTGTGGCACAGTGTATGCTATATGTGTATAACAAACATATATCACATCAAAACTTACAGATACTTGGCCCTTGGGGATCTCGGACACCACTTCAACACTTTGGCCGGGGTCCTGGTGGAGCTGATGTTGTGTTTTATGCTAATGAGAAAGATTTCATAATAAGGATTTGGAGAAGGGGCAGAGGGATAGCAGAGCAGGGAGAGGCTGGTGCTGCTACTAGGGGGCTTATACCATGGGGGAGTAATAAAGCCCACCATAATGCCCCCCCCCCCCCCAGTAGAAATAATTCTTCTTATAATGTGACAGTGTAAAAAATACCCCCTTGTAATGCCCTCAGGTGAGCTAATGTCCCCATAGTGCCCCCATAATGTTCCAGTATAAAATACCCCTATATAGTGCCCCCAGTAAATGCCCCTATAGTGCTCCTCTCCCCCTTCCTCTTAGTGCCCCCCATAATGTACCAGTATAAAATTCTCCATATATAGTGCCCCAGTAGATGCCCTCAGTATCCCCCATAATTTGCAAGCATAAAATACCCCTTCTTAGTGCCCCCGTAGATGACCCCATAGGACTCCTCTCCCCCTTCCCCATAGTACCCACTATAATGTGTCCCAGTATAAAATGCCCCTATACAGAGCCCCCATATAAAATAACCGTTCTTTGTGGCCTAAGTAGATGCCCCTATAGTGCCCACCAATAATGTGCCAATAAAATGTGCCCCAATCATGTGCCAGTAAATTGTGCCCCCATAGATGCCCCCCCAATCATGTGCCAGTAATAAGAGCTGCCCCCAATGTGCCAGTGACAAGAGGCCCCCTCAATGTAGTTAGGGCCCGGATTAAGGTTGTTTAGAAGGTGATCTGTTCCTTCCCTAGTTTCCAAGCCCAGTTACTGTTCCCCTTCCTACCCACACCAGCGATTGCCAGAGCTCTTCTGTCAGAGAGAGATAATCACTTCCAGCTGACACTGCCGGCTGTGTTTTTTTATAGGCCAGTCAAGACACGGCCTGGAACATGGGGAGTAGTCACCCACCCAGCTATACAGCCATACTAAAATAGTAAAGTGTCAATTATCAGCATTAGCTGCCGCTGACACCTGAAAATGCTGGCTCTTACTTCACCGAGGCCAGGAACCTCGTGACACATACCTTTTGTCAATGACGGACCCTTGCACCTTCCTACAATACATAAAAAACACAATAGGTGTAATTTCATAAAACCATACCAGTTCGTCTTTCAAACTTCAGGCCCTGCAGTCATGTATTAATAAATAAATATAGCAGTGGCAAAGATACCAATTGAAATAAATATAAAAAGAAAAAGAAATAAAGGTCATAGATCAATTACATTATTATATCCTTTTCTATGGTGCTTATTAGTAAATAAAAAATAAAAACGTGTATACTGTGGGCCTCTATTACAATGTAAAAATAATCTGCAGCACACTGATATTTATCTCAGATGTAGCATTTTCAAGATGCAATAACAAGGAACACCAGTATATGTACCAGAACTTAAAATAACAGCATAACCAAAGTTATTATTGTAGTAATATAGAACATAAATAATGGGTGGAGCCAAAAATGTCACTTTGTTTCAGCTGGAAGGTATCAGCATAGTCGTCGATCTGGGTTAGTTTTAAAATACAACACTTTGATTTAATTAATGTATCTGCCGATCACTGAGTCAATTGCAATTGTAGCTGTATCGCTCCAGCTTGGCCCTTCCTCACCAATGTGTACGGTTTTATTAGGGGGAATTTTCAAACTGATGACTTTTTAACACAACTTTATATTAGCTGTTAAATTTTCTGCCTGTGCACAAAACACATTGGGCTTGGTGCGGTGAGTTGTATAATTAACTCAGCAAATCAATTGCATATACAAGAAAACTGCAGTATGCACAGTGTTTAAAATTGTAGCTTACCGCCACCACTTGGATTTAGCTGTTAGGTCCCTTTAACACGAGCGAGTTTTCCACGCAGGATGCAATGTGTGACGTGAACGTATAGCAGCCACACTGAATCCTGACCTATTCATTTCAATGGGTCTGTGTACATGAGTGTTGTTTTTCGCGCATAAGTTTTGCGTTGTGTGAAAATTGCAGCATGTTCTATATTCTGCGCTGGCTCCATAGAAATTAATGGGGCTGCATGAATAGCGCATTGCATCCGGATGCAATGCATTGCATTCCATTTTTAACGCATGTTACTTAGCAACAGTTGAAGGTAGATTCCACAGGAAATGAGCATTTTCTGTGTCTGGCTCCTACTACCTGTGCGGAGCTGCTTTCTTTGGACATATTGCTGCCCTTGCTGAGCCACAGCCAAGATGCCAAGGCAACCCAGGATGTATGTGGAGAAGCTCATCGTGATGGTCCAGGAGAGGCCCTGCATTTGGGACACCAGGTCGGGGGACTACCATGACCGATACAAAAAGGATGCCATCGGGGTGGAAGTAACACAGGAGGTGTTCTCAATTGTTTGGTCAAAAACCCCATAACAAAAGCGCATGACTTTAAGTAAGTGCACTGTCCATATATACATACATGTGTGATATTAAAGTTTCTGTTAAGTAACATAGCACATGTCTAACGTTGTACTCCATTACATAGCACATGTTAAATGAGAACATAGTTTGACATGTGCTATGCTACAAATGACATAGTTTGCCCAACACCCCTAGGTTAGCACATGGTAGTGATACCGTATTTCATTTTTTCAAAAATTGTTGTTTTGAATTGTAGTTGAAGAAGTTAAGAATAGATGGAGGAGCTGACCCATCAAGGCCACAGTGGGTCAGGCCCACTTAAGAAAAGGCCCTATATGTTTAAGGAACAACTAATGTTCCTTTGTGACATGCTGGACCTGCGCCTGTAAGTATATATATATAATCATATAGCTTTGTAATGTACAGTATATTAAATTATCAGATTAACTAAAATCAAAGGTGTAATTATTAATACATTTTTTTTAAATGCTTTCTCTATTGAAGAACGGAGGAAACCTGGAAGAGGAGAGTGACCAGGCTACCCAGAATAATTCTTCCACAGCTGAGGAGTATAATCCCCCTTCAAAGGCTACAGAAGATATGGCAGAAGCAGGACCTCCCACCATCTCCAGGACCCACATCCCTCCTGCAGTGGAGTCGGCACCTTCACTTCAGCTGCCGGCACATCGGAAACGGTCGTTGCCATCAGCTGAAGTGGAGGTGAATAGTTGGGTGCTCGACTACCTTGCACAAGCCTGCCATGAGGACCATTATGAGATGTATGGTGGTTTTCTGGGCCCTCTTTTGAAGTGAGTGCCAGAGGATCTTTACATGTAGACCCAAGGCACACTTGGGATTGTTCTGGAGGCAGCCACTACACCAAATTACCCCACTGTATTTTGTGCCCTTGAAAACTGGCGATTACATCAGAACATCAATGGGCCACTACCTAGGGCTCCCCACTACCCTCCTCCTCGCCAAACATTTGCCCCTCCACCTCAACAATATGAGCAGCAATACCTTGGTGACACATCCTATGTGCACCAAGGTACCTCCGCATCTCAGGCTGCCCCTCCCCAGCACTTAGTACCCTCTTCTCATCGCACTTACCAGCCCTCTTAATGTGAAGTTCCCCCGGCCACACCAGGACGTTATTATAATTTGTAATTATGTTTTGTATATTGTAAGATATTTTCTTTTCATTGTCAGATCAGACTCTAGTTTTTGATTTATTTTTCAAATAAAAAATATTACAGACAGAAAATGTAACAGTTTTTTATTTTTAATGAAAGTAATATACACTTATTTAAAGAAAGGGATTGCTGTAGTTTATATTTCACACACATTTCTACTTACATTATGCATGCGAAATATGTAAGCTCGCAACCCACGTCAAGGGTCCTCATGGTTTTGCAAGTCCCTAACTAAAAAAATGTAAATATACTAACTAAAAATTTTTTTCTATCCAGGATACATACACTGTATAGTCAGCTTGAGAGGACGGAAAAAAAAAATGTTTCTCCACGTGAAGAGTGCTGTTGGTGAAAAGGGAATGCACCATCTGGAGACATAAAAATAGTCTGAAAATAATTCCCTCACTCTCAGTCCTGCAGAACCAGCTCTTCCAAGTTGAGAGGGGTCTCCATGGGCTGCTGCTGCTGTTCACATATTCGTGAGTATTCGAGAGTATTTCGCGATTGCGAAAAATCTGCAATGTAAAAATTGGGTAATGCGAAATTGGTTAAAAACGAATATAGAGCACTCCAAGGTATAGAGCGCCAGTATGTGCCATGTGTTCCCTTTGTCTCCTCTCCTCGGTTGGCCAAGGAACTACGGACTCTGCCGCCAGCGTTGTCAGATGGAAATTTTTGGAGCAATTTTTCAGCAAGGATCTTCTGGTATTGCACCGTTTTGCTCATCCTTTCCACCAGAGGAATGAGAGATGAGAAGTTCTCTTTGTAGCGGGGGTCGAGAAGGGTGAACAACCAGTAATCCGTATAAAATGTGTATAACGCGTGGGTCGCTGGAAAGGCAGCCTAACATGAAGTCAGACATGTGTGCCAGAGTACCAACAGACAAGACTTCGCTGTCGTCATCAGGAGGATCACTCTAAATCTCCTCATCCTCTTCCTCCTCTTCTGCCCACCCACGGTGAACAGATGGAATTAAACTTCCATGGGTACTACCCTCTGTAGTGGAGACAACCATCTCCTGCTCCTCCTCTTCATGGTCCTATTTGCACTGAGAAGATGAACGGTGGTCTGGCTATTAGGGATGAGCGAACTCGAACTGTATAGTTCGGGTTCGTACCGAATTTTGGGGTGTCCGTGACACGGACCCGAACCCGGACATTTTCGTAAAAGTCCGGGTTCGGGTTCGGTGTTCGTCGCTTTCTTCGCGCTTTTGTGACGCTTTCTTGGCGCTTTTTGAAAGGCTGCAAAGCAGCCAATCAACAAGCGTCATACTACTTGCCCCAAGAGGCCATCACAGCCATGCCTACTATTGGCATGGCTGTGATTGGCCAGAGCACCATGTGACCCAGCCTCTATTTAAGCTGGAGTCACATAGCGCCGCCCGTCACTCTGCTCTGATTAGCGTAGGGAGAGGTTGCGGCTGCGACAGTAGGGCGAGATTAGGCAGATTAACTCCTCCAAAGGACTTGATTAACTGATCGATCTGCAGCTGTGGATCATTGAGCTGCTGATCCTCAATTGCTCACTGTTTTTAGGCTGCCCAGACCGTTTGTCAGTCACATTTTTCTGGGGTGATCGGCGGCCATTTTGTGTCTTGTGGTGCGCCAGCACAAGCTGCGACTAAGTGCATTTAACCCTCAATGGTGTGGTTGTTTTTTGGCTAAAGCCTACATCAGGGTGAAGCTGTCACACCAAGTGCATTTAACCAGCAATAGTCTGTTCATTTTTTGGCCATATACAAAATCAGGGGCAAGCTGCGCCTGTCACCAAGTGCATTTAACCCTCAATGGTGTGGTTGTTTTTTGGCTAAAGCCTACATCAGGGTGAAGCTGTCACACCAAGTGCATTTAACCAGCAATAGTCTGTTCATTTTTTGGCCATATACTAAATCAGGGGCAAGCTGCGCCTGTCACCAAGTGCATTTAACCCTCAATGGTGTGGTTGTTTTTTGGCTAAAGCCTACATCAGGGTGAAGCTGTCACACCAAGTGCATTTAACCAGCAATAGTCTG
This sequence comes from Bufo gargarizans, assembly GCF_014858855.1. Classification (NCBI taxonomy): domain Eukaryota; kingdom Metazoa; phylum Chordata; class Amphibia; order Anura; family Bufonidae; genus Bufo; species Bufo gargarizans. The sequence continues at coordinate 674,694,115 of NC_058080.1, forward strand.
TTTATTTTTTGGCCATATCCCAGTCTAATTCTGTCACTAAATCCATACCGGTCACCCAGCGCCTAAATACTAGGCCTCAAATTTATATCCCGCTAAATCTGTCCTTAGTGCTGTAGCTGGGCGAGTTATTTAGTGTCCGTTCAAGCACATTTCTTGTTCTGGGTTGAAATACAATTCCCAATTTAGCAATTTCATAATTTAGTGGTTTCTGCTATATCAGAGCTATTTGAAATCTATCCCTAAAAGGGTATATAATATTCAAGGTGCACATTGGGTCATTCAGAATAACTTCACACACACCCGCTACTGTGTATTTCCAAGTCTAATTCTGGCACTAAACCCATACCTGTCACCCAGCGCCTAAATACTAGGCCTCAAATTTATATCCAGCTAAATCTGTCCCTAGTGCTGTAGCTGGGCGAGTTATTTAGTGTCCGTTCAAGCACATTTCTTGTTCTGGGTTGAAATACAATTCCCAATTTAGCAATTTCATAATTTAGTGGTTTCTGCTATATCAGAGCTATTTGAAATCTATCCCTAAAAGGGTATATAATATTCAAGGTGCACATTGGGTCATTCAGAATAACTTCACACACACCCGCTACTGTGTATTTCCAAGTCTAATTCTGGCACTAAACCCATACCTGTCACCCAGCGCCTAAATACTAGGCCTCAAATTTATATCCCGCTAAATCTGTCCTTAGTGCTGTAGCTGGGCGAGTTATTTAGTGTCCGTTCAAGCACATTTCTTGTTCTGGGTTGAAATACAATTCCCAATTTAGCAATTTCATAATTTAGTGGTTTCTGCTATATCAGAGCTATTTGAAATCTATCCCTAAAAGGGTATATAATATTCAAGGTGCACATTGGGTCATTCAGAATAACTTCACACACACCCGCTACTGTGTATTTCCAAGTCTAATTCTGTCACTAAACCCATACCTGTCACCCAGCGCCTAAATACTAGGCCTCAAATTTATATCCCGCTAAATCTGTCCCTAGTGCTGTAGCTGGGCGAGTTATTTAGTGTCCGTTCAAGCACATTTCTTGTTCTGGGTTGAAATACAATTCCCAATTTAGCAATTTCATAATTTAGTGGTTTCTGCTATATCAGAGCTATTTGAAATCTATCCCTAAAAGGGTATATAATATTCAAGGTGCACATTGGGTCATTCAGAATAACTTCACACACACCCGCTACTGTGTATTTCCAAGTCTAATTCTGGCACTAAACCCATACCTGTCACCCAGCGCCTAAATACTAGGCCTCAAATTTATATCCCGCTAAATCTGTCCTTAGTGCTGTAGCTGGGCGAGTTATTTAGTGTCCGTTCAAGCACATTTCTTGTTCTGGGTTGAAATACAATTCCCAATTTAGCAATTTCATAATTTAGTGGTTTCTGCTATATCAGAGCTATTTGAAATCTATCCCTAAAAGGGTATATAATATTCAAGGTGCACATTGGGTCATTCAGAATAACTTCACACACACCCGCTACTGTGTATTTCCAAGTCTAATTCTGGCACTAAACCCATACCTGTCACCCAGCGCCTAAATACTAGGCCTCAAATTTATATCCCGCTAAATCTGTCCTTAGTGCTGTAGCTGGGCGAGTTATTTAGTGTCCGTTCAAGCACATTTCTTGTTCTGGGTTGAAATACAATTCCCAATTTAGCAATTTCATAATTTAGTGGTTTCTGCTATATCAGAGCTATTTGAAATCTATCCCTAAAAGGGTATATAATATTCAAGGTGCACATTGGGTCATTCAGAATAACTTCACACACACCCGCTACTGTGTATTTCCAAGTCTAATTCTGGCACTAAACCCATACCTGTCACCCAGCGCCTAAATACTAGGCCTCAAATTTATATCCCGCTAAATCTGTCCCTAGTGCTGTAGCTGGGCGAGTTATTTAGTGTCCGTTCAAGCACATTTCTTGTTCTGGGTTGAAATACAATTCCCAATTTAGCAATTTCATAATTTAGTGGTTTCTGCTATATCAGAGCTATTTGAAATCTATCCCTAAAAGGGTATATAATATTCAAGGTGCACATTGGGTCATTCAGAATAACTTCACACACACCCGCTACTGTGTATTTCCAAGTCTAATTCTGGCACTAAACCCATACCTGTCACCCAGCGCCTAAATACTAGGCCTCAAATTTATATCCAGCTAAATCTGTCCCTAGTGCTGTAGCTGGGCGAGTTATTTAGTGTCCGTTCAAGCACATTTCTTGTTCTGGGTTGAAATACAATTCCCAATTTAGCAATTTCATAATTTAGTGGTTTCTGCTATATCAGAGCTATTTGAAATCTATCCCTAAAAGGGTATATAATATTCAAGGTGCACATTGGGTCATTCAGAATAACTTCACACACACCCGCTACTGTGTATTTCCAAGTCTAATTCTGGCACTAAACCCATACCTGTCACCCAGCGCCTAAATACTAGGCCTCAAATTTATATCCCGCTAAATCTGTCCCTAGTGCTGTAGCTGGGCGAGTTATTTAGTGTCCGTTCAAGCACATTTCTTGTTCTGGGTTGAAATACAATTCCCAATTTAGCAATTTCATAATTTAGTGGTTTCTGCTATATCAGAGCTATTTGAAATCTATCCCTAAAAGGGTATATAATATTCAAGGTGCACATAGGGTCATTCAGAATAACTTCACACACCCGCTACTGTGCATTTCCAAATCTAATTCTGTCACTAAACCCATACCTGTCACCCAGCGCCTAAATACTAGGCCTCAAATTTATATCCCGCTAAATCTCTCGTTACCGCTGTCCTGTTGTGGCTGGGAAAGTTATTTAGTGTCCGTCAAAGCACATTTTTTGTTCTGGGTTGAAATACAATTCCCAATTTAGCAATTTCATAATTTAGTCGTTTCTGCTATATCAGAGCTATTTGAAATCTATCCCTAAAAGGGTAGATCATATTGAAGGTGCACATAGGGTCATTCAGAATAACTTCACACACACGCTTCTGTGCATTTCCAAGTCTAATTCTGTCACTAAATCCATACCGGTCACCCAGCGCCTAAATACTAGGCCTCAAATTTATATCCCGCTGAATTTGAATACAATACATTGGGCCAAATAATATATTTGTTGTTGTGGTGAACCATAACAATGAGAAAAACATCTAGTAAGGGATGCGGACGTGGACATGGTCGTGGTGGTGTTAGTGGACCCTCTGGTGCTGGGAGAGGACGTGGCCGTTCTGCCACATCCACACGTCCTAGTGTACCAACTACCTCAGGTCCCAGTAGCCGCCAGAATTTACAGCGATATATGGTGGGGCCCAATGCCGTTCTAAGGATGGTAAGGCCTGAGCAGGTACAGGCATTAGTCAATTGGGTGGCCGACAGTGGATCCAGCACGTTCACATTATCTCCCACCCAGTCTTCTGCAGAAAGCGCACAGATGGCGCCTGAAAACCAACCCCATCAGTCTGTCACATCACCCCCATGCATACCAGGGAAACTGTCTCAGCCTCAAGTTATGCAGCAGTCTCTTATGCTGTTTGAAGACTCCGCTGGCAGGGTTTCCCAAGGGCATCCACCTAGCCCTTCCCCAGCGGTGAAAGACATAGAATGCACTGACGCACAACCACTTATGTTTCCTGATGATGAGGACATGGGAATACCACCTCAGCATGTCTCTGATGATGACGAAACACAGGTGCCAACTGCTGCGTCTTTCTGCAGTGTGCAGACTGAACAGGAGGTCAGGGATCAAGACTGGGTGGAAGACGATGCAGGGGACGATGAGGTCCTAGACCCCACATGGAATGAAGGTCGTGCCACTGACTTTCACAGTTCGGAGGAAGAGGCAGTGGTGAGACCGAGCCAACAGCGTAGCAAAAGAGGGAGCAGTGGGCAAAAGCAGAACACCCGCCGCCAAGAGACTCCGCCTGCTACTGACCGCCGCCATCTGGGACCGAGCACCCCAAAGGCAGCTTCAAGGAGTTCCCTGGCATGGCACTTCTTCAAACAATGTGCTGACGACAAGACCCGAGTGGTTTGCACGCTGTGCCATCAGAGCCTGAAGCGAGGCATTAACGTTCTGAACCTGAGCACAACCTGCATGACCAGGCACCTGCATGCAAAGCATGAACTGCAGTGGAGTAAACACCTTAAAACCAAGGAAGTCACTCAGGCTCCCCCTGCTACCTCTTCTGCTGCTGCCGCCTCGGCCTATTCTGCTGCTGCCGCCTCGGCCTCTTCCTCCGCCTCTGGAGGAACGTTGGCACCTGCCGCCCAGCAAACAGGGGATGTACCACCAACACCACCACCACCACCTCCGTCACCAAGCGTCTCAACCATGTCACACGCCAGCGTTCAGCTCTCCATCTCACAAACATTTGATAGAAAGCGTAAATTCCCACCTAGCCACCCTCGATCCCTGGCCCTGAATGCCAGCATTTCTAAACTACTGGCCTATGAAATGCTGTCATTTAGGCTGGTGGACACAGACAGCTTCAAACAGCTCATGTCGCTTGCTGTCCCACAGTATGTTGTTCCCAGCCGGCACTACTTCTCCAAGAGAGCCGTGCCTTCCCTGCACAACCAAGTATCCGATAAAATCAAGTGTGCACTGCGCAACGCCATCTGTGGCAAGGTCCACCTAACCACAGATACGTGGACCAGTAAGCACGGCCAGGGACGCTATATCTCCCTAACTGCACACTGGGTAAATGTAGTGGCAGCTGGGCCCCAGGCGGAGAGCTGTTTGGCGCACGTCCTTCCGCCGCCAAGGATCGCAGGGCAACATTCTTTGCCTCCTGTTGCCACCTCCTCCTTCTCGGCTTCCTCCTCCTCTTCTTCCACCTGCTCATCCAGTCAGCCACACACCTTCACCACCAACTTCAGCACAGCCCGGGGTAAACGTCAGCAGGCCATTCTGAAACTCATATGTTTGGGGGACAGGCCCCACACCGCACAGGAGTTGTGGCGGGGTATAGAACAACAGACCGACGAGTGGTTGCTGCCGGTGAGCCTCAAGCCCGGCCTGGTGGTGTGTGATAATGGGCGAAATCTCGTTGCAGCTCTGGGACTAGCCAATTTGACGCACATCCCTTGCTTGGCGCATGTGCTGAATTTGGTGGTGCAGAAGTTCATTCACAACTACCCCGACATGTCAGAGCTGCTGCATAAAGTGCGGGCCGTCTGTTCGCGCTTCCGGCGTTCACATCCTGCTGCTGCTCGCCTGTCTGCGCTACAGCGTAACTTCGGCCTTCCCGCTCACCGCCTCATATGCGACGTGCCCACCAGGTGGAACTCCACCTTGCACATGCTGGACAGACTGTGCGAGCAGCAGCAGGCCATAGTGGAGTTTCAGCTGCAGCACGCACGGGTCAGTCGCACTACAGAACAGCACCACTTCACCACCAATGACTGGGCCTCCATGCGAGACCTGTGTGCCCTGTTGCGCTGTTTCGAGTACTCCACCAACATGGCCAGTGGCGATGACACCGTTATCAGCGTTACAATACCACTTCTATGTCTCCTTGAGAAAACACTTAGGGCGATGATGGAAGAGGAGGTGGCCCAGGAGGAGGAGGAGGAGGAGGAGGAAGAGGGGTCATTTTTAGCACTTTCAGGCCAGTCTCTTCGAAGTGACTCAGAGGGAGGTTTTTGGCAACAGCAGAGGCCAGGTACAAATGTGGCCAGCCAGGGCCCACTACTGGAGGACGAGGAGGACGAGGATGAGGAGGAGGTGGAGGAGGATGAGGATGAAGCATGGTCACAGCGGGGTGGCACCCAACGCAGCTCGGGTCCATCACTGGTGCGTGGCTGGGGGGAAAGGCAGGACGATGACGATACGCCTCCCACAGAGGACAGCTTGTCCTTACCCCTGGGCAGCCTGGCACACATGAGCGACTACATGCTGCAGTGCCTGCGCAACGACAGCAGAGTTGCCCACATTTTAACCTGTGCGGACTACTGGGTTGCCACCCTGCTGGATCCACGCTACAAAGACAATGTGCCCACCTTACTTCCTGCACTGGAGCGTGATAGGAAGATGCGCGAGTACAAGCGCACGTTGGTAGACGCGCTACTGAGAGCATTCCCAAATGTCACAGGGGAACAAGTGGAAGCCCAAGGCCAAGGCAGAGGAGGAGCAAGAGGTCGCCAAGGCAGCTGTGTCACGGCCAGCTCCTCTGAGGGCAGGGTTAGCATGGCAGAGATGTGGAAAACTTTTGTCAACACGCCACAGCTAACTGCACCACCACCTGATACGCAACGTGTTAGCAGGAGGCAACATTTCACTAACATGGTGGAACAGTACGTGTGCACACCCCTCCACGTACTGACTGATGGTTCGGCCCCATTCAACTTCTGGGTCTCTAAATTGTCCACGTGGCCAGAGCTAGCCTTTTATGCCTTGGAGGTGCTGGCCTGCCCGGCAGCCAGCGTTTTGTCTGAACGTGTATTCAGCACGGCAGGGGGCGTCATTACAGACAAACGCAGCCGCCTGTCTACAGCCAATGTGGACAAGCTGACGTTCATAAAAATGAACCAGGCATGGATCCCACAGGACCTGTCCGTCCCTTGTCCAGATTAGACATTAACTACCTCCCCATAACCATATATTATTGGACTCCAGGGCACTTCCTCATTCAATCCTATTTTTATTTTCATTTTACCATTATATTGCGAGGCTACCCAAAGTTGAATGAACCTCTCCTCTGCCTGTGTGCTAGGCCTAAATATATGCCAATGGACTGTTGCAGTGGTGGGTGACGTGAAGCCTCATTCTCTGCTATGACATGCAGACTAATTCTCTGCTGACATGAAGACAGATTCTCTGTTACGGGACCTCCCTCCTCTGCCTGGGTGCTGGGCCTAAATATATGCCAATGGACTGTTGCAGTGGTGGGTGACGTGAAGCCTGATTCTCTGCTATGACATGCAGACTAATTCTCTGCTGACATGAAGACAGATTCTCTGTTACGGGACCTCTCTCCTCTGCCTGTGTGTGTGCTGGGCCTAAATATATGCCAATGGACTGTTGCAGTGGTGGCTGACGTGAAGCCTCATTCTCTGCTATGACATGCAGACTAATTCTCTGCTGACATGAAGCCAGATTGTCTGTTACGGGACCTCTCTCCTCTGCCTGTGTGTGTGCTGGGCCTAAATATATGCCAATGGACTGTTGCAGTGGTGGCTGACGTGAAGCCTCATTCTCTGCTATGACATGCAGACTAATTCTCTGCTGACATGAAGACAGATTCTCTGTTACGGGACCTCTCTCCTCTGCCTGTGTGTGTGCTGGGCCTAAATATATGCCAATGGACTGTTGCAGTGGTGGCTGACGTGAAGCCTCATTCTCTGCTATGACATGCAGACTGATTCTCTGCTGACATGAAGCCAGATTCTCTGTTACGGGACCTCTCTCCTCTGCCTGTGTGTGTGCTGGGCCTAAATATATGCCAATGGACTGTTGCAGTGGTGGCTGACGTGAAGCCTCATTCTCTGCTATGACATGCAGACTAATTCTCTGCTGACATGAAGACAGATTCTCTGTTACGGGACCTCCCTCCTCTGCCTGGGTGCTGGGCCTAAATATATGCCAATGGACTGTTGCAGTGGTGGCTGACGTGAAGCCTCATTCTCTGCTATGACATGCAGACTAATTCTCTGCTGACATGAAGACAGATTCTCTGTTACGGGACCTCTCTCCTCTGCCTGGGTGCCGGGGCCTAAATATCTGAGAATGGACTGTTCCAGTGGTGGGTGACGGGAAGCCAGATTCTCTGCTATGGAACCTCTCTCCAATTGATTTTGGTTAATTTTTATTTATTTAATTTTTATTTTAATTCATTTCCCTATCCACATTTGTTTGCAGGGGATTTACCTACATGTTGCTGCCTTTTGCAGCCCTCTAGCTCTTTCCTGGGCTGTTTTACAGCCTTTTTAGTGCCGAAAAGTTCGGGTCCCCATTGACTTCAATGGGGTTCGGGTTCGGGACGAAGTTCGGATCGGGTTCGGATCCCGAACCCGAACATTTCCGGGATGTTCGGCCGAACTTCTCGAACCCGAACATCCAGGTGTTCGCTCAACTCTACTGGCTATCACCCTGTGTAATGTCTTCTTCCATTTCCACTTCTTCCACGTGCAAAGCGTCATCCTTAATTGTGAGCAGCAAGCGTTTGAGTAGACACAGAAGTGGGATGGTTATGCTGATAAAAGCGTTATCGACGCTCATCATCTGTGTTGATTCCTCAAAGTTTCTTAAAACCTCACAGAGGTCAGACATCCATGCCCACTCCTCGCTTGTGAATAGCAGAAGCTGAATAGAAAGGCGACGACCATGTTGCAGCTAGTATTCCACTACTGCCCTCTGCTGCACACAAAGCCTGGCCAGCATGTGGAACGTGGAGTTCCAGCACGTGCTCACGTGGCACAAAAGCTATCGATGACTTGTGGAAATGTGCACACGCACGGCACACCTTCATTAGTAGCTTAGGCAAATTGGAGTAGGTTCTGAGAAACTGCTAAACCACTAAGTTTAAGACATGGGCTAGGCATGGGATGTGTCTGAGCTTGCCGAGCTCCAAAGCCGTCACCAAGTTACAGCCATTATGAGACAAAACCATGCCTGGTTCTAGCTTGAGTGGCAAGAACAGTCTGGTCTCTTATCCCCTGCCACAGCTCTGCGGCGGTGTGCTGTTTGTCCCCTAAGCATATCAGCTTCAGCACTGGCCTGTTGTCGCTTCCCCGCTGCAGTACTACACTACTTCCAGCTACCGACTGATGACTGACTGGTGCCGCACACCTAGGTGCTGGCGGAAACCCTGATCGATGTAGGGCTCGCAATCCTTGGCGTCAGTAGCACCTGTACCATCCCAGGGTACGACTCGCTCCCGGCCTCCACAACATTCACCCAGTGTGCCGTCAGGGAAATGTAACGTCCCTGGCCAAATGCACTTGTCCATGTGTCCGTGGTTAAGTGGAACTTCCCAGTAACTGCGTTGGTCAGGGCACGTGTGATGTTACGGGACACATGTTGGTGTAAGGTGGGCACGGCACACCTTGAAATATTGTGGCGGCTGGGGACTGAGTGTTCACAAGCCTAAATGGCAACATTTCCAGGGCAAGTAATTTGGAAAGCTACGCATTTAGTGCTATGGCCTGAGTGGGTGGCTGGGTATTTGCACTCGTTAAAATGCCTGGGGTAAGGACATTTGGACGCTGCGCTGGGACACAGAAGTGGATGGTGTTTGCAAAGGTCCAAGTGCAGGGCGGGAGGCATCCGGGCCTGCAACTTGGACAGGGGATTGGCCAGCAAGTAACACCGGGGAAGTGGAAGCAGTGGTGTGACCGGCAGACACAGATTGTGGACTCATGCGTTCAGCCCACCTATTACGGTGCTTTGATGCCACGTGGCGGATCATGCTGGTGGTGGTGAGGATGCTAGTGTTCACGCCCCTGCTCATTTTTGTATGGCACAGGTTGCAAATTACAATTCTTTTGTCATCTGCACTTTTCTCAAAAAAGCGCCATACTGCGGAACACCTACCCCTTGGCAAGGAAGATTTCCGCAAGTGGGGGCTCCATGGAACAGTTGCGGGCCTGTTTGGTGTGGCCCGCCTTCTCCCTTTTGCCACTCCACTGCCTCTTTCAGCCTGTTGCGGTGCAGCAGATCCCTCCCCCTCTGTACTGCTGCCCTCGCTTGGCTTTCCACCTTCCCAGGTTGGGTTAGTGACTTCATCGTCCACCACCTCCTCTTCCACTTCCTCACTCTGCTCATCCTCCTGACTTGTTGACCTAATCACAACCTCAGTGACTGATAACTGTGTCTCATTCTCTTCTTCAACCTCTTGAGACAATAATTGCTGTTGACTTATTTGCAACTGTGCCTCATCATCATCCACTGCATTAAACAGTAATTGCCGTTCCCCACCATCATCTTCTTGTGACTGTGGATGCTCAAGTTTGAGAATCAGGGCACAAGATCTGTTCCTCGTCAAGCGTGCTTGGCGAGAGGGCCAAATCAAGGAATGGCGAGGAAAAGAGGTCCTCAGAATATCCGAGTGTGGGATCACGTGTTTGGCCAGACTCTCCATGGTGGGAGGCAGGAGTAACTGACTGAAAGCATTATCTTCTGCAATCCAACCAACCACCTGGTCGCACTGGTCTGACTTCAAGAGTGGTGTCCTGTGCTGCCCTGCAAACTGGGACATAAAGCTAGGTATCGTGGATGACATGTTTTTCTTGTGCTCTGGCAGCAGGCACAGTTTAAACACGCCAAGAGCCACGGCCTCTGCGTGCACCATCAGCATCATGGCCACTTCCCTGTCCCTTACTGCTCGCCTTCTTCATTTGAAATGTGATATATGCTTGAAAGTATGTCACACATACAGTAGCGTAGGATTTGAAAGTGTATGCGCAATTTTTTTTAAAAAGGTATTTGGGATGTGGAAACTTCACATAGGAGATATCCCGCAGATAATGTCAATGCTGTCACCAGCGGCTAATAAAAAATTACAGGGAATGTCACAGGTATTTGGGATGAGGAAATGTTATACAGGAGGAGAGGTACCACCGGTAATGTCACTGTCCTAAGCGTCTATGTAAAAAGTACACTGTATGTCACAGATAAAAATTTTAGGCGCACACTTTACACTGGAGATGTGGCACTCTTAATGTCACTGTACGCAGCAGACACCGCCTAATAAAAAAGTACACTAGACTGTCACAGATATTTTAGGGATGCGCGCTCTTTACACAGGAGATGTGGCTCAGATAATTTAACTGTCCTCAGCAGACACTGTCTACGGAAAAAGTAAACTGGATGTCACAGATATTTTAGAGATGCGCACACTTTACACAGGAGATGTGGCGCGGATAATTTAACTGTCCGCAGCGGCCTATTAGACGCTATTTAGTGCAGGATGCACTATAAATATATATTGCTGCTGTCAGACACAAAAGTCCTTAAAAGGACTTATGGGTCTCTGAAAAGTTTTTCTAATAAAAATCTTCCAATAACACTCCCTACACTCTGTCCCTTCCTATGCACAGCTCTCCCTAAGACTGAGCAATTTAGCGCAGGTTGCGCTACAAACATATATTGCTGCTGTCACACACACAATAGTCCTTAAAAGGACTTTTGGGTCACTGAAAAGTTTTTGTAATAAAAATCTTCCAATAACAGTCCCTACACTGTCTGTCCCTTCCTATGCTCAGCTTTCCCTGACTAAGACTGAGCCAAACACATGTCATCGGGTAATTTATAGCATCCGATGACGCGTTCCAGCCCACCAATCACTGTTATGCCAGTTGCCAACATGGCTACGGCATTACAGTGCGTGCCAGTACCTCCCTGCACGTTTGTTGGCTGCGTAGCAGCCAATAAACGTGCAGGGAGGAAAGTCGAGCAATGTGCTTGAGCACATGCAGTACTCGGTCTAGTACCGCCATGTGCTGAGCATCGAGATGCTCGAGCCGAACAGGTGTTTGGCCGAGCATGCTCGATCATCACTAGATATGACCCATAATGCTGTGCAGCCAGTCAATGCACAGATAGCCACCCCCTGTGATGTCACAGCCATATAAAAGCCTCATCCCGCACGGTCTGCGATTTCAGCGTGCACAGTGGACAGTGCAGGGAGATTGTATGGAGAGGTTTTTGAGACTGTAGGGAGAGCATAGGTTGACAGCAGGATGAGTGTAATCGCCGTGTACATCTTATGGATCTGCTGCCACATTCTCAGTTAATTTGTTAGTTTATACATATACTTACTGTGCTTTAGTAATAAAGGGCAGTCTAATATATTGCCGTGTGCATCTTGTTCAACTGCTGCCACATTTACAGTAAATCTGTTAGTTTATACATATACTTACTGTGCCTTAGTATTAAAGGGAGGTCTAATATATTGCTGTGTGCATTTTGTTGAACTGCTGCCACATTCATAGGTAATATGTTATTTTATAGATTGACCTACTGTGCCTCAGTATTAAAGGGTAGTGTAATATATTGCAGTGTGCATCTTGTTCAACTGATGCCACATTCAAAGTTAATCTGTTCGTTTATACATAGACTTACTGTTCCCCAGTATTAAAGGATGGTCTAATATACAGATTTAGCTGAGCTAAAATTGACTCTGATAACACATGGCACAGTGTTTTCTTGGTTATCTTGTGAACAAAGCCATTGAAATCCATTGAAAACATAGTTATTTTTTAATTGCTATTTTTTACTTAAGGCGTTAACCATTAAGTTTAGCACGGCTGCATCTGCATTGCTAGGTGTATTTTTGTGAACTGCTGCCAGCTTCATAGTTATATGAAATAAACATTAATAAGGAAGGTGCACTACTGTGGATGCAAACAAACAAGTCTGACTAAACCCTCAAAATGGTGTTAAAATTGAGAATTTAGCCAATATATCCTTATATCAAGGACATATCTGAACCCGAGCACCCTAGCTCGGGACCTAACGCTAACTTACCTGTGCCATATGGGCAATACCAGGAGCCATTGGGCGAATTACAGGAGCATAAGGTCCGACTCACATCAAACTCACAGTTACCTCCAGCATGCAGCCATGCTTGCAATGGGAGGATGGAGGAGGCTGTGAGTGCACAATCTGCTTCCCTGGGTATAGATGCACAACTGCATATGGGGTTGAGCACTTCCTGCCTTTTAACACCACACCATTTTTTGCAATTTCATAGTTAATCTGTTAGTTTATACATAGACTTACTGTGCCTCATTATTAAAGAGTGGTCTGATATTTCGCCATGTGCATCTTATTCAACTGCTGCCAAATTGACAGTTAACCTGTTAGTTTATAGTGATGAGCGGCAGGTGCCATATTTAAATTTACGATATGTCACGAATTTGAGACTTTGTTATATTCATACTATTCTATTGCGAAACATCATCATTGAAATATTCATGTACGCATGTGCATTTTTTGCATAAGATAAACTATATTAAATAATGAAGAATATTCTAATTCAGTATAGACTAAGATATTTTAGCCTTCTCACATTGGCCCACAAGTAATGGTCCACTACCAGCCTGCTTTTTGCTTGTGGGCCAATGTGAGAAGGCTAAAATATCTTAGTCAGCACTGAATTAGAATATTCTTCATTATTTAATATAGTTTATCTTATGCCCAAAATTGGCAATTAAATATGCGCATTAATCGAATCCCGTAAGGGCGTTAAGCAACTTTCCTATTGGGTTGGCTTGGTAGAATTGTCGAATATGTAGAATATAGTGCTATATTCGTAATACAAATATAATTTTTTCTTTTTTTTTTTTCATCTGAACCCATTACATTTACTATCACTACTGGGTTCAGATGAAAAAAAAATGAAAAAAATAATATATTATAAATATTCTCGAATTATCGAAGTGCCGATATTCACGAGAAAAATTAGCTAATCGAATATTCGCGCTCAACACTATTAGTTCATACATAGACTTACTGTGCCTCAGTGTTAAAGGGCAATCTAATATATTGCCATGTTCATCTTGTTCAACTGCTGCCACATTCACAGTTAAACTGATAGTTTATACATAAAATTACTGTGCCTCAGTATTAAAAGGCGGTCTCATATTGCTGCGTTTATCTTGCTCAACTACTGCCACATTCTTAGTTAATCTGTTACATTACTGATACAGTTAATGTACATTATGGCCAACAGATAGTTGCCTGGGCTCTCCAAATGGAACGGGCAGTGGCAAAAATGTTGCTGTAGCCGGCACAAGTAGTAGCAGAAGAAGGGGTTGGTAGCAGCCAAAGCTGCCAATGTCATCTAGCAGTTGTGTTTTGACCAACAATTCAGCTGTACTGGAATGGTTGACTTGCTCTTCAACATCATCTCAAGTGACAACCGATACACACAGTCAAGAATCCATGGGTTCCTCTGACACCACGCTTAGTTGGCATGGCTCAGGAACTGCCTCTCTGCCCTCACCTGTCCTGAACCTACTTCTAGCTTTTGCTGCTCCTTCTGCTAGCCAATTAATGATTGCCGCTGGCTCTGTTCACCTTTTAAGTGAGCTTTGTGAGGACAGTCAGCAGTTACAGGCCAGTATAGACTTGCAGGAGAGGTCCGCTGCAAACTCCTCTAGACATGCAACTGCCGATGATGTCAGTCGGGTGGGAGCACATGTTGCGAGAGGTCAGGGACGACACAAGTGATGACTAAACAGATGTAGATGATGATGTAGCCAATCACACGTGGGAGCTGGGTGAAGAGGTAGCATTATCATCATTAGGGGGTGAGGGTGGTAGCCGGTGAGGGTGTCACTTTGGGAATGCCCCATGACCATTTTTCTCTCCTCTTTTATCAGTTTGTTGGATCTAACTGCCGGTCACCTGCTGTGCCACGAGGTACTCTTCACATGTAGTTTCAGGATACTAGGGTTAAAGGTAAGTATAACTTAAATTATTAGGTAAAATGTATATAGTGGTCAATTATTGGCCCTATGTGGCCCCTTTATGTAATTCTCATACAAAAGTGACATTTTCAGGAGATTGCAGGCCACAACAGCAGTAATTTGCATATTGTGCCACGCACTAACCAGCCAAACCCCAAACCAGCAACAGAACACTGTTTGGCCTTCATATTATATGGCAACTAGTTTTTAGGCTCCTTTCACTTATGGCAATAATCCTGCGGCCATGTTTGATCCATCCATCATGTTCCGCCCATATGGTATTAACCAAAATACCTGTTTAAAGTGAAATACCATCCGGTTTATAGTATATGCGTAAGGCAGAGGGAGCCTTATCCCTCTATCTTACCTCAAAGATGCCACGATCACTGTTGATTGCGGCATCTAGGGGTTTAAATCACGGGATTCCTGCGGTATTGCCATTCCCCGTCATTGCAGTCGGGTGTCTGCTGTATATATACAGCTGGCATTTACCGTATATGGATCAGGCTCACTGCAGCACCCCTCTCAATACATTCCCTCAGCCACCGGAACGTACAGGTATACCTGATTTATCGCGATTCGTGACAAATTAATTAGTAACTAATCGAATTTCTTGTCAAAGTTCGTCGAAGCGGCTGAATCAAATTTTTCTAAACTTCGCTCATCTCTACTGGCCACTACAGTGGGAGCCTGGTTTCAGACAGTGATACCAGAGCACAGTACAGCCTATGAGGTCTCTTCAGTCCGTGACACCAGCACCAGCGCCAGGATTAATGGTGCAGGCAGCAGGGACTAAACGGACTAAACGGGTTGCGCTTATACAGTGCTCTGGCCCAAAGAAAGTCTCATTTGTAGAGATACTTTTTTCAGAGAGTAAGATTGCCTGTACAGGCGTCGATCATACTTGTACAGGTGTTATTGCGACCTCTGATTTGGAGTGTATGCTAGGACTAAAATATTCCAAATGGCTTGAGTGTACAGAACGGCCATGTACTGTAAACCAGTATATGTCCTAGAGATCCTAGTAGGAGAATTATTTTTATAGTTCGGCCATCACTTCACAGGAGCAGTGTACTTCACATTCCCCCTTCACTTATTGTGGGCAATAATTCTAACTTATAGATACATCCTGGTGACAACACAAGCAACATCGTTTTTTTATTTTTGTTTTTTTAATCTTTGTTCCAAGTTTATTTCATCTATACATCAAAAGGAGGAGACGTGTTGTATGTCCAGTATTTTACACATGATTGATATAAGCTCTGGAAACCTGGAATGGTTTCATTTAATATAACAGATGTGAGAGTTGCGGCACAACTATATGTCTGTGCGTTAACGCTTACATCTGCCTTGTTTAATCTACTTTTTTAATACATCCTTTTTTTTTATATATTTTTTTTCTGCGTCATATCATATACAAACCATTGTGTAACACAGCTAATTCACTAAAGGGGTTATCCAGTGGGATGAACACTTTTCACCTCACCGATCGTCCACCACCAGGTTCCCGCTGGTATGACTTATTTATTTACACTTTCTTCAAGCAATAACCCCAAATGCTGTTAATGATTAGTATTTTGGTGTTGTTTATAATGGAGTTTTCTGGCATTTTGGTGGTCTATCATTAAGATCCCTGTCCGTTCCATTTTTTTGCAGTCCGTATGTGAAACTATTCATTTCAACGGGGCCGCAAAAAATGGAAATGTGTGCATTCCGCCTCAGCAAATCCGTTCCACAAAAAAATAGAACATGTCCTATTCTTGTTCGTTTTGCGGACAAGGACAGGCATTGTTGCAATGGATCCGCAAGAAAACTGATGTAACAAGGACGTCATACGGATGTCATTAGTTTTTTGTTATGGATCCGTGTTTTGTGGACTGCAAAATACATATAGTTGTGTGCATGAGAATGGGAAGGCAGGAACACTCACAGGAGTGCTGAAGAACCTTCACTACCTGATACAGAGTCGTCTATGTGCATACATCTGTGTGTAGTACCGCAGCTCAGGATATACAGTAAATTGTACTGTTTGCGAGTACCAGACACAGTAACACTGAAGTATACACAGATTTTTTTTCTGTATACCTCAGTCAAGGGCCTGTGGAGATTTATGGATTTATTGGGACCCACTCTGATCTTACATTGAGGACCTTTCTTAACCGTAATCCATGCAAGGAAAACCCTACATCAATATTACTTCAATGGCTGCCATATATGTGTGCACTGTTCCCTCTAAACTGTGTTCCCTGGAATTGAAAAATTGAATAAAGGCAGTTATAAGTGCGGCCAGACTAGGTGTATCTGCTGTGAGCATATGCAGATCAGTAAGTCTCTTTCACACGGGCGAGTATTCCACGAAGGTGCAATGCGTGAGGTGAACGCATTGCACCCGCACTGTATCCGGACCCATTCATTTCTATGGGGCTGTGCACACGAGCTGTGATTTTCACGCATCACTTGTGCGTTGCGTGAAAATCGCAGCATGCTCTATATTTTGCGTTTTTCACGCAACGCAGTCCCCATAGAAGTGAATGGGGCTGCGTGAAAATCGCAAGCATCCGCAAGCAAGTGTGGATGCGGCGCGATTTTCACACATGGTTGCTAAGGAGACGATCGGGATGGAGACCCGATCATTATTATTTTCCCTTATAACATGGTTATAAGGGAAAATAATAGCATTCTTAATACAGAATGCATAGTAAATTTGGGATGGAGGGGTTAAAAAATAATAAACAAATTTAACTCACCCCATCCACTTGGTCTCGTAGCGGATCTCCTCTTCTTTCTTCTTTCTTCAGGACGTGGGTAAAGGACCTTTGATGATGTCACTGCGCTCATCACATGGTCCATCACATGTGATGAGCGCAGTGACATCATCAAAGGTCCTTTACCCACGTCCTGAAGAAAGAAGAAAGAAGGATGGAATGAGTTAAATTTGTTTATTATTTTTAACCCCTCAATTGACATTTTAGTAAGTATTCTGTATTAGGAATGCTATTATTTTTCTTTATAACCATGTTATAAGGGAAAATAATAAAATCTGGGTCTGGGTACCAAACATGCCGATTTTTCTCACGCGTGTGCAAAACGCATTAAAACGCTTTGCACTCACGGGAATTTTCCCGCAACGCACCCGCATCTTTTCCTGTACGTCACCCATAACGCCCGTGTGAATCCAGCCTAAGTCTCTTTCTTCCACGGTAAGTGATAAAATATACAGCATTAAAACCTCAATTGTATTTCGGATCATGCTGTGTACTTGATCACTTGTACTGCCTGCAGATTACAATATGTGGGTTGTACTATTAATTCCATTAAGACAAGAATATGCAGACACATATATGATATACTGCATTATAAAATGTTTGCACATATAGCGTTAAGTACGTGGTGGTGGCTGCAGTTGATTTCTTTTTAATTGCCTCCAGCCCATGTAGACCATGTGACCTCCGACAGTTTTTTGGTTGGGGGGACATTGCTTTATATGGACTGGCATTCCAGTGTATAGTTGTCATGAGTAAGGACCATTAAGGGTTTTTTTTAGGTCCGAAACGCGTAGAACTTGTAAGTTTTTTCCTGTATGTGGAGATTTTAATGTTGGAATAAAGTGACAAATTTTTTAGACGCTGGATTTCTTTATTTTTTGTCTGGAATTAAAAGGGTTAAAAATCCTAACCTCTGCAGCTTGTAAAGCTGTTATTGGCCTCATTACTCCTCATTATTATGCTGTTTTAACTCTTCTTTCCAAAGCACACAGTTGGTTTCCCCAAACTTCTTATACAGTCCCTCAAGATACAATATGAATTGGTTCCAGGGCGACCATTGTAGGTTGAAACCATTGTAACTTGAGTAATTTTGATAACTTATCTTCAGGATAGGTCATCAATATTACACTTGCGGAGGTTTGACTCCCAGCACCTTCACTGATCAGCTGTTTGAAGAGGTGGGGGCACCCCAGTGAGCGCCGCAGCCTATTCCTAGGCCAGTGATGTCTTATTTATCGGTCACATGATTAAGGCACAGCTTAGTCAGGTGAATGGGGCTGAGCTGCAATACCAAGCACAACCGCTATCCAGTGGAGGTGTTGTGCTTGGTAAGCTGCAAAGAGGCAGCAGCACTCAGCGGAGCGCCGCAGCCTCCTCAGTTGACCAAAGTTTTCGGGAGGATAAGGCATCAATATAAAACACCGGGAAAACCCTTAGAGCCTAAAAACGGACCTCTATGGGAAGCATTCATTTCTCCTTCACCATCTATCTGCCTGTCAAAACATTTTTACCCTTTACCAAAATACCTGATCAGAATGACAAGTAGGTATTTAGGGTCCTCAATTCTGCTGCACTAAGTAAAGCTTCCCCGTGTTACTCTCCGTGTAATTATGAAGGGTATTTTAATGTGTACTTTTTGTTAGTTGTCATTATTCTTGTATATGAAAACTGTACTATTACTGAAAAAGAGCAAGATGAAAATAAGTTTTAAAGTATCCAATAAAAAGTGCATAATATTAAAAAAAAATTATGTTTTCTATAAACTCATTTATCTTCAACCTAGGTAAACATGAATGTATTTAAGATTTCTAAGTTATTATACTGCTGTCACTCATAGCTGGTACGTTGCTGTGAGGGTGGACTCGCACCCCATTTTGTACAGATCCTTTAGGGCACGGCCACACGGTCAGGTTTCCTGATGCAGTTTTGGAAGCCAAAATCAGGAGTTGATCATAAAAGGAGAGAAAGTAGAAAGAACAGATATGACCTTCTCTTTTTTTTAACTCATTCCTGGTTTTGGCTTCTAGACTGCATGCAGAAACCCGTGTGGTCGTGCCCTTAGGCCCCTTTCAGACGGGGGCAACGCAGGCCCCATAGAAGTGAATGGGGCTTCGTGAAAATCACAAGCATCCTCAAGCAAGTGCGGATGCGGTGCAATTTTCACGCACGGTTGCTAGGATACAATCAGGATGGAGACCCGATCATTATTATTTTCCCTTATAAAATGGTTATAAGGGAAAATAATAGCATTCTGAATACAGAATGCATAATACAATAGGGCTGGAAGGGTTTAAAAAAAAGAAAAACATAATTTAACTCACCTTAATCCAGTTGTTCGCGCAGCCGGCATCTCCTCTGTCTTCATCTGATAGGAAAAGGACCTTTGATGACATCACTGCGCTCATCACATGGGCTGTCACATGATCCATCACCATGGTAAAAGATTATGTGATGAGCGCAGTGACGTCAAAGGTCCTATTCCTCAAAGAAGAAGACAGAAGAGATGCCGGCTGCGCGATCAAGTGGATTAAGGTGAGTAAAATTATTTATAATTTTTTTTAACCCCTCCAGCCCTATTATACTATGCATTCTGTATTCAGAATGCTATTATTTACCCTTATAACCATGTTATAAGGGGAAATAATACAATCTACACAAACTTGAACCCAAACATGAACTTCTGTGAAGAAGTTCGGGTCTGGGTACCACATTCAGTTTTTTATCACGTGCTTGCAAAACGCATTTCACCCGCGCGATAAAAACTGAACAACTGATTGCAATCGCAGTCAAAACTGACTGCAATTGTGTACCTACTCGCGCTGGTTTGCCGCAATGCATCCGGACCTTATCCGGACACGCTCGTGTAAAAGAGGCCTTAATGTTCTAGAAGACGATGCTGAAAGTATCATATAAGTGAACACTGGGGGACACTAATGTTGGTCACTAAGTTGATATCTGGTCAAGAGCATATGGCTACCAAGTCAATGGTCATTAGTCATGGAAGCCATCTGCTCTTGACTATCAGGCTAGTGCTCTAGAAAAACCAGACTAGTATCAGTGTCTTGGTATGCACTGGTTGGTGCAGATATCGCTTTGGCTGGCTCGTCACCGGTGAACCATTTTATTGAAATCTAATAAAAGTTATGATTTAGATGACTTATTTCCATGGAAGCATAGAGCTTTAAGCTATCATTTGCTGTACCATTTTGCTGATTCGGTGATATACTATACATTTTAACATGTAAAGTATCTAATAAAAATAGAATAGGAAAATATTTATTTCTCTGGATGTGTTGGTAAAGATGAAGCTGAAGGCACACAATAATGATATTGTTATTGCTCCTACTATTACTATTAGTCCCATTACTCTTGCTGCTAAAACTACTGCTAAAAAGAATAAGAATTCCATACTTTGTATTATTTAATATAAAATCGTTACATTTGGAAACAAATGACCCTTCTTCTTCCAGGAAACAGAAACTTACATACAAAACAAAAGTAAGAGATTCAACCTACCAATTACATCTTTTATGAATTATAGTTGCAAAAAAACAGACATTAGGAGAATGTGACACATGTGACAAGCAGATGTCATCTACAAAGTCAATGTCGATACCAGTCCATAAAACTCTCCAGGGCTTGGTAACAGCAATAAAATTAAAACATGACTGAATTACATTATTATATGGAGCGACTATATTGACCCCATAAAGCTTTAGTGTTTACTGAAGCATTGCCTAATAGGTTTCCATACCTTAGATTGCATTATCTTCTGATATAAGCAGTATATAAATGCATTTTATGCACTTGTGTACATGAGTGTGTGCTGAGAATATACTATCTGCCAGCGTTATTTATTCCTGTGGAGCTATGGCAGAACATCCAATTTAATCTTCTCACTATAAAGTAATACCTCTCTGTGGTTAATAAATCATGAAGGTCTGATGTGAATCCAAACATGAATTTACACTCCCTCTCAGTGGGCTGCCATGTGCAGTCTTATTTATTCCTGGGCTGCACAGCTGTCACTACCTGTAATGTCTTAAAAAAAATTGACATGAAAAAAATTATGAGTGTTTTGTTTTTAAAAAGTTTGCCTAGCTGTAACACCCAGAGAAGTTGCACTCATCCAGCATGCAGAGCCTACTGCAGGGTCTATGTGTGTCAACAGTGTCTAGAAGAGGGAGGTGGAACCAAAGATCAGGAGACAGCTGGGGAAAGCTTTTGAGTAGAGTTGAGCGAACACCTGGATGTTCGGGTTCGAGAAGTTCGGCCGAACATCCCGGAAATGTTCGGGTTCGGGATCCGAACCCGATCCGAACTTCGTCCCGAACCCGAACCCCATTGAAGTCAATGGGGACCCGAACTTTTCGGCACTAAAACGGCTGTAAAACAGCCCAGGAAAGGGCTAGAGGGCTGCAAAAGGCAGCAACATGTAGGTAAATCCCCTGCAAACAAATGTGGATAGGGAAATTAATTAAAATAAAAATTAAATAAATAAAAATTAACCAAAATCAATTGGAGAGAGGTTCCATAGCAGAGAATCTGGCTTCCCGTCACCCACCACTGGAACAGTCCATTCTCAGATATTTAGGCCCCGGCACCCAGGCAGAGGAGAGAGGTCCCGTAACAGACAATCTGGCTTCATGTCAGCAGAGAATCAGTCTGCATGTCATAGCAGAGAATGAGGCTTCACGTCACCCACCACTGCAACAGTCCATTTTCATAAATTTAGGCCCAGCACCCAGGCAGAGGAGAGAGGTCCCGTAACAGAGGATCTGGCTTCATGTCACCAGAGAATCAGTCTGCATGTCATAGCAGAGAATCAGGCTTCACGTCACCCACCACTGCAACAGTCCATTTTCATAAATTTAGGCCCAGCACCCAGGCAGAGGAGAGAGGTCCCGTAACAGAGGATCTGGCTTCATGTCACCAGAGAATCAGTCTGCATGTCATAGCAGAGAATCAGGCTTCACGTCAGCCACCACTGCAACAATCCATTGGCATATATTTAGGCCTAGCACACAGGCAGAGGAGAGAGGTCCCGTAACAGACAATCTGGCTTCATGTCAGCAGAGAATCAGTCTTCATATCATAGCAGAGAATCAGGCTTCACGTCAGCCACCAATGCAACAGTCCATTGTCAGATATTTAGGCCCAGCACCCAGGCAGAGGAGAGAGGTCCCGTAACAGAGGATCTGGCTTCATGTCAGCAGAGAATCAGTCTTCATGTCATAGCAGAGAATCAGGCTTCACGTCACCCACCACTGTAAGAGTCCATTTTCATAAATTTAGGCCCAGCACCCAGGCAGAGGAGAGAGGTCCCGTAACAGACGATCTGGCTTCATGTCAGCAGAGAATCAGTCTGCATGTCATAGCAGAGAATGAGGCTTCACGTCACCCACCACTGCAACAGTCCATTTTCATAAATTTAGGCCCAGCACCCAGGCAGAGGAGAGAGGTCCCGCAACAGAGGATCTGGCTTCATGTCAGCAGAGAATCAGTCTGCATGTCATAGCAGAGAATCAGGCTTCACGTCAGCCACCACTGCAACAGTCCATTGTCATAAATTCAGGCCCAGCACCCAGGCAGAGGAGAGAGGTCCCGTAACAGACAATCTGGCTTCATGTCACCAGAGAATCAGTCTGCATGTCATAGCAGAGAATGAGGCTTCACGTCAGCCACCACTGCAACAATCCATTGGCATATATTTAGGCCTAGCACACAGGCAGAGGAGAGGTTCATTCAACTTTGGGTAGCCTTGCAATATAATGGTAAAATGAAAATAAAAATAGGATTGAATGAGGAAGTGCCCTGGAGTCCAATAATATATGGTTATGGGGAGGTAGTTAATGTCTAATCTGGACAAGGGACGGACAGGTCCTGTGGGATCCATGCCTGGTTCATTTTTATGAACGTCAGCTTGTCCACATTGGCTGTAGACAGGCGGCTGCGTTTGTCTGTAATGACGCCCCCTGCCGTGCTGAATACACGTTCAGACAAAACGCTGGCTGCCGGGCAGGCCAGCACCTCCAAGGCATAAAAGGCTAGCTCTGGCCACGTGGACAATTTAGAGACCCAGAAGTTGAATGGGGCCGAACCATCAGTCAGTACGTGGAGGGGTGTGCACACGTACTGTTCCACCATGTTAGTGAAATGTTGCCTCCTGCTAACACGTTGCGTATCAGGTGGTGGTGCAGTTAGCTGTGGCGTGTTGACAAAAGTTTTCCACATCTCTGCCATGCTAACCCTGCCCTCAGAGGAGCTGGCCGTGACACAGCTGCCTTGGCGACCTCTTGCTCCTCCTCTGCCTTGGCCTTGGGCTTCCACTTGTTCCCCTGTGACATTTGGGAATGCTCTCAGTAGCGCGTCTACCAACGTGCGCTTGTACTCGCGCATCTTCCTATCACGCTCCAGTGCAGGAAGTAAGGTGGGCACATTGTCTTTGTAGCGTGGATCCAGCAGGGTGGCAACCCAGTAGTCCGCACAGGTTAAAATGTGGGCAACTCTGCTGTCGTTGCGCAGGCACTGCAGCATGTAGTCGCTCATGTGTGCCAGGCTGCCCAGGGGTAAGGACAAGCTGTCCTCTGTGGGAGGCGTATCGTCATCGTCCTGCCTTTCCCCCCAGCCACGCACCAGTGATGGACCCGAGCTGCGTTGGGTGCCACCCCGCTGTGACCATGCTTCATCCTCATCCTCCTCCACCTCCTCCTCATCCTCGTCCTCCTCGTCCTCCAGTAGTGGGCCCTGGCTGGCCACATTTGTACCTGGCCTCTGCTGTTGCCAAAAACCTCCCTCTGAGTCACTTCGAAGAGACTGGCCTGAAAGTGCTAAAAATGACCCCTCTTCCTCCTCCTCCTCCTCCTCCTCCTGGGCCACCTCCTCTTCCATCATCGCCCTAAGTGTTTTCTCAAGGAGACATAGAAGTGGTATTGTAACGCTGATAACGGTGTCATCGCCACTGGCCATGTTGGTGGAGTACTCGAAACAGCGCAACAGGGCACACAGGTCTCGCATGGAGGCCCAGTCATTGGTGGTGAAGTGGTGCTGTTCTGTAGTGCGACTGACCCGTGCGTGCTGCAGCTGAAACTCCACTATGGCCTGCTGCTGCTCGCACAGTCTGTCCAGCATGTGCAAGGTGGAGTTCCACCTGGTGGGCACGTCGCATATGAGGCGGTGAGCGGGAAGGCCGAAGTTACGCTGTAGCGCAGACAGGCGAGCAGCGGCAGGATGTGAACGCCGGAAGCGCGAACAGACGGCCCGCACTTTATGCAGCAGCTCTGACATGTCGGGGTAGTTGTGAATGAACTTCTGCACCACCAAATTCAGCACATGCGCCAAGCAAGGGATGTGCGTCAAATTGGCTAGTCCCAGAGCTGCAACGAGATTTCGCCCATTATCACACACCACCAGGCCGGGCTTGAGGCTCACCGGCAGCAACCACTCGTCGGTCTGTTGTTCAATACCCCGCCACAACTCCTGTGCGGTGTGGGGCCTGTCCCCCAAACATATGAGTTTCAGAATGGCCTGCTGACGTTTACCCCGGGCTGTGCTGAAGTTGGTGGTGAAGGTGTGTGGCTGACTGGATGAGCAGGTGGAAGAAGAGGAGGAGGAAGCCGAGAAGGAGGAGGTGGCAACAGGAGGCAAAGAATGTTGCCCTGCGATCCTTGGCGGCGGAAGGACGTGCGCCAAACAGCTCTCCGCCTGGGGCCCAGCTGCCACTACATTTACCCAGTGTGCAGTTAGGGAGATATAGCGTCCCTGGCCGTGCTTACTGGTCCACGTATCTGTGGTTAGGTGGACCTTGCTACAGATGGCGTTGCGCAGTGCACACTTGATTTTATCGGATACTTGGTTGTGCAGGGAAGGCACGGCTCTCTTGGAGAAGTAGTGCCGGCTGGGAACAACATACTGTGGGACAGCAAGCGACATGAGCTGTTTGAAGCTGTCTGTGTCCACCAGCCTAAATGACAGCATTTCATAGGCCAGTAGTTTAGAAATGCTGGCATTCAGGGCCAGGGATCGAGGGTGGCTAGGTGGGAATTTACGCTTTCTATCAAATGTTTGTGAGATGGAGAGCTGAACGCTGGCGTGTGACATGGTTGAGACGCTTGGTGATGGAGGTGGTGGTGGTGGTGTTGGTGGTACATCCCCTGTTTGCTGGGCGGCAGGTGCCAACGTTCCTCCAGAGGCGGAGGAAGAGGCCGAGGCGGCAGCAGCAGAATAGGCCGAGGCGGCAGCAGCAGAAGAGGTAGCAGGGGGAGCCTGAGTGACTTCCTTGGTTTTAAGGTGTTTACTCCACTGCAGTTCATGCTTTGCATGCAGGTGCCTGGTCATGCAGGTTGTGCTCAGGTTCAGAACGTTAATGCCTCGCTTCAGGCTCTGATGGCACAGCGTGCAAACCACTCGGGTCTTGTCGTCAGCACATTGTTTGAAGAAGTGCCATGCCAGGGAACTCCTTGAAGCTGCCTTTGGGGTGCTCGGTCCCAGATGGCGGCGGTCAGTAGCAGGCGGAGTCTCTTGGCGGCGGGTGTTCTGCTTTTGCCCACTGCTCCCTCTTTTGCTACGCTGTTGGCTCGGTCTCACCACTGCCTCTTCCTCCGAACTGTGAAAGTCAGTGGCACGACCTTCATTCCATGTGGGGTCTAGGACCTCATCGTCCCCTGCATCGTCTTCCACCCAGTCTTGATCCCTGACCTCCTGTTCAGTCTGCACACTGCAGAAAGACGCAGCAGTTGGCACCTGTGTTTCGTCATCATCAGAGACATGCTGAGGTGGTATTCCCATGTCCTCATCATCAGGAAACATAAGTGGTTGTGCGTCAGTGCATTCTATGTCTTTCACCGCTGGGGAAGGGCTAGGTGGATGCCCTTGGGAAACCCTGCCAGCGGAGTCTTCAAACAGCATAAGAGACTGCTGCATAACTTGAGGCTGAGACAGTTTCCCTGGTATGCATGGGGGTGATGTGACAGACTGATGGGGTTGGTTTTCAGGCGCCATCTGTGCGCTTTCTGCAGAAGACTGGGTGGGAGATAATGTGAACGTGCTGGATCCACTGTCGGCCACCCAATTGACTAATGCCTGTACCTGCTCAGGCCTTACCATCCTTAGAACGGCATTGGGCCCCACCATATATCGCTGTAAATTCTGGCGGCTACTGGGACCTGAGGTAGTTGGTACACTAGGACGTGTGGATGTGGCAGAACGGCCACGTCCTCTCCCAGCACCAGAGGGTCCACTAACACCACCACGACCATGTCCACGTCCGCGTCCCTTACTAGATGTTTTTCTCATTGTTATGGTTCACCACAACAACAAATATATTATTTGGCCCAATGTATTGTATTCAAATTCAGCGGGATATAAATTTGAGGCCTAGTATTTAGGCGCTGGGTGACCGGTATGGATTTAGTGACAGAATTAGACTTGGAAATGCACAGAAGCGTGTGTGTGAAGTTATTCTGAATGACCCTATGTGCACCTTGAATATTATATACCCTTTTTGGGATAGATTTCAAATAGCTCTGATATAGCAGGAACCACTAAATTATGAAATTGCTAAATTGGGAATTGTATTTCAACCCAGAACAAAAAATGTGCTTTGACGGACAGTAAATATCTTGCCCAGCAACAACAGTACAGCGGTAACGAGAGATTTAGCAGGATATAAATTTGAGGCCTAGTATTTAGGCGCTGGGTGACAGGTATGGGTTTAGTGACAGAATTAGACTTGAAAATACACAGTAGCGGGTGTGTGTGAAGTTATTCTGAATGACCCAATGTGCACCTTGAATATTATATACCCTTTTAGGGATAGATTTCAAATAGCTCTGATATAGCAGAAACCACTAAATTATGAAATTGCTAAATTGGGAATTGTACTTCAACCCAGAACAAAAAATGTGCTTTGACGGACACTAAATATCTTTCCAAGCAACAACAGTACAGCGGTAACGAGAGATTTAGCAGGATATAAATTTGAGGCCTAGTATTTAGGCGCTGGGTGACAGGTATGGGTTTAGTGACAGAATTAGACTTGGAAATACACAGTAGCGGGTGTGTGTGAAGTTATTCTGAATGACCCAATGTGCACCTTGAATATTATATACCCTTTTAGGGATAGATTTCAAATAGCTCTGATATAGCAGAAACCACTAAATTATGAAATTGCTAAATTGGGAATTGTACTTCAACCCAGAACAAAAAATGTGCTTTGACGGACACTAAATAACTTTCCCAGCTACAACAGGACAGCGGTAACGAGAGATTTAGCGGGATATAAATTTGAGGCCTAGTATTTAGGCGCTGGGTGACAGGTATGGGTTTAGTGACAGAATTAGACTTGGAAATACACAGTAGCGGGTGTGTGTGAAGTTATTCTGAATGACCCTATGTGCACCTTCAATATGATCTACCCTTTTAGGGATAGATTTCAAATAGCTCTGATATAGCAGAAACCACTAAATTATGAAATTGCTAAATTGGGAATTGTATTTCAACCCAGAACAAAAAATGTGCTTTGACGGACACTAAATAACTTTCCCAGCTACAACAGGACAGCGGTAACGAGAGATTTAGCAGGATATAAATTTGAGGCCTAGTATTTAGGCGCTGGGTGACAGGTATGGGTTTAGTGACAGAATTAGACTTGAAAATACACAGTAGCGGGTGTGTGTGAAGTTATTCTGAATGACCCAATGTGCACCTTGAATATTATATACCCTTTTAGGGATAGATTTCAAATAGCTCTGATATAGCAGAAACCACTAAATTATGAAATTGCTAAATTGGGAATTGTACTTCAACCCAGAACAAAAAATGTGCTTTGACGGACACTAAATAACTTTCCCAGCTACAACAGGACAGCGGTAACGAGAGATTTAGCAGGATATAAATTTGAGGCCTAGTATTTAGGCGCTGGGTGACAGGTATGGGTTTAGTGACAGAATTAGACTTGAAAATACACAGTAGCGGGTGTGTGTGAAGTTATTCTGAATGACCCAATGTGCACCTTGAATATTATATACCCTTTTAGGGATAGATTTCAAATAGCTCTGATATAGCAGAAACCACTAAATTATGAAATTGCTAAATTGGGAATTGTACTTCAACCCAGAACAAAAAATGTGCTTTGACGGACACTAAATAACTTTCCCAGCTACAACAGGACAGCGGTAACGAGAGATTTAGCGGGATATAAATTTGAGGCCTAGTATTTAGGCGCTGGGTGACCGGTATGGATTTAGTGACAGAATTAGACTGGGATATGGCCAAAAAATAACCACACTATTGCTGGTTAAATGCACTTGGTGACGGGCGCAGCTTGCCCCTGATGTAGTATATGGCCAAAAAATGAACAGACTATTGCTGGTTAAATGCACTTGGTGTCACAGCTTGACCAACCACACTACTGAGGGTTAAATGCACTTGGTGACGGGCGCAGCTTGCCCCTGATGTAGTATATGGCCAAAAAATAAACAGACTATTGCTGGTTAAATGCACTTGGTGTGACAGCTTCACCCTGATGTAGGCTTTAGCCAGAAAACAACCACACCATTGAGGGTTAAATGCACTTGGTGACAGGCGCAGCTTGCCCCTGATTTTGTATATGGCCAAAAAATGAACAGACTATTGCTGGTTAAATGCACTTGGTGTGACAGCTTCACCCTGATGTAGGCTTTAGCCAAAAAACAACCACACCATTGAGGGTTAAATGCACTTGGTGACAGGCGCAGCTTGCCCCTGATTTTGTATATGGCCAAAAAATGAACAGACTATTGCTGGTTAAATGCACTTGGTGTGACAGCTTCACCCTGATGTAGGCTTTAGCCAAAAAACAACCACACCATTGAGGGTTAAATGCACTTGGTGACAGGCGCAGCTTGCCCCTGATTTTGTATACGGCCAAAAAATGAACAGACTATTGCTGGTTAAATGCACTTGGTGTGACAGCTTCACCCTGATGTAGGCTTTAGCCAAAAAACAACCACACCATTGAGGGTTAAATGCACTTGGTGACAGGCGCAGCTTGCCCCTGATTTTGTATATGGCCAAAAAATGAACAGACTATTGCTGGTTAAATGCACTTGGTGTGACAGCTTCACCCTGATGTAGGCTTTAGCCAAAAAACAACCACACCATTGAGGGTTAAATGCACTTGGTCGCAGCTTGTGCTGGCGCACCACAAGACACAAAATGGCCGCCGATCACCCCAGAAAAATGTGACTGACAAACGGTCTGGGCAGCCTAAAAACAGTGAGCAATTGAGGATCAGCAGCTCAATGATCCACAGCTGCAGATCGATCAGTTAATCAAGTCCTTTGGAGGAGTTAATCTGCCTAATCTCGCCCTACTGTCGCAGCCGCAACCTCTCCCTACGCTAATCAGAGCAGAGTGACGGGCGGCGCTATGTGACTCCAGCTTAAATAGAGGCTGGGTCACATGGTGCTCTGGCCAATCACAGCCATGCCAATAGTAGGCATGGCTGTGATGGCCTCTTGGGGCAAGTAGTATGACGCTTGTTGATTGGCTGCTTTGCAGCCTTTCAAAAAGCGCCAAGAAAGCGTCACAAAAGCGCGAAGAAAGCGACGAACACCGAACCCGAACCCGGACTTTTACGAAAATGTCCGGGTTCGGGTCCGTGTCACGGAC
This sequence comes from Bufo gargarizans, assembly GCF_014858855.1. Lineage (NCBI taxonomy): Eukaryota > Metazoa > Chordata > Amphibia > Anura > Bufonidae > Bufo > Bufo gargarizans. Next base: position 674,723,945 of record NC_058080.1, read on the forward strand.
ACCCCAAAATTCGGTACGAACCCGAACTATACAGTTCGAGTTCGCTCATCCCTACTTTTGAGCCTTCATAGTGAAAGGTCCTACATTGTAGTAGAGAGGGAGTCTGTTGTGTATCCAGGAAAATGGCAGAAGCAGAGGTGTCTACAGACCTAGGTGGAGAAAGCTAGCCCCAACAAGTGTGTCCTGCTCAATACCTAGAGAAAGAACTGTTGAGAGGGTGGGAACTGGTCAGAAGACTGCAAACTGAAGTCACAATAAGGGCCAGGCCACAACCTATGGAAAAGCCCCATAACGGAAGTGTGGATTACATAGTAACATAGTTTATAAGGCTGTCCATCCAGCCGGTTATCCTGCAAGTTGATCCAGAGGAAGGCAAAAAAATAAAATAAAAATTTCCCCACTTTAGGGAATCAGGCAATCAGAATAACTTCCTGGATTAACAACCCATCTTTAGTTACTATAACCTGCAATATGATTACACTCCAGCAATACATCCAAGACCCTCTTGAACCCTTAGTGAATTCCCCATCACCACCTTCTCAGGCAGAGTTCCATAGTTTCACTGCTCTTACCGTAAAGAATCCTCTTCTATGTTTGTAAGAGTGGAGTAGCGTAATATCAGAATAAATACCCAGAGCAAGTTCAATTCTTTAAAGGGAGCATGTCAAATTAAATATGGTGTTTGAGCTGCAAGCAGCGTGTTATAGAGCAGGAGGAGCTGAGCAGATTGATATAAAGTTTTGGCAGAAAAGATTCAGTAAAAAAAAAAGGGACATGAACATGTGGAGTCACTGTGGGTAGAGATACATGGCGCTAAAAACAATAATAAATTACTAATAGGAGTTTACTATAAACCACCTAATATACCAGAGTCCACAGAAAATCTACTACTAAATGAGATAGACCAGGCCGCAAATCATAATGAGGTGGTTATTATGGGGGACTTCAACTACCCAGATATAGACTGGGAAACTGAAACCTGAATATTTCTTAAAGGAAACAGGTTCTTGGCAATAACCAAAGACAATTACCTCTCCCAACTGGTTCAGGACCCGACTAGAGGGACGGCCATACTGGACTTAGTATTAACCAATAGGCCTGACAGAACAACAGACGTGCAGGTTGGGGGACAGCTGGGAAATAGTGACCATAAAGTAATAACCTTCCAATTATCATTCAAAAGAGCGTTTCTACAGGGAGGAACAAAAATACCAAACTTCAAAAAAGCTAAATTTAGCCAACTAAGAGAGGCCATAGGCCTAACTAAATGGGATAAAGTCCTCACAAATAAAAATACAGCCACAAAATGGGATATCTTTAAAAGCATCCTAAAATCTCAGTGTGAGAGGTACATACCATATGGGAATAAAAGGTTAAGGAACAAAAAGAAACCAATGTGGATAAACAGAACTGTAAAAAAAGCAATAAATGACAAAAAGAAAGCATATAAAACAGGAGAGTAGCACGGAAGCACTAAAAAACTATAAGGAAAAAAATAGAAAAATAGACTCTTATTTCTGATATTTGCAGATTCTATATTGACAGGGAATGTCCCACAGGACTGGCGCATGGCAAATGTGGTGCCAATATTCAAAAAGGGTCCAAAAACAGAGCCTGGAAACTATAGGCCGGTAAGTTTAACATCTGTTGTAGGTAAACTGTTTGAAGGTTTTCTGAGAGATGCTATCTTAGAGCATCTCAACGGAAATAAGCAAATAACGCCATATCAGCATGGCTTTGTGAGGGATCGATCATGTCAAACAAATTTAATCAGTTTCTATGAGGAGGTAAGTTCTAGACTTGACAGTGGCGAATCAATGGATGTCGTGTATCTGGACTTCTCCAAAGCATTTGACACTGTACCACATACAAGGTTAGTATATAAAATGAGAATGCTTGGACTGGGAGAAAACGTCTGTAAGTGGGTAAGTAACTGGCTGAGTGATAGAAAACAGAGGGTGGTTAATAATGGTACATACTCAGATTGGGTCACTGTCACTAGTGGAGTACCTCAGGGGTCAGTATTGGGCCCTATTCTCTTCAATATATTTATTAATGATCTTGTAGAAGGCTTGCATAGTAAAATATCAATTTTCGCAGATGACACTAAACTGTGTAAAGTAATTAACACTTAAGAGGACAGTATACTACTACAGAGCGATCTGGATAGATTGGAGACTCGGGCAGATAAGTGGCAGATCAGGTTTAACACTGACAAATGTAAAGTTATGCACATGGGAAGGAATAATGCAAGCCACCCGTACTTATTAAATGGTAAAACACTCGGTAACACTGACATGGAAAAGGATCTAGGAATTTTATTAAACCGCAAACTAAGCTGCAAAAAACAGTGTCAGGCAGCTGCTGCCAAGGCCAATAAGATAATGGGTTGCATCAGAAGGGGCATAGATTCCCGTGATAAGAACATAGTCCTACCACTTTACAAATCGCTAGTCAGACCACACATGGAGTACTGTGTACAGTTCTGGGCTCCTGTAAACAAGGCAGACATAGCAGAGCTGGAGAGGGTCCAGAGGAGGGCAACTAAAGTAATAACTGGAATGGGGCAACTACAGTACCCTGAAAGATTATCAAAATTAGGGTTATTCACTTCAGAAAAAAGACGACTGAGAGGAGATCTAATTAATATGTATAAATATATCAGGGGTCAGTACAGAGATCTATCCCATCAGCTATTCATTCCCAGGACGGTGACTGTGACGAGGGGACATCCTCTGCGTCTGGAGGAAAGAAGGTTTGTACACAAACATAGAAGAGGATTCTTTACGGTAAGAGCAGTGAGACTATGGATCTCTCTGCCTGAGGAGGTGGTGATGGTAAGTACAATAAAGGAATTCAAGAGGGGCCTGGACGTATTTCTGGAGCGTAATAATATTACAGGCTATAGCTACTAGAGAGGGGTCGTTGATCCAGGGAGTTATTCTGATTGCCTGATTGGAGTCGGGAAGGAATTTTTATTGCCTTCCTCTGGATCAACTTGCAGGATAACAGGCCAAACTGGATGGACAAATGTCTTTTTTCGGCCTTATGTACTATGTTACTATGTTACTATGTAAAACTTGTATTTCATTCATTTAATGTTCCTGCTCATTCAGGCTTTGAAGTCGAGGAGGCGGTCCCATCAGTGATTGACATCCTGCCCTCTATGACTGTGCATGCACAAATACCTGTCAGTAACTGATAGCTCCGTCTACTTCATTTCAAAGACCAGAAAAAGCTGAAATAAAAAATCAGGTATATGTTATACTGAATATTTTCCATCTAAACTAGATATCAATCTGCTCAGCTCCTCCTGCCCTGCAATATGCTACCTGAGGATTACGTCACATTTTTATGGTGACAGATTCCCTTTAAAGGGGTTTTCCGGTTATAATGATTTTTAAGCAAGTGCCCCCAGCCTGTTCCCTGAAACAGAGGATTAATACTTACCTGCCCCATGCCACTCCAATTCTCTGCACTGCCTCGGCTGTCTCCATCTTCTGGTCCTTGCCCTGTTTACATTCATTTTTACCTGCTCAATGCCGGCCCAGTCCTCCCCGCTGCCTCTGCTGTCTCCACCTTCCAGTTCCCACAATGTTTTCTTCTGGTGGTGCATGGACATGGTCATTCGCACAGCTCCAGACAATGACTGGCTTCAGCTGTGACGTGTTGCTTGTGGCCACATCACCGCAGAAACCAGTCATTGGCTGGAGTGGTGCATGCAACCATGCCTATGCACCACCAGAAGAAAACTGTGTGGGAGCTGGATTTTTCAGGGCTTTGACACTGCTCCTCCTGTTCCTCTTTGCGCAAAGGAGGAGGTAGCGGTCCTGCTGCTGACTTGCTGCCTTCATACGGCGCCCTCCACATCTCCTGTTGTACTGGCCTGTCTCCTGGGATTTGCTCCATGCTCTGGACACCGTGCTGGCAGACACCGCTAACCTTATCGTCACAGCTCGCATTGATGTGCCATCCTGGATGATCTGCATTACCTGAGCAACTTCTGTGGGTTGTACACAAATGCAATAACAAAAAGTAAAAGTGACCAAAACATCAGACAAAAAGGATGAGAACAGAGAAATGCAGAACCACTCCTTTATAGGGGTTGTCTTTCTAATTGCCTATCATTTCTACCTGTTGTCTAATTTGCACAACAGCAGGAGAAATTGATTCACAATCAGTGTTGCTTCATAACTAGACACGTTGATTTCACAGAAGTGTGATTGACTTGGAGTTACATTGTGTTTTTGATGTGTTCCCTTTATATTTTTGAGCAGTGTATGTATCAAATATCCTATAACAGCCAAATAAACCTCAATATTGATTACCCTGATACTGCAGTTTACAGAAATAGCCTATGTCTTAACTGTATTTACTATTGGGTAGGAAAGTCTGTATTGCCCTCGACTACGGTTGCCTTACTGATGGACTCTTGTCGCTTAGTCAGGTGGTACCTCAGTACCTTATGCTTTCTCTCTTTGCTGTAGATCTTGCATCAGTTAAACAGAGATCAGTTAGTACTAGAACACCCCATATTTTGTATGTGGGCACACTACAGGGTTCAGAAGGGAAGAAGTGCTATGTGGGTTTTGGAGGGCTGGTTTGGCTGAAATGGATTTCGGGCACTATGTCGCATTTGAAGAGATCCTTACATTAGAAACCCCCAAGAAGTTCCCCTATTTAGAAAACTACACCACTGAAGCACTTTAAACCCATCATGTGTATTAGAAAAGTTAGAAATACTTGACCATGAAAATGAAAAATGAATTTTTTTTTTACAATAAAATGCCGCTTTAGCGGGGTAACGGGAGAAAATGCACCCACAATTTGTTACCCATTTTCTTCTGAATATGGCAACTCCCAATATGTACCACGCAGATTACATCTTTTATTTTTTAGAAGCCCATTTAAGACTGAACTAAAGAATCTGATTGGTGGCTATATGGACAACAGCTCCACAATTTTTTGCTACAGTTTTGATAAATCTCCCCCATTAGAATCCAAATTTCAGGATGAAAGCTAAAAGACTCTTTTTAGAAGTGGATAATTGTTTGATAAAGTGGTAGACGACAGAGAAATTCAGCCTAATTTCTTGTAAGCAGCTGTTAGGCCTCCTGCACACGGACGTGTGCGCCCCCTGGCCGTGCTGCGGCCCGCAAAATGTGGGCCGCAATACACGAACACCAACCATGGGGCAGCCACAACGGATCGTGGAACCATTCACTTTAATTCGGACATGTTCTATCTTTTTGTGGAACGGAAGTACGGGACAAAACCCCACGGATGCACTCCATAGTGCTTCCATAGAGTTCCGTTCCGTGCTTCCATTACGCACCATTCCGAATCTCCGGATTTGCAGACCTATTGAAGTGAATGGGTCCGCATCTGTTTGCAATACGGCCACGGAGCGCACACATTCGTATGAAAGAAGCCTGAAAGAGGCCTTAATCATATCTGTCTCCAAAGAAACATGCAGAACAAGATAATGATTTAAGAAGTTCTTCTAATGCCAGCTTTGCTCATTGCATTGTACTGTAATGAATTTCTAATATCACACTTGCTGTATTTAGCGGGTTTTAACTTTTTGATTGTGAATACCAAGGACTAATTTAACTGTTTTGCTTGAAATTAAATTCATATGCTGGTTTCAGCATGGAAAGCAAGCTATGCAATTTTTGCCTTGTTCATTTCAAGATGTCTGCAACCATCAAATTGAAACCTTCAAAGTTATAAAAATCTGACCTGGTCGTGTGGTAAGGAAAATTAGATAATAAACACCTTGGCTAAAAGGTTTGGGCAGGATGCGATTTAAAATAAGTAAGAAAAAAAATTACTGTATAGCTACAAGTGCACACGGCTATATTATGGATCTGTGTTATGGATCTATAAATTTGTACCCATGCACATCTTTGGCCCATACTGCATTGCCACGGATTTCTTGGGGAATCGTTAATTTCTAAAGATAATTTGTTTTCCCTTAGTCCTAACAGCAGCACAGATGGGGTTAACTGCCCAGCCCACCGTGTATATCACAAGAAAAAAATACTTTAGGGCGGGAAATTTGTGTGCTGCTGTTAGGACTAAGGGAAAACAAATTATCGTTAGAAATTAACGATTCCCTTACGTCCTACCAGCAGCACAGATGGGGAGATAGCAAGAAGAATCCCCTATGGAGGGTCCTCATGCTCGGCAGAAGTAAGGACTGTCTGCCCAAAGGCCGAGAACTCTGATACCCTAGCATCAATCCTATAATGGGAGATGAAGGTTGATTCAGAGCTCCAGGAAGCTGCCTTACAGATCAACTCTAGGGGGAGAAGACTTCTCTCCGCGACAGAGGTAGCTACGGCCCTTGTAGAATGGGCCCTCACAAACTCCGGAGGATCTAAGGATTGGGAGATAAAAGCTTCCCTAATGGCTTCCTTGACCCAGTGACTAATAGTCGTTTTAGAAGACTTACGGCCTTTAGACTTACCGGCAAACAGGATAAAGAGATTTTCATCCATCCTGAATTCTTTGGATCTATCCACATAGATCTGAAGGCATCTAGATATATCCAGTGGATGTTGGACTGGAACATCAGAGGAGGAGGCAGAGAGTAATACAGGTAGAGAGACTACCTGATTAATATTGTGAAAGGTTGGAACTTTAGGCTTAACCACTTACCGCTAAGCTAACGCCGAAAGGCGTCATCTCCGCGGCGCTCCCAGGCTACGCTATCGCCGATTGGCGTCATCTCGCGTGAGCCGAGATTTCCTGTGAACGCGCGCACACAGGCGCGCGCGCTCACAGGAACGGAAGGTAAGCGAGTGGATCTCCAGCGTGCCAGCGGCGATCGCTCGCTGGCAGGCTGGAGATCCGAATTTTTTAACCCCTAACAGGTATATTAGACGCTGTTTTCATAACAGCGTCTAATATACCTCCTACCTGGTCCTCTGGTGGTCCCTTTTGTTAGGATCGACCACCAGAGGACTCAGGTAGGTCAGTACAGTCGCACCAAACACCACACTACACTACACTACACCCCCCGTCACTTATTAACCCCTTATAAACCCCTGATCACCCATGATCACCCCATATAAACTCCCTGATCACCCCCCTGTCATTGATCACCGCCCTGTCATTGATCACCCCCCTGTCAGGCTCCGTTCAGACGTCCGTATGATTTTTACGGATCCACGGATACATGGATCGGATCCGCAAAAAGCATACGGACGTCTGAATGGAGCCTTACAGGGGGGTGATCAATGACAGGCGGGTGATCACCCATATACACTCCCTGATCACCCCCCTGTCATTGATAACCCCCCTGTAAGGCTCCATTCAGACGTCAGCATGCGTTTTGTGGATCCGATCCATGTATCCATGGATCCGTAAAAAATCATGCGGATGTCGGAATGGAGCCTTACAGGGGGGGTGATCAGTGACAGGGGGGTGATCACCCTGATTACCCTGATCACCCCTGTCATTGATAACCCCCCTGTAAGGCTCCATTCAGACGTCCGCATGCAGTTTTGTGGATCCGATCCATGTATCCATGGATCCGTAAAAAATCATGCGGATGTCGGAATGGAGCCTTACAGGGGGGGTGATCAGTGACAGGGGGGTGATCACCCTGATTACCCTGATCACCCCTGTCATTGATAACCCCCCTGTAAGGCTCATTTCAGACGTCCGCATGCGTTTTGTGGATCCGATCCATGTATCCATGGATCCGTAAAAAATCATGCGGATGTCTGAATGGAGCCTTACAGGGGGGGTGATCAGTGACAGGGGGGTGATCACCCTGATTACCCTGATCACCCCTGTCATTGATAACCCCCCTGTAAGGCTCCATTCAGACGTCCGCATGCGTTTTGTGGATCCGATCCATGTATCCATGGATCCGTAAAAAATCATGCGGATGTCTGAATGGAGCCTTACAGGGGGGGTGATCAGTGACAGGGGGGTGATCACCCTGATTACCCTGATCACCCCTGTCATTGATAACCCCCCTGTAAGGCTCCATTCAGACGTCTGCATGCGTTTTGTGGATCCGATCCATGGATCCGTAAAAAATCATACGGACGTCTGAATGGAGCCTTACAGGGGGGTGATCAATGACAGGCGGGTGATCACCCATATACACTCCCTGATCACCCCCTGTCATTGATCACCCCCCTGTCATTGATCACTCCCCTGTAAGGCTCCATTCAGACGTCCGCATGATTTTTACGGATCCATGGATACATGGATCGGATCCGCAAAATACATGCGGACGTCTGAATGGAGCCTTACAGGGGGTGATCAATGACAGGCGGGTGATCACCCATATACACTCCCTGATCACCCCCCTGTCATTGATAACCCCCCTGTAAGGCTCCATTCAGACGTCAGCATGCGTTTTGTGGATCCGATCCATGTATCCATGGATCCATAAAAAATCATGCGGATGTCTGAATGGAGCCTTACAGGGGGGGTGATCAGTGACAGGGGGGTGATTACCCTGATCACCCCCTGTCATTGATAACCCCCCTGTAAGGCTCCATTCAGACGTCCGCATGCGTTTTGTGGATCCGATCCATGTATCCATGGATCCGTAAAAAATCATGCGGATGTCTGAATGGAGCCTTACAGGGGGGGTGATCAGTGACAGGGGGGTGATTACCCTGATCACCCCTGTCATTGATAACCCCCCTGTAAGGCTCCATTCAGACGTCCGCATGCGTTTTGTGGATCCGATCCAGGTATCCATGGATCCGTAAAAAATCATGCGGATGTCTGAATGGAGCCTTACAGGGGGGGTGATCAGTGACAGGGGGGTGATCACCCTGATCACCCCCTGTCATTGATAACCCCCCTGTAAGGCTCCATTCAGACGTCCGCATGCGTTTTGTGGATCCGATCCATGTATCCATGGATCCGTAAAAAATCATGCGGATGTCTGAATGGAGCCTTACAGGGGGGGGTGATCAGTGACAGGGGGGTGATTACCCTGATCACCCCCTGTCATTGATAACCCCCCTGTAAGGCTCCATTCAGACGTCCGCATGCGTTTTGTGGATCCGATACATGTATCCATGGATCCGTAAAAAATCATGCGGATGTCTGAATGGAGCCTTACAGGGGGGGTGATCAGTGACAGGGGTGTGATTACCCTGATTACCCTGATCACCCCCTGTCATTGATAACCCCCCTGTAAGGCTCCATTCAGACGTCCGCATGCGTTCTGTGGATCCGATACATGTATCCATGGATCCGTAAAAAATCATGCGGAGGTCTGAATGGAGCCTTACAGGGGGGGTGATCAGTGACAGGGGGGTGATCACCCTGATTACCCTGATCACCCCCTGTCATTGATAACCCCCCTGTAAGGCTCCATTCAGACGTCCGCATGCGTTCTGTGGATCCAATACATGTATCCATGGATCCGTAAAAAATCATGCGGATGTCTGAATGGAGCCTTACAGGGGGGGTGATCAATGACAGGGGGGTGATCAGGGAGTCTATGTGGGTGATCACCCCCCTGTCATTGATCACCCCCCTGTCATTGATCACCCCCCCCCCCCCTGGTAAGGCTCCATTCAGACATTTTTTTTGGCACAAGTTAGCGGAAATTTTTTGTTTGTTTTTGTTTTTGTTTTTTCTTACTAAGTCTCATATTCCACTAACTTGTGTCAAAAAATAAAATCTCACATGGACGCACCATACCCCTCACGGAATCCAAATGCGTAAACATTTTTAGACATTTATATTCCAGACTTCTTCTCACGCTTTAGGGCCCCTAAAAAGCCAGGGCAGTATAAATACCCCACATGTGACCCCATTTCGGAAAGAAGACACCCCAAGGTATTCCGTGAGGGGCGTATTGAGTCCATGAAAGATTGAAATTTTTGTCCTAAGTTAGCGGAAAGTGAGACTTTGTGAGAAAAAAACAAAAAAAAATCAATATCCGCTAACTTATGCAAAAAAATAAAAAATTCTAGGAACTTGCCAGGCCCCTCATTGAATACCTTGGGGTGTCTTCTTTCCAAAGTGGGGTCACATGTGGGGTATTTATACTGCCCTGGCTTTTTAGGGGCCCGAAAGTGTGAGAAGAAGTCTGGGATCCAAATGTCTAAAAATGCCCTCCTAAAAGGAATTTGGGCCCCTTTGCGCATCTAGGCTGCAAAAAAGTGTCACACATGTGGTATCGCCGTACTCAGGAGAAGTTGGGGAATGTGTTTTGGGGTGTCATTTTACATATACCCATGCTGGGTGAGAAAAATATCTTGGTCAAATGCCAACTTTGTATAAAAAAATGGGAAAAGTTGTCTTTTGCCAAGATATTTCTCTCACCCAGCATGGGTATATGTAAAATGACACCCCAAAACACATTCCCCAACTTCTCCTGAGTACGGCGATACCAGATGTGTGACACTTTTTTGCAGCCAAGGTGGGCAAAGGGGCACATATTCCAAAGTGCACCTTTCGGATTTCACCGGCCATTTTTTACACATTTTGATTGCAAAGTTCTTCTCACACATTTGGGCCCCTAAATTGCCAGGGCAGTATAACTACGCCACAAGTGACCCCATTTTGGAAAGAAGACACCCCAAGGTATTCCGTGAGGGGCACGGCGAGTTCCTAGAATGTTTTATTTTTTGTCACAAGTTAGCGGAAAATAATGATTTTTCTTTTTTTTTCTTTTTTCCTTACAAAGTCTCATATTCCACTAACTTGCGACAAAAAATAAAAAATTCTAGGAACTCGCCATGCCCCTCACGGAATACCTTGGGGTGTCTTCTTTCCAAAATGGGGTCACTTGTGGGGTAGTTATACTGCCCTGGCAATTTAGGGGCCCAAATGTGTGAGAAGAACTTTGCAATCAAAATGTGTAAAAAATGCCCTGCAAAATCCGAAAGGTGCACTTTGGAATATGTGCCCCTTTGCCCACCTTGGCAGCAAAAAAGTGTGACACATCTGGTATCGCCGTACTCAGGAGAAGTTGGGGAATGTGTTTTGGGGTGTCATTTTACATATACCCATGCTGGGTGAGAAAAATATCTTGGTCAAATGCCAACTTTGTATAAAAAAATGGGAAAAGTTGTCTTTTGCCAAGATATTTCTCTCACCCAGCATGGGTATATGTAAAATGAAACCCCAAAACACATTCCCCAACTTCTCCTGAGTACGGCGATACCAGATGTGTGACACTTTTTTGATGCCAAGGTGGGCAAAGGGGCACATATTCCAAAGTGCACCTTTCGGATTTCAACGGTCATTTTTTTACAGATTTTGATTGCAAAGTACTTCTCACACATTTGGGCCCCTAAATTGCCAGGGCAGTATAACTACGCCACAAGTGACCCCATTTTGGAAAGAAGACACCCCAAGGTATTCCGTGAGGGGCATGGCGAGTTCCTAGAATTTTTTATTTTTTGTCGCAAGTTAGTGGAATATGAGACTTTGTAAGGAAAAAAGAGAAAAAAAAAAAAATCATCATTTTCCGCTAACTTGTGACAAAAAATAAAAAATTCTAGGAACTCGCCATGCCCCTCACGGAATACCTTGGGGTGTCTTCTTTCCAAAATGGGGTCACTTGTGGCGTAGTTATACTGCCCTGGCAATTTAGGGGCCCAAATGTGTGAGAAGTACCTTGCAATCAAAATGTGTAAAAAATGGCCTGCAAAATCTGAAAGGTGCACTTTGGAATATGTGCCCCTTTGCCCACCTTGGCAGCAAAAAAGTGTGACACATCTGGTATCGCCGTACTCAGGAGAAGTTGGGGAATGTGTTTTGGGGTGTCATTTTACATATACCCATGCTGGGTGAGAAAAATATCTTGGTCAAATGCCAACTTTGTATAAAAAAATGGGAAAAGTTGTCTTTTGCCAAGATATTTCTCTCACCCAGCATGGGTATATGTAAAATGAAACCCCAAAACACATTCCCCAACTTCTCCTGAGTACGGCGATACCAGATGTGTGACACTTTTTTGATGCCAAGGTGGGCAAAGGGGCACATATTCCAAAGTGCACCTTTCGGATTTCAACGGTCATTTTTTTACAGATTTTGATTGCAAAGTACTTCTCACACATTTGGGCCCCTAAATTGCCAGGGCAGTATAACTACGCCACAAGTGACCCCATTTTGGAAAGAAGACACCCCAAGGTATTCCGTGAGGGGCATGGCGAGTTCCTAGAATTTTTTATTTTTTGTCGCAAGTTAGTGGAATATGAGACTTTGTAAGGAAAAAAGAGAAAAAAAAAAAAATCATCATTTTCCGCTAACTTGTGACAAAAAATAAAAAATTCTAGGAACTCGCCATGCCCCTCACGGAATACCTTGGGGTGTCTTCTTTCCAAAATGGGGTCACTTGTGGCGTAGTTGTACTGCCCTGGCAATTTAGGGGCCCAAATGTGTGAGAAGTACCTTGCAATCAAAATGTGTAAAAAATGGCCTGCAAAATCTGAAAGGTGCACTTTGGAATATGTGCCCCTTTGCCCACCTTGGCAGCAAAAAAGTGTGACACATCTGGTATCGCCGTACTCAGGAGAAGTTGGGGAATGTGTTTTGGGGTGTCATTTTACATATACCCATGCTGGGTGAGAGAAATATCTTGGCAAAAGACAACTTTTCCCATTTTTTTTATATAAAGTTGGCATTTGACCAAGATATTTTTCTCACCCAGCATGGGTATATGTAAAATGACACCCCAAAACACATTCCCCAACTTCTCCTGAGTACGGCGATACCAGATGTGTCACACTTTTTTGCTGCCAAGGTGGGCAAAGGGGCACATATTCCAAAGTGCACCTTTCGGATTTTGCAGGCCATTTTTTACACATTTTGATTGCAAAGTTCTTCTCACACATTTGGGCCCCTAAATTGCCAGGGCAGTATAACTACCCCACAAGTGACCCCATTTTGGAAAGAAGACACCCCAAGGTACTCCGTGAGGGGCATGGCAAGTTTTTAGAATTTTTTATTTTTTGTCGCAAGTTAGTGGAATATGAGACTTTGTAAGAAAAAATAAAAAAAATAAAATCATCATCATTTTCCGCTAACTTGTGACAAAAAATAAAAAGTTCTATGAACTCACTATGCCCATCAGCGAATACCTTAGGGTGTCTACTTTCCGAAATGGGGTCATTTGTGGGGGTTTTCTACTGTTTGGGCATTGTAGAACCTCAGGAATCATGACAGGTGCTCAGAAAGTCAGAGCTGTTTCAAAAAGCGGAAATTCACATTTTTGTACCATAGTTTGTAAATGCTATAACTTTTACCCAAACCATTTTTTTTTGCCCAAACATTTTTTTTTTTATCAAAGACATGTAGAACAATAAATTTGGCGAAAAATGTATATATGGATGTCGTTTTTTTTGCAAAATTTTACAGCTGAAAGTGAAAAATGTCATTTTTTTGCAAAAAAATCGTTAAATTTCGATTAATAACAAAAAAAGTAAAAATGTCAGCGGCAATGAAATACCACCAAATGAAAGCTCTATTAGTGAGAAGAAAAGGAGGTAAAATTCATTTGGGTGGTAAGTTGCATGACCGAGCAATAAACCGCTAAAGTTGTGGAGTGCCGATTTGTAAAAAAGGGCCTGGTCACTAGGGGGGTATAAACCTGTGGTCCTTAAGTGGTTAAAATAAGGTAGAAATTTTAGAAGGACCCTATCCTGTAGGAACATGGTATATGGGTATAACGCGGAGAAAGCTTGTAGCTCCGAAATTCTTTTGGCCGAGGTTATGGCCAGAAGAAAGACCATCTTAAGTGTTAAGAATTTAAAGCTTGCCTCCTCCAAGGGTTCAAAGGGGGGGGGGGGGATGCTAGCCCCCTGAGAACAACTGACAAATCCCATTGAGGAACGGGTTTCAGTATTGTAGGCTTCAATCTTTCCGCTCCTTTAAGGAAGCGCTTGATGAGCGGGTCCCGAGAATATGGTCTGTTAAGACAGGCCGAGATGGCAAATACTTGGACCTTCAGGGTAGATGGGGAGAGACCTCTGTCTATCCCATCCTGAAGGAACTGTAAGATCGCTGCGAGGGGCGGATCTGCAGACGCCACCTGGTTGGAGATACACCAAGAGGTGAAGATCCTCATGATCCGGGAGTAGGCCTTTTTGGTAGACTCTGCTCTGGAATGCGATAAAGTTCTCAGGACCAACTCAGAGAGCCCATCCACTCTGGGAAGGGACTGATCAACCTCCAGGCCGTCAGGTTGAATCTGTGCAGATCTGGGCAGGGATGCGTGTCCCATGACACCAGGGTCTGCTCCGGGGGGAGTCTCCAATATTGTCCCCGACTCATCTGAATGAGCTGGGTAAACCAGGATCTCCTGGGCCAAAATGGTATGATGGCTATTACCGAGGCATGATCCTGATGGATGTTCATCAATACCCTCGGAATCATGGAAAAGGGAGGGAAGATGTACGCCAGCCTGAACCTCCACGGTATTGTAAGAGCATCTATCGCCAGGGGGTTGTCCTCCCTGTATAGGGAACAGAACCTCTGTACCTTGGCATTGAACTTGGTTGCCATGAGATCTACCTCTGGCATCCCCCATCTGAGGACTAATTGTTTGAAGATCTCCGGATGTAGTGACCATTCCATGGTCAGTAGGCCACGACTTAGGCGGTCCGCGATGACGTTGAGGGAGCCTCGGATGTGAGTGGCAGATAGATGGGATAAGTTCAGCTCTGCCCACCGCAGAATTACCCCAATCTCGGAAAGAAGGGTTAAGGATCTTGTGCCTCCCTGCTTGTTTATATAAAGCACGGCAGTCATGTTGTCTGACTGGACTTTCACTGCTTTGCCCCGAATCTGAGGGGCGAAGTGAAGGAGGGCTAGCCGGATAGCACGCAT